>NC_051188.1:36656875-37943542 GCF_015220075.1 Falco rusticolus | reverse complement strand
ATACTATCATAATGGCAAGGGGTACAGAAAAGGGGAAGGAAGAGGGAAAGGAAAGGAGAAAAAAGGGTGGATGGAGGGGAAGATGGTGGGGGTGGAGCGGGGCGTGGGATTCCTTTGAACAGAAAGAGTTTTTCAATCACATAAAACTTTCATATTAAAATGTTACAGAAATCTCCAGGAAAGACACATTCTAGATTTATGTGTTGCTAACAATAGCATACTATATAAGGGTTATTACATTCCTTAAAATAGAAAAAATGTAAGTGGTTTATTACCATTTTTAAAACAATGTTTATACACCAAAGGCTTCACACTCTCTTACTGCTGTAGTTTCTGGTAATATCTGAAAGGCTATATCAAGATCATACTTTATTCTTCTCCATCAAGATCATACTCAAGATCAGATTTTATTCTTCTCCATACACATTCTCAGACTTGGAGGCACGTAAACTAAGCAGAAAAGGCAGCAAAGTATTATATTCTGCATTTCTAGAGGGTCAGCTTATGAAAACAATTATTAGATCTAAACACACTGGGTAAATGTTATTGTTAGATAAACAAATGTCATGGAGCAAGTGTGATTCTTCCAAATAGAACTCTGAACAAGCCAGAGTCTGTTTGCCTGAAATCCAGAGCTGTGAGTATTAAGATGCTATTACACGTTAGAAACACTGAACTTCAAATACAGTCAAACAGCAAGAACTGCTCTTCATGATTATTTTTTTATATATATATATATATATATATATATATATATATATGGTTTTGGCAAGGTCCAGTCTCATCTCACTGAACTTAAGTTTCATGGGAAGCAGATGTGGGGCTGCTCTCCAAGGGACAGTGAGCTGAGACCCCACGGTGACCCCAACACCAGATGTGCAGCACCTCACTGATAGCTGCAGAACTGCAGGGTCTGATTAGGGCAGCATGGTGGCAGTGACAGGGGCCATCCACAGTGCCAATCAAGGTAAGCAGTCATGTCCAGGGTCCATCCAGGGTGACTAGTCTGGAACAGATGGATACAGGGCTAGAGATGAGACTGAGACAAGGCTATCTGTAATATAATTCTGAGGTCCAACCATGAGACAAAGGCAGAGGTAGGACTGGATGCAAAGTTACCCATAAAGTAAGTCCAGGAAGATCAATCAGTAAATTAGGGCAGTAGGATGCAGGATGAAAGACAGACACACTGACAACATACCTCAGCCAAGGACTAGGGTCCTACACCTGAGCTGAAGTGGGGTCCTGAGCCTGTGAACAGGGAGTGGACTGTCCAACATGAGACTGATCAGGGCCATTGAGGTCTATTAGAGCATAAAGAGCTCTAACAGTTAAAATAATTATTATAGTAATGTCACTGACAAGGCATCATCAGTAATCAGTGGAAAGAGATAGGTACTTCCAGAAAGAGTCCACATCTTTGGTGGATTCACTCAAACTCTGGAGTTGTTTATCCCTCACTGCTGACTGTCAGAAACCTCAGGTGACATAGGCTAACTTAGGTGATGTGAATCTGATCAAGATTTTTGCAAGGTTGTATTCTAAGTAATGTCACCAGCATTTAATCTGTGGTTCCTTCTGGCCTAAATGACCTCCCTTTGCTGAAATTGTAGTGGATTGGACTCGATTCCAAGAACCAAGAGGTCTTTGTCATTCCACTGTCCTTCTGAAACAAATAGTCAACCTGTAGAAGAAGAGATAGGTCTTAATGCTGTCCTTAAAGGAAATATAATGTCCTTTTGAAATACTAAAATAGTGAGTTTGTCATTAATTTAGGGAAGGCAAGAAACTATCAGGGAAAATTTAATTTGTACTGTTTCTAAGCTCAAAATAATCAGAGGGCTAGAGAAGATTTCTCCCAAATTATTGCAAAGTCATGTCAGAATACTGAGGAGAAGTGGAAGGGAGTAGAGGAGATAAGAAAATAAATGTTCTCTCCTAGGCCAAGAAGAGATGCATTAAGCTCTTCCTGGAAACTCTGCATGCTTCACAAAGCCTTTACTTGCCATAAGGCTATACATTTCATTTGTGAAGAGAATGATTATATGCAGATTCCACTTCAAAGATACTGAGTCACCAAGAGACAAATTTGTCATGCAGGCAGTGTCAGAAAGGATTGAGAGAGCATATAAAACCAGGAAATGCAGGGACATACATACTGATTCAACCAAACATCCTTGTAATTGACTCTTTTGCTTCACAGTGGCAACATAGCAGACACCTGTGGAAAAAAGCGTAAGAATGGGACAAGTATAGATTGTTATCTTTTTTTTCATTTGGTATATCACTTTGGTTAACAATATCAGTTTCTGCAAAGAAGAGGGGATTTCCTGAGATCGTTGTGTCCTTGTCTTTCTGTGTGTAACAAGTCTTTCTTCCAGTAATTTTTCTGATACTTCTTTTGAACAATGTTGAGGGGTTTGGCATCCACATCTTGTGACAATAGCTTCCACACTGTAGTTATTGATTATATGGAAAAGTAATTCCTGATCTTTGTTCAAAAACTGACAATTAATTTTACTTGATGAAATAATAATTGCCCCCAATTCCTGTGCCATTCACCACTTTCATACCATTCATGATTTTACAAGTCTTCATCATGAAAATCTGTTCAGTCTTCTCTTTTCAAGGCTACACACTCCCTTTCTGTTTAATTGCTTGTCATAAAGAAGCTTTCTATACCTCCTATCATTCTTGACAAAGTACCTTTTCAAGTTTCATGCATTTTGAAGTTGAGGAAGAGAAAGGCTGAATAGACCTTCCCAAACAGTTGTAGGAGTGGACTCGTCATGTGATTATGCACTGATAGAATGTTGATTTTTTCTTGTGTTCTTTAATGTTTTTATAATAATTCTTAGCATGCCTTTCTGAGTGCCAGTGAGCACAGAGCTAACATTTACAAAGAACTATTCACCATGACAGCAAGAGCTCCTTCTTGAATGGTAATAGCTAATTCATGTCCCAGCTTTGCGTAGGTATAGTCAATTATATTTTTATCCATATATTCATTATTTTGTAGTTATCAACACTGAATTTCATCTGACATTTTATCTTCCAGACATTCAACATTCTAGATGCCTCAGAGACAATTTAAAGCTAATAAAAACTAAATATATCCTGAAGAATTTGGTATCACTGTTAATTTTTACCACTTCACTACTCACTCCCTTTTCCAGGTCATTTATGATTAGGTTGAATATGACCAGGAAATAAATATCTGGGGATCTACTTTTTTTTTTTTCTTTTTTTTCTTATCCTCCTTATCTTTTAACTAGTTATTTATTAATGAGAGGTTATAACATCTTAAACCATGACAGCTTCATTTCTTTCAACCTTTCATACAAGACATTGTCATTATACCACACCTCAAAACAACGTTCTCTGAAACAGTCTCCAATCTAAATATAAATGCTGTCCACAAACAGGAAGTAACATGAGAAAAAAACATGAAACTTCATCCTGTAAGAATATTCCTTGAGAAAAGCATCTCTGTGTACTCAGCAGCATGTTACAGGAGGACTCTACAGAACCAGCGAGAACCTCCCTGCTCCCCTTCACACCCTAGACTCACAAATTTTAAAAATGTCATCCCAACCAGAGTAATGGGAGCTGCCCTCTGATTTCCTTTCCGAGTAATGAGGATTGCTCAAAAGATCAGGTTAGTCAACTCATCCTAGGCAGAAGCAGAAAATAAAAGGCGACAGACTCAGAGGGAAAAAGGATGGTTAAGAAATTGTAGCTACACTGTACATCTGGCTCTAGTCAAGAAGTTACCACAGCATCCTCCAGCTATTGTAAAGTGACGTTACATCTAGATTCTCCAGGTCATTGAGAAAAAAGAGAAAATACCATCAGCACCCATCATCCATAGAAGAATAGGAGAATATAAGACTTTCCAAGTCTTGGAAGAGTTGGACCATGTGCTGCTGCTGTTCCTACAGATGCAAGTAGGAAAACACCTGACCTGCCAGCAGATTCATGGCACAGATCTTCTAACAGTAATAACCAAAGGGTCAGCGACTAAGAAACAGGTGAGAAACTGAGCTATTGTCAACACATACTAATGAGTAAACCAAAGAGGATTTCATGACTAGTCAGTTTAAAGAAACCCCAACCTTTACCAAAATAATTTGCATCTTCCGTTTTCTTCTATCCAGCATTTATAGTATAACTGCTACAGTTCCCTCTGCTCTTCACAGAACCAGTAGCAGTTTGGAAACTAAAGGACATGCAAGCTTTTACATTAGTAGAATGTTTACTAATGTATTCCATGATCACAGATGACAATCTTTTTGTTCAGGAAGATGTCTTTAATTTTGCTCCCAGCCAGCTTCTCATATTGTACTGAGAGCAGGAGTCAGACAGCAAGATCAAAGATTATTTAAATGTGGTTAATAAAAAAAATCCTTGTTTAGGTGGCTTGCATTATTTATCTCATCCTTTATTCAGTCTGATGCAGCTCCTGGGTCACAGCAAAGTGGTTTTACTTTTCATCTTCACGGAAAAGTGAGATTAAGTTCTTACTTACTCATTAAAAACAAAGTAATGCTGTTTAGCCCAGCTAATGGGGAAAACAAAGTGATAATTTGTTACTTGATGATATGAAACAATAAAGGATTCTTTCTTGGTTTTGATTCTCTGTGTCTGTTGTTTCAGTTCTGTTTAGATTCTTTACATTCCTTCCTTTCTTTGTTTAGAATATGAACAATGTAGACATATGACACTGGATATGGCAAGAAGTAAAAATAAATACCAGGCACTTATAATAACAGTACCAGAAAGAATTTACAAGAAGACAGGATACATGAAAAATACTGTCAACCTGGATAAAAATATCTATAAATACACATGTACAGATCTGACATTTTATTCCGGTATATGATTCAATATAACCCTGCAACAACGAATGCCCTTCCATTTAAAAAATGATCAAAACATTTAGAGCTGAATTCTGAGATGCTTATTCTGACTTAGTAGAAGTCTACTTTGAAAAGAAAACCATTTGCTTAGAACAACTTGAGAAAGCATCATTCTGCCAGTTAATTGCACAGACACCACATTCTGATTCTTTTATTCTTTCTCTGTTTTTACTGTTTATAAGACCTGTATTCTACCTATTCCAGACTAAAAATGTTAGCATATTGGTATGTCCCCACACATCAGCTAGAATGGCTACAGCTTCTTTGAAAAACACAGTCTTTGTTGGATATGTCAGAAAGAGACAAATGTACCATTTTCAGTTCTAACAAACAAGCTTGCATAACATTTTTAAAGGTTTGATTTTACGTGAGGAAAACACCTTCATTGTACACATTTTTCTTAACATTTGGAAGTTTTTTAAGCAACATTTCAAAGAGTTTCTAAATGTTATTCAGTATGACAGAGCAGGTGGAGCATAAAATGACTCATAGCAGAACAGATGAAAGGTCTATCAAAATCACGATACTTTCTCCAACAACTTCTTACACCAGATGTTTCAAAGGACTAAAAAAAAATATAAAAAACTCACTAGCAAAATATGTGAAATTAGAGTTGGAGAGGTGAAGCAGAGAGTGCTCTTTGTGAAGCTAGGATGGGTTCAGTTATATCCTGACCATGATAGATTGATGACCTTTATGAGATCATCTGAAACAGGTTATTCACAAATCCTATTCTCCAGATGGCCACTTAGCCCTTTCCCAATTTATCTGCTTTGAAAGACTTTGGAAACAAAAGATAAATATGCCTAACATTCTCTCAACCATCCACTCTTTCATACGTGGTAGTTTCTTCCATTAGTGGTTGTATTTTGTGCTCCAGGCACAGAGTCAACAGTGCTGAACTCCACAGTTCAGCTAGTATATTCAGAAATTTACCAAAAATAAAACCAGAAAAATAATGAAATTACAAGTTTGGCAAAAAAAAAAAAAAAAAAAAAAAAAAAAAGAAATGGATTTACATATATTAGTCAAATTTATTTGTAAATGACTGGAGAATAATACTTAGAGCATTTTTAGACTAAAATGGCCTATATTTAAGCTTTTTATTTCAGTTTTTTGTTTAGCATCCTGCACTATAGGAATGCAGTATTTGGAATAAGAGATGACCACCATATGAACACAAGGCTGTAATTCACTGAAAGAACTCAGCAGATTTCATAAACTGGAAGTCAAAAGGTTGAATTATTTCTGAAGTGCTTCAGAACTCAGAGACTGAAATATAGCTGTGCATCTAGTGGAAGGGTTTTTATTGCTGTTTATAATATGTTGAAATTATTTATCTGATCCTGTAAGTTTTTTCCAAAGGTAAACATCCTCATATACCACTTCTGCCAAGCAGAACAGTACACCATAGGCAGGCAATGACACTGATGACAGCTTCTGTATAACTCCATTAATGAGTTGAAATACAGGCATGGTGAGTGAGCACATGTATGTGTATATATGATGGTTTATTTATTTCCTCAGTACTTGGCTCCTTTGCAGATACCAAGAGAGGGTAATACAGGTCTAGCTGTGATGGAAATTAGATTGACATTATCACATCCTGGAAAAACCTTAAATGGTACTCACTTTTGGGCTTTATGAGTTCGAATTAGGTTCCAAGCTAACACATTTACTTACTGTGGCCGTAATAATCCAAATCTACATCTCTGGTGAACTGCCTGTAACTGAGAAATAGCCAAAGGCGGAGACTCCTGCCAAACATAGCTGCCATCACTGAAAACAATTTTTATTCATCTTTCAATTTTACTGTCCACATATGGAATTCCACAGCTAATCCAGATTTTACTTAGACAGCTTAAATGATACTAATGTCCAAGGCTTCTATGATTTCTTTAACACACTCAGAAAAGAAGTCAAGTTAAAAAGGCTTGAAGTACAAGCATTTCAAGCATATGGTATACCTACTCAGCCTGGTAGGCAGAAAAGACACAATGTGGCTGAGAGTCTTGAAAAATCTGCAGTTTTCAGAATGCACAGAACTGATCTGTCTCAGCTTTCCTGAAGTTAAAAAAAACTGGCCATGCTTCAGAAAATCCTTTAGGATTTTAGATCTGAGAGAAAACAAGTAAAAGTACTGGCTTTCTTATTTTCTACAAGTACTTCTAATTCTAATTGATGAGTTTGCTTCTCCATTTTAAGGATGTTGCTTGTACTGATGGAACTTCAAAAGAAGTAACAGGGAGAAAGGAAAGATAGTTCCTATCCTACAACCCCTCAAGGATGGCAGAAGTCAATTCTCTTTATAATGTTTCAATATGATTTTTAATATAAATAAAAGGAGTAAGTATGTTGGGAAGTTTCCTCAGAACACTTCTACAGACATCCAGACTTTTAGAATGTCTTTCAAAATAACATTTGAACAGTGATTTTTTTTTTTATTGTTCTCAAAATTGAAGGGCATCATGGTTTTGTCTTTTCATCCATCTTTCTGTTATTGCTTTTTTCTGCTACTATTTTCTACCTACTGTCTGCATTTTATAAAGGTGTTGTTGACTGTTCAAGAAATTAAATATGCTTAAAATCAACTGATTCTGTGAAAAGCAGAAGTGTTTCTTCCTTTAGCAGATTAGGATTACAGTAGAATAATCCATTGCTACAAGTGAAAAAAAAATTTAAAAAAGCGGTCACTTTTATGTTTTGATATTATGCACAGTATTACAGTGTTGAACGACATATTCCTTAAGATAGTGGAAGGAGCAAATGTAGAGGTGAGAAGCTTAGAGAAATGTTATTAAATACATGTCCTGCTCTTTAAAGATTTTTATGCATAGCAAATTAATGATGTTTACTCTTCATATTCCATATGAAATGGGCATTAATTACCCATGCATGCTTTAGTGACTTGCAGTTCACATGGTAATACTTATAAATAATCATCAGAAAATGCTTGGGGAGATTCATTCATTTGACAGAATGAATCAAAAACTCTGCTCTCAGCTGATAAGTTAGGCAAGAAGTGCATCTGGGAAAAAAAGAAGTATGTCAAAGGCTGAAGAAAAGGAAGAAATGAGCATTAAAATGATTCATAAGTTAGGGAACTCTTCCATACAGTGAAAAAGTTAAAGAACTCATTCTTTTTAGCTGATCAAAGAAAAGAGAAATGTCTTGATTACAGTAAGTAGAGTATCTCTGAAGAGATGAAATAATGAAAACTGAAGTGCTCTTTAGACTGGTATATATATAAAAAAATATAACAAAATAACCCTGCAGCAAAATCACTTGGAGGAAATTGGAGAAAACTGCGGTCCAACAAAAGTTGTAGCATTATAGAAACCTTTTTAGGGTAATATACAGTTGCCACTTTCAGGACAGTTGGCATTCATGGAATCTGTCCCACCATGGTTCCCTAAGCAGCACAACCTGCTATCCTAGAGGAGCAGTGGAGGGTGGAGTGGAGGGGGGACACCGCAGCCAGGCTCTGCTGTACTTCCTGCAGGACTGGGAACTTGGTTGTACCATACAGCTGGTAAGCCACATAGCAGCTGTCAAATGGGAGGTATAAGAGATGTCCGTTGCTGAGCTAACAACTGTGGCAAAATAATTTTCTTTAGGTGAACCTTGCTCATTATAATCTCATTATAACACTAACACAAACTTCCATCCCAAAGTTACACACCTCTAACGTACAACCACCCCTCACCAGGCATGCACTTTATATTTTTTATCAGCTATATCTTTAAATGAGAGGCGAGAGAATGTTACACCAATCAATAATAAAAGAATGTATGACTAGAGTCACTCTAGCTCCATCTGAGAGTAAAGAAAAGTACAAAAAATAGAGAAATGAGGAGAGAAGTTAGGGAAGACACGATTGTAGCTTCTGGGATCAGTTGATGGACTGAACCTGTCTTCTCCCCCCTAGGGATGACTATTTGGTAAGAAATTTATCTTATGCACACTAAATAACTAACTTGTGCTGTTATTAGTGATTATAGTTTGGTTGTATCTCACGACAAGTTTGTTTTTGCACACAGACCCTATCACCAGCAATCACGAACCTTAACTTGTCATGAGTTTATATTAATAAAGTGTTATTCCATGAACCATCAGTGTGAGTCCTTCGTGGGCACTAGCAGTCACTGGCTGTAGGTAACAATCAAATAAAGTGGGAAGACCCATTGAGGGGCCCCCCTGATGCTGTTGGCATGTTTCCCTAAACAAGTCAGTGGAATCACCCTCCAATCCAGCAGGACTGTTCAGTGAAGGGTCCCTGTAACGGGACACTGACAGACTGGTCACGCACAAGGGTCTTGGCTCTCCTGGGGTGCTGATAGACAGATCAAACACTGGGGGTTGAGAAAATCTATCCCCTGCTTTCACATGACAGACCCAAAAGCTATAAATTTAAGCTGAATGCACAGGTCAATTTTTTTAACATTAAGAATTATTAACAATTGGAAGAAACTGAAGTAGTGGACTTGTCACCTCTTGCATCAAATCATGAAAAAACACATTTCAGGAAGGTATGCATTAGTGAAAAGCAGCTAGGAAAAAGCTGTTTACAGGACTTTTGGTATATTTGGATGAGGTTGAATAATTTCATGGTCAATTCTGATGTTAACCTTTAAACATCTTCTAAATAAATCTCCTGGTCATTTCTGTGAGTATCTTGAATGTGATGGGCAATCCACCAGAATCATTTTCCCTGCGCTGCACAATGTTATGCTTATTTAAAAGTCTTCCTATCCTAGTATTGTCTGTCATAACCATAGCTATGATATTTCAGGGCCTCCCCACTTTTTCACAGTATTATATTTGCAACTATGTCAAAAGAAATGTATTTTTATCACCATAAACATTTATATGTAAATTAATATTCAATTGAATATCTCTAATTAGGTATCCTATTAGATTTACTTTGCAAAAATTGTCACCTGTGTCAAGATTATAACATGGATATTAGTTTGTAATGCAAAACATAGTTTTTGAAAGACTAAGTAATTTAATCTTAATACCTAATTATGAGGACGGGCAAATTAGAGAATCTAAAAGGATACTGAAAAAGACATTCTTCTCACTTAGATTTAACAATCTAAAAGTAGTCATTTTGTATGCTCTCATTAGGTTCTTTATTTAGTTAATGCAAACAGACAATTATTCCTGTGTCTTAATACCACTGGATGGGATGACTCAGCCTCTGGAGTATACCCTTGTTTCCCTCTGTCATCTGTGGAAACTTTTGGTTAAACTAGATCCCTGTTTATAGGCAGCTCAAGTTAGGCAAGATGAATGGTATCTCAGCACTTCTTACTCCTTCCTTTGCATTCAACATTATTTTGATAGCGCATGTTTTCTGTCCTTTTTAGAAATACGAATCCCAAGGCAGGAACTTTGACAGCTGCACAATTACTTTTTTCACCAGGAGTAGAGAAGCCTCAACTTCACCATACAGTTCTCTCAGGTCACCTATCTACTTCTCTGCTGAGCTGCTGTGGAGTATTGGGACCTTTGGACAAGACAACAGTGCTTAGGGGAAAAAAAAAAAAAGAAAAAGAAAAAAAGAGAAGTTGGATACCTCCTATTCACTTTTCCCATCTTCGCTCTCCACACGCTTTTCTATAATGGAAGGCTTTTACCAGGGATAAATAAAAGTGGGAACAAGGAATTTCCCTTTTTCTCACTATTCTTTCTGGGAAACTTAAACCATGTACCCTCACTAATAACCACAGGGGCCAGGAGGGGAGATAGGACCAAGCTCAGACATAAAAAGATTTACCTCGTGTTCTACGTCCTTTAAGTTCTGAAATATGAAGAGAAATTCACTTAGTACACGCCTCCTACCTTTAAATTACATCCTTCAGCAAAGCCAAGACAATCTATACTAAGGTTTATTTAGCAGATAGCTTTATTGTTCTTAATACTGATACAAGTCTCACAAACAGGGGATACCTGAACTTGTAGAAGTGAAGAGAGAATTGGGGAATCATATATGTCCAAACAGGATGTCATGAAAGCTGAAGAATAAAAGTAAATGT
The DNA here is from genome assembly GCF_015220075.1 of Falco rusticolus. NCBI lineage: Eukaryota > Metazoa > Chordata > Aves > Falconiformes > Falconidae > Falco > Falco rusticolus. Next base: position 37,932,582 of record NC_051188.1, on the reverse strand, counting down.
AACAGAAAATAGGCCTACCTGTACAATACAATAGTGTATACAAGAATGGCATCATGTAAGGAATACATAAAAATGAACAGTGAATTTATATTATATGCCACTCCTTTATTGACAGGAGGTAACCATACGACCATGACAGATCTTTCTCCTCATTTCTTCCCCACTGAAGTGTAGAGGCAGAGATTTCCTAAGATGTGGCAAAGCTCTTCTCTCATTAGCACTGAGTAATAGCCAGCCCACCTGTGGTGCAATTTGTCTCCTATTTATATCACAGATGTGTCTTCCTTTCTTTAAATAACTTTATTTTCTAAGGGTACAGTCTGTCTGCTCATGCAGTTCCGCACATTGTCAAACAGAGCAGGAAGCAAGACTGAATGTTCTGGTTAATTTCTTGATCCACAACTGTTTGAAGAGACTAGCTCTCAGCACTTAACACAAGATCTGCTTCTATCTTCTTCACTGAAAAAAGATCAGCTTTCCAGGTAATCCACAGGATATCCTAGTGAGTGACAGCATTTGTATGAGGATATTGGGCGTAACCGCAGTCAAGACTGCTGTACCTACTTTGAAGGATTGCTTGATGTGATCTCAGGCAACTTGTCAGTCATTCTTACACATTGTTGGGGTTCAGCAGGATGCCCAGGAATGCTTTTCCTCGTAATAGCAGAGTGAAAAATATAGTTTAACAGAGAAGTCTGTATTTTATGCAGGGCTAATCCACACAGATTTCAAGGATCAGATGGATAGGTAAAATTCATGCCAATTAGTACATGCCTGTAACTTCCCATGTTGACTAACAAAAGGCAACTGGGTTTGCTAAAGCATTTATTACCCTGACCTGTCCATGATGATTCTCTCCCAACTCCCAAACTGCTGCAGTTTACGTATTAGTCCAATGAAGTAAACGGGAGCCAACTGCAGCTCCTTCTCATGTGCCAAGCTAGGGTACAGTGGCCATTCAGAAACTTCTGCAGGTTAACTCATCCATGTTTCTGAGGGAGAAAAATCAGGGAAGAGGTCAGGTGATAGCCATTTCACTCATGCACATCTAACATACACTGCAGTGTGAGTCAATACAATGAGGGATACATCTGCCCCATCTTAGATATAAAGAAATTGGATTTTTAAGTCTGAGCAGTTCTTATTATCAGACAGAAATAGACATTTTCAACAAGTGATTGAAATCACCCTTTGTTGCCAAGGTCACCAATGAAGCCATTTACAGAGCACTTCAGAGCACCCAGCTAAATGAAACTCCCTCTCTCCCGGCTCCACCATGGTTCCTTTTTATGTGAGATTCTCTCTCACATGTGAGAAGCAGGAAGAAAAGAAAGAGATTTATATCGTCTTCTCAGGCATCTTTTTCCAGAAATATTTAGTAAGAATATCCAGAAACTACCATGTGTTTTCTTCAGAAGTATACACGTAACAGTAATGATTAGTATGTGGGTATGAAAAAAATATTGTTCTGTAACTCGTGGGTTTTATTTTATTTTGTTAAAAGTTCTATATTAAACTTTTTTTAAAATACCTTTATATGTCTTTAAGATTAGTTTATTTTTGTTTTAAGTGCTTCCCAGCTGGATGCCATGTTTAATAGAATCTGATTAGAAAGAAACTTTTTCTTCTGAACTGATACACGTTAGGAACATTCTAATATTATTTTTAGGTTGCTTTGGTCTTCCTGAGGGAACTTTTTGATATTACAAAAATTAATCCTTTTTTAGTTTGTTTGGGGTTTTTTTACTTATTTTGTTTGATGAACTATTGAAACCACTTAGAAGTCTTGGACTTTAATTATTAATAATAAATACAGTATGCGCTTGACTTATCCCTCTGTGAGTTATTGAGTCATATTAGTTACATTCAGTTGCATTTAAATTGGTTTGCCACTTATTCCTCTTATCAATATTTGTACTATGATGTGAAATAGTACTTCAGCTGCTGCTCCCTTTCTTGTTTTATCATTTGAGGTTAAGTGCCTAGTTTTCATAAGAAAGCTGTATATTTATTCTGCTTGCCACATTTTACAAAAAAGTTGCAGATCACCACACAACTACACTTTTGAGAAAAAGTTCCACTATTTTAGAAATAACCTTAATGGAGCCAGAGCATATAAAAGTAATTACTTTATGGGAAAGCCATTACTGAAACTAAAATGAGAAGATTTTGAGTGTTTCATTGCAGCTTCCAGCATAGGTTATTAAAGACCACATTTCAGTAACAACTGACAGCAGTTCAATAACATATGTGACATGAGCAACACTATTTCATTTTTGTCCTTCATCATGAAGGATGTCAATAAGTAACTGTATATTATCCATACTGATATATTTCCTTAAAATACAGGCTCATCTGAGGTAAACCTTTGCAACTGCTTGATCTATCACTACAGTAATCTAGGAGGAAAAAGCTGAGATTGTTTTACATAATTAAAAAGTTGAAGGTTAATAATTATCCTGATTAGATTTGATCAGTATAACCTGCTGAATAGTCTTTAATGATCATAAGTGCTCATGACCCTAATTGTATTTACATCTCTCACTATCAAGATTAAAAAAGGGGTCTAAGCAGGTCTGTAGAAATCTAGAAGAATTTTACTCCATTTTCTATATTTTTACAGCCTTAAAAAAATAATAAATTGAAAGTATTTAACTTCTTTACCTTCCTGAAGACAGTCTGATTCACCAACATATTTCAGCACTGTTCCAGTGATGGCAGACAAAAACATTATTTAACAGGCCATTAATACTGGGCTTGTAACTGTGTAATTGCAACTTAAAGCAAAGGAGAAGAATAGTTATTTAATGGCCATTGTATTAGTCTGGAAAGTAGGAGATTATATCGTACTTCAAAGATTTTCCATGTGACCTCAAGAGAAGTCATTTATCTGCTCTTCATACCACCATCTACAAAGTAGGATTAATAGGTTTTTGTTACCTTACAGCAATACTAGGAATTATTGGTACATATCCTAGACTGGTAGAAGTGGAATGCTTTAGAGGAGACAAGTTTCCCACAAATGAAGTTAGATAGATCCTAGGCTGGAGCTGACTCATTTCTGGGCAGCTCAAGTTGGAAAAACCAATAGACAACTGCCTATATCTCTGTATATAGACATGTTTAAGTAGATAGACACCCTTAGCCCATGACAAATATTCCTAAAGTCACATACAGTCAACCAACTTATGTTTTTGTTGTGCATTTTCTCTGCCAGGGATCTAGAACACAAAGGAAGTAGAAATATCATGAGAAGTCACCATCTTCCAGCTTGAATTTCCTTAAGTATAGGTACAGCAGCTGCAAACAAGTACAGTAAAACAGTTTAAGTTAGGTATTATTACCTGTGATCTTGCTTCTTCAGTTTCAGAAGTAGTGGCTCAGTAATCACTCTGAAGAAAAAATAAAGATATCTTCATAACAGAATTAATTCATCTAATGGGCTTCCCTAACCATCCTCCTCTGAAAGCCACCACTGATGTGATCATGAGGCAATATGAAGGTCTGACAAATAGTGGCCCTGACTGGTTGTAATGGTCTCCAGTGGAGAACAACCACCCACTGGGCCAAATCTAAACCAGGCACCATGGTTCTCTCTGACTGCCATTCTTTTTTTTTAAAGCATCACAGCAGTCAAAGGAAGAATTTCAAGAATTGCTATCTTTTCCTCAACATCTTGGGATTTTAAGGGAAAAGGTTCTATTCCTCAGAGATGTCAGTGGACAGCTTTCTAAAAGGCAAGAGCTATGTCTTCTAAGAATAAAAATGCCTATATTAAAATTAGCCATTGTTATGGGTTGATTTAACATGACCTTTGCAATGGAAAGCTCTGGGAAAACAGTGTAACAAATTCATCATTACACTATATTAAAAATTATTTATGTAATTTCAGAGAAGCAATTTTAAAATGTTTTATTTCAGAATCATAAAAGGGAGGGAGGAGCCTGATTAAAATTATCCAGGGTGATATATGTCATGGTTGCATCAGGCTTATTAGGCCAACAATCCCCTGAAAAAATTGTCACACAATAAAAGTGAAATATAAATCAGAGGAGAATTGAAATAAAGCAACAAAAACAGTTGTAATGGACAAATAGGATTTGCACAAGAGTACACTAGAATACCTCAGGATAAGAAAGAAACCGTTAAAAGCAGCAGGAAGCAAATTACACCATCTGTTCAAAAAACCCGAGCCTTGTCAAAGTACCTTTAGGGCCGCACATAAACGCTGTCTCAAATGCCTTTTGCAGTATGTCTTTCACTGCCTAGAAATGCTTCAAAAGAACAGCCCACCAAGACCTATAATCTCTAGTCAAAAGCAATTATTATAGATGCATCTGAAAACACAGCTGAGCTTTCAAAGTCTCACCACATACGTTTTACTGTATCACAGAGTTCTCACATGATCTACTAATCTTTAGACAATGAAGTTCTAAACATTTTAAAGTTTCTCATTATTTTGCAAATTACCTATAAAGAGCACAGTAAAGCCAAAATAAATCTAATCATAACTTTGTCAGGGGTTTTGGAACAATTTTTTCCAAGATTCAAACCAACAATTGAATTAATTATCTCTCTATAAAAGTCTACTGTGTACAGCATATAGATGAAAGCCAATCTTGAATTTGAGTATGTGCTGTTTAAATAAGAGTATACAGAGTACAAACAAATATGGTAGAGAATTTTTGTATCAGGTCCGACAAGAAAATATCTGAGAATAAGCCAGGTAGAAACAACTGTTCTACATTTCCCTCCCCTCACCCTTTTCCTTAGAAAGAATATGAAGGAGCTTTCCACTGAGGCAGAAATGCAACTACTTTATCCTTGGCCTGAATCACGAGTTCAAATTCCTCAATATGTGCTTGGCAGGTAGTATATAGGGGGGAAAAATGATACATATACATCTTTATGTGCACACACTAAAGAAATCAATGCAACTATATTAAGATTTTGGAATCACAGCATCCTATGTCTAGTTTGAATGTTTGGGTTCATCCTTTGAATTACTAAACATCCTAAACTTCAGGAGTAAACAGATGTAACTATGTAGCCCTGTAATGCTGTGTTATCTTGACTATTAACAGGTCATAAGCTTTATACTGAGTTTGCACAGCCTCAGAGCTGAGGCTTGTCAGGCTTGTTCTGTGTGAAGTTACCTTGACCTGCCTACAGCTGTGTTTTACTTAGTTTAGCTGTGACAGCAGTTTTTCTAACTGTGTGGGTGGTGATGGGTAATTTGCTTTAACTGTTTTTATCTTTGTATAGTACAAACATGGTTTTATATAGCTAGCAATTACAAGTAGTTATTCTATATAGAATGAGATATTTACAACTATACCATAGTGATGTAGTGTAGAGCAATAGGAGTCTGGTATGATAGCAGGCCTTGAGAAGAGGGGATACAGGATGCAGAGCAGAGAAGAGCAGAAATGGGATGGTGAGGGTTGTGGCACAGCTTGGCACTTGAGACCCCACAGCTATACACAACTCACCCACAGTAAGTTATAGTAGTACAGATCTGGAGCTAGACAAACCTATGGGTAACAGAGATGGCAATAGTACCTAACATATGAAAAGGTGCCATGTACAGTACATTTGGATGTAACGTGGTGCCACAGACAAATGAAGAAAAAGATGTAAAAGTGTGTTAGAAAACCCAAATGGATGCTACAGAGAAGAAGAAGAAAAAACTATTAAAAAGAACGCCACATTCCTCCCAGTGAAGGATTGCTGGTCTGACAACTCCCATTATGAGCAAAATGAAACCATCAGCCTTAGGACCCTGAAGAGCAAGGGGAGATTATGTACAACACCAGGAAAATGACTAGAAACTAAAAAGTGTGTGTATAACTGTAGTACCGAAACCTTTCCTGCATAAAATTATTCATTATCTTTCTATAATAATTAATTTTTAACTAAAAAATATTCTTAGACTCTTAAGATTGCAGTTCCACAAACCATCATTTTTTTTAGCTTCAAGTATAAAATAAGTTTCTTCTTTGCCCATAAACAGGATTTTGGGAGTAACACAAGACAGCATACAGTATGTAGACCTTATTAAGAAATCAGTTTGACTGCTGGGTGTCACTTCATATGCTTTGTTACTTTGTTATGGAAATGAAATGTACTATGTATGTGTAAATTCGGGGCGGGGGGGGAACCCACTAACTACTACTGGTTTAACATAAATTCTGAATTTCTCAAAAAGGACCAGAAGTTGTTTCCTTCTCTATTTTATCTTGCTAACTTTTATCGTGAATCTCATAATTTTAAAGTATGGTTTTATTTCTCTCCCTATCCCAAACTCAGACTAGATTTTCTCACTACAGAAACTTCTCTTGTGAAGAAACATTTCTGCAGGAATACCTGATCACTTCATAGAGTTTTTATGGATTTTCAATTGTATAAGTGATTGGGATTTAGAGAAAAACTTCCCTTGGTGGTACATAAATTCTGATGCTCACTTGCACTCATACCGTTAAAGACACTGTGATTTGCATCCTTTGTTTCAATGAGACATCTATACTAATAATCTGAGTTTTGCATGCCACAACAACCAAAAAAATCCTAACCAATTCTTTGTATTTTAATTGGGCAGTTATAGCTCTGAAATCATACACTACTCAGTGGATAAAACATAGATTTCTTGATGAAGAGAAAGCAAATGACACAGTAATTTTTCTAAATATAAGGACACTTTTAACTCAGAATACCTCTAACATTTATGGAAATAACTTTAATATTATTTTCATACTAATATAAAATTATTTCAAAGAAGTTTCAAATTGGTGTTAACTATGAATTATAAAACACTACTGCGTAGGTAAACTGATAGTTTGAATTCAGGTCATATATGTCTTCCGAAAGGTATTACTAGTGCAATTATATCATCGCTCAGTGATATGATGTTAGCATGAAATTTTCAGTTTCAGTACTTTCTTTAAGTTAGAATCATAGAACAATCTATGTTGGAAGGAACCTCAGAAGATCATCTAGTCACACCTTTCGTGGGAAAGGGAGCACAGATGAGGCTGTCTAGCACCCTGTCCAATTGCATCTTGAAACCACCAGCGATGGGGAATCTACCACGTCGCTGGGGAGGTTGTTCCAGGTAATGATTGTTATCACTGTAAAAGATGTCTTTCTTGTATAGAGATGAAACCTCTCTCAGTGCAACTTGTGTCCATTGCTCTTGTCTTCTCCATGTGGTTCCTTGTGAAGAAAGAGTCTCTGACCCATTTGTATCCACCTTTTAAGTACTGGAATACTGTGATGAGGTCCTCCCTGAGCCTTCACTTCTCCAGGGAGAAAAGACCTAGCTCCTTTCTTGTTCCTGCATTTCTTCCTGTACTAGGTGAAACAACATCACTGTCTCAAAAACATAAATGATGATGTACTTGCCTTCAGAAATAAATGTATTATAAGAACTATGTCTAGCAAAGATTCAATAACATTAAGACTATAAATATAAGAAAGATTTGCTATAAAGGATTCCTTTAATTATTTTAAATGTCAATAAAATGTTTAAGGTATCTGATATTTCACCTTGTCATTTTGACTGATTTCTGCCAAATACATTATCTATTAGATGATTTTCTATTATGTTAGGTCTCCCAGATTTCAAGTATTTTTTTCCCTCAAGAAATCTGCAATGTCATGCTGCTTAACCTCGCAATGCGAAGATGTGTTGGAACCATAGCAACATACCTTTTTTGAACTTTACTTGATTTTCCAAGCAAAAATATCACAAATTCATTTCTTCTACTACTGTTTTACAGTAACTACATGCAATTTCACATAGGTTTTGGCTGTGATTTTTTAATGAAAACTGTATTTATTGTGCTACAACATCTGTTTTTCAGTCAGGCCCTGCTAATATCCAGTTTTCCAGCTGAGTTGATTCAAGCACTAAAGAGGCCAAATTCAATCAGTGGTGATCTGCATTAACCAAGTTTCAAAATCAAAATTTTTATTTTGTCTACCAATCACAAAAAGAAAGCCCCATTTGCTTTGGGTTACATCTCATAAGAAAAAGCCAGCCCAGTATCCATGCATCACTAAAAAGTGAAATATATTTAGTTTAAAAAATGCATTTATTCCTCCTCAAAATGTGTTTTGCTGACCAAAACATATAAACCTCATAAAAATTTATAAGCTTACAAGGAAAACTTACTCCAAGATATTGCTATGCTCTTGCACATAAACAGACTACTGGCAGCTAATCTCTCTGATTATGCAAAGATGGAATTATAGTATGAATTACTGATGAGCTCATAGGCTTGGGTTCCCCACTTCAAAAAGACTGAATTCTTTTGTGTTCTGTTGCAAATGACCTACCTAACTGTTCAGCCATGCAGTGGCACAAGCACAGAAGCGAATGGGACTGTTGATAATGGTGCAACTTGACTGTAAAAGATTTTCACCCATGCTGAGTGCTAGCAGATTGTCTCAATAGAATTAACATTATTTTCTTTGCCTCAGCTTTATACTTTGTTTTCATTCATCACAGCCTTAGAGTACAAGAGGAAGGAAGAAAAATGGGATCATATGTTGGTGGGGAGCCTGCCAAATCATCCCAAAACACATGCACAGATATATTGGTTGAGAGGCATAATTACAGCTACGGTCAGTGAAATTTAATGAAATTGAGAATGTCCTTCATCAACCTCATAAACTCATGTATTTTTGAGCTACATGCAAGGTTATGTAAGAGCTACAATAAAATTATTCCTTGGAATTGAAGAAATGTATGTGGAGGGCAGATTTTCAAGGTCTCATATTCCTCACAGATATCCCTGAGGTATTAAATAAGGGCTCAGATCTAGCCAATATGTAAAAGAACTGGGTGAGTACTCACAGGCACCTAAGTAGCACTTCTGTTAATGACATAGTAGTGTTGTTGATTTGCTTATACAGTGGCTTCCCATTTTCTTCTTTCAGAGTAGAATTAATTTCCCACTTTTTGTTTTATACCAACCTACTTATGTAAATAAAATTTAAAAATAAACTTCCAAAATTCCCAAAGAAACTGAAGTTGCCATATATTCACCAGGCATTTTCTGCCACTTAAACAACTATTGCAGTTGATCAAAGAGGAATTTTCAGATGGCTTCAAAGGAAAAATACATAAAATTACACCGAAAACATATTGAAAAGTGAAGAATTACAGGCAGGTATACATTCACTTGTTTGATCTGAACTCTTTTTTTCTTTTTTTTATCACCTTCTTCAAGAGCAAGGATCTGGAGAGAGGAGGAAGATCCCCAGGAAGACAGTAATTTTATTAGATATATCAAAATCTATGTGCAAGGGGTGTCAAAGCTGCAATTCATATGACAGATCTACTTTTTTTTTTTTTTTTTGTAATTTTTCAGAGCTGTCTTTTATATCCAGACTACCTTTCTTTTGATAGAGCATTTTTGTACAGGATCCTTTCAAGTTAAAAAATTAACCCTACGCTCAAGTTGACTTCTGCTTAGCTATCACCCTCATACCCCTGTTGTTGACAGATAGTATGAAACATCCGCCTTCAGCATTCCTCTTGGGCAACCGATTTATTTCTATTTGCTCTGAAGGCTGTTGTCACAGAGAGGACTGTACTTATGTAGGCCTGCAAATGTGTGATTGCTATTGCTTTAACAGGCCACAGATTGTACTAACTCTGTAAGGCCTCATGACTGAGTTGTTTCAAATTTATTTTGTCTGGGTTTATTTTGGGCTTTTCTGGAACTTCGTTTTAGCTTGCTTAGCTGTAACAGCCATTGTCCAGCAGCCAGGTGAGTATTACTTAGTTTGGTTTAGGTTTGCTTAGCCTTGAATAATTTCGTATAGTAAGTGAAACATCTAATCTTGCAAAAACTTTGATTAATTTCTGTTAAATAACAAGTTTTTTTAAAAAAGAGGATTCTGTATAGAATCTATTACCCTACAATAATGATGAGATGCAGAGGAATAAAAGCAAAGGATGATAACAGAAGCCTTAGAAGTATGAGCACGGGACAATATAAAAAGCCTCAGGGCTAAGAACAGGTGAGCAGTTGTCAGTTAACGATCGTTAGAGTGCAGCTTTGTGAGATGGATAGAATTTATTTCAGGAGTTAACAAAGACAGTGAAGAAGAGGTACTTAGATTATGTAAACCACACCATGTATAGTAAATGTGGAGGTAGTGTGAAATTACAGAGCAATGAAAGGAGAACAAGGTGTTCTCAATGTGTCAAAATAACCCCAATAGTGAGGAAGAAACCCCACTATGAACATCTGGATCCTCACAACAGGATATGTATCCTGGTGAAGGAGCTGAGATGCTTACAACCCTAGAAAAGGTGTTATATGGAAGTCTTTGTGTAACAAAGTTAATGACATTAATAATGATTTTTTTTTTCTGGATCAATTAGATAACTTAGATGAAAACTGTTAGTATTGTTATGCCAGGACTACCACTAATAATGTGCATTTTTACTAGATTTATATTTTAATTAAAGAATAGCTTCTCAGTTTCACATAAAAGATGTTCTGCTTTGGCCCACAAAGACTATGTAAGTTGTAGCATAAATCTACTTTTCAATTTGCACAAAAAAAGTTCATGCTCCCATTGTGGAATTTTATGAGCTAAGAAAAGACACTTTCTGCTCTTTCAGACAGCAAGTTTTCAGCCCTCAGTTCAGCCAAGAGAAGTATCAAAGATTTAACAAAAGACTGTCGACAGAAATCATTAAAATGTTGAGCAAAGCAACTATATGTGGGTCATTCCAACCCATACAGTTATTTTTAATGGTTATTCTAGCCCTTCAATATAGTTATTTTTTAAAACTTTAAGGCCATGATCCTCTGAAAATGAAGCTCATGTAATGGTAGTGAAACCATGTCATTTCTCATAGTCTATTATCTCTCAAAAATGCATCTTTGGAGTACTGGCTTGACTCAGTTTGTAACTTTTTCTTTGAGTCAGCAGGATTTATTAACTTCTTGAGGAGAGGATGGAGCCTTTTTAAAATGATAACTGGAAATGAGCAGTCCAAGGAATTTTAGATACTATTAAACATGTTTTGCTTCTATTCTTTAACATTCCACTTATGAAATTGATTCCTAAATGGAAAATACCCAGATTATTTTCTAACTGAAGAAATAGAAGTGTCATAAATAAACTGCTGGAAGCAAATTTGTTGTCTTTGTAGAACAGACTTTAATTTTCTCCATCACTTTTACAAAATTTAATTGCATTTGTATCTATATATAGCAATTTTTGTGAGTAGTGAGGTCATATACCTTTGTGTCCTTCATTTGATTAATTGCTTCAGTGGCATGTCTTTGGCTATTGAATCTTATGAACAGTGTCCCATGCATTATTTTTAAGGTAAAATGGATCCTTATCATAATAAAAACAAACAAGCAAACCAAAAATCCCATCAAAAACAAAACAGAGAAATGATATATGGAAGGAATAGGTGGTATGTCTAATGTTACAGGAAATGTGTTACAGAGCCAGAAGTTGAATACTGATCTCTTAATCCAGTGTTTTAGCCACAACCCCATCCAATAATATTTCTTTAGAGACTCTCAGAAAAGCAGATTCTAATGCAACAAATTCCTGTTATATAAAGGGATATTTCTTTGTGTATGCATGCATATTTATTTCTTTTGCATAGTTTCTTGTCTATTAAGGTATTCATTCAAAAACACTTCAGGCCAGAAATTAAATAACTTAGTAGCTTCAGTAAACCTAGAGAAGAATAAAATATATATAATACAAATTCAAATTTTAAGTGAAAAAACAATTTAATGATCATGTTTCACCTGATACTACATCAAAATGTGGAAATTGCATATGATTCTAAAGCAGGCTACAGTCAATTACATAAAATCCATAATTAATCATCCCTGCTCATTGTTTTCTGTTAGTTTGGGGGGGGTTATTTGGGGTTTTTTTCAGCTGGTCTAGATATCTCAGCACATACCAAGAATTGTATCCAGTATTCTGGCAAAAGTTGTCTGAGGACAGAATTTTTTCAAAAGTGTATGGAAGTCACAAATGCAGACTATATGTGGGAGACTATGTTGCACGTCTTGTTTTCTTATTCCCCTTGAAAAATACCAACCCAAATCACCAATTTATAAATAAATTCAAGCATATTCCCTATGGTTTCAGTTTTTAACATGAATATTTCACAAAGTTACCATAAATATTAGCCACAATTCACTGACATTAAGTAAAAGCATAGTGCTATTAATGCTTACCCAGTAAATCTGTCGACATAGCCCAAGAATTCTGATATTTACTCTTCTATCAGAAATAAGAAAACATAAATGGTATATAGTCCCTTAAGTAGTAATTTCCTTGTTTTGAAGAGTCATTAATAATTCATAGTATCACATTGTTTTACGACTTACAATGTCTGCTGCTCATTAATTCAGAACAGTAGGATAGGCAGAAATACAGATTCTAATAAGGTGACGTATTACCACCACTAGAATTCACCTGGGAAATCCTATGCAGAATGCAATGATGGCAAGTTGAGTAATAACAGTGAGTTTAACCATGGAAAGTATATTAGATAGAATTGATTATTTATTACTAAGTGAATGGCATTACTTGTCAGTCTCATGTAATTCAATTGTGCAGATGGGCTGAAATTAAAGCTAATGTTCTGATGTCTGCTTGACATCCTTCTCAAACAGAAGCTACATTCTAACCACACATTAAAATAATTAATGTCAAAGAAAAGGCTGCAAATGCAAATATTATCTCTGACATTGATGATACTCTTTTAACAGAATATTTTCCTCCCTTAGGAATTTATTACTTGGAGAAGGACATAAAGCTAACTCAGACATTTATTTAGTTAGATAAGAAATTATGTTAAGAAAGCAAGTTGGGGGGCGTGGGGAGGGATCTAGAGGCAACTCTAATCATCAGCAAGATTAGGGATGAAGTTACTTAGTGTCTTCCTTCATCAGCTTTTCATAATAATTGTAAAGCCCATTCTTTGATTTCTCCTGGATTCATCTTGGCTCCTAGATTCAGAAAGCAGGATTCAGAAAGATCCATTACTTTCAGCTGTTGAAAAAAGCTTACATTATTTCCAGAAAGACACAAACGTAGGTGTTTAGTGTATGATTCTCTGTCAGTGTTGTGTTATTACAAATTATTTTACTTAACTCTGGAAGCCATATGTGGAAAAATTTATTCTATCACAAGCCTACACCACAGCTAGTCCTATTGTCTAACATTTGCAGCAAGAGAGTTCATGATCTTGGCCATACATCCTGTTTCATTCACTTTAGCACCTACCTCCTGAAGAATGATAAAATTCTTCTGCATAGAATATGAGGAGAGCATAGTTTGTAAAGTCTGTATGAAAAAGAACTACATTATGTAGATAATTTCCAAAGGAAGCCTGCTCCCTCTTCGTGCCAAAAAAAAATTAAAAAAAAAAAAAAAAAGGAAAAAAGAAAAATAAATTACAGACTGACTGGCTCCTCCTGAACATCTGACTGATTTTCAAGAGGGATGTCTTTGTTTATTCTCTGAAGGAAGTGTTTGTCCATGGTTAGTAATTTTGTTTATGGGACTTGAGATATGCGGTAGCAGTGCAGAAGGATGAAGATCTGCTCACAGCAGATGGCATTGCTTCTTCCCTTTAATTCCATGGAAGCCTTAGGAACATATGAACGTGGAAGAATTACTTTTAGCTGTAAAACGGTATAAGCATTCAAATAAATGTTTATATAATAGGTTTTCTTTTTTTTATTACTCTACCTGGAGATCCTAATCCCATACACTCACTCAAGTTAACACTGAGATAAATGCAATTTTTTGCTTGATTAAGGAACGTAAAGTTTGGAGAGGAGATAGTATTCATCAGTAAAAGAACAGCTTCTTTATACGGAACTGTGAATCATACAACAGATTTGCTGAATAGAACACATATTGCCTGCAGATGAAGAGCTGATTATTTCCGATTATAAATCAGATAATATTCAGCTGAGGATAACTTTGGATTTTAGAGATCAAAAAGTCATTAGGGGTTAAAGATAGGGAATAAAATATAATAAATTAAGTATCTGAGCCAAGCAGAGACTGGATTTCTGTTCCTACTCCCATGATGTGACTGACTGGAAGCATTTAGTTTTTAAACATTCTAAACCTGGCCTGGAAACATGTTATATATTTGCTGCCCTCTTTCACTGAATAAAAGGAGAGAAAAAATGATGCTGTTAATGTTTAAAATCACATGCATATATAAATGGAAAAAAAGTAAAATACCCGTATTCTAGCTTGTGTAAGTCAAATAGCAATAGGTTTGCAAGGGATTTGGAAAGTTCCACTTAGTATAAGAATTCGTTGCTAATAGCTTTGTTTCGTTTGCTTTTAAATCCACTCAGCACTCCTTAGAGCAGAACAAACTGGCAATATACAGCAACAACCAAGTGACATAAGTAGTTGAAATGTTTTAAAAAGTGGCTGCCTATCTACAAATGAACTACTGCCTGTAACCTAGCTACTGACATTAATTTTCCTTTTTACTTTCCTATTGATGAACTTGGCTTTCTCAAGGCTACCTACTGGTATTATCATCCACAGAGGGTAGAAAAGTCTTTAAAAGAAAGAGATAAATGAGAAAGAGTAAATTTGCTATTCTAACATGATGCTTCTATTCTCACTCCATTGGAGGCTATCTTTTATTGTATTTGATTATTTCTTAAGGCATATAAAAATATTTTGCTATAGAAAGGTACTTCAAAATTAATGAAATCTAGACATCAGTCTTTCACAGACCCATGATATCTTCCTGACTAGTTTCCTACTGTCATGTCTATGCTACACAATTATGTTAACTGAAGGCTTTGCAGCTGAACATGGCAGCTGCTTTCTTCTAGTCTCTTTGCCTGTTTTAGGTACTAGGCAGCACAGTATAATTTAGTCTTTTTGCCTGTTTTAGGTACTAGGCAGCACAGTATAATTTATGTACTTTCTTTTTCAGAATAATGTCACAGAACTGTGAAACAACCACCTTTTTCTTGAATCAACCATCCACTTCCTACCACTTCTTCTATTTTTAAGAGTTTCTCTTTTATGTTCCAGAGTTCACACCTGCTCATGCCAGTTTCTGAAATGTTGCATTGATGCTTTTATCATGCATAAAATCAAAATAGGCTATCATCTTCTTGTTATTGTAGCAACTAAAGCAAATGTTTCTCTTAAAAGCACAGAATACCAGGGTAATGTCATACTTATGGCTGTATGGTTGAACCTTTCAGTAGGTGATTATTTATTACTTTCTGGTATTATTTATTTTTTCAAAGAGTAAGTCTAAGCAGTCCACAAAAAAGTCTGTCTGCAGATGTGTACTTAAACTACTGTAGACCATAGGTCAAACTGCTATAGACTACAGATCATGCAGTCCTGATCCATCTGCATCTCATGCCATATGCCAGTTTCTATACTTTTTGTGTGCTAGGGAATAGATCTATTAGAGATTAAGTCCTCAGTAAAGTTTTAACGGATTATGGTGTCACCATAATGTAGTATGTGCAATGAAAAGAAACTGGTTTACATCAGCTACACTTCTTTTCTATCTGCATGATAAAAGCCAAGGCAGCAAAATGTTGTCATCCTAGATTGCGCAGATGTAAGCTTAGATCAGCAAATGTATTTTCATCATAAATTAAGTGCTTCAGACCCCTGCATCATTTATTTTTCTCTCCTCATACAACGTACATCTTTAGGCTTATGTATAACTTTATGACAAAATTTCAGTAATCAAAACTATGGGGTTTGATTCTAACATAACACTTAAACAATTTTGTCTTGGGTTTACATAAATGTAAAGCACCCCTAAGCATGCCATTCTAGTAAGTAATATATAGAACAGTTTTATAATCATGTGGACTAAAGATATATCATAAGTCAGAAGCAGCAGCTGTTCCCTTTGATAGCCAAGCCATTTAAGCAGTGTTTGCCCATCAGTTCATTTTTTTCTTAGCATGATCCAAACACAGTGACAGAAATCATTAAGTGTCTTGGCTGATAAAAAGCCTGAGTTTAGATCTAACCACACTCTTCTGCCAAAATTAAATGTTTATATCAAGTTCTGGTGTTGGCTTTTATTCTCAAGAACAGTTCAGACATTCCAGTTCAAACCAAAAGTGCTTACAAGGGTCTTATCCAAATTAAGAAAGCTGTAGATTGCTAAGTACAATTATCTTCCAAGGACTACTAAAGGGTTTTGTAAGTTTCTTTGACTTATAAGCTGAAAAGACTAATTTTCATTAAAAGGTCATTTTTTCAGAGATTGACCTAGTGGAAATAAACCATTTTCATAACATCTTTTGTGTCCATTTTGGTTAATGAGCTTAAAAATTCCTTAAATGTTAATGACCCAACCACCCGCTCACTGTAGTCAACAATAAATAGAATCATCGTGAATGTTAACTGTACTAAGTCTCCCTGAGTAAAACTGCTGTGGCTAAACGGTTATCCCAAAAAGGGAGAAAAAAGATCAAGGTAAGGAAAGCTTCAGTTTTTAAGCCAACTGGAAATACTCACTATAGTAGACACAGCTGCCATCTCTCATCACAAACTACCAGCTAGTATGTCAAGAAAGATATCAGTGGCAGAAAAAAATGGAAAAGAATGAGACGATAGAGTGAAAGAAGAACACCAGAGGACATTAGAATCAAACCCCAGGCAAGGCATGTGCCTGGATGTGTGAGAGGGCTTCAAGGAAGCTGTCTGCTGGAGTTCTGCTCCCTTCCATAACCTGAGAACATCAAAAAAGTAACCTGAATACAAAGAACAATTTAAATTAATTTAGTTGTATTTATTTGCTTAACTGCGTTCTTGTGAAAATTGATTATGTAATGTTTATACTATGCTTTGAAAATAAAAAGCAGCAGGTAAGGTATATTTAACTATTTTAGACACAGTGGTCACTGTGGTTAGAATTGTGAACTGTTTTTTCATCCTGAACTCTTGGTCTCAGCAGCTGCATCTTTCTGAAATTTCTTATACTTTAAGCAGATGCTACATATAGTCCAACTTTGTGCAAAGACAATTTGTCTATTTTTTTCCTCAGGCTTCATAAATGTAGAGATCAAGAAAGACCTGTGCATATCTAATCTGACCTCAGTATAATATATGACATAACATTTCAAATAGTAGTTCCTGTTTTCTATATATTGGACATTGAACTGTTTTTTCTTCTTTTTAGAAGGCGGCACTCTGCCTTGATTTAATTTTTTTCAGGCAACAAATAATCCCCACAATTATATTTTAATAGAAGCCCGGTAACAAAACATACTTTTCCATTTAAAGGAAAAGAAAGAGGGAAATAATTTATCATAATTTATTAGCTCTGCCACTAAAAGAATTAAAAACTAGACTCTAAAATTTGGAAGCAATAAATATTTCTCTGAATCTTTAGGAAATGCTAGGAAATTTATTCTATTTTCACAGGAGTATACAGTTTTTAAATGCATCCAGTACTCTCATTCTGGCTTCTATTTCCCCCAGGTAAAACATGGAGCAGACCAGCAAAGTGCTACATGTACATAGAGCTAGAGAGCATAACAGTTCAAGGGAAAACCGTTTCCCACCAGTTTGAGAAATTTAAGTTAATAAAATTTAAGTTAACAATTTGCATTGGCATCAAAATGTAGAGAAAATTTTCAACTACTGAAAATGAAGTAGAAAGACCCAGATGAAGATGCTTTATCAGTGATGACTCCTCCAAGTACAATTATCAGCTGTTAGATGCCCTGCTGGAGACACACTATAACATAGGCATGAATGCCTATATACCTGCATTAAAGGCCTGTTGAGAGGAATTGTACTACAGCTGAAGCTCATCATTGTGTGTATTTCTTGCTTTTAAACAGCCCCTAGATATTATCACCAGCTTCTACAGCTTAGGGAATTGTCAATTCTACTGCAGAGATCCCAAGGAGCAGTACCTGGAAACTGTGGAATAAAAAGCATAACATAAATTGTGACTAAGTGATGCACTGCAGATTTACTGTGTAGAACAATAGTGAACAGGTGCCAGCAACAATGGACTCAATAAAGATGTGAACCTACAAAGACCTGCATTTACTCTGGTGAGTAGTATGTGAGTGGGAACATGGGAGTAAGTATTTATAACAGATGCATTCAGAAACAGGCTATTAGTTTTGTAGTTAAGGGGCGTAGTTTCTAAAAGGCACCTATTTAATAAAACTAGCACTGCTCAGATGTATGCTGCTAAATTAGCCTGGTTAACTGGCTTACCCTCTCAATTACACCAAAAGAAATCTATACTTCTGAAAAGGATATGTATAGTAGAGTTGCTGATTAAAATCCCATTCCACAAAGTATTTCACATGTGATTAGTCTGAAACACCTGCTTAATTTCTACTGAAGTTAAGGAAACTTTTGTACATGCTCTAGGGTAGGGGTCCTCAAACTACGGCCTGTGGGCTGGATACGGCCCCCCAGGTTCCTCAATCTGGCCCTCGGTATTTACAGACACCCCCCCCCGCCCTCCCGCCGGGGTTGGGGGGGGGGGAACCAAGCAGCCACAGATGACTGCCTGCCACTTCATCTGCGCGCCGGCCCCCTGTTTAAAAAGTTTGAGGACCCCTGGTCTAGGGCTTTCCTGAATGGTTGAGGGGCAATATTACTAAAAACTGTATGATAGACAAAGAAGAACATGCTATATTAAAGGTGCGAGTGTGTGTGTGGTGGGGGGAGGGGGGTTGGTATCTGATTTACAAGACACTTATTCTTACATGTACTTCAGTTTAATAACAGAAGTCCAGGGAAAAAAGTAATCACAGACATCCAGGACATCAGTACCAGAAAAATACAGATACTGTTCTAAGATAGTGCTTTGAGTTATCATGTATACACTGTTAAAGATTACAAACACATCAGTTACTAGCACTAGGGTTATACACAAAACTGTGAATTTGTCACTCCCTGTCTATAGAGTGCTCAGACAGACAGGCTGAACATTCTCTCACTGTCATTCTTGTCATGAATTTTGTTATTCATTTGTTCTATGGGGATCATTTACTAAGATTAACAAGCAATATCAAAGCATTTTAAAAAAATGTCAAGAAACAATTATAAAGAATTGTATATTCCACAGCATAACTCCACGTACCATGGATGGATAGATAAAACTATCAGAATACAATAAAGTAAGGTACCTGGTTTTCTTCTGATCCACATGCAAATCTATATGAAATAGATATTAATGGAAGTCTGAAGATGGTACCAATTTTAATGACTTCAAAGAATGAAATTCATCCTTTCCTCAGCAACTCTTACATGCAGTGCTCTTTTTAATTTTTTTTTTACTATTTTTTAATTATTATTTAGCTTGTTTTGTGGCATGAGTTCTGAATATGAGCAAGGATGGTAGTCTGTGTACTTTGCCCAGACAAGGCAATTGTATTTAGAATTCTTTTAAGAGCTATTATTAGGAAAAGGAAAAGGAAACCACACCTCTTAATGTGCAGAGCATGAAGTCCTTTTAACATGAAACAGATGAGACACAGAGAGGTTTTTTTAAGCTACTTTTGCCTCAAGCTCCTCTGTGGGGAGGATACAGAGCTAAAAAGATCTGTGGCTTTATTTATAACCCCATGTAAATCACAAAACTAACTCTCCACTTTTTTCATAAGTTAGCTCATAAAAATATTGCTCTAGAAATCTGTTTTTAGCTTGCTTTTGATTAAGAGATTTGCATCTCATTGAACTTAGTGTAGCATGATACACCAGGAATCTACATCTTAATAAAGATGCTATTTCTGATA
This sequence comes from Falco rusticolus, assembly GCF_015220075.1. Classification (NCBI taxonomy): domain Eukaryota; kingdom Metazoa; phylum Chordata; class Aves; order Falconiformes; family Falconidae; genus Falco; species Falco rusticolus. The sequence goes on along the minus strand of NC_051188.1, from coordinate 37,912,783 downwards.
CTTGACAGGGTGGCGGGTAAAAATATAGACATATTAGAATATATAGAATATGTCTTTCCTATATAGAGAATACATATAAAATACATTTTTTTGTAAAAGAAATGGTATGATATTATCTTAAGTCAAACATATATAGGTCAGGTTTATGAAACAAAATATTTACCCAGATAGATGACAAAAGGCTTTCTTATTAAATTAAAAATGAGGGAATTAGTTGTATAGAAAGAACGCAGGAAATGAAGAGATGGAAGAGTGGATAGAACATGTTATTATGGAAATTACTATAACAGAAATTGATAATTTCTTGGACACACAGACAGCAACAGATATAATAATATAAACACATTAGGAGAGGGAAAAGCCATGAAGAGACTGTTTATTCCATGATTAGGTCATTGTCATATAAAGTTGGCTACCTGGATTCCAGTGCTGTCTCCAGAAGCATTTGTTTGAGTAGCTTCAGGGAACTCAGTGTTGCCCTGAACAGAGCACTGCTCTTCGTATGGAAACTCTTAGCTTCCTAAGGGAAGGATAAGAAAAGATATGCAAGGGAGAGGGGGATGTGAAACAGAGGCAAGAATAAAGAAACTATGTGTAGAAATAAAAGCAAATCACAGAAACTAGGAAAACATTCTGGGTACATGTGATCCCTGAGGGACTTAATTTTCACTGCTGCTCTGTTCAGGAAAAAATATTTTAACCCCTTCCATGGTTTCATGAGATAAAAATTCTGGAGTCTCAGCCCTACAGCTTACCTAAAATTCATGAGTAACTTTCAAGTTGCATTTAAAAGATTCCCATATATTTCCATCAAAAACACCATATTTTCTGACTTGTGAATGCTGAATCTACTATTTTAGCTACTCCTGATTAGAAGCTACCTACCTTCTTAGCTAGTCTTGGTTAGAAACTAGAGGATGGATGTTCTCTCCTATTGCTTTATGCCTGACGCCAAAGAGCCGTTATCATAATTTATCTCATTTAAAGCATCATCTTATCTTTTTATCCCATCAGCTTTCCACTGTCAGGCCTAGACTTCATGCCCGGGGGAAAACTTAAGAGTAATATTGACTAAGCTGACTATAGATGGCAAATAACCTCCATGCATTCATCTGGAATTCCCTGAGTATGCTGAAACTAACAAGAAATAGAAAACAGGAAAAAAGTTCACAAACTAAGCCCCTGGCAGTCCACTTGCCTTATTTGTTTAGACCACTCCAGGTAGCACTCTCTGGGACAATGCCTGAATAGAAGTCTGAAAGATTATTTTGGGCACCATCACAAAAATACAGGTCTGTTCTGCACAAGTTGGCTACTTTCAGTCTCAACAGCCCTTTACTACCTGGGGCTTTCCACCCTCAAGGATCACTGCTTCCTCTTGTGTTAACTTCTATGGTTTGAAACAGTTTCATGCTATAAAAACATTACTCCAGCTGGCCAAAGTTCAACTGCTAAATGTTTCAGACATGTTCAGCAGAAAAAGCACAGAAAATGATAACTATATGCTAGGGCCAAGGAGCTACAGCATGGGGCCCAAAGGGCCGAGTGAGATGTAGCGTGGATGTAGGTGCTGTACTGTAGAAGTAGTCAACCTTAGGCATCCTAGGTATCAGAGTCTCCACCAGGTGCCCTTAGAGAGGAAGTAACATAAGTAACCCATGTTTTTCTTTATCAGTGTAGTCACAGCCCATGTGTCCAGCTAGAAGTCTACCTTTAGTTTATAAAGTCTACCAAATGAAACAGCAATAGATTTCTAAGGATTAGTGGAAAAGCAAGCAGCAGTGCAGAAATCTAGAGCTGAAGGCAATTAACAATCCAGAAAGATGAAAAGCAGAAGATTCAAATGCCATTGCTATGTCAATTCCAGTAAGCTAAATGTACCTGGAACAGTTCTGTGGCACAGAGGCCAAGCAGTATGAAATGGCCTACAACCTGTTACATACTTTTTACCCCACCAGACAGTGCGTTAGCATGCAAGCTGCCTGTTGAGAAACCTCTGTGGTCTGGGCCAACCCATGGTAGGTGCTGAGGAAGTGTTTAGCACAGGACCCATCCACTGCTTTCCAGTGTAGGTTATTATTGAGACCCAGATTCTAGAAGAATCACCTCCTCCAAGTTCAGGAATGGTTCATCCCAGAGAGCAGGAACTAAAGCAAGAGTGGACAAGGAGATCCTGACAAAACTCAAATGTAGAAATGTGATATAAAAGAGGTGGAAACAGGGATGAGTGACCTGGAAGGAATATAGTGACACTGTTCAGGCATGCAGGAATGCAGATAGGAAAGCCAAAACCCACCTGGAGTTGAGTGTAAAGAACAACAAATAGGGCTTCTAAGATGTATTGACAGCAAAAGGAAGACTAGGGAAAATGTGGATCCTCTAATGAATAGGTTTGGAGGTGGGGTGGCAAAAGATATGGAAAGACCTGAGGTAGTCAACGCCATCCTTGCATCAGCCTTTAGTGGTATGACCAGCCTTCATGAATCCCAGAGCCCTGTGACCACTTGGAAACTCCTTGATGGAGAAGGATCAGATTATGAAATATTTAAACAAATTAGACATAAAAAAATCCATTGTGTAAATTTATGTGGAAGGCAAGAATCTGCTGCTTTAAAGTTATCTAGTCAAGGACCTTTTTCACTGCAAAAAAAGGGGTAATAAAAGTAAGAAGTCATAAACAAGAACATAGAGGGATACAAACGTAACTGACAAATGGTAAGGGAGGTAGTGATGAGAACCAAACCTGGTCAGATGCATTAATTGGTGAGGGCATGTGGGAGTGTTGAGAATGTTTATTCTAGTGAAATTATCTGATAGAGGATCTTGTCAACTGGTTAACTAAGGAAAAAGAGAGAAAGAAGCAAAATATACCAAACACAGACCTGACAAAACATACATGAAGACAATGACAAGACACAAACCTCACCATTCACACTCACTGATGGACTATCCAGAAACTACAGACATCACTTCTAGTAAGATCAACCTGGACTTTGCAACTAATAAGATGGCAAACCCTAACTGAGTGGGGTGTGGGCATTGATAGAGCTGTACAGACCGGGAGGTGGGGGGTGGGGGGGTGGGGCATGCAGAGAAAGGGGAAGCAGGGAGGAACTAAAGAGAGGTAGAAAGTAAGTAGTATAAAGGGCTGGTTGTGTGTAAAATGAGTTTTGTGCCCAGTCATCATAGTCTGTTCTATTAAATCCTTTAATGATCTCTGTAATCTTGCTCCCTGTCCCGTGTGTGTCACTGCTGCAAGGGCTTAGTGCCAGCTATGGGGGGACATACAGGAGTGAGGGGAGTAGATGCCAGCCCCTGGGGTTAGACCAGGGATGTTGACATCCCTAGCCTGTTATGTCATCTATTGGAGCCAGTGAGGTCTTGTTGTCAGCTACTGGAGTCAGTGGGGTCTTTAAACTGCAGTCACTGGGGTGGTAACAGTATGTGTCCTGAAAACCAGCTACTAGGGGGCTAGGCATGAGTGACACAAGTGAGGGGCTCAGCACCAGTGGCTGGAATGGGACCACAGGTGGCACCTGTGTGCCAGGTGCTGGCTGCCGGGTGTGAGGGTCTGTACCTTCTTCAAACTGAGTATGTGTGGTGTGTGAGTGTGGATTTACTGGTAAACTCCAAGCTGAATCAGGTGACAAGTAGGAGGCTCCATGTCTGGACAGGGATCTCATGGAGGCAGAGGGTCCATGCTGGTATTTCGGGGGGCTAGTGAGTGTGGGGTGCCTGTGGGACAAGCGTGTGAATACTCTGTGTGTGTGCAGCAAATACTCAGTGGACCAGCCAGTGCCTGCAATACATGCTCAGCTTTGCTGCTGGTTGAACCTGCAAAGTGGAAAGTGGCAGCAGTATCCAGCAGCCCTGGTGGCCAGGCAGGAGAAGGTCCTGTGCTGGCCAGAGCTGCTGGAGAGGCCATGCTCCCAAAATCTCCTATCACATGGGACCTGATGGGCTGTACCCATGTACCCATGCTGAGGAAGCTGGCTGATATTGTTGTGAGGCCATTCTCAATCATCTTTGAAATATTATGGTGATCACAGGAGACCCCTGAGGAATAGAAGAAAGCAAATGTCCCTCTGATGTTCAGGAAGTGCAAGAAGGTATATACAGGGAGCTGCAGACTGGTCAAGATCACCTTGATCTCTGTGAAGGTGATGGAACAAATAATTATGGAAACCATTTTCAGACCTATGAAGAAGGTGATTGGAGTAGTTAGCATCATTTTATGAAGTGAAATCATGCTTGACAAACCTGACTGCCTTCTCCAATGAGATGATTAGCTTAGTGGATGAGAAGAGAGCGGGAATTGTTGTCTACATTGAGTTTAGTATGGTTTTCAAGACTATCTCTCAATATTCAAACTGAATGAAGTATGACTAGTGAGGTGCACTGACAACTGGCTCATGTGATAGAACAAAAGCTTATGGTCATCACTATGAATTCATCTAGAAGCAAGTCACCAGTTGTGTACCCCCAAGGGTTTTTACTGGAGCCAATACCATTTGCAATGTCCATTATTTTTGGGACACATTGCACTATCAGAAAGTTTGTGGATGATGTAAAGCTGGGAGTAATGTCTGATAACCAGAGGGATGTGCTGCCATTGAGTGGGACATCATCAGGCTGGAGAACTGGGCAGAAGAGAATCTAATGCAGTTCAACAAAAGCAAATGCTAAGTGTGGAACCTGGGGATGCATAACCCCACAGCAGTACATGCTGGGGGCCAACCGACCATAAAGTATTTCTGCAGGGAAAGTCCTGGGAGTCCTGTTGGACAACTTGACCATGACCATGACTTAGCAACGCACCTTGCAACAGAGGCCAACCGCATTCTGGGCTGTGTTAGGAGTAATGTTGCCAGCAGGTAGAGGTTCTCTGCCTAGCACTGGTGAAACAAATGTGGAATGTTATGTCCAGTTCTGAACTCCACAGTACAAGAATGGTACAGACTTACTGGAAGAAGCTCAGCAAATGGCCACAAAAATGGGCCACAAGGATGCTCCAGTGGAGCATCTGACATAGAAGAGAGGCTGAGGGAACTGGGATTGTCCAGCCTGGAGAAGAGAAGGCTCAGAGGGATCTTATCAGTGTTTATAAACATCTGATGGGGGAGGGGAGTAAAGAAGATAGAGCCAAGGTATGAAGTGACAGGACAAGAGGCAATGGATATAAATAAAAATACAGGTAATTCCACTTGAACATAAGAAAAGGGTTTTTTAATCTGGGGGTGGCCAAACACTGGAACAGACTGGCCAAGAAGTTGTGTAGTCTTTCTCTGAGGAGAAGTTCACAACCTGACTGTATGTGGCACTGAGAAACTTAATCTAGCTGGCCTTGCTCTAAGGAGGGGGTTGGAGTAGATGATCTTAAGAGGTACCTTCCAACGTCAGCCATTCTATGATTCTGAAATGCTGTGATTCTTTGACTGTTTGTAAGTATTTATTGTGTTACCAGGATAAATAAAACAAATATGACTGGCTATTTCTTTCCATTTTCCCAGTTAAAAAATGAGAATATTAATAATAATAATTATAAAAAAATAGAAGTATGAAATTACACACTAATGAAGATTAATGACTCTATTTTGACTTTCTATGAATTAAAATTATAATAGATGAAGACAGTGGACACTAGAAAGAATAAATTCAGCATGTGTGGTTCAAGATTTTTAATATTTTTAAATACCCTTAATCTAACAAATAAGAAAAAGAACATGAAATCAATACCCAATGATGCCATCATGATAATGTCTTTATTTTACAGCATTTCTGGCTTTTAAATTTACTTCAGATTCTGTATATGTATTTTTCAATATAAGATCTAACTCATTCTGAAAGTTATTCCTGTTCCACTTCTAGTTCATGCAAATGATATCCAGCATGTTTTAGGGATAATAACTTCCAGGCTTCTGCTAAGGAAATAGAATAACAACAACAACTGCCACCTGCCACCAAAAAAAACCAAAAAACAAAAAACAAAAAAAGGTGTGTGTGTTTAAAGACCTTTAGACATTGAGGGGTAAAATAGAGGTTTAAATTATTCATGGAATACTCTATAAATCAAATGAAAACTTCACTCTGGTGTTCAGTATGAACAACAATATTGAATGTAGTATCAAAGAGAAGATGAGAATAGAAAACTAAAGATTCATATCTGAAATGACAGTAAAATCAAGCAACTTAATGCAGTCAGGAACAAAACATTGTCTCCTGAAAAAAACTGCAAATGGAATTGCAGGTGTAATGGCAACATTTTTCAATAAATGCATCAAGTTAGAGGTAGGTCTGGGTAATCAAAGAACAGCATGCACAGTTAATAAAAGGAGATAATCTGGACAGTAACAAAACAGTATTTAAAAGTATGCGCAGCTTTAGAAGGTATTTGGAAGGGAAGAATAATTTCAGACATGAAGGAAAATGGTAAATAGGATAGATTGTACTAGGGATAGATCATGTAAGCTATATATCTTTCTTTGACTTCTATTTTTCAGAGAAGGGAAATGTAGTACATGAAACATGTCTGGTCTTCAGTGGAGCAGGTGACATTGCCACAAGAGAAATTACTCATTGAACTTGAGAACACAGTGTTTCATAGGTACAATTAGAAAGTGGAAAATGAAGGTTACTATAAAAAAAAGTCATGGACCATTTTGAGAAATAAATGTATTTAGTATTTTTAATTTTTCATTAATATTTGTTCAAGAAATCAGATCACTAATCATTGTTAGCAACACAGTTGGGAAAGATTTCTTGTCAGATAGAGGCAGAGCAGAGTATTGTACAGAAAGCATTAAATACCCTTAAGGATAAGGAAAGAAAGGCTGGAATAGGGCAGGGTAAGATAAAATACAACAGGGCAGAGTGGGAGAGGAGAGGAGAGGAGAGGAGAGGGAAAAAGTAAAACAAAATTTAAAAATTGGCATGTTTAGGAGTAATAGTATGATTCTTCTAAGTACTGAGGACAACTAATTTGAATATTAAAGGCAGGAGTAATAGTCAAGTGATTGGGAATAAGCAGTGCAGGCAAGAAAAAAAGGCAATTATCATCTAGAAAGTATTCCAGTGAAGACAGATTTAAAATAAGGCACTCATTAACCTTTATGTAGAACATCATACATAGTTTTGGTCACCTGGCTTTAAGAAAGATTAGCTCAGATTTCATGACTGTAAAAGAATGTTTACCAAGAAGACTTCAGAAATGGTAATGCATCTTACTACCCCATGACTAGTAGACAAAGGAGTGTGGCTTCCTTATTACAGCAAAATGAAGAACAGAAGGGAGTATGATTGCTCTGTAAATGTACTGGGGAAAGTACCAGGTAAGGAGCTATATTCATACAAGACATACAGAAAGTCAAAAATACATTTCTTTCACTGTTGGAAAAAATGCAAGAATTTTTTACATACTGGAAATGAAATTCAAAACCAGTTTTCAATTGGGAGCAGAGCCTCAGCTTCTTTTAAGTGATCATATAAATTTTGAGAAAGGGATTGGATTAGACTGTTGCCTGTGAAGGAGTAGACTGGATTTGAAAATGCTGGAGGTATCTTCCAACTCTGCATTCCTGTGAGAGATAAAAGACTATGAAACTTTCAAGTTGAGCATCTTAATGCATTATATACCTGATTATATAATCTGCAGCCCTTTCACAGCATCAAATCTTCAGAGACCAGAAGAAAGATTAAAACTTTCTAAGCACCAGGGACAGAACAAGGAGCTTCCTACGCCTGTTTTACAGTCATCCAGCATAACAGTTTAGGACCATGTTGACTTATATATCAAAGACAACTCTGCTAATCGTGGAGTAGGGGAAACACTCTGATACTCAGATCCTAAGACGACATTGGCTCAACTAGCATAGATAAAATACAGGAGGAAGCAAGCTGGTATCCATCCTGCTTCTCTTTGTATTTTCTGATAACTCAGGGAGTTTTTCTGCTGACTAAAAAGAAAAAAAACTCTCACTTGCTGTCTTCCGTGCAGTCTGGCACATTTTTTGCTATCTGGCAAATTTTTATTTATATTTGAAGTATGAGAATCTATTTATTGATGTAGTGTCTCATGGTCCATAACCATTTCCAAGAAACAGAAACTAATAACTAAAATCTCCACTTTTGCTTGTGAAGAATTAATGGCAGTGAGCGCTCTACTTATGAGTAGCTTAGCAACTTGGTTAGTCACTAAGTAAATAACAGTGTGCTATAAGTTAAGAAAGGACAAATAAATTTGTAAACTGTGGCTTGACAGATATATTTGAACATGCTCATCTAGCAGTTACTCAGATTGAGAAATCTTTTGGGACCCTTTAAAACTAGGGCACAGACTGGGAAAAGCCAATGAACCCCCACATCTTACTGTGATACAAGGTCAAAAGTAGCGTAGCCTTGGTGTGATCGGTTCAGTGGGAGGGTTTTGATGCCTGTTGCTTAGAGACTGTGCATTTTCAAGAACATTAGAAACTTCTCTGGCTGAGGAGCATGAAACAACTGCCTTCCATACACACAATGGCAATTATAATCACTAAGTTAGTGGGTAGAGTGTTTCAGCTTTTTTGATCAACTTTTACAGCTAAAGAAGGATCCCTGTTAACATTTGGGAAGAAGAACTGACAGAAAAGCTTCTGGGATATTGATCCCCAAAAGAGATTAATATCCTTGAAATGCCTTATTTCCAAATTCTGTGTTGTTTTATAGTGATCATGCTGATTCTACCAATAGAATTAATATGAACACATTTTAGTGTTTTAGCATCTATTTACATAACTCTTTGTAGCCAGTACAGGACAATTAATGATTTTAGGAACTGATTCTTATTGTAGATGCCTGAAGCATGTTATACAAATCATGGCACACACCTGCCTACTCTTTAACTTAGAGAGCACACTTAAGTGTACAAACATAAAGTCATAAAGTAATTTGGGTTGGAAGGGACCTGTGGGGGTTATCTGGTCCAACATTGTTCAGGTTGCTCAATTTGAGCTGAATAGGTGGTGGAGGAACCAACAAAGAGAGGTGTGCTTCAGGACCTTGTCACAAAAAAAAAGAATGACTGGTTGTGGATGTGAAGATTGCAGGCAGCCTTGGCTGCAGTGACCGTGAGTTGGTGAAGCTCAGGATTCTGCATAAAGGAAGCAGGGCAACAAGTAGGACTGCAACCCTGGGCTTCAGGAGAGCTAACTTTGGCCTCTTCAAGGACCTACTTGGAAGAATCCCATCAATTAGGGCTCTAGAAGGTAGGGGGGTCCAAGAGAGCTGACTAATATTCAAGCATCACTTCCTCCAAGCTCAGGATAGGTGCATCCCTAGGAGTAAGAAATCAAGCAAAAGGGGCAGAAGGCCTGCATGGATGAGCAAGGAGCTTTTGGCAAAACTCAAACCGAAGAAGGAAGGTTATGGGATGTGGAAAAAGAGACAGGCCATTTGGGGCGAATATAGGGATGTTGTCAGAACATGCAAGGAGGTGATGAGGAAGGCTAAGGTCCTTTCAGAAGTAAATCTGGTGAGGAATGTCAAGGACAACAAGAAGGGCTTCTTCAAGTACATTAGCAGGAAAAAGGTTGACTAGGGAAAACATGCACCCACTGTTGAATGAAAACAGTGCCCTGGTGGCAAAAGACACAGAGAAGATGAAGTTACTGAATTCGTTCTATGCTTCAGTCTATACTGACGAGGTCAACCCTTAGGTATTCCAGACCCTGGAGGCAAGAGAGGAAGTCTGGAGAAAAGGAAGACTTTCCCTTGGTTGAGGAGGACCATGTTAGAGATCACTTAAGGAAGCCTGACACACAGAAAGCCATGGACCTTAATGGGATGCACCCCGAGTGCTGAGGGAGACGACAGATGTTGTTGTTAAGCCACTCTCCATCATCTTTGAAAGGTCACGGAGGACAGAAGAGGTGCCTGAGGACTAGAGAAAAGCTAACATCACTCCAGTCTTCAAAAAGGGCAACAAGGAGAACCTACAGGCCAGTCAGCCTCACCTCCATCCCTGGAAACATGATGGAACAGCAATTCCTGGTGGTCACCTTTAAGCATGTGGAGGAAAATATGGTTATTGGGAGTAGTCAACATGGATTCACCAAGAGGAAATAATTTTTCACCAGTCTGGTTCATTTGATCTTTTCCTGGGCTTTTAATGGGATGCTTTTTCTGGATTACATTCTGCATTCCATTTCATCAAGTCAGGTATTACAGTGTCTAACTTCTCAAAAACTGAAGATCCTTCTTAACAATATAGTTAATGCTGAAGTCCACAAATCTTCCGTATGAAAGGCAAGAGCAAAAGGTTCCAATGAACTACATTTCATTTGTACACAACTTAAAGCATCCTTCATTTAACACAGTCTAATAACCTCTGATCCAGATATCTGAATTCCCTAATACAAAAAGGATGTGACTTGGAGGAAAGCCAGAGCCCTTTTCCTATACAGAAGGTTATTGACCTTTTCTTAAAGCTGAGTTACCAAATAACTTGTTCAGTAAATCTGCTATCTTTTTACAACCTGTATTGCTTCTGTGATGATACAGACCGCTTTCAACTAAAGTAATAACTAAAAAATACCAAAACAAACAAGAAACAGAAAAAGGAAATGCATGAGTGAATATATCTTCAAGTAGAACTTTTGTGGGTTTTCTCATATTTTAGGAAGCTTAAGGCCAAATACCAAGATTTTCAGTCAGATAATACTGCCACTGAGTTCAAATTAAAAGAATTACTTAGATCTCTTTTCAATGCCTATACTATCTCTTTGCTCATTCGTTGTGTTGGCACAAGTAGTCCCACCAAATAAATCCTTTGGATAGAAGATCTTGTAGTAAAGCACCATCCCCTTCATTAATAAATGTGGTTCTACAGAATATGAGTGGATTATAAATTAAGTATTTATAATTGCTATAATCATAAATCAGAAATGTGCTTTAGCAATTATCTTGCAGCTTGTAATCAGACTGGTTGTTAGGCTTTTTTCCAGATCTACAGGTAATGCTGTTTGGTTTTCCCTCTGGCAATTTACAGAAATTCCATAGCTTTAATTATTTTTCTTAATAAATGTGTTTTAAAATGTTATTGCAGGTTCTTGAAGAATCTAACAAGATGCCTTAAAAACAGTGCTGAAATAGCTATTATGGTATTAAACACTTATGAGTCAAAGTTGATTGAGTCCAAATTAGTTCATCAGTATAAAACTCAGTATCTGAAAGGAATCTTATCTGATTTCCAAGGAACTGACAAATCTAACAAGTTGTAAGACAGAGGTATTACAGTAATATACATGTCTCTGTGCAAAAATGAGCTGGGAATTGATCATAAGATAGTCTATAAGTATTTCTTTCTTCTTATTTCATTTTAAAAGGTTCAATCATTTCTAAATTTTCCCCCTTTGTTGATCTGATCTTCAGCAAAAACTGAGCTAGGGCTAAAGGTAAAAGGTAATTAAATTAGGAAAGTAAATGGATCTGCTGTGTTGGCTAAATTTCTTTGCCTGTTCTCAATTATTTAATCAAAATGTACTGTAAGCAGAATTATATATCTAGGGATAAGATTATCTGACATAAAGTAAAAGAATGACAGGATTTGCAGACTTCGTAAATTAAATTCTGTGATTCATGCCTTTTCTAAGGATGTGAATGACTTTCAAATGAGCAGCCACTTTATGCTTTCTAATCCTTCTTATGGAATAAATGGGAAAAATATGTTGATGTCATGTTTTGTAATAATATTTTCACACAAGCACCTTTGAAATGCATGCACCTATCACTTTATTTCTTTAATTATATTGCAGACTTCTGAATAGGTTTGGGGTCTGTTGCTTTTGGTTTTTTTTTCATTGAATCAGAAACTTGTAAAAGTATTTAAAATTACCTCTCCCTTCTGTGTGGTACTAGACCTTGAAGAACTGGAACAATCCCAGCAATTTTGCACTAAAAGGTTTTCAGACATAAAAATAAATTTTATTAATTGGGTATTTATTTGATAAGGATGCTCTTACAGGAACTTGAAGGAGGCACTAAAGTTAATTCATGTGTGATTTTATTAATTTAAATGTAATTTAGTTAGAGCAGATGAATACTTTTGCATTTATCAGCTTTTGCTCTAGTATGTAAGAAATGAACCTCAAACTGAGAAGGAGTGCACAAATAGGTTTTAAGTATTTAATCAGATGTATGTATTCATGGACATTTTTCAAAGATAAAGGAGACAGGGAGGTTGTCTGGTTGTGTGGGCAAAATGCTGGCCTTTACTTTCAGTCTATAAATTTCAGTGCTGAGACCAACAGCCAGTCTCTAAACAACTGATGCTCAAGCCACACAACCATATCAGTCAGATCAGCCCATAACTGAGCTATTGTAGCAAGGATACTTGCTGTTTTCACCTATCCTCAGAACATCCTTCCAACAGAGTAAAACACTGTCAGGATGATCTGTGATGAAGAAAAACAGGAGTAGAATGTTTGCATTCTGACTCTGAGAAAAGTAAATTGTTAGTAGCTGCAGGGAATGAAATATTTTGGTTCCAAGGAGCAGCATATATTTTTTATTATACAAACATTCAGGGGGAGGAAAAGACTGAAACAAAAGACAGTATGTATTACAAAGGAAAGGGGAAAAAGATACATGAGTGCACATGCTGCGTAAGATCAGAGTCACGCTATAAGAATTCAGAACTTCTTTCTTTCCTGTTCCTTTCATTCCCAAATCTCCCATCCCAAACCTTCCCTACAGTTCAGGATTGCATCCTGTAAGCATAGGATCAGATTCTTTCAAAGCTTTAGCATCAGACTCTGAACAACTTCAGCAGAGACAGGATTTTATGCAGGATTTATACGCACAGAAAGACATTGAATGAACATACAACAATAATTCATTGGTTTTGATTTTATTAAGAATCATTTCATGTGCCTGAAAAAATGTTATGATTAATGTTTGGTTTGTAGTATATTTCTGAGTCCTAATACAAAAAAGCACACAAGAACAAACTCCAGGCTGCTTTATTGTATTGACTAAAGTAAGTAGAGTATAATCATTGAAACTCCAGAAATAAATGAAGTAATATGAAAAATATAAAAACAGTCATTGACCAGAAGGATTAACCTTCACCAAACCTGCTGAAAATATTATTCCTTTTTACAGAAAAAAAAAATATTCTTTTTTACATAAATAAATGCCTACAGTATATTTCAGATCTGAGTATTTGTGTACGGTATGATTCAATATACTTCAGTATGCTACCTCAGTTATGGACATACTGGTTTTATTTTTCTTCTTTTGACTTTGCAATAAGATACTGACAAGAAGAAAATTATTTTTTTCTGTTTACCCAGTTTAAGCTGAGAAATAGTCCCATTTACAAAAACAAGGTTCTGTGACTGTGATGCATCATTGACTTATTGTAACCTTGGGCATGCTTCTCCCATCCTCAAGCTTACCTTCCATAAACTGAGTGTATAGGGATAGAATAAGAGGTGCTTAGGAGATTACAGTTGCACAAAGATAACTAAAAGAATTAATGCTTTTAATTTCTTTAGACATTTGCATAGATTTGAAAATCCCACTGCTCTTTGCTCTGCATCTTTGAACAGGGAAATTAAAAGTATGAACTGTTTTCCTTGTTTTCCTATTTCAATTTAAACCACACTGTTCACACGTTTTTATTGTTTTTAAGTCATAACATATCAGACTTTCCTGTTTTCCCAAGGATCATCAGCCAAGGACTGGTTTTCCCTAAAGCTCAGGATACTATTTCATTAAAGCTTTAAAGCTAAATCAGGTTTACATATAGACTTTATAATGAAGTAAAGAAAGTGAATAGTTTTGAGGATAAGGTCATTTGCTTGTTTTCAGAAAGCCCTTTTTTAGTGTCAGAAGCAAGCAAATTTATAGTCGTTTTAACTAGTTAATCAAGTTCCAAAGAAGTGGTTTTTTATGTTTATTTTAAAATTTTCTTTTTAAAAAAGTCTTCTTTTCTATTGTTATATAAATAACCCTACCAGTAATAGAAGAAACATTTAACTACAATGAGGTCATTTTAAGAGTTAACTTAAAAGCAAGAGACTAGCCCTCCTATATGCTTTCTTTATTAAAATGGGTAGAAAGAAACATAAGAGGCAGCATTTTAGACCACTTGACATTCTATTCAAGCCAAATCTGTTTATAGGAGCTTCTTTGTCTACAATTTTAGCTTTCATATTTTTATGCGCTTGCTGATAATTAACATGTGAACTCTTCCTAAGCATTTGTCCAAGGTGTTTTATTTCCTGGAAGTGATAATAAAAAAGACTTCAGCAGACCTTGAAATAAAAAGATACATATGGTGGGTTTTTTCAATCAAGATTTCATATGCAGCAGAAGTGTTAACATGTACAGCTATGTAGAAATGTAAGGAAAGGTATATTTAGTCCCAGTGACTTTCAGAAAAGAATTCATGGAACATTTATTACAACCTTCACATAATGGTAACAGTGGAGAGTTAACAACATTTTGGAAAATAACTTTGCACCCATGACTTCAACAAACACTGCTACAATAAACCTTAGCATCACAGTAAAATTACAGCGGTTTCAGGAACCAGGGAACAACAGGCAGTCTAGACAGCTCTTTTGGATATACTTGTAAGATTTATTTAATCTAACTCATCTAGGAATTCTGTTCATGTCTAAGGATGATTACCATAAGAGTCCTTTATAGCAAAGGAATGGAACTAGGGATCTTCAGAGGATAATAAATTGCACTTTCCTTCCCCAATTCCAGTTCTCCTAGGCACCAAACAAACCATTTGTTTTCCCTTTTCAGTTTTGAAAATCATCACTTTTCAGCTTTTAGTCACAGTCCAACTGCATATTTTCTTCCTGAACTAGTTGCTTAAACTACCATGATTAGTTTCTAAGACAGAAACCCAAAAATTTTACTTGAGGTCCACCCTCAGTCATTGCAGTAGGTAACCCACATTAACCCTCTTTTGAGGTCTCCTCAGTTTGCATAGTCTGAAGAAAAAACTCCTAAGATGTCTGTAAAAGTTAGGTCTATTCATAGCTGAGAACATACTGTATACATTTGTCGTTTATTCATCCTTTCATGCAAAACCACAATGAAGTAAATGTGGCATTTATTCAAATAGTATCTCCTGAGGAAAAAAAAAAATAGTGTAGCATGAAGAGCTATACATAGCTTGTCTATGAGAATCTTATCCTGAAGTCCAGGTAGTCCACCGCTCTCCCCTTCTCTATCAGGACAGTCATTTCCTCATAAAAAATTATTAAGTTGGTTAAGCATGACTTCCCCTTGGTGAAGCCATGCTGACTACTACTGATTATTTTCTTGTCCTTAATGTGCCTGACAAGCACTTCTCTCAGTCACCATGACTTATCAAGGATTATTGGGAGTGGCCTCTCTACTACATCTGCCAGCTCCCTTGGCACTCATAGGTGCATCCCATCAGTGCCCATGGACTTATGTATGTCCAGTTTGCTTAAGTATTGCCTGACCTGATCCTCTTCCACCAAGAAGGAACTTCCAAGCACCATCTTCTTTGCTCCACACTTTCCTTCTGGTCTCTTGGACCTCTCAAGGCCAGTCTTGCTAGTAAAGACTGAGACAGTACATCAGCCTTTTCCATGTCCTGTGTAACCAGGTCCCTCTTTTTGAGCAATGGGCCCACATATTCCCTCGTCCTCCTTTTGTCACCTATGTGCTTGTGTAAGCCCTTCTTGTTGTCTTTGGCATCCCTGGACAGATTCCATCCCATTTAGGCTTTAGCTTTTCTAACTTCATCTCTGGATGCTTGGACAATGTTTCTGTATTCCTCCCAGGTTACCCATCTTTGCTTCTACCCTGTCTATGCTTCCACCTTATGCATGCTTCCTTTTTGTGTTTGAGTTTTGCTACACATTTCTTTGTTCATACACACAGACTTCCTGGCATTTTTGCCTGACTTAGTTGTTGGGACAGAGATCTCTTGAGCTGGGAGGAGGTGATCCTTGAATATTAACCAGTTTTCTTGAGGCACCCTTTCCTCCAGACCCTTATCCCATAGTACTCTTCCAAGGTATGGAAGGTATACTTTCAGTAACATGCAACCTTTTTGTTGCTAGAGAAAGCATTTTCTATTCTCGTTTCATTTCTGTGTTACTCATTCATATATTGGTAAATATTTGACTGAGGGAAAATTATCACAGTAACTTCTGTGAAAGCAGAGGCTCTCTTCTTCCTGTGCTGTGTTCTTCCAAGACATTGTCTCTGATTGAGTCCAACAGCCACAGAGACCAGCAGATATTGGACTCAAGAGCACTGCCAAACTGTGCATTAGAGTATAGCAGCAGTCACATGTGAAATAAGAGTTGGGTAACTGTTGAAAAACAGTCACTCATAAAAAATAATCTTTATTTTGGTAAGATAAATCTAGAAGCCTGGAACAATATTGAAAATTACCAATAAAAAAATTCTCCTACAATTTTGTTATCAACCCCTTTTTTACAGGCTTAAGTGAGAAACCGAACATACATTTAATCAGTGTAATTGATTACAAATTAAAGGAAAGACTGCAAAAGTAGGGCAAGCAGCTGCAGTGAAGCTGTAAGAAGGAAATGAAATGATGCCTACAGGTTACTGCATGCTTTATAAAAGTTATTTATCACACCCATTTTTCATTAAAGCCAAACAACAACAGAAGATAGCCTGAACTATCCTTACAAAAAATTCAGATAAAGCTGGCTGTGCCAAAAAACCAAGTTTATTGAGCACATTCACTGCATTTTTGGAGGATGTGGGGATGTGGGATTTTAATTACTGTGCTTTGTGCTTTGAGAATATTAGCAAATAAGCCACATATCTACTACATGTAGTCATTTAACAGTTAAGAGGCTGCCAACCATACCTGAATAGTGTTAGAAATATAAGGTGAATAATGATACTAATATAAGGCTTTATCTTTCAAAATCAACTGGCAGAGCCAAGTAACTTAGTAAAAATTGCCAACCTCAATTATCTAAATTTCAGCCACCTAAGATTTCCTCTTACCCAAAAAAACCACTATACCCAGCACAATAAATTATAATGAAAATTCCCTTGAACTATCCAAATGCTGTTATCTAAGCCACCTTGCTGACCCCTAGGATTCTGGGGAAAATCAGATCACATTGTAGTCTAGTGTTAGTTAGGTATTGTTCTTCAGTATTTAAAACAGGGAAGAAAAATATAAAAGAGAAAGGAAAATACAAAAAGGAAAATACAAAAGTCCTTCCCTCATTATAAAAATTATGTTCTTTTGACTTTAAATTACAGTTACTGGGAAAACTAGCCATTCCTTGTGACACATAAATTAGCGGAACTCATTTGATCAACTCAACATAAATCTAGAAATTGTTTTAAATTGGTTTTGCTTGGGTGTGTGTTTCAGATGAAAGGCTAGATCTTAAAGAGGAAACCTATATCTGAAATTTCACACAATTCCTTAGGTGACTTTTGGAGGACTGTCCCCTTGAGAGAAATGTGGAAGACCAGGCTCTGTAACGAGTCCCTGAAAAGAGTTAAGATCTTACCAGAGGCCAAAATATACCAGAACATTGTGAGAAGGCTGACCCAAAATCAGTGAACTCTGCATTTAACCGAGAGCTTCTGTAAATGAAATACTGAGGAGAAACCTGGGTCTGAAATCCTGCGTGTTGCTTACCATGTCCAAAGAGTCTGTGAGACCACTATTTTATCATGGCTCAGAAAGCACTATCCTTTCTTCCAAAGGATAGTCTTTCACTTCATCTTTCCAGGTGTACCCACATCATAGGGTTGAGGTGAGTATGAATCCTTGTTGTCGGTGTGTTCCCACAGCAAGCAAGGAACACATGCTTAGTATTTTCTGTTCAGAACTTGCTCAGATCTTGTTTTCTACTTGCCAGCAGAGCACCTAAATTGCCAACCTAAAGCACAGTGTGTGAAGGGACTCTCTCAGCCCCTTACACCACCGCCTTGGCCATGGGCAGAAAGGAACTCAAGGCACTGTGGGCCATGAAGAGAGCAGAAGAAGGAAATAATCCACTAGTACCTCCCGAGTGACGTGGTTCCTTCAGCTGGAGGAGGAATTTAATTCAGAAATCTGGGATACAGAGAAGAAAGAGAACCTGAATTATGGACACCAGGGTTCGGTTAAGGAGGTGTTTCCACAGCATGCCCAGCACATCCTGACCAAAGCGGGCAAGGGGCTTGCTGCAGTCTTTGGACTAACAACTTTTACAGTACACCCCCCTGGTATGTTGAAATGCAAAGCTGTAAGACCCCAGCACAGAGACTGTGTCAAGCAAGCATTGTTTCTCTCTGGGGTTGCTCTTTCCTGTGCAAAGGGATACACAGTCTTCTACTGGGAGGGTAGCCAGTGCAGTGGTCTCAGCCTGTCCAACAATAGCTTCTTTCCATGGTCTAGGAGTGCCTTTATCTTTTTGCATACTTGTTCCCTGAGAGGAAAAGAAATGGAAGTTTCTCTGCAACTCTGAGTCACAGGACTGATTTTCTAGAAGACCTTTATGCATGATATTTCTTGAATGCTGCTTCATTATCACTTGGCCCAGAAAAAAAATCTTGGTGCTTTTCATGATAAAAATAAACTCAGAATTCTCCCTGATTATTTTTCATAATGAAATATATTCCACTAATGTGAATTCAGTCAGACAGGGAGGGACACTTTAAAAGGACTTCTCACAAGATACCAATTTAATCTAGTGGTAATGACTATTGCTTAATTGAGATAAGATTAACATAAATTCAACCCAACAGGGATACAGTCAGCCAGTGCCAAAGGATTGTGTGGTGCTCAATGAAGTATTTAACCAATGCAAATTTCCTAGCACATATTAATTAATAAAAAGTAAGTATAAAGTATATTAATAATAAAGTAAAAACCCACAAAGTGTAGTATTTATGATTCAATGTATTCCAAAGTATTGAATGAATACTATATTATTTGTAAGGTAGAAGTTACCATCTCAAATTATAGGAAGAGAAATACAGGTCAAATAAAAATGAGACACTATTAATATACACTGCAGTGATGACAATGTGAGGATGGAAATACACAAATATTTTGTTTATCAGATACCAGAATCATCTGGTTGTGGATGCTGAAGCCCTCCACACAGTAGGAGCTCTGCAGTGAAACAGGGTTGAGAACAGTGATAATAGAATCATAGAAGGTTGAGGCTGAAAGGGACTTTTAAAGGTCATCTAATCCAACTTCACTGCAATGAGCAGGGAAATCTTCAATGAGATCAGGTTACTCAGAGCCCTGTCCAACCTGACCTTGAAAGATTCCCTCTCTGGGCAACCTGTGCCAGTGTTTCACCGCCCTGACTTTAAAAAATGTCTTCCTTATATCTAGTCTGAAACTACCCTCTTTTAGTTTACAAACATTACCCCTTGCCCTATTGCAACAAGCCCTGCTAAAAAGTGTACCCTCATCTTCCTCATAATCCCCTCACCCCCAGTTTAAGTCTTGAAATGCTGCAAAAAGGTCTCTTGGAAACCTTCTCTTCTCCAGGCTGAACAACCTCAGCTCTCTCAGCCTGTCCTCATAGGAGAGGAACAGCCAGAGACTTCACAGCCTCACTGTGCACCCAAAAAATGTCAGCAGGAAGAAGAAGCTGTAAGGTAAATATTCTTGTAGATTTCACTGCCTTTAAAAATTCTCTTATTATACAAGAGCTACTCAGTCAGCTATGTCCAAATTTAGGGGAATGAAGCAAAGCCTATATCTATAATGCCTCCTTTTCTTGGATCTGGGCACAGATCCACACTGGAGCTCCTTAGCATGAAAAGCAGTTTTGCTCCTCCAGAAAAAACAGTTCAGGTTCTCCTGCCACTAGAACTAAAGAAGTAGAGGGAAGGGCAGAGATGAGAAAGACTGAGGGAAGAAATCAGGACGTTTAGGAAAATGTGGCTCGCTGCTTCTGCTACTTCACTCATCGCCATCCTGACCTTACAGGACTTCAGTATAAACAAACACAGTCAGCACAAACACAGCTCTTATATTGCTCTGCTATTCAGCTTTTCCATGCAGCAATTTTATTTTTGCTATGCCTAAAGCCAATTTAGTCTAGGCAGGTGACAAAACCAGAGATGTTGAGAAATGGGTTTTATTTCCTTCAGCATCAGTTCAGGCTGACCTGAGGCTGTCTTCAAAGACAGTGTTTTGTTAGCTTTCAAACAATGAGAATAACACTATATATAATCGCACCTTTCATAATACAGTTGTATGACAGGACATAATCAGTGATTTCTGGAATGAGGACCTCTGATACTAAACATTTTCGCCAAATATCAAGTAGTTGTAACAATATATCATAACAAGCATCTGCAAGGTATTCAAAAACAACATTTCAGCTGAAGCATTTTTCTTCGTTTTCCTCTTAGACCACTATCTATGCTGCTGCAGGTAGAAATTCATCTGGCTTTACAGACATTTATACCACTCTACAGACATTTATACTATGTTCTTCATTACCCTGACATTGCTTCATCAAAAGCTTTAGTAACATACTTATAGACTTTCCTCTCTTTTCTCTGTCTCCTTTCCTTTGAAGAGACCTCTTGTCATCAAATTGATCTAAAGATCACTTACCATGAAACTGACCAAGGACCTAACCTATATTTTCTCTAAAATTTATCCTGACACATAACCAGCTTATCCATCTGGATTTAAGGAGCAGGGGTGAGACAGGGAAAGAAAAGGGGGGGAGGGAGGAAAAAATCAAAGCAAGTCTTTAATTAGACTAATTAGGCATGTAAAGAGGAAAAAAATCACATTTCTGAAGATTCACCAGAAAAGACAATACATAAATTATTCTGTATGTATTGATTTTACTGGGTTTTGGTTTTGTTTTAGATTTAAACAGTGAACTCCACTGCAGCTAGTACATAATGAATCAATGCCATCTATAAAGACATATGTAGGCTGGCAAACAGGAGTATAGCCAAGCAAGCTCTTTTTTCCTACCCTTTCTTATAAATACCTTGATGTAATTCTTTTGCACCAGCTAGTGAGAGCTATCTTTTATTTTCACAGATCACTACCTCTTCTTTTTAAGTTGTGATTATTTTAAGATTGATTGATTGTAAGGAAATGTAAGCACTACCTTCTGGAGAAATCTTTTAAACACCTTTTAGTGATACAAAAATCAGCTAATAGTAATGGCTTTATTAGTCATTTCTGTCAAATCAAATGCTTTCTGCTATGGAACAACAATGCCCTATAAAGGCTCAGAAATACTTACATGATTTCAGTTTTTATTATTGCAGTGAATATTTCCACAGTTTTAATTCAATACTGTTCTAAATGCATTTTACTAAATTGTTTTATTATGAAGTTATTGATTTGCATAACAATCTTAAAGATTGTTCTTCAGCCTTTTTCCAGGAAAAAAAATCAACTTCCTTTTATCTGTGAGAAAAGCCAGACTTCAACTACGAAAGATGATGAACCTATAGCAAGGCTTACATGTCATTAAATTCTATTCATATCTCTTCAGTTTAGGTTGCTGTACAGTGCTCATCACCAGTTTCTGAGAAATACGTTAAGTAAGGTGACAAACATCTCCAATGTATGTGTTCTCTTATACTCTTCTTGTGAAGAAGAATTATATGCAGTGAAACACTTGTTTTAGAGCTTTTAAATCTTGTAAGCACCCAGACCTTGCTAGTTGCTTGTTACAGACAGTGATCCTGGAAAGGTGTTTAAAGTCAAAGATTTGCAACAGTGGCCCAGTGCTTCTGGAGCTGTTCTTGCAATCATCCTGAGATGGATGCTGGGAACACTCTCAAGTCAGACAAGCTGTATATTTTTTCTATGATAAACTGCTTTGTATTAGAAAATCACAACTGCAATAAGTCTTTTGAACAGAGCATTTCTTAATCCTTTAGTCACTTCTGTCCACTGCTTTGAGCATCTAGTACCTCCTAATAAGGAAGGAGACTTCATTTAATGTGATACTAAACAGAAAGAGAGAGGATCAGAAGACTTGTCTGATATAGTAGCCATCGTTGCTAAGGAGGTATGCTATACTTTCCTAAATGCTAATAGCTTCATGGCAAGACAAACCATACTGCTGCAGGCGGGTTGAAAGGTGACAAAAGCATGAATAGCTGATACCAGGCCATTGCTAGCTATGATAGGACAGATTCTTCTAGATAGCCAGAGATGACAGGAAGCATTGTTCACAGGTACTGTGATGTCAGAGAAGACTCAAGTTTTGCTTCTCTGTTAGAAAATTAGATTGTTTAGTTGAGAATGTGTGCTTTCAACAACAGAATATGGCACCAGAGGTAAAAACTTAAATTGTTTTCTTTTCCCTACCAATGGAACATTTGTCTTGGTCAGATCTGAGTTCTGAAAATCTGTGTTCTATCTTTGAACTGCCTACTACCTGTCTGCAGTGTTATAAATGAATGTAGTGTGGAGTACAAAGAAATTGGTTAGTACTTGTGAGTCTAGATGTTAGTTCCAGGCACAGGCAAACCTGGCAATTGACTACGGTGGCTATTACTGGGAGTAGTAGCTTTGCTGAGGATCTTTCTAGGTTCTCATGACTACTTTGCCTGTGTCAGAGATAATGGAAATCAGCTGAAGGAGTGATGCTGAATATGTAGTTCTATCATGTAACTTCATAGCCTGACTTATGCTGTTGCTGCCTCTAAGGGAAAAGGCAACACATGAGATGATAAGTTCTACCGCAGCCTGGAAAGTTAGTGTGGATGCTAAATATGGCTAGGAGCAGAATTGACCTTGATGGGATACCAAATAAGGGTTCAAATGGCTGAGAGTAGGTTTCCTGTTCCTTTTCCCTTTTGGTGAGATTTGAATCATTTTAGGTTATTCCTCTGGATCTCCATCATCTCTCTCACATGCAGTCCTAAACAGCAGTATTAGCTATTAGAAAGATAATCCAGAGTCAATTGACCCTACCTATTTGGTGGACGTTACTTAGCAGTGTCATTACAGTGGTCGTCATCCTCTAGCATGCTGCATCTAATACATTTGTATACATTTGGTACAAGATCAGAGTTCACCATTGATTATGTGCTCTCTTTGCTCATTTGGCATGGTCAATGTCAGCTTACTTATATATGTATCCCAAGCAAGCTTTTTTTTTTATTATTATTTTGGCCAGACTATTGCATGGTTCTGACAAGGGTCATGTCCCTGACAGTCTACTAAAATGTAAAGAGCAGTATGTAGTGGAATAAACAAACTTATGTGTCACTCATCACAGCTGATCACCAAACTTCAAAATAAACTCACTTTTTCTGGCTATATGTTTTTTGTCTCTGCATGTGACCAAAATCCCACTATCACCTCAGTCTCATCCTCATTTTTCTGTAAAAAGAACCACAAGGCCTTTGTGACACAGCTTCTTGGTATTACCTCTATTTGTATCCAGTCAGCTGGATTTACTGAGTACAATTGAACAAACTAAGACTGTATACTTAAGCAGCCTCCACTGAATTTATAGTTTACATATTGTGATGATAAATTAAGAGCTTATCTTTTCTCCTCCAATATCCAGGATAAGGTTAGCTAAATGTTTATATTGTGCTATGATTACCTCAAACAATTTGTTTTTCACTTGTTTACCTTTGAAGTGTTTATGGAATGAAATAGCTTCACTCTTTGTTTTATTCTTTTGGTTGGTTTTGTTATAGTTTTTTTCCAGAAAAAATAGTTCTTTTTTTTTCTTCTTCTTTCTCTTGGTATGTGAGCACATTGAGCAGTTTATGGGTCCAGCTTACCTCTATCCCCAGGGAGGGAACAGTCTCTTCTAGGGTGTTTTTGCCATCCAACACTTCAGTAGAATTCTACAACACTACATAACTTTCTAGTGACTGCACTTGCCAATCCAGGCCATCAGGTCTTCACACAATTCAGAATTCACCTGTCGCATGCAAACCTCTGGCAGCTACAGAAGGGTGGACAGCTACCCCTACTCCCAGGCATCATTTCTAACTCATGAGCACAATATGTTGCTTGCTGATGTCACTGCCCTCAGCAAATCAAGAAAGGCCCATCAACAAGGAGCCTGTCCTAGGCTAATTCTCTTCCTTCTGCCAGGGGAATACATGAAGTAGGCAATAAGGCAAAAGTCTGTTGTTGGGACTTGTCTTCCACAGTACAGGAAATCAAAATTTTCCAGAATGGAAGGTTGCCTTCAACCATTCTCATGCCTATAATGTACTGAGACATGATTTAGAGCAGTGTCTTCACAAATGGTCTCTGTTGGCTGAATCTTCAAGCTTATCAGTCTAACTTTGAACAGAAGCTCTACTACTCCTTGTATCAGTCACTGTCCCTATCTTAGTCTGATCCACAAATTCACTGAGGGTGCATACCATGCACTCATTCATGGGGGTGGATGAAGTTGCTGAAGATTACAGGTCCCAGTATTGATGGTCCCAGCTGCAACCTACGCTTGGTTCAGCACAAATTTTTGGACTGTGGAAAGACCAGTACATACTGTTTAAAAACCAATAGCTGGGAAAAAAAAATTAGGCATCACTCACTTCTTCCCAATAAGCTGGATATCACCCTCTGAAACCAGCCGCTGATTACTAAAAAATATCTCCACTATGGTAAAAGCTGCTATGCAGGCATTGCAGTTTCACAGAACTGCAGAATAGTTGAGCTTGGAGAGCACCTCTGCAGATCATCTACTCCAGCCTGCCTGGTCAAAGAAGGGTTATCTAGAGAAAATTGCTCAGGGCTTTGCTCAGCTGGGTTTTGAGTATCTCCAGGGGTGGAGAGTACATGTCCTTCGGTATTCAATCCCTTGCACAGTAAAAAAAAAAAATAAATGGGCTTTTTTGTTATGTTTAAATGGAATTTCCTGCATTTCAATTTGTGCCAGTTACCTATTGTGCTTTCCC
Source organism: Falco rusticolus (assembly GCF_015220075.1). Taxonomy (NCBI): domain Eukaryota; kingdom Metazoa; phylum Chordata; class Aves; order Falconiformes; family Falconidae; genus Falco; species Falco rusticolus. The sequence goes on along the minus strand of NC_051188.1, from coordinate 37,887,883 downwards.
TGGGTGCTGGTGATAAAAGCCTGGCTTCACCTTCTTTGCTATTTCCCCTCAGCAGGTTCTCTTCTCCGGGCTGAACAGTACCAGCTCTCTCTCAGCCTCTCCTTGTCTGACAGATGCTCCAAAACCTGGGTCTCCAATGGAGCCATATCCGGCAAGTCCATGTCTCTCCTACTGGTGAGCCCAAAACTGGACCCAGCACTCCAGATTCATCTCACTGGTACTGAACAGAGTGGAAGGATCCTCTCCTTTAACGTGCTGTAACACTTCTTTTAATGCAGCCAGGCAGCTGTTGGGCTTACTTGCCACAAGGTCACATTCTTGGCCTATGGGCAACTTTTTGTCCACCGAGGCCTCCAGTTTCTTTTCTGTCAAGAGGAAAGAGAGCTAAAGCTCTAATTCATCAAGGTAATAAGATAGTAATATTTTCAGGTGCTTTCTTTTGCATCTTTTATTTTTGGGTGGTAAAATATCACATCAAATGCTTTATTACATTCAACTACATAGGGTACACTGACTGAATACATTCCCTCTGTTTACTCCAAAATTTTGTCTAGACAATCTTTTCAACAGCAGACTTCCTCTACTCCCACCCTTACAAGGAAAAGTGCTGGGTCTCTTTTGCTGTGTCTGCAAAATACGTCTGCTTGTTCGCATCTATCGTGTCCTGCCATGACATTGATACATGAAGGAGGTACAATATTGGTTTTTTCCATCACTTTTAGCAAGTAATCCTCCTCTCCCCTGGGAAACTGTGTCCATTTCCCTTTGGCCTCAGTCAAGTACTAAGTTGTGAAGTAGCAGCAGTCCACCACGTGCACTGTGAAGTCAGTTTACATGGATGTAGGCATGCTTTGCTGAGCCTCTGAATCATGATCCTTTTGAAGATAATACATCTGGTGGAGATCTGATTTCAGAGAGTTTGACACCTCCTCAGAGGCTAAGGAATTGTTTTCTGCATGTGTTCATAGCTGCAGCCTCAGGGCAAATAATGTACCAAAAGATCTCAGAAACCCATGGAAAATATATCACTCCAGATTACGCATTGGAGTCTCTAGAAGAGACCACACTGGCCTGCTGCAGAGCTCCAAGCCTCCTCTTGGACAGCCTCCACGTGCAGTATAGTTGCAGGCAAAATGGAATCTGAATCTGCTGAGAGACAGAGTGCTATACACTGCTGGCCAAAATTTATGTCCTCTCCTCAGCCCAAAAGTAAATTTCTTGTTTCTTAAGAGGTTACTTACTCTGGATTAATTTCCTTGCAAACTCAAATCTTGTCCCAGGATGACTGCATGGAAAATAGCTTTGGGCAGAAAAACATCTACTGGCACAGAAGTTACTCCAAATCTAGGAGAAATAACAAGACTCTAAGGTCATCTTAAGTATTGGCAGTAAACTGTAGGCTAGAATCAGCAAAAAAGAAGGGGAAAGGAAGAGGGGAGGGAAGGGAAGGTCAGTAAATTCACTAAGAAATTCTAAGTAATCTTGCTGAAGATTGACTACCTGTAACTGCATAGTTCCATGTTTGATCTTTAATTTCTTAGTGTACAGTTAAGGAATGTGTGTTGAAATTTAGGTGTAGCATTTAATTTTTTTCTCGTTTTGTGATTCAAAATGAAAAAAAAAATCACCCAGGCTTTGCTAAGGAATGTTACAAGCAGCTGCCTCCACCCAGTAGTGGCAGCCCAGGACCCTCCTGCTCATGTGCTGGAGCCCAGCCCAGTGCCTGGAGACCTAGGGTCAGGGGAAAGGACACAGCTGTCACTTTCCCATTTGTAGGTTTGACCAGTAGTGAAGCTGAGCATATATCCCAGACACACGGGGGGATACACACGCAGAGAACACTGACACAGCCAGTCACACAGATGGCCACAGACAAGACACTGACTCCAGCAGCACCCAAATTGAGGACTCACACCAGACACAGGCACAGATGGCTACCTCCCCTCCTTCTTTTGGGCAGGCAGAGGCAGAAGGTCACTAGTGCAGCACACTCTCCAGGTTCACAAGCACACACATATTCACAAGTCCCCCAGGCACCAACATAGTCCCTCTGCCCCTCCAGCACCCCTGCCTGGATTCTGACCCCCCTTACCAGCCTCTCTGGTCCAGCTGGGTGCTCACTGCACACACGCAGCACACACACACTCATCCCACCGGCACCCCACACTTGCAGATCCCTGCAAATACTAGTACGTAATCCACCTGCCTGATACCCCTGCCCAGACCTGGGGCTGGTCCAGCTCAGAATTTTCCAATGAATCCACATGCACATCGCACACCCACCCAGTTGGGGAAGGTACAGACACTAGTTCCCATCAGCTGACGTCTGGCACACAGGCTGCAACCCAAAGTCCTGCTCCAGCCACTGTTGCTGAGCCCCTCACTCAACCCACTCATGCCTGCAACCCGCAGCAGCTGGCACTGGGCCCTTGCAGCACTGACACACATGGAATACAGAATGAGATTATACAAAGATATTGATAAAAAAGAATTTAGTAAGACAGGAAAGACTGGATTGCTCAGAAGCAGAGCTCAACAGACAAACATACTGACTGTCCCGATTTTATGTGCAATCAGCCTCTTCTATACCCCTTTCTGTCTACCTTTTTTTGTTCCTCCCTGCTCCCCTTTCCTCTGCACATTGCCTCATCATTTTACATAGTCCCACTGATCCCCTTCCAATGTTCTGGACCCTGCTTTTCATCCTTATCAGTTGCTAAGATCCTGGATTGCCTGCAGTTTTTTGGTAGCCTATCAATTAGTGTGACTGACCAGGTTTGTTTCTGGTTATGGTCTTTGTTAATGCTAATTGATCATGTTTTATGTCTGTGTTTGTTTCCTTCCCTTTCCTTATCTTCCCAACTGAGAAAATAGACATCTTCACACTCCACATATCCTTACCACTTACTGTGACTGACCAGGTTCGCTCTTACCAACACATCCCTTATCACGTTGGTCAGGTTTGTCTCTGTATGATCTTGTTCGTGACTTTGATCAGATACCATTATAGAAGCAGACATTCTCCTTCCACATATCCTTACAAGCTTTAATCTATAGTTGATGGATGAAGAAGGCACCTGTAGGAGATGATTCATCTGTTCCTTAAGTAGAAGTCTCAGCAACTAATTGTTAGTCTTTCGTGGTGCATCGCTCTTTCAATTGCCTTTTGAAAGGATGGAGATGACTGGATTACATGGAACATCTAAAGGGAATCCCTTTCTAATAAAGGAAGGTTAATTGGGGAAAGTTATTGAAAGTGGCAAACTGTAAGTAAAGTGAATAAATGGAGAATAATTATATTTATTGGTACAGAGCTTTTTTTATATATTATCTTTGGATATAATAAGTAGAAAAAGCAAGATATTTGTAAAATACTGAAATCCCTCATATATTGAACCTTAGTAACAACTTGTCCATACTGGAAAAATGGTTCAATTTTCATGTTTTTCAATTGTGTTGCAAAATGTTCTTGTATTTTTATTAACTGAATGATTGTTTTTTATTATTTTATTAGTATACTATCTGGCTCAGTACAGCAAGACATATTTTTGTGTTCATAGTTTCAGACCTTATGGCTATTTCTTTGATTGCTTAACTGAAAGGAATAAAATCATACAATTCATAACCTGAGTGATTTCTGTTTATAGAGATTTATGTACCATAGAAATTAAAAGCTGTTTGGGGATTTTTATTCTTGTGTTCGTCATACTGGTCTGTACTGTTAGGGATGACTAATGAATTACAAACATACAGTGCCCTTCAATGTTAGTATCTTGCAAAAGATTTTAAAGCACTTTAAAAAAAAAACCCTCACCACTAAAAAAACCACATAGAATCAAGTTGTAATTAAAAACTAAAGCAAACAGAAATGTCAGCTCCTGATGAAAGCACTTTCAGTACATATACTGGGAATGTGTAAAATCCTTTTGTTAATGTTGGTAGGTGAGTCATTATGGTTCAGTTAAAATATACATCCAAAAATTGTTGTAGAACCATTCACATAAATTCTATTACCTGATTTATATTCAGAAAGTTCAAGCAAATTATAGTGGTACCTTTTGGACTTATAGAAAAAATGGAGATGTCCAACATGTACTGGGTTTCAAATCTAACAGCTATTCTCCAGAGATTTCATGTATTTCGTGATTTATCCCATCATATTTCTTGTCAGAACATTTTACAAGTGTGCTTCAAGTCTTCAATCTGCAGCTTAGTTTTACTGCATTTTTATCACCAGGCAAGAAAAGAGATATTTAATACTGGAACATAACTATTTCAGGTAAAGTGGCACATCTCTATTGTATTTATTGAGTTTAATGTATACAACTGCAGTATGACTTAAATTTCCACCAGTTTTTGCTGTTTATCCCTGACTTTCTTCTGTTACTAATCCTGCCTTTCTTTCTCTAATTTTTATCTAAGCCATTGATATAGGTACCATGCTCTCACAAATGATAAGGTGATTAGATTTCTTACTCCTTGGGATGCCATCAGGTAGATCCTGTAGCTAGTGTAGCTGCAGACTAAATAAAACAAAAAAGCTGGTTGTCTAAAATGCCAAATTGTGGATATTAGACCTCTAGGTATTCAATGAGAAACTCCTAAAAAAAAATTTTGCTCTGTCCTTTCCCTGCTTTATTTTATAAATGTATACATGAGGTACAAATTAGGCTATGTGACTGTACAGCTCAGTGTGTGTAAGTGTTTGATCCCACTTGCTTTTCACATTCTTTTTTGGTCTTTGCTTGAGAAAAGAAAAATCATCATAGAACTGCCACATGACTGTGAATATAAACAATAATAATGATTTTATCATGAGTTATGGTAATTTTGTTTTTTCAAAATTAACACCAGACTCTACATGGTGCAAGTATGAGAAAACCTGGGTGTATGTATGAATGAGTCCTCCTCAATATTACAGCAACAGTCTAAGCTGGAAAGTTCACCTTCTCCAATTCATCTGATGAGAAAAAAATGACGTTTAAGGTCATAGTCTTGATGTTTCACTGCTGGAAGTATCTGCACTGAGGGAGTTTGTTAATGATACAATCTTCATGTCTTTTGTGTAATAGACCACTGTAATGCACTAAAATTTAGAAGTTAAACAGAAAAGGAGATCAAAAGGAAGGAAAAAAAGGAATATATCCATTTTTTTCTCCTCCCCCACCCTCCATTATTGTATGCCACTAATGGGACTAACAAAAAAAAATTCATCATATTATTTAGGACTTAAAATGAAGTATTTAAGATAATTCTAGCAGCAATCAGGAGTGTATTTTGATCTCAAATGGCTTAATGTACAATCAGCTAGATGTATTATAGATTTAATCATGCCTCTCCAAAATATTACGCTTTACAGAAGGTACTCCATTCTATCAGAGCTACTGTTTTGCTCTGATGCTCTCATTCTTACAGCCAACAGGCAAAGTTTAGTCCACCCTGAAGCATAAATTATGAACAGTTGCTTACCTGGCACAGATGGACACAGATGGAATCCATTTTGGCTCAAAATCAGTTTGCAGCAGTACAGAACCCTCCCCCCCAAATTTTAGATAAAATGAAGACCTGGTTCAGTCATTTACATTTAGATCAAGGCTAGCAAACTTTGAAACTGGCCACGTATTTTGTTACTAATTCTTGTAAAAAATAACACTTTCATTTATTAACAAATATCTTATAGATAGATACACATTTTAAATGCATACAAATACAAATATGAATGGCACGATACTTCAATATATATATATGGGGGGGGGGGGTGCACATGTGTACCTATATTCCTATGAATTACATATATATATGAGTTGAACCAAAACAGATAGCCTTTTGGCCATAGACAAAAGGGGAGTTTTTTCAAAGTGCTAACATCAAAATAGAATATTTTAAGCCAGGAACCCTAGCCCTCTAACAATGAGGGGCACCTGCCATCTGCTTCACTGCATGCAAACAGTGTCCAGATTTTTGAATTTCTGGCAAGGTTCCAGTTCTAAAAGTTTGGGACCTCTGCTGAAAACAGCAGTGAACACCTGGGAGTAGGAACAATTATTCATGTATTTCCACTGGTGCACATGGGTGCAACTGAGAGTATGAGGGTTGACCAGTCTCATAATACATGCAAATGACATCCAAATCAAAGCCAAAATATCAGCTGACCTGCCTTGCAAGACACTGTGAAACAATTAGTATTCAGCTAGCCTTTCACCATCAACTTTTCAGACAGCAAAGGTTAAACAGAAAGACTTATCTCGGGCTTCCAGGCTCATATATCCCCGTAAACTGATTTGCCTAGTGATAGCTGTAATTAAATAACTGAAATTCCCAGATCACAGATGCTCTACATAACATGGTTAAATTATCGTTGAGCCTTTTCATTCTTAAGCACTCAGAATAACAATTACATTTCCAGTGTTCAGGTCATCATACTCTGCCCATTTTGAGCACTGTGAAATAAGGAATTACCAAGACTGGACATATGACTCCTTCTGCAGAGGAATCTCTGAGATTTAATACATCCATAGCTTCTACATTTGCAGCAGCTAATTTAGAATATTGGAAAAGCTATGAACTTACATCTACAACTGACCTAAAATTTACAAAAAAAAAAAAAAAAGGCTGCTTCCAAATCATAGCATAAATTCTCAGAAAACACTTCAAAATAGCCTGGTATATGTCCCAAACCCATATTTTTGTTTGAAAGAGATATATATAAGTTAAAGTTCAACTCTACCAAGAATCACTTTATTTTTAGTCCCTGGCCTAGGAATGCTGCTGTAAGGTTTTGTTCAATACTCTTACTAAAAGAGCAACTGTCAAGGAAGAAGGAGGTATATATTATGCTTCAGCCTACTGGTTTTCTTTCCACTAGACTGCATTAATGCTGAAGAGAAGCCACAATGCAGACAATAAAAAAAAATTAAAAAAATGTAAGGCCATAATAATAAGTCACCACTGGGCAAAATATTTCTCCTTCTCAGCTGAAGGAAATACAATTCGAACCAAAAAATCTGGAAATGAAGGCATATTTCAGAAAATAGTATCCAAAAATTCAAAAGGGCTTTCAGATGTTCACAGAAGTAACAATCTGTCAATCTGACATTACCCTCGCTAATGCAGAGATAACATGAGATGTTTTTAAAGGGCCACAGTTCTTATTAATATATTCAGAAAGGTGCGTAGCACAGGAAAAAACAATCTGTCAGGATTTTTTTTTTTAATCAAGCAAAACAAGTGAGCTTTAGTTGAGTTTAATGAAACTTTAAATCATAGTTGCTAAAGTCACAAAGATCTTGTGGTCAGCACAGATATAGCCAGTGGCTGAATCTAATTAATTTAAATATTAGAATTAAATATTTACGTTGCAACATGTCCTCATGATTTAGTTCATGTAAGTGATTGTGGTCAGGAAAAAAATTCATTGAAAATTCTTCCTTAAATTTATTTAAATAAATGGATATATTTCCATTAACATGTTTTGGCTTGTGGGCTTTGTACTGCCTGTGAACCTTCAACAGCCAGTATGAGAGCAAACATTTCAGCAGACATTGTCAGGTCTCCCTCACCTTTGAAATGAAAATCTGGTCCTGTTGCCTTTGAAGTTAGCAAGACATACCAGATATTTCTCAAACAATGCAATAAATTAAAAAAAAAATAACCCACATCAATTTTCTTCTTAGTAGGCTAAAAATAAAGATAGCTACAGAAGTTCTCAAAAATGCTTCTCAAAACATGTTACTAACTGGGCGACAAGAGACTGCATACAAAAAGGCAAGACTGGCTTCTCTTAAGAATGTAGGCTACTTATCTTTAATTTTGCCTATACAGATTCCTTTGCTAGAATGGATATTTTTAGGGAAAATTAGATGCTGTATTTTATGCTTAAAAACATTATGCAGTCTCTAAATTGTTATTTCTCTTGCCTCGTAAGCATAATTAAAAACAGACTTCAAAATATCCTCTTCTTGAGTTTATAAGAGTGAAACCTTCAAATAGCACTGCTTAATTAACATCTACAGCTATTACTTTTCTCAGTCATTTATTGATTTAAAAGGTTCCCATGAATTTTTGCATATGTACTGGGTGCAGGTGCTGGGGCATCAGCAGCGAGGCCTGTGGGGGCTCTGTGAGGCAGCCGGGGCTGCCCTGGGCCGGACACAGCCTGCTCCAGCCAGCTCCGGCCCATCCACCCCAGGCCAAGTTGGTGGTGCCTCAGGGAAAACATGTTTTAGAAAGGGTAAAAAATGCTGCATGCAGTGAGGGGAAAGGAAGTGTGAGAAGTAATCCTGCTGACACCAACCTCAGGGAAGGAGGTGGAGGAAGTCTGGGTACCTTCTGGAGAAGAGGTTCCTCTGTAGCCTGCGGGAGAGACAGCGGTGGGGCTGGCACCTGCCAGCAGCCCATGGAGAGGAGCACACTGGAGCAGATACCAACACTGCAGCCGGTGGAGGACCCCACACCAGGGCAGGTGGGCATGCCCTGAAGGAAGCTGCAGCCTGTGGAGAGCCCATACAGGGGCAGGGGAAAAGTGTGAGGAGGAAGGAGTGACAGAATGGAGCTGCCATGGACTGACTACAACCTACCATTCCCCAACCCCTCACGCTGCTCAGGGAGGTGTCAGGTGAGGGACACAGGAATGAAGAAGTGAAGAAGATCCTTGGGAAAAGAGGTGGAGGTAAGAGGAAGGTGTTTTAATCTTTGTCTCTGCTTTTCACCATCTAAATGTATTTTAATTGACAATAAGTTAAGTTCACTTTCCCTGAGTCAAGTCTGTTTTGTTCATGAAGGTAGCTGGTAATTGATCTCCATGTCTTCAGCTTGATCCATGAGCTTTTCAGTTTATTTTCTCCGCCTGCCTTGTTGAAGATGGGGAGAGAGAAAACAGCTAGGATTTGGCAGCCAGACAAGATCAACCCACCAGAGCACACAAAAGCATTTAATGTTTCAGGTTTGAAAACTACAGAAAGTGTAAAATTTCACAGAAGTCAAGGAAAAAGAAAGGTCTTTCAAGCTATGCAAAGAAAATATCAAAGCCTCCATTGTCACGACATTTTATTATTGTTTTGTAGAGTGGCAGCAATATGGAAAATGAGAACTGGCAGTCATATTCGGTGGGGGAAAAATCACTTAAAATCAGTTTAGCCAATCAAAAAATCTAGGTCTTCAGTCAGCAAATCACTGCAAGTTTTTGTGTAAAATTATATTTGTTCCATGCTTCAGAAGCAAAAGGCTGAATTGTAGAAGTGTTAATTAGAATTTGGGTTGATAGATAGATAGATAGATAGATAGATATGATTTAGAGAGCCATGAAATACAAACTAGCATATTCCTCAAAAAAGTTTCTTACTTAATTTATTCTGTGTTCATTGGGATTTCTCTTTTCTGCAATATTTTTTCTATACATCCCTTTTGCTGTGTCTTCTATGCCTTCGCTCACATCTAACATTTCTAAGAATTAAAACCCAAAGATGCTATCTTCAGGAAACAATTTATTCATTAGTAGAAAAATTATGTATGAGTGCTTAGAACAAAACTAAATGTTTGGGGTTTTTTTTACACAAGTAAAAGGGCATTAGGTATGCAGGTGGATCTGAAAATAAATGAGCTGTTAGATTACTGTTATATAGGATATGTACATTCAAAACTTGAATGCTCTAGGAATGTTTTAGCAGTAATCCTCAATAAGTGGAAATAAATCTCCTGCTTAAAATTAAGCCATTGTTTGTTAATGAAATCCAACACGGGGGGAAAAAGAAAAAAAAGAAACAAACCAAAAAAAGAAAGTCTTCTCAACTAGGTGTCAGCTTAGTGGAATACTGCAAGAAAAGCTATTCAGTCTTACCATGTCAGGTACTGCTTTAAATATGGATAGCAGTCAAAAAAACTGTCTTATTAATGAAATAAAATTTCAGATTTAAAACAAACTTACATGGTGATGGAGATATCTTTAATTCTAGTCTTACTTAGCTTTGAGTTTGCTGTTCATGGGACAGAAGGTTGATATTGTTGTCTCGGGAAGATGTTTAAATTAAACTCTCAAAAATCTGAAATGTGTCTATGTAAATGCAGAAATCTAATAAGATTTTGATCCATATTATAAACATTTCCATTGATTAATAACATCTCTAGTGTAGCTGGTGTTTGACTCATCTCAATTAATGAAAAAAATCTAGAATACTTATTTCAAATTAACCAAGTGCACTTACATTAACAGTTTGATCCTTATTACATAAGTATAAATGATACACACTATATGTATACAATAAATGATTTCATGATAATATCTTAAATGTGATGACTGGGGGTGGGGTGGGGTGGGGGGGTGGTGGAAGTTCCCTGTCTGAAGAGTTGTCCCTTTTCTTAAGACAACCATTAGTGTGACTTCAAAAATATAAGTAAATAGTAGAAATAGCATCTCATGCAAGATCTATGCCTAGCTTTAAAATGAACTCAGTAAAGAAGACAAATCCAACCATCTTTTTACATTCCCACCAAAGAAGAAAAAAAACCCCAACAACACAACATCAATATTTCCTTTTACCAACCATACTCCAGGGACTATGCAAAGCATGACTGAAAGTCATGTATTAGTTTCTTAGACTTTGCCAAGTTTGATTGAAGTGTGAAAGCAAGCGAGGACAGAAAAGTCACTCACCCACCTCCCTGCATACTTCAGAAGACAGTAATATAATAGAATAGAAATATACAAAATATCCCAATAGACAATAAATTTCAAGAATTATCGACACATTAATTCCTGAAAAACTTACTAAGAAAGGACAGTTAGATTGTATCAGCTTCACACACATGTTTTTGAATGCAAATATACCTCCCTAAAAGCGGAGGTGAGAAAACTGGGACCTGATCTCTGTATCTAGCAATGTTTAGGTTTTTTTGCCAAATAGTCTGTCTTAAACGTATAATACTGTTTCATAAATTTCAGCAGTAACAGCCCACAAATACTGGAATAAAAAAGCAGATTCTGATACTGACTATTCAACAACTACTTATGCATTTAATTTTGAACAAATTTATGCTGCCTCTATTACCCATGCTCTTCTGGAATGACAGATGGCAGATGAGTGGGAATGCCTTACATCTGAGGGGCACTGCATACCTGCAGTTACAGAACCGAATCCTTCCATTTCTCTACATCAGCTGCAGCATCCTAGCTCTGTCACATTGCTCACTTGCCTGGCAGCACCCTGAAAACTCTCAGATGGTCTCTGCCTTAGCATGCTCAATCATTTTCTAAAGGATGGTGTAGCACTTCTCTTTTTTCAAGGTTTCCACTTTCGTTATTCTTTTCAGAGCAGCATAAAACTAATTTTGAGCAAAGTACAATACGTACATCCCTTCTACAGTCCTGAGCTACATTTGCACAGATGGCATTGTTCTTTCACCTTCCTTTTGCAATGCCAACCCCATTGTTACCAACAATGCCAGCCTGTGTAATGAAAAGTAGGTGATCTGTCCTTCTGCTTACCCATCTGGGTAGACCAGTTTGTAAACTGTGCAACACACACCATGCTGAAGTGTTGTTATCAAGCTTACATGTTCAGCTTACTAATGTTCTCCAGTCTGTGCTAAGTTGAAGCAGATTCAGCTGAAACCCTACTGGGGGCCTGGGTGAAATATCTGAAAGATTAAACTGCAAGTGCATGAGCCACAGTAGTGGGAGACATGAGGAAAACCATAAGCATCCTGTCTGCTTTGAACATTACACATTCTCTTGAAAAAGAACCCTGCCAAAGGGTGTGTTCCAGATGGCCAGAGCATCTATAGTTAACCATATACATATATACATACATACATATACATACATATATATATACACACACACATATACATATACATACATATACATACACACATATACATATATATATATATATATATATATACACTTATCACTGTAGAGTTAATCAGAGTGTCCATGATTCTCCCACGGTGATGTAGGTCCTGAATGCATTAAACAGCTCTAACGACAAAGACACAAAGGATTTTAAACTAGTGACTCCCACTCAGACATACTGAGGATTTTTTAATAAAAACATCATCTTATGCTTATCACTGGTAAAAAGGCTAATATAGAAAATGCACAACAAAACAGCGTTATGTCAGTGTATTAATCCAGGATGCACTTGTTTCATGAATAAGATGTGCATTACTGATGCTGTCCCATCGCAAGCACGGTAGATTAGATTAAGAAGAGGTATCAAGAAGTGCAGTATGGAAGATCAAGGCAATTGAACAGCTTCTGTACAAACAAATATTAGTGAGGTTCAAATACATCAAAGATGCACACACTCATCAATGATACAAGAAAAGTGAAGAAGAGCTACTATTTACTGGTTTTCATAATATGAAGAGCAGGAATATGCTGCTGAAATTTCAGGCAGAAGCTTTAAAAGAAACAAAATGTTTCCTACATTATATTAAGTTAAATTGTGGAATTTTTGTCACAAAATCTGTGGATTCTAAAATTTTAAGTGAGATTTTAAATTGAAGTAAAATCTCTAAAGCTACCTTTATAGAAATGAAAAGAAAAAGGTTTTTAGATCTTGTAAAACAATTTAATTATGTAACAATTTCTTTCTTTTAGTTTTGACTTTTTTTCAGTCTTCACTTACATTCAGAAATGGTTTGGTTTTGTTTCTTTAAAATGCCTTTATAATGGGTGTATTGCTTCTTATAAAAGTACTCAGCTATAAATCAGATCCATATTATCACATATTCCTTGCAAATATTTAAGTCAGAGTGCTAGAAGTTATTAAGGAATGAGTTTTCTTATTGAAAATGTTCCATATTTTTAATAAAAAATAATGGAAAATATTCAAACGCCAAATATATTGAACAAGGAAGTTCTGATTGTCAATCTGGTGGTTAAGCCTGTGGGGGAGAGAGCTCATTTCTGTGGGGCTATTTACACATTTTATTTGAAGAGCTGGTTAAAATTGCTATGTAGTATTTGGTACTATGGCAACATCTGCATTACGAAAAGCATGTACTTCAGGAGTGATCATTGGCTTCCAATCCATGTAGCAAGAAGTTGGCTTCGTCCGTAGAGGACCAGTCACATCCACGTCATATACTTGGCTATGATTTCCTGCTAGTTCTTTCCAGTGCCCCTGTCACCTTGGTGAAAATGCTTGAAGTAATTGGAGGACTGTGATGAAGCTCACCAGAAAGGTGTTTTTGCAGCAGTAAACTACTGAGATATGGCGTGAGAGATCGCATGCACTAAGAACAGTGCTTTAGATTGCTTTCTGAGCAGTCTGGTGGGACAGTAGTAGAGGAGTATGAATATCAGGGGGGATCATGTCTGATACTCCTTTGACTATATTACCTATGGGAAGAAAACCTTGGAGTGAACAATCTCAAAAATCACATCTCTGTTCAATTCTAAAGGGAGCTTGGAAAATTTCATTAAATTCAAGGGAGCAAGAACTTGAACTGGGGAGCTAAGTTATCTGAAAGATCTCCAAAAGATGATCAGATCTAGTCCTGCCTTATTCCTGAGAGTTTAACACAGTATAGCTGAAAATATCAACCTTTGTATTTGCTATTCCTTTGGTGTCTAACCCTGCACATTACGGCAACCTTGTTTACGAAGTCAGAATCAAGAATTAGTTCTTGCAACAGTGAGCATATTCTTCAGTGTGAAACAAACCAAACAATTTTTGGTGGGGTCATTTGAATGGAAGGAAGCAGCTTTTGCATAGTAGAAGCATATCCTTTCAGCTCTGAAGGTCTGTTGACAAAACAGCTAGACAGGGTCTCCATAAGCAGTAGGTCAACCAAAATTAAAGCATAACAGAAACTGAACTGTTCTTTCCAGAATAAGCATTTAGCCCTGGTTTTAGAGTATTGCATCTATCCCTGTAACTGAGCCACAGAGAATTCTGCTATGTTCCCCAGAAAGACATTAAGGCTTAGTTCTCAAAACTGTTTAAGTGCCTACCTGAATTCAAAGGACATTGGACATCTAATCAAAATTTTAAAACATGATACAAATACTTAATTTGTGTATTTCACAATGTGGGCTCCTTCTGGCAATGTACACACTGACTATCCAGTGAAGTCCTTGGGACTCCTAGAACTGACTTCATCAGGTTGTCTATCATCATAAATATATACCATATACTTATACTGCGTATCAGCTAAATATTTGGTATAGAGATGAAAAAATACAGGAACTTTTGTTCAGAACTTACTAAAGTTTGGCAACCCTTTCAGCCAAAGAGTACGTCCCTATGGGCTGAAATCTTCCAAAACAGGAAAAAAACAGTCATTACTGTAGAATGAAAAGAGGATTTCCAACAGCTACGTTGCCAGTAGGAATAAAACATGCATCAGTATCCAAACTCTTCTGAGTGATTTATTTAATCTGCTAATTGAAAAGGCATAAAGCTGACGAAGACAGATCATCGATCTTATAGGTCACTGTTCGTAATTCCATGTTCTCCCCCTGGCCTCCCTCGCACAATATCTCATGTGTAGTGCCATAGTTCTGCAAGATAATGCTCAGGGGTATTACAAAACTTGTAATTTAAGTCTAGGCTTTTGGTATTAATTAAAATTTGCTTCTGTAGTTGCCCTGAATGAAAGGAAATAATTGCAGTTAAATATACTAATGCAGGTAATGCACTACCTAATTTGTTTTCTGAAAATCATATCAATTTATTAAGATGAACAGGTCACTCTGGAAGTGGTATGAAGTGACCGTACTGAGAACACCAAAAAGGAGCCTAAGGCTTGTATGTCATTTGCATTTGTGATTTTACGTACTTCTTTGTTTAAAAGTATCTGTTATTTCTGAGGAATTCTAAGGTATTTCTAAGTATAGAAAAGTGAATTATTGAAATTTTTAAAAAAGCACAAACCCATGCCTTCATATGGAAGGAAAACATGGAAAAACATTAAAAACCAAAAATAAATAGTGTGAAGATCTCCAAAACCATAATATAAAATGTATGTAGCGTAGCACCCATGTAGTCTTGCTACCTCTTGAAGATACACACTCCCGCCTGAGATTGTGATAGTTCTAGTGTTGGTTGTGCCTCATATAAATAAATGCAGGTGCCATGGTTTTACAGGAAGAGTTAGGTACCCTAGGCTCCCCTTAAGGTAAATGTATAGTCACTTCTAAGGCTTGTATCTTCTCATTGTGATATCCAAAATAAGTTAGATGATTCAAACCAGAAGAAATGCAGGATAATTACCTCACATGTTCAAGGTGAAGTTCCAGTAGTGTGTTGCAGAAACTCCTACGAATTGCTTCATTATTTTTTTTTACTATTAACATCATCAGTCAGTGTATATCTCATGAAAAGTAATCAAAGAAGGTTAAGACATGCAGAAAGATTGAGGACTGATGTTAAGATTTTTAACTATTTAAAACAAACCGAAGGAAACTTAAAATAAATCCTTTAAAAAAATAACCTAATTGTCCTTGGAGCTTGCTGCTTGATTTTGGCTATGGCTTGGCTTGCTTTGGACATTGCTGGCTCTGAATTACATATTTTATAGCTTGATTGTTGTTCGTTTATTAAAAAAAAAAAAAAAAAAAACCAAAAAAAAAACCCCAAAAAACCCAAAAAACCAGCTTTTGAAACAACGTGATTTTATGGTTACATTAAGTGTAAATAAAATAACATGACAGTACATCAGTCAAAGGGAAAGGTCATTAGGTGTGTATATAGAAATATTTAGAATGGAGTAAAGAATTGAGGAAAAACGAATCCTGAATTCAGTTCTCATGACCTGTCATTTTCAGCTCCATAAAAAATTGTGAAAGCATACACATTTACTCAATCTGAAAAGCAGCAGAAATCTAGCCAACAGAAAACAGCATTCTGGAAGACTCCTCCAAAAATTATTCTAAGGTGAATATTAGCTGGGGGCATCAGTATCAGCATGGAAGAAAAACAGGTGCTGTGGATTCAGCATTACTGACTGAGTTATTAAATAAGTTGTATTGCTGAGTTGTGTTTCAACAACAGGAAATTAGTTTGGATGTGCTTGAAAACATTCAGGATAGAAGGAAAGGGAAGAAGTCTGATGTAATCATCTAAGGTTAGGAAATTATTCAAATGACATGAGGCTTTTGCATTGTGATCTATAGCTTGTTAAAAAGTAGATGAATGAGCCCATGAAGTTAGAAAGAGGAAGAAAAATGACATTCTTGAGGTTTTAGAGAAACTTAAAATGCCTCCACAGCAACAAAAACTGTACTTAGTGCAGTTATTTTTATTTTCTGGAGAGAAAATTACAATGTCAGCACGATACAGATTGAACGCAGGGTCAAGAAAAGAATCCTTCATTTGGGGCATAAAAGGAAAAATATAAATAATGTTTTACGTTGTACCCCTTTCTCCTTGGCCTTTTTGTTTTGTTTTGTTTTCCTTTTAAAGATTTTTCCAAAAATCCAAATATTCTCTTTTGGGGAACTGGTGTCCCCCCATACCTTCAACATCCTTTTTTCAATATTTGCCCCAGAAGTGAACATCTTTAATACTAGTTTGGAGATTACTTCTTCAGAATGCCTAAGGTGGAAGTAACTCACCAAATAGGAATATATATACATATATATATACACACATATACATATATATAGGCCCAGAGTTTCTAAGCATACTGATGTTTTTACTTAAAGAATAACACAAAGTAAATTATAAAGGAATTAAAGGAAAATACATAGTTTTCAACATACTTTCCAAACACAAAGTCTTTTATTCCGATTCATTGCTTCCCTGGAATCCCTTTAGAACCTACTTATTCTCTGGCCTTCTCTGCTTTATTCTGCCCGTGGGACATACAGCTTTCCTTCATCCTTAGACATTGAAGAAGTGAAGCAGATCAAATAACTTACTTGTTTTCCCTTTTATAACTTTCTAGCTATTGTGCCTGGTGAATCCCTGATCAGCCCTACAAGATTTCTCTGATCCTTTCCAAATGACTTTATTGCCAAGGTGACAAAACAGTTCTCCTCTGTGGGAATTAACTTATTGTCAGAGCAATTACAATTGAGTGATCCATTTTAAGCCAGTAATACTACTGTTAGCCCTGGATCAGAACTCTACAAATTTTACTTAAAGTTCAGGCTAAACTACTGTAAGAAAGCAATGGCTATCTTTGCAGTCAAAATAAAGTTTGTACTTTGTCAGGCAGAAACAGAACACTTAGTCTCAAAAATGAATTCTGCACACTGTGCAGACAATGTCCTGAAACTGTTACCTTGACTAAGTAAGAGCATAGTATTAAAGTGAGAGGTTTATTTTCAGTCACTTTTTCAGTGCAAGGTCTTGGTAAAAAGTATGTGTTGCAGGAGAAAAATGAAAAGATTATGGCTACCAGCTGGGAAGGCAGCAATACAAGAAATACAGGATTGATACTTTCTAATGGAAACTGAATTTCCGTTCCACTAGATACAGCCATTATTTGTACTAATGCACTGATGATTCTACAGCAACTACAGAATGAAGATACAGCGAAATGTACACAAAGTACTGCTGATAAGCTTAGAGACATGATGTGAATATAAATATAATTTACAATCTTATTCATTTTGGTCTAGTAATAGGGGGTAATGACTGAGCTCCCAGGGCATGGGGGGGCTCTTCTTCTCTCACTGACAGAGAGCACAGGGAGCACTTTGGGAAAGAAGGCTAGGGAACTTGAGGAGCAGGACAAATCTCCATAGAATATTTGTATAAGGAAGCATGGGCTACATTCACAGACATATTTCAGTTTCAGTCTAAAATATCCTGGAGGGCACTGCTTGAATCTGGGCCACATTTCTTGTGCAAAAGCTGTACTCCCTAATTTTTCTGCTATTTCTGCACCAAATCTTCTACTTCTCTTAGAAAAAACCAGCAGCTCCATTGTCAATTTTCCAAAAGAAACATCCTTTGGCTTTGTTTCTACACTTTGAACACTTCATAGTTTAAGGTTCCCTTTCCCAAAATCATTTGCATATTATCCCATGAAGCAGTCATTTCCCGTTATGGTGAGTTTTGAATCAAATGCCTTCAAGTTCAGATCTGTACTTGTTGATAGACCATGCTTTGTTTTCCCCTGCACTTCACCATATCTAGCTGTAGCATCCGTCAATGCCTTCTTATTATGCAAATTTTTGGAGATAAAGGCCTTTTATGTATTTACATGATATCTGACAAAAAGATGTTATTCATCACTGAGCCTGTTGGCACTTCTGTGATTCAAATAATCATTATAGTACACATAAAGACTGAAGAGAAATTTAGATAATCTTTCTTAAACTCAAAAATTTTGAGGCAAGTAAAACCATAAGTGCTGTTATCCTTCCCCCGTGTGTGCATTGTGAAGGTTCATTAGGTCATAAAGGTATAAATTGCCCTAAATGGGAAATATTATATATATGGAATTATGTTAAACTATCTGCCAAACTAAGTCTTGCCTTGCTTCTGAGAGTGCCAAAACAGATGTAAAACAGTGTCGGTGCTCATGCTGTTTCTGAAAGCTCTGTTATGGCTGCTTTTCTGTTCTATTTCTGTTCTATATTTTAACAACAACAGTTTCTGAAGGGGTGAATATTAACCACAATTTTGCATATGGAAAAAAGGAAGGGAAATAAATTCATGTGAGATTGAAGTTATGTCTTTGTAGGAACTAGAAATATATTGTTGTTTTAATTGAAGAGTATTTCACAGATCATCTAATGAATACAAAGTCAATTCATTTTTCTGTGATGAGTGATATATATTCATTTTTGAAATGCAACCTGAGCCGTTTTACCTTTCCATTTCAAGGACATTTTAGACATCTGTAAGACTCACCCTTTTATTATAATTTCATGCTGGGAAAGTACAAAGGATTGTCTGAGTCAATAAAAGACTGTTCAAGGGAATAGGCAAAACTTTAATAAGTCAGCAATGATATATCTTATTTTAGAAGACAGAAATGATTTGGCCTGAGTGTGCTAAGCCTTTAGCATGCTGTGTGATTAACTCTTTAGTTAGTAAGCTCCATGTGAGCTAGTGATCTCCCCATGCAATAATCTTTTTATATAAAACTTCTGTAAGGTATACTTGTACTTGAGAGACCTGTAGATTTGGCAGGATTCTGTAAGGACTTCTGAAAAAGAATTTCACTGTCTGATTGTCCAACTACTCCCAAATGGAAGATATCTAAAATGGATGAGCATTATCCTATAAATTAAATATGATGTGAGTGTAGCGGTGGCAGAACCCACGAAAGCTTACCACACAGGTTTCCATCTTTAAACTACATAATGATATATTAAATCCCACATATTAGATGCGAACAGTGCAAAGCACCTTTCCTTGCAGGAGAAATAGACAACAGTTGTCACTGTGTGTGATTTTATACCTTTGTCTGAATCAGCTAGGTGGTGCTATCCTCAGCCAGGATACTTTCCTAGAAGAATCAGGTCTGGTCGGGAAAGCCAGTTCTTGTGTTCCGATTCTAAGTAGTCACATGTGTTTTCTGAATAGTCAAAATTCTACTAATAACAGATAAGAGTCTGTTTTAATTTACAGAAGTAATGAAGAGCTCAGTCACATACAGCAGTATGAGATGAGACAACACAATAAATGCACACCATCATCACATATGTGCTAAGCTTGTGATTTATAGTATTGCAGAAATGAGCAAATTTATTACTACTCTGTATTTTGGATGCTTTTGGCACTTATACAGAGCTGCAATAGCTGACAGTCTGAAAAGCAGTGAAAAAGTTAATTGTGTACGTCTCCACACACCCAGAGGAAGTGCTGATTGTGTTACTTCTGAGATACTGCTAATAAAATACCTATCTATTTCAATTGCATAAACTTCACTTTGCTCCTAAAATCCAGAGACACCTGAATTTAAGTTTTCTCAGAGCTTTCAAAGGATGTACTTAGTAGAGCTTTGGGGTTTTCTTCTGTTTTATTTCCTTTGGAAGGAAGGAATTATTTATTTGCAAGCACAACAGAACATTCTCTATAAATGAGAGTGATTATGAACCCCAAAGGTTTGGCTGTATTCTATCAGATGATACAGAGAAAAATAGCAGATTTTTTAAAGTTGCTACTACAGTATGTGTATGACTATTATTTTATATAATATAATTTAATATTCAGGAAGTAATCAGAAGATGTGAGTTAGAGTTGCAATGGATATAAAAATAAGACGGCAAAACCAAGAGAGGTCCACAGAAGAATGCAAGTCACTAACCAATGCCTAGAAATGCAATACACAGCACACACAAAGTATTTCATCAATGACTAATGAAGGCAAATCGCCCAAGTCACCTTCTATTGCTTTCTCTTTGTGGTTTTATGTTTAAGTAGTAAATCAAAGGTTTTTGAGGGATACTGCTGTCGCATTGAGAAAAAAATAATTGTCTGTAAATACTGACTGAACATGTACCCAACTTTTCCACTTCAAATTTAATTGCATATCTTTTACACTTTATACACTATTGTGATGATTCATATGTCAAAGACTTAAACACATTTAGTATAGCTAGTTTCTGTAGGTCCAAAATTCTGCTTTAGTTACTTTTCTGCCTTTCACACAATCACCCATTCACCTTCAATTGCATTACTTACTGATCATGTCAGGGATAACCTGGGATTTTCAGCTGGTCTACACATATTTTTAATGTGTGATAGTAACTTCTAAAAAACATACAGAGTTAAAAGTTCACCAGCAGGAGTGATCTCCTGAGTAAAACTAGAACCCAACTCATTTACAGCAGAACTTAGCAGGACTTCCACATAGTGATAACCTTCTTATAAGGTCACAGGAAGACCCTGGTGTTCCTTACAATGAAGGCAGGAGAGCTATGTAAGACACTTGAGCTTTCCTACATAGAAAACAGTATGAGCACATTCACTTGCTCTTCAAACATCCCACAGGACAATATGATCAAATAAATTTTGGTTGTGAAGCATTCTGGGCTGAAGTACTCAATGCCCCAGGATCAACATGACTATACCTTAATGACCTCACAGGGTCACTACACATTAACTTGTTAAATATAAAATAAAATATTTATTAAAAAAAAAAGTGGTTTAGAACTTTTAAAAGCTTTAATAAATTCAACAGTATTTCAGATAATATGTTTAGGACAAATCTTAGTGTCTTTCAGGTTGACTAGGCACTACTTTAACATAGCCAAGTAAATAGAGATACATATCTGTCTTATTAGGTTCTTTCCATTCTGAAAGGGTGTTTCAAAGTCAGTAGATTTTGAGGAATATGTCATATTATTAACTATAAAAATAACCTTCTTTTTTGGTTATCTTGTTAAACTATGAAAGGTTATTTAATGGGGGTTTATTTTACATGATGGAAGATCTTCATGTGTTCAATCGTAAGCATAATCAAAACTATTTTTTTCTTGAATTCTACCTTCCATTCAGTAGTATAGCTTTGGATAATAGATTTAAACTGAAAAGAAATACAATCTGAATTCTGTAGGAGAAAGATTTATTAACCAACAACTAAGTTATAGAAGAGATTTCCTTAATAACCCCATACTAATATCTATGCTTAGTCTTTGCCACAGGTGGTACTATATTTAATTATCTTTGTAAAGAAGACAGATGGCCTGTGTTTTAGAAAATCTCAGCTTTCTTTCCCCTTGATTGGCCATGTTAGCCAGTACTCACAAATTACAAAACTTATACTCTCATTTTCCTGAATTAGCCTGAAGCAAATTATTTTTTCCCCTCACACAGTATCAAATAATTTCCAAAAATTTTTAGAAATCTCAAGCTGACTTCCATTTTCATAAGAAATCACTGCAAAGTCTATCAGTCTCTGTGTTATGTCTATAATGTAAAGGTATTATATGGATAACACTTTGTTCCTAATATACTTCTTATCCTGCACTTTTACTGCATTAACCAGTGTTTACTGTACTGAGTGAAGCAACCAGTGTTCAAGGAGCTTCTGCTAGTTCCCTTTAGAGAATACTCCTTTATATATATTACTTAGTCTTCTTCCATAACTATCAAATAAGATTTTCTATTGGATGTGTTCCATCGCACTGCATGTGTGGATTATGCAAACACAGATGAGTGTAAGCATCCTCTAATTTCAATGGGAATTAAAATAGATACTTGCAGTTACAACACAGTTTAAAGATTTAGTGTGACAAATTTCAAGATAAATCGCTGCTGCCTAATCTAACCCTGTGTGAGTTGTTCCCTTAAATCTAAAATTTCTGTATCTGCACTTTTATCACTATAGAGCTCCTGTTTTCTATTTTTCTATGAAACTTTTAACTGTTTGGTATATGGGTCCACAGAACAGATGGTATACACACAGCAAAGATCCCAAATGTGAATGTTTTGGTATTTTTTACTGTATCATGTATAGAAACATAGTAGCTGACATGTTTATTCTGTTGCTATATTTATTACTAAACAAATACACAAAAATGTTTTTGTTACAATTTGCTGTAGGATGTCCATCTGATTGTAAATGAAGGACCTTTAGGTTTTGAAATTTGTCAATATAACTTTCACATCAAATAAATAATTTACAAAAGTTATTTGGTACCTCATACCCTCTGCATTTTGACATAGATTAAACCAGCTACTCCATATTTTCAATAAATGAGTCATGATTATCCAGTTCACTGCTGTATGATATTATTCATCACTTCTTTTAGTACATATAATAGCTTTTTCTTCTTTACTGACTACACTCTTGCCTGTGTGCCCATTCTTCCCTGTGTACTGTAGAGGTTATGTCTACCCATGGCTCATTCTCAGGCTTCTGCTGCTTCTCGGCTCAGTTTCTGATTTGTCTTCACACTGGAACGGTGCTTGGGGGATTTACGTTACGAAAGTGAGAACCCAAGCATTCCACAGTGGAGAGGACTCTTTCTTCTCAAGCTAACTAATACCCTCTGAACCTCAGTCTTTTCTCCCACTGGTCTGAATTACTTACTATTGTTAATGTAGACAGAGGAATCTCAACATACCTGAAAATGCTTTCTTATTCTCTCCAGTCTCTTATACATGCAGTAACTAGACTGAATGTGATTTGACCTGACCCAAATCTTCCATGTCACCTTAATACCTTCAATCAAAGCTGAGAGAAATCTTTATACTCACCTTCAATTATTTTGCTATTTTTTGAATAAACAGAAAATAAAATCTGTAATTGGGAATAGTCTGGCAGTAGCAAAACCCATTATGGTTTACTCCACTGCAACTGTAACTATTCCAAGTGATCTTTAATCCACAGTTCATTGTCATGATAGCCTAGTCTGATTCCATAGGAGTAATTTGCTTTATCTTATGATAGGTACTTGGGAGCCTTTAATCCACAGATCATTGACAGAGTAAACTGTAACTCCTTTTGTACTTTGAGCTATTACTATCCATTTGGTAAATAGCTGCTATATTAAAAAAAAAATAAAAAATCCCTTAATGTATATATCAGTATATACACAGCAGCTATGTATATTCAAAATTGATTTCCAAAAATAGTTAGCATATATCGTATTTTTTTTTCTTTAATCGAAATGGCCTATTTCATTTTAAATCAAATAATTCAGCACTAATCCAAATTACAGGCGAATACTTCTATCTGAAGCTGCTTTTAAGATTTACTAATCCAGAAAGTGCATTAAAAACCAAGGTAATATTTAATTGAAGCAATTCTAATTAGCATTGATACACACAAATGACTGAAAGAATAAGAACATGTTCTAAAAAGTCAGCCATGCAGGTGAAAATAGCCTCAGTCTAAATTGAAGGTCTAAAGCAGAGCAAATACCCAGTGACACTCATTTTTTCTAGTATTACAAAAATAATATTTCACCTTAGGCAACTCCTCCTGTAAGGTTTTTTTCCCCAAATTTTGGACATAAATTTGGGTTCTATGGCTACCTAGCTCATGTGTCCTCCCATTTAAAAGCACATATTTTTATTACTCCCCAGAATCAATGTAGTTATTTTTCAAATGTATTTTTTTCTAACAGATCTATTAATCACAAGGTTCTTTTGCACAACGTTCCTAGCCCTTTTCAAGGTTACCATACAAAAAAGTAGTCTCTGGAACTGATGACCTAATTCCCATGAATTAAATATAGGTTAAGTCCATGAACTTCCGTTACTGTCGTAGACTCTATCATCTCCTCAAGAGTTATGGTACCGTTCCATGAGACACTGTGAAATATAACAGACAAAAGGCTTATTCTGAAGCATTGTTAGACCTGGTCCTGTAGTTGGGAAGCTGCACTTAAGTGAATCCATGACTGACCATATTACAAGCAACCAAGACAGCTTCAGGAGGCCACACTTTGAAGATTTCTTAACACATCACTTCTCTGATGGGTGCAGGAGGAAATCAAGTTATAGTTTTGAAAGGCAGAAGACAGAAAATGCATGTAAGGTTGATTTATATCTTAGGAAAACAAGGAAGAAATTATACAAATTGGGTTAAGTAGTGAAAGAAAGTCATACTGCATAATTATAAAATCATAGAATGGTTTGGGTTAGAAGGGACCTTAAAAATCATGCAGTTCCAAACCCCTCTGCCATGGGCAGAGACACCTTCCATTAAAGCAGGTTGCTCAAAGCCCCATCCAACCTTGCCTTGAACAATTCCAGTGAGGGGACATCCACAACTTCTCTGAGCAACTTGTTCCCGTGTCTCACCACCCTCACAGTAAAGAATTTCTTTCTAAAATCTGATTTGAATCTACTGTTTTTCAGTTTATAGCCATTCCCCCTCATCCTATCACCACATGCCCTTGTAAAAAGTCCCTCTCCAGGTTCTTGCAGGCCCCCTTTAGATGTTAGAAGGCTGCTATAAGGTGTCCACAGGGGCTTCTCCAGGCTGAACAACCCCAACTTTCTCAGCCTGTCTTCATAGGATACATGTTGGAGCCCTCTGATTGATTATCTTTGTGGCCCTCCTCTGGACTCTGTCCAACAGGTCCATGTGCTTTTTATGTTGGGGGGCCACAGAGCTGCTCGCAGTACTCCAGGTAGAGTCTCACAAGAGCAGAGTAGAGGGAGAGAATCACCTCCCTCGACCTGCTAATCACACTTCTTTTGATAACAGGGGGAGGTGGAAATCATCAAAGAAAATGCGCCTGTAAGAGATGAGTAAGGATCCTCCTAGTGGAGGTTTAAAAGCGCCCCCCCCCCGTCCTCCAGAAAGGACAAACCAATGGCAGTATTCTTACAGTGAGGTAGACGTAAAGATGCAATTGGAGAAAAAGGTTATCACCTTTAAGATATATACTAGACAGTAATGATTTAACTACACTGGACAAGGACAGCACAGGTCTTGGGATGGCTCGAGCTTCATTAGACTGCCAGGAGCTGTAGGTACTGAGATGGCAGGAACTCCTCACCCTCCACAAGTTCACTCCTTCTAGCTGGGTGTGAAAAGTCATTGCTTAATTGCACCTTCCTCCAGCACACAGGAAAAAACAAACAAATTAAAAAGCATTGACAAGGTGCATGGTGAAGCTACCAGTCCACATGCATACCTGCTCCACAACCCAAGACTTTATCAAAACAAAGTCAGATTCCCCCTTCTCTATCCACTTTTCCTACAAGTTTCCACATAGAGAATCTTGGATACACGGGCCAGATCAGGCACGTCCAAATCTAAAGGATGAGTTCCACTAGGGAGACCACAACACACACCAGATTCATTTGCCTGCAGGTCAGTTTAGGCACAGCCCAGGAGAGTAGTTTGACAGACAGGTTCACAACCACTGTTGGTTTTTGTTTAGTGTGGTTTTGGGGGTTTTTTGGTTGGTTTTTTGGTTTGTTTTTTTTTTCGGGGAAGAGTGTTTTTTGGTTTGTCTCCCCCCCCCCCCCCCAAAAAAAAAAAAAAAAACCAACCAAAAAACCAAAACTGTAATGTGAAAGCCAGAACTATTTTGCTGTTGTGTTATGGACCTTTGCTTTCCAGATATTTACTCTCTGTATAATAGGCCTGCAATATTACTGTACCTTTTGCCTTCTAAAGTAAGGGATTTGAAGAAGATAACAGGTAGATTGTGTGCAGATTAGATTAGACATCAAAAACTTCTTTTCAATGCACCAACTATACTGCAACTTTATTCTGTTCCTGTTGTCTAAGAGTTTAAGTTCTTGTGTTAGCAGTCCAGTGTTGCTAGATATTTCACAATTACCAGTGAATTTCTTATACATTTTTTTTTTAAAAAAATATATTTCATTTTTCCCTGTTTATTTTAACCATAAAACATTTGTAATGAAAAAGTGGTGTCCTATTGTTTGTGCCTGTTTTTCCAGCTGAAGTGTCTCAAGATGTTTCCATGTCAAACATGATCTTTTGTAATGCATGACCTTTCACAGCCTAGTCTCATATAACTTTTCTTGAAGCTACTAGAAATACAATTCTATTTTTTCTTAAATCAAATTTAAACCTAAACTTTAGCCCTAGAAGACAGGAGTGAAATTTATTTTCTAAGGACATTGCTTAATTTCTCATTAGAAAGTCACTGATTAAGTTGCAGTGTCTGTTGATTTAAAGCTTGAAAATGAAAACAAGAATTTTTTTCCCCCCAGACTAAATAGAATTATTGTTAACTGGGTAATTAACTATGGCTATTGTATTTGAAACAGAAAAAGTTGCCTGCAGCTGCAGCTGAAAACATTTTCTCTAAAATAGATTGATTCCAGAGTTAATTGTCTTGGGTCCCAAAAAAAACTAAATTAAATCTGTGTCTTCAATGGTTTTAAATATATGAAATAATATTTTTTTAAAAAAAATTCTCAAGTAACCAGCCTCTGCATGAAATAATTCAACAAAGAAAAGTGCCATCCCTCCTTGATCAAGTGTCAGGGTGACCATTTCAAGTGATGCAATGACACAGAAGTTGACAGTTGCTGTTCAATGGCTTAGGCAAAGTAGTAATTATAAGAGCTTCTTTCTCCACAACAGGCAATTTTTTTTATAAATACTCTTTTAAGGCAAATGTACTACAGCAATTGTAGATTAATCTAAACTGATTCCATCTCCCTTATCTCCAGACCCAAGGGAAAATGGATTTGCTGAGAGCAGTTGGGTCAATGTAGCTAAACTCTGCCATTAATACAACCACATGCTGAAGTTACATTAGAGATTGCAAAATGAGGTTGTGGCCACATCACTGAAGAGCATATCCAGCACCGTTAAGGTAAGTCAGAGCAGACACACCCCAGCTGGGCATATATGAACTGCCTCAAGTCCAATTACATATGCATACAGGTAAATTTACACTGTTCCCAAATCTCAGGATAGGGTCTTTATATCACTGTGCTGTGGCTCTCCAGTCCTTGTCAGAGCTGGTGTCTGTGAACCAGATTCTGTTTCATGATGTGGTAGACTATAGATACTGTACTAGTCTCACTCTTACCAAAGATGATACTTGGACAGCTGCACTATGAAGAAAGGAATTACTATTACTAATGGTAGCAAAGCTTAGAAAGACTGTCCTGGGAAAAATAAAGTGTTTCAAGAAAGATCAGTCACTGTGGTTGTATGTTACACCATTAAATAAGAAAGGGCCATGAACTAATCTTTGACTCCAATAGCAGCAGACACCAACTGCCATACATCTACACTACTTATGGCTACTTTCCTTTAAAGCAAATTTAGTTCAGAGAAGTCTAGTGGAAGCAGAACAAAACTGATCTGTGGAGTGAGTTAACAACTATGCATACAGACCAAAGCAGGGTCCTGTGTCAAATCCTGCTCTTCAAACATCATCAGTTTATCAGTATAGACATATGTCTACCACATCAGGCCTGCCTGTGAACTTAAATACAAAGAAGACAAAACCATAAAGTCTGATCAAATGTAAGCAAGAGATGAGGAAATACCAACATTACCCAATTTTTTGTGGATGTGCAGTAAGAAACCAGGTATACCATTTTATGCTTCCTTCAGGTTTGCTCATTACAAAGAGCATCACAAGGAGACCCATAATGCCCTTAGGGTGAGTGAGACCAGCTGAACCTACAGAATTTTAGCAAACATGATGATTAGTCTGAAAGGAACCAAAGAGATTTGATATGTATTAATTTAGAGTTAACTTTCAGATATAGTCAAAATACATTTCAAAGGAGGAGAGATCTTGGCTTTATTTTGCAGCCAAAGAAATTTAAGGAACACTATAGCAGAAAAGACTTAATAGCGACAGATCTATAGAAGGACTGCAAACTGAATGGAAGTAATTTTAAAAGAATTTAGCATAATATTTTATTAGCTAAGTTTTAAATTAACAAATTGCCATCCCAAGCTACTGTTGTAGGGTATAGAGACAGAATAATTGTGCCTCTCTCAAAATACTAATAATCTTTCAACCATTTTTATTAGAAACATTTTTAGACTTTCTTTTTGATAGAATTCAGATCATAAGGTTAAATCACCTGCATTTAGGCATCTACATGTAGGTTTTTACCTGAGAGTTAAGTGTGTACTCATTATAATTAGTGGATGTTAAGGGTTTTTTTTCAGTGATCTAAAGCAATACTTCTAGCACCAGTGAAAAGCCACCCAAGCTGGCCTCTAGCTGCTATTCCCTAAGGGTATGAGTCCCCCCTGCTTCTTCTGTCATATTTGCCAGCCTAGTGTGGATGCCTAGAGTGTCTGAATTAAAGTCTCAATTAAGGTCTCAATTAAATTACCTTGATGTAGCATCTAGTGTCACTAGAGATGCCTTCCTGCGCTTCAGATATTCCCCTGGTGATGACTCTGAAGTCATACCCTTGTAAAGCATCATCCAGAGGTTTCGAGGTGTACCTTAGGGCATCTCATAACACAAGTCATCTGTGTTTAGGCAAAAAAAGCCCCACCTCAGTTCCCTATGTATAGGCAACTAAATCAAGAGTCCTGTAAATACAGTTGATAGAGCCTAGATGCTTAACTGAACTGCCCACACATAAGCATCTAGTGCATTTGAGACATCTTAAGGCATCTCCACTGTCCGCACAGTCTCCTGTATGCCCCATGGTATCTCTGCAGCTCTAACATCTCAGGTTCTTTATGACAACCCAGATGACACTAGACACCTATGTTTAGTCAAATGAAGAACTGAGCCCTGTAGAGCTATTTGTCTCACCCTAAAACAGATGTCTGGTGGCTGGACAGCTGAACCATTATCCAGAACACATTAATGGAACTGGATGTGGCTGAGCTTCAATTGTCAAGAAAAGAGTCACCTTGTACTACCTGCAGTACCCAGCAGTACACATGACATATGCACAGGACTGGCACATTTGACCCAGCTACACATACAGGTATTTGCAAGCAGACAACTATATCTAGGCACCTCAAGCTGTAAACTCTATCCTGCTCTGTATAATATTTAATATTGTTTCATATTTTGAATGACAGTATTAATGCGTTTGAATTAAAAGCAATTTTTTTGTTGTTTTTTATTGTCTTGTTTTCTATTAGTTAAAAGGTGGAAAAAATTTATACAGTTAGAATGCCTCCAGCTCTTGATTCAATTTTAAATCACTTTTTTGTAAGAAACTTTTTGTTTGTTTGCTTGCTTGTTTGCTTATTTTCCCTGTACACATCTGCACTTTAAGATTACAATCAATTGCAGCCTTTCTAAAGTCGGTTTTAAATCGCTATTGCATGGATTTCAAAAGTTAGGCTTGCAGTGGTACATGGTGTGAATGAGCAGGAATTCAAGTTAAACTGCTGAAAAGCGTGAGATATTTAAATATTTGCATAAAATAGCAAAACTAATAAAACCAAAGTGATAGTAATAATTCAGTTCTGGATTGTGGTATTGTGACATGCTGGTAGCATGCATGTTGTATTGTGACAACTAATACACTAGATAATAAAATACATATTTACTGAAATTTCTCTCATTTAAAAATAATTTGCCATACAATTACATCACAGAGATTCAAAGGTTGTTTACCTTTTTATCATTCAGTATGTAGGATCAAAGTCACATTCTAAGATTGCATCTGTTGTCTCAGAACATAAAAAAAATATTTAAAAAAGTCTTATATTTTTCACTTCAGTAGTTGCACAATAACTAAACAATAAATAAATAAAAAAAAGGATTTTCAGGAGGGAGTTTTTACCTATGGCTGGATAGATACCAATATAAATAAATGACTTTGCATGAGCTTCTTCTCACATTTCAACAAAAAGCATTAGTAATGTTAATATATCTTTACCATATTACAGCTCCAAAGAGACACCAGTGAGGATGAGTGTTTAGTACAAACCTCTGTGTGTATGAAATAATGTTAAAGAGCCCTAATAGGCATAGATACTTTTAGAGAAAAACAGCATGGTTTTAATAATACACATTAGTATAAATGTGGATGAGTACATTTGATTTTCATGAGTGAGTCTATTTGTACCCACTCTCTTGTCTTTGAAGACTAAAATAAACATATAACTAAAATTAATTTTTAATCTGACATTTTGGATCCTGTGACAATTTTTTTTTTCTACTTGTTCCTGCTATCAAAGCTGCTAAAGAAATAAAACCCATGATTTTTCAACAACGTACTTTAGTTAAAGCTTCTGAAAAACATTTTAGTACATATTGACAGGAAATTTCTGAGTGTTCCTTTGCTGTTCATAGCAATCATCCTTCAGAATGGGAGTTACAGGGTAAATTTACTTCTTGCAAGACTGTGCAAGCAGTGCTTTCACTGTGTTTTAACATGATTTACTCTTGCTTCAGTGAACAGAACATTTACATAGTTCCAAAACATTTTTATTAACAGGTTTATTCCATACATGTTATAATACCATTAAGTTGATGCGTATGATACAATGTGATTCTTCTGATAAATGGATTACAAATTTCAGTGCTGACCCGAGTTCTGGTATTTAGGGATTTTTCCTAGGAATATTTTACTGATCTTCACTTCTTCAAGGAGAATATCAAAGTGCTTTAGTCAAACTCAGGAGCCTTATTTTTATAAACCCACATTTCTTAGTTTTCTGTCAGATCCAGTAAAAATCTGATTATCATTTTCCGTAGACTTCCTTCCCTGGCATCATAATATTAGCAATATTTTCAACAGTAAGATATAAAGTATAGACCATTTTTTAATTTATAATAAGGCTATCTTACACCATCACTTTAATGTAAAGCAATTGTAAAGAGGAATGTAAATTCACAGAATCTTAATGCAAATGAGAAGTCAAAATAATGGGCTTAACATTCTCCAGATTTTTGTCTGACCTTTTACTGATCATTTTCTATCATTCGTTAGATTTCATTAGTTCCTGCATCAGATGCAAAATGTTTTATTAATGGCATATCTAGGTGCTGTTCTTGATTTGGGATATTCAAGTAATTTTTTATAGGTTGGGTGAATATTCAACGAAGTATGCAGTGCATACGAGCTTTGAATTCAGAAGGAAGCTACTGAAATTCATATGCAGAGCATCACACTATTATTTCTAAAGCAGTTGGAAAACCATTTATTTCCCCATTCTGATGCCAGAAAGTTCTCAGTATTTGATACTGCGTTTGTCCTTTTATCCATCACTGAGTTTCCAGGAAAGGATTCTTCACCATCCGGAATCCTTTCCCCATACCTGGGAGCAGAAAGGCAATGTTTGCAGTCTCTCATCTTCTGGTTTTCCCTCCCTAACCAGCAACCACTTCAAGGTATGAAGTAATAGTGCTTCTGGGGGAGGTAAAATGGAACAGGAATACCAGAGGAGGAATGGCTAATATGGCTCAGAAAGTGTCTTAAAAACAAAATAAATGTTCTGGGTAACAGAAAAATGAGGTTCCCAATGGCTGTTTTTTGGTTTCTTTGATTTTTTTCTTTTAAATCTTTTTCTAGGAAAGATCATTCTCTGCTTCTGATTTATGACTCCCTGCTTTCAGTAGAACATCTCTGTGGTAGAATTAGAATAGTGTGAAAGATCCTTGTAAATTAACAGCCTTGAGTTCAACATACTGATAAGCACTGCAATAAAATCAATGTTTGTTCTATTTTTGGTTCTACTGTAGAAAAGTATAATTGTCTGTGTTGGCCTTAACATTTCTAGGTTTCATCATTCAGTTTATTTTGTTTACACTGAACAACGGAACTAATATAGTTGCCAGAAAAGCAGCTTGAAGACATTTGAATTTGAATAGATAATGGTTTGGTCTTTCAACATAA
Organism: Falco rusticolus; assembly: GCF_015220075.1. Lineage (NCBI taxonomy): Eukaryota > Metazoa > Chordata > Aves > Falconiformes > Falconidae > Falco > Falco rusticolus. The sequence continues at coordinate 37,855,745 of NC_051188.1, read as the reverse complement.
AAAATTGAGGATTATAAAATAACCTATCATCTGCTAAATTACTGACCCTTACAATCATTAATCACCTTTATATTTAAACAGGAAACTCTCAATAAAGAGAGACATTTCACAACTCTCAGGGTGTGATTGTTCCAAGATTACGTTAGTCCAATGCACTTCATATTTGTTATGAGTATGAAAAATATGATGAAAAAGATGGTCACTTAAATATCAAATGAGCCTTACTAATGTACCACATTCCTAAAAAAGAAAAAAGAATTAAAAGCGGTATATGAAAAGTAGAAGAGTGTGACTGGGAAGATTGCTCAGGTAGGATTTAATGGTCTGAGTAGAAAAGGAGAGAATGAAAGGTATGATATGAAGGAAACATCAAGAAGAAAACCTCAGAAGAGTAAAGATGGTAGTCAGTGCTAACTCCAGTGCCAGCGAGAAATCTTCAGCTTAACATCTAATTGGAGTAAATCTTGAACAGTACAATGAATGCTGTACCATGAAGACATATGTAAGCTGAAAAATTAGTTTGTTTAGTGGAAGTAATACAGTTGAGTTACCTTCACTTAGACTAATAAATCTCATTACTCCAAAGAACTTATTTATCCCAGTGGAAAATAAAAAAATGCAGTTAGCCGTAAGACAGTGCAAACACCTCTGTCAAGACAGGGAGGGGGACAGAAAAAACATGAGTGAGACAATCTATAGGCCAAGGCAGGTCTGAGTGATTTCTTTTGATAGAATTAACAGTTTAAGTAGATTTTGGAATTACAGTCCGCATATTAACCAGTGTGGAGGATAAGAGGTATTTTAGTACTGCAGGCACACTAGAAAGTATCCCATTTTATTAGGTGGTAACAGCCACGTTCAAAAATTTGTTTTCTTAACCGTTCTTTCGCAGTGAGTTCAGTTTTGTGGTTTTTTTCCAGCATTCCTAATTGATCTAACTTTATTTCACTTGTTAAAGGCAGCTTTGGCACTGGATTTCTTTATCTCAGCTATTTCAAAGTCATTAGTAATTTAATTCTCCATCTCATTTATTAATGGACCTACTTTATAGTGGTACTGATTTTCCTCTGATACATTTACACCAGCCTATCTCATTCTCCTGCCATAACCTCATTAAGGCAGAGATAGTGCAGTTTGATTACAGACAGTAATAAGTGGTACCACTTTTAAGCTTCCAGCCACTCCGTAAGTTTATACCATCAGTCAAGCACAGGTCTGTTCAAATTTGGACATGTCATTGTTCATGATCAAGAACTAGTTCGGTCTCAAGCTTAGACTATATTCAAGAATAATCTCAAAGGGAAAAGTTCAGTCACCTCATTATATACTCAGCCATCATGCTTTTTTCTTCAGCTTTCTGGGCATAGTGAGAATGGAGGAGCTCAGTCCAGCTACTGGTACTTCCTAAGAATACTGTTACTTAGTGATTTAATCTACTTAGCATCTACCATTCTCCTGTATGGGTAGCTTGCTTTTCATAGGTCAGTGAATTTCAGACAGCTTGTATTTGCAAGGAGGCTAGCAGATAACCCTCATTTCCTTGAGGCTCAGGGGCTGGAATCTTGTCTAGCATTTAGACAGATTGCTTGAGTCTACAAAAGTCCCCTTCTCTCTGCTGCTGTTCAAGTACATAAACCCCTAGCTTAATACATTTTCCTTTGTGAATATATTTATTACTGCAGGAATGATCCGACCTGTAAAGCTTTTAACAACTCCTTTATGAGTCCACCTGAAGTTCAGGCACCCATTTAGGAGTGAACCCAAAGTACTTTCATTCCAATTAGCCTTCTTCCAAGGCATGCCATCCTGCTCTTTAAACATGCGCTTGTCTTTGACTTTCTCCATTTTTTTTCCCCTCACTGGTCTTGAATGCTTCTTTCTACCACATTATATATAACATCTTTGTTAATACTTTGATATTTGCTTTCCTAGAAATTATGCTTTTTGGTATTCTTGATAGTGCTTCAGAAAAAAAAGTAGAAAAAAATGACATCTAGGAGCCCTGTACAAGCCATAAAATGGGAGAAATGTTGGGTCAGAATGGACTTCTGGCAGTCTTCTTGCCTTCTCTCCCACTCAAGTCAGGACCATTGCCAACACTAAACAGATCAGCCATGGTTTTGTCTAGTCCTGAAAACCTCCAGGTTTTTCAAATTTTCTATGGTCACATTGGTATTGTTCTCCTGTCCAGTAATTCCTTCCTGTCTCACCGGTAGAGATCACATAGGAGTAGTAACCATCAACCATTTAAACCCTGATTTTCTGCTGGCATATAAATAATGATGTACTTTTTATCACAGTAATACTTTATATTCTGACTGCACTTCCAGGCATACAATACAAAACTTTTAGGAAAAGCTTCTAGCAAGGTCAGTATAAAAAGTAGGCCAGTTCCCATAAAAGTTTAGTTATTTAAAAGTTATGTATTAAAGTATCATATCTGTAACTTATGGGCAATTCACCCTTCCAGTGGAATTTTCTTAGGCTTTCTATACAAGAGAGGTAGACACCACAGAAAAAGATCTAAAGGAGTCGATACCCTCTGAAGTAAGCTTACGACAATCAGCATGCTCAGCATGCAATACCCTAAAGTCAGAAATGACTCAAGACTTAATCAGAACAGAAAGGTGCCTAAGGCAGCTGTCTGCTTGGGGGGCAAGGGAAAAGCATATGCCGTTACAGGCTAGCTGCCTGCATGTTTGGTCCCACTATGCCTGCATGCCTCCTTTACTCCCATCTTCTATAGAAATGGGATGGTGACTCTGGTCATCTCTTATCACATGACAGTCACCTAAAAACAGTAGGCAAGCTTCTGACTTTCAGACGCCTTGGCTGATGGTTGGGGGTTTTTTGTTCCTTAGTGACTAATTGCATGATTTTTTGACTGTCAATACTACAGACTTCTGAGATCTTATACCAATCATTTCTTTAAAAATCCCTCTTTATGTTTTAAGAAATGTTTTTCCAAATATCAATCTATATAACTTCACGTTAGCATTTCTTCTATGCTTACAGGAAAGTATGCTTCCATTATATTATTACCTAGCCACTCAGCTAGCATTTCTTCTAACCATGCCTTTGGCTTGATACAAGGATATATCATATGCTTATTTATATATGAAAAGTTACAATGTATATGACATTTTGGTCTGAAATTTACAGGAAAATTTTCACAGTGTTTTTTTAAAAAATAAATGCGTTCAACTTGCATGGGATGGGAAAATGTATTATTAGAGAACAGTACAGAAGCAAATATACTCAGTGCTCATCAACAGGGCCATGTACATTTCTATAGCCAATCAAGATCGAGCTCTAGCTTTTTTCATGTGGAGGTGATTACAGCAAAAGAATAAAAGTTTCTTATCCTAATTAAGAAAAATTATGTCACACCACATGAATCCCTGCTAAGTCCCTTTCAATGAACACAAAATCTCCCCTTACCTGCAGGTCCTTAATTACACCCAACTATTTCTGGCTCCAAAATAGCAACAATAACCACACCTACAATCAGTTCATAAATTTAAGACCTGCACAGATCATACAGCTGACAACAATTAACTCTGATTGAAAACATTGTAGAGAAGCTGGCAGGTTCCACTGTGAACCCTGATTTCCAAGTCTCTGTGATTAATTTGATTTATTTTTATATCAAACTAATTTACATGAGGTTGAAACCTGGATTCAAAGTTGTAAATTTTTTAGAGAAGGCGAAATATTCTTTATAAACAACTTGGATTTTTGTCTTATTTAATTTCATATGGATAGACATAAGTCAAGGAATGAGGATGTGGTTTGGGTCAAGGGAATTCACCAACTGTCCCCAAAACTACTTTGGTTTTAATAAGTCTGAGAGAAGTCATTACAGTCAAACCTGAGAAAAGCACATAGATCTTTTAAGGGTAGTTTTAAAAAATGACTTAAATACACAGTAACCATTGTCATAGTTCATCTGAAGGAAGGCTCTGGTTCCCAAATTCATTGAGCAAGTCACTTGTCCTCTGTCTTCATGGCTGGGGGAGAGATAGGCATATAAGAGAGTACTCTAGAAAAAGACAGTCCAGGGTCAACAGGAGTTTCTGAACAAAGACATGTCTTTAGGTACTTCTCGGTTAAACTGAGGCAGAGTGCAGGTCATTAGGAGGCCAGCAGAAGCCTATGTCAGCCAAGGGTGCAGAAGCACAGGGAAGGCACTTGCTCTGAGAGCAGACGCCTTGCTACCCCCGTAGAAATCTTAGCAAAACACTGACTTTTCTTTTAAAATGTGTCCAAAGGAGGTAAGGCCACATGCTTTACAATATAATGCTCCAATAGTTAGATCTTTTGCTCAGTGAATGGAAGACCAGGCTTGTTCAGAGAGTTCAAATCACCTGAGGTGTTTTCCTTACATGTGCCTTCACACAGGGTTGGCTGGGATCACTGAATATGAGCCTGTGCAAGTGGGCGGGAGGAGAGGCGTCTCTGGAGAACTGTTCTTGAGAGCACTCCCAAGCCAACATGAGCAGCAGCACCAAGGGGTGAGATAGGGATTGAAGCACCAGAGACAGGACTCAGCTGTTTATCATCACTGAATATAGTCAGTCTGAGCCTCTCCCTATATAGAAACAAGCATAGCTTGCCATCCAGGAACATTTTCTAATTGTAGGGGACTCCAACCCATCATAAAAGCGTGCCACTGAGCAAGAAATTATGCCACATACTCAAGATCTGTGGAAGTGAAGAATTTGTTTTTTGAGCTGTTACCCAGGTTTTTCAGAGAGAGAATATGAAGTACAGCCATGGCCACATCATATAATCAGCTTTACAAGCTACGAGGCAGCCCACAGTTTAGGCATACGTATTTATTTCAGGAGGGCTACTTAACTGGGTGCATAAAAGTCCTGCACAAGTCAGTTGTTTAAATTACATTGACAGGATTACAATCAGAATATAAATTCACAGTATTTTTCTGCTAACAGATGGCTTCAAAGTTGATGGCTTCAAGTAACAATTGATTTTATATGGTACTCAAAGAGATTATTTATAAAAGCAAGAAACTGTATTTTCCCAAATAAAATTTCACACTGTAACATTGGTGGAAGAAGTAAAATGCAGGTCAAGCTGTGGGCTTCAGAGCTGCTGTTGAGACTACAATGCTATGCATTCAGACCGTGTCCCTCAGTGATCAGTATGCACAAATTGGTATTTGGGGACAACCCACGAAACATGAAACAGTGTGAACATGTTTTGTAAGTGGGTCTTTCAGTATATAAGCCAAATGGAATCTAAATTTACAAAAGCGGGAATGTTACAGTTGTTTAGAAGTAAGTTATCTTCTGAGTTATTTTTTCACAGAAGACAGCTAATTCACTGAGATTTGACCTCCTGCCCCTTTTACTGACATGTACTGAATACAAGTCTAGCCCAAGGGTAATGAATGGTGTTTGAATGAGAGATGTTTTACACCAAATTGTGACAAGGGTAATAGCATGTCACTGAGACTACAACAAATGTCAGCAAAGGGCTGAAATTGTAATGACTTTGGAGCAATCATTATTTGCTTGTGGAAAAAATGCAACAGATTAATTCACCACATACCTATTATGAATGTAGCGTAGCTTGATGTAAGGTGAGTACAAGTCTTGTGTCATTGCTCACTAGATTTACTACGTAAAATCCCAACTGATATAGCAAATTACATATCAACTAGTAGCATATTATTTGCTTTGAAGAACCATATTAGAATTCATTTTGCATCAAGTCCTTCAATCCTGATATGAATAAAAAGAGCATGACATAGAATTCTTATACAAAATCCTGGCATATAAAATGAACATTGAATCAGACCCAGGAATCCAGATGATTTGAGCAGAGACAGAATTTGTTTTACATGCTTTTTTTTTTTTTTTTTTTAAAAAGAGATGCAGAAAAGAAAACAATTTCTAATTAAATGTGGTTGTAACTTTAATAAAATCAAATTAGATTACATTCCTGATGGTTTTGCTATCCTTTCCTCAAGTCATTGTGACTCAATAATGGAAGAGACAGGAATAAATACATTTAGTGACTTTTAAGACATACATTTTTTTAAAATTTCTAAATATTGAGCTTAGCAAAAGATGGAGAAAGAGAATTCAAGACATTGAATAAAATAGCCTACCGAACTGTAGGAAAAACTAAAGAAAGCATCACAGAATGGATACTTCCTAGAGCTGCAACCCCCAAGGATTTCTTATAATGCAACACTCTCCTCTCCAGAGTCTTCATACATCTAATTAGAGCAATTATATGCATATATTGTTATGATTTTATTTTTCTACAAAATATTTTAAAATAATTAGCATTCTAGCAAAACTTGTGAACACTAGCCCTACCCAAGCTGCTTCTGACAGACATTTGCACTGAAGCTGATACATCTCTGACAGATCCTCATGTTATTCTCCTGTCCTGGTACATCACCGTCCTAACTGGATTGGATCTTACCCAGGCATTTTCCCTTGTTGCACAATATGGAATAATAAAGATAAGCCTCAGAACACAGAAATCCCATATCTATATGCTAATCCTGTAAAAATCTGCTTGCCCTTAAAGATCTTAAAACCCTTGAGTAGTTCATTTGGGAGAGTCTGTAGGATCAAAGACTAACTGCTTGCATTTTTCCAAAAGTCAAAAAATACCTCTTGATGGTCAATGACATCAAAACCCGAGACAATAAGTGCTGTGCTTCCAGTTTGTCCAGAAACAGAGCCTATTCCATACTAGTACAAGCAGTAATTACAGAGAAAATCTAGAACTATAGCAAACCCCCACCTTTAGCAAGATACACAAGGGTAAGGTGAGTTACCAAAAAAGGTACTTTATTGAACTAAACAGTCTATAATCAAGATTTCTTTGTCTAAAGATCATTATCACCATCAGTAAGTTTTCAGGTGAATTAGAAATGTATCTACAGTGTTGCCATTAGAGGGAGGGAGAGTGCTACACACAACAAGAACAAGCCATGGCTAGCTGACATTTAATTTTTCAGCCATATCAAACTTTTCATAAACCTGGAATTCACTTTTTTTAAAAGGAAATTCCAGGGCATAATTAGCCCAGGGTTTTCCAGATAGATTGCACGGTCATTTAAAATAATTGTAGAAATTACAATCAGAGTTAGTCCTGAGATGTGAAACCATCAGGAAAAATAAAAATTGTGTTATAAAGATTGATATAGAAAAACAGTGAGCCAATCCAAGTTTTATGTCCAGCAACCAGGTTATACATTTAGATCAGCTAGCTCATCATGAGATGGTCCTGCATATAGTGAGCATAAAGGTAAGAATTGCAATGGTGCTGAGGTATCTGAATCAGTATGACATTAAAATATTGGACAAGTCAAAAATCATGTGTAGAAAGTGCCTTCATCTTAGTGCAATCAGTGCTCACCTAGTAATGAGAAAGCATCTTATTTTCTGTTCCTTTCTGCACCTTATAATGCCTGTACAAAGTGGATTTTAAAACCACCATTTTAATCTACCAGTGTTTTTTTCAGAGAACCTTTTCTGGGCTCAGAGATGATGATAGTTATTGCAAGCATCTAAAGTAATACAGAACATTGTAAGTGAGAAATTAACATTAAAACGAGAAAAAAAGTATTAGAATTAAAACAAGTAAGCTGCCTTTGTTTGCTTTAAAGCCCTCACCCAAAATCAAAGCTTAATATCAGAATATATTTTCTACTAAGCATTACTAGCCCATTTCTTATCAATCAGAACTTGCATCATATAACTACAAACTTCAGCCAGTGTCTTTAGAATGGACATGGATAAGAAAGCTCAAGATGAGTCTTGAATATCCAGAATAAGAAAGAGGACCTCTTCACTCAGTCATGAATCTGAATAGTTTCTGTAGGGTATGGATTTAAGCACCTTCGATGCTGTTATGCAGCTTGTTTAAACTGCTTATGACACAAACCCAGAGAAAATTGATTTGTAACAAATTATATAAATTAATCGTTTATAGTCAGTGTACCTGGAACAAAACTGAGGAAAACAGACTTAAGTATCTGTGTTAAAATAGTAATTCAATCACAAAATAAATTATAGACGACAATAATTTTTGTTTTTAAAATCACCCCTCTATTCAAAAAGCAAAGAAACCAAAAGGTTGAAGCTCCTAATATTGACAGGTCTCAGTTAACAACCAGATCTCCACAAACCTTTCTTGGTGTTCATGAATCTGCGCTGACTTACACAAAGCCAAGATTCATCTTCTTTTAAAACATAATATGTAGCATGGAAGTGCTTTAATTTTCTTTCAAATAGACATCATCAGCTCTGTTAACTCTATTGAATTCCACTCTGTATCATCCAGGTCATATCTCATTTCCCAGTTCCAAACATCCATCAAAGACTGTAAAAGGTTCTGGCCTATTTTACACATTTTTAATAATGTTACAAAGACTGACATGACACAGAATTCAGTTTGTGAAAAATCTAACCAGAAAATATTTTAATGTCAATGTCAGGCACAGTCACATAAATGTGCTCATCACAAAACTATTAAATCAGATTAGCAATGATTTTTAAAGAAATGGAATGGCATTATCTCCCAGCCACAAAGAAAATGTGGAGGAAAAAACCAACAAAACAACCAAACCACCCAGACAAAAGGAACTGTGCAAGTTTCCTGGTTGCTGTGCCTTTTCCTTGTTGTTTCAGATTTACTTTTGTATTTTTACTATTTTGTTATGCCAGTGGATAATATGATGTGGGTGATAGCATTTGCTCGCTCTCAAAAACAGATTAATATGATTTCACAGTGCATTGCAATCATACACAAATGTCAGAAGTTTCTTTAAACTAAGGCAAAGAAAACTTTAAAATTGGAAAAAGAAAACGGCAAAGGATGACTAAGCATATTGCCTAGGAATAACATTTACACCAAGACCTAGAGTATATTAATCAAATAAATAGCCTGAATGCAATAAAAACTATATTAAAAGATTGATGATAATATGCAAGGAACATATGATGAATTTCTCATCTTTCTCTGATATTGAGTGGTTCTTAAATTTCAGCAAGAACTTAACAGAACAAATTGTATGGCTAATAATATAAATTTATGCTACAGTATAATTATAAAACCATGCAGCACAACATGCAACTTAAAGAAAAATTATTATCACATACAAGTTAATGTAAATTTCATACATACACATTTTAAAACATGAAAAATTTCTATAAATAATAGTGAATTGGTTAAACTTGTAATGTTTGGATAGTACTCAATGGCCACGAATCTTACTACCTGACAGGTCTGAAATCCTTAAAAATCCTTTGTTGACAAGGATAGGAAACTTTATTAAGAATTTCCATTTTCTTTACTACATAGTAGCATCCAAACAACTTAGAGTTCACACAGAACTTCGTATTCTTGCTTCATCTCATAAGTGTTATTGATCTGGTAATGTTCATTTTTATCCGGGAGAACATGTTGGGAACACCTACGCATGCCTGAATATCTTCATAAGTAAATCTTGATCTTGCTTTCTGAGCAGTAAGGCTAGTGCAAATCATACTGTATTTTTTTTTTAAGTATTAAAGTTATCTTAAGAAATGCTTATACTCTATTGCAACATCTACAATAATCTTAGAAATGGAAGTAGATGTCCAGGACAAGCAGCTGGTTTACTGTGTTTCAGCTTATCAAGATGGCAGATAACGCAAGTTGCTTTATGATGGGACTCTGTCAGACAGAGATGTGAGCTTCATGTGCCTGCACTTTTTTATTAAAGCAAAAATTCTATGAACATCAAAGGGGCTTTGACTTACTGGTAGTATTAGTAAAAAAGATAGGATAGCAAATGTTTAAACAGAGAATTTTTTATTGTGAGACAATTTTTTTTTTCCCTCATTTCCCTGTTTCTATGTAAAATGTATCTTTTCCTTCAGTCTTGCTCCAGTAATTTCTTCTGGCACCCTGGGTTGCACAGACTCTGCACAGTCCTCTCAAGTAACACGAAAACTACTTTTGCCCCCTGATCCCCTGAAGTCTGAGCATCCATTCAGTGCCCTCCTAGTCTCTGCTTATACTGCAAACTGCAACTCACCCTGCCTTTTCTTCATCTGCTCCTGACACTTTTCCACAGTGAAACTCACTCTGGGAAGGCAAAGTCCCTCCCTCCTACAAGTACTTTCTGTTGAATCACAATACCAACCGCTGGACAATAATAATACATAACAGAGTACAGCTTTTTAACAAAGTGTATTACAGAGCAAAGAGTAAATAAAGACAACTTCCACTACCGACCCTTCTACCACCTTGCTTCAGCCTCCAGAATAGCCTCTTGGAAACAGGGTAGAAGGCAGCAGCCGAATGCCAAGACAGAGGGCTAACTCTAGGTCTAACTCTGTGGGAAGAAGGAATCTTAAATATATAGTGCAGGAGTATGACATTACCACAGAGCTACAGTGACAGACAGTAGTGTCTCTTCCTCCCCTTGAAGTTGGGCTGCTGCACAGGGATTGCCTGGATGAAACGGAAAGCAAGCGAGAGACATCTTGTCTGAGTAGCCTAGTGATAAGTTGTCCACATGGGAGTAGGAAGTTAAATTTGGAGATTAAAATTAAACAGGATGAAATTGGACATAAGTATCTATGCTAGTTAGACTCATCCAAGAAAAGGACACAGGTAAAGAGGATACCACTTTTTCATTTAGATTCATAAGTTTTATTGTTGATTTAGCCCCAGGTCATTCCATATAAAACATCTGAGAAATCTCTTGATCCTCCTCTTTATTTTTCCTGATTTTGAAGTTGTGAAAGTTTGACTCTCAAAAAGCATAATGTCTACACTTCAGATTTCAATTATTCTGTGACTAACACTGCGCCAATAGAATGAAAAATGGAGAAAGGGTAACATTTAGAGAGTGTCTCAGAAGTTTGATATATGTTTGATTAGTGCATGAGGTCACTGTGCACTGGGGTGTATATGGGTTTGTCCCTAACTGCAAAATTTCTGGGTGAGATGAGATAGCTACCAGGAGCCTCCAGCTCAAGCGATAGCACCTGACAGGACGTGGGCAGGAGCAACGGTGGCAGAGCCGCACTCCACGTATCAGGGAAGCCCTGAGGGAGCACACGTGACCAGGACGCCACCTACAGGGCGGGCAAACAGGGCGTGGTGCGTCAGCAAGGGCACGGCGCGGCAGTTTGCGCAGCAGTGCGCACAGAAGGGCGCGCAGGAAGGGCACTGAAGCCCTGCCAGCTCCACCAGGGAGCAATGGCACCCACCCAGCAGAAAGCCACGGCCTCTCTCAGCTCTGCACCCACCACGGCTGACGCAGCTGCCCAGGCAGAGCTCGGGTGGGAACACGCAGCCACCCAGGTGCCGGGCTGCCGGCCGTGCCCTGCTGCTGTGCCAGTACGGGTGGCACAAGTGAGCGCTCCTGTGGGAGCTGCGCCCGGGGAGAGGAGATACTCCGCTTAGTGACAGGGCTCCGGGAGGAGGGGAGTAGGTTGAGGAATAGCAGGAAGTGCAAGAGGGAGAGAGACTGCTGAAATCCACCCTACCATCCTTGAGATTGGCCCAGCAGGCAGACAGGATGCATGGTACAGAAGTTTCCTTGTTCTCTCTCTGCCTGGCTGAAAGCGATGAGTTATGGGACGGGGGGAAATGGCAACAAGTTCCTGCCCAGCGTAGCAGGTGCATCTCCTCCATGACTACCCCACCTTGCCAGGTGCCCTCACATAGCAGGTACAAGGCTCTCTGCAAGTGGAATCGAACAATGACAAGGACAACTGTTCATCTAGCATGGAAGTGTTGCTGAGATTCAGTCAGCCTGTGCCCTGACTCAAAACTGCTTTGATAAAGTAAATAAGATGGGTCATTGTCACAGGAGACTCCCTTCCGAAGGGAGCAGAAGGTTCAATACACACACCAGATTCAGTTCTTAAGTGAGTCTGCTGCCTCCCAGAGGGCCAGGTTAAAGAGGTGAAGAGGAAGCTTCTTACCCTGGTACAGCCCTCAGATTATTATCCATTATTGATTTTTCAGGTAGACAGGGATGAAGTTGCAACAAGAAGTCCAAGAGCAATCAAGACAGACAAGGATCTTGGGACAACTGGTTAAGGGATCAGGAGTACAAGTAGTGTTCTCCTCTACCCTTCCAGCTGCACGGAATGAAGGAAGAAACAAGAAGAGCCAGCAGATCTATACCTGGCTCTGAGCCTGGTGTCACCAGCAGACTTTTGGTATTTCTGATCATGGGTTGGTTTACAGGACACCAGGCCTGCTGACAACAGATGGGGTACACCTGTCTCAAAGCAGGAAAAAGATCTCCACACAGGAGTTAGCGGGGTTCATTGAAAGAGGTTTAAACAAGATTTGAAGGTGGAAAGGGATAAAACCAGGCTCACTAGACATAAGCCTGGGGGCACTACACCAATGTTTGAGAGGAAGTGCGCTAGCAAGGTCCTCCAGTTGCCATCTCATGGAGGTAGGGGATGGAGATCCATGTGGCAGCAAGACCTGAGAATGGTCATGTAGGAATTAGGGCTTCTCCCCTCATAAAAGTGTCAGGATCAATAGCCCAACTGAAGGGCATCTACACTAATGCATGCAGCACGAACAACAAATAGCAGGAGCTGGAAGCCATTTTGCAGCAGGAAATCTTTGACATTGTTGCCATCATGGAAACACGTTGGGATGACTCACATAACTGGTGTGCTGCAATGGATGGATATAAACTCTTCAGAAGGGATAGGCAATGAAGAGAGGCAGTAGGGTAGCCTTATATGTAACAGAGAGTTTTGATTGTCTTGAGCTTAATGATGGGGACAGCAGGGTTGTGTGTTTGTAGGTAAGAATCAGAGGTCAGGCCAACGATGCAGATATCCTGGTGGGAGTCTGTTATAGACCACCCAGCCAGGATGAAGAGGCAGATGAAATATTCTATAAGCAACGGGGACAAGTCTCACAATCACTAGCACTTGTTCTTATGGGGGACTTCATCCTACCAGATGTCTGCTAGAAATACAATACAGCAGTGAGGAAACAGTCTAGGAGGTTCCTGGAGTGTGTGGAAGGCAGCTTACTAACACAGCCAGTGAGTGAGCCAACTAGGAAAGGCATCCCAGTGGACTTGTTGTTTATGAACAGAGAAGGACTTGTGAGTGATGTGATGGTTGGAGGCATCTTGGACATAGTGATCAGAAAATGATAGGTTTTGATTCTCAGAGAAGTAAGGAGGGGGATTAGTAGAACTGCTACCTTGGACTTCCAGAGGGCAGACATTGGCCTGTTTAGGAACCCGGTCGACAGAGTCCCTTGGGAGATAGTCCTGAAGGGCAAAGTAGTCCAGGAAGGCTGAACATTCATCAGGAAGGGAATCTTAAAGCTGGAGGAGCAGGCCATCTGCATGTGTCAAAAGACGAGCCTGAGAGGAAGAAAACCACCCTGGCTGAACAGACAGCTTTGGCTGGAACTCAGGGAAAAAAAAGCAAGTTTATGACCTTTGGAAAAAAGAGCAGGCAGCTCAGGAGGACTACAAGAATATTGTGAGTTTATGCAGGCAGAAAATTAGAAGACTCAAAGCCCAACTAGAACTTAATCTGTCTACTCCTGTAAAAGACAATAAAAACTATTTTTCTAAATACATCAGGAACAAAAGGAGGACTAAGGAGAATCTCCATCCTTTATTTGATGCAGGGGGAAACAGTGACAAAGGCTGAGGAAAAGGCAAATGTATTTAATGCCTTCTTTGCCTCAATCTTTAATGGTAGGAAAAGCTGTTCTTCATGCACCCACCCCCCTGAGCTGGAAGACAGGAACAGGGAGCACAATTAAGCGCCCATAATCCAAGGGGAAATTGTTAGTGACCTGCTACACCCCTCAGACACACACAAGTCTGTGGGGCCAGATGGGATCCACCCAAGAGTACTGAAGGAGCAGGTGGAAGTGCTCACCAAGCCACTTTCCATCATTTATCAGCAATCCTGGCCAATAGGAGAGGTCCCAGTTGACTGGAGGTTAACAAATGTGACACCCATCTACAAGAAGGGCCAGAAGGAGGATCTAGGGAACTACAGACCTGTCAGTCTGACCTCGGTGCCAGGGAAGCTATTGAAGCAGATGATCTTGAGTGCCATCACGTGGCATGTGCAGGACAACTGGGTGATCTGGCCCAGTCAGCACGGATTTATGAAAGACAGGTCCTTCCTAATGGACCTGATGTCCATCTGTGACAAAGTGACCCACTTAGTGGATGAGGGAAAGGCTGTGGATGTTGTCTACTTAGACTTTAGTAAAGTCTTTGACACTGTTTCCCACAGCATTCTCCTGGAGGAACCGCTCATGGCTTGGACGGGCTTACACTTTGCTCGGTAAAAAGCTGGCTGAATAGCTGGTCCCAAAGAGTGGTGGTGAATGGACTTAAATACAGCTAGCAGTCAGTCACGAGTCATGCTCCCCAGGGCTTGGTATTGGGGACAGTTCTGTTCAATATCTTTATCAATGATCTGGATGAAGAGATCAAGTGCACCCTCAGTAATTTTGCATACATCAGGTTGGGGGCATGGGGGGAGGGGAGCATTAATCTGCTGGAGGGCAGGAAGGCTCTGAAGAGGGACCTGGACAGGTTGGATTGATGGGCCGAGGCCAATTGTATGAGGTTCAACAAGGAGAAGCGCCAGGTCCTGCACTTGGGTCACAGCAACCCCATGCAACACTACAGGCTTGGGGAATAGAGGCTGGAAAGCTGCCCAGAGGAAAAGGACCTGGGGATGCTGGTCAAAAGCCAGCTGAACATGAGCCAGCAGTGTGACTAGGTGGCCAAGAAGGCCAACAGCATCCTGGCTTGTACCAGAAACAGTGTGGCCAGCAGGACAAGGAACGTGATTGTGCCCCTGGACTCAGCACTGGTGAGGCTGCACCTCAAATACTGTGTTCAGTTTTGGGCCTCTCACTGCAAGAGGTGCATTGAGGTGCTGGAGTGTGTCCAGAGACGGGCAACGGAGCTGGTGAAGGGCCTGGAGCATAAGTCTTATAAGGAGCAGCTCAGGGAACGGGGAATGTTTAGTCTTGAGAAAATGAAACTTGGGAAGACCTTATCACTCTATAAAACTACCTGGAAGCAGGCTGTATGTAGGTGGGTGTCAGTCTCTTCTCCCAAGTAACAAGTGATAGGAGGAGAGGAAATGGCCTCAAGTTGTACCAGGGGAGGTGTAGATTGGATATTAGGAAAAATTTCTTCACCGAAACAGTTGTCAAGCATTGGAACAGGCTGTCCAGGGAAGTGGTTGAGTCCCAATCCATGGAAGTGTTTAAAAAATAGGGGGTGGGGTGGGTGGGACAGGGCAGGACAGGGGACAACACACAACTTAGGGACATGGTTTTGTGGTGGACATGTCAGTCCTGGGTTAACAGTTGAATTTTTCTTTTCCAACCTAAACAATTCTTTGATTGTATGATCCTAATAATTCTGTACTTTCAATTACATTTAATATCCAATATTTGCACTGCTTATAACAGTGCTCACATTCTTTCTTTATATTCCTTGGGTCAGCAGTCTGTTTACCAGATACGAATGAGTATACCTTTGCGACAGGACTGTTATTAGTTCAGTATTTTTTCCTTCCTCATAGCAAACAAATAATTGTATTTATTTCCACAGTATAAGACAAAGGAAGATGGGGGGAAGAGAGATTAAAAGTGTTATTGGGGTTTGGTTTTGAAAAAACTCTTTGTATTTTCTGCATTATCTCATTTTTCTGATGATCAATGCATCTGAAATTAGACCAAGTCATTAGACAGAAATTATGAAATGAAAGCGTCCATGAAAGTTTTTTATCTGCCTATAAAAATGATGAGTTTTAGAGGGGTAGAAGGGAAAAAAAAGGGGTGTGTGTGTGTGTGTGTGTATGATTTCCTCAGTGTGTTATGTGCAGTATTCTGAGCATATATGAAAAATAATCTGCTTCTTATATCTAGTAACAACGTAACTATGAATAGATAGATAGATAGATAATATTCTTTACCTAAAAAGGAGAGTGGAAGGGAAGAAAGGCTATAAGCAACACAAAAAATAAGTAAGTTGAATGCATCAAAATTTTGTTGTATACAGAGAATATGGAAGGTGCATGGCAAATCAGCCCACCCATGGACTATGTTAATATCCATAATCCACCAAGAGGCTGCACTGAGTAGCCTCTGAAAAGGAGTCTTCATGTGGTAAAGTAACATCCCATGTTAAAGAACACTCTCAGTTTTAGTATTTTAAATGAACCATATAATCTTTTGGCTGATTGCTGTGCAAAAGCTTTCTCAAAGAAAATTTAAACAAAAAACAAGCAATGATATTGAAATTAGAAATGTAGCTGACAGATTGAGAATGAAAATAACTTGCAGAGTCATGCAGACTTTGGCAGTTTTGACTTAGAGTGTTTTGTCTGAAGCCAAAAAGATTAATTCCTCCAAAATTTTGGCTTAAGCGTCAAACATCACAAAATACAACTCCATTGAAAAACACTGAAGCTGGACTCACTTAAAACTGTGCCTAATTCCAGTTA
This sequence comes from Falco rusticolus, assembly GCF_015220075.1. Lineage (NCBI taxonomy): Eukaryota > Metazoa > Chordata > Aves > Falconiformes > Falconidae > Falco > Falco rusticolus. The sequence continues at coordinate 37,839,219 of NC_051188.1, read as the reverse complement.
AAATATTTGCTTGGTTTTTAAGGAATTCAGGTTTACCTTTAGATGTTCACCTATTCGTTTAACATTTTATATCACTACTAGAAAAAAGTAAAAAAACCAGGTGGGATAAATCACTACAGATTACTGATTTCAGTAAACCCAAGGCAATTTATACTATCTGAGGTTCTAAGAGAATTTTTCACAAAGAAAATTTTTTCACAGAGAAAATTGGATGTCGGAGGGGGTAAATAATACTCTTTGGCCAAATATTTAAAAGTCAACCAAAATCAGCCTTCTGTACTTATATCAACGAGTGATGAGCCCTTAACTGTTGCAGTTTGTTCAAAGAAGGGCGTACATTCAGTTCAGAATCACAAACCATTTCTTCATGATGTCAGCAACAACTGTATTGATGACATTTCACTGCTTTAAGATTAAAAGTTTAAAAATATAGTACCCATACCCATACCAGTCATTTTGTAAACATGCCCTTTAGTTCAGATTCTGCTATATACAGATGCAGTGATCCATGACAGCAGCAGATGTAACAGCAGATATTTTTGAAACCCTGTTCAGCAAGAAGACTTCAACCACACACATTTCTGCACACACAAGAAGTACTTTGAGAAAGTCCTAGTTATGTCATTGTCCTGATGTGCCACAGGATTCTGGTTTTCAAATTGGAGCTCAGTGAATCCATTTTCTGTACAATTATTTAGACAGTTGTTATAGCTCTGCTAACAATTATTCTGAAGTGTTACTGAAGTTGATTGCATGCAATGATTTTAGTATACTTCTGTATCTACTTAAAAATTTCATACCTCCATGAAATCCTTGCTACTTGTCAGCCTTTTAAGTCCCCTTAGCAGCCCTCCATTGAACCTCCCCTAGTCTGTCGACATCTCTCTTGTGCTGTGAGTCCTAATCTGGTCATAGTACTCCAAGAGGCCTCCTCCCAGGCGTTGAGGATAGATGAATAATCGCTTTCCTGGAGCTTTTTTTGCCTTTACCAGTGCAGCCCAGTATGCAGCCAGAATTCCTCTCCCCAAGGACTGAACATCTTTGGGGGGTTTTGAGAATTGGGGAATTTTGGAGAATTCCCCTGATCATCAGAACTTCTGAAAGATGACAGTGGCCTCACAACAGTAGACAGCTTCCTCAGCACCTTAGAATGCATCATTTGTATATGTCCAGTTTACTGAATTCATCTCTGACTCAACCCTCCTCTACTGTGGATACCTTCCTTCCCTGGACTTTGCTGGCAGAACTGTGTATGTAATGAATTAATTGTATCAACAGGAATTAGTAAGATGACTATATCTCCTCGTTGACTGGAGTGGTACACAAAGCTGCATTAGTAGAGTTTGTCAGTTATTCCAGAAGAGATTCTCAGGCAGACACACAAAGGTGCAGGGCAGGGCTCTTCCTAAGGAACTCCTTTCACCATTGTCACAGAAAGTACTAATGTTTTATTGTACAGGAAAACTTTTTTTTTTTTTTGTCTTGTTTAGGTCAATGAGAATTAAGTTTAACATTCCTTCTTACTTTTTTATTCCAAAACAGGAAATAATTGGTTTGTTTACATGAGTTGGCAGTGCTGCTGCCCTTTTACTTGGCAGCCCTGCTTGTAGTGCGCTCCTGCAGATTCTAAGACATCAGTTTGGTTTTTTCTCCTGTTTGAGAGAGTTTAAAATCTTTTGCTTTTTACCTGTAAACATGACATCTCACAACATACTATTAAGTCCAAAGAATGCCTTTTTTAAAACAGAAAAATAGGCATTTCAGAATTCCACAAGTAAATTCAAGCATGGGTCTGCAGATGAGTCTCAAACACTAAACAAAATGAGATATACCAAGGCCGAATATTTTCAGTCCTGGCTATTTAAGTTGCTCTTTCTGGATTAGCTAAATATTTATTGAGAAATGTAGAAGTCACCTTCTGGCCTGCTAGTTGGATCTTCACACCTGCTGTGGCAGATGGGATTTGGGGTTCTTGATTCCAGGGAATGTGCCATATTTTCTGCAAAGATAACTAAATGAGCAGGAAAGACTGACAGCATCACTGCTGTATTGTGTTTGAGCAGTTACCTGCAAGGCTGAAAATGAAATTCAGGTGTGTTTTCTGACTGAGTCAGGACAGGCAAGTAAAGACAATTTAGGTCTTGGTGTTGAGTCATTAAGGTGACAGTAGAGACTAATTTTCTTATGAGGAGTCTAAAATCTCCTTCCTTCATTCTTCTGTCGCCCAGAATTTATTTACTGTATCACTTATCCTTGAAGATTTTAGAACTGCAGAAATAGTTCTTTAAAATAAACGTCACTTAATATCTCCAGATGTAGTTCCCTATTCTAGCTACCTACAGGTTTTTGAAGTTGCAGCTAATGAAGCATTTGCTTTGTTCACAGAGAACAAATAAAAAGAATGATTATCCAGCAGGGAATTGTCATCTTGGTCTGCACAGCTCCCTTTTCATAGCTCTTGAAAATGTAGAAGCAAGCGCAATAAAGGTCATTCTTTTTTGTGTTTCTTAACTTCTGTACAAGAAAGAGCATTACATCCTCTGGCTGACTCCACTATTTTCTACTTAAGCTGTTGGAACAAGTGAAAAAAATTAAAACTGTAGCAGTAAGAAACTCACAAGGTGGAGACAATGAAGAAAGGAGATTAGTAAGAAGAGGAAGAACACTCATGGAAAGAGAAGGAAAAGGATAAAAAAGCCCTCAAAGTGAGAATTGTAGAGGTAGCACATTGGGTGTTTAACCTGCTCTGCTGCAAAAGGATCTATCAAGACAATAAAGATCACTATTGCTAGGAATTTTAGACTGTTGTCCCTGAATACCTTACTTGGACTCTCAAGTCTTTTTACTGTTGTCAATTTTCTCTTTATTTTTCAGCCTAACTAGTATTAAAATGTTGGGATGAAATTAAAGTCTGACAGGTGAAAGGAGAGGAAAAGAGTGGAAACAGCACTGCCACTAACATATCAAATATTTTGTAGAAGTATTTGGAAATAATGGAATGCAGAGAAGTAGCACACAATGAAGCTGGAAAAGTTCGATAATAAATATTTAAAGGTAGAGGATCACATAACAGCAAGCATTTTGCCAGAGCAACCACTAATTTACCTGATTGTTACAACACATTCTGTCTCAAAGCAATTATAGCTGGTAAACCGAGCTTGCCTGGAGATATTGTATTAAAGTGCCGCTGTCAACCCAAGCTCTCAAGTACAGTCAGGAAAAATTTTCAGACAGTTGTTGAACTTCACAGCTTATCCATGCTTTAACTTCAGAAACATAAATAAATAGCAAGCTAACTCAAATTATACACCACTTCGTGGCATGTTCTGAAAGCACTTACAGAAGTCTTAAATAATTAATATTTCCAAGATACCTTTAAGTTCTGATTACCATTTTTCTGATGGCAAATATAATGCAAATAAGACAAAGTAACAGTAAGACAATGTTATAATCAAGATTAAGATACTGATGTTCCTTCTAGCTCTTTACATGATGTTGCCAATGTGTTTGTTTTTCTCTAATTCTTTGCCTTGACTAGCAAGGATTGCAGTGTCTCAGAATGTCTTTGAGGGTAAAGAGGATATTTTGATTAATTCCATTTTCACTTAATGGCAAAAGGGAGATTATATCATCTGTGCAGTACATGAGCTGCAAGGAAACTGGAGTTTCACACATGAACTGTGCACACATGGCTCAAATATGCACAGTCTGCTACGACAGAACACACAGTTTATCATATGGAGAAGCACTGCTCATGGAGTGCATAGCATAAATACACTTGTTTTGGTTGGTTTTGGTTGTTTGGGTTTTTGTTGGGTTTTTTTTTTTTTAGAAAATCCTGAACAGAAATAAGACACCCCTATGAAACTGAAAACCCAAGCAAACCAGGTACATCTACTGAGAAAGAAGAAATTATCCATCAGTTTTTAAGTGCTGCCTTTAAGGAGGAATGAGCTCACTGAAAGAGCAATCCTAGCAACAAAATCTGGGTTAAGAAATGGAGCTAAGTCTGATAAGAAAGTGATTTAAAAGCATATAATTTATTTACAGAACAAGGTTAAAACAGTTTAGCACTTGTTAAGTGCATATCATGTCAGTCATGTATCAGTTCATCCCTCCTATTCCACAGTTCGAAAACAAGTGGTTCATTAATCACAGAGAAAGCCCAGAGTATTTGTATTATACTAATCACTTGCTTTGAGGGAAGGTCTGTGTTCTGTTTTCTGGTAAGCCTGAGTATTGGAGTAAGCTTGTAAGCCTCAGAGCTGGTGAAGATCAATGATCAAACTCATCAACACTCTCTACTATTGTGTACTAGTCTGATGATGCAAGGACCTAGTAACCTGCACAGTTAATTAAGAAATAAATTACATTTCTGTTTCAATGCTAGTATAAAGCAGCTGATTTATATGTTATTCAATCTGATCCGCAATATATAAGTCTATGACTATTCTTATGCACAAACTATAGATTTTGTTTCTATAAAACCTGATTGTTGATGATTACTCTTTCTGGTTCCCTAGGATACTACTCAATAAGAGGTCTTAACTGAAAAAAACCACCCAACTTTTTACTTCCTGTCTAAGGTAGAGATTCATGATAATCTCTGTTGCCCAGCAGAAAGCACATTAATGAAAACATAATAGCTATTTTAGGCTAAAGAATAGGATGTTAAAAATATAGGTGATAGAATACAGTGTTGAATGTTATAAATCTTTTGCATAGCTGTAAAGGTATATTTAGTTATAACTACATTCAGTTATAGCAATGGACACTAAAATGCAGGTGTATGTAACAATTGGCATGCAACAGCATCTCAACTGTCACATTTCTTAGCTATGGATCCTCCTTCCAGACATGTCAAAAATTATTAAAATAAACAATCACCTATCCAACAGTCTCATGCTGGGAAAACAGTATTTCTAAAACATTTGTACTTTGCAGTCCCAACAATTTTTGCCCAGTAATGTTTCTAACATCGTAAGATTAGCCTTTGCTATTATACCCTATGTAAAGACTATCTTCACAAGCCTGTAAAATAAACAAATAAAGCAATTCATTAGCATAAAGAACTTTGCTAACTTTAGAGGCATTCGTATTGTTCTATGAAGACAGGCTGAGAGAGTTAGAGTTGTTCAATCTGGAGAAGAGAAGGCTCTGGGAAGAATAGGCATGTAGTGATAGGACAAGGGATAATGGTTCTAAACTAAAGAGGGTAGGTTTAGATTAGATATTAGGAAGAAATTATTCACCATGAGGGTGGTGAGACACTGGAACAAGTTGCCCAGAGAAGCTGTGGATGCCCCATCCCTGGAAGTGTTCAAGGCCAGGCTGGATGGGGCTTTGAACAACCTGGTCTAGTGGAAGGTGTCCCGGCCCATGGTAGGAGGGGTGGAACTAATCTTTAAGGTCCTTTCCAACCCAAACCATTCTACAATTCCATGATTCTATGATTCATCTACTAAGGACAAGTCCAAAAAATACATCATTAAAATAGCTTCCTGTATCTGACAGGTGTGTCAACTGATAGTAGCCATAGCTATGGCTCTAAAACTCTAAGTTATTTACTATGGGTGAAATGGAATAAAGGTAAACTGATATGTTATGGATTAACTTTTCGCACCAATATTGCAAAAGCATATTATGTAGAGTAAAAATGTCTTTAAAGATGCAGTTAATATAATGACTAGCAGTAAAAGATCTGTAACCAGAACCTGAGTTCAATAGTTCTGCTTTTGAACTTTCCATTTTCATTGCAGAAACAAGTTTTATACAGATATCTTAATGGTCTGAGTAAAAATTTGAGCTAGGAATAGGGCCATATATATTTTGGATAAACAGGTTTAGATAAAGAAGGTAGGGACATGTTGTGTCAATTGATCTTTCAATCAATCCTGTCTTCTAAATCTGCCTTCAAAGACCATCACACCAGAGAAAGAAGGCAGAATTATCTTGTAAAGAGACAGAAACTGAATTCTATGAGGTCAAAAACATCCTGAGACTTCGTTCTGCAACCCAGTTACATGGGATGAAATTCATTTAGTCACACGAGGATCTTTTATGTTTTAATAAAAATATGCACAGCTGTCATGGTCCACTCAGTGGACTCATGATGGTTCATTTACTATGAACCTGAAGCGCAAAAAAATCGGAGTGACCATGTCAAGGTGTTATGCTTTGATCAAACAGCACAACTTTATTGTTTGCCTGTAAAGTGGCGTGCAATAGATATAGTGACAGGAAGGGAAGAAAAGGTAAAGTAAAAAAAGGAAAGAGGATCATATCTACCACCACGAGTCCAAGGCATCCCTATGGTCCCAGGTCCAGGCAGAGTTCCGCCGGTCCTGCTGATCGTCGTGATCCTTGGTGGGGAAGATCTTCAAAGTTCGCTTGCTAAGGAGCCATATTTTATGCTAATTGACACACCTTGCTCCTCCTCTGGCACATGGATTGTTGCCAGTCTCCACCTTCTTGAGCAAGGTTACCACCATGTCCAAAGAGGAGTGCCCGAGGCATGGTTTGCCTTAGAGATGGGTAGCTTCAGACCAGGAAGTATGTTTTTGTATTATAATGATATAATGAAGAAAGTTCACCTGAAGTTCAAGTTTTCTGGTTCGTTGCTATGACAGTAGTTGTGATCCATTTTCTGGACAGCTGTTACGCAGCCTTATCGTGGTTGTTCCTTTCAATCCCAGGTAGCAGGGAGTGGCATAGTACTGCTCATACCATGCAGTTCTCCTTCCCAGGGTCTTCGCGTCTTGGTGTCCATGAGGACCACATTCCATCTCCAGGTCTCTGCTGGCAATGTTGAGACAATATCATTCTCTTTGGACCAACTCTTACAACAGCCACAAGCCAGTTAATTTAATCTATTTCCTCTCCATTGGCTATAAAGAGGGTAGATTGTGATTTTCTTATAGACTTGTAACATTTAAAAATCTAACTTAGGCAAATGGATCTCATCAAGCATCTTTTAAACACAGTCATAGAAAGCTTAGAAAATTACTTTAAACTTAACCCAATAAAGAGGTACATGGCATTCACCAAACTAGGATTCAACTGGATTTGATTTAAGGAGCAACTAACTTTCACAGATATTTAAATATATCATAAATACTTTATCTGTATTTTTATATATCATAAATAGTTTATATTATACTAAAGAATATGTATAGCATATAGTGCATATATAAAACAAATCTACATGCACATATATGCACAATATGGATGTGTACAGGAAAATAAAGTAACTTTCTGGGAAGGCCAAGCCAAAGGAAAACATTTCCTTCTTGTTAAGTATTTGCCATCTAATTCTTCTGTGATCCTTTACAACTGTTAGACAAGACACAACAGATATACAAAATAATCCAAAATCTCCTGATTTATCTGTCATGCTAGTATTCATTCAGTACAGTGTTATACAGACATTTAGAAATAAAGCAGTTACTTGTGCTAAATAGAAAGATGTTGAAACACCAGAACATAAAGCTGAATTTTATGTACACAATCAAATTAAAGGTATTAAGTCAACATTGGACTAAGAAGGAGATGAACTCATTTTCCAAGGAACCTGCAGAACTAAACACCAGAAAACAAATTTAAATTGGCATAGGAAATTCTTTGTTCCATGCATAACTTCTTTTTACTATTGCTATTACTTAATTTAAATTTTGTGCAATACATGACACTTACATAATAGCTCAAGGGATTTCTATTTAAAGTTCCATTGCTTTGAACTCCTTTTAGTAATAAAGGATTTTAGCATAGTTTTTAAAGCACACATAATGAAGTTCTGAATACCTCTACTAAGTTAGAGATGCAAATTCAAACAGCAAACCTAGTCCTGCAAATAAACCATGCTGATTGTGCAAGGGACTCTGACATGTAAATGACCTTTGTTACTGCTCCTAGTTCCAAGTAGAAACTTGGAATAAATCAGTGCATCTTATTTTTAATATGCCCATTTTATAAAACAAACCAGAGAGATGCGAGTCCTTAAAGTAGATATATGTCAGAAGGCAGTTTCTCAGAAACTGAAAAAGTTTTTCAGCTTTATTTTGTATGTGACATTATATCAAAGCATGGTGTATGAGACTAGTTTAGGTAAAGATGACCATAAAAGAAGAAAGAAAGGAAAAAATTGGGTATGAAAACTAAGACTATCAGTTCAAAGTGTGACTGCAATAATAATGCAAAGATAAGTCATTCTGTCTAATTCAGCTGGTTATAACTACCATGCAAGATTTCTAGGAGTATCTATCAGAAGAATGGGAATAAGAAGGTAGATGTATGTATTCTCATAGATTGGGTATGGGTCATCAAGCGCTTCCGAGAAGTGTTGAAAATATTCCCTTGGTGATCTGGTAGCTTGTCTTAATGACCTCTCCTTCTAAAGTGTTTTTTTATTTGGCTAAGCTGAGCAACTGGCAACATGAATTCATGTCACAACAGACTGTATTCATTGCACAGCACTCTTTAATAATGATGGATTTAATCACAGCTAACTAACTGCTTAAAAAATCAGTGTCTAGGGTAAACTAGATATCAAGGCCTCTTTGGGAACAATGGAGAGCAACAAGCACTTCTGGAAGCTGAGAGAGCCCAACTTAAGATATGTCTAAGAAATTCTTCTCTCTCCTCATTGTTTATAAATACAGCATAAACAATTAACTTAGACACCTACCTTATACACGGTGAATGTTAGATTAATCACTCTTTTAAGGAGAAGTACTTTTTAGAGAACATCTGGCAGGACAGCTTCCTTCTCAGTTTCAATTACGTGGATGATTTCTCCTGTCAACAGTGAGATACTATGTGGCCAAGTGAGTAAGCTGATATTATGAAAGTGCTGAAAGCATTTAGCCATCTTTGAGTGCAGTTTAGTAGGATTTAAAAATAAGGAGAGACAGCATGAAATGAGAATCTATAAGTATGAAAAGGGAATGTCTGTAAGATCAACAGTGATTCAAGGGCAACCGTATGAGAACCTCTGTGCTACAGTTTCAGAGAAACAGTTAGCTTTCCCATTGCTAAAAGCAACACCTCCCCTCTGCCATTATACCAGGTTATTCCATCACTTCAGCTCTTGAACTCTGCTGCAAAGACCTCCATTTTGCCAATTTACATTTATACAATGCAAACTGCACAAAACATATATTATAAAAACTTAGAGGGTACACTAACACTGGTCTTCAAAATAATCGTAAGAGCACTGATGTAGAAGAAAGGCGTGCTGCATTAGCAATAATTCATGCCTGCATAATATATATAAAACACTACATTGGAGATGATTGCACTCTGTTGGACTGTATAATAGTTACGCAACAACCAAGCCAAAAAGCAGTATAAGAATTTCTGATGCAGTGATTCTCATGTCAGACTTGTCTTACTGGGGTTGCCATTTAGAACATTATATTCACGTTCTGGCTATGTGTAAATCTTCATTATGGAGATAGAAATGCTGTTCCACAGCATTATCAATTCTTACTCTTTTAATGTGAGTCTGATGACTTTGGAGCTGAAAAATCTGATAGAATATTGATAAAATATAACTTAAAAGAAGACAAATTAAAAAATAATGGTTTTGGTTGGCTACATTTCTAGTGTCTTTACATGGCCCATCTTCATGACTTTGAAAACCCTTACTATGTTTTTCTGAATATTTTATATTTATAGTTTTGATATCAGAACATCTTTTGGTTTTGTTTGTTTGTTTGTTTACTTTTTACAGGATACTGACCTACACTGGACTGATAAATACTGATAAATCCTAGACTTCATGCTACAGGACAATATAACAAATATTAAAGTGAGACACTATTGCCCACTCAAATAAATTAGCCGGCCACCAAAGAGCAGCCTTCTTCATTTATTTAAAAGCAAAACAATCTAATAGGAAAAAACAGATATCAAGGTAAGACAACACATGTTCACACTGGTTATTGCCTGTCTGAGACCAATAGCATACAGTGGGTAGACCAAAATAAAAAACAAAGGCATTTGTAGCATTGCTTAAAGTGTTTCTCAAAGGGAAACTGCAGCTTCCTTAAACAGTGGGAAGTGTCTGAGGAAAGCACACTATTCAAATGGATTTACGTATCCATGTCCCTACTTGCCTGAACAGAAAGACCACTGCTGTAAGCCCGATGTGTGTAACTGTAGAACTAGTTCCCATCTTAAACTATATTAATTTCCAAGTAACCAGAAAAGATAAAGTGAATGCCTCATGTTTCTAAATCATTGCATGATTAAGGTGAAATCAGATGCAAAAATGGGCATGTGCTATTTTTCCTGCTGTTTCAAGCTCAGACTAATTATGTGGGCAAAGAGTTTTTTGGAAAGGAAGCCCATTCTCTGCTCCGTGAGGATCTGGTTCACGTAAAGATCATCTTACTGCTCTCCATGCCCCACTCTATTTTAGGCATATAAGAATGCTGCAGGGAGTTCTTATGACAGCTATGGGACACAAACTAGGAGTTAGTGTAGATCAGATTTTTTTTTAGCTCATGACCTGCAAGACATACAAGGAGCCAGAGTCTCAGCTTCTTAAGAGGAACAGAAGGAGAAAAACCAACACTTAAAAGCATATTTTTGCCTATTAGAAGTGTGGTTGAATAAGTAAAAAATAAAGACTTTACTTTTTAAAAATCTACTTTTTTCAATATATCTGAGAGTATGAAAAAATTTTGCAGCTCTTACTGAATGCACAACATGATTCCTTCATGTAAGCATGGCAATGCCCATATCCTAGTTAAAATCAGCATGCTATTATTGACATTTCTCTTTTTTTTCTTAATCAGCACTCACACCTTGGAAACAGCACTGATCAATTAAAGATTGGACTATACTTTTAAGGCTGCAGTAAGTGTCCCTCTGAATTAACATCATGTGGTTCTTTAGAGATAAACATCACCCTAAAATAGTATAAAAAAATGTGTCAGCAAAATCTGAAAGCATGTTTTCTGGCTTAAGATAATAGAGCTCCCTTTTTAGTTCAAGCAGTAAGCATGAACCCAGAAGTCGCAGACATCTGAAGTCTTGTTTTGCCACCTGCCTCTCTGATAATGAATTTATTGAGTGGGATGGATATCTGCTTACTTTGGAGATATTGGCTGAGCATGTTTCTATTAAAAAAATATTGTAATCAGGGAAGGTATTACAACAGACACTAAAGAAGAGACAGCTGAATACTGACTGGTACTTAGGCTAGTGCTAAGGAAGTCCCCTTTACCCCACTTGTACATTTGCTTTCTACTACTGTTTCTGAAAACTGTTATGCAAATATCATGTAACTGGTACCTGTCCTCAGTGATCATTGCATGAGTCCAAAAAAGCCCTTAATATTCAACAGCCCCCCTTCCAAGCTACAGCAGCAAGGTATCTTTCAAATGAATTCAGCAGTGTAGCAAAGATGCAGTGGTCATGTTAAAAGCAGGTTCCAAGCCTAAAAGCGATTTTACAGATGAAAGACAAGTTATCAACAGCATAGCAGCTGTACTGGCATATTTTCTTTGGAAATTATCTACCATATTCTACAGAATAATGACAAAAGGGAAATCTATGAGGTCTTCTGCCTCTGCAGCTAACTTAACATTTGGCTACCACAAGCGGTTAAATTATGCCCTATACCTGTGCCAAGAAACTGAATAACAATGACCCTTTGCTTTCCTTTGTTGTGCTGAACTGAATGACAAAGTGACTAACTCATGCTTCAAATGATATAGGTGATGTTACTCTCCAGAGCATCTGTAAGAGTTACTGTTGTTAAGTATATCTTCAAAATACATGACCCACCTACTGAGTCTGTGTATATCCTAAGAAAACATATTCATTATCTTTTCAGTTCTTTTTCCAAGCCCTAGAGGAAACATGTGCCTCAGCTTTCACGGTTCAAGATGTAAATTTCTAGTAGCAGCAAGAGATGAGCAATACAATACCTGACGCCAGCAGCCATTATCATAAGTCAGATCTCACTTGACTGGATTTCTCTTCCTTTTTTCTACTCAAGCTAAAATGCAGATAAACAGTGACATGAAGAAATGGCATTAGTTTCTGTGGTGACTTCACTTTATCTAAGTTAAAGCTTTGTGCAAAGTCTGTGGAAGATGCTGGTCTTTGTTTATACAAAGCAGCAGTTATTACCCTTAAAGCATGTTTAGATCAGTGCTACACAGAGTGGCTTGTACAAAGATGAGTTTTATATGGGAGAAATATTTTCAAACGGAAGAACCCCTCTTTGATGTTTATACATCCATGCTACTTTTTTCATGGTTGGAAAAAATTAAATATTATGCCCGTATTCACGAAAGACCAAACTCTGCTTTGACTTGCATACACATTAATGAGGTTTTTGAGGGGACAGTATTGCTATCTGTTATTTTCAAGGTGTGAATATGATGTAGCATAGGAAAGACTGAATAAACAAGATAAAACAATAAGCAAATGATTGATACAGAAACCTTTACTGAATCTGGAAAAACAAACAACAGTTGCTGAAAAGAACAGTCTGGCTTGTACACGTGACTGAGGACCTCTGAATGAACACTGAGGAACTAATTCTAAACTTCTGAAAATTCCTATTACAGATTAATAATGTTCTCAGATTTCTGCTTCAGAGACCAGAGACAAGACTATCTAGGTGCATTAAAATGTGTTTCTAAAATGCAGTTCTGTGCCATACAGCCCCTTTTCCAGAAAAAAAAAGTCCACATTCTGCCATAATTATAAGAAATTTAAAAGGAAAACCAAAATCAGACTGCCTGCTAAGTATGGAAACAAGAAGACTCATCTGCATTACCATTCTTCCAGCTTGTGTTCAGCTACATAGTACATTTTTTACCAAAGGGTAAAAGGTCAGTAAAGATAGTAGATCAGCAGATACACGTGAAACTGCCCATCTCATTCTGCTTTGAAATGCTCCTTCCCACCAAAAAAAAAAAAAAAAAGTTTACAAAATGCATCATTGTACTTGCAAAAATGGAGTTCTGCTAGAAACTCAATAGAAAAGACAGGAATTTAAAGGACTGATTTTGCAAGCTGGTATTTACATAGGCAATGGGCGCTCCAGAAGAGAACTCTTCAAAGAAGACATTTTTCTAGAGCTAGGCTTATGGGGAAATAGTCCTGCCACAGCAGACAGATGGAAATGCTGCATATTGTAGGTGACTCGCAGTTGCTACACTTTTTGGATAGAATTATTTGGATTTTGCTTTTTTTGTGATGTCTGTCTGCATTAAATGCATCTCTGATCTCTTCCATCATCTCCTTTCCTCTGCTGTTTCTCATTTATTTTCTCACTGACCTCCTTTTCTTTGTCTTCCTTGTGTATTCTTTATGTTTTTTTACCAACTGATTCCATCAAAGTGGTTGAACCATCTCCCTTCTAAGGCATTTACTGCACTTGAATTTATCATTGGCTTGATATTAACTCATGTCACACAGCATCAACATTAAGTGTAAAGAGAAAAAACACCATGCAGAGATGAATAGTTTTGTGTTGAGTATTTGTAAAGTTTGTAATAAAGTTAAAAAAAAGGAGAAAAAATCTTAAACAGGTTTGAGTAATCAAGTAGGGAACAAAATGGAGCTAAAAGATCCTGAAAGCCCAGAGTTTCGTGAATAAATAAGTATGTAGCCTCTAACCTTGAACTGGTTGCATTAAGTCTAAACACTGTTTTCTAAACTTTTTATGAAGTTCAGAAACTTCACAAAATAAGGCTGTTTAATTAGTAATAGCTTCACAGTGTGAAGTGTCAAATAATGTATCCAAGTACCAGCATTTTCAGCTTACACCGCAACGTAAACTGCTCTGTTCTGTCTTTGAAAGGCAAAGCTCTAACACAGATTCAGGGGCACTCAGCCCAAGAGGAATTTTACTGTCAGGCAGCTGTAATACAGGAATGCACAGCACTAATTGGAAAGTAAACTTGTTTTCCAAATGCTGAACTAAATTTCTGTATTTGCTATGAGAAATCCATATCCTGGAAGATGTCTGGTGTTGGGGGTTTTTGCTTTTCTGATATTTCAAAAATGAGGTAGATTTTAGTCATTAATGCTGGAATAAAAAAGAAGAGTGTTCCTCATAGTCATTCTTTTGTCCAGTAATAAATACAACTCAGTTTATTCTGTTCAATTATTTTAAATAAAGTGTTTAAGTTTCACCTATGAAGTCTATTTGAAACCCAGCTGTCTCTTTCAGACCCAGAGAATGAAGAAATACAGTTTTATTCCCTGTCTTTTTCAGTGTTCAGAAATTTGCATAGGTGGGGTTTCAATCCAAATCCCGTGTGATTTTCACTTTAGCCTTCCTTTGCAGATCAGAATACTTCAGATCTCCAAAACATTCTTTAAACACAAAGTATTTTTTAAATTATTTTCAGGTTTTGTATTTGTCATTTTTTCCCAAGGGGAAAACATTTCTAAGCAGTGTCACAGCAGATCTGTAGTAAACACCAGAACAAATAATGCTATGTCATATTTCTTTTGACAAAACTGGTAATGCTTCCTGAAAGAGGAATGCATTAGTCTCACTCTGCAGATGATGAAACAGGCCTATGAGAACAGAAAACAACAATGTGTATCACTGGAAACCCTTATGTGACCTGCAGCAGCTCTACTCATGTCAATAATCAAATCAAATTCTGATTTCATATCAAGAAAGAGCTTAATACACTGTCTCCTGACTATCTGCTCCTGATCCTAACTGTGGTTAATTGCCTGCCTGTGGAAGTGCTATTTCTGATGTAATTCTACAGCACTGTTTGATATTTAAGCTCCCAAAATCTAATCGCAAGCCTCTATTTCACAACAGGCTATTTTTTTGTGAACAATTCAAGAATATTTTTGTTAGTTAGTATCCTAGAATCATGTCTTTTATCATTTTAACGTTCTTCTCTGTTCTTTGTTAATTGTCTTCTTACCATTTTAATATGATTTTGTTCTCTGTCAAATAATTGCTGCTGCAGCTTACTTGATGATCAAATGGACTGGGTGATCTAATTCATCTTTATCATCTTTCTTTTTACTTGAAGCATAAATCACATCTTCACTCATAAATGTATTCAGATCTACAGCCAAAAGGTTATAGAATTAGTCTAGGAGATATAAACTTCCTTTATGCTTTTCTCAGCAAAGATTATCTTTTTCCCCTCTGAAAGATTTTATTTGTTATCAGCAGTTTAGTCAGAAACCAAGACATGAAAATAACCTCCTTTCTTATTTATTCAGGAAAAACACTGAGCCAAAACTCTCTAAGCAAACTGTACAGGGCAGTAAGAGTTTTTAGATGGGCTATTTCTGCAAAGAAACTCTTAATGAGACACATGCAGTTTCACACATTGCATGCTGGAGCTTCAAATATGTTTTCTTCATAAAGCCAAAACTAGACAGTTTAGTAGGTCTAAAATGACAAGCTCATGTGTAGAGATAAGAAGGCTTGGTTCTGTTCTCAGTTCTGCCTCTGACTGTATCTTGATTTCTCTGTGTATGAAATGACAAGGGGAGCATTTACACTTTGCTATAGTTCCCTTTGAGATCTAAGAAAGAAAAGAGGCATGTAAATGTCAAGTATTATATTTAACTGCATATATACGTTCTTGGTAACATAGCTGTGTTGCCAAAATACTGTTCTGGAGGCAGCCACAGACAAAGGAAAAGAGTACAAGCTAAGAAGGAGATTCACTTTTTTCCATGAATCTTTGCGATACAGTTAGAGCATAGGTGAAGACAGGGAACTAAAACAGGGACTATTGTTTTTCTGCTAGTGTACGAGCTAAAGACATAAATATTTTCCCAGTGCATACTATGTTTTCAAAAGGAAAGGCATGTGAAACAAATCTGTGTAAATTGTACTGATAGCTAAAACATATCAGCAGGTACCTCCTAAGATAAAGTTTAAAACACATTTCTGATGCCCATGTTTCTCACTGACCTGAAAAATTTCCATTCTTTTGTAAACAGAAATACCTTGAAACAGGAAGGAGTAGGTTTTTCTTTCAAGCGTAACTCCCCAGTGCATATACCTACCTTAGAAAATCTTGTATGCCTGAGAGTTTGATCTTTTTTTCTATTTTGGCCTCATCAAGTAAAACCTCATACTTCCACCTACGAGCTTTTTCTTTCCTCTGTCACCAGACTATGGCAGCTGTAACAACCACAACTGTTCCTTTCTCTGCCATTATTAGAGTGAAAGCAGGCTCTTAAAGGCATTGATTGGCCTTCATGGCTATTCTTTTGCCACCCAGACTGTGAGTCAAACCAAGGCAGGATTTTATTTAGTTTGCTAAATTAGAGCTGCCCTGTTTGAACAACAGATCTTAAGATGTTATGCAGCAAGGCTGAAATCATCTTGCTGCTTTCTCCTTAGAGCTCGCCTCAGAGAAGCAAATGAAACAGTGGCATAAATAGAGTTCTGCAGATGGTCAGGGAATTGGCCAAGAAAATACTGCAGAATGTAAGGCTTTATACTGCACAGCATCAATTCCAGCATGTCAGTATTAATGATATTTTGAGTCAAGAGTGAAACCCAGCTGACACAGACCAGCCCTCCTTGTTGACTAGGGAATATTTTCTACGGCTAACTCTCATTTAGAATTCTTCAGTGATGGCTTTCCTACCTCACAGCTGTAAGCTGAGAAAGCTACAAATGAGACCTCTTGTAAAAATAAAAAAATAAAAAAAATTAAAAAATCATAAAGTGGAATTCCTCATTTTTTAAAAAAACAAACACAAGAAGGAGAAAATGTTCTTAGTCATTGGAAAGTATCACTGAAGAGCATCACTTTTGCTGCACTCCAACTGAAATTCAGCTTTGCTTTCTTATCTGTCCTTCCATTTGTTCACTACCTTTGCTGGTGGGTAGTAATTGGTTACCTGCAGAAGTAAATAATACTTCTAGCTTCTTTTACAAAACATTAGTAATATAGATCCCCTGGCTTAGTTATGCACAGTACTTAAGCAATTTCTCCAAGGAGCTAAGCACCGTTACTTATCATTTGTTATACATTCAGCTTCTCTCTTCTTGCAGTTCCAACTTTCTCTGTTCCCTTTAGCATTCTGGTTATCTTGTGTTGAATTTATCCATTTCCATATATAAACAGATTTGAATGATTTGGCAAGGCCATTTGTATGTCAGGACAAGGAATGCAGATCACCTTTTAAAGCTAGAAATGGTTATATGGAAAGCAGCAAATAAAAATGCAAAGATAAAAAAACTATAGTAAAATTTTTCTGCTCTAATCCAAATTGGATGTCCAAACATGGATTAGAATAAGGTAAATCCTGCCTCCTCTAACAAACAAGGAAAAGACAGGCACCTCTAGAAGGGAACTCATCTCTTCCAGCTGCCATACCAAGCTTAGAATTATTCACCTTTTGAAGTGTTTATTGATTGACTATAAAAAGAAACCTACCATTCTTAGTCCAGGCACAGATGTTTCACTCTAGATATCTAAAGGTAGATGAATCTCTTCCTACATGTAAGGAACACCACATCATTGCTGCACAACTGTCAAATGTACAACCCTGCAAAAATCAAACAAGTATCAAGGTGATAGTAAATGTATATAGATTTAATGATATTATTCCTTGTATAATGTTCCTAGTTAAAGAGTTTTATAAAGAATGTTAAAAAAGATTTGAAAGAATGGCTTGTAGACTGGACTGCCTGACATACAATGACAGGTCCGTGTGAATCTGCAGCTCATCAACCACATGCGTTGTGAGCTCTTTGCTTGTTACTAATTCATAGAACCCACAAAATTACTCAGGCTAGAAAAAATCAACTACAATGCCTCTGATTATCTGAAAACAGATACAATATTCTACAGTGCTAATGGCATTAGTCCATGTGACTACTCCTGTTATTGACATGCAACAATATGTAAATTTCTGCATCATTTAATGTGGCCACATCTACAAAACAGACCCTCTTACCCTTCTTACTACCTTGAACCCCATTTCAGATCACAACTGAATTTGCCTTTGGGATTGGAATAATGTCTTTTAGATTTATCTTAAGCAGACCAATTCCTCTGAGGATATAACTTGGCATAGCACCGTGCAGTCTGAAGATCTACCTCAGCATCCACTGAAAAGCTCCCTCTATTACCTTTCCCTGAATCACAATTATTCTTCTTTTTCTCACAGAAAGCCAACATTCCCATGCTGAGTTAATGAAATTTAATTCAGATATCTATTTTTCATGGGCCATGCTGTCAACCTGAAACGTCTGTGCAACTTCATCCCTGCAAAGACAGTCAAGCATTGAAAGAGTTTGCTCAACAAGGCTGTGTACTCTCTGTCCTTGAAGATTTTCAAGACTAGATCAGATAAAGCCCTGAACAACCTGGTCTGACCTTGTAACTGACCGTGCTTTCAGCAAGGGGATGGATGATATCCTGAGGTTGCTTCCAGCCTGAACTGTCTTATGATCCCACAAGCACTGAGACACAGCTCGAAACCAAAAACTGACTAACACCTGCTTTTCTGATATGGTGAAACATCCTTCTGGCTGGCTCTGGGAACTGCAAGAAAGAAATCCATTGCTGCACCCTGTTCTTTGGGGCCTACTTTAGGCATATTTTTTGCCACCATGAAGGGATTGTTCTTGGACCAAGAATGTCCATCTGTTCCATCTGCCTTTGTGATATGAGGTCATATTATCAATAGCAACTCAACAATTCTCTGTAGAGAATTCTAACAGAAATATTAAGCTTATCAAATGTAAAGGATGAAGTTTAGCATCTGGTGTGGAAAAAATGAAAGGAACAAACCCCAAGACAGGGTTTATGAGAATGGCATACACTGATGTCCACTAGATTTACAGGTCACCAAGAGCTCAGACACCCAAACTGAGAAACGAAGGACAGTGAGTAAAAACCTGAAAACTCACACAGCTGGTATGGAATAGAGAAGTCAAACACTGTCAGCATCTAGAAATTATGAAAAAGCATACCAAAACCACTATGGCTGCCAAACTGAGATCCATGAGATGCGAGGAAGACTTGATGGCTGGCATCCTTTGTCCTGCAGGCCGCCGAAGGGAATCCTGGACAAACAGCCTGCATACAAGCATCCTGGTGTATATGAGTATATGGGTAGGAGAGTGTAAAGGTGAATGAATGAAACCAATTTTGCTTAAAAATAAAACCACCTTCTCATGTAAAGTCTGGCTTTGAGATTTGCTGTATTGCTGATTTTCCTATAACAAGACAGACTGACTCTCCCCAAGGACACAACAGCAATGTGCAGGCGGGGATTGGGAGTGAGTGAATTTTAGGACACCACTCTTGGAACTGCCAGGTGAAATTAGAACAGCCAGTAGGACTCCTGAGGCACCAGACCAGACATCTTCATGCAGTTTTATTCTCAGTACATGCAGGGGGTTACATACCGCACTTTGATACACTGTGATTCTGTATAAGAAAAAAATATTTACATGTTTGTTCTTTATAGTTTTCATCGTCATACACTTCTCAGAATTCTGTGGTGTTTGGTCATTTAAATTTTATTTTCTTGGCTTTAGTATGAAACTTTAGGAGTTTAAATTTCTCAGTATTGAACTATTTTTCAATTCAGGCAATTAGATTACCTAAGTAATTTTGTACTATACTTTCTTTTTCTATCAATGACTACTATGCCTCTCTGGTTTTTAGTATCGGGGAATTTTATCTCTCTACTGCACATCTCATCTGGGTCATTGCTTTAAAAAGTGAACAGAATTGCTTTAGCGCTCATCTGTAGTCATGCACTCCCTCTGCCCATTTATTTAAAACATTTTCTCTCTCTTGGTGTTCCAAAGCAGTAGGTCAGACTGTAATGTATTCACCAACTCCGTAGGTGTATTTAAAAAAACATTCTTGCACCCACAATTTGAAAGTAGGAACCAAGGTTTCATTTGCCATCTCTAATGGGAATTATTCAGCTAACAGCCTGTGTAGTACTTTGAGAAATGCAGTTGTAAATTAAGGCACAGACATATTATGTCTGTGACTTTCTCTCATCAGTTTTTTATTACTTCTGTTTTTTAAAAAAATCAAATACTGGCTATAAACGTATTGTTCTAAACACATACTCACTGTACTTAAATTACTGCTCACTGGATACTACCCTCCAGACTGTCACCGATTAGTGTTTCTGGTATATTGATGCTGCAGGATTCTAGCTTAAATATCTACTGTTACTTTAAATTTTCTTAACTCCTTTTTTAAAATGTAGATGGCATAGAAGACTATTCCATTGGTTCCACCATCTGCTTCCAAATGTAGGTGTACAAAGATATACCTTTTTCAAACATTGCCAGCCCATATCCTTGAAACAATCCCTTTCTGATGATAAAGAAAACATAAATCTAAAGGAAAGGACAATTTAGACAATCCTTCCCATCACTCAGTGCCTGGTGAAGTCAATCAGAGCTTCTGATGCTAAAGTTCCAGTTGAGATCTCCTCAAAGAAGGCCTGCATGACTTCGAAGAGCTTCTCTATACGTGTGCTGTTGGAAATCCTTTACTTCTACAGACCAAATAGAAAAAGGTTATTTTAGCCCTTTATTAATTGAGGTTTGTCATGATCTACTCTTATGCATTTTCATCTGCTGAGCACATTTTGATTTCAGTTACATAGACTGTGGAATAGATTTCACAGGAGTGTAATGTGGCAAGTACCCCATAGGTTTGCTTGAGCAACTATCATCTCTTCAGGGGTAGCAAACAATATGAAATAGTCTCGAGACACTGTTTTCCTTGCTGATTTGCCCAGTCAGACACTGAATCTGTCAGTAAGGCAAGAGGTTCAAAGGGGATAAATGCCACTTGTATCCTTACCATGCAGAGTGTTAATTGACTGCAGATGCATCTATTGCTTTTCTTTTCCATGAGACATAGTATAAATCTACTCATTTTAATAAATTTATATTTTTTTCAGGTTTTAAAGAAAACAGTGGCTGTACAAGTAAACTACTATAATTTTTATGGTATATCGTATAGGTTCCTACTTAATTTTACAGTTTGTGGTGGTCAAGAGCTTTCCTATTTACATGTTAGCAAAACAGAGGGGAAAACGTGCTTGAGAGCTTTGACTTGGGCTAACCATGCCACCTGATTTTGCAAGCTAATTATCATTCTTTGATAGCTAGAGACCTCTCACTCTACTGGCATGAATGTTGCGTTTTGTTGTAATTGAGCCTTTAGTAGTCAATATCACATATAAAACTAGCAGTTAGTTAAACTAACAAATGCATTAAGGGAAAAGAAAAAATACTTTTTTTACTTGTCTGAAAACTGAGCGTGCCCTTAAACTGTTAGACAAATTACAAGGAAAGTAGTACACAAACGAAAATAAAATGAAATAAACAAACCTAAAAGTAGTCTGCATGATAATTATACATTCCTCTCACTGCAGTCTCCATTTTGGTTTGTTGGGGTTTTTTTTCCCCTGTATCTCTGAGTGTAGTATGTTCCATAGGGCTGAGTATAAAGGCAAGAGTGCTTACTTTTTCTCCAGTTTTAGCTCCAATAAATAAGAGTTACTGATAAATCCATAGCACTACTGGTTCCTGAAGACAATTTCTCAGTATTTTTATGTAAAGGTCACCTAGCTTTTTAGTTAAAAAAAAAAAAAGGAGTTACATGGTCTATTTACTTTGCAAATATTTTTCACAGATTATAGAAAGAGGGACACAAGAAAAATACATAAAGTGCTTGGTACCCTTGTGAACCCAATTCTTGTTTTCCAGAGTCATAATCAAAATAGACATAGACCTATTCAAAAACAGATGAAGGGTACATCTACACTGTCAAATAACTTTGCACTCATGTTTGAACCTTGGCCTCTTTTTTCAGTCAAGCAGTACAGATAAAATACTACAGTAGACAAGGGGTTCCCCCCCCCCACATTGTCTTCCAAAAACATCCCAGCAAATTATCCCTCAAATGACATCACACACCTTCATGTTAAAGATACACTACTCTGGTGAGCACTGTTGCACTTTGAAACATTATTGAATATTAAAAAAAAAAAGCCACATATCAAAAGGCATTTTTCAGTCTTGGAGTTTACAGTTGGGGCCTAGGGGAGATGCACAACCAAATCCTATACAGTGTGGATGTCTCCAGCATGGGTGGCAGGGGAAATGCCACTCATCATGTGGACATGAGAACTTGTCTCTACTAGGTTGGGTTCCAGACCTTACTGTCCAACATTGAGGTACTTCATATTGGAGAGCTTCCCAGAACAGGACAGGACCCTGTGGCATATGAAGGTACAGACCCTAGGTGAGATCCCCCATCGCACACATAAGTGCCAGTTATATACAATCACTTACCCACCCAGGTTCTGCCCTGGAATATGCCTACATGCAGCAAAGCACCTTTGCAGCTCACTCACACTCCACCAAGCTGCTTACACTCTCCATGCTCATCTGACCAGGTCTCTTCTTCCCTGATACTTAAGCTGTGGGAGGCTCTGGGCACGCCCCTCATTGCAGGCAGGTGGGCACAGAACTGATTTGCAGGTGAGCTCAGAGGCCCAGATTTAGTGTTAGTTGCTTCCTCACCACATTTTAATGCATAATCACTCTGCAGCCTGGCAGCCAGAGAATGAGCAAAGCCTCTTCTCAGAAAGGGCCCTTACAGGACCCCACTGATCAACATTCCCAGCAGGGAGGGGCACTCATCCAACAGCTACAAGGGCAGTGGTGAGGCATATATGAGGGTGGGGTTTTTTTCTTTAATTTCTTTCTTTATTATTTCTAGTAACCACTTTGTAGATCCCTTCCTACTACTATCTTAGAAATCACTAACACTGTGGAAAACCTTAGGGTCACTTTATCTGGTCAGAAATAAGAGGCAAAACAGTAGAAGAGCCCTTGGCATACCAGGGGGCAAAGTGATAGGCTTCAGCTCATAACTCTGCCTTATGAAAGGCTACGAGCATAACTGTCTTAATGAAAGCCCGTGTCTTGTCTCCCCGTATGAGAAGCATTTAGTGAGTCACAGACCAGTGTTGACCAGCTAGGACCGTGGCACAGGGTCTCAGGCTGGGAAAAAGCATGCAACACAACATGGCAAGTGGGAGAGACATGGGCTTACATCTAGGTGCTGAGGTAAGAGCCATGCATTCTCACCCTTAGTGCGTAACACTGTGGCAATTCTAATTACAGACTACAGATTTTGAAACATAACATTAAATCTAACCAAGAAGCATATTTTTAAGATGCTCTGTTTTGATACCACGTATAAAGGGATCATAGAATGGCCTTATTTTCTGTGGATTTAAGATTTAATGTTACTTACTCCCAAGGGAGTCTATTACGCTAGCACTGTTCTGCGGCCACCTGTGAGTTACTGATTAGACAGGATATGTAAGAAACAAAAGGTATCTTTGGGAAAATACAAGAGCAAAAAAATGTCACTGAAACACTATTGTGTATTCCCTTTAGAAACATTCATTTAAGGCAGTAACACTTCTTCAGGAGTGAGCAATGCTTTTCTAATTGCTTGTATTATCTCATTACCGGTGTTTCACAACAGGTAGTAGATAGATTGTAACTGGCAAACCTCTAAAGACTCTAGAGAGAAGCATAAACACACACACACACACACAAATATAATTTCAGTGATTACCTTCCAAGCCTTTAATAAAAGTAGTTAAGGCCTGATTTAAAATCCTTCCCTCTGATGATAATAGCCTATTTGTCAGATGTTATTATACAGTGATGATAGTCATTGTGCAGTAAAATGCTTAGCATTTGGCACTAAATGCTGATTATTTATTTTTTTTTAGTTGTTTATATCATGGCAAGTGGCAGAGAAATTGGCCTGAAGACTGGCCATCTAACCCCAAGAGACATCAAGCTTTAAAATAAACTTTCCAAGCCCACACTTCTATATCTTTGAAAGGGAAGCTATTGTACATTAACAAATAAGAGATATGACCAAGTGCCAACACAATATAATTCTTAAAATGAAAAGGATTTATATTAGATCTAAAAAAAATACTGAATTAATGTTTAACCCATTTAATACTTTATCTTTGAGCTGAAACAGCCTCTTCCTTTTGACTGAAATTGGAACTCCATGAGTGATGTTTCTTTGCAAATTCTAGCCCTTAGGTATGCTATAGCTTTTACATTGTGGTTAAATCTTAATTAATTACTCTAAATTATACTCAGATGTATTTAACTGTGGTGCCATAAACCCAAGCAAAGTATTACTAACCTTTAAAATCTTGACAGCATCCAGAAGAAAACATCAAGTACTCAAGTTGTCTGATCTATTTTTACATTCATATTAGTGTTCAGTCAAAGGAAGTATAAAATACTCACTTAGATGTAAACACACTGTAGATGTCAGAACTTCAGCAAGAGGAATCCCCTTTTCACTAATCCCAAAAGACTTGAATCAGCTTCTGCCTTTTAGAATAATATTTTCCAGACATCTTTTATGGAGTTTTATTACATCACTTTGACAATGAGTCAGATCTTGTACTCTATTTATTTCTGTCCTTTCATAGAATATATGATGTGGAAATCTGATCATTGGTGAATATGTGTTAGACAAAAATTGCTGCTATCCCTCTATAAGGTATTTAAAATCTCTGTGATTTTTCCCATAAATTTACATTAAATTAGACAGATCATAATCGAGCAGTGATAAAAGAAGCAAGACTAAAATTTAGTTCTAGAATACAGAAATGGTAATACTTTATTTACCTTTATTCTATTTACAAATAATTCTTGTGTGTGATCTTTATCTAAAACAGTAAATAAATCAGTGCAATAGCAATAACTGTTTTGAAAAGAACTACAGATTATATTTTCCTTAATCAGCTGTTACTGTATAAATAACATGGATACTTGATATTCAGTGTATGCAATGCAATAGACACCTCACAGCATTTACTTAGTGCAAGCCAAAGAATTTTTTGCTTCCAAAAATCCTTACTTAGAATAATCAGTCTGAAATATGTCAAATTTCCTGTGAAAAGTACCAATATTTTCTGTATGAATGACAAGGTATGCACCTAATTGATAATGGATGCATGCAAAAAATGGGAATATGATCACTTCATAGAAATAATGAACTGGAATTTATTTATTTATTAAAGAAAAATACTGAACCATGGTTAAAAATATGTTACACTGTTACACACTTTTGCAGTCAGGATCTTCTGGGTAAAAATATTTCATTTTATTTGAGAAATTGCTTTAGAAATATATTAGATTTATTTACCTACCTCACTCAATTTTGTCAAGAACTTACAAGCTTATATATATTCAAAATGTAAAGCACTCTTAATATGAGATAAAATGTTTACTGCTTTTATTACTATAGAAGGTACTGGTTCACTGTTTTTTACATATTATCCTCAATGAGATTTCTATCCATCATTATTTCTAATTTAGTCTTCAGTAATTTGTAGTAACAGATTAGCTTGTTATCAAGGAATAGAAGTACACACAAAACCCATGCTTGGATTGGCTGATGAAGGTGTGGAGGCAGTGGTTTGGGGACTTTTCTAGATAAGAAAGGACCTTCTGCTGTTGGACTGATAGCAGACAGAGTTGTACTCTAACAGAGTTATGTTCCTATGTGAACATCTTTCCAACAAACTAAGCACCCCCTAAAAACATTTCCAGATAAATGCACAGTGCAAAACCGATAAAGATCGTCAGAATAGTTCTTTATCAGGTTGCACAGGAAATTCCTCAAAATTTCGTAATAAATACCATTTATTTAATTCCACAATGAATTCATCATTACATATAATACTTACATGTAATATATAACTGGTTTTGCCCTGAATCAGAAAGAAACTGCATTGCATCACCTCCATACATTTCTTCAACACAAATGTTTACTAAAGCTACGTATATGTTGCTGAATACATCTGCCACAGGATCTCAAGCCAAAAGGGGCTACACAGGTTTTTCCACTCTGCCCATGGCTAGCCATGATTATCTATAACAGATCTATAGCAGATTAGCTGCATCAAGATCTCACAGATTTCACCTTTGTGTCTCCTGGCTTCATATGGTGCTTTTGTTGCCATAAGAAAAAACTGGGTGAGAAAGACAGAGGCTGGATGTTGTTTTCAGTTCAAAATGTTTGAAATAATTTGAGGACTGTGTTGCAGGCCAGCAGAGTAGTTTTCTGAAAATGCAACGATGTGAATAACCAACACATTGCATGTAGGGTAGGTGATGGCGTTTGAAGGTGCAAAGCCTTCTGGCATAGCACTGAAGGGTAGAGGATGCAAAACCTGGGGCAATCTTCCCCACGCTGCTTATTTGGGATGAGTCACTTGCACTTCCTACACTATCCAGGAGAAAAAGGTCTTTGTTTTTTCTAAACTGCCTTTTGCAGGCACTGTTCTTCACTGGATATGTATGGGTATGGTGAGTCTAACAGCCAGTTAAATTCACCCGGTTCGTCTACGTAGTCATAGCTGAGCCACTATTAAGCAACTTCCTCTAAGCACCAGTCTGACAGCTTAGGACCACTTCTTCAATGTTGCCCTTTACTCTCACTGTATGCACAAATGTTCCCAAAAAAACCATGAGATGTTTTGAAAAGCCAGTAATTCATGTTAAGCACTTAATGGAAAAAGCGCAGTTTGAAAATCTGCCTTTAACTCACAAGAGGTCTGCCACAGTTTAATTAACTATAACGTACTGATAAGATTACTCACTTACTGCATCCAAATATTAAAAGGATTATCTAGATATTGATTATAAAGGAGCTTGGCCACAGCTGAGAAAAGCATCAATTTTCAGGAAACCATTTAAGCAGTTACTTAAAACCTTTCCTGACTGAAGGTCACTGAAGTTTAGGAGGTTGTCATCAGAACATTACTCTGGTGCTTACGTGTGTTTGAGATTAAAGATAGCATCCAATGATTCTTTTGTACAGACAGCAGCATCTGGATTTCTTCTTTAAACTAGATGAAAATATAAAGATAAACTCAAATCTGTATATAACCTCTGTCAGTGAATCAAATATTGTTATAGTGAGGTTAATTCCCATGAAACAAATATGGAATTCAAGTTTCATCAGAGATGTTAAATACAAAGCTTATTAGTTCTGGAAACATAGATGAGCATATTTTTAATTTCTTTTGATGATATAATATCTTTAGGGAAGATTATCCTTTTGGTTTTTCTCTCTTGACACATTGTATATGCTGTGTGTTGTTTATTAAAACGATGAAATGTATAATCTGTAATTTCTTCTGGACAAAACTGATAAATGCACTATAGCTACTGAAGAAAAGAAAGTTGCAATATGGTGTTGAATTTGTTCTTTCAAAAAAACTGGTAGTAGGTTGAATACGTCACCCACCAGAATTTTGGAAAAAAATTTTTGGAAAAAATTGTGGAAAAAGAATTTTGCATACCTTGGACTATTCAAAAGGCAGGCTCATTCGGTTCTTTTTTATGCTTTCATTATTGCTAATAGTACAGCCACAAAACAGTGCTTCGTTGATTTCTAGTGCTTGATTTAGTATCAGTATATAAATTGTACCATAATTATAGCCTTACTAACATCTAAACTGAATTTAACAATGCTGCAGATTGCGTGGGAAAGCTTGCAAAAGGTGATGCACACTGCACTAAGACCATAATACATTCATTAGATAGCAATTTGTTAGTTTGAGATTGAAAGCTGTACCACAGTTCACAGCTATTACTGAATTTCTCATGTTAGAGACTTAAATGCTAACAACATCCTTTCTAGATTCTGAAATTGCAGCCTGAGACGTACACGGTATTTCTCGACTTCATTTCATGCTTTTAGAACTTTTAATTATTTTTCTGTGTAGGCAGAAGCTACCACAAAGACTCAAATACTTTATGATTACAGAGATTCTTATGTCACTTCCAGGCAATCTCGAGCCATTCACAGTTTATTCCCATGACTCAAACAGAAGTTTCTGCAGCAAGTCTGCATATAGAAGCTGTAAAAGCTATTGATGAAATAATAGTTTTTTCCCCAGCATCATACTACACTTATCCTGAATCACTGAGAGCAACCCTCATTATAAATTCTCAGCTATCCAAGGCTGATGTCCAAATACTCACAGGGGTCTCTTTTTTTTTTTGAAACTTCATGTAATTCCCACAAATGCTTTTGAACCATATTGGCTGTCAGAATATATATTTTATTCACGTAGATCCTTTAACTATTACACATGTGGGGGGGGGAAAAAACCACATTGGTTTTACAACACTAAGAAGCCTGCTGAAAAGGCTGAAGCTGCATTTCCTGCAATAAGATGTTTGCTGCTTGAAATGGAAAACTCAAAGTTAGTAACCCTTGTGGCAAAATTGGTATCCATGTTAAACAGCACCCAGAATGAAATAAAGCCACATAGTGCTTCGTCAGTCTAAAAGATATTCTCTTGTACTGGGTAAATCTCACAGCACTCTCAAAACTATCAAGCTGCAACAAGGTCTTTTACCATCTCATACCAACATACTCCTCAAGCCAGACCCTCTGCTGTCTTTTTCCCCTATTTCACCTAATCCAGGACCCACTCTTTCTTCTCTTGTTTCTTCCTCGGCTGCTCTTTTCATTGACTTTCAACCACTTAACAGAACCAGCCACAGCTGCACCTTACCTACATCAGCCAACCCACCACCCCTGAAGCCAACCCACAGTTGTATATTATCAATGGTAATTAACCCAGCTTCATTCCTCTACAGGTAAAAATACAGTTTCCAGGTTCTTTTAGGTCTTTTGGCTTCCTTATCAAGTGTGTATGTATTGTGGCCCCTTCAATACAGGGAAACAATAGGGTCTTAGAAGACAATGGGGTTTAGTACCTAACTCTCATGGCTTGAATTCTAAGTGATAATCTTAAAATATGTAATTGAATCACTGAGACCTCCCTCTATTCTACAACTGTTAGGCAACATCAGCAAGATTGTGCTTCAGAAATAATATTGGCTCCACTAAGCTTTAGGCAGCCATAAATTCAGGCTACTTGAGTACTTTAAATGCAGTAGAAACACATATTTCATTCCTCTGATACCATTAAAAATATTTATGTTATCATCACAAGTATTCATCACTTACCAGTATATATCATCATTTCAGAAATATTGATTTCAAAAAGATCATATAATAATAGTACATTACTTATATTCTATTAACTCATATTGGTGATACCTGGATGCCCTGTAAAGATAATAAAATTTATCCTGACAACACATACAACTTTCATCCCAACAAATATCCAAATGGTATATGCAAGCCTAATTTTTTATATTTTTTTTTTAAAGTATGTAAACCAGACTTCAGGCAGAACATGTAATTAACACTGACTGAAGATCAAAAATTGTAGATGTTGCTTGTATGGAAGACAGATGTATGTTTTTATCTTTCCAATCTTATTTACAACATGTACCAATAAAATCTTGTCTCATCAGAAAGAAGCAGCTTGTATCTAAAAGTGTTCTGAAATGCCCCTGCTTCATACCAGTGGATAATAATGAGAAACCGAACCTTGATTCAACTGATTTATTAATTTTTCAATATAGCTATCTTCCCACTCCTTTTCAGCCTCCAGACACAGGTAACCATGGTTGCGTCTACACCATGGGATTCCCCACAGTGCAAGTTTAAATCCTGGCTATATCTCTTACCATGCTGTGGTCTCCATTAGAAGGACACCCTGGCATGGGTAGACTGAAAGTCACAGCACTCTCCAGCTGTTTTCCTGACCTGGAATAAGCATACTACGGAATATAAACGCTGCGTAGTCTCATTTCAGCCACTGGTACAAAGTCAAGTGCCGATTTATATGCAGAAGACACATAGTACTGCCTTATCTTCACTACATCAGATTACTATAATTGTAATATTAGAGTGCTGGGAGAGGATTACCTCTTGAATGAAAGTTGGATGAAGATTCAGCTGCGACCAAAGGTGAATCCAATTGGCACAGCAATATTTCTAACATCTATATTCAGGTTGGCAATATTTCTGCTGTTACCTGACAAAAGGCTCTGACTTATCTTGATGGAAAATGATCTAGGCTCATTTATTTATCATTGCTCAGCCAGAGAGTGCCGATGCCATTTAGGAAACAGTGACACCTTCAGTGCTTTGGTATTCTTAGCTGAGATAGAGTGCTTCAGCCCATCAGACCTGCCCTGCAGAAACAAGTGCATACTGGTAGAATTAATGATCAAGTTCAGTGCCTCTAAATGCTTTGTGTAAATGGTCTAGGAATTTCAGCATGGAAAAAATGATGGAGCTATAATAAGAGTCAATAACGTCATGTGTGGTGTGAAGAAGTAAGCAGGGACTGGCTGCTCACTCTTTCTTCATACCAAAGAAGCACAGCAAGCTATCAAATAAAGCTAGGTGTGAGATTAAAATGAAGAAAAGGTGGATTTTCATCCACTGTGTAAGTAATCTGTGGAACTTCCTGCCACAAGACTTTGTAAATACTAAATGGATCTTTAAATTCAAGTGGAGGCTATGCAAGTTCATGGAAGAAATTTTCATCAGCAGTTATTAACTTCAAAAACATCATTTCTTCTCCAGAAATTCCTTCTGCTGCAAGTTTCTAAAGACTGCAAGAAGAGTATGCTGAGAAATTTTAACCATGTTTGTTCCGTTCCTATACACTTTCCTAGATACCCACTTCAGGTTAATATTAGAAAAGCGATGCAGGACCTTTTGGCATGACTTCCTACTGTAATTTTACCTTCATTAAGTCTTCTTTATCATGAAAGCACTCCATAACCATGACCACAAATATTTGAGTTCTGTGTTAATGAAAGAAGGTTAGTGGATTAATTTGAACAGTAGATAGTCTCTATCTGTCCTTTTCTAATATCCCTCCCTGGCTTTGGGCTCATTTCCTATGTAACAGATTTCTGAGCAAAGGCAATCTGAAGGAATAAGAGTTAGGGAATGAAATCTGCTAACTGTCTACAGGGTAAATAAGCTTGTTTTGGTTTAACTCTGGCCAGCAACTAAGTACAGAGCAGTTGCTTGCTCAGTCCACCACCCCTCCCTAGTAGGATGGGGAGGAGAATCAGGGAAAAGGTAAAATTCATGGATTGGAATAAGAACAATTTAATAATTATAATAAGATAAAATATTACAATAACAACAAATGTAATGAAAGGGAGAGAGAGGGAGAGTGGAATAAAACCCAAACGAAGAAAAAACCCAAGTGATGCACAATACAATTGCTCACTACTCACTGACTGATGCCCAGCCAGTCCCTGAGCAGTGATCAGCAGCCCCCAGCTTATATACTTATATACTCGCATGTGCTTATATACTGAGCACGACGTTCTATGGTATGGAATATCCCTTTGGCTAGTTCAGGCCAGCTGTCCCGGCCCTGCTCCCTCCCGGCTTCTTGTGCCCCAGCTCACCGGCAGAGCAGGGGAAACTGAAAAGTCCTTGACTTAGGGTAAGCACTGCTCAGCAACAACTGAAATGACAGTGTTATCAATGTTTTTCTCATACTAAATCCAAAATACCGCATTGTACCAGCTAGTAAGAAGAAAATTAACTCTATCCCAGCCAAAACCAGGACAATGCTGCATCCCTGGGTGGCATAAACATGTCAGCTGATGCCCCTTGGCTTTAGTGCCATGGATTTTTTTCTGACCTTTACTATTTGCCAACAAATTTAGAGCCTCCTCTAAGTGACACCCTCAAGACCAGATTTTCATGCCTTTTCTGTTGTAAACCTACAGAAACACCATCAAAGTTTGTCATCTCTAGCATGTATGACCCTGCATGTCAGCTTGTGCATAAAATCTCTGTACTTCCCATTAAAACTTCCATGTTATTTTTGCTCCAAAAAACATTTCTTCTTAGTGTTATCTGAAAATAATAACAGAAAACTTCAATGTTGTGGCAGATCTGAACTTTCCTGCAAGAAAATGGTTTTCATATTCAGGCAGCCCAAGACTGGAAAATTATTCAATCAGGAGCTGACAGTTATGAATGTTGGCACCATCTGTTCTTGAAGTAAAAGTTACTTTTTTCTACCGTTTTGTCTATTCCACACATCTGCCAGGTTGAAATAATGTAGTACATATATTTCTTCCTCACAGGGATAGGCAAGAATAAACACAGCACTAACATTATTCGCATTGCCTAACCCAGCACTGAGGCTCACTTTGGATGTGAGTGCAGTATAAGAATCTATACATTGTGGAGCAGAATTCCACAAAAAAGAGAAAATGCATACAGAATAAGTGGCATCCAAAGGTTATAAAGTTTATAATTTCTGTAAGAACAAGAAATAAAATTTAGACCTTCCAGTCCAGTGCTTTCATCATAAGATCATTACAAGATGAAAGTCATCTCTGGTCAACACTGCATGCTCTATTCCCAGCTGTACCACATTCTCCAGACAGTAGCTATCAACTATTATGAAGCAACTTAAGACTCCTTTATTAGAGCAATAAGCCAGCCTTTCATAGACATAAAGCTAACTGCCAGTCCTCCCCTATTTAATAGCTCCACAGAGAAAATTTATGAATGTCACTATCTTGACACACCCTTTGTTTCTATCATTGTGTTATGGCCCTGTCCCTAAAATTTAAAGCATTTTGTACCACTGAGGAAAACTGATGCTACATATTTACTGCATGTGCATAAGTTTATCCTCCCAGATGAAGTTTTTCCAGTGTAATTTTTGAAATGTCAGAAGTACAAGTGCAATCTAGCTATTAAAGCCAAAATTCAAAATAGGGACGCCTGTGTTCTAGCTGTCCTTAATCTCCAGTTTTTCAAGTACGAAAAGTCTCCACTTCTTGAGACTGTTACAAGGACAAAAGTTATTCATAAAGTAGGTGGAAATCTCTGTGCAGAAAAGTCACTATATGGTTTGAAAATGTTATTAGGGCACCTCCTTTTTATATAAGCTAGGGCTTGTCCACACAAGAAGATTATTTTGTGCTGATCTGTGGTACTCTAATCAGAACAGAACAAATATTCCACAATTATTTCTATGGCTAGATTGCTCAATGCAAATTTAGTACTGCACAGGGCTACTCTCTCCACAAGATTCTGTACAGGTATTTTGGGGGCCTACGACTGAGTTTGAGATGTCAGTGATCTAGATGTCTACATCTAAGCTAGACACCCTGCTTTTTTGTTCCTAGTCAATGGAAAGGAATGGGCACTTATAGGACACAATCCACATGATCCTTTTAATCATGTCCAAGTTAGAGTGAGATGAATCAGTGATCCTGAGTGCTTTCTTGTGAAAATAATATAGATAAACTGTTCAGATACTGACATTTGCACTGTCAATGTCCATATTTCTCAGATTAATTTTACCTTTCATTGTGTGTGTTAATGGAACACTGTCCTCCAGCAGCAAGCCAAATGCTCAAGTTTTCACTATTCTCTGCTTCTTGCTCCACTGTACAGCTTTTTCTGTACTTTCTGATATAGATACTAATTTTTATCTTCCAGTAAGGAAATCAAGACTAGTAGCAAAATATTTCACATCTTAAGGTGGATTAGCATGTGTCAACTTGGACAAGGAGCTTTGCAGTAGTACCAGTAGTTGCCCGATATCAGCAAAAAAATGAGAAGTAATATAAAGCTCAACAGTTTGTGAAGTTGTATCCATGGATCAGGCTGTGATTCAGCCACAACAGTAAATGAAGCTTCCGCACTCCTGGTCCTGGACAAAAAAATTCCACCCCAACAAGCATTGATTTGATATCAATTATTTCTAATAATTTGAAAACAGAACTAAAACTTTTTATGACCTCATTCCTAGGAGGAAAATACTGATCTGTGGCAAAGGTATAAAGAAAACAAATACCATTTTTCTGGAGCTCTGTGCTGATCTCATTTCAAAACTGCAGGTCAGTATGAAACTCCCTCTATCTATTTATAAAACAGTGGCCATCACTCACGGTTCCGAACATCACTGTAAACATCAGATCTGAACTACAAAAAGCTCCTTGCAGTAACCAACACCTTAATTCCGTCTGGGTTGTCTGTATAGGTTTTAAAAGTGTTTAATTTCTCAGAGGCTGTGGATAGCTTTGAATGGATTTTTGATTACCAAGTTGCACAGGACAACAGACAGAACCTTATTTCTACTGCCTCTCTTCATTCAAAAGTCATCAGTTTCACCATAGGCTTTAAAAGTATATGTGTTTTGAGATGTTACGGATGTTAGTGCTGTGGAAATCCCTTTGTAATTTTTAATAATCCAGTTTTGTCTCTGCTTACATGGCCTATGAATCTCCACTTAGATTCCAGAAAGAAACTCCTTATCTCTTGCCTAAAATATTAAATGACTGTACAGGGTGCATGTGGGAGACTAAGGGGAAGCTGCTGCTGCCTCATACTTAATATTACTTGCTTTGTGCCATGACTGTACAACACATACTCCAAGATACCCAAGGGGAAAACAGAAAGAGCTTCCCTGTGAACCCTGGGAGGTACAGTAAGGGAGATTCTTAAAATGCAGTGAGTTGTCAAAAAACCTTCTCTCCCTTGAAATGATAGATGCCAAAAGCAGTGACTCAGAGATGCTCAGTGTTCCTATTCTGAAGATTAGAATTATTTTAGCAAATTTAAACTTACACTTTACTCAACTGGCTATGAGGTTTCCTTGCATTATATATTATTAAGCATTTCGTATAAAGTCCATGTGATAGTTCATGAAAAAAATCATAGATAATTTTAAGAAATGTTGCAAATAGTTTTGTCAGCTTTCATGTTTAAGAACTGGGATGGCTTGCATGATTGAAGTGTTCAAATGGAAGGATCCAAGATCTTTAGGAAGGACAGGCTGGGAAGATGAGGTAGAGTAAACTGGGGTTGCTGATGTGCAGTAATTTGAACGTGAGCCAGCAACATACCCTTGCATCTGACTATCCTGGGCTGCATTAGGCAGAGCATTGCCAGCAGGTGGAAAGAAGCAATTCTTCCTCTTTTACTGAGCACTGGTAAAACCATAACTGGAGTGCTGGGTACTGTTATGGGCTCTCTTGTAGAGGAATGAAGGCAGTGGGTTGATTAGCATTGATAACATGCAGCTGTGGCCTTGCCTCAGAGGCAGTGGGTTGATTGACATGGGTGATGTGCAGCTGTGGCTCGTTCCTGCTAAGTGGTTAAATAGCACCGAGGAGCGTGGGGTGGGGGAGCAGCAGCAGTGTGGGCTGATCTCTGGAGGAAGGAGATACAGCACAGACAGTAGACTCTGACCAATGGTAAAGCCTTGTTGCAGTCTACTAGTTTCAATGTGCTGCCACAATTGGTGCCCTACGTGAGGCTGACTGAGTTGGACTCTGACTACAACAACTGGTGCCCAATGTAGCTGAGACAAGTGGGAGAACCTGTGCCCATAACAGACACTGTGAGAGGTGAGCTGTTGATAACTAATAGATATGGGTGTATTGCAATGGTTTTTGTCCATCTTAACTCAAATTGTAACTCTACCTAATACATGAGTGTCATGGACATACTGGAGAAAGTCTGATGAAAGGTAACAAAGATGATTAGGGGTCTTAAAGACAATTAAAAGCTCCTATGAGGAAAGCTTGAGAGAGCTGGGACTGTTTAGCCTAGAGCAGAGAAGGCTCAGGGAGGTCTTTTCAATGTATACAAATAACTACAGGAAGAGTGTGGAGAAGATGGAGGCACGTTCTTTTCAGTGTCAGGACCAGAGGGCACAAACTGAACCACAGGAGGTTCTGTCTGAATGTCAGGAAACACTTTTCCACTGAGCACTGGACCAGGTTGCCCAGGGAGGTTGTAGCATCTCCATCTGTGGAAACATTCAAAAATCATCTCAACTTGGTTCTGGCCAACCCATTCTAGGTTGACTTGACTTAGACCCTGCTTGTGCAGAAGCGTTGGTCCAGGTAACCTCCAGAGGTCCCTTCCAACCTCAACTGTTCTGTGTTCTGTGAACAGTTCTTCTGGAACTTTTCATGACTGGATATTTCCTTTCATGTGGTATTTTACTTTAGTTTTAGCTTAGTGTGCTTTTTTCTTTACACATGCTTAATATTTCACAAAAGCTTTATAAATCGTATATGACAATTTCAGAGAGATTTCTCATGAGTGTTTCATGAACTTTCTTATGCTTGAGGGCAAAAGATATTATCAAACATTTCATGAATATTTTCAGAATACTATCCATGTTTCTATGGTAGTTAGGGTATTTCAGAGGTAGTGATGTTAAATATTTATTGACTACTTTCCAAGCAAGCTTTGAATATGTAACTTCTGAAAACAAATAAAGCACCAAAGGGCAAACACTTTAATGTCCTCAGGTATTTTTCAATGGCAGTCTGACACAGAAAGTGTGACAGTATAAGTGTATCCAAGAACATTCATAGCCATACGCATTGTCAAAAGGTGAAAATACATGTCTCTAGAAATTCAACTTGCATCCAGGCATGGAGTTACATAGGGAGGGTGCTTAGAAGAATGTCTCCTTTGCTAATTTTTCTTTCCACCTGCGTTACTACTGTTATTACAGCTATATGCCACTAAAATCAGTTATGTGTATTTCAGGCTTTATATATATATTTAGTCCCTTTACTTGTGGAGAGACACACCTTAGAAAAATGCACCTCTTGATTGTAAAGTCTGATTCACACTGTCTGATGTGAGGTGACTGTGAGATACAACATGTATCACTTGCCAAAAGTGATGGGCTGGATGGGTTGCATTTCTGTCGTAGACAGGAAGGAGACCACTACAGCTGTTTTCAGGTAAAGGAGTATCCAACAGATGCCTCCATTTGTCCTTGGCACTTTTATAATGTCTTGAGCTCTATTGAATCAGCTCTTTAATCTTCCTCTTCTGAGCCCACAGGAACTCCATTTCAGTGATACCTCACTCTTGTCCTTTGAAACTCAGAAAAATCACCAAACGCAATTTTTGCTTTCTTTAGCTACCTAGTCATAGGGGTTGGAAAACCAGTAACACACTTATCTTTGAGTACCAGACCAGTTAAGATTTTGATCCTGTGGGAGAAAAGTAAAAATAAGCTATTACTGTTTACACACTTTGTTCAACATCAGATAGAATATATCACCCTAAGTTTTGGTATAACACTTTCAGCTCTTCTTTTGCAGTATACAGATTAATATAGAAACAGTAAGATATGCTCTACCTTACTTATGTCATGTTTTGGAACTATGCTGCGCTAAGTTGTTTTTTTAGTACTATCTGATGTGTGAAAAATGAATGCAAGTTCTGTGCACTGCTGTTTGGGAGAGCTTGGAAGCATACACTTGACTGGCTCATGAAAAATGCTTGGTTGACTGGCAGAAGTCACTCCCTGCCACTCAGCCTGAACCACTGAAGGAAGCCCCAAGCTACTGAAGAAACATGACCTACATGATAATTTTGGAATCTGTGGTGGGATTGCAGAGAATTGCAAAGAAGTCGCAC
This sequence comes from Falco rusticolus, assembly GCF_015220075.1. Taxonomy (NCBI): domain Eukaryota; kingdom Metazoa; phylum Chordata; class Aves; order Falconiformes; family Falconidae; genus Falco; species Falco rusticolus. The sequence goes on along the minus strand of NC_051188.1, from coordinate 37,801,807 downwards.
ATGTGTCTTTGCAGAAACTGCTTGTGTTGGAAGATGTCATTGAAATAATTTTTCACAAGACTGAGCCCACTCAGACCAGAAATGCACTCAGTGACGTTGTTTACCCACAAAATATTTGAGAAGGGATCCAATCCAACCTCCTCCTCCAGGCAGGGTCAGCTCTGCAATCAGACCACGTTGCTCAGGGCTTTAACCAGTCAGTCCATGAAAAAACTTCTAAGGATGAGGAATTAACAAACAGCCTGTTAATCTTCTGTCTCCATGGCAAAAAAAAAAATACTTATATTCTGTCTGAACCTTCCTTGTTTCAGTTTATGCCCATTGTCCCTAATCCTTAACCATTCAGCACCGTGAAAAGCCTGTATCCATCCTTTTGGTATCTTTCTCATAGGTTTGGGGGGAAAGCTATTCGATCCCTTCCTGAAACAAGTTTCTTCAATCTGTCCTTACAGGGAACATACTCCAGAATATTAGAAATTATAACTGGATATTCAGACTCAGGTAAAAACAATCTAGAAAAAATATAACCAGAGGTCTAGCTCTGCTTAAGAACCATTTTATGTCCTGTGCAATGTTCGAAGTAAAATAAATATTTTTGCCATTAGTGCTCAGAACCTCAGAGACTGAAAAATTCTCCACCATTTGCTTCCCTGGTGCCTTACTATCTCTGTAAATCTCTATCTACATGTGAGTTTAAACTGTGAAATGTTCCCCCAAAAGGGTTTATCTACTACTAAAGTGCTAGTCTTTGTATGCAAATAAAAATTGCAATTAAAATGCTGTACAATAAATGCTATGGTAACGTATTGTATATGCAGCTATGAAACATGTCTCAAAATATATTAAATCTAATTTCAGCCATAGCACTAACCAAATATTGAAGAAAATAAATTTGGAAGGTGTTTTCTTTTTACAGTAACAAATTCAATTATGTTATTAGTACATTGCAATTTGGACATATAAGAGAGAATGTGTTCTAACAATAGCAAGCAGGGGATGGTATAAGAAATGATCATGAGAAATAAATGTTTTGGAAGGAGCTAAAGCTGACTTTAGGCAGAGAATGTAGAAACCTCAAAAGCAAGTATGTTTTAGAAGCAATCACTTTGCTTCCAACCATATTTCAAGTGTACAGTTTGAGGGGAAAATACTTTGAACCTGCTCCTACTTCTGCACTGAATGACAACACCCAACCACCATCTCTCAAACAATGATTATGTCTTACAATATTTCAAAACTTTTCTGAATACCACTGCAATTGACCATAATATGTCACAGAAATATGTGTACGTAACCATATCACTGTCTTCTGAATTGCCTCAGACTTTTGTCAGATAGTTCAGCTCACTAATAAGATTTCTTTCTGTCCTGGTTTTGGTTGGGAAAGAGTTAATTTTCTTATTAGTAGCTAGTGCAGTGCTATGTTTTGAATTTGGTGTGAGGATAATGCTGACAGCACACTGATGGGTTTGCTTACTGCTGGGTGATGTTTATAGTAAATCAAGGACTTTTCACTTTCTCAGGCCCTGCCAGCAAGAGGGCTGGAGGGGCATGGGAAACTGGGAGGGGACAGAGCCAGGAGAGGTGACTTGAACTAGACAAAGTGATATTCCATACCATGGGACACCATGTTGAGTATATAAACTGGGGGGTGGGGGGGTGGCTGGGGCTGCTAATTGTTGCTTGGGGACTGGCTGGGCATCAGTCAGCAGGGGCTGAGCAGTTGTGCTGTGCATCACTTGTTTTCTTTCCTCCTTTTCCTTTGGATTTCATTCCGTGCCCCTCTTCCTCTTTTTCATTATAAAGGTTATTGTTGCTGCTGTTATTATTATTGCTCTTTCATTTTTATTTGAATTATTACATTGTTCTTATCTCAACCCTTAAATTTTACATTCTTTTCTGATCCTCCTCCCCATCCCTCTGGATGATGGGGAGTGAGCAGCTGTGGCTGTGTGGCCCTCAATTACTGGCCTGGGTTAAACTGCAACACTTTCTCATAAGAACTTGTCTTGGGGTAGGAAAATTAATTAAATTGCTGCACCTCTATCAGCAAATAAACCAGAAACTGCTCTTGATGTCAGCTAGCCTGGAATGTCATGTGTTCATACAGCTAAACCCTTTTGCTTCATCAAACTACATATCTGCATTTCAAACTGACAAGTTGAGAATGTTCCCTGGCCACTGCTTTCCCCCAGAACTTTCCTGGTCATTTTCTACCAGGGTGCTGCTTTGCCTGCATTAAAATTTTCCCTTGGAACATGTGCAGCCACTGTACAGACCATCCTATGCTGGTACAAACATCTGTGCCCAGCATAATTTTACTTCCCCAGACAGAACTGATGACTTCTTAAGGTCCCCTACAACTCTGATTTTTCTTATGTTTAGGAGAGCCCTAGCTAGGCCTTAGGTCTTTGTTCATCGCATTGCTCTCCATAATGAAGGATCTTTTTATTCACAACACAAAATGCTTCCCAAGGGAAAAACAAAAAAAAGCTGCCAACTTAACAATTCTCTTTAACATGGGCAGACAGCACAAACAGGAGAGGTTTGGATATCACATTATATTTTTTTTGTCCATTGCTAGATCTTCCAGGTATCTCCTTTTTCTGATGTGATGTCCTCCTCATTCAATCAGTAATAAAGTTTCTTACTCTGACTAAAGCAATCCAGTGGGCTGAAAAGCCCTCACACAGAAAATTATGCAGGGGCACAAGAAATAGTAGTATATTTTAATATTGTAAGGGTGTGGATCAATGCCACGGATGTCAGGAACTTGCAAACATATTCTCCAAATCTGGCTGTTGTACAGTATTTAAATAGGTGGTACACAGTCCATATGAACCTGAAAAATAAAGAAGTCACATGGAAATCTGCCATTGACCCCTGCAAAATGAAAACGAGCAAGTGATAGTTGGAGGGCTGCCAGGGCATGGTGTAGCAGAGCATCTGCACAAGCATTAACTCAATCCTAGCACTGCAAAGTAAATTTGATATCTAAGATTTCAGGCTAAACATTATCTTGCTCTAACAATTGCATGATATGTACACAGATCGTTTCAAAAGAAATGAAGCTCAGTAAAAATTCAACCACACATAAAGCACAACTTGACAAGCGTTTATCAAACTGCCTGAAAGTAGAACTCAATCAGCTGCCCCAGCTTACCATCACCTATCTCAACAAAACGTTGAGCAAGATGCAGGAGAGTGAGCAACAGTTTGGAGTCACTTCCACTAAAATTATCAAATGTTTTTTGGAGAAAGATGATGATAATATGAAATTATTATAGCGGTGAAGTAACTGAATAAACTTAAAGTAATGTAGAAGCAACTTTTTTCTGGTTAAATCTCATTCCTAGTCATTGCACCTGGCACTGACTCCACTGATCTTGCATCTCTTCACAGCTGTTATCTTCCAGTCCTTTAAAGGCTGCTCACAAGGGCACAGTGCTGGGGGCTCTGTGGGCTCTTTAACCCTTTGTGTTAAGCTGATGACATAACTTTATGACCTTGAGTTTTTCCAAGTGGGCTAGTGCTGTCACATGTTAAGAATTTATAGTCAAGAGTAATATTTGTTACCTTTTTTTATGACAAAAACTCTTAATCTGTTTTTTGCTTTGTGTGACTGCAGTAGTAATGTGCAAAATAGCACCTCTCAGACTGTTTATTTTCCCAGTTCACAATTTTTCACTCCCAATCTTTTTATTCTTAATCTTCGCATATTTTTAAATACTTTCTCAAGTTCATTTATATCTAGCCCCAATTTGTGACATACTTTTTTAAAAATGCTGATAAATACATTTTATGGACAGTTAAAATTTTAATGAGTGTTTCATAGCTTATGTTTTACTTGCCTTTCATACTGATGCAATCAGGCAACTATAGGTCCTATCTATCATGACTCTACAGTCTTGGGCAAGGATCTTCTTTGTCAAATCTTGCCTTGTATTAATTGTTCAAAGCATCGTGAATGTTGCAGTTAATTAGGTAGAAGAACAAAAATTCTCTGCAGTATGCAAGGGTGAGAAGGGAGGCAATAACCCAGCTTTTCCTGACAGAGAATATCATACTGCCACAACAAATCCACTTTTCAAAATTACCAATGCTTGTGAAGGTGAACACAGAATGAAATTTATTGGTAGTATATGCTGCATGTTAAAGAGGAGGAGGGTTTCTTGGACAAAGGCACTACTGCTGAGACATGATAGATGACTTTACATTTAGAAATTTGTAATGTATTTAAGATTTACAAGGACAGATGCTGTAGGTTAAATATCAGATGGTTGTTAGAAGCATTGTAAAACATAGCTATAACAATCTTAATTGTATATAACAAAGTCTTGCCACCATTTAAAACACTAAGAATTTTGCAGCTTTGGTCACAGAAGAACTAGCAAAAACTCTTGCTGCCCTCAGCTAGGGATGTTTTCAAATTTCATATTGGATGGATCCAAAAACCTATAGGAGACTTCACACTGCTTTAGGTAGGCTTTTGATTCAGGATATTAAGAACTAAGTATTAATCAACTGAGATACAAATTGCACTAGCATACTGTGATTTATGTGCAAAAAGATTGCATGTGCCACTTGTTCCTGAAAATCAGAAGGTATAGCCTGAAGCAAGGTTCAACAAAGCTCTTTGCTTCATCTTCATGTTATTAGCCTAAGAAAGGAAAACTTTGCATTGCAGTCACTAGCTTTTCACATATTGTACTAAACGATTAAAAATTACTTACATTTTTTGCTAAATATTTGTGAAAATATATTTGTCTTTCTAAAATGTGTCTACATATCATACTTGAATAAATAACTGAAGTAACAGAAGAAATAACCACTCCCTCTCACATTTACAGTTGACCTGTAAACTGCAATTTAACTTGATGTTATCAAGTACAATGGGGTGCATCTGTGCATCTGGGATACCCCGTCCACCCTTCTTTCTAGAAAATATACTTTTGAAATAGAAAGGGGTATAGTTCTACAACTTTTAACTCCATGAAAGCTCAGCTTGAATGGCTAACACTCACAAGGATGAACAAGGCTGGCTGTTTTGACTTACCTCCTTTTATCTTGGTGAAAAATGTGAGCTTATAAATAAGCTGGTTTTCCTTAACCACATAAAACCCAACATTAATTGTTGTACATACATTTTTTGAGAATTTTTCATGCCTATTCATAGTAACTAGGTGAAGAATTAGAAGCATACTGATGCTTCAAATTTCTTTTACTTTCTTTTTTCTTAATAGGACTGAGTTTGTCTGTTATAGCCCAGTTTCTCCTACCTCACAATCATAAATAATTTCCAATATGTCAACTTAATACTGTGCTAGCAGCATAGCTATTGTTATGTACCACAGTCTCTCTGAGGGGAGGCAATTATGTTTGTCCAGGTCGGACAAAATACAGTAAATAAATTGGAGTAAGGCAGAAAAGTTACGTTGTATCATATATTCCTAGCCTGATATAATGTCATACATTGATTCAAGAGATCCTGAGTATAATGCTTTCGTGCACACAAACAAGCACAAAAAATATCACATTTCTAACCTTACTATTTGTATTACTATAGTCATGAGTAAATAGTCTGAGTTCCTCTAGCTAAGTATATATAATGGAAAGTTTCTAATGTTTCCCCCTATAGCCTACTGCTTCTGAAGCTATAGACCTACTCTAGTTCTACTGCCCTGAAGAGTCATTCCAACCTCAAGCAGAGCTTGAGCACCACATGGTGCAGCACCACATCTCTGTTCTAGAATTATATTTCTTGCCATCACATGGACTCTGTGACATATTAACTAGAGATCATGTTGTTGGCAAATTGGGGTTATGCCTTATTGACCAGTACATTGGACTAGTGCCAAGACTGTGCAGTGACCTGTATAACATATTCACTCCTCTGTCTTTTTTTTAATTCTCTATATTCCCCTTCCTGTTCCCAGTGTTTATTACAGAAGTAGAATTAAAAATGTTTTCGGTATGTTTCACTAAATATTTCTGTTACCTGATTAATGTGTACCAATCCAATGATATTGTATTTCTGAAATCCAAGTAACTGCTTACCTCTAAGCAACAGTAAAAAATTTTAGGTGAAATTCCTGTAAAGACTAAAAAATAAACAGAGCAGTGTAGAATGTGTCTTCAAAATCTGGCATTTGGCTTTCATACTGTTACTCTCAAATTAATTACACTTCTCAGAAAAATGCTTGTCAGGTTTAGAAATGCTATTTTGAATTTTAAAAAGAGGCTTAGCTCATTTTTTTCTCCATGTTAACACATTTGGTGCAAAATTGTTGTGCATTCTCAAGTTTGTTGCTATTCTCTGACATTGTGTTAGTGCAGAGCATCCTGATGCCCCTTTCAGAAGGGGCAATACAGAATTTGCAGCAATGTCACCAGATGACCCAATAGTCCTGAACACCAATCTCTGCCAAGAGCATTCAGGATACCTCGGAGCACTGTGTGTTTGATACCAAAACAAGTTTAATTTAAAAAAAACTTGGAAATCTATCAGCCATTTATACCAAGAGTTCATATCATATTTTCTGTTGAAGCAAAACTCTTTGCAAACGCCTCTCATAGCTTGTATTTCTGAAGTATTTCTGACTTCATGACTTTGTGACTTCTTGTAGTGAGCAAACTGGCCACAAACAACAATAAGCTCTGAATCCAGATGATTTTTTTCTGTTGCTATATAATTTTTATTGGATATTATAGTCTGGTAATTTTAAAGGAATAGTTATATTGAAAAGTTAGTAAGAATAACCACAAATTCATGAACTGTGAAGCTGATGCATTGAAATAAATCACACTAATTTGGCACTATATTTGAAAACTGTCAAATAAATCCTCAGAACATGATAATAAAAAAACCCCACAGTAGAAATATGTCAACTTACGGTATGAATGAGCCTTTTAAACAGAAATAAATGAGTCAAAAAAAAAAAAAGAATTTTACAGATGACATGTTTTCTGAGCTGTCAGGAAAGACTGAGTTCCAATAGTTATTCTTTCATTGAAGGAAAAAAATGAGTCAATATCAGTTCGGTCCAAACAGCCACCAATTTAATGCAAATTAGTTTAGGAGACAACTTAGTTAAGCCACTCAGTACCATCTGCAGAGTCAGAAGCTAGTTTTCTACTGCTGAATAAAAGAGGTCAAGGCTAATGGGCACTGACTGCCTTTACATCATTTAGGACTTCACCCTTTCTAAAGCAGTTTGTTCTTGGAGAAGGCTTTATGGAGCAATCCAGTAAGAATTAGGCAGTGTGGACCACCTTTATTTTTATTTAGCATAGCTTTAGTCTTAGCTGCATTATCAGTCCAAGACTACTCTCAAAATCAATGGAATTAATTTGAAAATATGCTTCTACTAAAACCAGTATAGGAGCTAATTACCTGGGTTTCAGAGCTGCAATTAAATTGTGAACACTTACTAAATTATCCTGTCAGAGGAGTATCGCTGTATTACGGGTAATCTGTCTGCATGATTTAAACCTCCCTGAAAAACAAGGTAATAATGAACATTCAAAATAAGCTAAACAGTCATGTACCCCAGATCAGTAAACAGCAGCTGATAACGGGCTGTCAATTGTATACCCATATCCACAGATTCATTTAAAGTAGATATACTAAAAGTAAAGAACTTTTTTTTTTAGCAAAACTTATTTTAAGTGAAACCAATTTATACGTGCTCAGGCTTTAAGCTATTAGAGTTAAGCCTTTGAAACTTTTCTAATTCAGACAAAACCTGTACTACACCCTGACCTTGTATGCACCTGTCTTTGTTCCAGATGTTGAGCTGTTTGGCCAAGTGGTATCTGTGCATTGAGTAAATGAATTCTTTCCGTTTTACGCAGCTGCTCTGTGGGGATGAAGAATGCCTGATCAAATTCAATAAATGTCATTTGGACACTATGACCCTAATATGTTTCCAAATTCCTGCTTCCAGTTGTCACTTATTGCTATTTAAGTATCTTTCAGCACTTGGACTGTTAATTTACATGATCAAGAACAAGATCCAAAAAGACACCTTCTGGGTACCAAGAATGGGATGTACCCTATTTATCAAGTCTGCCTAAACCTGTAAGTTAGGTTCCCTTCCAAAGCAATGAAGAAAAAGTCACTTTCAGGGTACGGTTGATCTAACTTAAGGCATCTGTATTATGATAAGATTCTGTATCACTTGTGATTTTGCTTGTATAATTACTTAGGTATTGAAAGCTTTATGCACATACAAGGTGCTACCATCTTTGACAAGCTGGCATCACAGCAACTACCTTACAAATACGCAGTTTTGAGGTTCAGATGTCTCCTGAAAAAACTAAACTGCTGTGCACAGTCATGCCCACCAGCACAAAACAAGTTGTTGAATTCAATACAAACCATAACCCTTCGTGCCACTTTCATTCAAAAATGTGGAAGTAATGCAAGTTCCCAACTTTTTATGAGGTATGCGATTGCAGCATTCTCCTGAACACCTGAGCGAACTAGGTTCTATGTTAGCTTCAGCTAAAATGGCTGTTTACTTATCCAGGCCACCAAAGACCTGAAAGTAAAGATCAGTCATCCATTTTTTTCTATACCTTCTGCCAAAATGCAGCCATTGAGCCCAGCCAGCTACAAAAACTTTATATTACTAGATACAGACTCAAGAAAGGCCATATTTACACATTTTTGTCACCTTCCATGACAGTGAATTATGACCTGCGCTCCTAAGGGCCACCAGTTCATTTTAAACCAGAGCCACAGCATAAAACATGCAAGGAGTGAGGCAGTGAAGGGCATGTTCCATTCACTTTCTTCCCAGGCAAATGTATTATTTGTCTACTGTTTTAGTGATGTGTATTTTCATATTAACATTTCAAAGAAGGGGAATTAATCAATCTGTTATGGTAAAAAGGATGAAAAGTAATTAAACAAACAGATTATTCCTAATATCAGATGGGTGTTTATATCAGCATTGCAGAAAACTCTTTAGATTTCAAAGACCTTGAGGACTACAGATACCCCTCTCCAGCCTTTCAGGGTGTCCAGGCAAAGCCATCTCATCCCTTCTTTTGTATTCAGGGTTTGGCAAAAAGTACTCCTTTCCTACATCAGATTTATGGAACCTGCTTGCAGAGCACAACAGCTGAGACACATGTGGAGGGAGTCTGTGTTTTCTTCCATAGTTCTCAAACTGTCCTCAGCAATTGCCAATTGATCATCAAGTGCTTTCTGTATGGGTGACCAGAATGAAAAAAATGGATTCTACATGGCAGGATATGGGCAAGGAAAGCAGCTCGTGATGGCTTGCCTCTGTTGAGAAAAACGGGTAACCTAACTGAATAATAATAACCATCATTAATGCATTTTATGACAGCTCCCAAAAAACCCTTGTCTGGATCTAGGCCTGGTGGACTACGCTGTGGGCTGCAGTCTGGTGCTCTCCTGCTCCAAGAAGAGTGAGAACGATGTTCAAAATAAAACTGAGCTAACAGGTTCCATTATACTGCTAAAAGTGAAAAATATTTACTGACTGTGGATTATGTGGAACTTGTTATCCAATGAAAAATGTAACTGATTGTAAGAATCTGCAATAGCAGTGAACTCCTTCTAAGAGTTACCAGTTCAGAAATCTTGAAGGCAGTTATTAATTCCATACTTTTACTTTTTACAGGGTGATTACATAGGCTGGGGATTAACGCAATGCTTGGAGGAGGGCTGAATTTACTGTTTACCCAATCCTCTTTTCACTGTTTGTCTGCATGCCAGACCAGGAATTATCATAAAATTGACTGCAGGAAAAGAGAATAATATCTCTGGTTGATGATAGGTCAAAACTGAAAAGAAGATAAATAGGAAGAGATGGAAAAGATAGAGCAAAATCAGTCTTTCTCTGTAGTGTTCTGCAGTCTCCTTATATCTGTGTTCCTGAAACACAGAGGCTCTTTAATTTCAGAAATATTTAAAATGAGTGTTTCTGAATTATGCTTTGCATGGAGCATTTAAAATCTAAGTCAAACAGTTTAAGTTTTGTTCATTGCTTTTGTTAACACTAACATTCATAGGATTCCAGAGGTTAATAAATGCGTTAACATGGAAGGATTAGAAGCTAATGGTAAATAAAACCTTGGTAAAATGAGCTTAGGAAGTAATAGCATTAAAAATCAATGGTTCCTTCAAAAGAGACTAATGAAACTACTTAAATTATTCTGTCATTACAAGGTTTCTTATCTTAACAAATTAAAGACAGAATAAGCAAATTAGGTTATTAACACAAAGGCCAACAGATCTCTGTAACTATAATAAGATTTTTTCTATAGATACGGTGGGAGAGAATAGAACCTCTTAGATGCAGAGGAATACAATTGAACCACTTCTTAAAACCTTCATACTGAATCCTAAAACTGTCATTTGTGTTCACATAAGGACGGAGGGACCTAATTATTACACCTTGTTGGTGTGAAAATGGTGCAGATTTGGGACCTTCTGAACACCATCATTAGTTTTTAAAATACAAAACTATTTCATACAGCAAAATCGCAGAAATATTGGCTACTGTATAATGTTTTATATTCCTGTCAGGACAACTGCAAAAGAGTACATCCTTGTTCTCTTCAGGAGATGAAGAGCTTTACCAACTTTGTGAGACTTCTGACTATACTACACCAAAAGAGATATTGACCAAATATTTATTTATTTATTTTTCATTATTATCATTGTCAGTAGAAACTGGAGGGAGAACAAGTTAAAAATAGTTTTCAACTAAATGTGGACCAATGATCAAGTCAAGAACCCAAGAATAATGGAGCAGAGCAGGAGAAAAAGTAAAGGGGGAAAAGCAAATCATATTCATTGTTGCAGAAAGCAACAGATAGCCAATAGGAGATCAAATAAAACTTTACAATATGTCATTTAGAGGAAAAAAAGGGAAAATAATAGTGAACTTAGACTGAAGATGACAAACGCTGGTTTCCAATGGCAATCCACAAACCTGGGCTGATAAAAGGATGGATAAAGGAAAAGATGTAGAGACACTAGGAATATAGAGCTGACAACTTCAACGAACAGATTTAAAGAGGATTTCTATCAGTATATCATGGAATTAGGTTTTCACAAAGTTTTTCCAAGACATTTCATTTTTTTAACAACAGGAAGATGAAGTCACTATCTCTTGTTTTCTCTCTTGATAGAAGGATAAGTGAGATGTCTTCTAAAGGAAGTGGAAAATTTTCCACAGGTTCAACCTTTGTACATCTGATTGCCAAGATTAGAATGGAAATATGACTCTTATAGAGCTTATGTCTCTTCCTTTTTCTCAGTTTCTTTTCTTTATAATGCGTTAAAGCATAAAGGCCAGCTTTTCATTAAAAAAGCAAAAAAAATAATCAATTTGAATCTAACTCTTTTGCTATGTAATTAATTGCAATGTTTGGACAGAAAAGGTAGGATCTCAAAGATGATGTAATATCATCCACTTGTATAACCCAACCAACCATGCTCTGCAACTACCAATAGATCCTTCTTTTCCATGCATATCTAGATAGCCATCTTGAAGCCGTAACTTTACTTTTGTTCACCAACATTAAAGATCTCTATCTTTATCTCATATTTAATAAACATAAAGGCTGAGTAATTAAGATGAAATATACAAAGTTCATCAAAGTAAGCAATCTCTCAAGCACTATACAGTGTTCCTAAGTATGGAAATATAAAAACAAACCTTTCAAAAGTTATTTATTTCCTTTATTCCCAGATACCATAGTTCTCTTGCTCAAAACAGTGACATTTAAAGCAAGCTTTCCTTGTCCTGTATAGAGATTGAGGTCTCAAAGCTAGGAGCTCAGTTAGCCTGGATTTTTTTTGCAAACGGAAAAGCAGATAGTTACAGACTATTCTGCACTCTATGTTCCTCATTTTTAGATTTTTTTTTTTTTTTGACACACAGGAAGACTATATGGTTAATTACATGTCACATTCCCAACAAGTACTTCAGATAAGAGTCTAAAATCAGACGGAATAAACCTAGATGTGGGAAATCTGCAATAGGACATAAAAATAGAACTCAGAAGATGAGTGTTTGGAAAAACTGCCATCTAATTGAACCTGAAGGGCATTTTTGTAGACATACTGTACATGGATTAAATAAACTGTTTGGAGTAGCTACAATGACTTGAAAATTCATTACCAGGGAGAAGTTATGACTCAAAAAAAGTATCTTCAGACTAAATATTTTAATATTTTGGCATAATATATCAACATAGGTAAATTCAGCTTCTTTAAGACAAAAAATACTTGAAAATTAATAATTTCAGGTAAACAAAATGGTTTGATGCAATATTGTGTTGTGATATTTTCCAATTTTTATTCCAGGTAGTTTACACATTTGTGCAGAGGGACTACTCAGTAAGGATGGTCACAATATATCCTTCATTGTCTATGCTGAACTTTAGTTTTGATTTTCCAAGATGAAGATATTTCCTGTGCTACAAAACAGAAGCAACATTATTAAAGCAAATGGCTTGCCTTAATCAATGCAATGCCTTATTTTCTTTACATGGACATTTTTTAGCATGAGTAACATGCTAGTAAAGGATCAATTGCCTGAAAACCGGAAAGCTTGGATTTCCTGGGAAGAAAAAGCAGCACAGTGCAAAGTACATGCATTATTCCTTTTTTTCCTGCCTCTATCCAATCTACAGTTTCTTAGTAAAAATGTAACTGTTGCAGTAGTAGCAGCTATGAAAGCCACAAGGCGGTTGTTTCAGCAGGAGACTGAAAAGCAGGAACCAAGTCATTAGCTGACACACTGATAAACGTGGAGGGTGGTGCGAGGCCCAGAACTACCTTGCTGGTCAACAAGAGCTAGTAATCAGTTAAGGAGTTAAGTACTATATGAAACGGATGGTTTGCTACCTAAAAAAAGTCTTGGAGATGAAGTGGTCATAGAAAATTGAAACATCAAGAGACTGGAAACAAACACAGAAATGTCTTTGGTCAGCTTGTTGCCACTTTATCAAGTGGATCAAACCCAAGTCCTAAAAAGAACCCCTTTAAAGGCTGTTGTGTAATATTATGTGAGCTGCTTTCCATTCTTGGCTAATATCACTGGAAGTTGTTCTAACTAGGATTAACATACTTTGAGAGTGAAAATGCTCCACCACTGAATATCTGGTAGCAATGCAGGGTCCCACACATGTTCCTCATCTGCATTGGATTCAGAGTCTTGAGATGCAATGAAGACCTTGTCCGGACTGCAGAGGATCTTAACTTGGGTGTCCCTCTGCCTTATCAAAAATAGAGAGCATATGTTTGGGTTTGTGGCATCTTTTATAGCTCTGATGCAACATCACTGAACTGTAAAAGCTAGAGAAGCTAGCTCTGCAGACTTTATCGCATAACTACTGATGACCCAAGCACAATATATTTGGAATTGTGTGTGCTCAGTACCATCATACTCAGAACAAAGGAGAAATGAAAAGGAAAGCATCATCTCAGCTCTTTAGCGCTGAATTATGAATGCTTTATTATATCAAACAGCAGGCTGAGAAACCACCCATCTCAGCTTTCATTAAATGCAAAAGCTGCAACACTAAACTATCGAGTAAGCGCAAAACTTTGCTATACATGAATGGATCATGATAGCCATGAATAACATATATTCTGGCCTCTCAAAAGTATTATTATGCATAACTGTCAATTCATATTTATGCACAACAATGTATGTGAGAGATTACATCCAAAAGACAGCATTTTAAAATACCATTTTTATTAAATCTGAAGCATATTGTAAACTATGAGTCTGACGTAAAATATATTTTAAGGAAACCAGTTTTCAATTTTATGGTTAAAGTTAGAAATCTGCATTTAGGCATGATGATTTAAGTACTTAAATGTACACTTAGGCCCATTAGTTTGATAGCTAAGGGCTCGTTTGTAGCAAGCACAACCAAATCATGTTACTTGAATCAGAACCACCGAAGGGTGATTTCTAATTTTAAAGTGGCAACGATAGCGTACAGTGGAAGAATATAAAGGAATGTAATGCAACTTTCTTTAAAAATGCACAACATTTTATCATATTTCATAATATAACATAGGTCCAGCTATTCTTACTGAAGTGCGTTTTTCCATTTGCCTTGTCTCTTTTGATTTGCGAGTGCTGTTATGCAATTTTGTAGGTTACCCTAGTAGGAAATTTATTTGGGAAGGGGGCTGAAAAAGATTCAAGAGAATTCAGCTAAAACCTCAGTTATACTTGTAGCATATACAGTATTTTTTTCTCATATGCCTCAGACATGAGTACATAAAATTACTAGAATGATATTTTTTTCCAAACAAAGAAACAAAAAAAATTGAAAGGGTACACTATAGTAAAATATATTCTATTCCAAGTGGCTCCAGGACTGTCCGACATATAAGTAGATATGGAGGAATACAGTTTAAACACCTATATTTCAAACTGAAAAATTCTTTATCTTCTATCTTATATAAGTTTATGCATTTAAAAATATATTTTTTCCATAAATTATCATTTACACTATTCACAGTTACAGGAGTGAGACATTATCACAAGGATGATTTAGCCCACCATAGCTCTGATATTTGAAATAAATTAGATTAAGTCACTTTTCAGATGTTTGTCCCTCTCAGTGACTCTAGAGAGTGTCTAGATGACTAATCTAGACCTTTCACTTTTAGATAGCTCTAAATAAAGTATTCTTCCTTACACTAAAATGAATCACCTGGGAACAAAATTCTTGAGATAACTCAAAATCAAAAGAAGGCTGCTATATGAAGTTGTTATAGATAACTGCTTAGATACCTATATTTATCTGAAGTAAGACAGCTGAAAATAGGGGGTGGGGGTGAAATTCTCTTCAACTTTCTACATGAAAGGTATAAGACAGATAATTTTTGAGTTTTAGATTAATCTTAACAAAATCAATGGCAGCACCTTTTTCCAGGGTTCAATAAAGTTTTATTTCCCAGAGGAGACTGTGAAACACCTGGTGTGAAATCTTATAATAAAAATTTTAATGTAGCTTTAGATTCCATTATCTGATATCTCAACAGATCAGATCTCATCTTTCTACCAGCAAAACTAGTCTTTTAATTCACATGCAGATTCCAGTAATGGAAGCTGAGCGCCACATACTGAACTGGGGATATATCTCCAGAGATACACGCTGTCCTTGAAACAAGAATTCAGGATCTCTCCGTAAAAGTGTTAGGGCCCTGGAATCATTCATGGGCTTCATCATCCCTTCCCAGCATCCCCAGGGACCTCTGCCACTCTGCCCGTGGCCCAGGGCCCCATTTTTGTTCATCCCAGAGCTTTCAATCCCTGCTCCAGCAGCCCTGTAGGAGCACAGGTCTCTGGTCCTGCCTCCTGGATAGGCCTCTGACCTACACCATGGCTTTGCCTCTTGCCCATTCTCTGTTTGTTTCAGACTGGAGCCCTAGGTGGACTCTGGATCTGGTGCACTACTCGCCATCCCAGGGGCTGTCAATGCACCCTTCTGTCACCACCTATGCTCTGCCTACCATGCTCAATCCTTTCCCAATTGCACTGCTTCAGTGGGGGCACTGCCCATGCTGGGGCCACCCTCAGCTCCTGACTTATCCCAGCTCATAGAGCAGCCCTACTCCTATGGCTCCCTGAAAATCAGTGAGAGGGGCATTAGGACAAAAGCAGATCTTAAAGAATAAATGTCATTCCTTTGAGGGGCAAAGCTGTGTGCGCTATGGAAAAAAAAAAAAAAAAAAACCACCAAAAAAACCCCAAACCACCATGGGAGGCTTGTCCTAGCTGAAAGGAGCAAACTTCTCATGTTTTTCCTTCATGTGAAAGGAATATTACAGAGAAACCCAGTGCAAAATCCAGTTTTGCAAGCAAAAGCATTCAGAAGCAAGAAAGAAAAGGTTTTGTCTTTAACTTTGATGGGATTCCTATGCTGACATAGCCAAATGCAGGAAGAGTGCAAATACTGCACTCTGTATCTCAGAACTATGAGTCCATGCCAGAGACATAGACAAAAGAAAGTAATTTTTGTAGAAATGCAAAAGTATTTCAGAACATCATGCAGGACTACTAAACTTTTTATCAAATTATTACCTGATTTTTATCAATTTTATAATGCCTGGTCTTATGTTTATGCTAAATAACAAAAATCTCCAAAAAATTTACTGTCATAATATTATGACAGAAGCCTTGTTATTGAATCCTTTATAGGAACAGACTAATATAAAGATAAGAAGGAGCCAATTTAACCCAAAACCAGATCATAGCCTGCAGGTCACTCACTGCAAGGAACAAGCTATGAAAATAAACACCCACCCACACACCCACACCCCCCCACACACACCCCCCCACACACACACCCACACACACACCCCCACACACCCCCACATACACACCCTATGCCTGTTAGAGGGCTGGAGTAGTGCATATGCATACACATTCATATATATATATATACATATTCAAGTAGGCTGCCTTTACTGCAAGTGTCTAGTAGGGAAAAATACAACTACTCAGGTACACTGACCATAAATAGAAAAATGGGGAGCAAACAAGACAAGACTCCAAAGTGAAAGTATACAAAGATCTGTCTTCACTGAAATTACATACAGCCCAATATTAATCAGGCTCAAGAACCCAGTGAGCTGAGAATTTATTTAAATGATCAGAAGGTGAAAATTCTAATATATTAAAAAGAACATCTCTTTGTAAACTGTAGTGGAATGAAAACCAAAGTAGTTTTATACAAAAAGTTCCAGAAAAAAATCACAGAAAGCATTTGTTTTTATTGTCAAAAATATGTATGACACAACAAATATAATGTAATACACTAACCAGAATGAAACAAATGGAAAATATAGAATCCAAAATAAAACACTCAGTGTTAACAAAATAAGAAAAAATGTTCAAATTGGTTTTTCAGCCTCTTCCTGTTTTGAAATAGACATGTTCCAATTGAAAGATTCAGTTCCAATAAAGCTTCAGTTTCCAGCAAGAACACTGCTTCATTAAAATTTTTCACCTTTTGGTGAAACAACTGAAGTTCTGCGGGTCACCTACTCAAAGGTGAAGGAATTGTTTTTTTCTGGTGCAATACCATAAGGTCATCCAATCTGTCTGGAAACCCCTCTTTGGGAAGGACCTGGGGGTGTTGGTCAACATCTGGCTGAATATCAGCTGGCCATGGGCGCTTGCAGCCCAGAAGGCTGATTGTATCCTGAGCTGCATAAAAAGAAGCATGGCCAGCAGGTCAAGGGAGGTGATTCTGCCCCTTTATTCTGCTCTGGTAAGACCCCACCTGGAGCACTGTGTTCAGCTCTGGGGTCCCCAGTACAGGAAAGACATGGACCTGCTGGGGTGGGTCCAGAAGAGGGCTACAAAAATGGTCAGAGGGCTGGAACACCTCTCTTACGAAGAAAGGCTGAGAGAGTTGGGTTGTTCAGCCTGAAGAGGAGAAGCCCTCAGGGGCATCTTATTGTGGCCTTTCAATATTTAAAGGGAGCTTATAAGAAGGATTAGGACAGAAGTTTTACCAGGGCCTGCAGTGACAGGACAAGGGGCAACAGTTCTAAACTAAAAAAAGGTAGATTTAGACCGGAGATAAAGAAAATTTTTTACAACAAGGGTGACAAGACACTGGCACAGGTTGCCCAGAGCAGTTGTGGCTGTCCTGTCATTGGAAGTGTTCAAGGTCAGGTTGGATGGAGCTTTGAGCAATCTGATCTAGCGAAAGATGTCCCTGCACACAGCAAGGGAGTTAGACTAGGAAATCTTTAATGGTCCCTTTTAATCCAAACTATTCTATGATTCTATGACTAGTCTTGAAATTAAAAAGTCACTCTAATATTAGTATATTCAAAATACTTTCTCAGCAAAAATGGGTAAGTCTTGATCTGCATACGTTAAAAATGTATTAATGCGATAATTAAAACATTAAAGCTACAGGGGTAATAGTGTTCCTATGGTATTGGCTGTATTTTGTTCTTAGTGATCCAAGGGTACAATGGAATACTGCTGATAATTATATAGTGAAAGTTAAAAAGATGCATTGAAAATGGCATAAATGTAGTCCCCTCAGTTATCATCACAGAATTAGTTGTGTCCTCTCTGGTTAAAAAGAGTCAAAAAGGATTAATTCACATATAATCTTTAAGAAAAAATCTTCATACATCCAGCCTAAATGGTAGCATGTTGTGTAGCTAGAAAAAATAGGTAAACCTCAGAGGAATCAGCCATTCACATTACATCTATCTGTAAATGAAACTTTTGTGAGAACTTGCTTGCTTTTACCTTGTGATTCCTTATCCTTTTCCCCAGTGATCTGAATGCTTCCCAGACTCTGCCACTGAACTTCATTAAACTGAAGCCCACAGTGCACAGCCTAGTCCTCATTTTAGCACAATAAAGATATAAAATTTGTTATGTATGCATAAGGCAACCTAAATAAATCATGATTTAAATGTCTGCAATCTCAAAGTTAAATAACCTAATTTACTTGGAAACAATGTGTACAAGTGAAACATAAATTATATAAATCCAGAATCAAGAATATAAAAAGATCATTTTAGTTTATTTGAGCAAATACTCTTGCCCTTAAATCAAAGGAAATTAGACTAAACTTCACCCTTCGGCCTTTTTGTATCCAAAATTACTTCATATTTCTCCAATTCCATTTCTGTTTAACTAAAACTTATTTCACCATTTATTTTCCTCAGTTAAAACTCACCAAAAACCAAGGGCTCTTCCTGAAAGCCTTCATATTTGCTTCTCATACCTCATGTCCTACCAGTAATTCTATCAAATTTTAACATACATGGCTTCTTCTTTGCCAGCCATTTGAAACCAAGACTAAGGGGTCCAAGGAAAATGCTTACCTGAATTCTGTATTTTCTCATTAAAGGCCCAGTTAAATAATATTCATGAACTTCAAAACATCTTGCAGCAGATCCTCAGTGATACCTGAGGCATGCAGATTTGGTTTCCCTTTTTCTCACCTAATTTCTTTTTCTTAATATGTTCCTTCAGCTAGCTTTCAGTGTTACCTTCTTGTTTCCCAACCACTTTCACAAACGATACACTTGATGTTTTCTCCCATTCACTGTCATGTACCTCCATAACTTTCTTCACAGCACTTTCTTCCTCCCTATGTTTCAGAATGTTTTGACATGCCACACCTTGTGGCTAGTCCTCCTGATGCTACCTATGATGGTCCTCAGCTCCCCTTGAAATCTGCTGCCCTTCCTGGAACACAATGAAGAGAAGATGCAGCATCCCAAAAGGACTGCAGACACAGCAGCCATGCAAAATAATAGGAGCTGACAGCATTTGAGTGTAGCCATAACTAAATTATGGGGTGAGTTGTACCCATATTTGAAGCTACATCCAGATTTCCACCCACAGAATGTATGATCTATGCTATGGTATGGTGCACAGACATTCAAGAGTATATTCATTCCCATTTCTGGGATGCTGGGTCAGAAAGTCAAAGCTGGTACTTCAGATTTGTTAGTAATATAAACCATGATAACATCTAATCTGAATACCAAAATATATTGTAAAGATTTTCTATAGCACAAATAATAAACTAGACTACTGACAGTCTTCCATAAATGAGGGATAGATAGCATAGATTACCAGCTTTAGTATGAAACCTAAGTGTTTGTACTAACACTACTGCTTTTCATTTTCTTTCTCAGTAGAAAAATAAAAATACCATGCACACTAAAATCAGCATATGCTTCAGTAAGATTTCATAGTAATTTTACACATTTCAATTATACACAAGGCATGAAATCCCCATTGTGAGAATGAAAAGTTAAAAACATTATGTAAGCACTGACACTGCATATTTAAGCAATAAAATAAAAATGGAATCTTAGCAGAGCATTGTGTTTCTGGCTACAGAAGTGAAAAGACAGGTTTACCTTGGATTGTGTCACTCTTCATTTGTGTCTTAAGAAGCTTTCTCTCATTTACTGTTTTCAGTTAGCTGCCCCGATATATCTCAAGCCCACTAAGGGGGGGTGGGGGGGGTGGGGGGGGGAAGATTAGGTGGCTTATAGCTAAACCATGCTACACTGACCCTATTATGAGCTTGGTCCAATGCCATGAATGTGAAAAAAAAACCAGTATATGGCTGCTGTGGAAATGGTGAACACTGGATTGAATCCTGACCCTGTTTTTGACCAGCAATGTTGCACTCCTCGCCAATGGACTTTATCCACAAAACTGGGTTAATTTGCTGTAGGGGGATCATCTCAGGGTAGAAACATTTTTTGGTTGCATAGGACTTGTGTTGCATGAAAGAAGAAGCATTGCTGGACCACCTCTGAGATATTCACCATATCTGTTGACAGTGCAAATCTCTTTCATAGTGCTTTTGGTTTTGCCAAGTGGAGATTTTGTTTTCCTAAAAATACTGAGTATAAACTGTACCCACAGTCAATGATATTAACATAGGTACCAGCTTCAAGGCTGGTTATGCCTTAATACAACTGGATAGCTCCACAGCGCACAGATACGGCCACATCCAGAATATAAACTCGTGCAAAAAATGACTTGTAACAGAGAGAAGAAAATCAAAATCATGAAACTAATGTGTAACAATTTAAGGATGCCCGACTTCTGGGACATAGAATATACACAGTGGTTCTGGAGCTACTACTTCTGAGATTAGCATTCTAAGGTCCCTGTATAGTCATTGGGAAGAGGTGACACGTGACTACATCTAAAGCAACAGGAGAGTGCAGTTACTGGGCCTTAATGGAGCTCACTAGGGCTCCTGCCTTATCTGTGTGCTTGGTTTTCTTCAATGAGTTAACTAAAAGCGTGTATCACCAGGTCTCATCTCAGGACATAAGGTGTGACCATATTACCCACCTTGAGATGACTGCTAGGAAGAGCTTTTCTATCACATCATTTAGATACAGCCTCTGAAACCTGGGGAGGACAACTCAGACCAACTAAACTGGGTATTCTTGTGCACGAAGCTAAGCCCTTGTATGGGCAAACCAGACTGCTCTAGGTGACTACCTTTCTTCTTCCATGAGCAAAACATGGAGGTGTGAATACTGGTTTATAAGGAACAGAAGAGATATGCACATCTGTCTGTGCAATCATACAAATATGTTACTCTCCTCTGAGTATAGATATTGTATGAAAAGATGGTAAAATCAGCATCCTCCACATTTTACATAATAGCCTATATTACTAGCCCAAGAACAGCAAGACCTTGGTTCAGACTCCCAGCTTCCATGCTCAAGAAGAGGGCCATAACCACAGACTCCAGGGATTTCCAGGGAAAAGGTAACACTGTGTCTTCAGAACTGGGCCACTGTTTAGCTAATGAAGCCAGAAAGCAGTCAAGAGGGAACCACAGGTAGCTCTGACCTTGATGGATTACAGCTAATATCACCCTTCTGGTTCTTAGTATACAATCTGTACACAAGTTTTGACTTATCATGTGGTATTTACAGTTCAGAAATGTAATTTGTTATATTCTGTTCATTCCTGAGATAAGCCTTGGGTAGGTAATGATAGTTCAGTTTCGTAGTTGCAAACATGTTTCTTTTTTATGGTTAAACTGTTGAAAACATTTACTTTTGACATACAAACCACTATTTCCTATTTTTAACAATTTTTAGAGAAGCCACTCTTCTTTTTGTTAGCTAAACTTTTTCACATTGCTATATAAGTATTTATAGCACAATTTAAATAAACAGCCTCAACTGAGGTTTCTTATTTGGAAACCAACAATACCATCAGGTGACTTTATTTATAAATTAACCACCCAAATATTTATAGAAACTGTCTGTTAAACTACAAATAAACATACCCTAGAAGCTCTTCTATTTCTAAATATTTATGACATAAAACATTTTAAAGTATTTTCCAACAATTCATATTTTCCTGAGTTTCCAAAAACACTCTAAAGGGCTTGTAAAACAGGTCTTTTTCAATAAGAATGTTCCTAAAACTTTCCAGATCAGGTCAAAACAAAAGTTCGCTTTGTGAACAAAGGGCACACAAAAAGGGAGGAGGATGTCTCTTGTCTCAGTGTTCTGCAGTTTTATAGAGTTGTGGTATACATTACTTCTCTCTGAGATCACGTTGAAGTAATGTCAATGCTTAGCCGTTTAGTAATCCATTGTTTGTAGAAATTTGCTTTCTAACTAAAAAGTTTGAAAGGCGGCAATTAACAGTTGCTTTACCATAACTGACACTTAAAAGTTCTTATCAAGTAATGCATACAAAATAAGTATGCATTAAAGTGTTCAATTCTACTACCTTGCAAAATAAATTTCACAAAATGCTTCAACTAAACAGAGGTTGCAGAACTACATTCTAGCCACTGCAATTGGACCTATGAGTCGATAGTGTAGATTTATGAGCCAGGAGGATATATACTTCTTATAGCTCCACATGTCTTTATCTAACATCACATGGGAGCTGCTTTTAATTAGGCAAAACACTCCCTTCACTAAAACCGCTATAAATAAATATACTGCTATTCTACAGGCACCCTGTATATAAGTAATTTTTTCACTTCTTATAAATGTTGCAAACAACCTAGATGAAACAGGTGTAACAAGCTAGCAAGATAATTAAAGTAAGTTTTCTACTGTCCACATCTGTCCATGCATAGGAGAATACTCCCCACGCTTCAATGATGTAAGCACTTAGATACATTTTTGATAGCAAGTCTATATTTCAGGGCATGTAATCAAGGCAACAGACAACACACATTTGATACCATCACTAAGGAGATAAGATCCCAGCAGTCACAAAACTTGCTGAAAATCTCTGTATAAGTGTATCAAGAAATGGCTAGGGCACAGGCTGAGCACACACCTATAGACATCTGCTGCATATCTTCTGGCTCTTGCTCTCTCACACGTGTGGGTTCTGGCCCGCGCCAACTTATCACTTTCCCAGACAATGTCAGGCACAGTTGAAGGACAACAGAAGACAAGGACTGCTCCATGAGAAGGTTTAGGTATAACTGTCTTGCTTTGGTGTGATATTTGGTGTGCAGTTACCACGATGTGCCATGCCATTTGCATTTGGCCTCAGAGCTAGACATAGAGGCCCCAGACTCAATTATTTTCTAGTACAGGCATAGACAGTGTTTCTCCCTTCCCTCAGCCTCCCAGCAAATACAGAAATCAGAATTTGCTCACCTCTTGCAAACTGCTTTGCTTGTCAAAGAAGGCTTACCTGGTCTGTTTCTGTACCACATCTTCCATGGATGACTGGTTTTCAATCACTGTTAGGCAGAAATCGTATCTCTGAACACAGCTGTGCTATGTGCAGCCACCTGACAAGTTTCGGTAACATTAAAGCATTACTAGCCTGGGATCCACAGAAAATGTCTGTCTCCTGCTGCTGAGATGAAGTAATTGGTCCATCAGGGGATGCCTGCAATCAGGAGATTCAGCTGATACAGCTTGATGGCTTTCATTCTCCCCTCTACCTCCTTATTTACTCCAGGTTCTTTATCCCAATACTCCCTCTTTCTCATGTCTGTTTCCTATTCCAGCATTTCACCCTGAAACTCTGTCTATTTCAGAGTTGTTTCAAGCAAGGACTCACCAGAACAAATGGAACAGCTAGGGTTCTCCCATCTCTGCACCAGGAGGGAGAGAGGCCAAAGGACTGCATCTGGACATCTCAAACTCCCAAGTGTGTCTTTTGAACCTAGCAGAAAGCTTCAAAAGAAAGAAGTTTTCTTTTGTCCAAATCTGTTTGTTCATCCTCAAAGTGGAAAAGAAGACATGATTTCATATTAATTATAAACTCTTATTTTTTTACAAGAACAATACCTCAGCTAGTGTTAGTACTTGGAAGCTCCCCAAAGCTTATTGGATTACTTATTTGCAAAACTTAAACTAATTTGTGACTGCAAGGGGAAATATGATTAAAGCAGAAAGCAGCATTAAGTCTTCTTAACAGCTGTCTGAAGAACAAATATATGAGGTGCAGGAGATGAGTTATTTGAAACTACATACAAACCATAAATACAATTCTTCCTGAATCATGTTTAGAATTCTTCAGATTTCATTAGTTGCAAGTATTAATCTTAGGCACCCATCTTATTTTTTTATATAAGGCACTGTGGCAAAAAACATAACTCATAAATACAGACATATAAATTTTAACATTAAGGGTTCTTTCTCTCTTCAAACTTGGTAGCAGATATAGTGAGAATCTTACTGCATTTTCATTTCTATAACACAAAAATACTGCAGGCACTAATTTCAGACTCACATGGGCTGCATTTTTGCTCTACTGTGGCAGCACTGTAGGTACATGCAGAAGCAAAACCCCCAGACAGCTCACAGAAATTCAGGAGGAGGTGCAGATCTTAAATGAAATTTTGAGAGACAGCAGTGGGTGACCTAGCAGATGTATGTGCTGATGGCACATGGCTTTTCTTATATTTGAACTACATCCAACCATATCCAAGATCATCATAGGGCTGGGAACTGTAGTGTATCTGCCCTGTAGCCAACCTCTGAACCGATTTCAAAAGTGCAGATTGTGTCATGATGACTTTCATGACTGCCTTGATCTTATAGGCTGCACTAGCAGGTCTTGAACCACCAGAAAGTACATTTAACATCTTGCAAGAAGGAGTGGTTGAACTCTATATGAGTACTCTGGTCATCAAAGTGGGGACACAGACAACTTGGATAGCTAGCTGATGAATGTTAACACTGTTTTCTGGGAACACAGCATCATTTTTGCCCTGGAGATAGAAGCTGCAGTTCCAAAGATGTGACCATCATGTGTAAGACTGGTGTCCTCAGTGTTTGTGCATAAATCATCCATAGTCATCAGTGAGGTTTTGAAGTACAATAATCAGTAAACCATGAACCCCTCTTAATGAGGATGGCTAAGAGTTCTATACTGCAAGAGACCTGAGGAAAACAGGTCTAGTGGGACTGCTCCTAGAAGGTCTTTGCTGCAGATGTCACAAGTTTCATGGACATGTCTTATGTCTAAGACTGCCCCATGCCCATGAGCAATACTGGGACGGTCAGTATGGCAGGTTAGGCACAAAGGAAGCAGGCTAGTTATTGTACTTGCCGCTGTTGGACTGGCCTCAAGAATGGCTGAACACAGTGAACACAGCAGCACATGAGTTGTTTGTGCTCAAACATGAGCTCAAAAAAAGCATGAGAAACTTTTTTCTCTCTTTTTTAGTAGACTTATTGCCATCTCAATTTAAAATTTATACGAGAGTTGATATTGATTTCAAAGGAATAGAGTCAATTTCTGATATGTGAATGCAAGTCAAAGAACTATATTGTCAGGAACATATAGAGAGAAATCAATAAGGCAGTGGTGTGGAATGGGAAAAAAACACTGGACTGAATTTTGACCAAATTAAAGCCATCCAAGTGCATAAGTAGTGAAAGGAATATTAATGGATTTCTGTTTAGTTGTCTCCAAGAGCACATAATAAAGAAAAATAGTGGCCCATGTCTTTACCAGTTTCCATTGAACTAGGCAAATTGTACATTTGGCAGTATTATACTCAACAGAAGAAAAAGGAGGGACATGGTGACTAAACCACAGTCTCTCCTGAGGGTGCATAAAAGACTCTAGTCAGGGCAGTCAGGGCAGATTATTATCACATACCTTGGCTATTAAAAAAAAAAAAAATCCAAACCAAAATCTCTCTTCTCTCTGCTCTTGAGTAAATTGCTTCTCATGAGAATTCAGCATAAATTCAATCATTTAATTTCAAAAATCTTCAGAACAGGGTTCTTCTGCCATCATGATTGTATGATGACACTAAGCTGAAAATACAGGCAGTACTCCACTAACAATAAAACGTTACAGTGTTTTTATAATCACAATAATAAGGAACAGTATAACTGAAAAGGAGGAAAAGACACTCAGCAGAAGTGATATGACGAGAACTCAAAGAGAAAACTGTCAATTCCTAACTAAATACAGACCAGGTTCCTTAGAACACACTACTGCCTCCTAAACCTATCCAGTAATGAGGTCTTTCCTACACTTCCCCTTTATTATTTTACTTTTTTAACAAGATCTCACAATTTTTCAGGTTAAGAAAACATGAAAATCTACATTTCTCTGGTTATTTCCTGTTTGGATATTGCAAAATTCACAGAATTTAATCTTGCTTACATGATATTGATATTCTGCTGATATATATACTATTTGAAAGCTTTAAGTATACACAGATGAATTCCTCTTAGAGGCCAGATGGCACTTTAAAAAAATTTTTCTTAAAATAAAATCACAGCCTGTTTATCACAGGCTTTCTGCAATTTTCTTTTTCTGAATCTTTTTGTTATTAGAGGCATTTGCATAAAAATAGGAACTTTGTTTCTGGGAGTTTATGTGTTCATTCCTCATTTTAAGCCGTCATCTTTCAGGTATAACAGCATAATCCTGTCTGCTTAAATAAGGAGTGATATCTCAAACACTGTATTTCTGTTTTATGGAAGAATAAACTTCAGGTATAGATAAACTCTTAAAAGGCGGGGGGGGGGGGGGTAGGGGGGGTAGGGGGGGTAGGGGCATGGAAGGAGGTGCTGCAGGGGTGGTTTCAGTGAGAAGATGCCAGACGCTTCCCCCACACCAGACAGAGCCAACACCAGCTGGCTGCAAGCCAAACCCACTGCTGTCCAAGGCTGAGCCCATCAGCAACAGAGGTAGCACCTCTGGGATAACATATTTAAGAAAAGGTAAAAAAATATTGCACAGCAGCTTTGAAAGAGGAGTGAGAGACTGAGAAACAATTCTGTAGACACTGAGGTCAGTGCAGAAGGAGGAGGAAGAGGTGCTCTGGGCACCAGAGCAGAGATTCCCCCCAGCCTGTGGTGGTCCACAGTTGAGCAGATCCCCACCTGCAGCCCGTGGAGGACCCCATGCCGGAGCAGGTGGATATGTCCTGAAGGAAGCTGCACCCCATGGAGATCCCATGCTGGAGCAGACTCCTGGCAAGAGCTGCAGCTCATGCAGGAGCCCATGCAGAACCAGGTTTTCTGGTAGCACCTGTGACCCCTGCTCCTGAAGGAGTGCACCCAGTGGAAAGGATCCATGCTGGAGCAGTTCATGAAGAACTGCAGCTTGTGGGAAGAACCCATACTGGAGAAGTTCATGAAGGACTGTATCCCATGGGAGGGACTCCACATTGGAACAGGCGAATAGCATGAAGAGGAAGGAGAAGCAGAGACAAAGTGTTATAAACTGACTGCAACACAGATTTGCTATCCTCTGTGCCACTCAATGGGACAGGGTAGAAGAGTCAGGAGTGAATTTGAGCCTGGGAAGAAAAAAGTGATGGGAGGAAGGTTTATTAGTTTTGTTCTTATTTCTCTCTATCCTAATCTGTTGCAAGTAATTGGCAGTGAATGAAATTAATTTCCCTAACTGGAGTCTTTGCCTGTGAGATTAATTGCTCAGTGATCTCCCCGTCCTTGTTTTGATCCACAAGTTTTTTATCATATATTCTCCCCCTGCCCTGTTGATCAAAAAGGAGTGATTGAGCAGCTTGGTGGGCACCTGGTGGCCAGCCAAGGCCAACTCACCACAGCTATGATGATGTCAGTAAAAACTCTAAGCTCAAAAAATACAAACCTCACAACTAAAAAATCCAGTAAGATTTTTTCATTCTTAAAAAAAAACCAAATAATAAATCTAAACAATACAGTGTGTATTGGGGATACAGCCTTGCAGGCTTTAGTTTCTAATATTTCAAGATAAAATTATAACTCTGTTCATAGGCCTAATCTTTTTTGCTATTTATAATTTATTTGTGGGTAATAAGCATCTCCTACAAAAAATATAGACAAACACCTCTACATTTTGCCATCTTTTCAAATCTCATTCATAAGAAATCCTTGAACCTAGCTATGAAATGTGCATCTCAATTTCTTGCTTGTTATACTCACAGTATCATACTATACCTGTTATGCTTAGTTTAGTAGCTTGAGTTTCATAGAAGACTAAATATCCCCTGGTTCAAAATGTTTCCAGAACAAAACTGTAAAGGTTAGCATCATCCTTCTATACTCATAAGAATTTAGTCCTTCCACATTATGAATAATTCTAAAATTTGCCCACATTAAGGAAGGATGGTTGTCAGCAGAGGTATGTGAAGGAAGGGGCTCTCAAGAAATCTCCTCCCTTTCTCTACAGGTAGTTTTGCAAAAGATTTGACCACCACAGGCAGATGGCAGAATGTTCAATAGATGCTTAAACAAATCACTAATGTTAAATTAATGATGAATCATTGGTTACATTTAAAGAACTCAGGACCTTGGGATTTTGCTTGGGAAATTAGTTGGAATGGGGCTTAAATATTCTTTACATGCTCAGGGAATGGGGATCTGCCAGTGTCAATTCTATTTTTAAGAAAAGTTTTTACAGTTCATCAAATACCTTAACCTATAGCCATGCTCAAAACAGTGATCTTTTAATACTGACTACCTTGACTGCTTTTAAACATAACCAACCTTTCTTTTTTTTAACTGATAGACAGAAGTAGGAAGCTGCCACTAATATTACCCATGATGATGTTTTATTAGAGAAAGGCTGTGGAAAATTAAATAAATTACTACATCCTCCACAGATTGTCTGACCCCATCTGTTTATCAAGTGTCTCCTCCTTCCTTCCTTTCCTACATAGGAATGTCAGCTATTTTGTAACCCCTACCCACTTTCCACCCTGTCTATTAATTCAGGAAATATTTTATGTAATGATACCTTGATTTTAGTTTTCTGCTTTTATAATTGTGTGGAATTTGTGTTAACTCGGAGGTGCTAAAATCTACAGGATATGGTTATAGCTACTGATCTTCTCATCACCTCCTATGACACTCTTAGCACTTACTCTTAACTAAACTCTTGCAAAGTCTTTGAAAGCTAATAAACATTTTCTCATTCTTGGGATTTATTTGTTTACACTGTTTTAAATTGCTAGAGACTGTAAAAGATAACCCTTCATCCTCCATACCATCATGACCTTTCTGAATGAGAACTGCCATAAAAGAAAACACTGCAGCATTTCAAATCTTTATGACAGTGTCTGGCTGACTGTTCTTTCAACAGTTTGCTGGTTTCCTAATGATCTCTCTTTCTGTTTTATTTCTTCAAACCCACTTATCTTCAGGTCAGTATTATTTGCCAAGGACGTATGCTTTCTCTCAGTACAAGATACCTCCTTTCAAAAAGTGAATAAAATGAAATTGTAAGATTTATTATAATTACTGTTTACAATAAATATATTGATATGTGTATAAGCACTTCCCTAAGTAACAGGCAAGGAAACACCTCATTTTATTGCCAAATATTATTGTCCAAGGAATTCAGATGTTCAACCACTTAAGAACAACATATGTAATATGTGTTCTTTTACAGCAGAGAAATTCAAGATGATCTGTGATCCATATTGTCATCTAATAATTGTAGTCGTGAGACACATCGGGCTTACTAAACTGAACCTACAGTTTGCAAAGGGAATGTATCTTTGACTTGGAAATTCAGTAGAATACCTAGCGAAACCTGGGGTATTTGAAGGAAATAAATTAGCATGCTAAGAAACAATCTAGTAATGTTATCATAACTGTCTTTAAAGATATAAGTAAGACCAGGTTTATAGTAATAAATAAACTCTATTATTAGTTCAACTGACACAGTTAGAGAAAACAGGCATGCAAGCACTTCAAATCCTACAAAATTTGCATGCTTGAAAGCACATTTGTTTTTTTCAGCTACATTAGCTGGTTTATTAAAGTTTATTGCCTTTCCAAAGACAAAATAAAGCATAGGTCAAAGACTGATAACATCTCAAAAGTTGGCATTATATAGTTACAGAAGTGTTGCCTGCATTTATTATTTTTATATATATATATGCATATTTTTCAACCAGCTTCCTAAACTACTGCAATCACTTATGCCTCTGTTCGATATCAACACAGAAGTAATGTCAACAATGGCAAGAGCAGAGAAAGTAAGTTTTTATATTGGAAATTCTATGATCGCCTTAGTGAAAGAATCTTCTTTATAATATTTTCCACTGATATCCTTGGGAAAAGAAGGTTCCTTTTGATGACTGCATTATTATTTTGTAATACATACCAATATAAGGCCCTTATTTCCTTTGGAGTTTCTAACATTACAAACCCTATAAATATCAATATACATAGAAAGAAAATATTTTCAAATTAAAAAAAAAAAAAAAAAAGAAAGAAAAACAACAAACAGCAAAAAATTAGTATAATGATTCCTTAGCCAGGGAGGCTATACAGCTATACTGAGCAAAAGAAATAGGTATGCATACATAACTGGTTGCCATTTACTTTGAATGTCTGACCTCTAATTTTCAAAAAACAGTGCATTTCAATAAGGGATGTTATTATTGTACTTCTCATTAGATCCACACTCCTGAAATAATCACTGCTCAGAATTTCATCTGTTAGACTGACCTTCCCATTTGACTTCTTGCTTTTCAGAACTATTTGGCCTATTAGCTGTTCACAAAAAAAAAAACCCAAAAAACCCAAACAAACCAAAAAAGAAACCCCAACCTGATCCATTTTTCGTGTACTGTCCTAAATAAAGGTGGACCCCTCTTTATAAGTGTATAGGAAATTTCAGGAGCTGACTTCCATCTTTTTTTTCCTTTTGCCTGATGAAATCCTCCAATAAATAGTATTAGCAACAGAAACAAAAGGATGCTTTAAAATATGAAAGGAAGTCTTCAGTTTAGAATAAAATGACAAGTCCCAATTTAGCTTTAACATACTGTCCGTTACAAAAAACGACATACAAACTTTGCCTTCATTATGTTTCTGTGTCCTACATTTCTTCCTTTCTGAATTTTTTTATCCTACTGTTTCTTTTCTGAGAAAATCAGAAATTATGTCTGGGAGAACACTGACTGGGAGAATTTTGACTTGAAGTTTTATTCCAATATGGGGCAAAACCAAAACAAAATACATTTATAATGCATAATCTCAATTATGCATTTGATTTAAAACATGACAGTAAACTTTAACAGTACATTTAGAGGGAGAATGTAAAGGCCTTTTCCCCCATTTTCCAGACAATTTTTGCATAACCAGTCTCAGAATATCACTAGAATAGGACCTTCTTTCCTTTCAAGGGCAGAAGAAGAAAAAGATATTTTTGCATGTTTTCTCCATGTGAAGGAGAATTCGTGCTTTGCCTTTATCTCTAAATGAATTATTATGATTTGCTAGAAGTCCTGAAAAATAACCAGGTCTACCTTTTTTAAATGTTGTCTAATACTGATACCCTGGTAGCTTACCTGAGGCACCAAAAGATCCTGCCGTGTGCATAGCATAAACAGCTGAAGAAAGCCTGTGAGGTCTACAAAAAAATCCTATTCTAAGAGATACAAGGGAAGGCAGAAGCAATCCATCATGCCCCGTAGCTTTGAAGATCTGGTAATATTTGACACTGAGATTATGACACTACAAGTGTATGTTATCAAACATTTGGAATTTTGTGATTTACCACAGCCCTAACAGCACCCCTAGCCAGCCCTAATTTGCACTGCTTAACTTCATCTCATGACATAAGTCATGAGTGAGTCAAATAAAAGCTCTGGAGGCATCAAACATGCTGAGACTAGAGATACTAGAAGCAGCTGTGATGTACCAAATATTGAGTAATGTTGCATATTTGACTGATTGTGAAACTTTGTTCATTTACAGCCAAGTTTCTGTTGCATTTCCTTCTCCTAAAGATTTATGTCCTTATTTGCATGTTGATGCACTTTGAGTAAGAGCAGAGGCTCACTAAGCAGATATGGAATTACAGCCCTTTTAAAATGAGACTATGAGCACTGTACACCTGCTTGTATGATCTGTGGAGATAATACTGCAGACTATATTCAGAATAAAATTGATTGTGTTTACATATTAAATATTCTTTGAACATGACAATGTGATAATACAAAGGGCAGTTCAAGCTCTTTCTAATCTCATTCTTCCCTTCTCAGTAAGAATCATGAAACGCAGACCTGGCCCTTCAATGGGTTATGTATCCCTTATCTTAATATTCAGAGCACTCTACCAAAGCCAAATTTAAGAGGCTGGGTGGTGCATCATGAAGGGAAATGACATAAAATGTAGCTGAATAAAAAAGGTCTTGACAAGGATGTGTGTCTTGTGGGAGAACATTAGATACATGGCAAGGACAAGAAAATCAGATGTTAGGAAACCTTTTATCTTTGTTTTCCTTGGCAGTATAAATTGTGAAGTCATATCAAGACTGTTTGATTTCTGCTTTTCTGCTTTTGAAAGGAAGAAGCCTAGTGAGGGGGGGGGGGAAATGGTGGATTATCTCTTGAGTAACTGTAAAAATAGCTTCCAAAACAAATGGATTGCCTCAAATGCCAATCTGATATATACAGCGAAATTACTTTTTAGCTTAAACTTTTCAATTCTAATTTATTCCCCTTCCTCCTTTCACAGATCAACTGCATGTCTCTTTTTTCTCTGCTATTTAATTAGATTTGGGCTTCTCGGCCTGCGCAGAAGAAAAAGCAAGAGAGCTATACTGGTCTAGTAGAACAGAAGAGGCATTCAGTACAGCTGTGTTAGAGTCTAGAGTTTCATTCCTTGTCAGACTTTCTGTGTACTTGCACAGTCTGAGAGTTGCCCTCTAAATGCCAAATTAGCTCTAGTAGAAGACAAAACTGACTGCAGCCATAGCAGAACAACAGGTCCCAAGTTTTTCGAAATGGAAGTTTCTATTTGTAGAAAGAATATTTTCTTGGAATTCTCTTGGGATCCTTACAATACTGGAAACAACAAAATGTAGTATAGCCTTTTGGAGGTAGAAAAATCTTTTTAAAGGGAGAATGCTTCAAAACACCATAAGAATATGATGATCACTAAATCTTTCCAGACAGTAAAAGAAATTCTACACGTAAATAAATCTTCAGGAATACTTAAGCTATAGTCACTTTTGACCAAAAATATTATCAAGATAGTTTCTTTGACAGTGTGGTGGCAAAAACCCCTGATGCAGAAGATAGAAACAGAATGAGAATTGCCAGGGCTTTTCTAAAGAAACTGGGTTGTTATTCAGAGAGAGTAAACATTTCTGAGAACATTTCTGGACCATAAAATGTCCCCCAAAAAGCACAGTCTTAGGGGTTATTTACTTTTCACTTTGAAACAACCCACCCATATAACACAGCCAATAGGAGCTCAGATAAATTGACAAATAAGCAATTCTTTCCCATCCCATCAGAAAAACAATTCTACCACTGGGTATCAGATCTGTAACATTTTCAGACAGTTTTTGTTTTCTGTCAATAAGATCTTAAGATAAACTTGTTCCATATGCCTAGGAAATAGCCACCTTTAAGTTTTCTGATGAATGCTTTTATCAAGTTACATGTAAACAAATGTTCCATTTCAGCTTCAGGAGATAGAAGTTCTGGTCATTTAGGTGCTTGGAGCTGTCAAGAAGGCAGATTAGGTACAGCAGACAAAATGAGTTTTTGAAGGCATCACCAGCTAAGGACAAATGTCAGTCATTAGAAAAGCCTACAGCCTGGTTCAAAGAATTGTGTTAGACCTTCTCTGCTGACAGCCTCAGTGGTTGATGGCAAAGAAAAGCTGCTCACAAAAGAAGAAATCATAGCCTAACCATGAAGCAATGCCAGTAAGTCAAAAATTCTCTGATGACCTTATGGAAAGACACAACTTTCATCCACCCTTAATACAAGTTTCCAGGTATGATCTTAGTGGCAAGAATTTTGTGGACTGCAAGAGAGTGAACCCAAGAACTATTAGGTTTAATTGTATTTACCTGTGTGGCTAAGGTACTCTTCTCTTGCCTTAGCACTGTTGAAGCAGCTTGATAAAGATCAGTCCCTCCAGGCACTTAAATCTTGGATTGTTTCTGGAGATATTTCTGGTAAGTTTTCCACTGACTGTGCTGGAACAGATGCACCAAGGACCACTCCAATAATATGTTGACATATTTAGCCATGCAATTAATTCATTGCAGAACACTGTTATTTGATAAAGGCCCTGTTAGAATAGTTGCCTTAGGCTGTATAACTTTCAAAACAATGGCTTTTGTACGTTTTCTTCCACTATATGTACCTTTTGCTGCTTATGATTCATACATATATCAAATATGATGCCTAAAAGGTTTTTTTCTGTTGACAGTGCCAACCTGATTAATCAAGTCTTGTTGATTTTTCAGTCCTTCAAGCTCTGCCTTGAAAAACAAAGATCGAGTTTAATCTTTGAATTATGGATGCTTGTGCTCTAAATGTCACAGCAACAACTTCTTCACTCTCAGCAAGCCGGCACTTTATAACACAATGTAAACTTTGATTTGAAACTAGAGAAAAACCACAAACTACATATATATATATATAAAATGTTATATATTTTCTCCACTTTTCAGATTTTTTTCACAATTTAGAACTTTCTACTATGATGCAGAAATTCCTTCTGGATCCTCTGAAGCAGAGCTCATATGGTTTTGCCCCTGCTAGCAACAGAGCACAGGCTTTATACTGGGTTTGCTGCTCCTTAGGGCTGAAGTTTGACAGACTTGCTTTGTCTGAAGTTGTTTTGACCTGTCTTCCACTTTGTTCTAGTTTGTTTAGATGTTACATATCTTTTTTCTAATGAACAGGTGGCAAAGCTTGATTTATTTTACTTTTGTTAATCTCTGCATCCTATAACCATAATTTTATAAAGGTAGTAATAACAAGTAGTTATTCTGTGCAGAATGAAATATTTATGACATTGAGATAATGATGGAGTGTAGAAGAATATGAACCTGGTATGGCATCAGGGGCCTTCAATTAGCAACACAAGACACACTGTAAAGGGGTTAAGGGCACAGGGTGACAAGAAAATGGGCACAGGCTGGCACTGGCAATCTAGAACCTGGAAGGCTAAAAACATGGCAACAGGCAGTTAGAGAAATGCAGACATGAAGCTGGGCAAAAACAGGTAACAAAGAGAAGAAAAAAAAAAGCTATGTAACATATATAAAAAACACCACACAGAGAAAATTCAGTTATAATGTGAACTTGCAGACCAGAGACAAAAGAGCAAGGTGTAGTGCTTGTTAGCAAGTAAATAAAGAAGATTCCCAAATGGATCCTAGATTAAGAAGAAACTATCATTATGATTATACTTCTCCCAACCAAGGGATCGTGATGCTGATAATTGACTGTACACACACCACACACACATATCTGAATTAAATCATTCCTTTTAACATCCAGAAGAACACTGGAAGGGTGACCACACTACCAGCATAAAAACAAACAAACACAACTGGTGACAACATGAAGTGCTGGGTCCAGTTCTGGGCTCCTCAATACAAGGGACACATGGACTGAGAAACAGGACTGTGTCCAGCAAAGGAGCATGAAGATGATGAAAGGGCTGAAGCACCTGGAATCCAGGTGGATGGGACTTTAAGCAGCCTGGTCTAGTAGAATGTGTCCCTGCCCACGGCAGGAGGGGTGGACTAGATAATCTTTATGGACTTTCCAACCCAAACCATTCTATGATTCTGCAATTCTATGATCTCCCCTGTCAGGAAGGGCTGAGAGAGCTGAGACTGTTCAACCTGGAGAAGGCTCAGGAGTATCTCATCAATGTGCACAAATACTGCATAAGAGGAGTAAAACAAAAGAGCCAGAACCTTCTCAGTGATGCCCATTGACAGGACGAGAGACAACAGGCACAAAGTGAAATACAGAAAATTGCACTTAAAGGTAAGAAAAAACTTATTCACAGTGGGATGGGGGGCAGTGGGAGGAACACTGGCACAGGTTGCTCAGAGACATTGTGGAGTCTCCATCCCTGGAGGTATCCAAAACCCAAATGGACATGGACCTGAGCAACTTGCTGTAGTTCACTCTGCTTTGAGGGTGGGCTTGGACTAGGTGATCTTAAAAGGTGCATTTTTTTGTTGTTTTTTTTTTAATTTTAAAATTAAAATTTGAAAATTTTACTTTCATGCAAAAACACCTCAGCCATCCCGTGATTCTGTAATTCTGTGTGAATCTATGATGCTATGAAAAAGGGGGGTGTATAAAATTTTTAACTCTTTTCTTTCTATATTACTCTTTTTTTTTTTTTTTTTTTTTTTAAGAAATCACATCTGGACTAATAATAACTCATTGATGAAAATGTTAAGATTTTAAATACACTAATAATTGAGTAGTTTACATATGAGGTGTGTTTCTTTTCTGCCAATGGCAAGATTTTAAGCATACCACTCTATATACTCAAAAAGTACTATAGAGAGATGCCAAAGTGCCTATGTAGTGTATTGGTAGTATAGTGAATGACTAAGCAGTGTATTCACCCAGATAGCTCATTCTGTCAGGGACTGTACACATGACTGCTTCGCTTCCATAGGGTGATTGAATCTTCTTTTAAAATGGTTACATTTTTTGGTTTTTTTGAAGGTCAGCCCAGTCACATAGACTGTTCCAGCTCTAATACAATTTGACTAGCTGGCAGAGTTTTTAGGAAGTTCAATACCCTTATTCACAACTAAAAGCAATCATGGTGTTTCTCAGGTTACAGCAATAACTGGAGCATACTTTATAGTTTCCATTTCACATGCAGTAGCCACAGCTTTCAGTGTACTTGGTGGGCTTCTTTTTGTGGAAAGGTTTGTTGCTTGTTTGTTTTTTTGGTTGGGAGGGTTCTTTGTTTTGTTTACTGGGCTTCAGGAGAGCTAACTTTGGCCTCTTCAAGGACCTACTTGGAGGAATCCCATCAATTAGGGCTGTAGGGAGGTCCAGGAGAGCTGGCTAATAGTCAAGCATCACTTCCTCCAAGCTTAGGATAGGTGCATCCCTAGGAGCAATAATCAAGCAAAAGGGGCAGAAGGCCGGCACGGATGAGCAAGGAGCTTCTGGTAAAACTTAAACAGAAGAAGGAAGGTTACAAGATGTGGAAGAATGGACAGGCTACTTGGGGGAATATAGGGATGTTGTCAGAACATGCAGGGAGGTGATGAGGAAGTCTAAGGTCCGTTTGGAATTAAAGCTCACAAGGGATTTCACAACAATGAGAAAGGCTGCTTTGAGTGCATTAGCAGGAAAAGGACTAGGGAAAATTTGCACCCACTGCTGAATGAGGTGGGTGCCCTGGTGACAAAAGGCACAGAGAAGGCAAATTACCGAATTCATTCTTTGCTTCAGCCTTTACTGCCAAGGCCAACCCTCAAGTTTCCCAGACCCTGAAGGCAAGACAGGAAGTCTGGAGAAAAGGAAGACTTTCCCTTGTGTTGCAGCTTGAGTCCAAACCAGTTTACCTCACACAGGGCACCAATTGTCACAGTACAAGCAAAACCAGCAAGCTGCAACAAGGCTTTTACTGCGGATCAGATTCTACTGTTCTTACTGTTTCTCTGTCCTCCAGACCACACTCCTCCTTCTCTCTGCTTCATCCAGGTTCTTCTTTCTTGGAGCTCATTCTCCATCCAATCTCCCTCCCACAATCCTCAGTGCTATTTAACCACTTTGTAGGAACGAGCTACAGCAGCACATCATCCATGTCAATCAACCCTCTGCCTTCAAAGCAAGGCCACAGCTGCATGTTATCAATGTTAATCAACACACTGCCTTCATTCCTCTACACCCTTGGTCAAGGAGGATCACGTTAGAAATCACTTAAGCAAACCTGATACTCACAAATTAATGGGCCCAATGGATGCACCCTGAGTGCTGGGGGAGATGGCAGATATTATTGCCAAGCAACTCTCCATCATCTTTGAGAGGTCATGGAGGACAGGAGAGCTGCTTGAGGACTGGTGGAAAGCCAATGTCACTCCAGTCTTCAAAAAGGGTAACAAGGAGTACTCAGGAAACTACAGGTCAGTCAGCCTCATCTCTACCCCTGGAAAGGTGATAGAGCAGCTCACCCTGGAGGTCACCTTGAAGCGTGTGGAGGAAAAGAAGGTCATCAGGACCAGTCAACATGAATTCACCAAGGGGAAATCATGCCTGACCAACCTGATAGCTTTCTATAATGGAATGACTGGCTGGATAGGTGAGGTGAGAGCAGTGGATGTTGTCTACCTTGACCTCAGCAAGACTTTTGACACTGTCTCCTGTAACACCCTCACAGGTAAGCTCAGGCAGTGTGGGTCAGATGAGCAGACAGTGAGGTCGACTGAGGACTGGCTGAATGGCAGAGCTCAGGAGGTTGTGATCAGCAGCACAGAGCCTGGCTGGAAGCCTTTAGCCAGCAGTGTTCCCCGGGGGTCAGTACTGGGTCCAGTCCTGTTGAATTTATTCGTCAGTGACCTGGATGAGGGAGAGCATCTACCCTCAGCAAGGTTGCTGGTGATACTGGGAGGAGTGGCTGACACACCAGAAGGTTGTGCTATTATCCAGCAAGACCTGGACAGGCTAGAGAGTTGGGTGGAGAGGAACATGATGAAGTTCAACAAAAGCAAGTGTAAGGTCCTGCACCTGGGGAGGGACAACCCCATGTACCAGTACAGGCTGGGGGCTGACCTGCTGGATTGCAGCTCTGTGGAGAAGGACCTGGCAGTTCAGGAGGACAGCAAGTTGCCCATGAGACAGCAGTGTGCCCTGATGGCCAAGAAGGCCAGTGGGATCCTGAGTTGCATTAGGAGAAGCATGGCCAGCAGGTTGAGGGAGGTGATCCTGCCCCTCTCCTTTGCCCTGGTGAGGCTGCATCTGGAGTGCTGTGTCCAGTTCTGGGGTCCCCAGTTCAGGAAAGACAGGGAACTACTGGAGAGGGCCCAGCAGAGGGCTACAAAAGGAACTGGAGCATCTGCCTTATGAGGAAAGGCTGAGAGAGCTGGGCCTGTTTAGCCTGAAGAAGAGAAGGCTGAGAGGGGATCTTATCAATATCTACAAATATCTTAAGGGTGAGTGTCAAGAGGATGGGGCCAGGCTCTTTTCAGTAGTGCCCACTGACAGGACAAGGGGTAACAGGCACAAACTGCAACACAGGAATTTCCATCTGAATATGAGGAAGAACTTTACTTTGAGTGTGACAGAGCACTGGACCAGGCTGCCCGGAGAGGTTGTGAAGTCTTCTCTGGAGACATTCAAAACCTGCCTGGATGCAGCTCTGTGCAACCTGCTGTAGGTGAACCTGCTTTAACAGGAGGGAGGGCCAGATGATCCCCAGAGGTTGCTTCCAACCCTGGCCATTCTGTGATTCTATAATTGGTAATTTCTGAGTCAGAGAGTAATGTCATCATTTTCTCAGCCTTTGCTTGTGTTGATGATTACAAATTTAGGTAGCCCTGTCAACAAGGAACATAAAAGTCAGGAAAATACTTATCATCTCAGAGTTTTTTCTTTTTTAATGTTTCACACATGCATTTTAGATCACATTTCACATTCTCTGTTCAGCAGCAAAATGGTATGTTTCTCTGTATATCACATATAAACGTACAAAACACATACAAAGACTTGTAGGAGAAATATGGTGCTGTATAACTCAGCATTGATTCTAAACTCTGGTGCTTCAGTCAGCAACCAAATACCAAAAATCTGACAAAAGAGGAATTGCAACTTCTTCTTGGAGTTAAGTCAGTCAAGACCCATCTGGTTTTAAATAGAGCAAGACAATAAATTTTGCTGCTTATATTGTCAAGGAAGTAAAAGCAGTTGCAGTGGAAAATATGAGTAAAATATTAGAGATGGAGAGACTAATCTGGTTGTAAAGTATTGGAGTGTTGCTTGTGAGTCTTCTGAGAATAAAATCAACATTCATGCAGAAGAAATTTCTGACTCTGTCAATCAATTTCATCATAAAAACCACCCAGAATATTTGCTATGGCTTCTGTCAAAAACCCAAAACAAAAAAGAAAACAAACAAACAACAAAACCAACATTGAGAGTCAGAATTATTTCATGTGTTTAGTGAAACGTTACATGAGTACAGCTACTAGCAGTAATAGGCAAAGGTATCAGCTTTGGTTTCTTTACTATTGGCATTTTTGTCACATCTCATCCAAGGGACAGCGATGTCTTTGCTGCCCTGTCCTTTTATTATAGCTATCATGCTGCGTCTCCATGATGAGGGTCATACTCTGATCAATCAATATTTGTTACTGCTGCTCCTAAGTGCAGAAATAATACATCACATCACCTGTCTTCCTGGTAATTACAGTGGATCCTGCTTGTGCCATTTATACCACAGATTAAAAGATAATTTAAGAAGAAAAGACTTGTTAACCTGCAACTTCTTTTAGCTCTTCAGCATAGGAATTATCCCTAATTGAACTGTTTTACATACAATATAGCAAGAGTGATTAAGCTTTAAGGAAACTAAAAGTCAACTGACATGACAACTGGTGGATGGCATACTGAACAGAGAGTCTCCCTAGAGCTGGCCAAATGGAAAGAGATCCAACACAATATCTTTTCACAGTTTTCTCTGACTTAAACCCCTGAATTAAACAACTTTATCCACTGAGACTATTGCTTACAGAAGTAAATGTGCAGTGCTGTTCTCTGGCATCAAAGTAGCTAATACAGAACAGCCCACATCATACTATTAAATGTCTATACCCTTCAAAATCAGATGACCTCACTAAACAGACAAATTCAAATGGGTCCTAGCCTTTTTGAGTACTGGAAACTGGCACAGTTAACACTATACACAGTAGAGATTTAAGGTATAAGAACATTACCAGGCATTTCTTCATTGATACAGTTAATTACAATAAGAACCATTGATTACTTTCAGAAGATAGGTACCTAACTGAGCCTATTGAGCGTAATACAATAGCCCAGGGCTTAGAGCAGGAAAGCTGGGTCCCAGGCTGCCTAAAGGTTTTTGCTCTTTCAGAGGGGCTAGCCTTTCCTCTTTCTACTGATCGTAGTCCATAACACCATAAAGAACACAAACCCATCAGTTTCATCCCATTTAAAAGATATGCAAGAAATAACATGAATTATAAGAAAGATTCACACTTTTGCACCTTACTTTGGAGAATCTCAGATTTGTTTAAAGCCACTGCAAATCAGTAATTGAAACTGAAGAGCTGGCTTCAAATTTCTATTATGATGTAATGAGACTGCACTGTAATGTTAGGTACACTACAGCTTCTAGGTGTGCACATTGTGAACCAGACACTTTTGGACATGGGATGAGTAAATCTGAGATGAATATTTTTATGAGTTCTTCTTGCATGCTTGGTCCCCAAGTGCTTTTTGAACTTAAGGACCATTAAGAGATGAATTATTTTTTTCTCCCTTCCTGATCCCTCCTGTGGACTTACTAAGCTCAACAAGACAAAAAATAGCTGGACTAACATAGCAACAACAAACAAAACAAAACCCACACAGATTCATGCACTGTCTACACTTTACACCTATAGAAGTCCTTCCACAGCTAATGTACCTGATACTTTTCATGTTCTGGCAGTGAAGCACTAACTCCTTCTTGTCTCACCCCAGAGGTGTTGGCATTCTCAAAAAGTTGGCAGATCCTCATGGTCCTCAATCAGTTAATGACCTATCCTGAAGGCTTTTGCTATTGAGTGCTTTCAGGAGACTAAATTCTGCATTTGGAGCACTCTGAGAACTACTTATATCATTGCAGGTATTAAACAAGACTGTTCCCCATGTCAAGTGAGCACTGTGATCATTAACTAACTAAAAATGGAGAGGTACACCTCCCAGGGATGTTTTATGAACATACCTTGTACAATCCTCAAGTCTCTACCCTTTAAAAGGGATTCAGAGTGGTAAGCCCCATTTGGAGACAGACCCCTCTGCCAGTCTTAGAAAATGTGCTTAGATTCTTGGAAATTAAGAAAATTATTTCAACCACA
Source organism: Falco rusticolus (assembly GCF_015220075.1). Taxonomy (NCBI): domain Eukaryota; kingdom Metazoa; phylum Chordata; class Aves; order Falconiformes; family Falconidae; genus Falco; species Falco rusticolus. Next base: position 37,759,964 of record NC_051188.1, on the reverse strand, counting down.
AGCATTCCCTCTCTGCTTTCCCTCGGCTAATTGGGAAGTATCTCATTGGGTGAAGTGAGGCTTCCATGTTTATGCATGTAATTTCCAAAAACTTCTCAGGCAGGGATGCAATGTACCAAAAAGCTAGGTTTCACTATCATAAATTCCTCTAGGGATCTTAACTTTAATGCCTGCAGCTGCCTGCTTCATGACATGTGGAGACTCTCTGGATGTCAGCAGAACTTGCCCCCAGACACCCTGGCAAACCATAGCTTCAGAGAGAAGCTCCGTCCTGTGCCTCTCTTCAGGTCTGCAATATCAAGTTCATAACAAATGTTCTCAGAATAAAAAGTAATTATTCTTATTATATGATACTCATTACAGACTGAAAATAGAAATGAAAATACCAAACAATTTTTAATAGAGCAGAGTATGGCATGCGTGCTTCAGTTTCAAAGCACACGTGAAGTACCCATTTGCAGTGAAAAAATTGTAAATTTCTGATGCAGTATTGACTGATATAACTAAGCAGATTTTGTAGCACTTTCCAATATTTCAGCCACAGCTGAGCTTTACCGAATTTTCTGAAGTATTCTAAAAAATTACTGAAAGCCTGAATGAATGTAAAAAACCACAAGCATTTGCCATCAGAGGGTTAATAACACTGTGACAGATATATTAAACTGATAATATTACTGATTTTAATCCAAGAGACAGGAATTTTTTTTATGCATATGTTTGTACATACAATGATTATTGTGTGTAAGAAAGAGGATACAAGGGAAAAACAGATTTCTTCCCTTTGGGACATTTGTGAGTCATACTACAACAAAAAAGGAGTTCTTCTTGCACATGTACATAAAACTGCTGCTTATTATGTAAATTCAGTCTGCCCAGCATTAACCCGCCTCTGTTATTCAAAAACACTTCAACAGAAAGCCCCCAAGGACATGCTGCAGGGGTGCAGTTGTGTGACTTTGCTATCACTCATATAAAAATAAGTAATTAATTAAAATGGGAGTGATCATGAATCAAATCTATGAACTAATTATTATCCACATAAACTATCTTAATATAGCCTTATTTATGCATAAAGTCTACCTAATTACCATTGAAAATTGAGATTTCTGAGTTGGCACAAACACTCAAAATAAAGCAGAGTGAATATCTAATTAATGTTTAATTGTAGTACCAGTTACTGTCCCTCATTCCCAAGTCTCTAGGCACATACGCCTCCCTTTTTCTTACCCAAGCATAAAAGTTCTGAAGTCCTACAAAAGGCTTGCACTTTTCTTTTTTTTTTTTTTTTAACAACACAAAGGAAGTCAAGCTCAGAGAAAAAGAAAAACCCTCTTTGTTCTGCTAATCCACAGTTCAGGGACTTCCCAGATGTTTGGTTTTATGTTGTCTTTGGAGTGGAGCTGTGCTTTAAAATTTTTATGTCCTCTTCCACAGGACTATTCTGCTCCTTCACTAAGAATTTCAAACAAAATTTTAAACTTTTATATTTATTTGTAAAACTTGATATACTTGTTAAGTCTAATTAAAAAAATCTTTATACTGTAATATTTAATTCTGCTACTTTTAAAAACTCCATTCTTTTAGCTGTAATACTATTTCAGAATCTGGATCTCTGTTAGAAGTAAAACTATCAACCACCATCATTCAAAAGTAACCACCTGGAAAACCCAGACCTCAGGTCCCATAGGAAAAAAGACACAAGACTTCAAAAGTAATAAATATTCCTTTCTGTATAGCTATCCTTGAGTGTCCAGTGTGATTATATTTCGGATGTTTGTCCTCAACTATAAGGAATACCAAAAACTCCACAAATTTACTTTCATGGTGTATAAACTGAGAGCATAACTGCAGAAACTAGGACTTCGTAACAAGCCAAACATCATGAAACAATAACTTAAGCAACTAGGACCATTTCAAAAGATATTAAGTTTCACTGACTTTATGAATTGGGGGTGGGGGTGGGTGGGGTGTATTTTAATTATTATAAAATATTTTATAAAGTAGGATTTGAAATTATTTTTTGTTTAATATATTATAAAATATATTTATGGGTTTTATTTAATTAATTAACTCTTTATAATTAATAATATCTGTTGCTCAGCCAAAACTCTTGAGACCAGAAGTAAAAAGAAACTTGTGAGACAAAAGCAGAATTCAAGGTTCTATTCCTGGCAAGATCTTGGCTGGTTAATATTAATGCTTCTCAGGTACACAAAAACCCTATCATAAGTGTCCTGACGCAGCTGAGCTGCTGAACAGCTATCTCAGGCCTGTCCGTTAGAAGGATTCCAAAACTGCATTTTTCCTCCAGGCTGGTCATGCAGGTCATGCACCCTCTGCACAGCTTTGCAGTTAGCACCATGCTAGGGACATGGTGCCCACCACTTCCTTTTAAAACAGTGTCAAGAGTGCGCACACCGCTTGAAGGAGGTAAAGGTTTTACCCCTTTGCCTTTGAGAAGATTCATGCCTACAGCCCCGTTCCACCAGAAAGAAAGCCCAACGCATGAGCCCACGAGCTGTTCTGAGTTACAATATTTTCCACATCCCTCTCGCTATATTCCACCCAAGTACAGCTGTTGGTTGATATCTGGGGTATCTGTCCAAAGTGTCCTTATGGTCCCCATGCTCATATGAATGGCTGCACTAGGTAAACCAAAAGTCCATCTAGCACAGGAGTCTGCTTTCCATGATAACCACAAACTGATACCCTGTCAAAAGTAACCCCATAAAAAAATGTGTAATACTTCTTTCTAATTTCTAATAATTCTTTTTTCTCCAACTATTTTTGACATTATAAAATGAATGTAGGCATTTACCACCTTTTAGATCTTAATCAGGGCTTTCAGTCTTGTGCCTCTAGATCTCTTTAAGAAAAACCACATAACTTTTAAAACAATGTCTTACAGAACTAAGCCATTAAGACACTTGAAAATAAAGCTGCAAGACCTCAGTGGAACCCTCCTTTGCTATTCTGTATGTACCGTTCCATGGTGCAATGCAAAATGATTGAATAATGGAAGCAAGCAGTAATTATTCCTCTCATTAAATGAGTAGCTCAAAGTACATTAATAATACTAATCCATTTCATATTTTACTTACAGCAGGTAAATTATGAGAAAGACAAATTACTAGAATGCCTCCTCCATAATCAAGAAGAATATTATTTGTTGACTCTTTATTATTATCAAAACCACATTCATTGAACCACTACAGCACTAGTGACAAATTATATTTATATTGGTATTGATCACATTTATTATTAACCATGACAACAGTAGTATTATTAGTGCTAATCCCAGCTACTGTTATACATTTATAAAAACACATACTTAAGTACCTTGGACCAGTTTTATTTCTTTCATAAATCCAGTAATATTCAACATAATCAGTCCAATATCTACTCCAGAGAATTCACCATCAGATGAAGCAAGGCAAAAAACTAGGCACAGAATAATTCAGATAAAAATTATCTGAGGAATTAATGGGAAGAATGGAAAACTGGGAGAAGTCCTGAATGAATTGTGAGATTTAATAAAGAATTGGGGGAAATGAGACAAGCTCACACACACCAAAAAAAGAAAGGAAAAAAAAAAAAAAGATAGAGGAAAGATAATGGTAGAAGCAACCATACCAAAACCGGAAGAAAAGGAGGGGGAAAAAAAGACATTATGCAGGAATATGAAGGTTATAATTTGCCATGCCAGCTAGGGAGAAACTAATTACTGCCACAGTCAGTGTAACATTTAGCCCCAGAAAATGGTGGGTACTTTTAGTTAATTAATTCCTCAGTGTATTCACTATACATTGAATACACACACACACACAAGTTGTTGACATGCAGCAGCTTGTAATTGCTAATTAGTTGTCCTGTGTCTTGCATGTATGTCTGACCTTTCAGATGCTTCAAATGACCCCTCGTGCTGTAGATGACCCTGCAGCATGAACTGCATAGCCATACACAACTAGTAATAGATTCATTAATTCAACATTTGGTTAAGATACCATCTACTGATTTCTGTAGTGCAGGCAGGCTCTTAAATTGTTTATATAACCGAGGAACAAACATAGCATTTGTTCAAATAAAGTGGTTTTTTTCCTCAGTTCAGAGCATGTTTTACAATACTTCTTATGCCATTTTATATTTCTCCCCTATAGAATCACACAAGCATAAAGTACATTATATTGGAAGGGATTTCTAGAGGCTCTCCTGCTTCTGCTCAAAGCAAGGCCATTTAAGCAGGTGGCTCAGGGTCATGTTCAGTCAGGTTTTGAGTATCTCCATATACAGGGACTCCACAACCCCTCCGCACAACCTGCTCCAGTGTTTGGCCACCCTCACAATAAGAATTTTTCCTTCTATCTATAAGAGTTTTCTGTGTTCCAACTTCTGTCCGTTGCTCCTTGTCCTTCTGCTGTGCATGTCTGAGAAAAGTCTGACCCCCTGATCCCTGTTCCCTCCTGTTAGGAAGTTACAGGCAACAGTAGAGGTCTACCCTTGACCTATTCTCAAGGCTGAATAGACCCAGCTCTCACAGTCCCTCCTTGTACTCCAAGTGCTCCAGTCGCCTGATCAGCTTGGTGACCTCAGTATGTCAATGTCTTTCTTGTACTGGAAAGCACAAAATTGGACACCATACTGAAATGTAGCTTCCTAGGTGTTGAATAGACATCAATAATCACTTGCCTTGACCTGCTGCCTACACTTTTGCTGCCCAGTATGACGTTGACCTTCTTTGCTGCAAGGGCACATTGCTGATTTATCTTAAACTTCCTATCTGCTGGGACCCTAGGGTCCTTTTCTACAAACTAACTTTATTTCCCAGCTGATCAGGTGCAGGACTTCACTTGCCTTGGTTGACCTTCATAAAGTTCAGTAGGCTCATTCCTCTAGCCTATAGAGATCCCTCTGAATTGCAGCCCTACCCACCAGTTTATAAACTGCTCCTCCCAGTCTAGTATCACACACAAGCTTGCTGAGCACATCTGTGCCTCTAGAATGAGGGCTTCTGCTAAATATCTGTCCTTCTTGTTCTTAAAGGCACTGAATGGAGAAGATGTCACTCTTCTCCAGGCAATTTCTCCATTGGTTTAACATTCTTTGTCTTCTTGATTATTCCTTGTTCATTTTTGCATACGCTTATCTCTGCAGAACTGAACTCTATTTTTAAGGTCTCTTCTCCAGCACTGAAATTATCTGAATTCTAATCTTGTCCTCCAGTTCACCATAGGAACTATTGAGGCTTCTATTTCCATAACTGTAAGAAGCAGTCTCCATATTCCACCATCTAGACCAAAAGGAATATTCTGAACAGAAATAAGCCTCAGAAAAAATCCTTTCAGAACAGCCTCAATACACCTTTCCATTTTATTTAGATCCGTAACAAATTACACTACACTCCTATTACATTTTTCTAATCTATTGTGCGTGCATCCAGTGTGTATGATAAGAGCATGCTTCCTTATAAGAATGTCACGACAGAAAGTGCCCAAAGCTTTATTAAATTCAAAAAAGAACTATCCTTTCACTTTCCCTTATTCACAAAGCTCATGAGGTTACTGTGGAATAATGTTCATTTGATTTGGAAATATTAATTTTTGACAAATTTCTCCTGAGTGTTCCTTATCCTTTTAGTAATCTTCCAAATGTCTTGAAATTATTGATGATTTGTTACAGAATTCTCAACAGTACAAGCTTAACCAATATGCTTGTCATACTTAGCTTCCTCTTTTTTTGAGCACTAGCACTACCTTTACCCCATTTCCTTTCTTTCTCCTTGACTTCTCAGGTATTAGTATTAATGATTCAGAACTTGCTTCAGCATTTATGCTTTTAGGATACAGTGCATTCTCAAATGGGTTCTTTATTCAGTGCTTTGCAGCTGGTTATGCTTTAATTTTATATGCATCAACAATATTATCTGCTCAGGGAACTTTAAGGTTTATACTTTTCTCTTTATGTCAGATTAATACCATTAATTTGTCTCAATTTTTATCAATGAAAGCTAGAACCAGACCATCATGATAAGTCAAGAAAATTTGTATTGAAGACAGTGAAATTATACTGATCTGAATAATTGGATTCCTGGACTTCATTTAAATTTCTCAAGCTGACTTTTGTCATTTTCTAATGTAAAGCAACCAAAAATGCTTTTATTACAGCAGCATAATCACCTCTGTTCAAAATTTGAGTAATGCATGAAAAACACAGATGATTTATATTTTCTAAAAACTGGAAGTACATTCAATAACAAAAATAAAGAGTTCAATTTTTAGGTACCCTACCCAATGTTTAGATAAATTGATCTCTCAACAGTTAGCAAATGACTGAGAGAAAACAGAAAACAAGTAATCATCCAAACTTACCGCAGAATTAAATATTTCTAGGCAGTCATTTCATAGGGTTTTGAAATGAAAACTACACTGCCATGAGCAGAGTTAATTAAGCAGGAAAGAAGTATTAATACAATTTTCATGCCATTAAAAAAATTGGGGGGTTAAACATTTTTAAGGGAATATTTCAGCTTAATTTTCTCTTCCTTTTAGCACTGTAGTTAGAAATTAAACCTCAAAAATGATAAATGAGATCATTAGCTCACTGTACACTGCCATCATTGCCAAGGACTTTCATATCTGTATAAAGATAAGTCAAGAAAAACAACAACTTTAGGTGTGTCCAGAACTCTCAATAAGAAAAAAAAAGTCAGAGGAAAAAAAAAAAAAAAAACTATATCATCTCACCTTGCACACTACCAAAATTCCCAGGCCTGTCCAAGACATGTCTCATTTGTTCCGCTCACAAGATTCAAGATTCCAGTGCAAATTCTTAAACTGGAAGTGGCATCTATATAGCACAGTAATACTACATTTCCAGTCTGGTTATAGAAAAATAGACCAGACAATATAACCTTGAAGCAGTTGACCTCTGTGGCACAGATGAAGGCATGGTTTTATCCACAGGTAAATCATGGATATTGGTGATTACGTACTATGTAATGAGTAGCATGACCTAGATTATGGGCTATGGAAGCAAATGGTTAAGCATTTACACTTCATGTAAGGAGATACCTGAATTTGAGAAGCATCACTTAGAGACACAGAAAACCCTGCAGGTCCAATACCCAGCTATAAAATCAAATAAATATAGAATAGCTTTGGTTGGAAGGGACCTTTAAAGGTCATCTAGTCCACCCCTCCTCCACAATAAGCAGGGACTTCATTAACTAAATCAGTTTGCTCAGAGCCCCGTCCAACCTGATACTGGATATTTCCAGGGATGGGGCATCTACCAACTCTCTGGGCAACCTGTTCCACTGTTCCACCACCCTCATGGTAAAAAAAAATCTTTCTTATATCTAATCTGAATCTATCCTTTTTTAGTTTAAAGCCATTCCGCCCTTGTCCTATCACAACAGGCCCTGCTAAAATCTTTATCCCCATTTGTGTTATAAGCCCCTTTAAGTATCAAAAGACCACAATAAGGTCTTCCCAGAGCCTCTCTTCTCCAGGCTGAACAACCCCAACTCCCTCAACCTTTCTTCATAAGACAGATGTTCTATCCCTCTGATCATTTTTGTGGCCCTCCTCTGGACCACTCCAGCAGATCCATGTCTTTCCTGTACTGAGGACTCCAGAGCTGGACACAATACTCCAGGTAGGCATCCCACCAAAGCAGACTAGAGGGGCAGAATCACTTCCCTCGACATGCTGACTATGCTTCTTTTGATGTAGCCCAGGATACGGTTGGCTTTCTGGGCTGTGAGTGCACATTGCTCGCTCATATCCAGCTTTTCATCCGCCACCACCCTCAAGGCCTTCTCCATAGGTCTGCTGTCAATCCCTTCATCCCCCAGTCTGTATCAGTTGCCCCAAACAAGTTACAGGAACTTGCAGGTGGCCTTGTTGAACTTCATGAGGTTCACATGGGCCCATCTCTTAAGCTTGTCCAGGTCCCAGTGAGGTCCCAGGTTCTATATGCTGTAGAATATACCCAAAAATACAAATGTAAGCTTATAAATTTTAGAAGCCAAATACTCATTTCAGAAGCTATTCTGAACTCCATAAGCTATAAGCTTTTATATATTTCTAAGGTCACCCAGCCCTGACACTGTAAAGATCAATAGATCTTGACTGAGTTATAAATTCACAAAGGCTGTGTGCCTACAAGCCGTGTGGTTCTTCTATGACAAGTTAGCATGAGGCATTGCAATTCCTGAACCAGCAGTACAGTGGAAATAACAATGAATGTGCTCCCAGTTCAAGTTATTTCCTTTCTCATCGATACATATTTATTGTAAAAACTCTTCAAAGTCTCCAGCTAGGAACTAATTCCATTCCCCACTCTGCCCCATCAAAACCGCTAACCTATATCTATACTATTCAACTTTTTTAACTCTCACACAGCATTTTTGCCTAAACTGTGACAGTGTCATAGCTGAAGATGCGAGAGTCACAGAAAAGCATATAAATTCCTTTCTTGAGCAAAAAGTTCCTAAAGTGATATGTATATCACAAAAGGCTTCAAACATATTGTATAGCCCTTGCACCTTCCAGCACTCAAATACTAAATTTATTATAATCATGCTCCAAACACCCTTCTGTCCAGCATGAGTGAGTCATTATTTACCAAACCAACAGATAAAGACACATGCCTATGTCCTCAGTTCCAAGCCTGAGTTTGAGCAAAAATGTAGAAGGGACAGTCACTCTCTCACCTACTAAGATTAAATAACTATAAGCGATGAAATATTACTGTTATCTTCAGAACCACCACAAAAAATTTGTTCTAACCGTATTGAGATAGAGTTCATTTTCATGTTCAGACACCTAAATGTATGTGCATACCATGGAACTCTTTCAATGGTGTCTAGGCTTCTATTATGGACAGTGAAAAAAAGATCTTTCAGAGTTTAGCCTGAAGAAGACATGTACATTTGCCCAGCTGAACAGCTGCCTCAGCTCCACTAACTGTATTAAATAGATCTTCCTTGACTGTGTGTGATTTTCTATACATAGCTCACATATAGATATCTGCACTGTACAGACCTTATAGTCAGGAGTCTGAACCTGGAACTGAACCCCATCTTTTAAAACAAGAATCAAACCCCTATTTGTTGCATTCTTCTAGATAAAAGTACTATATTATGGAAGTGAGGTTTAAGCAACAGATTAGCATAGGATTCATCTCAATTTAAATTTATTGTATTTAGATGTCAACAGATGAGCTATTCACCCTAGGCTCTCTTGGTACTCTTACACCACCATTCACTTCACCTGTTTTAGACAGGCACTTTAGGATGAGATTAATTATGCCCTGAAAGTACTTATTTCTTTATATTAACTGTAAAAGAGTTTAGGATACCTAGCTCAAATCTGGCCATCTATAACAGAAGCCGGTCAATCACAAATACGAAATGGCAGAGCCATGCTGTAAACATTTCCTCTGTTCTCTGAGAAGCAATGAATCTTTAACAGCAAGGTCATGTAAAGCTCCTCTGCTCATTTTTACAACCCACAGAAGAGTCAACTGTAGCATCATTGTCTGGTCTAGAGTGGAAAATAGCTAATCTGCAGCTCTCTGAGGATTTAACCTATGAGATAAAGTGGGATCAGGTCTTGATTTCCCTACGAGTGCTTAAGCATAGACCAAATGGAGTAGTACTGTGACATGTAACTACAACATGGCTAGACATGCTTTATGCCCTGGATGAGAGCTTTCAGCCACTGTCCTTTAGTTTAGTAGCCAAGCAACCTGAAGCCAGAAACCTTCATTTTAAAGTATTGCAACATAAATCTAACCAGGGAAGGGCAATACTCTCCCAGATAAAATAAAAGCGAGAAAGCAAGCACAACAAACTCGCAGCCAACAAATCTCGCACAGGCAGCTCAGCACCCTGGAGTCACTGAGGAGCCTGACAGAAGCTTACACCAAAGTGCCCTTTGTGAGAGCTGTCACCTTGTCTGCTGTTAGCTCTGAGCCCCATATAACGGCATGTGCTACTCCTTGGGGTGGGGTGGGGTGGGCGGGAAATGTGCAAACAGAAAGCAACATTGCTTCCAGGTTTCACAACTACTTTAATTTAGACAAAAAAAAGTCTGCTTGAAAGTTACAGTGCAGAGTGAAAGGCAGGAGGCAGGCAGGCACAGTTTCATCAGGGAGAAGCCAGAAAGATACCTGGAAAGTTGGTCAGGAATTTGCCTGGAAATGGGAAAACTGTTCGATCCTGCTTTCTGCTGTGCCAGACTTGCAGTGGGTGCAGGCAGTAACAGGTATCAAAGACAAACTTCATAGCATCCTGACTCTGTTCCAGGGCTGCCCTGGGTTTGGCTGGGACAGAGTTAATTTTCTTCTTAGTAGCTGTGCTTAGTAAACAGTGCTGTGTTTTGGCTCTGGTGTGAGAACAATGCTGACAGCACACTGACGGGTTTGGGTTTTGCTGGGTCATGTTTATACTCAGTCAAGGACTTTTCAGTTTCTTGGGCCCTGCCAGGAGAGGGCTGGAGGGGCACGGGAAATTGGGAGGGGACACAGCTAGGACAGTGACCTGAACTAGCCAAAGGGATATTCCATACCATGGGACACCATGCTCGCTATATAAACTGTGAGGGAATTGTACAGGGCTGCCAGTTGTCGCTTGGGGCCTGGCTGGGCATCAGTCAGTAGGGATGAGCAGCTGTACCGTGCATCACTTGTTTTCTTTTCTCCCTTCCCTTTGGATTTCATTTCTCTCCCCCTCTCCCTTCTTTTCATTATAACTGCTATTGTTATTACTGTTATTTCTCTTTCATTTTTATTTTATTGGAATTATTAAATTGTTCTTATCTCAACCCTTGAGTTTTACATTCCTTTCTGATTCTCCTCCCCATCCCTCTGGAAGAGGGGGAAGTGAGCGAGCAGCTGCGTGGTGCTTAATTACCATATGCGGTTAAACCCCAACATGGGCCAAGCCCCAAATATGGATCATAGTGAAGACTGGAAGCAATTCCACCAAAAAGTTGAAGATTATCTCAAGAGAATGAACAGCTGAGTATTTCCAGCCTATAATGCTTGCCCGTGACTTCTTCTTCTCTGTCTTTGACTTGCACCTTTTGCTGAGTACTGCAGGAAGGAACAAACTTATTCAGCAGTGTCTAGATTATAGGCAGAGTTTTTGTGGGGAAGCAAAATGGAGGAAGCAGGACAGAAAAACTGCCATGATTCACGATGTATGGTAGACAGTCATGGGACTAAATGCACATTTAATGCTTTTTCCTCAAGAGATGCAATGAAATATCTGGATTCCTGGTACACATGTGATCAAATTCTACTTTGCAGTGCACCTTATGTCCTTGCTATGTCTTTGCCTTTTATGTCTTTGATTCTTGTCACAGGATGAGTCAGATCCAACATATTGTTTTAAAACACTTAATGCATTGTGAGAGGCAGCAAAAAAAATTGTGAGCTAGGAATATATGTTTGGGAAGAGAATGTGAAGATCTGTGAATAAGTTTATTTATTGACCGACATCTATGCCTCCCCTTCAGCTGTTGAGTTGTGTGCCATTTAACATCAAAGCAACACTTCTGAGACCTGAAACACCAGTGATGACTAGAGACTAGTAAAAAAATTAACATGAAGACAGGAAAGTAACTACTCTTGATATGTTACTCTAGGATCTCAAATAAAGACCTACTCCATACATATTTTCTTCTCTTCCAATGCACTTCATTTGGCCTTTTGCTTTTCTGAACAAAAGCAGGAAATTAGATCTGAAAGATTCCTAGGTCACTGTCTTACAAATATGTGGTCTTCTCAGCAAATACCATCATATTTACTAAGCTACAGTCCTGAGTTTTGTTCTTGATTGATCCAGTCTTTGTGCCTTGGCTATTTACTCCATTCCAGAAAAAGAATATATGACTGCTTTTGCAATAACAGCAAATAGTTGAGACAACTTCCTTTAAAATATATTTTAATTTAAATTTGAACTATTTTTACATCAATATATTCACATGTATTAGTAGCAGCATATTTCTTAGGTCTGATATGTTAGGTTAATAATGGATTTCCCAACATTTTCAAGGAGAAATTCAGCTCTTTTCTGTTTCACCTGAGCAGGTGATTCAGACATAGGATCCCTGTATATTTCCATTCTAATTTGTATTTAGTTACGTCTTTGAACTCTAGGCATTAGTGTCAGGAAAATATAGCTCAAAGTAACCATACCTCTCAAACCAAAGACATGTAACATTGCTCATTAATGTCACAGGGCTGTCCACTCATTTTTAGATGATTCAAGTAGAAAGAGGATTGGCTAATACAGACCTTCTTTTTAAATATCTTGAGGTAGTACTCACATGTTTTGAAGGCAAAGTGGAACACAACTTTCTTTTGTAGTACAAATCACTGTGACTTATATAAGGTTTTCCCTGAGAATAATTATGCACAAAAAACCCCCGAAAAAAAACCCAAAAAACCCCAAAACTTGTCATAGCTTTCTGGAAAACCTAATTCAATCTCCTGGAACACTTTTTTTTTTTAATAGTATTTATCACCTTGGTTGGTATGTAACAGTATTTCTCAAGAGTACCCTATAGTTAGTATTTGGCCCATTGACACTTCACAGGGAGTTTAAAAGAATACTGTAAATAACAGATGAAATTCTGTGATGATAAATGCAAAATTATGTCCATGGGGCGAAAAGAATCCTAAATTGCATGTAGAGTGATGAGTTCTGAATTACCACTGAAGAAAAAAAAATATCTTTGAGCTATAATGGGTAGTCTAAGGAAATGATCAGTAGCTGTCAAACAGAAAAGCAAAATACTAGAAATTATTTGGAAAAAGATAACACAACTGATGACAAAATTATTTCACATTCCAGTTCTGTGAGGCACCTGTATCTTGTAAACCATGTGCAGTTCTAGTTCTCACATCTCAAAAAGGAATATGGCAGCCCTAGAAGATTCATGAAGAAAGGTAGCAAACTTTGTCAAAGGTAATTGTAGTGCGTTGCCCCAGCCAGCAACTAAGCACCCACCTAGTCACTCGCTCACCACCCCCAGCAGGATGAGGGAGAAAATCAGAAGAGCAAAACCTGAAAACTTATGGGTTAAGATAAAGACAGTTTAATAAGTGAAACAAAGCTGCATGCACAACAAAGGAAAATAAGGAATTTATCCACAGGCAGGCAGGTGTTCAGCCATCTCCAGAGAAGCAGAATCTCTGAATACTCAGTGGTTGCTTGAGGAGAAAAACACTGTTACTATGAACATCCCCCTTTACTCCTTCTTTCCCCAAGCTTTTATTGCTAAGTATGACATCATATGGCATGGGAAAACCTTTGGTCAGTTGGGGTCAGCTGTCCAGACAGCTGTGTGCCCTCCCAACACCTTTCCCACCCCCAGACTACTCACTGGTGGGACAGCTTGAGAAACAGAAAGGCCTTGAAGCTATGGAGGCATTGCCTAGCAATAGCTAAAGTGCTGGTGTTTTGTCAACACTCCTTTGATCACAAACCTAAAACACAGGACCATATGTGCTGCTATGAAGAATATTAACTCTATCCCAGCTGGATCCCATAAAAAAAGAAAAAGCTTAAATATAAGAAATGACCAAATAAAACAAATAAAGTTTAATGATTAAGTAGATGATTCAAAACAAATAAAGAAGAAGTGCTTTCACACAATATGTAATTAATATGTAGAATTAGTTGCCACAGGTTGCTGTGGATTCCAAACTTTACATTTATTCACAGAACAATTTTAAAAAATCATAGAAGAAATATAAATCAAATAACAGTCAGTAAATGCAAAGGTAACTTAACCAGGAACAGATTTCCCTGTACTTGCAGATCTGTGGAGGCAAAGGGAATATACCTGCAAAGAACTCCCACATAATCTCCATGTTCATATATTGTCACATAAGTATCTGTTGTTAACTGCTTTTGGACACAGGACTTTTCTCACTTTTACGTATTGAAGACTTCAGTTTCCTTTAAAAACATGAAGGAAGAAGAGTTTTTGAAAAAGTAGTGAGATATCCATTGTAATGACATTTTAAAACAGATGCGGGTGTTTTCTTTCTCACCTACTTAGCCCATTAGCCTGCAAACTGATCCAGAAACAAGGGCAGACACATTCACACCATTCCCTTTTTGTTTCATTCATTTTCCTCTCCTTTCCTTTCCCTGTGGAAATATCAGCTTGCTTTCTTTTCTTTTCTTTTTTTTTTTTCCTTCCCCCCTTTTTACCTCCACACAGTTACATAGCTATCTGGAGCTAGTAGGTATTACACTCTCACAGAACCTAGATGAGAAAGGGTATATGAGCTCCATTTATAGCAGCATATGACATTGATGCAGTGGACTGCAAATAACATTGAAAACTTTGAAGTGAATGAACTGAAAAGTATCTTAAATTTCTTTCTGATCTGGTGATTCCAGCAGTTACATGTAACGGAAAATCTAAACAATAAAGGCCTTGGTCCCATAGAAGTCAATGCCAATTAATTAATGAAAGTCCAATAACCTATATTAGCCAGGACATTAAACAGTGACTTCTGATCTTAAAATATATGAAGGTCATGGCCGTTTTGTTTTTTTTTTTTAATATTAAAATGACATTACTGTTTTGTCCCACCCCCTCTTTCACCATAGATCTAATTACAGCTACATTCCCTAAATACAATTAATACGTATTGACTGAATTTTTAGCTGCCTGAAGTCCAGCTATACTGGCCTTGTCACTGGTGGCACAGATTGAACCCTGGTTACTAGGAAAAGTGTGGGCAATGGCTCATGCCAATTTTCTTTGCGCAATGCAACTCCCCAAAACACACTACTCTTTCTTCCATACCCAGATTTCTACTGCTCATTTCACTAGTTAGAATCCATGACTGAATTAACATGTGTAGTGTGCAGATTATTGGTAGAGCTATGTGCCTGAATTAAAACAAGAAAGCAAACAGATTTGACAGTATATGTGCAAACAGTGCAATCCCATTCCTGCCCAGGCTAAGAATGTTGCTATTTATTTTAATAAAGACGTAGACCATCTGATTGCTAATGATTGTTTGGCAGATCTTAAGAATACTGAACTTTTAAACACTATTTCATTGGTTCAAGCATAATCTTGAGAAATAATGACACAAAAAGACCACATGTATGTTAGTTTTTAAACAAAGATGCTAATTGCAGTGAATTGGGGCTACCACTCGATTTCCATGCAAAAGATTGTTCATACCCCATAAATCAACATTGCAAAGCATGTCTCTTCTATTAGACTCAGCATACAAACTGAAAATTAAGCACTTAATTCAGCTGTCTCCAATCTCCAGATCAGGCATAGAATATAAACTAAATAAAACCCAGCCAATCATAGCTGTTACCTTACGCTTCATGTAGGAAACCCCTGGTTTTCATTGCTGTTAAGACAGGGATTTCCAAAAACATTAAATATATTTTAAAATAAGTCCACACCTAGTGATTTAAGAAGAACATGGTCATAATGCAAATAATGTATAATTTATTTCATTAAATTATTTTTAGATCTTCCCATATTTAAATGTGTTTCACCTGTATTTAATTGTTATCTAGGCCAATGCAATGTAAATCTTACAGAACTTATTCACTCTACCTATAATTTCCAATTAATATTTATACTTTGGTATATAGATTCATAGAAATAAAGGTCAAAAGGGATCTGTTAGGTCATTTAAACTGACTGTCTGCAGATGAGTGATGGTAATATTTCAGCTGGTCCTTTTCATAACTGAACAAATGCTTGCATGTGACTACAGCATATAATCTTGAAAAGTCTTGATCTGAAGCTACAAAAAGGTGAAAAATCCAGTGCTTCCTTTGGTAGAATATCAATCTACTGCTGCTTGTTTCATCAGCTTACTATTAATAATTCATACCTTACTTAATCTCTCTGGCTTCACTTCCAATAACTGGTTCTTGCTGTGTCCTTTTTCACTTGTTTGTAAAGTCTTTTATACAGTCTACTTTCCTTCTCTGGGTATTTATACATTATAATCACATCATTTTCTCACCCTTCTTTTTAAAAAGCCAAATAAGCTAAGTTTTTCAAGTGTTCCACTGATTTGGATTATTTCTGTCACTCCAACTACTTGATACTTTTTTGAAATCTTTAGAATTATCCTGTACCTTTTTTAAAATATGTGCACTAAAATGATCTCACTATTCTAATTAAGGTCTCAGCAGGTGCACTACAATATAGAAAGAAGACTAATGAATGATCTTGAACACCAGTCATCCACCCTGATGGCTAATTCCTTTCCTGTCTCTGCTTTCTACTGTTCCAACCAGCTCTCTTCAAGACAAACCTGCTGTACAGAAGGTCCTAAGCATCATGGATGTGAACTAATAAGTCCACCCTGACCCCAGGGCACAGACATAATCACTGGCCCTCTTCTATTTATCTGCCTCAGAGACATTAAAACCACAGACAGAAGTAAAAATCTCTAATTCATAGCATCCCAGGATTATTGGCTTTTCTCTCCACAGCTTTATAATGGGAGCTCAAACTCAGTTTTTTATTTATTATGATTCCTAGAAGATCTTTTAAAAGGTTATCTTAGAAACCTTACCAAATTACAGCCCACAGATTTTAGCTAAGCTTTGCATTTGTTATTTTGAAAGGGCTGCATTTGTATGTGGCTATACTGAGGCACATATTAATGGAAAGGCCACAGATAGGAATCCAAAACTGTTAATTTTCTGTGTTGTGAGCACTGTATTCTACTCTGGCGGTTGATTCTGCAAAGTTTATCAGTGGGACTTCTATATTCCCTTTCAAATTATTAATGGAAATGTTAAAAACACTGGTCCTATTATTAACATCAATGAAGTAATTAAGACAGTTCCTTTCAATAAGGATATTTCTCCACTGACTACAGCTTTATTAAACCTCAGAATCCACATAAGGTGTGTTTTGGTGGTTCTGGATAATTATGTTTATATAATCAGCATGCCAATAATACTAAGTTAATAGTTATACACAGCTCTAACTATATTCTATGTAGCTACAAATTTCAGTCAAATATGTCAACCTGTTGGAACATGAAATAGCAAGACATCATTTTTATGTCATCACGTGGGGCTGGCATTAATAATTATTCTTCTCTTTATATCTCTTAGCTGTTTCAGCAGTTAAATGTTTTATCCAGTAACTGTCCCATGCAGGTATTTCACATTAAGATGGAGCTCATGATCTTCCTCTCTCCTTTGTAGCGGACAAACCTGACCATTGGGTGACTGCTATGCTCTTCATCATAGGGTTGTTATCTTTTGCATAGCTTCAGTGTGATGGGTGGAAAGTATCTATAGCTTCCCACGTGAAAGGTAGAAGCAGTTGATTTGATCCCCTCAGGTACTACAGAGAAATGAATCAGTTTCTTGTTCCCTTGATGTGTGTTCTCACCACAGATATTTGTTAGAGCAGCAGAATGCTACTGTTCCTGCTGAAACAGAGCAAGGTTTTAAAAAGATTAGTCAGAATGAGTTTGGTACAATGCTCTGGGTGATACTCTGTTTGTTGAGAAAGGAATGTACTCTGAATAATAAGAAAAGGTTCCACTGAGGATGTTAAAGTAAAGGAATGTACTCTGAATAATTAGAAGAGATAAGGTGGGCACCTGAAGGAGATAAGGAGACCATGAGTTAGGAAATCGTTTAATAAAGAAAGTTGAAAGGTTTATTCCACCTAGATTCCATCTATTATGAATAGAATCATTAGGTGTTGAAATCAAATGAATATGTATATAAAGATGTTGTAACCTCTCATGAAAACTGTATAAATTACCTGACTTTTCACTGAAAACTTCAGAGCTAGTTTGTCCGGTGTGAATCCGCTAGCTCCCCAGCATTGCACAAAATAAATATCTTTGCTGCTTAAAGACAAAATTAATCTCTGAGCAGTTACTCTGTGCCATTTTGGCATCACTGCCACAAAAAAAAAAGGTGGATTTTTAAAAGAAAATTATGATCTTTTTTTCATCATCATCTACCTATGTCTCTTCAGTGAGAAAAATTATTTTCCTGCGCTGTTACTGAGATATGCAGTAGTGGTATTTCAGGCTTGACCCTGTGTTTGGTGTTCAGTGGCTCGGAAAAGCTTTCCCATTAGCAAGCTGACTTCCAGCTATAACCTATTCAAGATTTCTCATGGGGGACTTCAGCCTACCAGATGTCTGCTGGAAATACAACATAACAGATAGGAAATAGTCTAGCAGGTTCCTGGAGTGTGTGGAAGAGAACTTCCTGACACAGCTGGTGAGTGAGCCAGCCAGGGGATATGCCCCACTGGACCTGCTGTTTGCAAACAGGGAAGGACTGGTGGGTGATGTGGTGATCGGAGGCCACCTTGGGCATAGTGATCATAAGATCATAAAGTTTTTGATTCTTAGGGAAGTAAGGAAGGGGATCAGCAGAAATGCTACCTTGAACTTCCAGAGGGATAACTTTGATCTGTTCAAGAGCCTGGTTGACAGAGTCCCTTGTGGATAGTTCTGAAGGGCCAAGGGGTCCAGGAAGGCTGGACATTCTTCAAGAAGGAAGTCTTAAAGGTGCAGGAGAAGGTCATGCCCATGTGCCAGAAGATGAGCCAGTGGCAGAGAAGACTGGCCTGGCTGAACAGAGAGCTTTGGCTGGAAAAAAGAAGTTTACCACCTTTGCAAGAAAGGACAGACAGCTCTGGAGGACTATAAGGATGTTGCAAGGTTATGCAGGGTGAAGATTAGAGAAACAGAAGTCCAGTTACAGCTCAGGCTGCCCACTGCCATAAAAGATAACAAAAAATGTTTTTACAAATACATTAGAAACAAAAACAGGGCCAAGAGTAATCCACATCCATTATTGGATACAGCAGGGAACATTCCCACAAAAGATGAGGAAAAGGCTGATGTACTCAATGCTTTCTTTGCCCCAGTCTTTAATAGCAAGACCAGCTTCCCTCTGGGTACTCAGCCCCCTGAGCTGGAAGATAGGGATGAGGAGGAGCAAAATGAAGCCCTTAGAGTCCAGGAGGAAACAATTAGTTCCCTGCTGCTTCACTTGTGCACAGACATGCAAAAGTCTGTGGAGCCAGATGGGATCCACCTGAGGGTACTGAGGGAGAAGGCAGAGGAGCTGAACAAGCAGCTCTCCATCATTTATCAAAAATCCTGGCAAATTGGAGAGGTCCCAGAAGGCTGGAGATTATCCAGTGTGATGCCCATCTACAAGAAGGGCTGGAAGGAGGATCTGGGGAACTAGAGACCAGTCAGGGTGACCTTGGTACCAGGGAAGGTTACGGACCAGAACATCCTGAGAATGTGCAGGACGATTGGGTGATCAGGCCCAATCAGCATGGATTTATGAAAAGCAGGTCCTTCTTGAAAAACCTGGTCTCCTTCTAAAACAAGATGACCCATCTGGTGGATGAGGAAAGGCTGTGAATGTTGTCTACCTGGACATTAGTAAAGCTTTGACATCATTTCCCACAGCATTGCCCTGAAACAACTGGCTGCTCATGGCTTGGATGAGTATACTCTACAGCGGGTTAAAAGCTGGCTGGATGGCCAAGCACAAAGACTGGCAGAAAATGGAGTTACGTCCAGCTGGCAACCAGGCACAAGCACTGTTCTCCAGGGCTCAGTATTGGGGCCAGTCCTGTTTAACATCTTTAACAGCAATCTGGATGAAGGGATTGAGTGAACCCTCAGTAAGTTTGCATATGACACCAAGTTGGGTGGGACTGTTGATCTGTTTGAGGGCAGGAAGGCTCCTCCCATAGGGACCTGGACAAGCTGGATTGATGGGCTGAGGCCTTGTATGAATTCAACAACGAGAAGTGCTGGGCCCTGCACTTGGGTCACAGCAACCCCACTCAATGCAACAGGCTTGGGGAAGAGTGGCTGGAAAGCTGCCCAGAGGAAAAGGTCCTGGGGGCGCTGGTCAACAGCCGGCTGAACATGACCCAGCAGTGTGCCCAGGTGGCCAGGAAGGCCAACAGCATCCTGGCTTGTACCAGAAACAGTGTGGCCAGCAGGACAAGGGAAGTGATTGTCCCCCTGGACTCAGCACTGGTGAGGCCGCACCTCGAATACTGTGTTCAGTTTTGGGCCCCTCACTACAAGAGGCGCATTGAGGTGCTGGAGTGTGTCCAGAGAAGGACAATGAAGCTGGTGAAGGGTCTGGAGCACCAGTCTTATGAGGAGCGGCTGAGGGAACTGGGAATGTTTAGCTTGGAGAAGATGAAGCCTGGGGGGACCTTATCACTCTCTACGACTCCCTGAAAGGAGGTTGTAGCAAGGTGGATGTAGGTCTCTTCTCCCAGATAACTAGCAAAAGGATAAGAGGAAACAGTCTCAAGTTGCACCAGGGGAGATTTAGACTGGATATTAGGAAAAAACTTTTCCACTGAAAGGGTGGTGAAACGTTGGAACAGGCTGCCCAGGAGGTGGTGAAATCACCATGCCTGGAGGTGTTTAAAAAACACCTAGATGCGGTGCTTAGAGACACGGCTTAATGGTGGACTTGGCAGTGCTAGGTTAACTGTTGGGCTTGATGATCTCAAAGGTCTTTTCCAACCTAAACGTTTCTATGATTCTAAGGTGCTGGCGGTGTGGATTTCCTTCCATAGTGCCTCAGAGGGTGTGCATAGTGAGACACATTGCCGCAGGATGTGGGACACTATAGGACATTCTTGTCCATAACACCTAGGCATTCTAGAGGTAAACTTGAAGACTCACAGCCCTGTAGTGGATCTTGAACAGTGAGCCTTTGCATTTCTGTGCTTTTGCAAAAAGAGGGTGTGCATAACTAAAGCTATGCTTGGACTAGGAAAAATTCAGTCCTGATGGTGCGTTGTATCATCCTGACAAGTCATGATCTCTTCTAGACATTTCAAGCAAAACTATCTGATTCAGCAAAAGCTCAGTATTGACAGTACAACTGTTTGTATAATGGAAGCTTCTGCTGTCAACCAAAGATCACATTCTTGATGACAATCACTGTGCTGGAGGACGATTTTATAACAGACACAGAATAAATTGCATACACTGTGAACTGCTTTGACAGGCCTAAGTAATCTGGGCCTAAATATCTGTATTGCTATTGAAAGGGTACTTGGACTTGAAAGGCATTTAAACATTTTCAAAAGTTTTACTTGGTATCTCATGACAAAGTAAACAATGAAAAACTGCTATTATTACTTTTTCATTTTAATAATGTGTTAGAATATTCCAATTTATTTTTTTTTATTTTTTTTTTTATGAATTTCTAGCCTTAGCTCAACAAGCACTCCTACCTGGGTAAAAAAAAACCCAGGGTTTCATTTATCTACTGCTCTGAGGCACTCAATGCTGGTCCAGCTGGTGATTTACAGCTGTGCAAAAGGTAAGTAAAATGGTAGTCAGAACACTTGCTATTTGCACCTGCCTTAAATACCATAAATAACAGTATCAAATGGTAAGCCATAAAGAATCAGAACCCAAGCATCATGCATTTTCTTTCTGAATGGCAGAATAAACATGTTGAGTCTTGAGTGTTCTCCTAAATTTGGGAAAACTTCTGTTCATTCCAGTTACTTCAAAACTCCCTGGAGTTAAACATTATCAGTCCCACAGAATTTTGTGATTTCACATAACACAGAAATTATTGACTGCTTTTCCCTCAAGAATGTTCTTCTAACCTCATTTTTTACTACCATTTGATCCTAGCTATTTAATGGACCTAGCATGTGTTACACATAAAGGAACCATTAAGACAACATTTGCTTTATTGATTCTACAAAAGTAAAGAAGGAAAGAATGGGACATCACATAGACCCAGCAGACAATATAAATGCAAGATCACATCAAGCCAACACATTGTCTTTACTACTGGAAAAACCTATAGGCAAGCATCTGGGAGACATTAAAGGATAAACACTTTATTAGTGTATAGTGCTATGTATATATTCCATGGCCTTACCACTTTATGATGTGATCAAACAAAATGTCACAAGCAGAGCAGAGAGGAGCTAGTTTGGTACTTGGCCAAAAGAGCTCCAAGGAGCACATAGCTACTGCAGGAAGTGATGTTAGCAATTCATGGCATGGTATTTTGCTTTGAGCAAGCATCCAAATGTAATAAAAAGGGTGACTGCTTGCAAATTGTCATCAGTATATGAAACAAAAATTGATTTCTGAGAACTTATTTGAAGCAACAGGCTTATCTTAGCACCAGCTTTGCTAACTATTTTCTGCCTATCTACATTTTCATGACTTTTCAAGTAGGCATCATTTCACATCAAACTGTTCCTATCAAACTCTTCATGTGCAATAGGACCAAATGAAACAAAACCACACAAAAATTGAATGGTAATGCTTTTTGATGAGCTGAATTTATGACATATTTTGCTGATGCATGGTGTAATCACTTTTCAAAAATACAGTAAAGAAGAGTTGAGTGGCAAGTTACCATCTGCAAAAGAATTTTGATCACATGGGGGAAAAATGAGCCAATGGGTAGTTTATTCAGATTTAGTATTGCAATATTTCTAATTAATATCAGGTTTTTTCATAATAACACTTTCTTCAGTCAAAAAAATTGTGCTTGAACATCTAGAAATTTTGAGCAAAGTAGGTTGGATCCACTGAAAACTATTAACAGTTTTGGGGGGGTTTCCCCCAAACTATATATTTAAAGACACACTTATGTTGGTTCTAGTCTTTTGCACAGTTATCCAATAACCAAAGTTTTCAGCCAGTATATGCAAGATCAAGGTTCCGGATCTTTCCTTGTTTCTTGTTGTTTGGGCCCGCCATTCAGATAAATGCTTTTATTCCTGCTTTTTGGAACATTCTGAAAAGTTCAGTTACGTGTACAAAAAGAAATTGTGTCAATAGTAATTATGTGTAGCCTGGAGCAGGAAAATGAATGTAATGCTTGTGCTGATAGGGAATGTCTAATCTATAGAGTCACTTGTAAGATCTCACTTAACATCTTGACATAGAAGTAAACAATGGAATCTCCACAAAAAAAATGCAATTCATCTGATCTTAAATTAGGAACGGGATGCAGTTCATCCTACTAGATTTAACTGTGTATGATGTAGGATACAGTTCACCTTCAACTCTTTGTCTAAATATGTATGTCAACATATGACCTAGGAACTTCAGTTCCCATTGAAGTCAAAGGAAATTAAAGCCAATATAAAAATAAACCTATATTGTGGTTCACAGCTAATTAGACAAATAGTGGGTTTTTGCCATGTTTTAAAATACATCCCCAATATAATAAAATAAGAATAAAAGAAACCATTGTATTCCATCTGAAATCTGCTAACCTACACATTTCAGTAAAAAAAAAAAAGAAATTTTTTGCTTCCAATCAAATTCTTTGATTAAAAAACTAAAAATCGATTACTTATCAAGCACCATTCTTGACATTCATCTTCCAAGAACTCCTATTAGCATGTTATTTGCACCAATTCACTCAAAAGATTTCTGTATTTTGTTTCAAGATCTTCAGCTCTGAATCTATTTGCAAAGCTAATTTCATTGAAATTCTTCTAATTTTTTAATGCTTCATTGCTAATTGCCATGGATTCACTTTTCACAATTAGTTCAAAAGAATACAGATGAATATAGCCCCAACCTTGTAATGAGTCCTTTTTCACTTTCTTCTAGAAATTGTAAGGAATGAGACTAATTTGATACAGTGCTTTATATAGTTAGTTGAAGTAGATGACAGCTTGGTAAGGCACTTTATGCTGCCTTTGAGATACATTTGAATTAGGATTAAATTTTTTTTTATTAGTTTATCACTGACATATTAACAAAGAGATAAAAAAAGAGCTGAGATATGAAAGACTAACTTAATTCCATGTTATTTGTCAATTATTTGGAGGATAAATCACAGCTTTCTCATTCTATGGTATTTCTTTATGACTATTAAATGAAATAAACAGCCTGTTTAAAAGCAACATTACAGAACAAACCTCAGCAATGGTGAGCAACACATTAATCTTAGTGAGCACATTTCACCTCATGTTACTTGCAGTTCTGTTAATGACAATAATAGCTGACTCTCATCATATCTTTTAATATCTGTGCTATCAAAAAAGAGTCCCTTAACACACTTTGATTATATAGTAGATGAGCAGTCTATCAGTAATAGGTTTAATGGTGCCTTTTGACAGTCTTATGTAACCATGTCATTAGTTCAGGACATATTCCCAAACTAAAGCAATTATAAAAAGACCTTTCCTCCTTGTTCCAGCTTGTTTACTTTCATTTAATCAGTTTCCTTTTCCTCAAATTGTATTTTTTCTGTCTTTAGAAAGCTTGTCATTTTTATTAATACTCAGTAAATATCTCAGCTTTTATTCAGTTTCTTCTTACAGATACTGCTTTTGACATCATGTTGCTTATTTTTTTCAAAGTTCTGTTTTCTGTGTCTTTTAATAACTTCCTTTCTAATATTAAAATCCTTGTTACTAGCATTCCACATAATTTAGTTCTCTTCATACACTGTCTTCTATTTGTATTATCTTAGCATAAGTTGTTATTGTAGGACATAGCCTTGTGCATTATGTGATGACACACTAATTTGTTGCTCTTTTTTATGACTTGTTGACAAATACTATTTCAACTTTATCATAGATGAATGCAAATAGCTTGGCCTTAATGTTTTGAAAGCAAAATCATTACAGGTTGGCAATCCATTTGCCCTGAAAATTTAGTAATTTTTCCTTTTAAACTTTTAAACTTTTAAATTTTTCCTTTTAACTTTTCCTTTTAAAAAGAAAAAAAGATGATAGTGTTTCAGGTTTGAATACTCATATAAAAACTGAAAGATCTGATTCCTCTTGTTTTTTAAGCTATGAGGCAACATGTGCATGGTTTCATTTGGTTCTTTTACACAGCTTATCTCAGAACTTTGACTCTTTAGTATATTGGCTTGGCCAATTTTTTTATCTTGTATGTTGATTGGTAAGTGTGATATAGTTTATCTTCCTAATTCTATCATTCAAAGACAGAAGCTTTTTCCAAATGCAACCAAATGAATTGGCTAGGAAATTTCCATACTATGGTAAAAAAAAAAAAAAAGTTACAAAAATATCTAATTACCTACGTTTAAAACTTCTCATCTGAAATTAGAAATTCTAAATCACAACTTTTTTATCAAGACATAGTCAGAGTATATGCTTGGGGCCTCACTAAGAACACTACATGACAAGTGTTCCCAGGATTTCGGATCTGCTTCCTGTTATTTGTGAACAGAGAAGGACTTGTGGGTGATGTGGTGGTTGGAAGCCATCTTGGACATAGCCATCATGAAATGATAGAGTTTTAATTATCAGAGCAGTAAGGAGTGGAGTCAGCAGAACCGCTACCTTGGACTTTGGAGGGGAGACTTTCAGCTCTTAAACAGAGCCTCATTGACAGAGTCCCTTGAGAGACAGTCCTGAAGAGCAAAGGAGTCCAGAAAAGCTGGATATTTGTCAAGGAGGGAATCTTAAAAGCACAAGAGCAGGTTGTCCTCATGTGTTAAAAGACGAGCTGCAGGGGAAGAAAACCACCCTGGCCAAATACAGAGTTTTGGCTGGAACTCAGGACAAAAAGGCAAGATTATGACCTTTGGAAGAAGGGGCAGGCAGCTAGGAGGGCTACAAAGCTATTGTGAGTTTATGCAGGGAGAAAATTAGAAGAGCCAAAACCCAACTAGAACTTAATCTGTCTACTGCTGTAAAAGAAAATAAACAATATATTTTTATAAATACATAGCAACAAAAGGAGGGCTAAAGAGAATCTCCATCCTTTATTGGATGTAGGAGGAAACATAGTGACAAAGGCTGAGGAAAAGACATTTCCCACAGCATTGCCCTGAAACAACTGGCTGCTCATGGCTTGGATGAGTATACTCTACAGCGGGTTAAAAGCTGGCTGGATGGCCAAGCACAAAGACTGGCAGAAAATGGAGTTACATCCAGCTGGCAACCAGGCACAAGCACTGTTCTCCAGGGCTCAGTATTGGGGCCAGTCCTGTTTAACATCTTTAACAGCAATCTGGATGAAGGGATTGAGTGAACCCTCAGTAAGTTTGCATATGACACCAAGTTGGGTGGGACTGTTGATCTGTTTGAGGGCAGGAAGGCTCCTCCCATAGGGACCTGGACAAGCTGGATTGATGGGCTGAGGCCTTGTATGAATTCAACAACGAGAAGTGCTGGGCCCTGCACTTGGGTCACAGCAACCCCACTCAATGCAACAGGCTTGGGGAAGAGTGGCTGGAAAGCTGCCCAGAGGAAAAGGTCCTGGGGGCGCTGGTCAACAGCCGGCTGAACATGACCCAGCAGTGTGCCCAGGTGGCCAGGAAGGCCAACAGCATCCTGGCTTGTACCAGAAACAGTGTGGCCAGCAGGACAAGGGAAGTGATTGTCCCCCTGGACTCAGCACTGGTGAGGCCGCACCTCGAATACTGTGTTCAGTTTTGGGCCCCTCACTACAAGAGGCGCATTGAGGTGCTGGAGTGTGTCCAGAGAAGGACAATGAAGCTGGTGAAGGGTCTGGAGCACCAGTCTTATGAGGAGCGGCTGAGGGAACTGGGAATGTTTAGCTTGGAGAAGATGAAGCCTGGGGGGACCTTATCACTCTCTACGACTCCCTGAAAGGAGGTTGTAGCAAGGTGGATGTAGGTCTCTTCTCCCAGATAACTAGCAAAAGGATAAGAGGAAACAGTCTCAAGTTGCACCAGGGGAGATTTAGACTGGATATTAGGAAAAAACTTTTCCACTGAAAGGGTGGTGAAACGTTGGAACAGGCTGCCCAGGAGGTGGTGAAATCACCATGCCTGGAGGTGTTTAAAAAACACCTAGATGCGGTGCTTAGAGACACGGCTTAATGGTGGACTTGGCAGTGCTAGGTTAACTGTTGGGCTTGATGATCTCAAAGGTCTTTTCCAACCTAAATGAATCTGTTTCTATGATTCTCTGACTCTAGTCACGAACAAATTGGTCAAGACTTCCCATTACAGAAGTTATATAGTATTGTAGCTGAAAATTTTCCTGCAATAACAGATTAATGTCAAGAAACTTACGTGCATTTAAAAAAAAATATAGTCACTGGGCTTTCTTTTTTGGTTGTTATTTTTTTTTTTCTACTCATACTACAGAGACATCTATCTCCTATTTTTTATCCTGAAGCTTAGAAGATTAAAATAACAAGGGAAAATGCCTTTATTTTCCTGCCTTTGAACTTCGTTATTTAAGGTAATGGAACTATTTCTTCCACAGAGTTTACTATCTGTAGTTTAATTCTTTCTAACTCTGCCTGTTGCAGTACATTGTATGGGATTTTCAAGGAAATATTTAACAACCTTATCTAGGTTCACTAGTCACCAGCCCAAAAAGTCTAGAAAATGATTGGTGACTACTGAAGTTATTCACATCAATTAATCTAACCTTTACATCATCAAAATATTTAAATCCTAAAGCCAACATCCTACTTAACAGAGACTCTCACTGAAGCCAGTCACTTGCACATAAAGTGCAAGAGCATGTTTCCACAGAAGTGCAATGAAGAACTGTAACACAAGGAAAAGGTTTACTCATTCACCTGAAACAATTTCCCATGCTACGTGGCACTCAAATACTTAGCGGTAAGTTTTAAAACATGAAACAGTCTTGAGGAATAGTTCAAAATATTAGTTGTTTGAAACCTGTTAACATAGTTCCTGGAGGGCCAACCTTGACAATAAAGTCAAATTCACAGTAGCTTTAAAACTAGCAATTGTGTGAGAGCTAAAATAAAGAATCCTGGTTACTATGTATGACTGTAGAAAATATCAATATAATCAAATATTTAAGGATTCACATTAAAAAAAAAATAATATTTTAAGACATCTCTCTCTGTCAAAGCAATGAATCAACCAGCAGATTCATGCAATGAACATGAATGCCTACTACAAAACTGAAGCATGAGCTCTATTCCTTAGAAAGTTTAGTAATAAAAAAACCCTGAAGTAGCACCTTCCAGTGAAATTATTGTAAACTCTTCACGCAAGACAATGTTGGTGATTAAATGGGAGGTATATAATGCAGAGAGGAGTAATGACAGAGAAATGTGAATTAACTTTGCTGATGACTGCCAATTCACAGGATATGGGAAGATTCATTGAAGAAAAGGAAAAAAGAAAATTTCCAAAATGAGAATGACTATAGAATGGTTACCTACAAAGTTATTCAGCACAGACAACTCTTACTTATTCCAGCAAGGTTGCACTTGCTTTCACTGTACCTGTAAAGTCTTGGCAAAATGCTTTACATAAAAATTATTCTTTGAAGATAATAATTCTGAAATACCATTTCTATTCAGTAATAATTCAGCAGCTCTTGTTAAAATTGCAGAAAACTTTTAATAAGCCATCAGCTGAACAAAAAATACATATGTATGTTAGATTTTAACTACTGCCAACAATGTTTTCTATTTAAAAAAGAAAACTGCCAAACTTTTCTTTCATTCTTATTTCCTAGAAACGTTGACTTATATTTTGTAACAGCAGTTCTGAAAATACCAGATGAAGACTCCTGGGGATAAATCAGCATTTCTCAAAGTGATTTGCAGGAAAAATCCTGTAATGCAGGACATATTTTTTACCACTTCATAGCAAAGTGCAGCTTGGCCATCAAAATACTGAATCTGAACTTCCACGTGCACATTGTGAGCTACTTACTTGCAATAACTGAATTTTTCACCTACTGGTTAGAAACTGTCAGTCATTTTAATTTCAAAAGATGTATGACAGACCCAACAAATTATTATTGCCCACTAGATTAGATGAACTCACATACTGCTATACCTTTCCTTTTTTTGCACAAAGTAAATATGTTTTAGAAATGTAACTTTTCTGCCAGGCACTTACTGACAGAATGCAGTTTTTCAGTTTTTCTAGAACTACTGCCCTAGTTCCTGCCCAGAAAACCGTGGACAACAACTACATTGTCTGGCTACCCAGTAAACAATATTTTGTACCTCACAAAAAATAAGCTAATAATAAACAAACAAAAAAAATATTTAAATAAATAGATTTTATTGAAGGGAGAATAAGAAAGTGCAATGATATGACATTTGGGGAAATGTGCATATTCTCTGAAAGGCAAAATACCTTTCAGAATACAGGGAGAACACTCCCAAATAAGCCTTTCTTCTTTAGCTGTATGTAACTGCTCCAGTAGTGTGCCATCACCAAATCTCAGGCTCTCAGGAGCCCAAATGACAGTGTGTTAATGATGTTAAATACAATGTACTCCAGGTTTGTGCTCTCGGATTAAGAGGTCCCACTAGGGTCTGCTCAATTCGATTGCATGTTTTACAGCCTGTTCGTCCACACTGATAAGGGTAACTCACGTGTGTTTGTTGTGTATCAGCTGTGACTTTGATTAGCAAGGAAAACCCTCACCATCCCAGCTTGCTACTAGCTCCTGCTATTAACTGCTTTCTTTGCAGTTTCTTCTCATGACCAGTTTCTCCACCAGCTGTGTGTGTTGCCCAGGACCAATGAACCAAACTACATACCCAGCTTTGTAGCATAGTATTTCTTAACAGCAGTACAGCAGTAAAGGGGGGCTACAAGCAGCCTCTCCTAAGAAAATCTTTTCTTTCCTTTCAGAAAAGATTTACCAAGCTTTCCTTGCCTAAAATTTCTCGCCTATGGACTACAAAGCTGTGCCATCAGCTTAAGGTATCTCTTTCTACCGTTATACATGGAGAACAGTTGGCTTGTCTGCATTTCTCCAGCCTGATTGTAAATCTTACATTTCCCCCAACTTTTTAACTGATTGGCTTTAACAGAAATGCCTCCAGAAGTTTCAAGACCCATAAATTAACCTGTTTCAGTGTGTCTATTGGACCGTTCTGGCCTGCTTCCCAGCAGACCCTGAAAGCCCTTACAGGCTTCCATCTCACTGGAGATCAGGGAAAGATCAACCTTTCTCCTCAGACTTCAAGCTGCCAGGTTTACCTAGGATTATTCTTGCATTCTGTGGGAAAAAATACAGGCAATAATTTCTAAACTGGTATTTTTTATGGAGTTAAATTAATAGGTATCAGAATGTCTTCAGCTAATTCCAGCTCTATCAGTTAGCTGGAGATATGCAAGTACTGTCCTGATTCACAACTTGGGATGCATCTCACCACAGAAAAGCACATGGAAGTACAGTTAAGATGAAAATTGCACTGTATTTTGATTTATATTCACTGGGACAAATAATATGTTCACAAGCTGTGTGCTGTGAGACAAAGTCTTTTTAGGTAGCTGTTCTTTTCTCACTGCCATCTTAAGAATAAGTATGTGAATATAAAGACAAGCCAATTTGGTTTTACAACAACAAACTGAAGGATGTATAAAGCAATATGAAAAGCATGCACAAAATATGAAATCAATTTCTTGCATGAAAGACAACTTACCTCATCAGATGAGTAACCCAGTGACTGAAGCAGTGAAGCCATACACTGTTGTTGAATGATAGTGAGAGCAGGAAAATGAACTTCATCATACAGCGTCATACTACCTGGATGGCACAGGAGAAAATATTCTCATCTTGCACAGAATCTAGACACTCCATGAATACAGCTGATGTTGTTTTTCTCTTGGCTTATGTGCATTTTCTCTTGGGTTATGTTCATTATGTGTACAAAAATATTCTTCATGAAGTTTTTTTCTTTTTCTCATCCCCTCCCTATCTGAACAGCTGTGAAAAAAAATAGAATTTACTGCTTGATAGCTTCATGAGCAAGAATATCATTGACTACTCCTGCTCCACAGGAATTTGTACTGAGGGGGTAAAACCAATAATGGGGGAAAAAAGCAGACTGACAGCATGAAGTGTGCTTTTAAGTCACAGCAACAAAGGCTACAGGAGTACCCTGCAGCATCCACTCTGATTGCCAGAACAGACTTAGGCATTTTTGTCTGTTTCAGTTAAAATAACTATCAATAGGACAAAGCCTCTAAAATGAAGAAAATTTTTTTTGTCTTGTGTGGCTAAACAGGAAAAGGATACATATTGTGCTGCTGTGCTTTGAGGGTGCAAGCTGCATGGTGGTAAAATGTCCTCTGAAACCTCTCGTAAGCTAACACTTTTTCACATAGATCATGCCTCTAACTGTCCTCTGCCTTGAAAGGCAGTCCCTGCTTTCAACATTTACCCTCCTCAATTTCTGTTTGGGTTGTGCTTTGTGCAGTTTTTCAGTGTGAGGGAAGGATGGGTTGCCTACATGAGATGAAGTCAGGCCCTGAAGTCTTTTTTTTTTTTTTAAATACACAAATGGAATTGAATCAACGATTAAGAAGCAACAATTTTCATCCAGTTGCCCAACAGAAACATATTTTGCTACATTTCAACACTACAAGAAATCCTTGCAGGAAAGATTTTGTAGCTGGATGAAGACTCAAGCTGACATGAAGAGTCAACTTAAGACACCGGCTTTAGGAGTACTATCCCAAAATGGGTGAGACAAATACTTGGCTGCACATTTGGTCTGCATCTTTTCTTCTTCCTCATCTGTCAAAACACAAGCAGACAAAGTTTTTAAAACTCTCTGCTAAGGCTGAAGTAAGTGCTTTCCCCAAGCCTTTGGCAACCTTTCAATGAACTGGACAGAGAAGCACCTGCACAGGTTTTGTTGTCCATTTCTACAATGTACCATTGGAATACTGTTTCTTTTTTACTTGACAATAAAACCAAGTGCCATTCATGATTGCAGGTGGAAAAATATCAGCAGTAAAAACTGACTCCAGGTTTTCCTTCCATCTCATATATTCAAATCTGAACAAATCCATGGTAGTAAATTTAGAAAAATATACTTCCTTATATTTTAATGGACTATCATGATTCTGTGTCCAATGGGATACATGGTAGAGTAGCTTATCTGCAAATCACCTAAGTTTGAATAAGCACTGCATTAGAAATTTGGTAGCTCACCAGTTGTCCTTTCAGAGGAAGAAATATATACAGAAGTTAGCAAATCTCCATATCCCCTTCACTGTTTTTCTCCAAACTTCCAATTTTTGCTTTCTTCTTTCTCAGTAACCTTATTAGAGAATTCTTTCAGTGAAGTTTGAAAGCTAGTGACTCAACATTCTTTATCAGTCAATTAAATAAAACAACTTCTCCAAATAATAATATAAAAATACTTACATCGGAGTTCTACTAGAAAACCTCTGAATTTCTGAATAACCAGATAAATAAATACAGTAAACTTGTGCAGAAATGTTACATCCTACAAACACTATTTTCTTACTTTTATCATCCTGCCAAAAAAGTAAAGAACTGAAATAGCAAACAAAAACAAGCAGAGGAAGGAACTGCTGAGAAGAGACATTTGGTGTAAAGAGTTCCAAGTTATACCAGGGCTTTGGGCAATGCTGTCTTCTCAGAGCTGATCTGTGTTTACATGGCTTACAGAGGGGTTTGGTGTCCTGGATGCCTCAACGACAGAAATACAGTCATTGTCTATCCTTTCCTATTTTATAGAAAAACATACTGATACTTAGGTCTGGAGACTTACTCCTGGAAAGTTTCAGTATACAAGATAGTTCCCTGAGATTTCTGTTATTCAAATGGAAGATTTCTCTGATATTGCCTAGAAGAATTACTTCTCAACAAAAGTGTCTTTGTAAACTCCTGATTGCGAAGAGGCCCAGAATTTGGAAAGGAAGTGCAATCAGCACTGTTCCTCTCATGTCTGCTGTTTATGTCCCTTGTCTCTGGGTGGTCAGAGCCTGCTGTAACACCTTCTTATCTGAAGAACATTATGCTCTATGAAGAGTTCCACCAGCTCCATTGTGCCTGTGTGCAGAATAGGTTCTACACAGCAGAACTAAAAAGAATTACATCTGTACAAGGAAAACATTATTACTATTGTCTAAAAGATCATAGAATAATAGAATCATTCACATTGAAAAGACCCCTTATGATCATTGAGTCCAACTATACACCTAACACTGCCAAGTCCACCATTAAACCATCTTCCTAATCACCACATCTACATATCTTGTAAACACTTCCAGGCATGGGGATTTAACCACTTCCCTAGGCAGCCTGTTGCAATCCTTGATAACCCCTTTGGTGAAGAAATTTTTCTTAATATACAATCTAAACGTCCCCTGCCACAACTTGAGGACATTTTGTCTTGTCATAGAATCACACAATCATAGAATGGTTTGGGTGGGAAGGGACCCTTAAGATCATCTAGTTCCAACCCCCCTGCCACAGTCAAGCACACCTTCCACTAGACTAGGCTGCTCAAACCCCATCCAGCCTGGCCTTGAACAATTCCAGGAATGGGACATCCACAATTTCTCTGGGCAGCCTGTCCCGGTGCTTCAATACACTCATAGTGAAGAATCATCCTATCATTTATTACCTGGGAGAAGAGACTGACACTCACGTCACTACAACCTCCTTTCAGGGAGTTGCAGAGAGCAATAAGGTCTCCCCTGAGCCCCCTCCTCTCCAGGCTAAACAACCCCAGCTCCCTCAGCTGCTCTTCATCAGACCTGTGCTCCAGACCCTTCACCAGCTCCATTGCCCTCCTCTGGACACACTGCAGCACCTCGACGTGCTTCTTGCAGTGTGTCAGTGTGCCCAGAACTGAACACATTATTCAATGTGCAGCCTCAGCAGTGCTGAGTCCAGGGGGACAATCACTTCCCTTGTCCTACTGGCCACGCTGATTATAATCCAGGGTGCTATGGGCCTTCTTGGCCACCTGGGCACACTGCTGGCTCATGTTCAGCCAGCCATCAACCAGCACCCCCAGGTCCTTTTCCTCTGTGCAGCTTCCCAGACACCCTTCCCAAGCCTGTAGCATTGGGTGGGGCTGTTGCGACCCAGGTGCAGGACCAGGCACTTCTTGTTGAACCTCATACAATTGGTCTCAGCCCATCAGTCCAACCTGTCCTGATCCCTTTGTAGAGCCTTCCGGCCTCAAGGAGATCAATGCTCCCCCCGCAACTTAGTGTCATCTGCAAAGTTACTGGGGGTGCACGTGATCCCCTTGTCCAGGTTGTCAATAAAGATACTGAACAGGACTGGCCCCAATACTGAGCCCTGGAGACAGCATTTGTGACCAGCCACCAACTTTTCTATCCTGTGGCGTTTTAAAAATTTCCTACTGTTTGTAAGCATATTTTGCCCATCATAATCTTTTGATCCTGTTGTAGAACTTGCAGAATTACATGGCCTATTTATCTTTTTAGAGTAGTGGTTAGTAATTAAAAAATAGGTGCAATTCAGGAGATTTTATTTAAAAATGTAGGCATACAACAAATACATAATGTAGAGGTCCTGACTTTCAAGTTAAGATACTCCTTTTTTTATGGGGCTGTTCTAAGTTGCTTCATGGACAGTTTCACTTTTAAGACTTTCGTAAATTGCTGTGCCCCTGCAGCACCTGTAAGCAGTTTTGGTTTGGTTTGGTTTGGTTTGATTTAATTAGAAATGAGGATATATTTGCTTGTTTGAAATTTTTCTGTATATTTACTTAAATATCTTTTGCCATATTTTAAATTTTGGCTCCATTCGTTATGTTCCCAGCGTTGAAATATACTCTCAGACCATGCTGTCATTGTGGCTGATGCTAGCTGAGAGCACTGTATTTCTTGACTAGCAATGAAAAACATGCATGGCTCCCAGTCGGGTATTGTACTGATTCAAGTCCACTTAACGTATGAGACATGGAAGAACAGCAAGAGAAGTTTAGGAAATTTTTAAGTTTTATCATTCTGTATCAAGCTATAGTCTCTCTTCCAATACTGGCTAAAGTGTGTCTGGTTCTCAGTTAATCCATCAAATGACACCTGTACATCACAGAGCTCGCTCTGTTTAACTAAGCATTGCTTCTCGCTCTTTGAACTTTGAGCCTGATTTTAGAGAATCATCGTCTTACATTCAGAAACTAAAAGAAACATAAAATAAACCTGTATCTGTAACTTTTCCATTTCTTTTCCTCAGTTGTCTCAGATTTTAAAGAAAAGAAAGGGGAGGGGAGAGTTTTCTTTGACTGAGTTTTGCTATAGCAGTTGAGAATGTTTAAGAAAATGTGACTCCTGGGAAGAACAGGAAAAACATAATGTTCATAGCCCTTGCAAGAACATAATTACAGTTCCCTTCTGCTACTCTAAAATATGCACACCTTCCACTTCATGGCTGTGATCAGACACAGAAATGGGCATATTTAAACCTGACGGGTGGAAAATGTTCTTGTTCCATGCACATTTGCTTTCATCCTTACCTGTTGATTGTCAGTGTTGCTGGAAACAATAAACCAGCCAGGAGATCACAGCTTGTTTGCCCCAGAGCTTGAAGCTTAAGCTATTTTTTTTTCTTACTTGTACTTCTAATCTAACTTGAGATGTAGTTAATACTTCTTCATCTGCCCCCATTTTGATATGTCAACTTAGATTCTCAATGATTCGCTATTTAAAGTTTAATTTTAAACAACTGTATCCAAAGAGCCCCACAGAGAATGGCATACCTTTTTAACAGTTTATGCAAAGTTCTCTCCAAGAAGAGAGGAACTTTTGTGTTATTTTAATGCATTGGCTCAGCAGTATCTTCTGTTGCTGAACAACAAAACAACTTTCTTGAATCTCTTACCCTGAGGCAAGGACAAAAAAGCTAGTTAGAGTTAGACTATGGGATTCAGGTGTCACTGTGCCAGCAGAGCTTAGCAGAGCAGACGGTGGCTGATGAAATGCTCCTTTATGCAAGGAGGATTTTAAGCCTCATGAAACATTTCTTCTTCTGTTACAAAAGCTTATCAGGTTCCAGAGGCTTTAAAAAGTCCACATGGGAAATTCAATTTATATAGAGGTGATTTAATCAGCTATATTAAAAAAGACTGTGAAACAGTGAAAACTTATCCAAGTGAACAATATCCTACATGGAACAATGAAGGAAACAGTATCTGTGGTGTTGCTGGGGCACAGCTGAAGGTCAGGACTCCTTTGCTATTGTGGGTATTAACACTATTTACATAATGCAGTTATCAATGCAGTCATCCAGGCATGATTTCCAAATTAACAGCAAAGAAAACTAGGGGCTAATTGAGCATTAGGTGTTTGAAACAGAATGATAAAAGCTCATCATTACATCCAAAATCTAGATCATAGTTAATCCATCATAAGCTATACTACAGTCACAGATAAGTAAAATTTATCAACATTTTATTTTGGTCTCTTCTTTGGACTAACAGTACCAAAGAGACTGACTGAGTCTTACTGTTGGAAACTAGAAAACAAGTTGTAGTGAAACTACACACAACAGAGAACTTGGACGGTAACAATGAAGTTAAAATCAGAAAAACAACCTAAATCCAGTGCAGTAATTTTCTATTAATTGATTAACTGTTAAAATAAATACGTATTTTTGAATTATTGCTAAAGAGAGTGAAAAGAACTGTGAGAGGATTTCATGCCATAATAAGAATTGCAAATGGAGAGGAGATACAGCATTTTATCTTATAAGGAGGCCAGAAGGGAGTATTGACAGATGTTTAAATCATCTTCAAGAAGATCAATAAATATTATGAGAGGTGCATAGTTCATCATTCCTGTTGACCAACAGGAGTAATGAAATACACAATAGATAGGTGTAAACATTGAAATACTACTCTTTGAGGGCATAAATATGCCCTCTGAAAAAGAAGAGATCCCCATTTTAACAAATGGAGTATCAGAGGCAAATCCATTCACTACAGCAAGTCTATTTTAAGTAAATTATGTATTTTAAATGGGGAGAGTAAGCTAGTAGGTCTCACCTAAATACGTATTTGAACATGTATGGACCACCAAAAGAGAGTTCAGATCTGCCATGGGGACCTGCATATATGACATTTCACCTAATTAGTATAAACCTGAACCAAACACCAGCCATCTCTGATATAAAATGGTGCATTGGAGTGACACTAATCTTAAATTATTCCCTTCCTAAATCTCAGAAGAATCGCTTGCATTGTATCAGGTACAGCCTTGCCTCCAAAGGCTTACAAATGCATATGAACGTTTACAACCATAAAACAAGGATTTGTGCAAACAAATTATTCAGAATTTGTGTACATTTTTGAAATTGTACAGCCATTCTGGTTCCTGCTTTTGACCATTACATAAAGATTTAAATAATAAAAAGCCACCAACTTAAAAAAAAAAAACAAAACACAACAAAACCAAAAAAACAAACCCTCACCATAAAATCTGGTATGGGAGCCAGTTACATGCTTTGGCAAAGTATGCAATGAGACTTTTGAAATTTAGTAACTTTTCAATCTCAAATAAAGGCTTAATAGCACAAGAGATCATAAAGCCAAATTGATGCTGCCTTGGTGAGGTCAAGTTGCCACTGAGGTAGCAATACAAACTGGCATAAAGTGGCTGAATATAGATGGGAGATGGGCTTAGTCAAAGAGAAAAAGGAGCAGATGCCACCTGCCATAGCTTTTTTCCCTGTGACGAGAGGGACATGCTCTATAAGGTCTCTATGGCAGTGTGGAGTGTGTGCCAACAGGAGCTCCAGGCTCTTAGGAAAGCTTTCCCAGACCTGGAAGCTGGTGAGGCAGAGAAGTGCATGACTGGCTGAGCCAGCAGCCTTGCTGGAAAGCGAGTGCCTTAACCTATGTTCAGAGCTGCCTTGGCCCATGCAGTATCATACACAATGACACAGTGCAGACACACTGTCACAGCACCAATGTCCTGAGCCATTTGGTACAGAGGTTCAGAAACTGTCTTTAGCCTCATTCCACTTCTAGTACCTGAAACACACAAAGTAGGAGCTGTAACCATCCCAGTCAACTTTGGCACTACTTCTTTGACCCATAGAGGACAACAAGCATCTACCAGGAAAAATGAGCTCACACATAAGAGCTGAACTGCCCTCTGAAGTCATATCTCTCACTCTCTTTCTCTCCTCCTCCTCAGCCTCTGGGAGACATGACCTCCCTTCTAACAAAGAAAGAGGCCTAGCTGAGGTTGGATAAATATGCAACTTAGATTTTATTATCAAGTCTGGGAAAAAAACCTCTATACTGTTAACTTGCAATCATGGAGGGAGGAGGCGATTCTTCATAATTTCAAAAAATTCCATTCTGTTGGCTGAAAGTACACACTGAACAGCTCTGGTCCACCAGGGTAGTAAATAAACTGCCCTTAACTGAGTGTCAAGCAGCAGCTACTGCCAGCACCCAAAAAAGAAAAATTAAAAAAAAATAATCCTAAACATGTTTGTTACTCAATCGGCAGCCATACACCTCGTGTTGACTGTATATTACTGATCAACAAATGAATGTTAGTTTTGCCCTGAAGAAATCAATAAAGTGGGGCATAAAATTAATAATTAATGTCAGTGCATATGAGTAATAAATAGGTTTTAATGTCTTCAGCTCCTTAGAGGGGGAAAAAAATCAATTTCTCTGTAAAAGTTTGATACTTTTACACAAAGCTCATTCGGACAAAAACCACCCAAACATTTTAATTTAAAAACAAACAACAGCAATAACTTTTCCAGCTAAACTATTATCCTATTATAGATTTTTTTCTGAATTCTTTCTTATAACTTTAGTTTAGCAAAGAACTAACAACCCTGTGATCAGATGACATAATAAATC
Source organism: Falco rusticolus (assembly GCF_015220075.1). Lineage (NCBI taxonomy): Eukaryota > Metazoa > Chordata > Aves > Falconiformes > Falconidae > Falco > Falco rusticolus. Next base: position 37,721,333 of record NC_051188.1, on the reverse strand, counting down.
AATGAATTAGTAATGTATAACTTTTTTTTTTTTTTCAGTGTACTGCCTAAATTCAAAAGATGCAGGTATCAGTTTGAGGTTTACTTGAATCAAAAAGCTTAAAGATATGGAGCCAATTTACACTTGGAAAAGAAATGACTTGGCAGATGAGAGTGTGCACTGGCAGTACCACTTTCCCCCACAGCTCCCATCCCTCTGCTTCATCTTTTGTTTGCACAGCATCCATCCAATTTAGATCTGTCCTGATCTGTAGCTTGGGTATTTGCAACACACCTATCATCTTTATATCTAAACTCCACAGATCAAGAACTTTGTCCCACAGGGCAGGTAATCCATCCAAGTCATACAAGTATGCAATTTCTGAATCACTGTAATTAAGCAAAGGTGTCTGTGACTGTGACCACTGGCATAAAGGGAAAAAACACTAGATGTAAGGAGATAAAAACCTACAAGGGGAAGACAGCAGAAAAGATAAGGCGAGTGAAACCCATCTCCCAGAAACAGGAGGGAGACACCAGGCCCTGGAGGCTGAAGTGTCCAGTTTTGAAGTTCGAAAGCCAGAGCCAAAAAGCACTTCCCAGAGATGTTGCCTTGGAAAATCTGTGTAAACCAGGTGTTGAATCTAGTCAAAAAAGGACTTGGATAATTGAAGAAAATGTTTTAAAGCTTTTATAATTTTCCTCACTGAGCAGCTGCCAATAGTTTTCAACAACAGCTTTCCGGATCCATTTCTGTTAAATCCCATGTTGCAGCAGGACTTAGGGCCAAATAACTATTCTTGTCCTCTTCCTTTTTTTCCCAATTAAAAATAAGGATGAAAAATTACTAGGAAAATACAGGTATAATTGACATATTTGATGAATGTGTTACTCTTGGTTCCTGATTATCTGTCCAAGAACACTGGTAGCTTATCATCCTGTTCAGCAGTTAAAAAATGCACTGAGGGCTGAGACAAAGACCTTGTAGGAAGAAAATAGAGGAAGCACTTACACAGGAGAGATTTTTTAAAAACAAGATAATAATCCATCCTCATACATGATGCAAAATCTGGTCAACTGTAACACCAAATTGTATGTCCTTCAAAAATATTGTTTTGAGAGCTATTTGCAGAACAATGTGAGATGAGTTACCAAGCAGGACTTTTACATTGTAACAGCTGGTTGCAACACACTTTCAAGGAAGGATCTGATCTGACCTCCTCCCATTTGACTGCAGAATTTAAATGTGCTCTTTAAAGTGCTTTTGTTTTTTCTAGTGAAATTTCCTCAGGAGGGAAGATTTAATTTTTGGTTTAGGTTTTTCAGTAGTAATTTGTTTTATAGAACATTTACTTTTTTCCTGAAAAATCTGACTGAGTTCTTCCTCATGTCTTCTTCCTCTCCCAAATTTTTCCATGTAAAAATAGCTAAATAACTGTTCCACATAGCTACAACATTCAGAGACATGTTCAGGGAAACAGCATCTACAGTAGAAGGAATGGTTTGTATTTCTTAAATCTTCAAGCTTACTATATCCAGCAGACTGAACTGGTAGCAAAGGGGAGACCTTGTATTTATAGTAACAGAGCTGTCCATCATATATGAGATTGATTACTGCTCATCCATTAAAGTCCGTATATAATCTGTTCACTCCTTGCCCCTGGATATCTAAATACATCAGAATCTTTTCCTGGTAGGACAGCAACGATCACAGTGATAGCTAAAAACCCAAAGACTAATCCATATTTAAACAAAACCTTCCCCTCAGCTATCAAGGTACCATGAAATAACATAATGAGCCACATGCTTCATCAGAGAGGGATAGTGACCACCATGATGAAATAACAAAACATGAAAACCTCTGCTCCTACAGTTACAGTGACCAATACTTCTTTTTTCTTTTTTAATGAAATGGTTATCAAACCATACTGAGAGTCGAGTATGCAAACTAAATGTTTTCTCATATAGCTGATCCCTTGAATTTGTGAATACACTCAAAAAACTGATTTAACCTGATACTGTTCTCATTTTGTGTGTCTTAGAAGCAAAGAATAAAGTTAACATTCATACACTGTGTTTCTAATGCGGTTCTGTATGGATATTTCCTTGGCTTAATGCTGTTGAAATTGTGCTGAATCATCTCAAAACAACCTTGTTTGTGTGGCCTGTATTTTAATAATGTTAAATTATTATTTAATTTAAATTAAACTTTTTTTTTAAAGTTTAAAGTTCTGCAAACTTGCTTTTGCTCCAGAGGGCACACAACTTATTATTACATAGTCCTTTGCTAAATACAGAACAAAGATTTAAACTGTGCTTTTCCAAAATACTTCACCATAATGTCATGGAATCAGGTATGTTCATTTTTTTCTGGTAGACCTGCTCTGCTTTGAAGAACCACTCGTAGAAAACTTCTTGGCTGCTACAATACCTGTTTTCCTCAGACCTTCCCTCAAATATATCTGGATACATCAAATCTGTAGGAGATCTGCCAGAAGATCAAATGACAAAAGCGCAAAAGAGGCTTAAAATAAACCTTGTGAACTTCATCAGTACCAATGTTAACATGGAATATTTTCTACTCTTGGAAAAACCTACTGAGCTGAGAAGACTGTTCATTGTGCAAATTTCTTCTCTGCTGTCTGTGGAAACACAGTGTTCAGTGGGAGACATAATTTTTCTTACCTCTGAAAGGTATGGTTTACATAGATCTTTGACTATGGTAAATTACCTAGGCTGTATCACCCAAATGAACTCTTCATAAAAACCACATTTTAGGCATTTGCAATATAGTAAAAATATAAAAATTTTCTGTCAGCTTCCATACTTCAAAGAAATTTTTAAAAACCTATTCTGATGAATACTATAGCTCAACTGCATATTTTATTCAAACAATTTCTACTTTAGACATTCACTTAGGACATAGCACTTGAAAGACAAAGAAAAAAGGATAACTATGCTTTTTGCTCATCTAAAACAAACTAGCTCTACTAAGAATATGCCAAATTAGAATCATAGAATCATAGAATTGTTTAGGTTGGAGAAGACCTTTAAGATCATCAAGTCTAACTGTTAACCTAACACTGGCAAGTCCACCATTAAACCTTGTCCCTTTAAAGGACATCTATGCATCTTCTAAATATCTCCAGGGATGAGGACTCAACCACTTCTCTGGGCAGCCTGTTCCAGTGTTTGAAAACCCTTTCGGTGAACAATCTTCTAAACATCCAATTTAAACCTCCTTTGACACAACCAGAGGCCATTGCCTCTCACCCTATCACTTGTTACTTGGGAGTAAGCAGTCTTTGCCCTTCTCTGGACACACTCCAGCACCTCAGTGTCTTTCTTGCAGTGAGGGGCCCAAAACTGAACACAGTATTTGAGGTGCGGCCTCACCAGTGCCAAGTCCAGGGAGACAATCACTTCCCTAGTCCTGCTGGCCACACTGTTTCTGATACAAGCCAGGATGCTGTTGGCCTTCTTGGCCACCTGGGCACACTGCTGGGTCATGTTCAGCCAGCTGTTGACCAGCGCCCCCAGGTCCTTTTCTGCCAGGCAGCTTCCCAGCCACTCTTCCCCAAGCCTGTTGCATTGAGTGGGGGTGCTGTGACCCAAGTGCAGGGCCCAGCACTTCTCCTTACTGAACCTCATACAATTGGTCTCAGCACATTGATCCAACCTGTCCAGGCCCCTATGGGAGGGCACCTGGCAAGGTGGGGTAGTCATGGAGGAGATGCACCTGCTACGCTGGGCAGGAACTTGTTGCCATTTCCCCCCGTCCCATAACTCATCGCTTTCAGCCAGGCAGAGAGAGAACAAGGAAACTTCTGTACCATGCATCCTGTCTGCCTGCTGGGCCAATCTCAAGGATGGTAGGGTGGATTTCAGCAGTCTCTCTCCCTCTTGCACTTCCTGCTATTCCTCAACCTACTCCCCTCCTCCCGGAGCCCTGTCACTAAGCGGAGTATCTCCTCTCCCCGGGCGCAGCTCCCACAGGAGCGCTCACTTGTGCCACCCGTACTGGCACAGCAGCAGGGCACGGCCGGCAGCCCGGCACCTGGGTGGCTGCGTGTTCCCACCCGAGCTCTGCCTGGGCAGCTGCGTCAGCCGTGGTGGGTGCAGAGCTGAGAGAGGCCGTGGCTTTCTGCTGGGTGGGTGCCATTGCTCCCTGGTGGAGCTGGCAGGGCTTCAGTGCCCTTCCTGCGCGCCCTTCTGTGCGCACTGCTGCGCAAACTGCCGCGCCGTGCCCTTGCTGACGCACCACGCCCTGTTTGCCCGCCCTGTAGGTGGCGTCCTGGTCACGTGTGCTCCCTCAGGGCTTCCCTGATATGTGGAGTGCGGCTCTGCCACCGTTGCTCCTGCCCACGTCCCATCAGCCACTTTTGCATGAGCTGTGGGCTCCTGGCAGCTCTCTTGGCTCCTCATGAGGTTCCCTGGTTTTGGAAACCCCCTTGTGCACTGCACTGGAGTGCTCCACTGCTGATCATGCTGACATCAGAGCTTCTCACCTCGGTGACTGAGTGATTAATCATTATATGAATTTTATATTTATATACATATTCATAACTGTGTATATAAATATTCATATATGTAGTCACATATGAATTATATTAATTTTAAAAAATACTTATTTATTCTGTGTAAAATTTATACAATTTTTATCAATTAAACAATGGTCAGCCAGTGCTTGACTGGTGTATCTATTGCAAATTATAAACTTATACTGATGCCTCATTGTAGATTATATGACCAAGTAGTCTAGGATGACACACCTATGTATTGTTCTTCCCTTCCACACTTTGATCTCTGCAGTACTGTCAGTTATGCAAGCTACAGACAGCTGAAAAATTCTGTTACATCCTTTGGGATACAAATACTTGAGTGCACAACTAATTCTACTCAAAGCTGAAACTTCCATCTTAAATCTGCTAATTTTTTTTTCTGATATAGATAATATTTTCCACAGATTTTACACAGTTTGTGTCAAATATTTCCTTCCACGACGTGCTGAATACAGCATATTTTTGCACATCCCTCCATACAGGAAGCCAATTTTTAATTAGTGGGATCCTAAGCCAGTCATGCTGCTAGCCTTTTGGCACAGAGATGACCTCATTTGCTCATTCTACAGGAGCACCCTAACATTATCACTAGATGCCTGTGGTTCAGAACTGTACTCACCAGACAGGATTTTGGTTCTCTCTGAATTAATGAGAATGACCACAGAAAAAAAGGCCATCCATTTATTTATTTAGGTCAGATACATTCAATTAACTATCTTATCTTTTTTATTATTATTATTATTTCCAAGGCAGAAAAAAAAAATAAATCTTAACATGCTGAAAATCTTTAGAGTGAGGGGCAGGGTTGTTTGCCTGATATTCTCATCTGCCCATTGGACTGAGAATGTATTACACAAATTTCTGTGCAAGTGGATCTTCAAATATTAGTCCACAGGCACTTCTCCATTCCATATTGATTTCATTTGATTGTTTTTATATGCTTCAGGCCAAAAATACAAACTTCTTCCCTACTAAGCACTGTGTAGCTCTAAGCAGATGTTGCTTTAACCCTATTTCCAACATAGAAACTAACAGAAACTTCCCAGAATTCCTGTGGTTTGCCTTATGGCTAGCTTAAATGACTGCAATATAAGTCTCTGTAAGCTTTTTCCTGAGCTTAGTTATTCATTATTGTTTTTTTCTTACAAAAGACTTCTTTTCCCTTTCCTAACTCCCTTTTCTACAAAGTAACGCTCCATCTTCTACCCCTGCTGATAAAAAATTAGGTTTTCATTTTTCTAGCATGTTGTAACAAACTCAGATTCTATCATCTTATTATGCATCTCATTAACTCACATTTCTCACTTTTTAACTATATAAATTTGGTGTCATTAAAATCTGGCATTGCCAAGTGCAATCACTATTCTGATAATTACATAGTATCTCCAGTGACTGAAGATACCTATATGGAAGGATAGGAATAGCATAACTGTGGACATCCTACCAACTAACAACCTCTTCAGAGTCTTCATTTTCATAACATTTTTCTTTCCCCATTTTCCAGCTCAAAACGCTAGCCAAGGGAAAGAGTGATGGAAGCAACTTCTGGAGAGGTATTTGAGAAAAGAATAATACAATTGGTAGCTCATTAAGAAAACAAGCTGTTCAGACTTATACAGAAATGTTATATTTGCACCTTCAACAAGGTTTGCAATCCATCTAATACCTTGTTTTAGTTAGACTCCAAACAAATATAAAGTAAGGTTTCCAAAGAAGCAAGACTTATTCTTAATATTCAATCTAATTTTGCCTTTAAGAGGTGAGGTATTGTGATAGGGAGTCATGACTACTCATCACACAGCACAGCAGTGCTGGCAATGGTGCTTGCAGGGTCCACTGATATGAAGAAAGCAGACAAGCCTTGACTTTGTTTATACAGCCTGTGTAAAAACAAATTGATTACTCTTTTTTTTCTTACACGTTTTACAGGGAGGATTATTTTCTACTATTTAAAGTTAAAAAAAGAAAATTCACATCTTGCATATAGGTTGAGGATAGGATTTACAGAGTTTCTAAGACTGCTTACGCATTAACGCTGTGCAAGAGTCTCAATACAGGTAAAGTTTAGTGTGAGCTCTTCAGTCAAGTTAGTGTAATGGACTAATATATTGACTGTTAGTATTTAATCTACAATGTCAGACAAAAATCAGAGGAACTGATGAGATAACAAAGATGATTGACATGGAAATGACATACATAACCAGAAAAGATTAACTTATATAATGTTATCGTTTAAACTGGGGTAAAGCCATCTGTCATTTGCTGTCCCAGCCACAAAATCATACATCCATAAAGTAGAGAAACAAGAAGCATATAATAGTCCCGAACCCCTTAATGATTGACTCAGCAAGCCACAATACAATTTGCCCATAAGAAAGGCAGAACAATTTGGAATGGGCTGTTAATTAAAAGCAAAGCACCTGAAGATATGTGAATTGAATCTCACCAGCACTTAGTGCTAAGAAAAATCTGAAGAGATATTACTCAACCGAAAATGCGGCAACTGAATTTACAAATAAAACTTGGGTACAACCCACAGCATGACAGACAGCAGAACTTTTCTAAAAAAGCTGAAAACTGCAGTAGCCAGTGATGAATGGAAATTGAAAAGAAAAAAAATATTAAGATAATTGAAAAGGGTATGTTCCTAACTAGTCAAAGAAAGAAGCGAGTGGTCTCATGTAGGATTGATGAATACACAGACTTCCATGTATATATGAAAACAGTCAGATAAAGGTTGAATGTGCCATTCCTCAAAAGTACCACTAATAGAGAAACATTGCACATTCAAGCTTTATTTGGTTGACGTCTCCATATGTTTCATCTCTCACTCTTGTAACTTCCTTGTTTCATTGCATGTAGCATATTCACAGACCTGTCCCAACTACTGTTTGATTCTGCGAAGATTCAAAAAGCCCAAGTCCAAACAGCTTAACCAGAGTGCAGTGCAGCAAGTAGCAAAAAAGGCAGGTTGGGCTATTACAGGCAGTAAACTCGAGAAGGTAACAGGCAAACATTGGAACAGGTTGCCCAGGGAGGTCATGGAGTCTCCATCCTTAAAGCTATTCAATAGCAGTCTGAACATGGACTGGGGCTACCAGCAATAGATGACCCTGCTTGAACAGGGGGGTTGAACTAGATGACCTCAGAGGTCCCCTCCAATCTGAACCATTCCATGATTCTATGAAATGAGAGGATGCAACTACCCCAAAAAAACTGAAGAAGGTGCATGAAGCCTACTAATAGCAAAGCGATAAACAATTCATCTAATATTTTGACTAGCCTGATGCAAGTCCCTGCAAGCCTGTACAAGTATCTACCTTACTAAATTTAGCAAGCCTCCTTATACATAAAGCTGTCCTATTGAAAATATATTACTGATAACTTCCTTTAACATACTCCTGAAAAGAGGTTGTAGACAGGTGAGGGTAGGTCGATCTCTTCTCACAGGTGACAAGGGATAGGACAGGAGGAAATGACCTCAAGTTGCACCAGGGGAGGTTTAGATTGGCTATTAGGAAAAAATTCTTCACTGAAAGGGTGGTCAAGCATTAGAACAGGTTGCCCAGGGAGGTGGTGGCATCACCATCCCCGGAGGTGTCCAAGAAATGTGTAAATATGGTGCTTAGAGGCATGGCTTAGTGGTGGAGTTGGCAGTCTTGCATTAAAGGGCCAACTTGATCTCAATTTTTTTTCTTTTCCAACCTAAATGATTCTATGATTCTATATTGTACTCAAAGCTGCATGACCATCTTTATATAGTCTTGTTAGCACTTTTCAGGAAGCTTGCAGAGCTATTTTCACCATCCCCTCTATGCCATTTACAGCACTGACTGCTCTTGAAGGTTTCCCAAGTGATGAGGTCATTTTCAGAGTGAATGGGACCATGTGTACAAATGGTCAATCTGTCTGCTCAGGCAAACACAGATAAATCAAAAAGACTCAAGGACAATATCAATAAACTTATGTAAACAAAAAAAAAAAGTATTCGAGCCTGATAGGTGCCTCTCAGGTTAGCTATACATTCATTTTCATTACAAGCTAAGGAGCACTGAGTAGAAACCCACCAAGAACAACATCACAGTTAGAAAAGAGAAGGGGAAACAGAAAACTGTTCCAGTGCCATAGGGAGCAACTGCTAGCATATTACATGTTTATAGCCATTTTTCCAATGACATCTAATTTGATTCAGTATCCCAGTGAAATTCTATATAGGATATATATTTATTTAATTACTGGATTTCAGACTGATCTCCAGAAGCAGGACACTATGTTTTTTTCTTGCAGTTAATAAGCTATATAGAGAGTAATTGACTCATCCCCACCTAGGCGTCACAGGACATGTCCATTTTGATGCCACTTAAACTGGTCATAAATTATCCCAAAACCAGACACACCACAACCACCATCTGGTTACCACTCCAAGTGCTATTTTTCTTTATATTATTAGTTTTTTCTTAGGACTCAAAGGCAGAAATTAAGTTGGTTCAAATTAACACAATATGTTTGGGTTTTCAAAATCAGTATTATAACTTTGAAATAAATAGTATTCAAAGACAGTTCACAAATATTAGATACACTTTCACTGGTTATGGTCATTAGTTATGTATTTCACAATAATCAAGTGCCACCAAATAGTTTTTGGACATAGCTACTCAGTTTTCATCCATATGTCTCATTCAGAAGACAACTCACCTAACTATCAAACTCACACCTTGGTAGTCAATATAACATGTTCTCTGGCTGTATTTAATTTAATTAATGGAGTTAATTAAGTTAATGGAGAATATCCATACCACAAAACCAATCAGTCCTATGGGCTCAGTTTCAGACCTGAACACAGCAAAAAATATAGCACCTATCTCATGAAGAACTGGAGTCTTGTCAATGTTTAGTCGGTGTGATTCAAAGAACATTGCATTTTGAACTGCAGTCTTGTAAGTATTGCATAATTACCTTTACTATAAACCAAAGAGCATTAAGACAGGGGCCTGCAGGTCAGGGAAATCCATAAGTAAGGAACACAACAGAGGATGTGATTTTGCATAATCACACAGATCTAGCACAAACTGGGGGGCAATCCCCTTGCAACTGAGCATATAACCAGGGGAAAGGAACCATTCCACTGAAGAAGCTCTTCAGTAGCTATATCAGACAGATACAGCAACCAAAGCCAGCTCTCCCATTTCTGGGATGAGGAATCACTAGACTGTTATAAGACAGGCTGATGGAATTTTTTTTCTTTCCAAAATAAGGAGAGAAGGTCTGATTTTTGCAAGAAAAATATTTGTGTTAGGCATCCTCAAGATATGACAAATAGGTCTGGCCCATTGGGGGACATAACAGGAATCTGGTTTCTGGATCTAAGCTAGGAACAACACAAAAAAAAAATGCTATAAATAGAGCATGATGATGCAAGAAATCTGGTAAACCTTAAAATAAATTTTAAAAAAGAATGGCATATAATGACTATATTTATTGTGAGGCAGTACATGACAACAGGGCATAAGGCAGATAGAAATGGTGAGTCTCTGGTAAACAATTTTACATCTGTGCCACTTCATTCTAACAGCCTTGCTTCACCCATCAGTCCTTTTCTGGATCTACTCTATCATCAATGCAACAGAGGAAGCAGGAAACAGTAGAAAGCAATGCTTTTTATGCCAGGAAGAGGGTTTAAATACAGTCATCATCTATGTTCAGATTATGCCTTTCCTTTTACCATTCCATTCTTTAATAAGAATGTCTACAGTTCATATAAATTAACAAGAACACTGTCTGCATTAGATAACAACACATTGTGTCTTTCACTGTCGTCTGATAATACCACTACTAATGAGCTGTGCATGGTAAACCAAACTAAAGACACCAGCTATCACAATGACCATGACCTCCATAAAGCTGATTTCACTGAATTAAATGAGTTAAAAAGTCACACAAATAATTCTGTTTTAAGCTAAACTCACCAAGTAATAAGAACCTGTTCAGAAAAAATGTTACCATTTACTGCACTGTACCTAGAAATTATGCTATCTATAAAAATGGGTAAATAGACTGCGTTTCTCCTGGAGCGTTAGAAGTAGTAATAGCAGAAATTGTAATCTCCTTTATGTTCTAGAACAACCTGTAATTATTCTCTCTCTGCTCCTTCTAGGTGGGGGTTTTGGTGGACAAGAAGCTTAACATGACCCAGCAATACATGCTCGCAGCCCAGAAAGTCAACTGTATCCTGGGCCGCATCAAAAGAAGTGTGACCAGCAGGTCAAGTGAGGTGATGCTCCCCTTCTACTCTGTTTCTGTAAGACCCCACCTGGAGTACTGTGTTCAGCTCTGAGGCCCCCAACATGAGAAGGACATGCAACTGTCGGAGTGAGTCCAGAGAAGGGCCACAGAGATATCAGAGGGCTGGAACACCTCTCCTATCAAGACAGGCTGAGACAACTGGGGTTGTTCAGCCTGGAGAAGAGAAGGCTCTGGGAAGACCTTATAGCAGCCTGCCAGTACCTAAAGGGAGTCTACAAGAAAGCTGGAGAGGGACTTTTTGCAAGGACATGTAGTGATAGGATGAGGGGGTTATAGTTTTAAACTGAAAGAAGGTAGATTTAGATTAGGTATTAGGAAGAAACTCTTCACTATGAGGGTGGTGAGGCACTGGAACACGTTGCCCAGAGAAGCTGTGGATGCTCTGTCCCTGGAATTGTTCAAGGCCAGGTTGGATGGGGCTCTGAGCAACCTGCTGTAGTGAAAGGTGTTCCTGCCCATGGCAGGGGGTTGGAACCAGATGATCTTTAAGGTCCCTTCCAACCCAAACCATTCTATGATTCTATGATGATCTGATGCTCAAAACAGCACAAGTGAAAAACTCCCCTATTAATAACAGGTGTCATCTGCCAAGAAATTATGAGGATTTCATACAGACAAAAAGGTGCTACAGGCAAGACATGCAAGAAAAACCCTATGATGCCCCATGGTGGGGTCAATAACGGACTAACAGAGACCAGAAATAAAGGAATGATAGGAGGTGAGAAACTGAAAAAATAAAACTAACCTAGCAGAAGAGTGAAAATGCAAAGCAAAAACAAGGTATGAAGATTTATAGACACTGGGCAGAGAATTCAAACTTTCAAACTTACTCCCAGCTCTGGAACGATCTAAAGTGCATGAGTGGGAGAGATAGGGAAGAAGTCCCCAAAGCATCAGACAGCTGCTCTTCTAGCTTCATCCTCTTGGACTGGTTGAAGATCACCTTTATTGGCACTACGATGATGGAGGAATCTTAGGACTTCTGTGGAGCTCACAGAACATCGTACCCAAGCAAAAAGAAGTTGTAGCTTCTGTAAAAGATTACAGAGAAATAGGAAAGCTGCATTTAACAGGAGCATCACTGAAGTGCCAGTAGCTTTTTATTTATTTTTAACCAAAAATGCTTGATTTCTGGTCACACAGCCACGTGCCACAAGAAAACTTATATGCCTTCTGCTCGAGGCTAACGTATCTCCCCAGCTTCCCAAAAGCAGATTTGCCCTGGATGAAGGTGGCTGATGGGGTCCACAGCAAAGTGAGAGAATGAGCAGCGTGGGTAATCAGGATCCAAGAACTTGAGCATGCTTTCAGATTCTCTTTTTTTTTTTTTTTTTTTATCAAAGTGCATGTACTCAAATGTGTGGATTGGCAGCTGCAGAAAATAAAATACCTATTGACCCCTGAAGGGGGTCTGACAGGTACAGGGGAGTGAACGTTTCCCATGCGTTTCTCCAATGTATCTCAAATCCATTATGATAGGACCACTTCCAGGAGGATGTTGAAGCCATTCAGTTTCAGAATTACTTACAGAATATCACTTTTCTCCACTCTGTACATGCAAGAACTTCAACAAACACACCCAGTAACAACTGTGGAGGCGGTTTTATGATGTGGGTATCTGTCCCCTGGGAACAGGTTTGACACTACCAAACCCAATTTGCATGGACTACCATGCACTTCTCAGATGGTAATAAATTAAGGTGACTACTGCTAGCTAAAGGCTTGGTATCCTTATTACAAAGCCCTCAGCAACACAGACAGTATATAGCTTTTGAGACTCTAAATCAAACCTGCAACATTTTGTGAACATAGGTGGGGGCATTTTGTATCTTGTGTTGTGTTGGAGAAAGAAAAGGCAGACGCTTTTAGAAGCTGTTTCAGGGTGGGGAACATATCAGCAATGTTAAAATTAGCTGAGCATAACACATTATTCTTAATATGCATTCACAACACACACTGTAATCACTGAGAATGCTGCAAATATTGAATGTAAAGTACTGCTAATGTGTTTTACAGACCCACACCACAGAGCACAGTCAATCATGTTTCAATTTGCAGTTGACAGATTGACATATACCAATTGACAAAATACACTGTAGTGGAATTCTTGACATTGCTATTATCTATCATAGAGTGTAGATGCACGATCACAGTAGGACACATTTCAATGTGAAAGATTAGTCATAGGAAGTGGTGCATTACCGTGTTTCAGTAACACTGACTGTATGGAAAATTAAGGATGATGAAGGTACACTGGCAGTTTTTGCTGCCATTTCATAAAATGTTTCTTTAAATATTGCAAGAAGTAATTAAAAGAAAAATACCAATGTGAACTAATAAACTGAAATACTTGGTTTACGTAATCAATTTGTATCTGGAAAATAAACAGGATAGAAGCAGAAAAGTCAAAGGTGTGTTTATACCCCAGCTCTTAAAAGTACATCATTCATTTTAACTTGCAAAAAAGTCACTCTGTGGCCTTATGGCTCCTCTACTGAAAGATAATGACAAAATAGAAGTTTCATCATCGATTTGAATAGGAGTAAGACCGTCCTTTATTTTTCCTTAAGATGCACAGATAAATGCATTTTTATATATATGCATATGTATGCATGCATATCTGAACAAAAGTCCTGAGAAAGGAAGTTTATGACATAAACTTCATCATGGCTTAGGTTAATGCTCTCACCAAAACGTAATACAAAATTCTTAAATGTTTGATTAAAAGTAACACTCAACAGGCAGCATGACAGCATAAAGTGCTAAAATACGCCTATAAGAATTGTTACTCTTCATATATTTTATATGCCACGTGGATTTTCTTCTTTTCTAGATGTCTCATATTCATGTTTGTTAACAAATTCTCACAAATGCCACAGGAATGAATCAAAAGACCATCTCACGAAGCATAATGTTAGAGGCAAAATAAATAGATTCAGGCATGTATAGAACATGCCGGTCTCAAGAACATTCCCACAGGAATGTCACAAATACAGAAAAACTGAAGGCTTTCTGATTTGTAGAAGAATGAACCTCTAACAATGGAAAATCTAGATAGTATTAAATATATATAAATTGCTTTAGTAGATATTTCAGCAGACTGAAAATCTGAATCACTAGACAAAATATTTTTGAAATTTGAATTGTCATTGCATTACCAATAGAATTATATTGCCATAATGTAAATCAATCAAAATAAACCATAGATTTCTTGTTATTTGCCACATTTAATTAAAAATCATTCTCTGATCCATACTTGTATAATTTCCTAGACCCCCTGTGGCTCCTGGTGACAGTCTACAGCTACGATAGGGAATCAGCTCATACAACAATGCATACTAATGAAGCAAGTGATGCAGCATTCTCTGCCAGCATAAGAGAAAATACAAAAAATCTTGTTGCCTTAATTGTGCAGATCGCTGGGAATTATAACAGGATTTTTTTTCTGTACTATTAATATATACTTTAGAGTTCAGCTGCACAGTGTGCCACAGCAATATGTTAATTCCTTGATGCAAGTTTAATCACTTCTTGTTGACAGAATGCCAAAGGCTTCTAAGTTGCTTGCACAGCTATACCATTTAATTTTTTCTTTTCCTTTTCCTCCTGACTTCTCTTTTCAGAGCACAGTTTAGCATGTTGCAATCTTCTGCCAGTTATGGGAGAATTATAGATGTTGCTTTGAAAAAACAAGATTCCTTGAAACATTCTGAAAGGAAAAAAATAAAATAAAAAGGACATACAGCTAGACATGTAGAGCATTCTGTTAAAGGTTTTAACAATTAATTTACTGTCTGACAAAGAAATGATTCACTTACTACACCTATGTTTCTTATTACTGTATACACTTTCACTTCTGTCAGTTTCATATGATAAGGTGGCATCTTGTTTGTTATATATTAAGTACCACAAAAAATCCCCAAATACCTATCTGTCGCAGCATAAACAGGACAGAGAAGGAGCAGTCTGGCCTCTGGAGGAAGGAGAAACAGCATGGACAGTGGAATCTGACTGACCGCAAAAGCCTTGTTGCAGCCTGATAACTTGCTTGTGCTGCGACAACTGGTGCCCCGTGTGAGGCTGAGTTGGACTCCAACTACAACACCTATCAGCAAATGTTTCAACTAAATGATATTTTTCACATTTCCAGCTGCAGCATGTTCTCACTCAGGTGCTGGATATAAAGCAGTTTAAGGAGATGGAACTTAAATTTACAAAAACCCCAAAACTTTAAAAAGGAAAATATACTTCTTCCTGCATTTTTTTAGCAAGATGTCTGATGTTCTATTTGTCATTCAAATTGGACAGCTCAGTCCCTACCTCTTCCTAAAGTGTGCACAATCCAGCTGATTGAACACCGTTTTACATGAAGTCAAGAGACAACAGAAATGCATCTCTAGCAGCAACTAGATGTTCAAAAATGCAAAACAAACGTGTTGCTTAGGGAATATAATGTTTTGACAGATTCATTCCTCATGTTAGTCTTAGTTGAGACGTAACAGTTCCCCATGTGTAGAGATAGTGCAGCAGAGCAGGGGTGACTGAAGTGTGGACAGTGGAACAAACCAACCCATAAAGCAGTTTTAGATGGTCTCTGGGAATGCTGCTGGCCAACCAGTCAGATCAAACTATCAGCTGGCCACCCCAGAGACAAAGCTCATGACTCAATAATTCCCAGACAGGTTTTAACTCATTAGTGTACGAAAAGAAGAGCATTTTTCCTTCTGCTTCTGAAAGTTTTCTCTCAAGTCTTATGTAAAGTGAAAGGGCTAATAATGAGGCAAGTAATCAGCCAGGAACAAAAGTTGGGCCAAACCTTGGCTCACATTCTTACTGCTGCTCAACCCGGAAGAGGAGACCTGGCTGAGAAAGACCGCATTTTTCTTTGCCTCCTATTCAAAACCTGAAGTAGGAGGAAGGAAAGAAATGCAGGTGTCCCCATACAGAGTTAGCTTCTGCCTACCTGCAATCATTAGGTCTGGCTTAGCCCCATACAAACACAAGGGCCAGCCTTGTACTGTTAAGGGAAGTTAAGGGTGGTCACCTCCTCCAGCCACCCCAGCCCAAGTACCCTCCCGCCTGGCCAATGGAGCCCAGCCCAGTGCCCCAGGAGCCCAGGGTCTCTTGGTAGGCTGAAGGATGCAACTTCTGCTGTCCCCTTTGCAGGTTCAGCCAACAGTGAAGCTGAGCACATATCCCAGGCACACACAAAGGACATGGACACAGCTGGTCACACAGATGGCAGCAGACAAGGCGCCGCCCCAGCAGCCCCCAAGTTCAGGTCTCACACCAGACACAGGCACAGGCAGCCACGTCCCCTCCTCCTCTGGGGCTGGCAGAGGCAGAAGGTCACCAGTGCAGCGCACACACCACACTCTCCAGGTTCACAAGTGTGCACACACACTCGTGGATCCTCTAAGCACCAGCATAGCCCCTGTGCATGCCTGGCCCCCCTTACACCCCATGGGTCCCCAACTCACTGGCTGGCCCAGGGCGTGCTCGCTGCACACACGCAGCACTCACACACTCATCCCACAGGCACCCCATGCTCATGGGTCCCCCTGAATACCAGCACAGACCCTCTGGCCACCTGATACCCCTGTCCAGACCCTGGGCCTCCTACTCCACAGCTGGCCCAACTCAGAGTTTGCCAGTGAACCCACACCCCACACACACGGGTTGGGAAAGGCACAGACACCCGTGCCCAGCAGCTGGCAGCCAGCACCAGGGATGAGACCTGCAGTCCTGATCCAGCTGCTTACACTGAGCCCCTCATTCACGCCTGTGCCCCAATGCTCCCACCCCGGTGGCTGGAGGTTAAAGACCGCCCCCCAGCTCCAGTAGCTAGCCACCTCCTTTTCTTATTATCCCTCTTTATCAGTTGCAGAGAGTCCTTAACCAGATACCCTTAAAGAAACAGAGACTCTCTTTCTATATACCTTTACATGAACCAAGGGGGCGGGGGGGAGCATGTGTGCCCGAATAAGAGGTATCCTGCAACCCAGAATTCTGGGTTAATACAGAGGTTATACACACACACGTAAATTAAACTTGACTGTGGCGATTCTCTGGCATTAAGGAGATCTGGCATGGAACAATCCACAACCTAATTTTCAAATTGCCTTTTCCTCCAAAATCCTGTGGTTGAATTCAGACTGTTGGGAATGGACATTGGGCTATGCGAGCTCACAGTTTAGTTCAGACCATGCCAGTTAGCATGGGCAAAAAGCACACTACCTATTCTGTAAAATTGTTAGAACAGTTTCTAATGGATCCCCAGTGCCTAGGTATGTTCTTTGGCATTTCTTAATTTGCTAGTGTAAAAATTGCCTATAAAGCTCTGCAAGAGTCAACTGGGGTTCAGCAAAATCACCACAGAATTAGAAGTGATACAGCTAAATAGACCAGGGGTGATGTAGTATGGTCTGACATCTCTCCACCGATGCCCACAGTTACCCTGTTTTATTTATACCATCCAAATAACCACATTACTTCCGACAATTAATTTTAGAGTTACTCTGTTTTAGTGGTCAACTCCCCAAGTATATACATGAGAAAAAGGAGAACAGAGACATGTAGACTTTGACCTTCCATGAATATGAAGCCTTTTTAGCTTTTGCATACACAATTTCAGCAAGGATTTTAAGAGTGGTCAGAACCACAGGTCCAGATCAAATAAAATATAACAGCCTATATGTATGGGGGGTGTGTGTGTGTGTGAGACAAATCTTGAGCTATTTTCTGAAACTTTGGTAGCACTTGATTAGTGATGAGCAAGCAGTTGAAATGTTCAGAGTATCAATGTAGTTATGTTTTAATAGATTTATTTATTAGCTTTGACAAACAGCATAGGGGAACACTACCATGTTTCCTCAGACCTAAAAGAAATACTGACTGACTTACTCCAGTCTGCTAAGACTCCACTGAGAATACTAAATACAGCCCTGAAGTCCCCTATACAGGAAAGATATGGAACTATTGGAGCAGGTCCAGAGGAGGGCCACAAAAATGATGAGAGGGATGGAATATCTCTCCTATAAAGAAAGGCTGAGAGAGCTGGGGGTGTTCAGCCTGGAGAAGAGAAGGCTCCGGGGGAGACCATTTTACAGTTTTTCAGTACTTGCAGGGGGCTTATAAGAAAGATGGGGACAAATTTTTAGTAGAGCCTGTTGCTACAGGACAAGGGGTAATGTTTTTAAACTGAAAGAGGATAGATTCAGACTAGATATAAGGAAGACATTTTTTACCATGATGGTGGTGGAACAGGTTGTCCAGATATGCTCCATACCTGGAAACATTCCAGGTCAGGTTGGATGGGGCTCTGAGCAACTTGATCTTGTTGAAGATGTCCCTGCTTATTGCAGGGGGGTTGGACTAAGATGACCTTTAAAGGTCCCTTCCAACACAAGCCATTCTATGATTCTAGAGGCGGGGGGGTGGTGTGCATGTGTGTAGGTGGGGGGGTGGGGTGTGTGTGTGTGTGTGTGTGTATATATATATAAACCTAACAGTATCTAATCCACCACTAGGCCATGTCTCTAAGCACCTTAACTACATAGACTTTAAATACCTCCAGGGACTGGGACTCAACCACTTCTTTGGGCAGCCTGTTGCAATGTTTAACCACCCTTTTGGTGAAGAAAGTTTTCCTAATATCCAATCTACACCTCCCCTGGCACAACTTGAGGCCATTTCCTCTCCTCCTATCACTTGTTACCTGGGAGAAGAGACTGACACCCACCTACACACAACCCACTTTTAAGTAGCTGTAGAGAGTGATAAGGTCCCCCCAAGCTTCATCTTCTCCAGATTAAACAACACTAGTTCCCTCAGCCACTCCTCCTCAAACTTGTGCTCCAGGTCCTTCACCAGCTCCGTTGCTCTTCTCTGGATACGCTCCAGCACCTCTACATCCCTCTTGCAGAGAGGGGCCCAAAACTGAACACAGGATTCGAGGTGCAGCCTCACCAGTGCCAAGACCAGGGGGATGATCACTGCCCTGGTCCTGCTGGCCACACTGTTTCTGATACAAGCCAGGACGCTGTTGGCCTTGCTGGCCACCTAGGCACACTGCTGGCTCATGTTCAGCTGGCTGTTGACCAACACTCCCAGGTCCTTTTCCTCTGGGCAGCTTTCCAGCTGCATTGACATAGCAGTGACCAGAAACACCAAACAGCACTCATACGTCACTAAGTGGAAAGTTCAAAAGGCTTATTAACAAAAAGATAATGGTTTGCATAACTTGATAAAGAAATTCAACAATATATAACTTCCTGCTGATAGCTTTTAGGTCATATTTGTCATCCACTATATTTTATATATCACAAAATTACAAGGCATTTCTGTCAGTTTCCCATTATTCTTTCTCTTGACAGGAAAGCTTTTTCAATGGGAAACTCATAGATGAACAGTGTCAAATTTTTAGGTATTTAAAGAAAAAGTATTATTACTAAAGAAATAATTTACATGTATCTTTTCCTGCCAACATCAACAGTCAAGTGCAAAATTATTGCCTTCTTGATTTGAGGTATGCACATCATTTCAAAGTTTTATTTCTCAGTGCCTTTGAACATCTCATCATAATAAAAATACATCCCATTAAAAAAAGCCTGCCTGTGAGTCTGAGTGTTTTTTTGGGTTCCTACCCATTGCCCAGCGATTATAAAGGGCAATAAGAAAATTAAAGCTAAAGAGTGAAAACCTGAAAATAAAAACATCACATGGACCATCTGCAGCATCACACAGCACAGCTAATTTATGGTGTGATGTTGAAAGTCAGAACAAAGCTCAACTGTACATGCCTAAACTTTTTCCTCTACAGAGATAAATAGAAAACAACCAATCCAGTGTACTGCTCTTTCAGTAGACTTAATGTACAGTGAATGGATAGTAATTAAACTTTAAATTTCTAAATTGTCATTGTGCTATGATCTTACTGTTGGTGGGGTTTTTTTGGTACCAGCTATAAATTACACTATAATGTATTACTAAAAGGATAAAGGAGTCAGTATTGAGATTAGAATATCAAAGTACCGCAGCAGCAAACAAGTAGGGCTCTGCTTTCAAAGAAATTTTTATCCTACAAGTGCAGTAAAAGAGCACGTGATGTTTCCCTGGGAGCAGAGACGGAAGTTATACGTGATTAAAGTATTTGAAATGTATACTAACGAAAACAGATCCCCTTTTGGACAGCATAGCAGAACCAGATGAAGGACTTCAGACATGAAGTCATGAGCTTCTACAGAAGAAGCTAAAGGCCAGCTTTGGTCATTAACATCATAGTAGACTAACAACTCGTAACTAGCAACATAGCTCAGATAATTAATGCATTTGATAGCTGCCCATTCACTGTCACGGTCAATATCCCATGTCCTCCCTTGCCCACACTTATTTATGTCTAATTTTAGCTAACAGACTTTAATGTTCAAGTTACTTGTCCAGTTTCCTCACACTCCCTTTATTGTCAGTTGGGAAAGGCAAGCTTCTACAGAGTAATTTGGAAGAGGAGCCTAAATGGAAGAGGTCCAGATTTCCCTTGAGCAGATTAATGCACTCTGCTGACTGGGGAAAGGCCAGTGACAATGCCTCTGGTTTGTGCATCTAAAACTAGGCAGCTCAGTCCCAGTCAGTCTGGCCTAAAACATCAGTACACTCTTTGTTTTTTAAATAACAAAAGGCACATTCCACTCTCAGTTTCTTTTCTCACAGAGAGTTTTGCACTGGGAAGGAAATAATTTGCTTTGAATCACAGTGAAATAACCTGGTCTGTAGCAGGGCAGGACCAGCAGCTAGCTCATTTCTCCTTCAGCTGCCTGGGAGAATTCATCCAGCAGCTGATAGACCAAGGCTTGCCATCTGATATGAACAGATTTGGACAGACAGAGCTGGTTGAAATTGACTGCTGGCCACCAAAGCATGGTCAGTTTTGTGTGAATAGTCCATGACAAAGTGATATGTGAGAGTGTGTGTGTGTTTGTACAAAGATTGCAGCAGCAGAACAGAGCGTTAAAATTTAACAAAAGATGAGGTGCTAACCTCCTCGAGAGGAACCCAAGATGTCTGTCAAGAAAGAGAAGAGCTAGTTTATACTGGAGATATCAGAATGAATAAATCACCTGTGCATGACTCCATAGTGTAGAATTCCTTGCTACCAAGGGGTACTGATGCTAAAGGTCTAGGTAGGTTCAAAACTGATGGGACATCACAGGGGAAAAAAAAATCCACCACGGGCTGTTAAATGCAGATACCCCTCAATCCGTAAGTCCGTCTGCCAGGAACAACTGAAAGTTGGGAGAATATACTGGAAAATACCAAACACTGACTTTCTTCACATACTTTTCCTTAGGCTGTTGTTGGATAGCAGGTATTGACTCTGATACAGTAGGGACATTTTGTGTTTCTTGTCATATGCTTAAATACTCTTACCAGACTGGGGATTCTCCCTCAGTTCCTAGAAAATCTGTCACTGTCTCCCTCTAGAATGAACCTAGACAAGGATGTTGGGAAAACAGGAATGTTCAAAAGAAAAGTCTTGCTTGATCAAGGTGCTCCAAAGGGAACAGAAAATGATTTTTTTTTCCTTCCATAGGCACAAAGGAGATGAAAAGAAAATTCCACATGCAGCAAAGAAACATAATGGCAGAAGAAGATTTAGTCTGTATCTCTTACACTGACTTTTACAGTCTGAATGATGATACAAATGCAAATTTCTGGATTCAGGACTAGCTACCTGACTTGTTCAGTTCCCTGTTAAGTCACTTTCTTCATCTGGTCATCTAGAATGTTTTAAGTAAAAGCTCAGACATTCCAAAGAGCTACCAAAAATACCAAGAGATTTCCACATCTGTTAACCTGCAGCTATTCTAACCTTTCTTATAGAGTAGCTCAGTAAAACATGAGCATATCCTTCATCCTCTTCTATTCAGCAAGCATTCTACTACACACACATGTTTTAGAGATTTGTAACGTAAGGATAATTGGTTGAATCAGGGTTCAAACAGCCACACTTCTTTATAAATCAGACTTCTATATAAGCTCTGAGGTTCAGAGAAGGGTAAAAGAGGCACCATAGCTATGACAGTGTCTATTCTGCCCTGTAACACAGGACACAGGTATTAAATTCTGCTTTGGGTCCAGTAACTGTGGTTAAGCCAGAGCATATATAAAGGTTTTAGCAAGAAATAATTAAAAATTAAATGGGGCCAAAACACTAAACTTTTCAAAGCTGCTCAGAAATGACATTTCTTAGAGAAACAGAAGACAATTTCTCTCAACAACAAAGTCTAGCACATGAGTAAAAACTAAACCGGAGATTGTAAAGATAATTCAGTCTTATGTATTCAATCAGACTGAAAGCAATAAAATACACTAACTATGCTAGACCTAGATATTTCAGTTTAAATTATAACCCTAAATCAGAAATGTTAGTTTCCTTACAAAGGCAACCAGAATACCCAAAGCATCTGGCTGCTTTGAATAATGCATGAAAAGGTAAAAAAAAAAAAAAAAAAATCTTCCTTAGAAAAACAAGCAGAATTTTTGTTAGAATTCTAAACTTTACAGTCTCATTTCAGAGAAATAAAAATGCCTTAAGAGACAAAAAATATTCTTAGACTAAAGCGATATATGTTAATTTAAACAATTTATTCTGATTTTATTCAGAATTTATTGATATACCACATTTAACTAAGACAAACTGTAAACACCTGTTCATGAAAGGGTTATGAAAGCTAAACACTGATATCATAACATCACTTTAACTTTTAACCAAGATTCATTTTAATAAAAGCCTGATATCACAAAGATTTTGATGTGTGCTTCAGTTTATGTACTCTGAGTTGTCCTATCTGCTTCAATAGGAATAGTCACAAAGGATAAAACTGAGCAGTCACATAAGTCTCTGTGTAGGATTAGAGTTTAGTACATCTGGGAAAAATAATTTAACTATTAGCCTCTGGGTGAGAAGAACCTGAAAGGCACTGATCCCAAAAGAGATCTTGGAAATTTTAATTGGGAATTAATTTGATTACTACATAATATGACAGGAAAATAAAAAAGGCAATGCAATTCCGATTGAGGTATCCCATCACAGAAGTAGGGAGAAAATAATCCTCTCTGTTTTAGTCAGATAAGAAAAATAGTATCTATAATTAGAAAAAAATACATATAATTACATTATTGAAAATGAAGACATTGAATAATTATTAGAAAAAATATTCTGATAAGGGGAACTATTAAACTGTGGCATTATCATTTGGAGAAAAGAGTAAAAAGCAGAGCAACACTTAAGAATTTCAAACCCCATGAGACATAATGTTAGAAAAAGGATTCCTAGGACAAGCCTCATAGGCTAGAAGGCAAGGTACATAGCTTCCTTTTCGTATTTCCACCACTTGTCATTCCATGAGCTTTCCGCTGTGTGAATAGCACTAGGGACCCTGAGCCAATTTTCAGTGCAGTGGCTCACACAATATATAAACACACTGTGTCTGAGAGCATTCCCTCTTCACGGGCGAGACACCAAACACATCTCATGACTGAGTCTAACTGTGGTCATAACTAAATAATTATAATTGCTTACATTAACCATAATTTAATATAATTACCTAAATTATCACTGTAAGTTTGTGTCTCAAATTAGCAACATTTTCTGCCGTTCAGAGACAGATGCCCTTTGTGGTAACTGTCAGTGCTTTTGTTTGGTTGTTTGTTACAACCTCTCTTCCCTTGCCAGTTTAACTGAACAACAGGTCCCTCCCTGGCCCTCAGAGAATTTATGTCATTAGTTAAAGAATTTTGAACCCAGCTTAGTCTTAAATAGACATGTAATTACAGCTCCTGCAAGGCTGTAACAGTGCAGAGGACACAGGTTTCCAATACTTTCTATTCTAGAAATGTGAGGCTTGTTTTTTGATTCTTCAACAAATTGAACAGTTCAGACCAAAATTTTCTTTGTGCTGTGATTTCAGTTTTAATGTTTATAACCATGAAATACTCTATAAGCACTGAGAACACTTTGTCACAGTTTCTAAGCTAAAAGAGACTTTTCATTTGCCATCCACATGGAATCATTACCTCTTTCCACTCAGGAGCTACTGGAGGCCAAGACAGTTCCTTCCAGGATAGTTTATGGAATTTGCTAGGCAAGAAGGCAAAATTGAAAACAAAGAACCTGGCCCACCTCTGGTATCAGGGGCAATCATCTTCCCCCCTCCCCCACGTAGGAAAGCGTAATGGACAAGGAAACCATCTGATTTGACTGCATTAAATACAAAACTTAAAGGAGGCAGTGGAGGAAAAAAAACCAGAACGTTGCCAAAAAAAAAAAAAATAAAATATCTGGTGAGGCTGGAAGAAGATAAACCAGGAGCTTAATGAGAGAAGACCATGACTGCCTGGTTGATAATTTTATTTGGCAGAAAGAGATTAGGCAAGAAAGCTGTGACTAGAAACATGCAAGGGTGAGGGAAGAAGAAACTATCTCAGCAGAGGTGGTTAAGCACACACAGTGTGAAGCGCAAAGCATGGTGCTGTGCTCACCAGGCTAACCAGCTTTCAGCAAGAAGTCAGCTGTGTTGGCCCAGCCCATGGCACTAGTGGAACACACAAACAACTGTGAAGCAGTTATAAATACTTCTGGGACCAGCATGCCACAGGGATGAGAAAGGGAGAAACGATGGCTTTGACTTCTCATGCAAGGTAATTATTCCTACACAGATGTCATTTGGAAAGCATGTTGTCTTCAGACCTGTGATTGTGCAAAAAGGGAAAGGCACATTCCCTTGGGTGCCCCAAAGGAATCAGCCAAAAGGAAAACCATGGAGCAGAACAATGGCATTCCGGAGTGGGCCAAGGCAGAACATCTGAGAGGGCTGGGCAGGGCAGTGCTGAAAGGAAGACAGGATCAGGAGCTCCAGGCCATACTAGGAACATTCCCATTTGACCCTGTACCATTTGGCAAAACTTCCTTTAACATCCTACTTTTCCTAGTTCATATATTTTTGCTTAACAAACTAGATCTGTTAGTTACATCATCTAACAAGCACTACATAGAGTAGGTATCACATATAGATTCATTGCAGGTAAGATTTAGAAATGCTTTAAAATTATATGAATCCACGTCACCACACTAAATAAACATACACAACTAATAGAATCCTCTATCATGAAAACAGCAAGTTTCTTTTATGTCTTTACAAGGGTCAGATCAATCTGCCTATGAAGCCAAAGAAGAGGCACAGCCTTCAGCAGTTCTTGGATCAGGTACCTACTCTCTTTACCTGGTAATATCAAAGTCTGGGTGCAAGTAGAGGCGGGGATATATAATTGTGCGTCAAATACAAAAGTAATTTAATCTTTTTCTGTTTCATGGGAACATATGCTGCCTTTAGCCACAGGTAACATGTAAACTAGATCCTACAATTTAGCATGCAGCCTCCCACCCCAGTCCCACACCCCAAAAAATAAACCTCAAGCTAGTAATTTCCCTAACTGCAACACTAATTGTAATAGCCAAGTGTTCATTGCTATAACATCAAACAAAGAAGCTTTTCTTGTTCTGTTGTTCAAAAAAGGCAGTTTAATAAAGTGAGTTCCCCTATTCTTTGTGTTTTATGACTTCTGATTCTTCTGCTTGTCAGCTCATTTTGAGTCTCCTCATTCCATGAAAATAGCTTGTGACACAATCTTAAGAATGAAAAGTCTCTAAGGATTACAGAGCAATATTAGTGGATGTATGAATGAACCACCCTCTGCAAGAAGGAAGTTTAAACCTGCCTGGCAGTAATAGATCCATCTCAAAAAATATGCTTGCACATAAGGATTTTTTGGTAGGCTGCTGCACCTCTGTGACCACATCTCCAGCCAGTAGTAAGGTTGAGCATTCATTCTTAGTAAGCACACATGCACATTGTACAGTGTATATGTATAGATAGAACCATATTCACACACATCACATAGATCAACACAGACAGAAAACACACAGCACCTGCACAAACAGGCCACGTGATTCCTGTTCCTCCTCTCCAGCTGATCAAGAATGAAGTCTGTCAATAGAATGTAAATAGGAATCCATACAGACAGTTATAAATATGTACATTTGTTACATGTGGATGTGCAATATCAACGCCTCCAGCAGCTGGCCTAGATACTCAGTCTATCCAGTAGCTGGTCCCCGATCCCCTGGTCTCCCCATCTGTGGGCCCCTGAAGGTTCATGGTCCCACCCCAGCTGCTGGTACTAAGACCTCTTCTCCTGCTCACTGGTTAGTCCAGTGTCCAGTTTTAAATTCATTAATGTTCACATACACACACTCAGGATGGAGAGCTCACTCAGACAGTAAAAACAGAGCTTAATAAGAAGATATGGCAAACTATGATAATTAAGCACAAGGTTCAGTTAGACAACTGTAGGGACCAGCAACCTGATTACACTCAACCAGGTCCTTTAACCCCTTCTATTTTCCCCACACTGTTCCTCCCCAATCTCCTCCTCTCTTAAAATATCCCACAATCAGTCCTACACAATCATCAACGTGCTCTTCCACCTGCATCCACGATGGGTCCCATTAGCCCTGTAGACAGTAACATACAACTAAAGGGTGAAGAACATTTCCTAAGTCTCACATAACTTCCCCTTGTGCAGGAGACACAATCAATTACTTTTTTTTAGAGAAACCTGAAGCCTAGCATAATATAGTAATATTACCAGCAAGGAAAAACAACAACAACAACAACAAAAGGTTTTGGATTTGCTTATGCACATCGTTATATTTAATATTAGCAATTCTTTACTCTGTGGTGTAGAAGTCTCTTTTACATCTGAGATGGATGAGATAGTAGCTCCAAAGCATGTATCAAATTATCTAATGCAAAGTGTTAAATAATTTCCCCACTGAGGGCTAATTACAAATACAAAATCATGCAACCATGAGGATTAAATGTTTGCATTAGCCACAGAGAAATTAGTAGAGCAACTGTCTGTACTGGACCAAAATCTTCCCACCTTTTTGCAAAAAGTATCTAGAAACTCTGGAATAATCATTAAGCATCCTCTTGTGAACATCATGTTTAACTACACTAAAGCAGATGTGTTGTTATATCTGGAGCTACTTCCTTATGCTCAAGTGGTGGAATGGACAGAAACATTTTTCCCTCAAAAAGAAGAGTATCTGGGCCTTTCCAGACAGAATCTGATTTGCCTCAAAATACAAGGCTAGTCTGAACTTGCAGGCAGTACAGATTACTGCAGTCTGTTTTAAGTGAACTCACTGCTTAAGAGCTCTGCTTTCCAATTCATTTCTCAGTAGAACTGCTGGATTTTGATGTAAAATGTTTGCTTTAATCTATAAGACTGTAAGTAATTGCCTCCAAGTGATATGAAAGATAGCTTACAGCCACAGGAGAGAGCAAAGTCTTTCTCTGGACCCCCATTGCTGTTGTCAGGACTTTCTCTGGAAAACAGCCTTGGTTTTTTTGAACTTGTTCACTTTTAATCTCTTCCTTTTTCCAGTGAACAGATCTGCTTCTGCTTTCAGACATGTAGCAGAGGTCACCACTTCTCAGGCTATTTCTCTAGAGGAGATTGCAGTGATTAACTTCACAGCCCCTGCTTTTCTCTCTCTGTAACCCACAAGATTGAATACATTAAATAAATAATAAGCAAACTTCTTGTTGCAAAGCAACCAGGCAGAGGGAGATTTCATACCCATGGCTGCTTGAACCGTTCATGCTGGGTACTCGGGCAAATGAGGCCATTTAGCTTCAAATAGAAAGAGGAAAATGCACTATAAGCAGAAATGATTAGTGCCCAATCTTTATTTTTTTATTTATTTATTTTTCCTCTGAAAGCTCAGTTTTCTGAGCATATATCATACTGCATAGTACTGAAGTGGAAGGAGAGATAAAGCTGCCTTAGTTCATCATTTGAGCCCCGCTAGGAAATCATCCTTCACGTTCATCAAGTGACATGCAAACACGTAATAGACTCTTCATCTTGAGCAGTTCACAATTCCAAAATATCTTTCAGGAACAACTACAGGTACATAAAAGAATAATAGAGAAAATGATTTTTTAACAAAGTTACTGAAAGTTAACATTAAGGAAATATTTAATACTAGAATTTTAAGACTAAATCATAATAGTTCACATACAGTCCTCAAATATAAGCCTACCAAATACTTTAGACTTGTGTATGTACAGTAAACGTCAAAGTATCTCTTTACTTTGAGGTGATAAAAATCATGTCTCTTGAGTATTTTCCAAGCAATGCTGCTTCTCAAATACAATAAAGTTCTTCACTTATGTTCAAAATTTGTATTGCTTCGATTTTGTAAGGTTTAAATTTATCTCATTAAAAGATTTGCAAAATATTTTTTTAGGACAATAACTCTGACCATAACATGCAAGAGGAATATACACACTTCTATATATAAATGCGTGTATAAATATATATATACACAAACACAGGTATTTAGAAAATTCACACTTACATGTGTGTGTGCACAGCTATGTATACACAAACATATACACACATATGTGTATACATATATGCACATAAAAGTGCGTACACACACACACTCTCACACAAAGATCTGTGGTTCATATGATCTATAATTTCCTTTTCCTTTACTGAAAGAATCTATCAAAAGCTCCATTAATCTGAATTATGAGATGTCTTTAAAGTAAACAAGTGAACCCTCAAATACTAAAACAATAAAGTTCCAATTGTTTCTCAGAAAAATTCTAGATCACTTTCATCATCATAATGGAAGTGTTAAGATACTAAGGTTTTTCTATGAATTTGCAATAAAGCAGTACATAGCACTCTCTTTTCCAAAGGCAGCTAGCAAAACTTTTCAAGTAGTCATTGTTGTAATTTTTTTCCAGACATTGTGGATAGCAGATGGCATCCATGGAGGAGCAGCATCCATTGTTAAGACCATAGATGATAGCTTCCCACCAACGCCATGGCTTTGTAACTCCAGAAAGGAGCACATAAGGGAACACAGATTTTCAGCCTAGAAAACTTCTCAACAGTTCATCCTGCAGACAACTTCATCAGAGAAAATCAACAGGATTCCCTCAGTCACCATTTTTGCTCTTTTCAATTATTAAGAACATCACATTTACATAACTTCAGGCAAGCTTTTAGAGTCCTTGAGAATCGCTGTATCCAGCCATGGTTCTCTCTCCTTGTCCCTCTGATCCCGTAACATTCTGAAGCGCACTGTGTCATTTCAAGGGTAGAGCACAAAAATGAGTGACAAAAAGAATTATTAAAAAAAAAAAAAGAAAAAAAAGAAAGAGGAATGTGACTATGAGGCAGGAGGTTGAAGTAAGAGGAACAGACAGATTAGAAGAGCCCTGATTTTTTTTCCTGCACATCAGCAAGCCTTCAACAGTAGGGAAGGAAATGTTATCTGTTCAGATGAACTATTGCCTAATAGCTAAGGCAATCTGTGGGAGATGCAAATATGATTCCCATCAAATGAGGAAGGGATTTGTAGGTTTACTGTGAATGCTCTTGTATCATTACCACCTTCTGCTTCTGTTCTGCCATGTTTTAAAGGAGGAACATAAGCAGAAAGCAAGCTAAGTGCCTGGAGTCCAGTCCTCCTTTGGCAAGTGGCAGGTACTAGTATGAAAATCAAGACTAAAACATCTCTGAGCATTTTTGAAGTTTAGGCACTGGCCAAAATGCACAGCCCTTTCACATCAGGCATCATAGATTACAAGTTTGCACATCAATGCTGAAATTTCAATGCAGGGTTAGCATAAAGGATCAAGGTTTTTCTTTGCATCGCAACCTTTGGGACTCTCCCACACGAGCAAACCATAGCATTTGTCAGAACTCTGCATGGAAACGCACAGCTTCAGGACAGGGCACCAGCACAGATAAAAGCTAACCCTATTGTCAGCAAGTCTAGGTGGTGACTTTTTAAGTTGTTACCTTTCAGGGACATCACATATTATGTATCTGAGTATGCACTGAAACTGCCCAGAGTTTCTTTGCAACACGTGCATCACGTGTGTTGGCAAACCATCCACTCTGTGGCAGCTTATCAGTGTTTTGCCATTCTTCTGCCATGAAAGTGCTGGCATTAAAATGTAATCAATACAATTCTGTAAGTGATCTTGATCTAGCTTCATAAAAGCATATAATTGGATTATCTATTTAATTGTAACCTAACAGCAACTGCAGATGGGGCTTCTTGTGTCTTAGTCAAGGACAGGTGAAGTATGAGAGCATGTTATTGAAAGAGGAAATTCCATTAATAAAGTCTATGTTTAATACATTTCAGTATGACCTGAATCTCCTCAAGTCTGGAATCTTAATCTTCTCTTTCCAATTTATTAGCAGAGTACCTTTGAGGATATGAATAAAGGAAAAGAATTAATGGAGAGAATGCAGGAATTTGAGTTTTTTCCTCCACACATCCTACTAAGGACTGAAGAACTCATTAATTACCAAAGAACAAAAATCAGTCATTTAGCCTTTTGCACACAAATAAAAATTAGGAACTCTGTAGGCACTATAGGTTGCAAACTGGTTTTGTGGATTTGTTGGATTAGTAGCACAAAGCAAAGCACCTAAACTTTATCTGAAGTTTACCTTACAAGCTTGCCAGTCAAATTATTTAGGAACCATTCTTGGCTCCTAAGCTGGGAACAATATCTGAAGTGTGAGTAAAATCTTGTATCTTTATTCAGAGTGCTGCTACCTTTGTTTAGGACTGGGGCAAAACAGAGATCTACTCTCTTTTGAAGGCTAATAGGAACGGCCATGCTGTTCCACAGGGAGGGATTTTAATAGTAATATGTATATCAGCTAATTACATAGGACTGGACTTTCCCTGAGTGCTTTAACTAACATGTTTCCAACTACGAGAAAGGCAACAGCAGTAGAACTACTACAAATATTTTAAAACAAAGGTCACACTCAAAGCATTATCCTCCCCTAACCTCAAGCAGCTGAAACCCTAAAAACCAAACAAAAAAACCCCACCCAACCAACCAACCAAACAAACTTCAGAGCCCTCGATCTGGAGGGAAAGAACAACAGAAGTAAGGAGAGGCTTTTCATGGATCAGAAGATAATGACTACATGCAAAAAAACCCTTCCTTCTTTTTTTGCATCTTTGTTCCTTTCTAAAAAGCTTCTTAAGTTTTGAGACCCCATTCTTAGGGGATTAGTTGTACAAAATGTTGTAGAGGGAAGCCCAGATACCAGGTTTGGGACTAAAACTGTCTTTGACTAGTTATGTGTGCATCTAGTCCAACATCCTTTCATTTCAAATAAGACATGGGGACAAGGAGGACGAGAAGAAGGAGGATTGTGCTCTCCTTTACCCTTCAGACTGTGACTCGCTAGTGCACAGGCACTGACACAGCACCTCATGCTGCCAGGCTTCAATATCGCAGCACATCCCAACCACAGAACCACCTATTCAGGCTTAATTTAACTTAATTTAATCTGCTATAAAAGCAAGAGCAGTAACATCCCAATGTACATTTTGTTGCTGGGTTATGGTAGGCGCCTGTAGATGAATAAGCATAGCTTTTGGAATATTCCAGGAAGTATTACTGTGAAATAGTCATGCAGGCAACTGGGAAACAAATGCAACAGAAGACTGAAATTCCAGGATGACTTTCAAATCCACTCTGTTATTATGCTGTTTATATCAAAGCCCACGGCTTTGTTAAGGGTCTTGTCAGCTTTTCCACTATATGTTCTTATTTTCAGGGATTTGTTGGTCACAGAGATTCACTCCAGGCAAAATGAAAACACTAGGAGACTAAAATTTAGCCAAAGGCAAAGAGCATTGTTTACAGTTGATAGATTCACAGCTGGACCAACTCTCTGCTTTAACAATGTCAAAAATAAATGAAGAAGTAAGCATGTCTTCCCGTAAAATGAAACACTAATAAGAACAAAAATCTTTAACTTGTTTTTTATAATATCAGAACCTATGAAGTGCTAAAATGTTGGTGAACAAGATAAATTCTAGGCAGAGCTTTTCAACATGGTCACACGCACTTTCATACTCATCCGCAACTCAGAATTACAGGGTAGGAGTAAGAGTACTTTGACATCTGCATCCACATGGTCAGAGTCTGCCTGCATACATAAGCTGGATTCAGTTACAGACCTGAAAGTACATGTTGACCACCTCTACAAATCTTTTCCCAGGTCCTCTGAAGCACCAACAGCCTCGGTAAAATGGATGGTCCTGAGCTGTAAACTGAGATCCAAACACCCATTTCAGCTCACATATCATAACTGATATGTATGAAATCAGAAACACATACAAAGCACCTCAAAATAAGAAAAAAAAAAAAAAAGACATTATTTAAGCATCACCTAGGTATATCTGAAGATAATAATTCACTATATTTTTAAACTTCTCTTACTAAAGATGAATATCAAAGTATCTGATAAACACAGACATGTTTTAATTTTTAATGACCACTGAAGAAAAATTTCAAAGAAAATTCAGATGTTCACTTCTTCAGAGAAACTCTTCCAACAATCTCATCATCTGATTCTTACCTAGAAAATATTACAATGTTGAATCACATTAACACTTGAATCAAGTTTATTCAAAAATAAAAAATGAGAAATTAAGATATGTAAAGCACAAATAAATAGCTTTAAAGAAATAGTGCACATTTCTGAATACCTTCTTAATTTCTTTCAGAGCAGTATATATAAACTTCAGAGTTACAGACATTTGGATTTAAGTAGCTTACCAAGATTTCATCACTTACTGGTTGGTATCTGTGATACTCTCAGCTTGCCAGCAAGGAAAGGAATGTAACATGGGGCTGGGAGTGAGGGCGCCAGGTTCAGTTTCTGGCTATGCTCTTCACTGCCTTTGTGATCCCAGGGAAGGTGCCCTGCTGTCCTTCTACAGAACGGTGTCATGAGATGTTCAGAGACAACAGGCAGCAAATTAATCAATCATGTTAGAAAAAACCAAAAGATGAAGCAAGGCTTGCTTCTAACATGAAGAGACATCTTTCCCACTTTGTTCTGCAGATTAAGTGACACCATTAACTCTTGGGGTGATACGTAGAACCATTCAGGCTCTGGAAAGTACATGTCTTTTGCCCATAAACACATTAACAAACATTTGTCTGAATATTTTGATTACAGTCCATTCCTGCAATACTTAAAAAGGCAAGCCATCCCAAAGCTTTTCTACAGAGTGGCACAGCCTCTTGGATGAGCACAACAGTATTAGAGCACCACAGTCACCCTGTTAGATTTGAAACCTGTGCAGTTATCTACAATATCTTTTCAGCTCGCCTCCAAGTTCTAGTCCTTACACCTCTGGTTACTGCAGTGGTCTGCAAACAGTGGGAGGGAGGTCTCATGTATCATGCTAATACTTTTGGCACAGCAGCAGGACACACTATAATTGCCTCAGCAAAATCACTTCATTTATGTGTTTACATCACTGAAGAATTTGCAATTATTTTAAAGTATTTGCTGGTCGGTCTTTTAAAATATATTTATTGAGCTAACATTCTGTGCAGCTTAGAAAATATAAACCATACAGTCTGTTCATTATTGTTTTGTATGTTACACTTCACTGATGCTACCATGTCTAACAGAAGGAATCCTGATGCTTCTATTGTCACGTGGATGTTAACAGGCTTTCCAGACCACGCAGGTACTCTCTCCAACTCTGCAAAGGGTCAACATGAGCTGTTGCATTTCTAGTGGCCTATTAAGATGAAATAGAAATTACAAAGCACATAGGATATACAAACCAAAAACAAGTGCTCCAACCTCCTCAGATGATACTCATCAGACAAGCCACAGTGCTACAATTTCCTTCTATTTAATATATAATCTTAATATCTCTATGCTCAGAATAAATAGATGTTCTTTACACTGCTGCCGCTTTCTAAGTGAAGAACATTAAACATTTTGATAGCTTTACTGTACCTCATTGTGCATGTTTTCCTTTGTCAGGGCAAATTGGAAGTAAATAATATCAGCAAAGCATTAAGAAGGACAAGCAAAATATCCCTTGGCTAAGAACTTGGCTGAATGGGAAAGTTTCACCAATAATAAAAATTTCCCTCACAGCAAACAACTCCCAGTACAAATGGAGATTTTTTAAATTATGGTTTGAAGCCCCTTTCAAGTAACACACAATGAAATTAAAAAGGATAATTCTTTTTAAATCCCAGAATAAGCCTCAACACTTGCAGTGGGTTGGGGAGAGGCAAAGGCTGCAGAAAGTTGCTTTAGGAAGCAAGAAGAAAGATGTACCATTGACAGTTAAAAAGAAATTGTCAGTGTGGTTAAAAACATGCATTTGAAAGCTAATTTCTGGATACCTACAGGCAAATCATAGTAATGAATTTCTGTAGGTAAGAATCATGATTTAGAGTCAACAGCCCCAAGAGAAGTCCTTTTCCATCAGCTGACAGTAAGAATGTACCAGGCTCAGGTGATTACTTGGTGTAGCATGACTTTAAGGTAGCAATAAAGGGACTGTCTTGAAGAATATTTGCATCCAACTTAAAATACGGGATTTCTGAAACACTGTGCAACTAACACAGGAAAAAAACCCCACACACAAATTCAAAAGTAACTAGGTATATTAGCTAAATTACAAGGTAAGCCAGTATAAAAGACAGTCTGAACATAGAATAATGTATTTATAAATAAAATATAGAAATTGCCAAAAATTAACACTTTTAAGAGCAGCTGAAAAGTTACAATAGTCACAGAAGTCCATTTGCAATTACTGAAATTTTCAAACGTGTGCTGCCACATCTAACTCATTTCAGATGAAATGGAGGGGTATAAAAAGCTATACTAATTCTACACACAAAAACAGACCACTAACTTGCTTTCATGCGCTTTCCTGCAAAATCACTTGAGCTTTCTAGTCAGAGTATCTTCCTAAAGCACTTGGCTCCTTAAGACCCACCAACCACCTGAAATCTGAAAAGAAACTTAAATCTGTTCATGAATTAAATTGAGCAATGATTTTATTTTAACTCTAAATGAAATTAAAAGCAACACGACAGAGAAAGAGCAAAGCAGCCAACTTCAAGTGTAGTCACTTCCCTTTAGAGCACTTCTAAGTAGCCGGATTGTACTGAAGTACTAGAATAATACTGAAGTATTAGAAACTGAAGCACAGTAAAGGGAACAATTCCAGAATAATTGCCATTATCTTTCTAAAGCTGTAATCAGTTAAGAAGCAGTGAAGATATTTAGCCAACTTCACTCAGAAATCAACACAAAATTCAAAATGTAATGATCAACACTAAATTCTGAGTTGCATTTAGCACGTCATTTGCTTGATAACAATATTGAGGGCAGTGATTAGAAACAGACATAGGGGAGCACAGGAATGAGTCTTGTGCCCCCCTCCCTCCCCCCCATCTCTAAACCCTTTCTTCTGCTGCAGGGAAGCAGCCCTGCGTTGCACTGCAGGCAAGAGCTCTAAAACTGACATAGCTATTAAAAAGGAGGATTACTCCAAGTGCTGGGGAGCCCTCCAGTGGGACAGAGTTATCATGACGATTTCTCCACTGCCTCTGGCTCCAACTTGGAGTGAACTACACTGATGTTTGCTGGGCAGATGAACACTCTGGGGAGTCAATCTCACCTAGAACAATAAGCATGTTGTTCCAAACCATACGGGCAATTGTCCAGCACATGTAGAAACCAGCATGGAAGAAAAATGAAAGAAAACCATCCATTTACATTAAAGCTACATGTCTGCGAGAAACACAAGCTCTTTGGTTAAAGCATGTCTTTGAGTTATGAGAGCCAAGTTCAAGCCCCAGACCTACCATGGGGTTAAGCAAATCATTGTCTGATCTACTACAGGGTTAGGGCAGACCCCCCTCCCAGTCCCCACTGCCCCACCCCCACTGAAGGATGGGGATCCAGCTACACAGGGTAGGTTTTTAAATAAATACGTTCAAGGCAGTTGAAGCCAGACTGCAAACATGTGTAACTACACAAATACTACAGAAGTTTCAAAGAACAGACAGACAGCTCTCCTCTGGTTCCTCTGTGAGTCCTGGCCTCAGTTCCCAGCTATTCCTGCTGCATTTCTCAGTAAAGGCCATTAACTGTAATGACCCAGAACAGCATCATGGAAGACAGAATTTTTTTGTTAGAAATGCCTGTGGATTAATGCAACATTGATCAGCATTGATCAAAGCGTGGATCAGCTGCTATAACCCTCCGGCATCAGGGCACTTTATGAAGCCTCAGTTGAGGTCCTAAGCCACAAGAGATATCTCCAGCAACAAGGGAGATTTCCCTAAGAGAGATCAAAATACTGTATCAGTCAGCTGGCATTACCAGGTAAATTGACAAGTGTTCACAGCCCAAGGACAAGTGCTCCTATGAGGGTATTTCATCACAAAGCAAATCTGATACTTCTGGTTGCTCAATCTGTTCCCATTCAACTTCGATTTTGCTTCATACTGACTGCAGCTTTGGGAAGTTGTGTCTAAATATCCAAGAACAAATTAGGTCAAAGAAATAGAATTTGAGATTGTTTGCTTCTCACATGTTTGGAAGCATGCTATTTTCATAAAGTAGTCCATGCAGTAGCATCAAGCTAACTTTTTTGTGCTCCATTTCTTCTGTAATTCCATAGATTTCAGTTTGACCAACAAGTTCTGTAGTCACTTCAGAATATAAACCCTTCCACTAGCGTACATCACACAACTTTCAGTCCTCATGCAGACATTCTCTTGACTTTAACGTAAAGTACAAGTACATTCAAGTGGCAACAGAAGTAAATCTCTGTCTGTTGTTGCAGTTTAAATTGCACAGTTTACAAAGTAGAAAAGCATATTAAATTGTTCCTGAATGTTATATTTCTAAAATATATACGATTGAGCCTGGCTCAATCATTTGCATTTTTTTGTAAAACATTGAAAATGTTGTTGAATTCTAAGAGCAAAGTGGTGGAACATTGGCATTTCAAAAAGGCGGCAAAGACTAATTACTAAGAAGTCAAAGCAAAAATATGGGTTTGTTCTGTGCTTTCATTCTCTTCCATTCAGCAAGAACGAGAGCTGATTGTACTAAAATATTACATTAAGCCTTGAATTTTCAAAGGTTGAAACAAGCTGTTCAGTGTTTAAATGCTCACAATACAGGAAAAAGAGTGTAATCAGCATAATTACTGAGGAAGACAAAAGAAGCTTTTCTTTCACTGATGCCAAACAAAATATAACTTGTTCAAGACAAATGGCTGCATCATCACTGTATCAATTTACTAATATTAAATTAGAACACATAAGATCAAATTTATATAATTAATCTCTTCCAAAAAGAACCAAAACCCAAGGAAATACAAAAATGTAAATTATAGGGGGAGAAAAAAAGAGCCTTATTTCACTGTACAACAGGAACTTCCTATTTCTTATCATATTCTCACTACATGCATGTAACAACACTCTTGCCCATAGCTTTTGCTTATAGAATAATTAATAGCTATTAATGGATGGTTATGCTGCATAGCTTCCCATTGTTACTGTAATAGAAGAGTACTCTAATATACAGTAGATTGTTCTAATAGAAGACTATACTTTAATGGAAGAGTATTTAAAATAGAAATTAAGGTAAATACATGCATTATTTAAAAGAAAGATATAAACTTACTAACTAGTTAGTTTCCAAATTAATCTCACAATAAGAAGTGTCTGATTAGTTTTAAAGAGTGACTTCTCTGCAAAGGAGGGGAACTAGGGCAGTCCAGTTCAGCCACCAGACCCAGCGGGAAATGAGCATGCACTCACATGTAAACTCTGTAGCCCTGGGGCAAAAACCATCATCTAACCATGGATGAAATGCCAAAAATGTTTAACTTCATTAAGCTACTGAACATACCTGTCATGGGTAGAGATCAAGAAAGGGAGATTTGGCATAGACTGGTTTGGTCCTTTAAGGACCAACTGGGCATTTCAACAAAAATTCAGTAGCACCTGGTGAATTCACGTGATATGTTCCTGAATGACATTCTGGTTTTACCCGTTTTGAGGTCTGTACATAGAGATGTCCTGCGCCTACAAAATATAATTACCATAAGGAAGTAGTTTACCATGCACCTAAGGTTCAGACTCTGCCTGCTGCAAATATAGGAAACAACCCACACCGAAACATTTCTTGGACTAAGTGGAGGAATCACAGGCCTAATTCAGTAAGTATTTAAGTTTTATGAGCTACTAGCATGAAAATAATCATGTAAGTAAGAAATTTCTTAGACAAAAATGTTTCTAGAAGCTAACTGTAATTATCAAAAATCTACCACTCTTTTGACAAACAGAATGGCTTTTCCAGACTTCATATCACTAAAATTTAAATTCAAATGGATGCTTGCAGCATCATTTGTTAAATGTTTCTCAGACAGAAAAGAGAAAAATAATCTGCCTATTTAAAAAAAAAAAAATTAAACATAACACAATATGCCACAAAAAAAAACATAGTGCTGGGTCAAACACTGAGGATGGTAGTCATCTGACAAAGCACAGCATTCCCCCAGCTATACATCTGATCCAAACTGTTGTTAGGAGGTAACTCCCTTGCAGACTGAATGGTTACATCATATGTTGTCTTAATACTTCATCAATTTACTAATATTAAATGGAGTCCTGTTAGTAGGAGCATTTTGGAAATGCTGGTGCTTTCACTGGATGAACTGCTCTCTGAAAGTCCTTTAAGGTAGATGAGATGATTCGTAGTCTTGAATACGCCGAGTTTCCAACTTTTATTTGTTATACACAGTAAACCAATATATGCTAAAGTGATTCTGATTTAATCCCAGATCAGGGTCAGGCAGGAGCAGGAGAGAGGCTGCAGGGAATCAAGTTCTGGGAGTGCATGAGGCCATCATTATGGTATAACTCATGTGGAAACAGCTCGGAGTTGATCTGTGCTCTTATTTTATTCATGACCTGCTCTGCCCCCCAACAGAATAATTTGGTCAAAAAGTTCACTTGGAGTCTTCTCATTTCAAAATCAGCAACAAAACAAGAAAGAAATGCATAACCTCAGGGACTGTCAGTTGGTTAAACTGCTTTTGCTATACTCACTTCAACGGAGTGATGAAAATTTACACCAGCTGAGAATCTGCCCTGATTTGTTTCATTTACTCTTGAAGTCTTTTATAAAACATACCAAGTTCATGTGGTAATTTTTTCCCCAAACTTTTGAGGTCAGTTACCCCTACCTACTTCTGAACATCTCTTTGAATCAAAATGGGAATTATAGTGTTTCTGTGCATGGAAAGAGATCGATTCCTCCTAATTTTCAAAGATTTCAGTGAACAAAGTAATGATTCTATCTACTGTGATACCCCACAAATAAACATAACAGCAGAACCAGTGCTGTTGCCAGTTGTTCCACAGGAAGCTATCATCCTTACTAACAATATGTCAATATGCTTAATTAAGGACTAGAAAGCCAATGAAAGCTCAAGTTCATGGCAGGTTTTTAACCCAAAATTCACAAATGTGTGTTTGCATCCCAGGATACAAAGGAATTAATTAAAACGTAGCAAGGCACACATAAAGAAAAACTACTTTAAGACAAACAGTGATATAACCCATGCAAAACCCACTTAAAAATACTAAGTCATTCTACTGGTACGTACATGGAGAACAGATTTTCCTATTGAACGGCAAGGGGGCAGAAGAAAAAGAGGATAATAAAAAAAAATATAAACCTAGAAACTTATAGAAGCTCAGTCTCAGTGAGACTGACAAATAGAATTCTCTCTATGCTATAAAAATATTTTTAAAGTAACATGCAGTTTTCAGGAAAAAAAATAGGAAACTTTCTTAGGTCTAGAGATAATGACTGATTTAGGCAAATGAATATAATGAAAAGCTTTCTGCCAAAACAAAATACAGTTTTGTGTTTTGTATCACCTGTGGTGACTAGCATTTTACTGCTTAAATTACATTACCTATAAACAAATAATCATCAGTGTATCAAAGGCAAGAAAAAAATTTCATACAGACTGAAACTGCCTTTAAACTGCAAAAGATTCTGGAGAGAGCTATGTCACACACTGCTTCATAACCTTCTGTAATACCCCTGGATGTGGATTAGAAAGACTTCTTGGATTAAGGACAGCATCTCCTAATGGAGTCATAGAATCACAGAGTGATTTGGGTTTGAATGGACCTTAAAAATCATCTGGTTCTAATCTGTTTCCATCACCTTCCCCTAGACCAGGCTGCTCCAAGCCCCATCCAACATGGTCTTGAACGCTTCCAGGGATGGGGCATCCACAACTTCTCTGGGTAACCTGTTCCAGTGTCTCAACACCCTCACAGTAAAGAATTTCTTCCTCAATATCTAATCTAAATCTACCCTCTTTCAGTTTAAAGCCATTATTCCTTGTCCTGTTGCTACAGGCCCTACTAAAAAGTCTGTTCCCATCTTTCTAATAAGCACCTTTTTAATTATTGAAAGGTTGCAATAAGGTCTTTCCAGAACCTTCTCTTCTCCAGGCTGAACAACTCCAAACTCTCTCAGCCTGTCTCCATAGGAGAGGTGCTCCAGCCCTCTGATAAATCAAGCTTTTTCACCGTTAGTAAACACATCCAAACCCTACACCCTTCTGAAGGTTAGTAACCTTCTTGTGATTTCTAACCTGATTTTACCCATGGAAAAATGAATACATCTCTGGCCATGTGCTCCCACCTCCCTCCTTTACCACCTGACCTTTATTCAGGTGGTATAAAACCACCACCTGACCTTTATTCCATAACAATGCTCAAGTGACAACTATCAGTGGTGGTTGTAAAGTAATAGATGCTCTGGTCATGGCGACTGCCTCTGACTCAAAGTGGATTCCAGGGAGACTGATAACACCACAATAGCCAAGAGTTAGTTTGAACAATGCTCCCATCTAACAGTGCTGGTCAAGGTCCAACTCAAGCCAAGTCTGAAAGAAACTAACTTCTGTACTTGGTATGCAAATATGACAGTAAGTCAATTGCCTTACTCCATAAATAGTGGACAGCCCAGGGCCTGTTGACCATTCCTGCACAGCAGTGGGCTGCATGACGGGATCTCCCCTGAGCAGGGACACCTCTCAAATTTACTCCTGGAGGCTGAGAGATTCCTTGCTGCAACACGTTCTTAGTAAGCAATTAATAGCATGCTAAACTTTGAAATCTTAGCAAAGGGGTATAAAGGATTGCTAGTGCACATTTAACCCTTTAAATATAAACCATTGACCAAGTCTGAGACTAAGCCTGGACCCAGCCACACCTAAAATCCCCTCTGAGAAGGAGTTCAGGGCACAAGGGGGTCCTTTCTGAGCCTCATGACTCAACAGGAGGGTCTCCCAGACAGTTTTGTCTGACCCTGTCCTCTGTGCAGTAAATAAGTGTACCTCACCACTGAATCTTTTGAAACCACTGTCACATATACCATCAAACTTTGTTAAATTGCTGTTTTATAGCAATAAAACCATTGCTTCCTTTTTTTTTTTTTTTTTTTTTTTTTTTTTTTTTTTTTTTTTTGGTGTGTGAAGTGCATCACTCATTCCACAACATCTGGCTTCTCTTCTACCATTCTCCTTTAACACATTTCCTAGCATTTATCTGGATACAAATCAGACCTTCTATTGCTAGACTGAACAAACTTATTCCTTTTTACTTGTTCTGGAAAGATTGGCTCTCCATTCCCAACCTAGTACCACTTTCCTGCAGCTTTTTGCATTTTGAAATAACCTGAAGTCAAGGAGGTTATATGAGAGTAAATCTGTAGTAGAAAGAAATAGGAGATGGTCTATGGCTGGGGTCCTCAAACTTTTTAAATGGGGGGCCGGCGCGCGGATGAAGTGGCAGGCAGTCATCTGCGGCTGCTTGGTTTCCCCCCCCAACCCCCAGCAGGGAGGGGGGGGGATTCTGTAAATACCTGGGGCCAGATTGAGGACCCTGGGGGGCTGTATCCGGCCCACGGGCCGTAGTTTGAGGACCCCTTGGTCTATGGTATAGACTTAATGGCACCTGCGTGCCCTAGACTATATTTGCTGCTTATACGGGGTGAAATAACATTGCGCTAATAACTTGGCCTCTCTAGTCTCATTGTTTGTTTCTTCTCAAACTGCTTTATTATTAATTGCAAAGAACATATCAAAATAAAATTGGAATGCAGAAACTAGTCTGTGCCAAAAAAACCTCTCCCTAACTTCAAGGACATTTTGCCATTAGCAAATGCCTCATATAAAACTAAAAATAAATGCATGGACTCAGCTTACAAAACTGAATTTCCAGCACCCTCGTCACACTGCCAAACCAGACAAGGGTAATAGAGCCTAGGGTGCTCTGTTTCCTCTCCCTGAAGGTTATAATTGCTTACACATTAGCTTATGCTTCAGGAATTTATAGTGTAGAGTGATAAACTCATCATTATTTCTGCCTAGCTTTTTCATTTTTCCAGTTATTCCTGGATTTACATGGAAATGTATACCAACACACATAATTTCATATTTCATTGGGCTGATCCCTGAAGGCTTATAATTTTATATGTGGCAACATATGTGAAATAACCTCAAATGTCACAGCCAAAGTCTCAGGTCTTCTTATTTTTCTTGTCTTCTAAAAGACTGAACTAAATTTTGCAGAAAATGTCAAAAACACACAAATGAGCACTGTTGCTAACTAGGGTTCCACCACTAGATCAAAATCTACCATGTGAGAAAGGCAATTTCAACCGCAGAGACAAAACATGGCAAGCAGACTTTACTGAATTCTATAGTATTTTCATAGACTGAAGGACTCAGATTTTAACCAGTCTCAGGTTGAATCTTTCCTATTTGTTCCTACCAATATGAGACAATACAGTCTAGATTCATCCAATCGAAAAAAGTTACTGTC
Organism: Falco rusticolus; assembly: GCF_015220075.1. Taxonomy (NCBI): domain Eukaryota; kingdom Metazoa; phylum Chordata; class Aves; order Falconiformes; family Falconidae; genus Falco; species Falco rusticolus. Next base: position 37,678,598 of record NC_051188.1, on the reverse strand, counting down.
TTTACCAGTTCCCTCATCACATACTTGCAAAACCGCAGATGTGATAGGACAAAAACATTAATTTGCACATTAGTAGCAATGACTAAGGAGATAGTAACCACTTATATCAACTTAGACAGCCTTACTATGCAACAGGTAACAGCCCTAGACTTAGAAAAATGTTCACAATTTTTCAGTTAGATAATTTGCTGACTGCATTAGTGGCAGTATGGCCTGAGAAGGCTGGATCTCAGTCAGCACAAGCATCAGGATTATTTCTTCATGAGTGTTTCAGAATTATATACTAATTTAAGTTGAAAGGGACATGAGAAGGTCATCTGGTCTAACCACACATGTGAAGCTTTGCCATTAGATAAGGTAGCTCACAGCTTTATCCAATTGAGTCCATTTTAAGCATCTTGCACAACTTTTTAGAGGTAACCTATTCCAATATCTGATTGCCTTAACTATGATTTTGTTTTTCCTTAATGTCTAATTAGGATTTTCCCTGAGGAAGCCTGTGTCCTTTGTCCCCCCCACCCCCCGCCATCCTTTACTTGTGTACTACTTAAAAGAGACTGGCTCCATCTTCTTTATAGAAGGAAAAAATCCTCCTCCCAGTATATAGCTGAAGACAACAGTTTATGCACAGGAAATAGGGAGAAAGGTGAACATCACCATTTTAACACTTGTGACATGTCAGAATACTGAAATAGTCTGTTATCCAAGAACTGGAAAAGACAGGTTCAACCTATGAATAAAAGCATGTGTTGGTGATCTTAAGCTAACATCAGTAAGATTAACCTTCTCAAGAATGGGAAAACATTTTGTTGAGATAGAAAGCCCTGTAAAATGTTTTTATAAATGGTTTAGACTGGCTATCTTCTCTCTGTGAACTCCAAAATTATATTTCCATCACATGAAAAGTGAAAAGCAATGAAAAAAATTTAAATGATTCACTGAACTTTGGCATGAACATTACTGAGATAAAACTCATACTCTACATTCAGTCAAGCCTTAATGACTTGCAAATTTTTCCCCTGAAGGAACAGTGATTGGATATAAATTTAGAAAAGGTAAAGGGATGTGATTAAAAAACAAACTACAACAGAATCAAATTACAACAATGTGGAATCTCATTGTATGATGAAATGTAACTACCCTATATACACTACTCAGCATGGGAAGAAGAAAAAAAATTGCATGGTTCTTCATCTCAGAGGAAGCACAGTATAGATAGAAAAGTCATCATGCATTGCAGAACAGGCAAAATCCATCCCTGGAGTGAGTTACCTGAGCTCTTTCTCAGTCTCCAGATGGATTTTATTAAGCCTTCTATTTCATTCTGCTCAAATGATACAGGAAAAACTTAAGTTTTATTCATTTCAGAACCAGCATTATTCTAGAGCTTGCTCTGTACAAAGAGTAACAAGATCCAGTGTGTGCTGTGTGGGTGGCTTGAATACCGCCTCTGTGTCTGTTTACAGACAGTTGGTTAAATGCAGAGACTAATGAATTGGAAAGTACCCTTAAATTATGATGGTGATTCAGTTTTAAGGAAATAGGTACATTGAGCTGAAGTGACGTATGCAAATCTAGAAGAATTTAATTTCATTTTCCTATTTGATTTCAGCTCACCTGTCTCTTTAATGTCTCCCCCTCCCTCAGTATTTCAGTAGACATGAGGTTTTATGCCATATTATCTCCATCCCAAACCTAACCCTAATCTCAAAACAACATCCCAGAACTAACTCTGCCTTACCAGAACATGAATCTATCTTAACCCTGCAAAGCTTGCAGGATCCATCAATAAATCAAGTTCTTCAGATTCTGGTACCCCTAAACTTTATCCCAGCCCTGACTATTAAAACTATTACACTGGCTCCTGTCCATCCCAGGTCTAGTCAGAGGTCACGTGCCCCCTATCCTAGCATTCTGAGTCATCTAAACTTCCAGGTCACCATGATCCCAAGAGGGAGTGTGCGCCTCAGTTGGGCTGGTCATGTCCTGTTCTTCATGTATTACCTGCATTTCCCCCTTCCTTCACCTTACAGAGAAGACTCACACCTTCCTCTATTAATAAAAAACAAAACAAAACAAAACTGTACATATATATCTATTTTTTCTAGAGGCTGAAAGTTGTCTGCACATGTAAACATATACACAAAGGTGAAGCCTACATTGCTGTGGAGAAAAGAGGTCTGGGGACTGATCCATAGCTCTGAAGTCAAATGGCACTGACTGTCTTACACCTACGCACTACACAGTGCTTGTGGAAGAGAGGGTCCATCTCTCTCTTTCTCACACCCATCCCTCCTGTTATTGTTCCAACCAAAGAACTTACTCTGAAGTCACTTGCTAGGTCTCCTCCTGTAACTTCTCCTACATTCTATAAGTTTACTTCTGCTACCCACCTTCCTCTGTTCACAGCCCTGTGTTGTTTTTCAAATGCTTTCCCTTCACCTATCCTAATCAGAGCTGAACTACTGAGCTTTAAATGTTTCACACACACCCTTGATTCCTTTCCTGTTGATCCTTCCTCATTATCTCATTAGGTATCCTTGTCCCATCATTCCTCCTTCAGTGCAGCCAGAGGAGCTAGCATCCATTTTCCTTTTCCCTACACCTACATGGTTATCATTCCCTTAAATAATTCTCCATCATCTGACTGAATTACCTCACTAGTCACTCTCTTTTTCCAGATTATGTATGGTATGTTAAACAGTATAGATCTATTTCATAACACCTTATTATGACATTCCTCCTTTTGGAAAACTGATTATTCCTGTTCCTCACTTCATGGTCTTCTAACCTCTCCCAAAGGTACATTTTTTTCTGATAGCAGCTTAGTTTTATGAAGGTTAAATCAGGTCAAAGATTTGTTTTGACTTCCATGTACACTGTGTAACAAGATGATATTTAGTTATGCATTTGTTGATTTTTTCAAACTTACACATTTAAAAGATGCAATACACTAATGTAGTAGAGAAGAAACAGTACTTTGTAGAGGGAGGTTAAATCTTGTGGAAAGAAATAAGATGGTGCAGGGCCAGGGGGAAGAGTGTGAAGAGAGATTTGTTGACAGATTTTTGAAGACTAATAATGGATAATGCAAGAGCGGTTGTCACAGAGATGTTGCAGTTGATCCAGGGGTAGGTAGGGATGCCTAGGTAAGTACAGGGGTAGGGCTATCCAAGTCTTGAGACAGAAGAGTCTGGAAAACGATCTTTAATATTAACTATTTGTTGTAGTATTCTACATTGTCCATAGCAGTAGTATAAGGGTCAGAGCTGGTAAAAAATAATGATATTTGGTTATTTTTGAGGTATACACATCAGAGATGAGAGAAGACCTGCACGGCATATTGATAGTTCTTGCCTCAATTCTAGCCAAGAAAAGATGAGATCGGTAGTCTCCGAGGTTAGGCTCTTATAAGTCTGGAATGGAAGAATTAAATGTCCTGGTGAATCATGCACAGCACACAAGCTAAGATGACTTACACCACCAACAAGGACAACTAACTGGGACAGATCACTCTGTCTGGTCATAGTAGTTGTACTCAAGGAACAGTTAGGAAACTGCTGCAACTTTTGAGGATAACCCAGATAGAAAATAGGGTAACATAAATGCCTTATTGCAAGGCTCTTCAGAGAATTGCGAATTAGAAGATATAAATTAGAAAATTAGATTATGGTCAGAATTGTGGCTAGGATGGGAGGGGAAAAGCTAAACTCCCTGCACATCATTAATCCAGCCCAGTGAGCAGTTAGAAGTCTGTATAATGGCAGGTGTTCTAGTGAGAAATCTAGCTAGAATTAAGCTAAAATGGGATTAAGATTTGGGCCACTGTGAGTAAAAAGAAGTTAGATCCTCCGAGACCAACATGGCTAGAATGAAAGAAGGTACTGGCAGAAACAAGGCTATGGTTACTAATAACCTCAGATGAGGACAGCATGTATTTCAAGTATGGGTATTCTAGGGGTTCAGCTGAATTAAGATGAGTGATAGAAGCCGGACAGCTAGGTGCTTACACTGAATTGTGCACACCTTGAAGCTGACAGCTTCTGCCAGGGAGGGAGAATGGCTGAGATGACTGCTGATGCAGGAAACGCACAACAAACCCTAGTGTTAAGCCACAGAGTCAAGGTTAAGTGTATCTTAACCTTCAAGACATCTGGGAGTCTGGTAGCTCAGCGAATTTCACAGGGGTCAGAATGAACTTGAGAACGGTACATTACCGGGCTGTTTCAAATCTAATTTGGGTAACTCCTAGTTTCCAGCCTACGTGTATTCACAGCCAATTTATATTAATTTGTTGTTGCAGTTAGTTAATGATCTAGCGATATAGGAATCCCTGTGCCCATGTCCAAGTTATTATGCAATTAAAACCCACTTCTCACATAAATAACCTTGCCTAACTCTTCAAACCAGATGGAGGGTCTGTGTGGGTCTTACAGTCTGTGAAGGTTATTTCGCAGCTGAGCCATCAGCTTTACCTATTTATGTTAGTCAGCAGAGCCATTCACCTTTTCAAGACCCATCTAGTAGGTTAATACACTCTATTCCATAACCCTAATTCCTTTCTGTCATACCTGAGGAACAGACCTTTAACAATCTCCTCCCCAGCATTACCCCCTTCTGATTAAAGGTCTGTATCTTCAACAAGAATGCACCTTCCTCTTCAATAGGTTGCTCCACTCAATATATTTGCCAGTTACATTAAACTTGCCCTTGTCTCTCTAATAAAAATGGAAAACTTGACAAACTGAAAAAAAATAACTAAGAGCACTAAATCCTGCTGTACATCCAAGGGAAAACAAAAAACAAACCCACACCACCAACAACAAAACCACAGAGTTCCTAGCATGCGCTCAATCGACTGACTCACAGTCATATTGGCTGAAACTGAAGATCAGATCCAAAGCTCCAAGGGTTAAACAGTAAGGTTTTGCTCAGCCGTGTCTCAGGGCATGCTCGGGCAGCAGCTGTTAGAAATAGAGAAGAGTAGATGGGCTTGAACAGCAGTCCATCTCAGATTCTTCTGACTTAATTGGAGGCTTTCTGTGTTAGCTCAGGAATGACAACACCTATGATGGACCTGGAATAGGAATGCATAATCACGCAATTCTCCTTCCAGGCATAATAGTACAGCCTCCTTCTACGGACAACTTCCAGTACCTAGAGAGAGCTGAGAAGAGCCGTATGCCACTCTTCTGACTCAGCCCATGGCTTTTATTTTCTGTGGGCACTGACCCAAACAGAACTTGCCAGTTAAGAGCCCCTTTTTGTTATTACAGGTCAATCTGACAAGACTCCATAAGAATCAGTGTAAGTTTTTTCACATAAACATGGAGTCTGCACATAGCAAGAGGGGCTACGGGAGAAAAAGAGAACGTGAAGAATGAAGGATGGAATGCCAGCAGGTCCAAGCCCAGCATTAAAGAATTTTACTCCACTTGCCGCAAAACTTAAGGACAGGTGTAATCCTGTGTAATCTTCACTTTATTTATATAAGAAAGTGAACCTGTCTCTCACACACACTCTTTCACACTATTTCTTTTTTCCTAATGCTCTCAAACCTCTACCTTTAGTCAGTCAACCTTACTGTAAATCTCTTTAAACTGTAATTGCATCAACGCCCAGTTCTGGGGTGCTCCTTTGTCACAGGAATTCCTGGGGAAATGGCTCCTATCTGAGGAAATTATTTGTACATTCATGCTCCTGTAATTTACTTTCTGTCAAATTAGACTCTGAGTTTATGAATACTGTGATCTGTGTGTGTAGGAATTCAGATCTTAGCCTGTGCGCTTGCCACCCCCAGCCTTAGAGATCTCATACATCTAGGCACTGTTTGACTGATTTTCCACAATCAGTTTCTTTTTTCACTCTGTGTACCTATAATCCTTAGTCACATGCAAAAGCCCTGCACGTAACAAAAAAACATGCTACTGAAGCCACCAGCACTGTATAAACCCATGTAGTTTCCAACAAGTATAGCTGCATGGAGAAAATGCAAAATTACTGTAGTATTTCCATGGCATGTATAGATTATTTGATTTTCCCTGCTGTATCTTGCATTGCTGCTTACCACAGCAGCAGGGGTGAACAGCTTTGTTGTGAGGTGCGGTCTAGTCCTTTCTGTAACTGCCTCTATCAGGAAGAGGTATCTATCACATCAGAATGCATTCAAGGAGCTACTCTGGAGATGTGGTAAGGAACAGCAATTGAGCCAGTAATATAGGAATACTACTGAGCTGAAAAGCCACCTTTCTGCAGGTCCTCTCCTGTTCCTGAGAAGAGAGTGCAGGAGTTATCCCCCTGAACTCCCTGACATTTTGAGCCAAAGAGTGAAAGTAAGCATTAGCTGTGATACACACAGTGCTGCCTGGGGCAAAGGAAACGAAACCCTATGTGTCTGTGATACATTAAACAGCAGGGTGCATCAAAATGCACCTGTACATCTTAATTTTTTGTTCTAGCCAAAGAACTCCATATACCATGTCCCCCAGACTAACAAGTACCACCCTGCACAGATTTATACACTGGCTGGTTGCCTTGCTCCCCAGACAGCTGTGCTTCTGAAAAGAAACCAAATTATCTGGTAGGGGAGAACCTTGGTGAGAAAGAGAGGAGGTGAAGCTGAGCTCTGTCTCGTGGCAGTGGAGCTACTATGGCCACTCTGCAGAGCAGAAGACTATGCCTGTATCTGAAAAGGGTATGCTGCCAGAGGTACTAATTAAACATCTGAAAACTCACAGCAATTCATTATAGTCACATTGATACAATCAGCAAACCTTCTCTTAAGAATACTCACTTCCATTTGCACGACTTGGTTCTAACTGTAAAATTTATTAAATTCTCTCCCTTTGAATGCAGACAAAAAAGGCAAATTAAATAGAAGGTAAGGTTTTCCCTGCAATATAAAAAAATTTGAACAGAGAGCCAGTATTAGATGAAAACAAGAGAGGCAATGGGAAAAGCAGTCCTTTGCTGTGGAACTTCACTCTATTTTATAAACCAATAAAAATACAAATTAATAGATTCCTTGTGCAATTAAAAAGGCAATAGGACAGATATATTTCATCCTCACAATCCATTTAACCAGAAACTTCTGCACTGTTCTGCGAGAAGTACCTTCTAAGGACAGAAAGAGAAGGAATGCAAAGAAAGGCAAAATTTTGTGTAACAGAAACCCAGCAAATTATCCAAACTGTACATGATTCCTGGAACTAATAACAAAGAAAGATAAACATACTTTTGGAGTAAGAGGTACTGCTCTATTAAGAGAAAAAGACAGTAATCTTAAATACAGGATCGACAAAGCAACTAGCAATTACACTGGACTACATCAGTTCCTTCACATCACATTACAAATAGAACGTGTTGAAAAAAACACAAGGAAACAAGGAATATAAATCATTCTATGAAAAAAACATTATGACAACTCAAACTGAGACCTTAAAGCAGTATTATACACCTCAGCTGGACATAAAGACATTCAACTGCAAGTATTTATTCACCATTTTGTCCATTATTGCCTGCAATTACAATCTTGCCTTTCACAGAAAGGTACCATCAGTTTAAGAGGTTAAACCATGCTGGAAAGTCAATTAGCCTCCACTGCTTCATCTTAGCTTTCAGGCTAACAAGAGGCCCAGTGACATGGGGAGTGGGGAGCAGAAAATTCACAAATACCCATTTTAAGAACCTCCTCATGGGCATCCACTAGGACATTCTGCCCCATAACTGAAATGGCCAAGGAATGAATGGCCTCCAACTACAATCCACCTGTGAGTTCCTATGGCTAGGTCTGTACAAGCAGACGTCACCATCCACCACATGCTTCTAGTGTCCCTTGCTGGACAGTCAACGTAAACCACATTGCTAGACCTTCTTCAATTCACAGAACTCTGTCTTAAAAGTTCAAGCACTTCACTCAGTCAGTATCAGGTTATAATAAATTTATCTGTGAAAGTCTAAGCTCTTCTCCCAAAACTTACACACTCAACAATCAATCACCTCCATGTGGATGCTTTGGGGATTGTTTCTTTGCTGTCAGGAAGATCTAGAATGCTGACTTCACTCCTAACGTTCCCTCCCTGGGATGGGAGGCAGGGAGGAAGAAGGGATGGCTCTCAAGGTAGCCATGAAGACATGACTGTAGTTCACAGATTCCAACTCATATTTGCCAACAAACCATTAAATATTCTTACTAAATGCAGCTCTGCTAATCAACAAACTGCTTATAAATGACAACAAAGGATACTAAACTTCCTTGAAAATAAAATGCTGAAATAATTCCTTGAAAATGCAAATTAAAGGCTGAAATCAAGACCAATTTGGAAAAGACAACTACTGTACTTGCAGTGATGCAGTGAGGACAATGACTATGTTTAGATAAACCATAAACATAGACTCCAAGGATCTGGGAGGAGCTTTCAAACAGATCAGCAGACACAAGCCTGTTAAGGTCATAGATTGAACTGTGAGCATCTCTGGTTAAAATACAATGCAGTGCAATTTTAGCCAGCATGGATAGAGGTGTAACATACTGCATTTATTAATGAAAACAAACATAACCGAAATCAGAAATAAAACCAGTTAGGTTTTTTTCATGCTTTTGTACCTTCTGTTTCAAAGAAGTTTGCTCTAGAAGTCAATGCTTCTAGAGAAAGCCATTACAGAAACATAACGTCTGAAGTGAAAAGGAAATTGCAGTTGTCAGTCACGTTCCTCCCCATCGTTGTAAGTAGCATCTGCTTGAAGTTATCCCTAATAAGCAAGCTGTATTCTTAAATTTCTGCACAATCTGAAAAACTTGATTTAGACATTTTTCATTCAGAACTGGAGGGATTCAGTTTGAAAGACTGCCTGGATGTTTCTCAAAGTAATTACCAAATTCTCAAAGTAATTACCAGTTCTTGAAGTAATTACCAGAGAATCACTGTCAAAAACTCTGTCAAGAGGTGCAAAAAATTCAAGTAATCAACATAAGCACATTGAAGAGTACACATCACAGGCAGAAGTTTAGATATTCTTAATGTAAGTATCACTGAAGAATTAAGATCCAGCTTTTACTGACTCCAGAAAGTCCTTTAAATCCCCTTCCCTCAAAGATGGAAAAGCAAAGCATACCGTGTGAGGAGTTTTGAGACAAAGTCTCTGTATTTGCCTGAATGCAAGTGCTTTCTGTCAAAAAAAACCATAATTACCCCTTTCTTCTACCCGTGAAAATACAGGCTATCCTAAGCTCTCACATTAACAGGATTCAGCTGTCAAGGGCAAAGGGATTTTTCTCATTATATGCAGATTCAATGGTATTCCTTATGCAGCATTCAGATGCTCTGTAAGAAGGAATTTTAGGTCTGGATCCCTCAAAAGGATTCAGGATTATAATATTTTTTTTCAGGTAATGAAACCTTTCAATGGAATACAGAATGATTAGACGTTTAAAAACGGAGCTTTGCTGTAGAAGCTTCCAAATAACAAAACCTTAACCATGTGAGAAAAATAATTCATGCAACCTGCAAAAAACTTCGCAGTTCAGGGGTGTTAATAAGAACAGGAATGATTCCTTTCCAGTTCATGGAAACCACACTTTTTTGGCAGTAGGCAATGCACACATGAACACATGTATTAAAGTCATCTTAGCTATTGGTAATTACTCTAGTCTTCAATACATACTGACACAGAGTGGTTACCGAGAACTAGAATGAGCAAAAATTTCTCAATTTCCCATGTATCTCGGGGTGGGTGGGGTGGGGTGGGGAAGAGAGGAGTTTTGTATATTTAGAATAAGCACTTACTAATTAAAAATATAAAAAGAAATTAGCATACAGTGCTTCTCCTCATATGAACACTAATTTTGAATATTATTTTGTAAGTAAAACATTAGAGAAAAATATTTCTGTATTTTGCAAGCTTATTTAGTGAATCTGTCAGCATTCATAATCAGCGACACCTTTTCACTCTGTTTTGAGCACAGCACATACAGAAAGCTCATTTCAAATGTTTTATTAGAACATATATTTCAAAAGCCACAAAGGCAAGAAGCCACAAAAGGATAATGCAGGAAATTGTTTTGGTTTCGTTTCGTGTGTTTTATGTTTGTTTGATTTAGGAAAAAAAAGTTATCTACTTGTTACTGTATCATAGAAATGTGAGCTTTGAGCTAGTCTAGCTCAACATACAAATTCCATGAGCTTCCGGTCATTCAAGCTGACCTCCCAAGTCGAGGAATACAAGTGCCATTAAGGTTTCCTTGCAGAATCAAGCCCTAATTTTTATTATATAAATAAGAAAGTCTCTAATTAGTGTTTCTGTATATCCTGGACCGACCTTAATTTCAGACCTAAATTAAACTGATTTAAAACTGAAATTTAGGGATATCAGCATACAGAGAAATCTTAATCCCTAGGAAAAGTATCTTATAAACCATAGTGAATATCAGAATTACTTTAACAGAGAAACAGAAAAGCCACAATTCAAAACAAAGGTATCAAACCAGAGTAAAAATAATGTTAGAACTTATGCTAGAACCCAAAGCAATTAAATATTATTTCTGAAAGCAACGTTTTTTATTCTCATATAAGAAGTAACAATTTCAACAATATATCTGCAGTTTTAAAACTGGTTTTGAGACAGATACTTGCAATTGTGACACTAATTTAGTATGTTTTTACATTACACCATATAGCCTTCCAATACAGTAATTTTCCTGCACTACAAAAAAAATGTCTTCAGTACATGGACATAGTTTTCTAGGGATTCAAAACTCTGTTCTGCTTGTAGAGGGTTTAAAACATTTTTCTAGTGCAAAAGTTAATCCTTAGCGCTTGTTAGAAGAAATGCAGTTCTGCATGGCTTTAAAAGAGCACTTAAGCCTATTAGCGCAAACCTGGATTCCTGTAAAATGACTGACAAAAATGCAAAATGTGGGCAAAGACAATGTACAGAAGTAGCACAGCAAATCAAGAATATGCAGAGCACACAGAGATGAATAGCATTTCACGTCTGGCTGCTCTAGATTTACCATTATTTGCTGTAATAAAAGTAGCAGCAGTTTCTCTGTTTTCTTTCTCAGGTACAAGATGAGTGAAATACAGCCAGCATTCACTCCAACCGACTGCCAATTTATATCCTAATTGCAATGTAAAATTGTAAGAATCGCCAGGTAAAAGGTCCATTGACTACAACAGGCTCTGTTGACAGCAGGATTGCTTGCCTGTGTAGAATTAAAAAATAAAACTAAAAATAAATCATACTAGGTTAGTACAATCCACACAATGAAACAGGGTGAGTGGGGCAAGACAAAAAAATGTCAGCTCTTCTTGGACAGCTGTTACCATATAGACAAAAGTATGTGAGGTGATGTATGGGCAGAATTTTCACTGGAAAAAGGTTGCATGGAGTACTGCGTTTCTTACTGTGTTTATACAGTAAGGAGGAAAAAGGGGGACGTGATGTCCATTCATATTCTCTGCGTCAAACGGTAGCACAGACCCCTGTTTTTCCATAGTGCAGAGGCAGCCACCTCCAACCGTCTGGAGCAGGGCATCTTCTAACACTTCCTGAAGGTGGTGAGCCAGCCTGTTTCAAACATTGCCCAACAAACATTCAAGAACAAGTCCTTATGCTGCTCATACGGTAGAAGACATGGACACATGACACAAAGACATGAATAAAAATCATTCTGTTTTGGCTATACTGGTACAGTAGCAGTGTTTATATACTGCAATCTGGTCCCATAAGGGAAAAGGAATGACTCTAAATGATCATAAATCTGTAATAGGAGTATTTCTACCAGTATAATTAGCTCTGGAAGGAAAAAGTATACCCTTATGTGATCTAGTTATTAGGCAGAGAACACATTTAAATGTATTCTAGGCCCAGGTTTAACTGTGCCAAGATATTTATAAAGAACTCTGTTCTAGAACAACTGCTAGGCTCCAAGTCACGCATTTCCCTAACAATGTAAATATTAAATGAAAGGCCTTAGGTGAATGAACAATGATCTTAATCACGCTCAATGGACCATAGTATCATAATTTGATCTTGCTCATTACGTATTACTTGGCATTAGATAAACTGGAAGTACTTTTTGAATTTGCCAAGCACAGCTGAGGTATCTCCTCCATAACCCCTTCTATTAATCAGATATAAATGTTGACTTTTATATCATACTTTGGGTTATTTATCTTCACAGCATATCATAACTCATAATAAATGAACTCGCAGTATAAATCTCCATGCAAAGTTTCAAATATAATAACCATTTTTGTATTTGGTACATTCAAATAAGCAGATGGAGGAACTGAACCAAAAAAAAGCTCAATAAATGTAGAGTCTTCAAAATGTACTCTCACATAAATCCTCAGGTGATGCTTTAATTCTGCATTCCACAGGCAAACTCAGAGGAGGAGATGTACCTGAAGTGATGTGGCAATCTAACAGAAAATAAGATATTCTGATCTTTCAGATTACTCTGTAACCAGCACAGTCTATGCCAGGTTTTATGGGATAAACAGATATGTTACAGCTCCTGCTCGTAACTGTTAGCAATAAAACATACCCATTGAAAGCAAGTCCTGGAGAAAATGAGCATTTATTTTTCATTAAATGGGCGCTTCAGGATATGCTGACCCTTTTTTATTTGTCCAGTTCCGAGTTTCTTTGAAGGCAGTTTGGAGACCATGCCAGGAGCTACATGTTCCTCAGGTCCTGCTGCTGGGAATAGACTCATTAGTCCAGCCTTTCTGTTGCCAAGTCAGTGTTCGTCAGACTTTGTTCATCTTGTGCTCAAGGCCAGCCCTGCTCCTGACACTAAGACACTAATTTCTATTCCACACTGGAAACACAAGTAGCGAGCACAGAGATTTTACTCTGACAGCATAGACCATTTTGCTTCTGGATGCCACCATACTACATAACTTATTGCTGTCAGCAGATGGCTTCCCTGCCCTACTTCAAAGCACTCCAAACAGCATATTTAAGATAAAGAAGTTGCTTCATACTGATAACATCAACATAATAAGCAGCCTCTTCTTCCCCAGGCTCAGTTACTACTGTCTGAGTTTCTGTGTCAGGTGTACTCAATTCTTCACCTGTCTTTATATTCAGGGTGGAGTTTAACAAGCAGTCAGGTCAACACCTTGTCAAGAAACATCAGCAGGTTGACACAAAACTCCCAATATCTGCCAGCAGAGCATGGTTTTGCTCTGAGCAACAGTCATCTGGCATACAAAGAGTATGAGTCAAACTATTTTAGAAACATATTAGAGCAAATTCACAGTAGCAGCATTAGATCAGCCAGGCTTATGAATTATACAATCCAGGCCATTCTTTCTGTCACAATTATATCCTTACCTTTGCTTTCTTTAAATTATTTTTAAAATAGCCTATTTTTTGATCTTCCTAAGATTGTACAAGATGAGACTTCGTAAGATGGAAAAAATGCATGGAAATTGTAAGTAGAATAATAACTATCACATGGCATGCTGCAGCAAAAGGTACTCCCTGCCATATAGTCTGACTGCAGATCCCCCTTACTGAGCAAAGGTTTCACTTGTCTTTTGAAGCACAGATCATTACTGTTTGACAAGCCCCCAGTTAGTAATAAAAAGAGGTGATTATTTAACTAACTAAGCCTTATCCTACCAAGTTCCTTTGTAATCCTTTAATCCAAGGATTAAGGAGACAGAAGATGATTCAAGGACCTGAGCAGTCACCAAGTGCTGATACGCTATGTCTTTGCGGAAGACCAACAAACCTACTGGCCTGGAGGTTAGTAACCACAGGAGTACCACAGAGGTCTGCCCTGGGATCTGTCCTGTTTAATATCTTCACCGTTGACCTGAAAGAGGCTATGAAGTAGTTACTCATAAAGTTTGCAATGATACCAAACTGGAGGTGGGGTGGGAAGAGAAAAAATTATATGGTTGAAGACAGGGCTACCATTCAGGCAGACCTAGACAGGCTGGAGGAATGGGCTGACAGGAATCTCGTGAAACAAAGGACAAATAAAAGGTCCAACACCTGGGAAGGAAGAACCCCTTGTAGTGCTACAGAGGCTGGGCGCTGACTGACTGGGGAGCAGCTCTGTGGAAAAAGACCCATGGGTACTAGTAGACAGCAAGTTGAATACAAGCCAGTGATATGCTCAGGCAGCAAGGCAGGTGAACAATATCCTGGGCTGTATCGACAGGAGCACAAGCAGCAGATCAAGGGAAACCATCATCCTTCATCACTGAGGACTCATTAGACCCCACCCTAGAATATCACATACAGTTTTGGATTTGGCAATATAAGGAAGACATCAATAAATTGCAATGAGTTCAGTGGAGAACTATACTGCAATGATCCTTGCTCCCTGAAGAGAGGCCCAGGAAATGGGGCTTGTTGAGCCTGGAAAAGAGACAGCTGCAGGGGATCTAGCAGCAGCCTTCCCGTAGGCAGATTTATCAAGGCAGGGCCAGGCTCTTCACAGTGGTGCACGGCAGGAGGACAAAAGACAGTGAGCAGGCATTGAAACAGGACAGGTTCAGACTGTAAGGAAAGACATTTTTCCCCATGAGGGCAGTCAGTCAAGCACTGTAGCAGGTTGCACTGAAAGGTTACACATCTGCATCCCCAAACGTTTTCAAGACCTGACAGAATAAAGCCCTGCGCAATCTTATAACCCTGTCATGAGAAGGCTGGCCTAGAGATACACTTCCTGAGGTCCCCTCTAACCTGAGCTGTTCTGTAATATAGTCTTTTTCCCTGATCACTAGAAGAAAGGCACACGAAACTACAAGTTTAAAGCATTCATCAATTCAATGAAGGCACATACAGCTGAACAAATTACTGCACACAGTATAAGCCTGAAGGACCACGTAAGTCATAGAACCTTCTGTGACAGCATGCTGCCACACCACAAATGGTCATCGAAGGGGATTGGCAGAATATTGTTCTTCCATGCCTTCATTCAGCATAGTTCACAACTACCCCAAGGGTCAGATAAGAGCACTTTACAGTCAAGGTCAATGGCGACAGAAGCACCAGTGTGTATAACTGAATACATTTAGGCTGTAATTAGAAGATTTTTAGCTTTCTGAGGAATTTAATTCTCTAACAATCTGGTAATAGGAGTAATTGGGGGTAACAGCTAGAGCTCCTTCAAGAGCTAAGGAACTTTACGAAAGAACTAAGTTAATCAATCTCCACAAAAATTAACAAAGTTCTTATATGCAGAGGACTCAGGAGATTCCTATTTGCTATGTTGAAGGAATATCTGGATAAAAGCCCACAGCCTATGTGATGAAAGTCAGAACTGCCTTAAAAGTGTGGCATTGTAATGTAAAGTAGTACTGACAAGCAGTCTTTGATGAAAGGATCTGAGACAAAAGTACATAGTAGTATCAATCCTGCCTAGTTAATCCCCTACCAAAACCCTTTTCCCTGTTTTACAGTACTCTGTTTTGCCTTTTTTTTTTTTCCCTAGGAAAAAGCAACATAGCGAAACCAAACCAATTTTCATTATTTTTCTGCATTACGCCGGCTTTGAATTGTAGGTGTTATGTTACCTAGGGAAAAGTCACAGAAACAGCTAATGCAATGGTTATGAGTTTACAGACTACAGGTCAGAAATGGCCCAACTGAACAGCGTGGTTCAGGTAAACACTCTGGACACACATTTTTCTTGAGATACATATGGATGACCCCGTGCACACTTGTTCCACAAAGAGAATGTAATTGCACCTAACAAAGAAACAATGTGACCCACCATTCACTAATGTTTCTCTACAGTAGGAGGTACAAAATTACAGGAGGACACATCAATGTTTTGGTCGGATAAGGATACAAATTCAGTTACACAGATTGGCTAGGGTTCAGCATGGCCCCCCAATTCCTCCGTAAGAGGCTATAGGGCCTGCTCTTACTAAAAGATCAGTGTCCATTACTATCAAGGAAATAACAATGTGTAGCTATTGTTATTTCTAACCATCAACGAAAAGAGAAAACAAATAATCTAGTGGCAGACTATTTTTATTGGCCTACTAGAAAATAACAGCATCTTACCTACCACCTTAGGTAAACAGTGTTAAAGGCCTTCTTAACATACACATCAAAATAATGACCCTATTGCAAAACAGAAAAGTCAAACAAATGGCGCAACATGGATGACACATTCAAAGAATCTTAATTTTTATATTATTTCTGTAAATTTATATTATTTCTGTAAATACTGTACATTCTACCCATTCGTGGCTGCATTTCAAGATGCTAAGTGCTTTGCAGATGGCATACTTTATTTGGTAAAAATGTTACTGTATCACCATTTAAAGTTATTTTTCCCACCTCTCACGTTCTTGTTCAAGTACACACAACTCCAGTTTGCAACATGTTAACGATGTAGCATTCCTCCTTAACAACTATTTAACCACAGTGTCCCAGCATCTTCCATGCTTTCCAAGCAGAGTACAGCTGCTCACATGGTTAGAAGGAACTCATAAACCACTGTCAGTAACCTGTCTATCAACTTCTATCTGAGATTCCCAACTGCTGTCTGGCTCCTTGCAAAGCGCTGTGAGAAAGCTAGAGTGCCAGAGGCAACTAAAGCCAGGTTTCTCATAGAGTACAGAGACTGAACGAAATGCTGGGGTCGGTTCTCTTCAAATATGACATTCTATATCAGAATTTTTAAGACCTTTAATATTTTTGAAAAAATGCCATATTCCACAGCCACCGAGCGCAAAGGTTCTTGGCTGATGTGCATAGCACATTTTCACATTTCATGACTCTTGCAACTTTATTTCTTTCTATAGATGCAGTAGGCATCAACTTCTTTTTTTAAGGTCTGTCACATTTTCAGTGTTTTATGTAGAGCTGCAAGAATTTATTCGTTATTTTTCCTTCTGAAAATGAGAGTTCAAAGTTAGGCAACTAAGTAAAATGGAGCAGGACATGTTGAATCCTATTATCATTTCTGCAGCTGTAATACGCTGAAACTTAGGTATAACTCCTACTCCTGATTAACGTCTGCATGACATTACCTCAACTCTGCCATGCACAATGCTAAATAAAGTTTTGATATACATTTTAATCCACCCAAGTGAAGTAAAAACCACACTTAATAGCTGGGCATCAAGAATACCTATTATTGGGAGCATTTGATCATAATATACCCAAGGATACTGATATGTCAAAAGCAGTGAAATGCCAGAGTAGATCATCTGCCTTATCCCATCAATTAAACTGGCATTAAATCTTTTTTTAATTGGGGGCATATCGAATTCACACATTAAAATATTTCACTTTTGAAGAAAGCTATTTCACTCATTCAAATAGCACATGGAACACTTGCATATGCTATTCTAGTCCCTCAGTATAAAACCCACTCAATGTTTAATTTGTGGCACGTCAAAATGATAGAGCATTCCTTATTTATTCTGCTTTTTACTTTTATTATTATTGTAAACAAACTGAATTCCTTTTCTAAATAGCTACACAAAAATAATCAGCACAAAATTGATGGTAGAGATTTAAACGTGTGCACAGACATGTAAGATTACAGCTGTTTTAGCAGAGGCATAGCCATTTATCTAGTCACTTACAGAATATACTTGGGTTGAAGACTACATTGACTGTAAACCAAGTATAAAATATTTATGTTCTTTAACCTTTGCAGTTTAGAAATATATGGTATAAAAGCAAAGCAAAGCATTCCAGATCTCATGACATACTAAACTGCCTGAAAATTACGTATCTTCTGCACAGTACTTATCTATGCATCCATTTTAAGATAGAAATAATTAGTCAAGCTGCATGAAATATTGCAAGGCACTATGACTGCAAACATTTTCCTTAGAAGCAGTTGCAGAATTTTTTTAGAACACCTATAGTGCTATGTTGCCATTATACACCTAATCATTTGCCTTCCCACAGTTTCTACGTATTTGAATACATGTAAAGATTTATTTTTAATATATATTAGGATTCACTTATACAACCATAATTTTGAGAATATAATTACGGCCCTCAACAGCCCATGTATCTGCAAGGAAACTGACTTTTTATGGTCTCTCAACCTTGTGAGGAAAATTAAGTATTGATGTAATTTTTATCTTCACTTTTAAATTATTTGTAATCATTCCCAAAACAAAATTGGAATTTAAAGCCAGAACAGACGAATATATGCAACTGATATGAAATTAATATCAAACCCAAAAAGACAACTGGGAGTCTTTTACGAGTGCTTTGAACAGTATTACCAATACAGAAAGCTTTTCATAGAAATATCATAGAATGGTTTGGGTTGGAAAGGACCATAAAAATCATCTAGTTCCAACCCCCCTGCCAGAGGCAGGTTCACCTTCCACTGGAGTCCAGGCTGCTCAAAGCCCCATCCAACCTGGCCTTGATGATGCTATGAGAAGGTACCTACATATCTGGAGTACCTTCTGTAGTGTAGCTGCTCTCCTACAATAGGTTGCTCTAGAACCTTTCAGAAACAAAAATAAAAACAAGAAAACACCTCAATAGTTGTGTATCAAGTAAAAAGCTAAACCAAGCTAGCCAAATTGTGCAATTAGTCATTCTTGATGCTTATACAGTTCTCAAGAAAGTTAAAGATTTTACTGGAGCTGGATCAAGTCACGTGATGAAAGGACAATCAAACTAGGATTCTTGAAGAAGCATCTACAGACAATAATTCTGAACCATATGTTCCTCTGTATGCACAAGCACTGGGGATTTTTCTGTATGAAGTCTCCTCTAACCTCAATGCTATAAAGGGACTGTTTAAGCTATGCTGCCAATTCTTTCAGCTACCTGGCTAACATTAGACCAACCTTCATTAGCTAGCGTGGCTGTTTGGGAGTTCTCTTCCAAATGAACCTTCAGATTTACGTCAAACTGAATCTTTATCTTCCATTAAGCTTTTACTTATTCTGTATCCAATGCCAAGTGCATCTCATGGGTAAGATTTGTCCTTCTACCACCCTTCAATACTGCCTTGGAAAGCCATATTCCCAACCAGTTCCATCTGCATAAGGCTCAAGTCATTACAGAGAGATTCTGCAGAGACAATTCCAGCAGTTTCTTGGAAGAGCGACCTTGACAAGCGATCCTCAAAATGCTTTGTACAGTTGTTGCCAGAGACTTATTAAGTGCCTGTTAGTGACAAAAGGAAAAGCTATATTAATATATATTAAAAATAGGTATGAATATCTATCAAGATGTTAATCCAAGGAAGAATTTTAAATGAAAACAAAACTCTGAAAACACATAAGAGAAACACAGAACATTTCCACTCTTTGTTTCAAAATGATGTTATATCTCAACGGGGGGGAATAAAATTTTATTCAATGATAGCATTACCAACTTGGCACATTGGCACATAACTTTTAGAATAATTTAAATCAGAAATTCTGCCTTTTTTTAAATTCCTGTTATCTAAAAATGTTGTATACAAGTCCAGGGACAATGAAAACATCTCATTAAAATTCCATTCCTAAATTCAAGACAGAAATGCTCAGAAGCTGTATCTATTACCCTAGTGAGGACAGCCATGGACCAGGGACCTACTGGTTCACAGGTCAAGAAGCACAGATGGCTCATGTCACACCTGCCAAGGGCAAAGGTTCTTTATGACAGGTTTGTCTTAGAAACAGCTAGTCAAGAACACTCCAAAATAGACTCAGAAATCAAGCAAGCTAGTAAATAGTGTGGGTGATCAGGATCCAGTGCTCCTCATCAGCCTTTTTTCTTTAACCACATGGATGTTGCCCCACAAAGTTCAGGAGCTTTCTTTTGACAACCCAGAAGTTAATTTTTACATCAGTTTTGAAGATCTTCCTAGTCATGATTACTTTTCCTGGACATAAAAGCTAAATAAAGTTGTTCTTGTGTATATAAACTCTACTACATTGTGACTGACAAATTATTATATTTGTGGTTTTGATGGATTATGCAAATCAAGAAAATAATCTATATACATACCTAGTTCATCATCATGTTGTTTCCAGATACAAGAATCAATGAGGACAAATATATGAATTCTTGCTTTTCAGAACACATTGATACAAATAGTTTTTATCTACTCAGTCACTGTTCTTCAGATCCTAAATAGGCAGAGCTTTTAAGAGAAGTTATTGCAGAATCGTAAAGCACACAAACCCAACAGGTCTCTTCAAGGAAACTCTCCAGCTGTTTGCTTACTCTGGCTCTCCAGTTCCTCAGCACCAGTGAGAAGACCAGGACCTCATCTCTACTGTTTTACAAAGAAAACCAACATTCTTGAATATTTAATTTGCCTAGAGACAGCTGCAGATACACGTAGCAATTTCAGAATGCCACAATCACTACATAGGAATGCTGCATTGGATTGCTACAGTCTTAAAATTTTCTTAAGTAGGCTTTATTTTTCAAAGTTCACTACATCAGACTGCATTTTTCTGAATTTTATGATTTAGTTCACAGCAAGTATGAAATCTCAAAAGAACACCAAAGTTATTTTGACTTCACAAGTTGCTTTGGTACACTGATTGTAGGGCTCGTTTAGCGCACAGTCTATTTGCAAAGAAAAATCAAAACTGCTTTTTCAAATGAAGCTACGGCTGCACTGCTTTATGAAGCTGAATAGCTGCTATCAGTGGTCTCAGCAATAATTCTGGAAGTAAAGCATCCAACATCCAATGTATTAGATCTACAATTTATTTATTTTCTGGTACAATTTAGCAGAACTCACCAGGATGATTCATAGTATTTGGAAAGTGGTTTCTAATTTAAATCTAACAAAATATGTTGTCTGCCAGTTGACAGTGAAGGACTTAAACATTATACAGCTCATGGTTTAAGCTTCCAAAATTCTTTAGAATTATTAGTGAGTTGCATTATAATTCTCAAGAAGCCGCTTAGGATCCACTAAGGCAGCAAACCATTTGATTCCTTACTATCCTGAAAATATTTATATGATGGGTAAGATTTGACTGCATTCGGACAGTAATCCACATTATGTACTGCAAATACATTCAATTACATCCTCAATATTAAACTTCTTTTCATCCAAATAAACTGGGTTCTATCCAAAAAGAATTTTGTAAGGAGCACTCAAGAGAGAAATTCAGTAGAATTAATTGTACAATTTATACCAATGTCAGATAGAATTCTGTCTTTACAGAACTACCTCAAAACATAAGTGCTATTTCAGTCTTAAATGGTCAGAATAAAGCTTAGAAGGGATTTGCATGGTACATAGATCTTGAGTGCTTCTATGCTAAAGATATAGTGAAATTTCAGCTATTTGTCATAATCACTTAAGTCTCAAAGATACAGCTTGGAATGAAAAGTAGTTTGACATAAGATTCTTTCAAGCATCAATGATAAGTGAAAAAAATTCTAATTCTATGAAACAATAAAAACAGAATTTAAAGTTACAAGAAAGTTAGAACCTACGATTCAACAGGTTGCAGATGTGTGCATGTATACACAGATTTACGTTTAAAATACTCATATGCATCTTGCATTATTTTTTGTTTAAACTAATTTCCTGTACCTTCTAGAAACATTTCTATTTCTGTAATATAAATATTCCTAAAAAGAAAATATGTACCTAAAATTATTTAGAAAATGACTACTGAAACGGATATTTTTTTTTTCTCCCCTTCAACTTTTTAGTCACAGATCATGAAAAACATTAATAGGCAAACTTGTAATTTGGACTTTAGCAACTTTGGAAAATAAACATGGAAAACAGTCAAAACCTATTCAGAATTTCACTGTACAATAATCAACTGAAATTTTTTAACACGTTTCACTAATGCTAGCCTCAAATCTAAATTAAAGGCCCAATCCTGTCTGCTTTTGAGAAAATATAAGTTTTACTTTTACTTTAATAGAAACAATATTAAAACCAAAATCAATTCAAAATGAATAAAAATCATGATACATTAGTATTATATTAACTAACAATGGAGGCTCAATAAAAGGAATGCAAGGCAAAGAATAGAATAGTGCACTGTGGTTTTATTGATGGCAGCAATGACAATTTGCCTCTCACATGTAAAAAGTATTCAGCTTCACATAACTAACAACTTTTAAAAAAGTCTCTTGTGATGTCAGGTCCAAATTCCTTCTGCTCACATGAGCTTTCTTTGATCCACCCCTGTTTACTTGGAAAAAGACAGCAATTCTTCTAGAGTCTTCAGCAAGTTGGAGCTGCCAGTGAATCTCTCCCCACTGTGAGGTGGTTTCTAAATGAAAAAAAAAAAATAATACAGTAGATAAGCATAAAAACTCTCTGCTCTTTGTGCAACACATGCTTTACTGTTCATTCATCTTCTTCCTCCAAAAGAGCAGGTATCTGCTTTTCAGCACTCACAGAGACACAAGTCTTTAAAAGCATAAATCAGAAGGTTGCATTTCAATGCAATAAACACAATCAGTATAATAAAAAGAAAGAATGCTTTCTAGCAATGACTTCTCACAAAAATTGCAGCTTCTCCAGTGGTAAAGACTTCAATACAGATTTTATAGCAAGTGTGACAAGGTGTAGATTAATTCTGCCCTGTTGCAAAGGAACACCCAAGAAACAGATAACGACCAAGCACCCGTAAGTTCACACTCTTCAGTTCTTTCAAGCTCCTCCAAAAGATACGATACTTCAAAACACTCCTTTCCGATTACTTGTTCCCCCTTCTTTTTCATACTGTCAGGACATTCTATACAGGAAGTGTAAGCTCAGGATGTATTTTTATTATTGTTAGATTCTAATTCTTATATCTTGATTCTCTAGGAGGAATATCTTATTTTACAGACCTGTTTAAAGACAGTATTTAACTCATACCCTAAACAACCTAGACTGAGTTGAAGGGCTCTCAATGCAGTACTTTAATAAAATTCTGAGTTAATGCTCTCTGCTTCACACTGCTGGATATTAATAAATGGTCATTTCTAGGTCAACTGCAACCGTGGTGGGGCACTGACTAGCCCATACTTCTCTTACTTCACCTTAACATGACTACTCTATTGCTCTATCTTCATAATAAACACCAAGTGAAGACTTCCTGCAAGTCTGCAGCAATTGTTCTTAACTCAAGCACAGAACAGTGTGGCATGAAGCCCTTCAGAAAGACAAAATCATAAAATGGTTTGGATTGGAAAGGTCCTTTAAAAGTCATCTAGTCCAAACAGCCTGCCATGGGCAGGGACACCTTCCACTAGATCGGGTTGCTCAGAGCCCTGTCCAGCCATCAGGACTGAACATTTCCAGGGCTGGAGCGTCTACCATCTCTCTGGGCAACATGTTAAATATTCCACCACCCTCATCATAAAAAAATTCTTTCTTGTATCTGGTCTGAATGTCCCCTCTTCTAGTTTAAAACCATTACCCCCTGTTGTTTTGACTGGAATCTGATAAAGGAGCTGATTAAAATAGCCAGATTTAGCAAATCATTTTAGTATCAAATACACAAATACTCTAATTGATTATATATTAGCTACTTAGAGTTTCCACTTAAAAGTTCAAGACAATTAAGTTATGGCAGCCAAATAAGACTGCACTGAATGTTTAGATCTAAAGGGAATGAATATTCCTATCAAGCACGATTTTCTCATAATGAATTGCTGTTTACAGTAATAACTACTTAAGGTATGCATAACTCCTACAATATTTGCTATTTGTTTTGCAGAAGATAAAGTGCATAATATTCCAAAAAAGTTAAGACTTACAAAAGTAACCAAAATTTACCAGGTTTAAGCTAATGCTGGTTGTACACTGCACAGGGTAAATTCAGTTTTGGATGGCAAACTGGCACTATCTAACTTTAGCAGATGTTGAAGTAAACAGTCCTGGGCCAAAAAAGGACACAAGAAATACCTCATCTCTTCAACCGAGTTTTAAATTATAATGAAGATAAGAACATATCTGAAAATATTGTCAATAAAAGATGCACTTTTTAAAGTAAGTAGTAGCTGAAAAATTATGTTCAGCTTCATTTTCCAAAATACACCTTAATTATTCCCCGCCCAACCCCCCCCCCCCCCCCCCCGATAAAAAGAAATAAAAAGAATCCATTGCTACTTGTTGACAAATGTTTTTGGGTTTATTTAACTGACACTACTTACCACCTGAATTTAACACCTTTATCTGGAGATGTCTGACAGAAAACAATAGTATTTGAACTGGTGCAGGGGAAGGGCTGTAACTATTTTTTATGGTAGGTAGGTTTTGATACTGAGTCTGCTATCCATTTACATCAGGGTCCTGTTAGAATCTTCAAAGCAAGGTATGAGAACACCCGCAAGGAACAACCACCTGTGCCTTAGGTTGTTCCTTACTTGCCAACAATTTGTTTGCTCTTCTTGAGATACAGGAGTTTCTATCACTCTCTCTCAATATCTGTTTTCTCCCCTCTCCCAGGTGACCAAGGCCAAAACATAGCTTTCCAGACTTATACTGTAATATTAGAGACATATAAAAAATAGTACCTAAAGACACAAAAAAATCTCCCTCGTTTTTAACTGCTGTGTATCCTGAGCACATTTCATTTGGCTGATCACACTGACACTCCTCTGAGCAAACTGAGCTGGTTTGGAGCTCAGATCAGTGCACATGCCAGAACTATTTCTGCATAAATTATCTCATGACATGTTTATTGATACTGATTGATACACTTAAAATG
This sequence comes from Falco rusticolus, assembly GCF_015220075.1. NCBI lineage: Eukaryota > Metazoa > Chordata > Aves > Falconiformes > Falconidae > Falco > Falco rusticolus. The sequence goes on along the minus strand of NC_051188.1, from coordinate 37,653,957 downwards.
AAAAAAATCAACTTATATGTGCAAAAATAGAATAATTATCACCTTGGCAAGAGTCAGGAATAAATTTTGCTCTTACATTGCCAGTACTCCCCAAAATGAAAAAGGTATTTCAGCATATGATTAAAAAAGCAAAATCATACATTATTGCATGTCAGAAATATCCAAAGCTGCAGAGATCAGAAGCACCCTGAACTTGGAAGACTAGAGCAAGGTAAGGAATGGATCTAAAAAGAGCTCTGGAAAAATAAACTGATGAGGTGGGGTGGGGGAAATGAACAACAGATTCAAAACAAAGACATACTGTAGATGTAGACCAAATAGCCTGCAACTTTACAAAGCTTTCTTTATTCAGGATAAGCTTTTAATCAACATTTGAAAAGTAAAGATTTAGACAATCCACAAGTAAAATGAAAGCAGTACAGCATGCTTGATTCTTTTAGTAAAATAATTATACTGTTTTATCTGAATGGCCGTTTTAGATTTTTGAATGTTCATCTCAGGTGTATTTTCTGAGGATATATATTCCCTTCATTTCTGCTAATCGATAAAGTATAGGTGCAAGTATACCGTTAGGATTCAGAGTATTACAAATATTCCTAGGCCTTGAGCTTGCCATTGAATGAGGAGGTACACAGATTTTAGATTTTAGTGTTGCAAATTCTTCTTCCCATGTTAAGCAAAAGAAGAGAAAGACTATTCACAGAAATGGCTCTTCAGAATTAGAATATGGGACCCTGGACAGAGACAGACAGTATGGCGTTCAGCAGGGACTACACCTGCTTATTTCAGCAAAGTTGGTCCAATGTATGTGAAAGAGAGATTTGCTACTGTTCTCAGGTGAAAAACATATCAAGTAAAAGCTTGCTGACATGAGTCCTTACATAAAGCAAAGTTAAAAAGCTATTTGTCAAAGTGTTTTTATTGCCCTCTTCCCACAGGTGTGTTAAGACTCTACCTACAGCCACAAAATCCAGAGAAACAGATATCCAACTTCTATCATAAATACACCAATATCCCCAAGAAAAAATTAGAAGCAATATGCCAAACATATCTTCCATGTAGGTGATCACAAGTGGTTTCTAAATTAAAAAGACACAACCATAAAACTTCCACTTAAATTATGAGACCTGGATTTATTATCACTAAGTCTCCACTGGTGTAGCAACCACTGCTCTGTGCTTGTTCCTTATAAAGAGATTACTACTATCAAAGAAAGTACGTCACACGTGTGCTTAATTTTTTTTTAATAAAGAGTAAGTTTTTTCTAGGAATTTTAAGTTCTCTCTTTGCTTGCAAAATGGTGATTACAGTAATTTCTTTGATCAAAATATTCATCATCTGCAACCCAGTGCTGAGGGTTCTTGTACAACATACTGGAAAAGTTGCAGAAAGTTCTCTCACAAACTCCACAAAGATTGAAGAACACTGAAGTACAGAACAATCCAGATCTACTTATTTTTAAATCTAAACCCATAAATAACATGTCAATATTATATATTTACCTTTTATTTCTTATTTATTAGTTTCTAGCTCTTGGGGGTTGATAAAATTGTTGAGTAGGTCGTGTGGACCGTCTTGGCTGACCATCACCTCCTCTGCGGAATTCTAGAGTTTGCTCATATGTTTCTTCCTCTTCCTCCTGCAGGCAAACAGCATTGTTTTAAATGGAATAGTAGGAAAATACATTATGCATACATACAAACACACAGAGCTCCCCCCCCACACACACAAATGAATTCTTACACACATAGCAACTGCTATTTCTGTGTTGATGACCACTTCTGAAAATAATTGACATTATGGGAGTGGGTTTTTCAAGCCTAGGAAAGCTAACAAGAAGGAGAATCTCAAAACTCAATCCCTAGGGCAGAACTTATTAAATATTTGCAGGAAAAAAGCATATATATTAAAGTAAAATTATTTTCAAAGAGTCATACAGACAACAAACTCAAGAACCAAGATAACCTCAATAACATGCCAGAGCAGGAGAAATACGAGCTTTTGGGAATTTAGAAATGAGTGGGAAATGAAATAAAAGAATTAGGAAATGGAAATGCAAGGAACAGCATCTGGCAATATGCATGCTAGAAACACAGATCTGAAGCAGTAAATACAAATCTGTGATGCAGTAATAATGAAATAAGCGTACAAGTATCGTGGACAGCAATTTAGGCATGACTTTGCTAAGTGCAGCAGTAATAAATATAACCTCTAAATAATGAGTGGAGAGATAATTACATACTTCAATATTGCATTCATTCCAAGGCATCTCATTACCAGAAATATATTGACAAGTTACATGGAATTGAGAGATAAAACCAACAAAAATAATCAAGGCACTGGAGAGTGATTTACAAAGAAAGATTAAAATAGCTCTGTATTTACTTTGGTCATGAAATAGTGAAATGAAAAACATTCCTATCGTGGATTATTTGAAGGTGGTGCACATTAAAGGTAGAGAAGAATTTTAAAAGCATTAGAGTTGATAAAAAAAAAAAACAGGAGGAAAAATTATAGGCTGAAAAAAATTCAAAAAGTTTCTGAACATAAGTATGATTGTCAAATGATGCCTCAGGGAAACAGTTATACTTCCATTTCTTTAATATCCTAATACTACATTGTAGCAAAGACCAGGTAGGTCCAGAGGGAACATCCTGTAAGAAATCAAAAGCACTGCGTATGTATTTCTTAATTCCCTTTCATTCACAACATAGGAACATACAGGAACACAAACCAAGAACATTAAATGATTCATTAAAAGTTCAACAATTCCAACACCCAGGAACTGTCTTAAAGACTGCAACATGCATGTAACAGTGAACAAGTCACAGCAGTAAAATTCTTACTGTAAGAGACAGAAAGGAAAATCTGCAGCCTAAGTTTCTTTCTGTCGTGAAAAGTCAGATCTTGCTCAAGAAATGTCTCTTTCTGAATCAGCTTGAATATCAATAAACATGCATTTTAAAAATAACAGTTACAGACAACCACATTCCTCATGGTATGGTCTCCTATTTACATGGCACATTTGTGGTCTTGGATATATTTCCAGAACAACAGATTAAGCCCTACTACAAAGAGTCTGCAATAACTGTAGAAGAAAACAGATTTTCAGCATGATTTAATACAGCATAATTGATTTATATCTTTTAGTTTCACTGTAGCCAAAGGCCAAGAACCATGGAATTCTGCCATGAAACTTCTCTTCTCAGTGTACCTCTTTTACTGCTTGCAGCACTATCGATTCCCTTATATAGAGGTCTGGAGACACTGATTATCCAAAAGAAAAAGAAATAGAAAAGCAGATGTCTAACAACAACAACAACAAAATATCCACTTTGCAATACTGTTAGCCCTAGTACAAACCCTCAGCTTAGTATATGAAGTAATCTCCCATCAGTGACAATGCAAGCTTTTTTAACGTTTTAACACCAAAACGTTAAAAGGTAAGCTAGATGCCTCAAGTGTTCCAAGCACCTTTAGCTCCTTCAGTATACTCTAAGAAATGCGAATACCTGAAAATAGTTCCATATTATTTGCCAAAAGAGTAACAAAAGATGCAACTGCAAGTTTTCTTAAAATTCTTTGCCAGAGCTTCATTCTAACATAGAAGAGCTCACTCTTCAAGAATAAACTGGTGAACTTTTACGTGCTCAATATTTGGATTTCTCCAGAACTGTAAAACTAAATGGCATATATGCATAACTGAAAATTTAGCAATGCATACCAGTGTTTTCAAGAGACTGTAGCGAAATAGCATGAATCTTTTCTTTCTAACCTTGGTAGTCTTTGCTCAAAAAGAACAGAAATTAAATAGTTTAGTGCATCGCCTCCCACCTCTAACAGCCAACCCCTTTCTACAAATAAGTGTATCAGAGTAAATTTTTAGAGCAGCAAATCTTTAACTCTCAAAAGTTAATGTTGTTACTTTGAATTCAGTAAAATCAAATTAAAACTAGAATTTGTCTTACACATTTGTATTTTGGTGTAGCTGTCTTTACACATAGAAATGAAAGCTTCAGATTGCATTCCAATTTAAATATTTTTATTACAACAGGCAAGAGTGAAATGTGAAACCACATTAACTTTCTTGAGCCTCTGAATGAAATGAAAGCAAGCAATGCAGCAAATAACAGTAAGAATAAATTAGCAACAGAACACCTTCCAAATGTTCCCCCATACTTCTCTATATAGGCACAGTGGCTCCCCACACAGAGTTACTGATCACCTTGTTTAAGCCTGCCATCTCCACATCAGATGACACATCGTCATTTGCTTCTTGTGTCTCACGTATTCACATTTAATCCTAATTGGATTTAGCAAGGTGTTATTTTGGAGAATGTTAAGACATATATTTATTAAACATTGTTTCTTGTTTTGCAAGTACTTGCATTTCTTTTCTTCCACCATTTCTTGATCACTGACCCTCAATCCACCACCACCACTGATCTTTCATCTTTCTTCTGTTGCCATTTTATTTTATTTCCATTTTAAGGATTTTTTTTTTTTTTTTTTTTTTTTGGGGGGGGGTGTCACCTTCATCTCAATTCACTTTAAAATCTCTCCACCCCATGCTCAAAACTGCAATCTCTCTTCTGGAACAGCATCTACCCTTTGTAGGCAAAACTTACGATCTCTAATGTTCACTTCCTTGTTTTTCCTGTTCAACCTAAAAACTTCAGCTGCCTACATTTTTTCCACTATAACCTTGCAATTAGGTCACACAACTTGTCACCAACTCTATTTTTCCAATCTTTCTTGCTGCTTCCTTTCAATTTATCAGTTGCTTGTGACTCATTCTAAATTGTTCCATTTCCTACTTCCTTATCCATGTAAAATCTAGATTACATTTTATAAAGCAAAGGTGGCCACAAACCTCTCTCAGATCATCTCCATTCTCCTTGTATTACCAGTAGAGGTTTCATATTAGTACATCACTCCAAAAACTTACATATATTATCTCCATCTTTCAGCTTATTATTCATTATTTATCTAATATTCCTAGATCCAGGATTGAGTTTTCTAGTACTTGCACAATGCCCACTTAGGACTCTGTACCCTGAGATTAAATGATACCAACTAAGCACAACTGCAAAAGACAGCAAAAACTGGCGGATCCTTCGGAAAAAAGTAAAGTTTTACAGTGCAAACAATGAACCGCACAAAGAAATTACTGCAGTAACAGGTCAGAATGACAAAGAGAATGTGGAGAAGGACAGCATTCTTCAGGTATTCAAAAACCATGGCAATCAGGGAAGCATACGTCACTGGGAATTTCATCTTCTATTCACATTTTTTGCCATAAAAATTTGCTGTTAGTTTGGAAATTTTTATTCCATCACATAAGACACACAAGAACTAAAGTGTAAAATGGGTATATATGCATGCTCAGTGCATTTTGGACCCATATATTCTGAAGAGCTTGTACCACCACCACACTTTATCAGCTGAATGTAGTGAATCAGCAAGTAACTTCAGTCCAGCCAAGTGACTACCACTGTGCTTTTACATAAAAAAATTCAACGGATTCCATAGCTGCAGAACAAAGTTATAAATGCAGCATTTAAAATACTTTAACTATTAATTTACTCTTAAAATTAACAATATTAAATTTATATTTCATTAAAAACTCTCTCGTTGAATTTCAGCTACAAGACTTCTTTCAGTGCATTCAAAAGAACTGTTCAGAAACTTTTTTTTTAATGAGTCCTTGAAGTACTTACTGTATAAATTCTGAGAACAATCAATAGGTGAATGACAGTAAAGAGCAGGACAGAAGTTACGCATTATACAAAAGCTTTGCTGAATGTTCTGCTCACATACACTGAGGCTGTGGCTTGAAGTCACAGGTGAGCAGCTCCAACCGTTTGCCACCTGCAGACTAGTTACCTCTGTCCATTCCTGCTTATGAACAGAAAATTCTGCTCTATTCCATGGCCCTACTGCTAAGGCTTTTCAATCATAGCTCTCTGTGGGCTATTAAGGGATGAGCATCAGAGCTTGTGCAAGGAGGCATGAAAGAGTAGAGTGGGACCAGGAATCATGGGACAAAGAAGAGACAGAAGGCAAAGTAAGCAGAAGACATTTTCCATTTCAGTAATGTCAAACTACTGTTTCAGTTTAAAAGCTTTAGTTTTCATTTCACTCACGTAATCAATGCATGAAAAACTTGCTGGACTCAGTAAAAAGGAAGAGTGTTGGCTTCCTTGCAAAATGAGCTTTGCTTTCATGTGCATTTCAACTCCCATTTCCCGGTTCAGATTTAATGCCTCTTTGCATTGCCCACTATGCTGGCAACAGCTGTCTCCTGCTGTTAGCACACCAAGTGATCTCTTGTTTTGCTGGTTAAATTCCTCTCTTAAAACTTGCTTCTTTTGCCTTGTCATCCAGTGTTGATCACCTTGAGTACTTAATTTTTTTATTTTTGCAGCTTCTACATACCTGCACTTGTATCAATCAAAAATAGACTAAGATTTTACAGATGTATAAAAAAAAAAAAAGAAACTAGACAATTAAATTCAACTACACTATGGCCATATGGAAAAATTCATGTTTACTAGAAAAAGCTAAACTTAAATATTTAAACTGCAATATATTACATATCCTATTACTTATAAGGGGGGGGGGGGGGGGAAATCACTGGCTAAAGTGTCTACAGTATTTCCTTAAACTTTTACTTTATCTGAATACTTAAATGGATTCTTCAAACTCCATAATAGCTAAGAATGAAAATGGGATGCTGTGAAAAAAAGAAAATTTTTCATTTAAATAAAGTAACATTTTTAATATTCATACAATCTTAGAGCAGCTTTAGGGCACAATTTCAAAAATTACTATCAAATGAGGTGTGAAAATTCCAAGTAAAATAGAAATTGCCAGTAATACAGATTTTTCATTGTGACAAGAGCATTTTTGAAGTGTCTATTACAGAATAATTCAACATATTTGGTCTTGATCCGTTTTCCTTGCAAGTTATGCTTGTTACTTAAAATATCTGTTCCCCTCACAGTAATCTTCTTGCAGAATAATCTTTGTGAGAGTGCAGATGTTCACATTTTTTTTCACAGTACACAACACATTTACATTAGACTGGGCCTACAGCCATACAAATTTCTGGGTTAAATTGTGAGTGAGAAGACAAGTGGGATTCAAGGTTATACTGCTAGACCTGCACAGAGCTGACTCCTCACTGCTGTCCGATAATTAAACTCAGCCCTATTAATGTGCCTTTAAAGGAGTCAGGGCAGAACTACATTTTTGGAAAAATATACTTATAGTATGCTCACATATCATGTAAGGCATTGCAGCAATGTATCACTGATGGCTAAAAGTACACATAACCAACTGTAAAGACAGCAATCAAAAATGTTAGTTTTTAAAAAATGTTATAATAATCATATGATAAAAGGGTTTTTTAAATTAACCTTTTAACATACCATTTAGAAGGTTAATGATATTAATTAACTTGCCCAGATCTTCTGAAGTGTATCAGAACACTACAATTAAAACTTTTGTAACTAAACAAAGGAATCAACTATGTTACACCCTCAAATTTACAACCAATTCTGACACATGGGCTGTAGTGCCATAGACAGTTGCACCAATGTAATGTCCTGCTACTAAAACTGTTTTTCTTTCTCTTCTTCAACCTTTTCAACACTCTTATTTATACTTTTCCTCTCTCTTTCTTGCTCACATGTACAGTTGCAATTTTTAAAGTAATGCAGGTTCAAAAGGCAGGAGGGTCAGGACTAGGGAGGAAGAACTGCTTGCTTCTCCCAGAGCCAACAGCTGCTCATCGGCTCAGTCCATGAAATCATATCCCTAAGTCACTCTTTTCCCTTAAACTTATCTTATGGAATGGGAAATTAGTCTGCCCTTATTCAAATGTTATGGGTGTGTGAAACAGATTCTGATATTAGAACCAATTGATTAAAAACAACCAAAAGTATCTCTGAGGAGGATACTTACTTATAAGCTGAAGTAGAACTTACACCTTCTTACCAGAATGCATGTGTATTTGCTTTTTTAAAAACACAAAGAGTTAAAACAAACCCTACTCAGGACTTTTTCATTTTTAAGTTAACCCCCACACATGATAATCCATGTCCTTCTAACAGAGAACCATTTTTATAGTATAGAGTTCATTGGTTCTATGTTCTATGTTCTCTTAGTAAACATGACTTGCTCTGATTTTTTTAAAACTTAAAAACAGTATGACAGTTTTTAAAATTTAAAATCATTGCAATGGATTGTAAGGACATTTAGGACTTAAAATAGGTTCTCCAGATTTCTAATTAATTTTAAATTATCCTAAAGACCAAAACCATTAGCTTCTAATAGAACTGGTAACTTTACATGGCACCTGTGAAAACGAAGTGAGAGAAAGGCAGAGATAATTCAAAAATAAAGGATCAGGTATTTCTTCATTCTTGAATCACGAATGAAGGGGGGAAAAAAAAAAAAATCACACGAGATATGAAAGGCCATATGCATTTTTTACCTCCCAAAACCAGAACAATGACATTCAAGCTACGTTCTTTCTTTCTCATTCTTTCTCTCTTTCTCCATATACATATTTCTAGGTTACTGAAGTGACAAAGATCTAAAATAAACATTTTATCTTCTGTTTGGTATAAGAAATTGTTTGCTATTTAGACTATTCTTAGAAAAGCGTATAGAAGATGTACAGAACAACAAGAATACATCTTTAAATTATTTAAATGCAAAACAACAATCCCAAAATGTAAAGAAAATGTTTACACGTGCTTTTTCAAATTTTTCTCTCTCATATTGAGAAAGTACTGTTTTGGTGTTGATTTCTGGATACAACCATCAAGTTGGTGAACTACAGGGTATTTAACCAATAGACTAACCAGGTTCTACTGTAACATGGAAACAGTTGCATTGCTCTGAAACAGCAACAAACAAAACAGGAAGAAAACAAAAATATCACATGCATGACGTGATAGGGCCATGTTTGGCATCATTGTCTAAACACATTTCTTTTTACAAGCAACACACTTCTATCCTGAATTGGTAAGAATCTGTAAGGTCTGCTCAAAAAGAAAATACCTTGATTTTGAAGTAAATTTTATCCATACCTTTTAAATCAATCTAATTTTAAATTTCTGTAACAGTACATGCCTAAGGCAGTATGAATTTGTCCACTTCCAATAAGGAAGCTCAACTCCATAAGCAGTAAAGACTACATCTGACTTCAAAGATATTTCTTACCAACTACACTGATACACTGGCATTATTTTCTGTCTGTAAAGGATATGCAGGATAAACAACTGTAAAGGATATACACATGTATACACTACATTTATAGTATTCCATATGTAACTTGATTTGACTTTTATGTCAAAAGCATCCATAGCTTTGCTGAAGCTTTTAGCTTTACTGTAGCAAAATACTATAGTATACTGTAACAAGACAGTGGTGACAGAAATAGCAACATTAAATGTATTATGGAAACTACCCAGAGATTTACTGCAAAATCTTAAAGAGAACTTTAATTGTCCTGAAAATGATACAATTAACTTGCTGGATAGTACTGTATGATTTACTAAAAACCTCCTGAGACTTTGAACTGCAAGTATATAATTATCATTTGTTGCCATTCCATATGCAGCCAGAATAATTCCTACCCATTTATGTAACATTTTATACCATAATAGTGCCATCTTTCTCTGTTCTACTGCTTCTCGAATTGTATGGGATTTTTAAGTACCATACAAATAAGACACAATACCTTCTAGTGCTGTACATCGCCTTTCATGCAACAGAGAACTTCAGTTAATGGTTATCCTAATGCAGGAATAATCAAATCCAAAAGTTACTGACAATTCATTAAAACAAACTTGCTGAAATGTCATTAAAAAAAAAAACCACACACACAAAAAAAACCAACGACAAAAGAACCAAAACACATATAAACCATTTGTTTCCCCTATTTACACCTAGAAAAAGGAACTGATCCTTATGAGGGTGTGTCTTTGTCTCCACTGAACACATGCAGGTCACAAGTAAATATGTTCCTAACTACGGTATGTAAAACTAGGTTGTATGGAGCTATGCCATAGTATCAGTTGCTTTTTCATTTTCAAAACAAAAATTTCAGGATGGCACAGTTTTTTCTTTACGCCATAAACAAACTAATAGTAAATCTTTTGACTTTTACTAACCAAACATCAGAAGTCAAATAATTTTACATTTTCTTGACCAGTTTTTGTAAAATTCTACAAAGCATTCTTCAATGCCAGCAATTTATCAACTAAAGCCTTATTACACGCTCATTTAAGATACTAAATTTATAAGTGATTCAGCAATCCTGAAAAAGTTAAGACATACACTATTAACATTTTTGAGTGAAGCAATAAACATTAGATACCAAGTGACAGAAAATTTGTAATTCTTCAGAAAAAAAAATAATCAAGAACTGGAAAATAGATGGATGGACAAGAAAAATAATAAAATACTCTAAATCTGAGATCACTAGAAAAAATAAGAGTTAACTTGTAATCAGACATTTCTTTATCTTCAACTCTGAAAACAAAGCACTCATTTGTTTTCTAACTAGACTACATTCCAACTACATTTCCATAAAACTAGGATAATGTAAGCCTTGGGCAAGATTATCCCACAGACATTTTGCTAGCATATCTGTTCACCTTAAGGATATTGCATAGGTTATTCATACTTGCAGTATTCCCTGTGGCACATAATAAGTGTACAACTCTTCTTGTGAGGTTTGTACTTGAAACAAACATACTCTCCTGCAAGTTGTCACTATGTTCTCCATACAGAAAAAAAACAATTAATTTTAAAAGTTCCTTAGAAATACGTATTTAACCCATTCACAACATATCCCTTCTATTAGTAATAGCTTTTACACTGAGTAGTATCAAGTTTTATTTTCCATAATTTCTAAAAGAAAGGTAGATAAAATGAAGGGAGATCTATACAAATAACACACAACCAGCAGATACACTGAGCTTTCTCAATTCAGGAAGAAGAAATGTTTTCAACAAAACACATAAACTTAGTAACATTAAATCAGTTAACTATAACCACTATAAGGAGTTATGTGCCATAAGGAGTAATGTTATTACGAGGAGTAATTGTCCCACTTTTCAGAAAGGAGCAGCAATATAAGGATCCATCTCTATCCCTCCTCCCAACTGTCAGCTGTTCCCCCTCCCCAACATCCCCAACTTTTTTTTTTTAAATAAATAAAGTATTCATCCAGTTTTTGAGAACATCAATTTTGAACGAAGACCTCTGGAAAGATCTAGTTTACACTCATAATACAGATAGAGTCCTAAACATATAGTAAAAATGAACACTTGCGCAGATTGGGGAAAATAATTCAGCATTCTCTTCCTTTGCACTAAAGAGCACTTGTAAGCAAAACCATCTGCTTCCATATGGGGGGGGTGTGTGTGTGTGTGTAGTATCTGCTCTATTGCTGGACTTATTTTACTATGTAATAAGAAAATTCCATCAACAAAAATTTCAGAAAGAGAACACTAAGTAATACTACGAGAAATTATTTAATGCTTTGCTGTTAGGGAACGAAAACATAATCAAAACCTAAACAAGCAAGCAGTGACATCTGGAAACTGTTTAGGTGAAACAAAATGCTGTGTGCACACTTACTCATGACAAAATTTGGCATACAAATCCCCAAAGTCAAGCACACATACGTATATCCAATAAACAAATGCTATGTGATTTTACTTGTGAATGATGAGCTGTACAAAAAAATTATGAACTACAACATGGTAAAAGATATTTAAGTAAATACACAAAAAAAATTTAAACAAGCAAATATATCACAATTTCAATTAGAAAACAAAACAAAACTGCTTACAGGTACTGCAGGGGCACAGCAATTTTGGAAAGTCTTAAAAATGAAACTGCTCATGAAGCAACTCAGAATGGCCCCATAAAAAGACAGTATCTTAACTTGAAAGTCAGGACCTCTACATTAAGTATATGCTGTATGCTTACATATTTTAAAATAAAATATGCTAAACCACACCTATTTTTTAATTACTAACCACTACTTTAAAAAATAAATAAATAGGCCATGTAATTCTACAAGCTCTACAACAGGATCAAGAGATTATGATGGGCAAAATATGCTTACAAACAGTAGGAACTTTTTAAAATGCTACAGGTTAGAAGAGTTGGTGGCCAGTCACAAGTGGTGTTCCCCAGGGCTCAGTATTGGGATCAGGTCTGTTTAATACCTTTATCGATGATCTGGACAAGGGGCTTGAGTGCACCCTCAGTAAGTTTACATATGACACCAAGTTGGAGGCGGGGGGGAGCGTTGATCTGCTCGAGGGTAGGAGGGCTTGACAGAGGGATCTGGACAGGCTGGATCGATAGGCCAAGGCCAACTGTATGAGGTTCAACACTGTTCAAGTGCCAGGTCCTGCACCTGGGTTCACAAGAAGCCCATGCAATGCAATCAGGCTGGTGAAGGGTCTAGAGACCAAATCTTATTGCGGAACAGCTGAGAGTACTGGGGTTGCTTAGCCTGGAGAAAAATAGGCTTAGGGGATACCCTATTGCTCTCTACAACTACCTGAAAGGAGGTTGCAGTGAGGTGCGTGTCAGTCTCTTCTCCCAAATAACAAGTGATAGGGCAAGAGGAAATGGCCTCAGGTTGTGCCAGGGGAGGTTTAGACTGGATGTTAGGAAAAATTTCTTCACTGGAAGGGTGGTCAAGCACGGGAACAGGCTGCCCAGGGAAGGTGGTAGAGTCATGGTTCCTGGAGGTGTTTATAAGACATGTAGATATGGCGCTTAGGAACATGTTTTAGCGGTGAATGTAGCAGTGTTATGGTAATGGTTGCACTTGATGATCTTAAAGGTCTTTTCCAACCTAAATGTTTCTATGATTCTAAAGCTCTAAAATCTAATCTTCAACAAATTTTTATGTCTACACATAATTAGTCAATAAGTTAGGAACAAAGTAAAAAAAACCAAAACCAAACAACCAAACAACAACAACAAAAAAGCCCACAAACCACCAAAATGAAAACACAGCAAGCTTCTCCATGTATAAGAAAAGCAATACATAATGAAAGTCACATACACATACCAATCTACTCGCATTCACAGTACTTCCCTCCTTGATACGGAGGGAAGTCCTCTTCCAGGTCAAGAGATCAACTTTTGTTGAGTAGCTCCCCCCTTTAACTGTCCTGGAACTCATGGGAGACTCAAAACTCTCACTGGGGACTCTACTTCCCTCCTCTCCCTGGCCAGCGATGAAGGAACTAATATGACTCATACTGTAATTTCCAGTGGCTGGGCCCCAAAAATGCCCAGCAGGGAGGATTACTAATGTAACCTAATGTGTGTCAGACATCAAGAGGAGGCTGATTACGAGCACAGGGAAAAGAAGCAGGACAGGAATGGGCCAAGGAAAGCAAGCAAACAGAAGCCCTACCAAAGTTTGTGTTATATCGTGTAAAATTTTACTTCCAGTGCTAGCACTCAAGAAGGTTCATCATCACTGTCACAGAGTGAAAAGGTTCACTGAAGAAGCTCCATCAGGGAAAGAACAAAGGTTACTACAATAGCTAAACACCACTGGTTTCATTTTCTCCTACATGCCATTTGACCCACAATGCAGGTCCTATATGGACAAATGCAATGTAGGGAAAGAACAAAAACATCCAGGATATCAGAAAACTGATCAACCTGAGGAGCAAATTAAAAAAGGAAACCAGATACTGTGATTTAACTACACAAACCTTTTCAGCAAAATATTTCATATCTGCTGAAATGAACCTACATGAAATAAGCTCTCAACATTTCTAGTAAAAAATCAGAAATAACATTTCCAACTAGGTACTAACAGAAATGCTTAGTGCGTATAGGATAACAAAGAACAAAAACAAAAAGAAAACCGATAAATGTGCTTAATAAGCATGGGAGAACCTTAAACAATCTTTCTGAGCAATGAAGATATTCCCTGATACCCTCCTGCATGACAGCATGTCCAAAGTCAGAAGACCCTATGGTTTTTGATGTTCAGTATGTGGGACATACACAATAAATGCATAAAAGCATGGAAAAAACCCAACAAACTTACACAGCCATCACATATTTATTGCTTTCCTATTAACCACCCCTGCCCTCATCAGAGAAATAGGTATTCCATTTTGGCAAAGAGCTCTTCAACACCGTACTTAATCTTTAAAAGGAATATATAATTAATCTCAAAATCTTTAACATTCTAACACCCCCACTACTAAATAAAAAACAAGTTGTCATTTCTATGCTTATAAAAAAAAAAAATGCATCTTGACTAACTTAGTAAAGATACCGAATGCTTTGTGTAAGACTGAAGCAAATATTACTTCTCTAAAACTTTGAAAATCTAGATATACCAACCAAAGACAAGCACATTTTGTGGGAAAGATGTCAGATCAAAACACTTCCTCTTCTATTTATGCTCTCTAAAGATATTCTAAGACAACCTGATAAATTGCTGCTATTTGACATGAACTATTATGCGTAGCTGAAACATCCACATGCACTCATTTAATAATAGTCTATAAATGTCTCTCCTGGGACATGGAAGAAACCTGCAAATGACATTATTAATATGAGGAAAATAAAGTATGAATAGAGGCCTTGTCATTGTTACAAACCTCACAAAAAAATTACTCTAAGAAAGTAAGCCAACAGAAGCAGAAAACCACATCTCTAAAAATAACCAACCCACCCCCAAACTCTAAAACCCCAACCAAAAAAAGTAATTAGATGTGCTTTAACATTTATGAAGAAAAACCAAATCACCTTTCTGCAAAAAACTGTCTTCACAGTCAACTTTTTTTGTTGTTCTTACATTATAGAAAATCTCTTGTTTACAGATATTATTACTGGTAACACCTGCAAGTCATGAAACAACAACAACAACAAAAAAAAACCAACACCCAAGCATCCCAGACATTAACTATCTCTGCACATGGAAACTTCAGTACATTGAATAACGTGTCTATGCAACATGCACTGTATACTTAATGAGTAAGATCTGGATCATATATACACACATAACCCACTACAAATTAGGTTTGTCGTAGCTTCTCTTCTGCAATATCAAGCCAACATTATCATGACTCTCTACCTTACAAAGTAACTAGTCAAGAATACTATGCCAATTCCTCCAGTTTCCTCTTTAATTAATACCCTTTGAATTAATCTATTAAAAGCGGACAAAATCGGAACACTGAAAGGTGAAGGAGACAGGGAAATCAGAAGAGAAATGGTGATGGCACAAATGGTCCAGACATTTTTACACATCTAACTTATTTTATATACTCAACATATTCAACCTCAACACACTCAATACAATACAATCCAAGCATAAAATCCTTCAGAAGTATCAAAACGTGAGTCTGAAGAACTTTCATTGCATGACAACAGGACCAAACACTATTTAAAACAGGTTAAGCTATGCTATCTCAAAACAAAACTGCAAGTCACTTTAAAGGAAAGTGTTTTGTGAGGAACAGTTTCTCTCAAAATAAACCACCCAAGAAGCACATATGCAGTCTCCAAATAATGAATCATCATCATATACAATTACATTTAATAACAAGTGGGTGGGTGGGGGAAAGAAGAATAACTGTAATGCTCCAAGCACCCTGCTTTAACTGTCACAAATTATTTCAGTAACTACAAACTCCAAGAAGAATGTGTCCTTAATCTAATTTGAACATCTGGCAATAATTTACAATGATATTTCATAGTCTGATGAATACAAAATGCTCAAGTGGAAGACACAAACATATTTTGCACTGAAAATAGAAAGCCACTGTTTTATGTCCACTTAGCATGAATTACCTCCTCTCAACTGAAATTTGTCTGCTTTTAGTTTATTAAAAAGTAAAATGCTTTTCCTTAACCATCTTTAAACATCAGTTATAACATTTCAGCTAAAGGCCAGTAACTTTCAGAGGAACATGGAAATACCAAGCTAAAGTCTGAAAATCTATGTAGTTTCTCAGACGACAGGAGTGCTAAAGAAAAATACTTACTAGTAGTTTATCAGGGTAAGTGCTTTCCACAATGCTTGTCTCCAAATACTGCCTCTTAAAAGAAGGCTGGGGAAACAAATATAAATTTGATAAAGAACTATCCTAACACAACCTGAATGTTAATTCTGTTTAAAGGCATGTATGATGATGCACTGCAAAATATGTGATGGAATCTGAAGCAACATTTCTAGTAAGTGAAAAAAGCCTCTGGTGAAGAATATTAAAAAAAAAAATTAAAAAATGTACAGGATAGACTATGAAAAGTAACTTTTCAGCCTGGCAGAGAACAGAGGCAACTGAAATCACCACATATTGTTGAGATGGAAAATGAAGCACATCTCAACAAAATGACTGCCTAAATCTGAAGTGTTTTTATAAAGAAGACAGAAAGATAGCCTTTTGTGGAAACTAAATTCACACTAGTAACTTTTTAAATTCACACTAGTAACTTTTTAGATTAAAATTAATTAATAAATATGCACTAGCATTCAGAACGAAGAGTAGTTTGAAATACTCAGCCTTCATTTAATTCTTTTAGTCATTTAGTAATTATGAACTGTAAAATTATTCTAGAGATTTTCCTAACAGTATAGAAGCCAAAGCACTAAAGACATCAATTTCTTATCTGACCCAACCATTTAGGGACATTTTTTCTACAGTAATCTTAGAACTGATTAAGCAGACTGTACTATTCTCTTTCAACAGCCTTGGTTTTAGTATACTCTGAGGGAACAGGCGCTAGATAAGAGATTCAACCAAGACAATTTACCTCCTGGACCTACTTAATTATTCAACGGGAAAGCATTCCTGCTTGACACAACACAAAAAGATGATAGTGTGATGCCAAGGCCATCCAGGCCTTAGAGCCATAAAGAAATGGCAAGTAAGTATTTGCCTGCAATAAGTCGAGACACTGGAATGGATTATAAACCGCCATAAAACATACAGGCAAGCTTTTCCCCAGAAAATGTAAACCTTTGCCATTTAGTGGTTTTCAGTGTTGCTCTTAACATTGCTGCAGAGAGGTTTGAACACCTTCAGAAAACTGACAGGAGTTTAGTTCTTCACTTACCTGAAACAGGGGACAGGTATAAGAAAGCCCTGAATTATAGTTTGATTTAAAGTAATTCAACATCTGTAGAAGGTCTAAGAGCTCTGTGAGGTAGATACAAGGCACAACGTTACCAAATTTCAGTTCTCAAAAGTCTGCTGTCATGAATAAACTGTAATCCAAGACCCTTTTCTATTTTTCTTTCCTCAGCTCATTCTTTACTGGAGGAGTGGGTTGAGGAAAGCTTCAAAGTGGATTTTCAGTCTCCACAGACCAAAACAAATTATAGAAGAAACGGGATTATGTACAATACTTCTATCTTACATAAATTTTTGCCACCTTACCTCTTTAGGTAGAAATACAATGCAAGATATAGGAAGAGGAAACTAAGCTAAACTACACGTTTGACTTCATAATACTTTTAAGTGAATTACTGCAAGTGGAGAGTTCATATGCATTCCATCTTTTTGAAAGCAATCAAAATAAGGCCATTAGAGAGAGAGAGAGAGAGAACTACAATCTTTATTTCTTTCATAAAATCATAGCAAACAAAGAAAAGAAGGGTAATTGCAGTGTCAACGGCAGAACAAGTCCTACCACGTGACTAAGGAAACACAGAATGGAAAAGGGAATGCAAGGACTTGGCTTTGGGGGAAAAACGTCACAAGATAAGCGCTTAAGACTACACACTTTCATAACTTAGTAAGGAAAAAAACCCCTACTAGTTAGAGAATAAAACTAAGACTTAAAGTTTATAGTATTATCTTGACTTTATTTATTTCTTTATTTCCACAGAACAAACTATTAAGTGAGTCAGGAAGGCCCTTAACGTTCCATGCTTTTTGGTCGTTAGTATTATCTTACATATTTTACAAAGGAAAAAACAAGCAGTTCTTATTTCTACAATGGCTTTTCAGTGAATTTTTCATTGGGGTTATACCATTTTCATTAAGTGGCCTCTGCTACATTGAGAGAAACAGGAATACAGTATTGTAGTGTTACATCCAAGATACTTAGAAGAACTCTAAAACAGTGGCATCCAAATGTAACTTTATTATTAAAAATATTTATGAACTGCATACCTGAGACACATTTTGCAATCACTAAGAAAAAAAATAATCAGTTTTAGTACTCTTAAATATATTTATATGGGTATTGTACATGAGTATTAAAAAATAAATCCCCACTAGCTTTTTTATTTAACTTATGTAATAGAAAGCTTTATCTTCTGTACTTCCAGCCATCAGAAAGATAAGTAGCAGCATATTAGGTGTGAGAGGGTCTGAAACCTTATAGGACTCGGGGAAAACTGTGTGATAGACAATATACAATTATCAAGGAGTCTTAAAATCACCTAGTAACATTTCTTCCATTAAAGGGGAAAGTACAATGTACCCTGAGAATATCAGGCAGATTCAATCTACAGTCAAGGAAAAAAACCAAAATAAACCCACAAAAAACCCCGAAGAAACCTCACCAAAACCACAAAAATTGTAGTAATGCAGTACAGTTCAGCATTAAAAAGACAGGAGGAACAGAAAGAAGAATGTTAACTAGCAGGGGCTAAAGAGAAAACAAGATTATATTAAACCCACTGATAACGTCAAGGTTTTTAATTAATTTACCATTTTTAATAATTGTCAGAGTTGCCAAAAGTAGAGCAGAAGCTCACATGCTTAAATAATAGGTCATGCCATCATCAAAGTAATGTCACTGTGATATCTTGGATATTTTTCAAGTGACTAGTTAAGCAACTTTATGTTATGCTTTTCTTTTTTTTCCCTTTGCTTCCTCCCAGTGGCATACTCTTATCAGTTTATATTTGTTGGGGAAAAAAATTAAATTCAATACATAAGTACCAGAAAGCATGCTGGAGTAAACAGTAAAAAATAAGCAGTTTAACACAGACAAATTTATGTCTTTAACTGAATTCATTTAGTAGCAAGAACTCTTTCAAAAAGGCATCTGAAAAACTGGCAATATTAGGACATTACAACTCACATACAGTATATTTCTACATCAGTAACAAGTCTTCAGTAGAGACAGCTAAGAAAGACTTAGCTATCTGGAAGAACTGAAATAAAACTCAGCATAACACTCCTAACAAGTTCATTGTTGCTGATAACATCAAGCAGTGAAAAAAAAAAAAGTAATTATTCAAGTCAGTTCAAAATCTGGTTTTTTCTCTTGTAAAGAAGAAGCCACAAAGTTACCTAAATCTTATGACACAGTATTCATGAGAACTTAATTTTGCATTTGTGTGTGCTATCAAGATTTACATATTAACATGAACACAGACAGAAATGTGATCAGAAGTGTTCAGCTTAAAAGATAAACCTGAGTATCAGAGCACGACTCCAAGAGGTGATTAAGAACTGCAAATGCATGATAACAACTAGAGTTAGCATGCAAACACAAAAAAGTGAAGAGCAAGTTCCTAATCAACTTTCTACTGCAAAAATCCTACAGCTGCAAGGATCTTTCAGCAACAAACCAGCAAAACCTTGGAAATAAACCATAAAAACTTCTACTGTGAAGATGTTGGTTGGCATTTATCTTATATAACTATAATGATCTCAATTTAGTTGTTGGAATTCACCTAGGCTCCCTTGAGAGAAAAAAGAACCTTGAGAAAGGTATCTTTCATTTCTGAATGGACTGAAAGGTCCTTGGAAAATCCTTATTTCTCCCCAGTAACAACTGGGGAAGCCTCAGTGACTAGATCAGGATGTAGCAGATGTTAGCACTATGTTAACTTCATTGGCAGAATCCCCTCTCCATACATTGTCCCACCATCTTCTATCAGATTTAACAAACTAACTCTGAAATAAACAAGCCTGGAGGGAGCCAAAAAGAGGTCCATCTCACTTGACTTATCCTGTGGCTACATGACTGATGATCCAACATAGGTGGAGAGGAAAAAGGAAGAATATGTGGTCAAAGACAGGCAGAAGAGGCAGGAAGAATGACCACTGCTCCAGGCTGGCACCTTGCTACTAGACCAACAAAGTCTTAACGCCAGGCCAAGTTCTTAGAATGTGAGAGCTAACTTTTGGAGGGTTAAAATGAGTAAAAGCAAATCCTCAAGACCGTAATCAAAAACATGAAGAAAATGGTGATTATTAACCCAGATAAAGGATCAAAATAAGTACAATTATATAGAAAAAACCTAGCTCCTTACAGCTCAGCTAGTGGGATAAAAAGAAGGAAAAAGGTAAATTATGATAGAAACAGCAATGCGTCAGCTGGGAAGAGTTTCAGGTATCTTTAATACAAAATGGCCATCTGAGAGCTACTGGAGACAATACAAGTTAAAAGACCACTGGCAGAAACAGCAGTTGACTGTTCAGCCTCTGAAACAGTAGTAACATGGTGGCATGATCCAGAGGTAAGAAATTAAAATAAGCACAGTCAACTCTTCATTAAGGAATCAATATGCAAATATGAGTACTTTTTGTGCAGCTCTTTAGTGTAAAAGTAAACAAAGAAATGCGCACTCATTTTTTTAAACTAAAATGTACCTCTGTTTCCATGACATCCACAGAGCCTTTTGAAATTTCCAACTTTCATAAGGCTAATACATTCTAAACCTCAAAACAGATTTTGAGGCGAGCACCTCCACTACAATAGTTGGCAAAGTCGTCATTGAAACAAGCATAAAATCATGACACAAAATAAAGTGATACAGGTGTCTTTTAGCCATACATAAGCACGTAGTAAAAATCTTCAGAATACATATTTTAAAAGACTGTTTTCTAACCTTTACAGAACAGCATACATGAACTAAAACAGAAAACGGTGTTAGATAGAGCAAGCAACAACTTTTAGAAAGAAGATTTTCATAAAATTGTTTTGGCTAACAGGTCAATTATTCATTTTCAAAACATACAATTGAAATTTATTATACAGGAAGAATACCAAATCACAATACAGTTCTATGCAGTTTCATATAAACAACTAGAAGTTGAGATTTTGTTCATGTATTCACTTAATTATTACATGCAACTAGCAATCTTTGCATGAGTAGGCATATATTTCTGAAGGGTTACAAATTTTGTACAGACTACGTAGTTTGTATTTTTTAATACAATTTTTTATCACATACCCACGTGTCTGCATGAACAGGCCTGATGTTGCTGAGAAGTACCTCTTCGTAATTTCCATAATCACTGAATTTAACAACTGCAGTTGTCCCAGAAGAATGAAGAGCTTCAATTTCTGCCCGATAAAACTTAAAAAAGAAATTTTCAAAGGTCAAAACTTGAAATATCACAAAGAGCTTAACAATAACCTTGTTTATATGTGTGTGTGCATATATGTGTGTGTATATATGTGTGTGTGCATATATATGCAGTCTTAGTATTATATTTTGAATAAGATTTGTACCAGATATTAAACTAGAAACATTAAACTTGCACACAGTAGACTGCAAGGACACAGCAGAATGTATTTAGAATACTCACTGAGAAAATAGGCAGCTTATGAAAGCAGACTGACATTTGAAATACTTGTTTTCATTTCTCAGTGATGAATTGGTTCTGCTTTCAAACACAAATGCTGTTGTATACAGAGAACTGTTACTCTAAAACTATCTTAAAATACATGCATCAATATGTGCCTACCAGCCATATACACTGCATATACTAATACATACCTATTTAGCTCATAATAAAATATGGTAAACATGATAGAACTGCCCCATCAAAAAGTCCTTTTTCTAAACACAAAACTTGGACTTTTTTGACATTTATGCAAACATAAATCAGCTTTCTTGAAGATGTTCAATCACTTTTATGACATTGAACAAAATAAATTGCTGTCTCCTAACATGGTTAAGCTCGGTACTGAATTTTATCACCTCATTTCAAAGTTGTCCTAGATGTGAGCAGCAGCATTTATTGTAACTACCAAAACCCAGTAACTCTCAAAAACCCCTCTTTTATGTGATGAATACTTCACAGGTAACAGTCTGGGATTACCTCATATCTAGTTATTTTGCAAGTTTCATACTTTCCAGAATTTAAAAAACCTATCTCACAGTAATGTAAATATGCTTCTCAAAACAGAAAACAATTCCATTATATGCCATGGTATTTCACACTAATCCATCCACCCAAGCTACATATTCCTATTTCAGAGTCAACTTACTGTATGTTACCATGATGAAAATTTTCCATATCTTACCATCTGTTTTAGTCATATAAACAAAAGAGAAAAATAAGTCATGCTGCTAACCTATCTTATATAAACACTATCTGCTTCTTGTAAAAAACAAACAAACAAACAAAAAAAAAAAACCAAAAAAAAGGAGAAAACTTAAATAAACAACATAAAATAAGCAACAACAAAACAAGAAAGAAAATGGCGGGAGTAAAGCTATTCAAAGAATAATAATATTTAAGGTAGTACTCAGAATATCAGAAAGGGTCAAAAACTGAAGAAAGTATCCATGAGTGACACAGAACTCCTGAACAGATAGTAACAAATCAAAAAAATTAGCCTAAAACTTTTTTAGCAAAGGAGAAGATGAAAGGAAAGTGTCTGGCTCCAACAGAAATCTTATTACTTGGAAAAACAGATGAAGAGGAAGTATTTAAACTTTTAAAAATCATTAAAACAAAACTATCGTGTAGCATAACTCATTTGTTTCACAAATTCTTCAGCTAAGAATCTACTAGGAAAATAAGCCTTTTGTTGTTTCCCTTCTGTAATGATTGAAATAAAAAGAAGGGAGGGTTTTTTAACAGCCCCATTCCTGCAGACTCTGCTCTTTCCTTTTACTAGTAAAGGCTGTATGCTAACTTATTCTAGAAAAAGGCGTTACACATTTAACTATTACAGACTATTCTAGATAGCACACCATCCCCTTTGTTGTTCCTTGGAAAACAATATAGGCACCTAGATCCATATTCATCCCTTCAAAATTTCAGCACTTCACTTACAAGCTTAGTCATCCCAAAATCAAAAATCCACCTAAACGAGAGAAACAATCACCTTCAATCAAGATGACTTAATTTAAGCACTTAGTTTCATGCAATGAATATAAGCGACATACCTGATAAATAAAATTAAAAAATAGAACAAGAAGCTAGCCAAGAAGCACACCACATACCTATGAACAAAACCTATGTCACTGCAGTAGCACGCTGTCTCCCACACGTACGTAAGAAAACATTAAAGGTACAATTTGAGGTACTTCTCATTTGACAAAGGCATACCTTGTTGTCTTCCCAATAAAGGGCAAAACATTCATCCCCTGGTCTCCAGCTTTTTCCATATTCCATATGAATTGATGATTCTAGTATTTTCTCTGGTTTGATGGGCCCAGATCTCCTCTTGGGACCAGTGTTGTAACACAACATTTTATCATCAAAAGATGGGATCGTAGCGGGTCCTGATGATTTGATAGGTCCTACTCGTCTTCCTTTCTGATGATGCTCAGTATCTCCATTTGGTACAGCATTAAAATTATCAGTTCTACCAGGATTTTGGTAATCATTATTAACACCAAAATGCTGCTCACTTTTTACCATAAAGGACTCACTACTAATTGTTCGTGCCTTCCTATCACAAAAATTTTCAGAATTGTGTATTTGGTTTTCCCTTTTCCCACGTTTCTGGTTATTGTTGTCTGTGTTATCTTGAGCAGCAGAGTTCTCCTTGAATTCTGTGAAAGACACCCCTTTTCCTACTCTGTTTTGCATATTGTTATCCCTTTTTTTGAAAGTAATATCGCTCTGGTGAGTGGCTATGGGATAACCCAAATCCTTCGGCCTATCATTTCTAGAATAATGTCTGTCACTTTTATTTTTTTCATCTGTCCAATGTTCTAAAGAACTGTGCCTTTCAGGACCTCTGTTTCTTGGTAACCCAACACTTTCAAAAGCCTGCCTTGAATTTTGAATATCCCTTTGAAAACGAGGGGGTTTCTCATTCCTTGGCTGTCTCATGTCATTGCGAGACATGTGTCTTGAATGATTCTCTTTGATGCCATTCTGTTCTGCATTCATAACTTTATGCTGTACTTGATGTGGTTGCTGAAATAGCAATTTTGGTTCTACAAAGAAAAAAAAATTCAATTATTAACGTATGTCACACAAATATATTTTAGAAATACTGTTTCAGATGCTAACTGATAAAGTAACAGGATTATTTAGAAAAGTATGCAGTGTTTACCTTTGCTAAATTTTCTGTGTACCATTCCATTTCTGTATCACAGAGACATTTGAACTGTAATTCCTAGTCATTGGAAAACATGCACTACTGTGGCCTGTACTTAGAACCAAACCACTTAACAGTATGAGAAAAGCTGAGCATAGATTTCCACATACTCATTTTTCCATACATACATCAATAACTCACTTGAGTAACAGTTGTTTAAGACAAAAAAAAAAAAAATCAACATGGAGAAAGGAAGAGGGAGGAAAGTGAGGAGAAAAGAGTCATACTTTTAATCTGAATTGAAACTTTCTATAAAAATAACTTGTTAACAGCTGTTCAGCATAAAAAACAATTGCAAGAAATAGACACGATAAAATGAACACGGTTGAAAAAATACAGATAACAGGAACAGTAACGAAGCCCAGAACTCTGGAGAACTTGATCAATGCGACATAATGGGAACTGCTCAAGCATTACCTTCAAGAAATTCAACCAGATGGACCTCACGAGAAAAAGCAAACCTGCTATGGGATGCTGAAGAAGAAGGGAACTGCGGGTATATGTGAAGCTTTTTATAGAACTATGTTTTTTTAGACAAGTATGGGATTATTAATGGGGTATTTCGGTGAAGAACCAAAGGAGAGGAAGGATCAAGATGAACCCAGGAGGAGCAAGCACGAAAAAATGAAGAAGGAAGGAGATTAAACAGGACAGAGGAAAGTTGCAAATAAGCAGGCTCTTGCTCAATATACTTGCCAGGCCAACTCCTGCACATTATCACTGTAGCCTGTCTCACCTCCTTATTAAATTCTGTTTCTAAAAATCTTCTGTGTGATTAATTTCTCTATTGTGTGCGTGAGAGGACACATTTTTTAATCTGCTGGCAAACTTGAGACAGGATAAAATGGTTTAAGTTGGACAAGAAAGACCTGGAAGCTGAATACTGGAAAGACCATGGGTCTGAAGGCCATCTACCAGACAGACCACAGGTCTGGGCTCAGATACTGGACAGACCTACGTTACGTACACTCATGTAACCCTCCTGCAAACTTCAGGTCGTACTAGCTAAGCTGGTCAAGAGGCACCTGAGGTGGGTACCAGAGATCAAGGGTCTTGGGGCCAAGAAAGACTCACATGAGTGTGCGCACGTGCATGGCTGTGTATGAGATCGGTAACAGACTTTGAACCTGATTGAAACTGAAAGCATAAACCCATTAGAGTGACTCAGGTTTGTAAGAGCAATTTTGTGTCATGTGGGTGCCTGCAACTGTGTCCTTCTCTTGCCTGTGCCCGTCCATGGCAGTTGGCCATGTATGTATTGTACGCATGAGTGTGGGGCGTGTGCATGCGCCTGGTGGGACTATGTACTCAGCTCTGCTACCTGGCCCTCAGTACACTCCTATGGGTAGGAAAAACTAAGAACTTTAGTTCACATGTTACCACTAGAAATAATGAATGCTGATCCTCGACAACAAATGTATAAATTTTCCTACCTACTTGCTACATGGTAAGAATTAAAAAGCAAATTTTAGCCTTAAAAAAAATACTTCCAAGCATCACATTATTAATAGCTCACAGAATGCTTATCAATTTGACTAAATTGGATAATGAGAATCTAGTTTTATTTTTACATACACTTGATTTACCCTAACTTTTAGAAGTCAAAAACGTTTGACTAAAATGACCGAGTGGCAGGTTTTTTGTGACATAGGCATACATGAGGCTTAGCATGTTTGTAATCTTGACAAAAACATATCTTACTGTAAAATTTATGATTTTGAAACCAATAATGTTTTTAATGCATGAATACATGTGAATGTGTATTACTCAGAAAGACCCAGGAGTTTCATAAATATTTTCTTTTTAAAAATGAAAATATGACTTTTTGAGTCTTGTAACATTTAAATTTCTTTTTTTAGATTAAATTCTTAAAGCTTAAAAATACCTCTATCTCTTCTTTACAAATGGAACATGAGAATACTGGTTTTTTTGATTTATATTTCTAACTTTTCTGTATCTTCATTATACTTTCTCACTTCTGTATAATACATACCAATCTTCTAGATTTTCTATCACCTAGAAAGGTTTATCTTCCTAATGAATTAAAAATCTTCCTTCATGACATTCGTAATTTATACCTCTTCTCCTCTGATAGTAAAATCCTTGGACTTCCACTCTTCCTATTCCCAGCCTCAACTCTCATGTCTTAATGGTAATGACACATGAAATGATTGAACTGTTTGATGACCTCTGAATGTTTGCTGTCTTGTATACACCATTAAAGAAAAATGTGCATAAAATTCTAAAGTACTTCATTATAAATCATCTTATTTAATATTTTAATATCAAAATAATTAAAGTCACTCGCACAGGGGAAAGTTGCTCTAACGGTAAAATTAGAAATGAGCAGAAGACTAGACTGGGCATGTGAATACACTGCTAGTTGGCAGGATTTCAGGACTGGCTAAGAATTTAAGTGTCTCCTCTCAAGGGGTGTCCTTTAACCATCTTCTTAATTAAAAAATACTTTCTGAGCTGAGATGGATAGTCACCTCAGACAGCATCTAGTACATACAAGGACTCGGAACAACTTCAAGACTTATTCCCAAAGCATGCAGAGCAGTTGTAGTACTTCAATTTAAAGCCTTGAGGAAACACTGAAACATACACATATTCTTCCATAATTGGAAAAAGTTTACTGAAATTTCTATTCAATTTCACAGCATGTAGTGATTTTAGCTGTTGCCTAGGCACCTTAATGAAAATAGGTAGTTTTACTAGACACCAAAAAATCTGGATATAATAGATCTCCAAGCAACCTGCTTCTGTCACAGCTGCAGAGATTATCTCTTTCTACCCTTCTTCCACCTCTTTGACCTGCTTTCCAATAAGAAGTTATAAGCATTCTCAAATGAGACAGTATTTTCTGTCTTTAGAAAGGCAGTATTAATCTTCAAAATCTAGAAAGATGTAATTAAGAACTAAAATGACATTCATCTACTTAACAAGGATTACCTGTAAAATAGGACTTTAAGAAGTTTCATTTAATTATAACCCACTATTCCACAAAGCAGCATGGAGAACTAAAACAGAGTAACTGCTAAGAAAAAATAACAACACATTTAAACAACGGCATGAGTAACTCCACACAAAGCCAAGTAGTTAGGACGAATTCTTATTATCTCCTTTTCCCAGGCAACTGAAATTTTAGCAGTATGTTAATAGAAAAGGCCATCTGTTGCACATCTATTTTAACAATAAATTTCTAATGTATCAGTTGCAGAAGTAGGACTATTGGATGATCAAATAAATTATTTCTACTCTACATAATGTGATCATAATATAAATGCAACAAGGGGACTTTGAAGTGTGTTGAAACTTTCAGTTACAGAATTTTTTTTAATAGTATGGGAAAATTAAAGTAATAGTAAGTGTTAGCACAGAAAGAAAGCAGAGAATTTCAAAACAGTGAACATGAGCATCTTTTTTTTCCAGGTCTATTTACTGTGACATCCAAAAGCTGCTCACAAAACACCTCACATCTATTCTAACCTTAAGGTATGTAAAATCTAGTAAACTTATGTTTTCCATGAAGAAGATGATATTGTGCTAAAAGCTTCCCAGGGGAATACATCACACGCAACAGTCTGGAACGAGGAGGACATGCTAACTGACTGTTTAACATTCAAGCACAACCCATTCCAAATGAAAACTGCCAAATAACAGTAAGCATTACTTTGTCAACAGTAGTCAATGACAAAAACCCAGAGATGAGAAAACTACAGATTCTTCTTGAATTTGTGCTGTTTGGCCTGATCACCAAGAAACTGAAGGGAATCTACAGCTTCTTCAACAGAAAAAGTTAAGTGATGAGAGATTGTCTATTGCAGCTACTGTTCTTTGCTTCTACTTCTTCTTGTCACACCTCCTATGAACCATTGCTAACGTTCCCAGAAAAGCAACAGTTCCTACAGGGCAGTAACAAACAAATATTAATTTGGCATTAAACAAGAATATATTGTACGCTACTCTGCCAAACAGCAAGACGCATCAGCCAGTCATCATCATTGTAACTGGACAT
This sequence comes from Falco rusticolus, assembly GCF_015220075.1. Classification (NCBI taxonomy): domain Eukaryota; kingdom Metazoa; phylum Chordata; class Aves; order Falconiformes; family Falconidae; genus Falco; species Falco rusticolus. The sequence continues at coordinate 37,625,597 of NC_051188.1, read as the reverse complement.
TCGGGAACGCGGCTTGAAAAATCAATTTTGAAATTAATGACAAGGCTTTTATCATCTACTTGGTAGTTTTAAGATGACTACTAGCATTTCTCAGTTTGAAACCATCACTCAGTTGTTATACTTATTTTAGCTTTTGTATGTGATGACCCAAGAAAACCATACAGAACCAGTCACATTCCCCTGCTTACAAGAAATCAGCAGGACCTGCTGCAGTTGGAAATGCCAGCCAACACAATTTAAAAAGAACTGCTCTATGCACAATGGAATTTAAGTAGTACGGTTTCCTGTCCCTCTCTGCTGTGGATTTTATCATGTTCAATAACATGGTTAAAACTCAGACAGTGGCCCTTCCCACACCGGTGGCAATGATTTGGGTTTCTCCTTACAACTTGAATTGTATTTTTATGAAACTTTATGGAAGCATGTCTTTGAGAGAGCTACCCCACAATGTCAGTACCTCTTTTGTCACATATCTCCTGCAGACAACACTGGTGGCAGAGAACATAAGGGTAACTGCAGCAAAATCAGGTGAGATGCTCAGATGCAGAGGGAACAGAAGCAAGAGTCTATGTGATACTGATGTTACACAGCATCATTCAAACCACTACAAAACTATGGTCTGCAGTTATGGGATGCATATTTGAAGAAGAAAACTGACCAATTAATTTCTTGAGAAAAGAAAAAGTAGTTTGAGAAAAAAAGTCTTTGACAGAGGCTAAAAAAGCTCAATCCACACAGCTGATGGCTAAAATATAGGTCAATTATGTCTTATACATAGCTACTAGGAATGCAAATTTTGATAGCTGTCTATACGGCAAGAAAGACAATATTACACAGCAGCTAGAAGCTGAGTATAGAAAATTCATATCAGAAACGAAAATATTTTTTTAATGCTCATCTTTAATTGCTGAAACAATTAACCTTGCAGTAGAATTACTTCACCACCACTAAATCAAAACTGCATGTCTAAATTCCTCTTCCAGTCAAAGCCTAGCTGATGGAGCAAGAAACAGAGACTACAGCCCATGACTTTCTCCCTTCAACTAAAATGGCCCTATTAACAGACTACACAGACATGCCACCTCTCACTTGCTTTTTCTGTGACCCTGTTAATGCTGTAGCTCGCTGCACAGGAGGTTCAGTTTAGCAGAAAGAGCAGAAATGTCCACCCCAAGCACAGCCTGTCTCCTGCGAGAACTGAAGAGGCAATTCTGCACAATCTGAAACTGAAAAGTTTTTGGCCTTCTATGTGCTGGGTCAATGCTCTAACAAAAACCATTGTTATGTTTCTCACCACATACCACATTTAATAACAAATAAATATACAATTACTAAAAAGTTAGTCTCTGAGTCTTTCCAAGATGTAGATGACTTCCAAAACCTTTAGCGGCTTTGGACCCTGAGTGGATGGAAGCAGCATCCTGTTCTCAGTCCCTAAGAACAAAAGAGAGCAAAAAATTTCTAAAACATGCCTGGTTCTCAGCATTTCGTCCATTATTCTTTATAGTCAAAGCTCTCAGCACTGTTTTGTTCTTCCCAATAATCCTTGTGTTTACTTATTTAAACTGGCACAGATGGATGAATTGTTCCTCGTAACAGAAGAAAAATAAGAGGATTAATGGAAAAAATCTTTTGTATTCGGTAGCAGAAATAATCCAAGTGCAAGCAAAGGCAGCTAGTTAACAGCAATTTTGTCTACTGCTTTTGTTATCTCTCAGAGTCAGCAGGTTTCTCTTGCCAACCAAAATTGGAACTACTTAATTTCAACACAGAAATATTTTCATAGGTGTCACCAATCATTCACAGTTAAAAATAATCAAATAGATACGCAGTATAAAACAATGGGTTTGTTTGTTTTAATTCTTTGCATTTCATTTAAATAAAGTACGTTTACTATACGCAATGTTTTACAATTAAAGAACTAGCAGATCATGGAGCCAGGTATTTAATAGTTTTGACAGATGTAATTACTTACAATAATTAACCGAAAACTTTGAAATCAGGAGATGAAATGTAAAAACCCCTCACAAGACACTATGTACAGGGCAAAAGACTAACATCTTACTTTATAACTATTTTGTATTACTTTTTTTAAAAAAAATTATCTTCTTTTCAGACACTATCCCCTCCAGATCACACAAGTAATTTTTGAAGAAAAGGTGGCTTGACAAAGGATTAAAAAATACTTAGCTCAGTGAAACCGTCTTTTGTTTTTGCTTCCACACAGACTCAGTCATTTAAGAAGAAAACAACCTCTCCAAAGTGTAAAGAAACCTAATGCTTGCAATAATGATTCAATTTTAACCATCACGGGTAATCATATGCTCCTAATCATATATATGGATTAGTGTGATAGTAGAGGTGTACTCATTTATTCAAAGTCACTATTCCTATATAAAGGCCATATCTCTGAATATTTAAAAAACAAACCTGGATTTAAGAGACCATATGAGACAGCAAGGGGCCAAAAATACTGCAAAAAAAAAAATCAAACTTCTTTTACATTCAGTGGAAGCTGTACTACACTACACATAAATGCAGAAAAACCTGTCTGCCTGGGCCCTCCCCTAGTAGAGTTACTCTGTGGAAAAATCCATGAAGAGACCTTACTCTTGACTATGTAACGTTTCAAATTTGTTTCTAGAAGTTTCCCCAATGTGCCTTTAATTTTTGACCACTACTTTTATAATCCTAAGACAGAACTACATTTCTACTGTTAACAACTGACAGGATAAAATGAAATCAAAAAGGTGTTCGTAATACATATCCTGTTTTCTGCAAACACTGGGATGCAGACTTCATGATGAAAGAGTTCACAATCATAAGTATCATCACTGTGCAAACACCATTAATGATCACATCATCGCAGTTTGCATGGAACTTAAGACAACTAACAAATAAGAACTTGAAGGAGACTACAACCACAGATGCATAAAAAATTGCAGAAAAATAACATTTGCAATAAGTGATATTTAAGATGTGTTTGAATTAACCAGACTGCACAGGTTCTCTCAAACCTAACAAAGGAAAAAAGCAGTTTTAAAGACACAAATAGCCTGCAATTCAGCATATGCCTATGTATTTCTTGAAAAAATCCATTTGAAGTAGACTACAAGATAAAAATAAAACCTGACATACACAGGCACAATCCTATAGGCTACACACATTCAGTAAGGGAAATAAATAAAAAAAAAAGACAGCCCACTGACTTCCAAATAACAGAAAGTACAAGAAGGTGTATTATTATTTCTTCAGATGGAAATAAAAAATATGACAGAAATACTAAGAAATATTCAAAAAGAATTAGAACACTTTCTGAACGCTTAAAAAATAGTATTTTTGAAGAAGTTTGGGGGGGTTTGGTTTTGGCTTTTTTTTCTTCAGAAAAGTGTGACTCGGGAATAGTACACCAGGCTGCATACTGATCATTCAGATAATGCTAAAAAAACCAACATAGTGTTAAACAACACAACGCCAAAACCCTTGTGTCATGTTAGGAAATATACCAGAACTTCACCAACTGAAGGAGTACAAAGCCTTTATAAAGTTCTCATAGAATTATGTTTTTCTTCTTATGACATTTATGGAATCTTTTTATTTAAGAGGGAAAGAATACACAAAAGCAAAGTATAATTATCTTTAAAACACAATATTGAAGATTATAAACTGAAGCATAACACTGTTTTTTACACCACATTATGTTGGCTAGATACATGTACTAAAACCCAAAGGATCATAAAAGTTCCCCTAAGCAAACGCTATCAATCAGTAATATCATTTTAAAAGAAGCAATTCACTCATTTCACAATTCTTGGTAAGCTACTATAACTTACTTATTGTTGGTAGTTTTGTAGTAAGAAAGGCATATAACCACAGTGATTATTTCTATTATTTTTTCTTTAAATGTCTTTCAGTCACACATAAAAGCATTCTTTTGTCTTTCAATATAAGCACCAAATTTATTCAAAGAAAAACCAGTGTCCATAATGTGAGAGAAAACTCTACCACCGTTTTCATTTTCTGTTCACTGTAAATATCTAACTCAACTTTGTTAAGCAAAATGAGTTGCCAAAAGATGTACTTCAAGCATAATTCCCTACACAGGCTTTTGAAAATGTGATTATATTCATTACCTGAAGAGTTCACAAAACTGCATCAGCTAATTCAGAATACTGGTGTATTTGAAAGGGATTTTCTTTAAGTATTTTAAATTTCTGAGAAATACAGTGAAGACTCATGACACAAATTTTTAATCTACACCTAGCTGCATTTCATAAAGAAAGCCATAACTTGTGGATACTCACCATAAACAAACTATAAACAACATAGGTAAGAAAAGGAACACTATCATAACTTTTTTGTTCGCTTTCTACAAACTGTTTTAGTAAGACCTAGACCCAACTAAAACATAAAACATTTAGCTATTTAAAATCACTTATTTTGCATGCCAAAAAAGACACTGTTGCAATGAAATACAACCTAGGTACAGCAAAAATATAGTATTTACTATCAAAAAAACCTATAAGCCAACATTTAAAAGCAAATGCTTTTCTGTTGTCTTATAACTTAGCATGTCATAAAAATGTTTAGTAAAATTTGAATGGCTCACAGCGCACCTAATTCTACCAGCTGCAGCAAGAGGCCCCTGGTTTGATAGCAGGCTCACTAGCTCCTAAGCCCACCTGCCTAGGCAAGTTTTCTATGACAAAACATGTGTCATTTTCTTTGTTGCTCTTTCCTCTTTTTGTGGATAAAGGTATCCTCTGCACAGCTCCAAGAACTGTATTTCTGACTGCTGCATTTCCTTCCATTTGAATATGCTGACCTTTAGTTGCTACACGCTGCAAAAAATTTTCCGACTAATGCAAAATGCTACAGTGCTTATTGCAAGTAGCAACCACAAATGTGCAGCTTCAAAGCTCCAAAAGATCTAACAAAATAATTCTTGAAAAAAAATATGCTATGCATTTAATGGAAAGCGAATGGTCCTAATAATTGTCACAGAAAACTGGGGTTTTCATGCACTGACAGAGCCTACGTGGCTTTAAGTTCTCATTTCTAATCAGAACATTCAGCAATGACTCTCAAACTCAACTAACCTTAATTTCACTCCTAAAGCAAAAAAAGACAAGTATTTATACAATTTTAATACATATAAGCTACAAACAAAAATAATACATTCAACAAAAGATCTGTCACACACTAACCAGAGTGATGGGGATGTTCTATTTCCGATGCAGGTGCCTACTGACATTGCAGCCATTCACACCTTTCCCAACAGGGCAGCCTGTTCACTTTCCTTTACTACAAGCTTATTTTCCACTTTCTCCATGTTACTTTTCTTTTTAAATCCCAAATCCATTGAAAATATGCAAAGCAAGAATTTGTTATTAACAGTCAACAAAGAGTATTTTGGGACTTAAGTTAAAAAGTAATCATGTATAAAAACCAGTCATTCCTTAAATGCACTCATTCTTTAAATGTACTCATTCTTTAGACAACTCCAAAATACCAAATGGTTCATATAAACTAATACGAACTTTTTCCATCCTTTATGAATATATGTCATTTTATAGGGGAAAAAAAAATTACAACTCCATCACAAAACCTTCATGTTAAATAATGGAAGCAGATATTTTCATTTCACGTTGGCCACTGAAACACCTCCAAGGCCATACCCAGAAGAAAAAATGATCTCCATTTACTACTCAGCTTACTGCGAGTAATATTACAGCAGCCTCTTGAGACCTCAAGGTGCATGGAGTTTCCTCTTTTTTTCTTTTAATGCATCTGTCAAAGTTTCCAAAGTACTGAATAATTTAGACCTAAACAGGCATCCTGGTGCATAGACTACACTCTCATATGGCTTCTTCAGAAAAAAAGTAACTAAAAGGACATTAAAGAAAAATCCCAGATCTTTTGCACTCAATCTGAGGGATTATTTGACTTCCGTCTTTCTAAAATCCTTCCTTTCCTTCAGTCCTTACAGGTATTAAACAGGAAAACCAGGTGGGAATGTGCTTAAGTATTTTACAGCAGCCAAAACCCTCCATGCTCTCCCCCTCCCTCTTCCTTCCCCCCCACCCCCAAGAGGAGGAATACAAAAACAATTAAGCTTACCACAATTACTAGATTCTTAAATGGGCAGCATGCAAAATATTCTGTTTATAAACTGAGGAAGAAGGACTACAATTATGGCTTTTATCTTTATAAACTCAGCAACAAAGAAGTCAATTAAAGTTGCAAGAGCTTTTATCAAATTAAATTAATCAACTGGGATTTATGTCACCTTATTTCAAAATTACTGACTTTCAGACATCTAAGCCTGAATCACACACTCTTAAGCTCTTCTGTAATCAAGACAAGTATGAACGACCACAGTGCAATTTATTTGACCTTTCTTCAAAGGATAGTAATAGCTCTCTCTAGCACTCGGGTATTTTTACAGCCAACTGCGAAAGAAGCTCTAAGAATCCTCTTTTTAGATGACAAAGTTAGGGAAAAGTATTCCACTAACACTGTCCAATATTGAATGCAGATACATTACTTTCAATAACTTACCCTCTACTGTTAGAGTACCCATTTTGGATTCCAAGAAATCAAACAGTGTGCTTGGTGCAGATGGTCTGGCATTTCCTAGCTCCTCTTCATCTTCAGGTCTTATTCGGCCTCGGCCCTTTCCTTTACCTGTAAAGTAAAGCAAAAGTTATTTGTGAGTGGGGAATGAAAAAATAAATTTTAAAAGTGTATAGACTTTTAAATTTGATTTCTGAATTATATTTTCTATCTTTAAAAAATTCTTTCATAGACAAAACAGATGCAGATATTCTCCATTTAAGGCTATTCAGATCTACGACTTCAAATTCCAAAAATCTGACAAGGCCATAATACACAAAGGCTTTTTTAAGTATTTGCTTTCAGGTTTGCAAAGCGTTCTAGCTTGCAGGAAAAAACCATGCAGATACACCCTTCCACAACTATGGTAATAATCCACCATACACAAACTCCTTTGCTCGTAAACACTGTTTTAAAGCATTTCATTGCAAGTTTTACCTCGAGGTGGTGGTCCCTGAATGGGTTTTTGTTTACTGCTGTTCAGAAGAAAATTTAATGCTGCCTCTAGGCTGTTACTGTTATCCATAAGTGCCTGTCTTGCTGCTTCTTTGCTGAAACCCATCTCTGTTATGTGTTTTAGAGCCTTTTCATCAACCTGAAATAAAAGTTACACAAAGAACTGATCATAAGATACAACACAGACTCTATAAAACCACCAGATTTTACTTTAATTTTTCATTATTTTTAACTGAAATATTTTATATTTCATTGTGATAAATATTTAAGTTTTTACATAAAATCTTCACATATGATCTTTCATGTGCAAACAACTTGCTAGTAGAGGGTGTTTTAATATTATGATGATGATGATTAATTTATCAGTTCTTAGTTCTAATATTATGTGGTTTCAAGCAAAATTTTCCCCTAGACTACCTCTTCCTCTGCTGTACACAGGAATAGTACAACAGGCTAATATACTTTCTCTGAGATGAAAACTAAAAGGAATCTCACAAAGTAATACCAGTATAAAAACTAGCTATTTGTTCCTGTTTGAATGCTTTCATAACTTTTACAGACAATTATCTCAGTTATACACTCAGGTATACACTTCTTAAAACATGCAGAAAATGTAATTGCTAAAGGTTCTGTAGAAGAAAGCAAAGAAATACAAACAACTTCCTCAGGAAAACAAACTTTCTTCTTTTAAACGGTATAAAGCATGACGGCAAGAGGCAAAGCAGGAATCAGAGTAGTAATTACAGAAAATAACCTTACTTCTGCACTGTGCTTTAAAACACTGAAGCAAGAACTGCCTCTTTCAGTGCAGACAGACCTACATGCAGTAAACATGAAATGGGACTAGGCCCTCTGTTCTGCCTCATTCCACACCCAAACAAAACTATGCCAGTTATTAATCTACAGCAACAGTTGCAACCAAATACATTCTTAACTCAAGCCCCATAAATAACATTTTGCCTACAGGTTCCAAAATAGTTATATTGTGACCTTCCCCCCCCCAAAAAAAAACCCAACAACAAACCAAAAACACAATGGAAAAACACCACCAACTCCCAAAAACACCCACAAAACCAAAAAACAACCAAACCCAACAGAGTCTAACCTCCAAGATATACAACCCCTTCTTTTTCCCACTGCTTAGAAGAACACGAAGTTTAATTGCTAGAATGAATTAAATTACAATCGTATGACAGTTGTATAGCAAATAACATTTAGCCCTTCCTGTTGAATTTTCTACAGACTTGTGATGTAATTTCTCCAATTACGATTTCTCCTGATGTTTTAATACATTCACTTTTTGTCTTAATTCCTGCTACACACTGTGCTCTGGGACAACAGACAGGAGAAGGTCTCCTTTTCGGGGCAGAGACACAAAATCAGTGCTTGTGGTTGCTATATCTACACAGAGGTACTTCAATACAGTAAGCCAGAATACGTAACAACTCAAGTAACTTTCCTAACTATGCTTAGCTATGCAAGAATTGCTGTAATGGTGCAAGGCACAACTTTGCAGCACTTGACTACAACTCCCACGTGCTCAGCAATGTTAACTCCAATGCTTTCACGTAGCCGCCTTCATTCCCAAACTCAACACCACTCTTAATTTAACTGTTCAAAAACTAAGTAAAGGAATAGCAATTTAAAAGGTCTTTGAAGATCAATAGGGCAGAAATATGACCTCAGCGTCTACAGCAAATCATCATCCCACTTGAGTCTGACTTCAAGTTGCCTAACTAACGTCTTATTTTTAATAGGCCATTCTCGTAGATTCTTCTGTATGGCAACAAGGGTCCAACTGAGAGTACTTGCTCAGCAAATCTGCTTCACTCATCTTTGTAGGTATGCAGCTGGTTTGGATGAGAACCTCTAGCCATTACTCCTGCTCCACCTCCTTTCAATGGTGGAAATTCTGTGCATGACAGCTACATTCAAAGACCAGTAGGAACTGAAGACTCATAGATACAGTACCTGTACTCTCAGCTATGGATTAAAAAAAAATCTTGGATAGGTCACAAATGGAGACCCAAGGGAATGGCGACTTCCCAGATACAAAGACTGTTTGTGAAAAAAGGTAGCATCCTAAGTATCTTTGGGTGTCAAAAACTCTCTCTTCAACTTCATTTACACAGCACAAAACTTGTTTCTCCTATACAAAACTGGAAAGGCAAAGAAAACTGTAGGAAATATCCTATAAGGATTATTAAGAGAGGAGGATGATTGACCTCCACAATCTATTGTCTGCCTATGAATAAAAAGAGAAAAATCACATCTTTGTTTCTTGTTTTGTAGGTATAGCGCTTCAGGTTTCTTGGAAGGTAACACACCAAATGGATTACAAACATTTAACTGTTTCCAAATACAGACACAAGTCAACAATATACATGAAAGTCAACATCAAACCTATTTGATGTCACAATTCTAAAATGACAAAGTAAGTTATCCATTGCTTTAAGATCTTAAAATCATTAGTTTGAAGACAGCTTTCTGTACAGGCTTGGTGGGTTCACATTTGCTTCTTTTAAACAGCACCTAGGTATGTTAAATGACTTAATACTAAGTTTTGATAAATTGAAAGTATTACCATTTTATATCAGTAATATAAGACATTATTTACAATGTAACACAAACTTCTTGCAACTCATAGAAAAAACAAAAGATAATACTTTAAACAACTAATTTAAATGGGGAGGGGGGAGGGGGGCACGGTGTTGCTGTTGGCATTTTTATCTGTTTGGTTGTTGGGTTTTTAAATCTATTTAGGTTGAGACACAGCTGTCAAGAATGTACCGGGCAGAGGGATAACTAAATGACCTCTTGAGGCCCTTTCAGGCTGTGTTTCTACAATTCTATATTGACATTTCTGAGCACAGTGCTGAAGGCAGCACTGCTGGAGGTTCTCCTTGCTGTGAGATGACAACAGACACTATTAGGACAAAATTGTAACAGGCAGTTACTGTTCCTAAATATCTTTTCTTCTCATTCTTAAACCTTCGTTAAAGGTAAATAAGATGAAAAATATTCAACAATAAATTATATTTATAATTAATATTTTAATACTGGTTCACTGAATTACTATATTGTTGTGATGGCTCTTTCAGTCTTTCATCATTCAAATCAGAATCATTGTTATTACATACTTGGAAATTCCTCTCCAGAGTTGTTCTTGATAAAAATATTTCCTTCATCATAAACTTTTAGATTACTGAAGTAATCAAAACAATCATCAATAACTTCTCATTTTATACCCACCTAATTCAATGCAGTGATCCCAAAGAACACTTCTCAGTAAGTATAAAGTTAAGAAATACATTGGAAGGTGATATTTCGGGTTAAGGGGAAAAATTCAGATTCTCCAATGGTAACCTGCCTTACTCAAAAGGGAACAGTACTTGTTACCATGTAAGCATGACATTCTCATGTCACAACAGTATTTCTACTTGGTCGTTTTAAGTGTCAGAGCACCACTTGGTTTTCTTGATGTCAAAGCAACAGTTGAAAACAGATTCTTAAAATAAATATTAAATTAATTCAGAAGAAAAGCTACATTAAAATTAATTAATAAATCACAGAATGGTGTGGGCTGGAAGGGACCTTAAAGACCATCTGGTTCCAACCCCACTGCCATGGGCAAGGACACCTTCCACTAAAGCAGGTTGCTCAAAACCCCACCCAGCCTGGCCATGGGATGGAGCATCCACAGCTTCTCTGGGCAACCTGTTCCAGTGCCTCATCACCCTCACAGTAAAGAATTTCTTCCTAATACCTAATCTAAATCTACCCTCTTTCAGTTTAAAACTATTACCCCTTGTCCTATCACTAATATTCCCTGGTAAAAAGTCCCTCTCCAGCTTTCTTGTAGAGCTCCCTTAGGTACTGGCAGGCTGCTACAAGGTCTTCCCAGAGCCTTCTCTTCTCCAGGCTGAACAACCCCAACTGTCTCAGCCTGTCTTGATAGGAGAGGTGCTCCAGCCCTCTGATCATCTCTGTGGCCCTCCTCTGGGCTCACTCCAACAGGTTCATATCCTTGTTATGCTGGGGGCTCCAGAGCTGAACACAGTACTCCAGGTGGGGTCTCGTAAGAGTAGAGTAGAGGGGGAGAACCACCTCCTTCGATCTGCTGGGCCACACTTCTGATGCAGCCCAGGATATGGCTGGTTTTCTAGACTGCAAATGCACGTTGCCAGGTCATATTGAGGTTTTTGTCCACCAGCAACCCCAAGTCCTTCCTCCCCAGGGTCACTCCCAATCCATTCTCCATCCGGCCTGTACTGATAGTGGGTGTTGTCCCAACCCACATGCAGGACCTTGCACTTGGCCTTCTTGAACTTCATGAGGTTCACTTGGGCCTAGCTCTCTCAAGGTCTCTCTGGACAGCCTTCCTTCCTTCCAGCATGTCAACCACACCACACAGCTTGGTGTCACTGGCAAACTTGCTGAGGGTGTACTCCATCCCACTGTCCATGACACCAACAAAGATGCTGAACAGCACCAGATCCAGTACAGACCCCTGAGAAGCGCCACTCGTCACCAGTCTCCACTTGGACATTGAGCTGTTGACCACAAGTCTTTCAGTGTGACCATCCAGCCAATTCCTTATCCATCAGGTAGTCCACCGACTGAATCCATGTCTCTCCAGTTTCGAGACAAGGACATCATGTGGGTCAGAGTCAAATGTTTTGCACTAGTCAAGGTAGATGACATCAGCTGCTGTTCCCTCATCCACTAACACTGTAACCCCGCTGTAGAACTCCACCAAATTGTCAGGCATGATGTGCCCTTAGTGAAGCCATGCTGGCTGTCACCAATCACCTCCTCATTTTCCATGTGCCTTAAAATAGCTTCCAGGAGAATCTGCTCCATGATCTTACCAGGCACCAAGCTGAGACTGACCAGCCTGTAGATTTTCGGGTTTTCCTTATTTCCCTTTTTAAAAAACGAGGATTATGTTTCTCCTTTTCCAGTCCATGGCAACTTCACTGGACTGCTACAGCTTCTCAGGTATGAGGGACAGTGGCTTAGCCACTTCATCCACCAGTTCCCTCTGGACCCTCTGAATCCATTTCACCAGGTCTCATGGATTTGTGCGGCTTCAGTTTCCTTAGTTGGTCTTGAACCAGATCTTCTCCTACATTGGGCAGTTCTTCACTCTCCTAGTCCTTGCCTTTTCTTTCCGTGACTTGGGCAGTGTGGCTGGAACACTTACCAGTGAAGACTTTGGCAAAAAAAGTCATCGAGTACCTCAGCCTTCTTCATATCCCAGGTAACCAGATACCCCATTTCCTTCTGGAGAGGGCCCACATTCTTTCTGCTCTTGCTTTTATCACCAACATACCTACAGAAGCTTTCCTTGTTGACTTTGATGTCCCTAGCCAGATTTAATTCCATCAAGGCTTTAGCTTTCCTAACCCGATCCCTGGATGCTGAGACAGTTTCTCTGTATTCCCCCCAGACTACCTGCCCTTGGTTTCTGCTCTCTGTAGGCTTCCTATTTGTGTGGAACTCCTTGTGCAACCATGCAGGCCTCCTGGCTTTTTTGCACAACTTTGCTGGAACACACTGCTGCTGAACACAGAAGAGGTGATCCGTGAATATTAACCAGCTTTTTGGGCACTTCTTCCCTCCACGGCTCTATCCCATGGTATTCTATCAAGCAGATCCCTGAAGAGGCCAAAGTCTGCTCTCCAGAATTCCAGATAGCAATCTTGTTGCACACCCTCCTCACTGCCCTAAGGATCCTGAAGTCCACCATTTTGTGGTCACTGCACCCAAGGCTGCTCTTAAGCTTCACATTCCCCACCAGCCCCTCCCCGCTGGTCACAGGGTCCAGCGTGGCACCTCTACTTGTTGGCTCCTCTATCACTTGGAGGAGGAGGTTATTGCCAAATCATTCCAAGAACCTCCTAGATTGCCTATGCCCTGCTGTGTTGTCCCTCCAACAGATATCAAGGTGGTTCAAACCCCCCATTAACATGCAAGACTGTTGAGCTTATCTAAACGAGAAAATAAAACTATACTGTTATGTCCTGTTCCACACACACTACTACTTTTCTTTTGCAAGGACTTGGTTTTAGAACTTACTAGGTAAGACATCAATTTATTATTACTTGATTTTTTTTTTTTACAAAAAATCACATTGAAACTCATATATAACTCAGTAAAGTATAAAAATACCTTAAGTATTCCAAACAGACTTCAAACTAAATTGAAAGGTCAGGGCCTCTTGGTTTTATTTTTGTTACATTTGTTTTTTGTTTCTTAACAGTACATGTTTAAGGTTCCATTTAAGTCTTCCACCTTACCAGTTCTCGGTAGACACCTTCATTCTTTCCCTCAGGTTTTGTTATCTTCTCTTTCTGGAACAGTTCCCTGTTTCGATTCCCTCCAGCACTCACACTGAGATTACTTCTGCTACTACCACCACCTCCTCCAAATGTCTTAGTCTTCAGAGAAGCACAGAAAAAAAAAACACATTTCAGTAAACAGAAATTATGAAAATAAGCCTTAATATTTAGCTAGTAGCAAAAGTGCAGTAAATTTGATGCAGTGATATTTTTATGATTATACTTGCATCAACAAATAAAGGACTAATTTACACATACAAAAAAGATTAATTTATTAGGTAGGTATTTTTTCCCCCTATGCCCAAATGAGGCTGTAAAAAGGGTATATAATTCTAGTTTTCATGACTTCCCAAGCAAACCTTGGGAAAAATAAACTAAAAAGAAAACCAAGGAAGGGCATAAAACCCTGACATGTTAGAACTGAACTTCCTAGGTATTCGTTCTGACTGAATGCAGGGAATCATGAGGTTTTGAGAACTGAAAAAAAGCAGTTGAAAATCGATAACCTGTATTTATTACTTAACTCTCTTTAGCTAAATTGTAAAAAACACTTTTTTTAATACTTGCACCAAATAAAAATCGTATCTACAATAAAACATTTAATATACATTTATTAGCTTTATTACAATAAGAACATACTCATCAATCCAAAGGACACAGTTTGATTCCTCTTTTTAAAGATATATGTAGAATTATAAGAATGCAAACATCAGAAAGCTCTTGTCATTTAAGAAATACTTAAGAAGAAAAGATCAATCACAGTAAGTAAAATGCTGTAACACATGCATTCTAACCTCCTTGCTCTTTGCTACTTCTGCAATAGCAGCTGTTCTCTGCTTTTCAAATTCATCATTGTCCACAACAGTTTTTACAGTATTTGTCATTTGCAGAGTCTTTCTGCGATCAAGCTCTCTACTGTCCACTTGCACATGAGATGCGCATTTCTGAAAAAGCAAAAGAAAGTTTGAATTCACTCTTCTGCCTACCCTCAATTGAAAAAAAAAAAAAGGATTACTCTATTACAGTAGCACAACTTTATCTAAAGAACATGATAATAAAAGCATACACCTAGGACATCTAACATGCCTTAGCGGAAAGCACACTCCTCAGGTCCAATAGAAAGGCCAAAAAGAATGACTAATGTTTTAAGCTTAGTTCATGGTGTAGCTCATATAATTCTTGTAAATAGCTTCAGCATTTAAGGAAGGACTATGTTACTGTCTACAAGATCTGACCAAAGAATCAAAGGCTCCACATACTAAATAAATTTTAATTTGAAATTGAGAGGAAAAATGTTAAATTTTTAAATAAAATAGCAAATTGACATGGATCAACATTTTTTTTCAACAGGCACATTTTTTAGATCCAAGTCATCATGACCTAAGATGTACCGATAGTCTTTATCTACCTGGAACCAGGTCCCCTAGATAACATGATACAGGGTATTTTTGCAAAATAGGAGAAAGAGAAGTACACTGTACCTGTCCAAAAGGTACAAAAGGGGGAGGGCCACCTTCTGTCCCAATGTTACTCCTATTGTGTTTTGCTAAGCTCTGTAAAAGAAAGTTGTTGATTCATAAATTGCAAGATAAACATTTTCAGCATAAAAAATAAGGATATACTGGAAAACCTGGAGCACTTAAGGATAATGCTGGATGAGGGGCAGGGAAACAAAGAAAGTAATGAAAATTTGCAAAGTCACATAAGCAACACATACAGCAAGTGCAGAAAAACCAGCTATATACCAAAATCTACACTAACAGAACAAAGGGGCACACAAATAGGCATCAGATGTTCCTTTACACAGTGCCCAGTGAACTTGCTGCCACTAGCCATTGTAAAAGGCGTAGTTCCAGCATGTTTAAAAAGAGATTGGACCAATTCAGCCTAGAGAAGGCTCAGTGGGATCTTGCCAATCTACACAAATACCTGAAGAGAGACTGTAAAGAAGATGGAGTCAGACCCTTTCCACTGGTGCCCACTGACAGGACAAGAAACCATTGGCACAAACTGAAACACAGGAGGCTCCTTCTGAACATTAGAAAAACTTTTTTAACCATGAGGGTGACTAAGTGCTGGCACAGGTTGCCCAGGGAGGTTGTGGACTCCCCATCCCTGGAGATATTCAAAAGCTGCCTGGACACTGGCCTGGGTAACAGGCTCTAGGTGGCCCTGCTTGAGCAGGGAGGGTTGGACTAGATGACCACAGAGGTTCCTTCCAACCTCAACCATTCTGTGAAATTCATGAATTCATGCATAAGCAAATACTGAAAGGATTAGTCAGGATTGTATCCCCTGATAAAGCATAATACAACAATTCTGGATGCCAAGGCTGTACAAGAGCTCGGGCTGTGTGCTATCCTTAAAAATCATGTCTTTTTGACACTGTTGGAAACAAAATGCTGTGCCACTAGGAGATTTCCCCTATGGCTTTATGAGAAATACAGTGCCTGTGCTAAATTGATCAGCAGATCTTTGAATCTCAAAGAACGTAACAATAAACATAACAATTACTGATACATAAGAGCTACAGATGTCTCTAAACTCTTAGCCACAATCAGGTAATTGGTAACATAGGCCTGAAAATAAAGCATTCACAATACAAATTACTAGTTGCCAACAGTAAAAAAAAAAAAAAAAAGAAAAAAACAAACCACAAAACAGAAAAACCCAAAAAACTCCATTAAAATATCTGTTCATAGTTGATACACTTTTTCTTTCTTTACAAACTGTAGCAACAGCAGCAACCTGCAAGAGTGAAATTCACTGAAATCAATATATTGGTTATTTTGTATTACACAAATATTTTGTTTCAAAAGTGGAAAAAGGAAGAACAGGGTTCTTAATGCTTCAAAATTGCATTCCGTATAATGCATCTCTTTTATCGGGTTCTTAATGCTTCAAAATTGCATTCTGTATAATGCATCTCTTTTATCATCTTCATTTCTTGTTGTCCCTTCCTTGCCCACTAGGATACGCATGCATGATTATATACTTCATTTACTACACCCCATCAGCAGAGAAAGTTTCGATTACTTAAGACTCTATTTAACCATTTACCTATATATTTATTATCCTGATGTAAAATTGATTTAATTCCATCAGGTGAGAGCTGTAGTATAAATGTGAATATGCTTTAACCCAATATTTTACGAAATTCTCACATAGTATGGGAGATTAATTTGGCTAATCAATACCCAAATCAAAATTTCTGGTCCACTTTTTGTAAGTTAACTACTTCCATTCAGGAACCAAAGGCCATTTTCTATATTAGTTATGGCTCCTTTCAAGGGTCAAGAAAAAAAATAAAATAATCATAAATCATAAAAAAATTCTGCTTTAGTTTCAATCACATCACTTGAAGTGCTGCCTTAGAATTATGAGCTAACCAAGGGCTGACCACTGTAGCACACTCATAACCTTCTGTAATCTATTAAATGAAGCAGCAGGGTTCAACAGTGATTTCATGGCGAAGCCGCTTCGCTGACCCAAGGTAGGCACGCTAGGTCCAATAAACCCTACTACACTTTTTGTTTTGTTTGGATCTAGAGAAATGTAGGCAATTCTGGAATAAACTCCAGCACTGAATCAAATTATAATAAAAATATTTATAAGATAGCCTAAGAACTCAAACATTTGATCATCGTTAATTCCTCATGTCCTACAATCAGGGAGAACATGTTTAAGTTTAAGGTCAACCTTTATTTCTTTTCTTTCCCAAATCAGAATGAAGGAAACACATACAAGAAAAAGACTGTTTCAAACTACTGCTCAAACATGTAATTTGACAAATAGCTAAAAAGCATTTAAGAACAGACTCCATATTTACTAACATTTAGCTGTTTTTGAATCATATATTTGAATCATCAAATAACAATCTATTGCATAAAATTGTTATCCAAAATGAAAGAACTCTGCCTAATAGTAAAAAACAGCCTTGACACCTTCCTCTCAGGTAGCCAGCTGAGAAGTGAGAACAACTGTTCTGGAAATTAAATTTCACTTTGCACCAAATAAAAAGCAAACTGGCAACAGTATTTTTTTAACCTTATGGTTAAATTTGCCCATAGCACAGCAGCAGCAGGTACCACTTAGAATAAACTCTTTTAAAATACATTTAGCATGCCTTTCCCTTTCTGCTGTATTTCGATTGTGACATTAAAAAATTTTCCGAGGGACTCTCTTAAGATACAAAGGCTTACAATAGGAGACTGAACTTATAGATATTATATACTGTTATACCCTCAGACTTTCTAATATGAATTTTGAAGTATACATAAACTACCCCCTTTTCCCACAAGGCAAACTCAGTATTTAGCCTCACCTTCACTAAAATTGAAGAATCATTAAGTATACTAGAGAACTTTACTTTCAGATAAAATGTGATTTCACGGATTATGCATTTTTAAAATATAAAAGCCTACCAGTCTCCCCAATCATCTCAGCAAAATTTGCTTCAACCGTCACTTTACATATGACCTCCTATTCTGATTAATAGCAATACAAAGTACTCTTCCTTCATAAGAAGGGTGCCAGCAACCTCTTGCAGATATGGATCCTCACTGACTTAAATTCTTACCGACTAAAACACCAATCACCACCAGAAAACTATGAAAGACAAGTTATTTGGAACTATATTCGCACCTAAAGAAATCCATGACATATTTCCTTATATTTCCAAATAATCTAGAAGATCACACAGGAACATTCTCATTAACTCCTTATTTATTGACCATCACTTAAACAGCGACACTTAAAAAAATCGAAATTTCTAGGCAAGAACTAGCTTATGGTAAAATTGAATGCTACAAGGAATACCACATTCATTCCACATGCAGTGTAATAATATCACATTCATTCCACATGCACTATATTTTAGCGTGAGTCTCCCATTACTAAAACTTGATTCTTCCCAAAAGCAAATTTCAAATGTCATTCTGAACGGAACAAAACGGTAAGGTAATGCAACTACACAACTAGAAGCTGACAGGTAGGTGCAAGGGTAATAATTTAAGACTGGATAAACAACTTCAATTCTAAAGTTCTGCAATACTATTTGACTTTATAGCACTAACTTTTTTACTAAAAGACATTTATTTCATCACCTACACAAGAAGCCCAATTAACACTTCTCAGACACTGTAGTGGAGAGAAAAAAACCTGGCTTCAAAACAAGTAATTTCAAGTAGTCACCCAAATACAATTTTTCTTTATTTTTATGCTACCACAGTTTAGCATTTCATTTAAGCTTCAGTGGCAAGATTAAACAAGGAGTGGCAATGTCCTAAGTTAAATATCATCAAGAGTTGACAGTCTTGCTTATTTGTCAACCGTTTGCCTCTGTAAAGCTTTCTGAACAAGACAGAAACATAGAGTTCATAAGGAAACTGCTATGAAAGTAGCACTTCACTTCTATAGATTTGTTTGAGCCCTATATGCCTAGCTGTCAGTCTGGATATAGAACTTGAACTACGATTTCCAGTGGTCACAGTTCACCTGTCCAAACTGATTTCTTGTCACCCACAAGTTTTCTGACACAGCCACATTCATGCTGGGAACCTGACCATGTGCTGTCAGCTGGGCAACGAGAAAAAGAAAACAATACTCTGGCAAACTGCAAGATGGAACCAGAGAATTGAGCAGATAGCAATAAGCAATAGTTACCTTTCTATACTTAATGTTACCAGAGTAAATCAGTGAAAATTTACTTACCTCTCTTTTAAACATTACATAAAGCCAACAGAACTGGCTAACAAGTGCTGAGAGTTGCTGTAGTCAGCAGCACTCCAATGTTATTAAATTATTTGCTTTCTTGTAAAGAACATGTTTCAAATTATTTCTTGACATTGACCTCAAAAACAAATTAATATGTATAAAGTAGCATTCATTTATTGAAGACTGGAAAGAACAAAAATGAGGACTGTCCAAATTATCACCAAGAAAGCTAACTGATTCTACTGACCCTTCCCTTACAAATTATATGTCATCCTTCAGGACACATTAGTTCTATGTGTGTCTCTCCTGTCCCCATCAATCTCAAAACTTAAGTGTTTTTTGACTGGAGAGAGAACTCACAAGACTTAAAAACCAATAAAATGGGATGTTTCTGCTGTTGGCCCCAGAAACTTCTTTTTAATCAGACAGCTTCACTTAAAACCAGGAATGTTTTTTAAAAAGTATTTTCAACTACAAAAGAACGAAAAGGATGCCAGAATCTAATAGAATGGACACTGTGTAACCCAAATGTTCAAACAGATTTTGGGCCAGTTTGCTCAAATTTGTAAGATGCAAACAAACACCAAAGATGGCTAGCCATAACAAAAGCAACTTTGCCAAACTCAGCATCACCAACAATAAAAGTAGTACTTTACACAGAAATGACCATCATGTTCATAAGCAGCTACTCTGTTCTGGAGATGCAGATGTAAAAATAGAGAGATATGTTTGGTAGTAGTAGTGAGAGTTCATCTGACAAGTATTTAGGATTGATGGCAGCAGGGTCAAAACTTCCTGCCCTAGGAATTTGTGAGAAAATGTATGGAAAAGTCTTCCTGCAGCAACTTTTGTTCTATTGAAACAGGAACCAAGCTAAAACAGAGCAAAGATGTTTAGAAGTATTTATAGCTTTTTGAAAGATTTTATACCCTCCAATTTGTCTTTCTAATCACAAATTTACCTAAAGAACTGATAAAATCTGCAATACAGAATTCATACTTAAGGTTAACAACTTCAATGCTTTCCACACACTAACTGGTTTTTTTTTGCCTCAAAAATACAGAGCCTGCAGATGGTAATAGTAAAAGGCATCACACCATATTTTGGTACTGAACATACTGTTTAGGAAAGCAACCACCCATGACTGTAATAAAATAAATTTTATACATTTGATTAATGTTTTCAGTCCCTGCAGACTATGAAATCAATCAGTTCCCACGGAGGGCCACTTATCATTTCCTCATTTGCAACACTATACATAAGGCCTAATTTACATATATTTGGCTGCATCCCTAAAACTATTGGGACAGTGAAGTTCCAAAAGCTCATCACATGAAAATTCACAGTCAACACATTAAGGTTGATATCATTAAATGTAATATGCATCCTGCAAGACAAGCATTTCCAGTGGTGTTACCTCACCCTTTGTAATTCCCACTTTTCTATCAGATGCTCCACTTCACCTCCAAGAACTGCTGTGTTACTGTCATCCAACAGCAAGAATCCATTTCTCACTTCAACTATTCCTGAAAGCTTAACTTTTGTTCCAGGTGGAGTGTTCAGGCTAGAAGCAGAAACAAAGCCAAATGTTTCAAATACAGTTATTAATATTCTGCTACCAAAAACATACAGAAGTCTCTCATACTTCCAACATTGTCATATTTTATAATAAAAAATAAGCATCAAAAACCTTTGCAATAATTCCTTCAGTATGCACAGTACTTTTCAATAGCTTTATTGGAATACTTCCTACTCATCACACAAAAATGCCATATTGCAAATTAGATTCTAACAGAGATTAATGTTTGCAAATTGTCTGTTTGGTTAAAATCCAATTTAACAATACCAAATGAAGGATATGACTAGTTTAGACTAACAGAAGATATCTCAAAGCTAGTTGTCTACGAGTAAATTCCTCATCCTAGGTTGTATTTATAGTTAATAAATAGAGGATCTCCAGACGGTTAATGATCTCATTTGTTTTAGCTGTTTAACTCAGAAGAAAACAAAGAGCTGTTAGAAAAGAAGCTTTCTATACATTACTAACAGCCAGGACTGTACCACAATAAATACAAAAAGTATGCATCTTGCAGTGCTGCTTCTCTCATTACTCTATCATTTTAAAACATATGGATGCTCTCTGTGGTCACCTCCCAAAAGGAGGTGCCTTGCCTTCTTGTCATGTGAATCTAACCAGTGAAAAACAACAGCAGATGCATAAAAGAATCACACATCTCCAACCCATAATTGGAAGGTAAGACAAGCAGCACAATCTGGAAACTGATTGTTCTTGTGAGAAACAGGACACAGTCAGATGTAACCTTTCAACTGAGACACAATGAGCTCTTTAAAATATGCTAAATCTGTTGTTGGAATCACAGGACCATACCACATGGTGAGGAACATTCACAATGGAGTAAGCCAATTTCAGCACCAGTGGCATTAACCTTAGCAATATTAATGGCTTTTCACTATTGTTCTGATAAAAGCAAAGAAAATGAGATTGTAAAAATTAGACAAGACAAGAAATATAGAAAAAATGAAAATTGTGCAAAGGAGGGGTAGGGTAAATGAAAACCCTAACCATTAAGAACTTTCCATTGAAAAGAAAACTTCAGGGTTTATTTATTTAAAGAAACACTATGTACTGAAACAGCGTATTATTCCATGTTAACAGTCTAACTTCAAACCTGAAATAACCACACACAGCAGAAATTAAATTTCTGTACAACATTACTTGAAAAGAGCTCACACCATTACTAGAGTGATGAGTTCTCTGACTTGTTTGAAATTTTATCTAAAACCTTTTAAATTATGTCTCCTTCTGGGTTTTGTTCTTTATTTTGTGATCTAGAATCTACTTACACAGGAGCCTGTTTGCTCTTCTCTTTATATTCACATTGGAATATGATATTCCAAGTTCTGCTGGCTGAAGCTAAAATTAAAGTATCATTAAGTGTTCTACCTTTTAAGACAGCACCACACTAAACTGCAAGCTGGCTCCTGCTGAGAAGGAGCATTTTAATAGTAAAATATGATATTAAAAAATGAAGTGTATATCTGTATCTAACTGTTGCAGCTAGCAGAGAGAGGAAGATTATTTTTTTTTTTTTACATTGTCATCTGAACTAAAGCAAAGTGCACCATGACTCCAGAGACTAAACACTATAAAGAGAATTTTCAGCACCTTCATAACCAAACACACAAAAAATCCCCATCTTCAACAGTAATTAGTGCTCTTGGTCTTCACTTTTAATTGAAGAAATATTTACTAATTCAACCCAAGTTAAAGCTTTGCCCATGGTAAAGCAGCACTAGTTGCACTAACTTAGGTATGTCAGATCTGTGACGTTCCTGCTACCAAAGTCAGGCAAAAGCTCTGCTACTCCTAAAAACTGGGAATTTGGGTCAAGTCTGCACACACTGAAAATGCTGCAAGCTGTGTCAACACAGACTCAGCAGATAGCTGCAAAAATCCACTTTCTTCCATTATGTACTTCAGCATACACGGTATTGTATATTACATTCATATACACCTTTGCATGCTGAATTCAAGGTCCTCCTTTATGTACAGAATTTGAGAAGGAAGCTTGTTTTGCCGAGCAATTTTTTCCAGATATCACTAAGACACTTTCATTATTTAAAGGACATTTAAGTATCACAGTAAAATTTGAAAAGAAACGTTTTTCACCTTATTTTTGACATGCTACTGTATTCTATAGCTGTGCAGCTTGTGTGTCCGTCAGTCATCTGTAAACGTAACATTCTGGGAGCAGCCTGAGATTCTTCATTATCCTTTGGTGCAGCAACATTGCGTATTTTCTGTATTTGCAGAACACATGGCCCTTCCAGCTACATATGCAAAGCAGAAAAGACAAAACTGTTAACACCATTAAGCAAACACACTGTAATACCTAGACACACTAACAGATGCCCCCAGGCAAAGAGAAGTGTAATTTGATCAGGCAGTCATGTCCAATATCTATTACTCATACACTATATATTCTAAAGCATAACAAAACCAGCTTTTTTAGAGACACAGTTGTGATACTTCATACATCTCTGCAATACCAATTATGGAAAAAAGTTAATGAAGCTGGGGCAAAACAAACCAACCCACAAATAATATCACTTCCAACATACTATGCAGTTCCAGTAAGATTTCACATGCTGTACCACACTGTCTCATTGACAAAACGTTCTAAAGAAAGAAAAAAAAATAGGCCTGAAGACTGGTTGCATCAAGCATACATTTCAAGTACAATCTCTTTGTAAACACTAAGTAGAAACACAGCTTCTTCAGAGGTGCAATCAGAACGTAAGAACCTCAAGGGACGTCACCTAAAAATGCAGCATGCTCCACTTTACACACCACAGTTTATGTTGAGAAAAAAAAAAAACCACAACACAAAGAAAAAGCCAAAATGAACTGACCAATCCACTTCACATTTCAGTTATAGCTGAGTACAAAGTAATTCTAATCCCCATGAGAAACAAAAATGAATAATCTGTTACTGCTCAAGTGATTTCCAGTACTGAAGAGACAGCAGAAAAGATGAAAAAGTGCACATTTCATCAGCTTCTTCCCTTTGAGAAACAGAGCAGGTAGCCCAGAATAACGCTAAATGAGAGCAGATAACCAGGAGGTAAACATACATAAAGAAGAAAGAAATTAGTAAAGGAACAGAAGCAGTGAAACTAGAAAAATCAGAAGATAAGGAAACAGAAACTTTATTTAGGATGAGAACAAAAGAAAAAGGAAAATACTTTGGAATATCAACAAAGCATGAAATTGTACTAGGAGGAGGAAGAAAACAGTCACTAAAAGGAGCAAAAGCAGCATCCTACAAAGGTCACTTCTTACATGGTTTTGTGATCTTGAGACAATAGCCAGTAATATAAGCTAAATTTTCTGATTTTCCTATTCTTGACACTTTCAAGTAAATTTAAAATTTGAAGGCACCTGCATTGTCTATGACTTCAAATCAAACCATGGAAAATACAGTATTGGGATGGAGGATTACTCAAAAGCTGAAGAACTCCTTTATTTGGAATCTACTGAAAATTGAAGCTTTCTTATCTTTTTCCTTCAATCCTGAATGTTCGAAGAAAAGAGCATAAATAAGAACAGCAGTATTTTTAGTAAATGCTGACTGAACATTATTTCTTTCAATAACAATTAAAAGACCAGTTCTGTTTCTCATACACATTGAAATTTTTTCCCCTTTATTTCAACACAAGCAAAACCAGATAAACTAAAGTATACTATGAAAACAAGTTTCCCTCCTCTATCAATTAACTACAGCAAAGCCACCACACAAAAAAAATTCCCTTTAAATTTTTGTATGGAAAGGTTCTTTCTATAGTAGTGAATGAACCACAATGCCACGCTCACTAGTTGCTTCAACAAAAATTTATGCTTGTCATAAATTAACACTAATAGTTTTTAACATTATACAATGTCTTCAAAGATGAAGAAACACTAGGCAACTAAGAAGCATTTCTAGTTAACCAAACTAGGTTTGTCAGCCAGCTGAATAGTAGCTTTACTACAGTGGCAATTTCTTTCACAAATGTTGAGCAGGTTCTAGTTCTGGGTACTTGCTTTTGGTTTTAAACAATTGTTTGGTAGATCCCTTAAAATCTGGAGTGCAAAGATACGCAGGCTAGGCTAACTATGAACATACAAGCCAGTACGTTCAGGGCTTTTTGTCTGCAGCGTCAAACATGCACTACAATAAAGCAGAGCTGTGCATGCATTGAGCTTGGACAGTAGTTTCTGCTTCCTTAACACAGAAAATTACATGTCACTTCGGAAAATAGGTGTAAAAGAAGAATGAAAGTGTGTAGTTTCCTCAAACGTACCACATTAACACAACTATTTTTATAGACTTAATCAAGACGTTAGAGCATCAACATCCCCCAGTTCCAATTCAGCTCATTTCCCCTCTCACCACATAAAATGAGCACATAGTGACACCATAAACAGGAGTCAGTCTTCCTGCAGGAGGAGGACAACCATCACTGGATTCCAAGTGAATCCAGAAGGCCTATGCCAGTCCTCCTTGTGTGGACTATTTTAAAGCACCATTGTGAGAATCATGGCAGGAAAAAAAAATATAAATTAACAAACAAAAATCAGATCAGTTATGGTCAACAGGTAAACTTACACATTTAATCAGAGTCAGCCAATCTGAAACTTCTTCAGCAGTCAGGTGCTGAATGTCATATAGAGAATGGTGAGGCAAATTTCTAGTAAATTACCAAGTATCTTAAGTAGTAAGGCTGGTTCTATCCCAACGATTAAGGTTTTGTGTCACTTCCCATTATAAAAATGCAACTTGCAGTTCCCTTACTAACACTTTGAATAATTTGAACAGTTCATACAGTTACGTTGAATACATCAAACAATTTCTACATCAGCTAGGGTCCAGCTCCTCCCTGCAGGAAGTGGAAGAAAAAACATGTCACGACATCAGCTAGATCAATTTAATTCCTTCTCAGAATGGACAATATGTTTGGATCATGATTAAAATGGGTTCTTTCAACACTTCTACAAGCCCTACCCTTTAAAAAAAAAGGATTTCATTTGACAAAACTGTAATAATACCTGGAATGAAAGGATATGTGTTTTGTAAAAATTAATGGTTTTATAAAGATTTGTACATTTTACAACGTTTTGTAAAAGTTAATGGCTATTCAGCATATGAAACAGATGAGAGGATGAAAAAGTAATAAATTAAATTCACAGATACAGAAACCCTAACGAACAGCCCATAATGGAGACAGTAGTGAAGTCCAGAACTCTTAAAATACTGACTGATGGACCACTGCAGTGTAACTCAATGGCTCATCGAGTCTAATCTTTTCATGGATCTCATAGAAAAGACCAAACTTCCTACAGGATGGACACCAAGGTTAGACACAAAGGGGCACAGACGTGATGATGGGACTGGAACATCTCTCCTATGAGGAAAGGCTGAGAGAACTAGGACTGTTCAGCCTGGAGAATGCACAAAGCAAAATACAGGAAACACTTTTTTACTCTGAAGGTGATTAAGCACTGAAACAGGCTGCCCAAGAAGATTGCAGACTCTTCACCTTAGAAGACACTGAAAAGCTGTCTGGACATGGTCCTGGGCACCCAGTTCTAGGTGGCCCTGCTTGAGCAGGGATGTTGGACCTGATGACCTCATCAGGTCCCTTCCAACCTCAACCACTCTGTGATCCTGTAACTGTTCTCTTATATACAAAACTGTATTATTGAGGTAATGCCTTCATTCTAAAGTTCCAAATAGTACAGCTGCAGCTTGCTCTCTCCAGAAGTATCTTCTAACGGGACCAGCAACTGCACACATTAAGGCTGGAATGCTATGAAAAGCAGTTCAGATGACTAATTAATAATTGTTTAAAAAAAAAAAAAACAAACTAAAATAAAAGAAACAGTAGAATAATAAAGAAATATTATGTGCCATAAAAGAAGCACTAAGCTTTAACTACTTAGAGTCTAAAGGATGGAAATAAGAGTACATAACATAGGCTAAATGAGTTGAGGAATGAACACTAGTTTTATCCATCATTAATCTCATAATTAATGCTCTGTCTCCTTTTTCAAGGTGAAAAATGTAATAATAATAATAATATCTTATACTACATAATGCCATTTATACTGTAGGTTTTACATTAATGTATGTGAAAACTGCTGGGTAAATCAGAGTCTGAAATGTGAAACAGCAGAAAGAGGGATAAGAGGAATGACTAGAAATAGAAGTTTAATGTCATTGAGACATACCATGTCACCTTCCTCTTTATCCACAAAACCTAGCAGTGCTAATTCCAGAACATACATGACTCTTTGAAAGGGGAAAAAAAAGAAACAAACAAAACCAAAAAACACACAAACAAAAAAACCCACCACAAAACCAGAAGCAAACAAATATCTACATATCATATGATAAAATATACTCAGCTCTTTCTGGACACAGGTTAAATTAATTAAAAGATCATTCAGTCATGCAGTTAGCTTATAAGCTACTTCAATATGAATAAACAAATCTAAGCACATCATGTCATGTTCAGAAAAAAAGTATTTCTGAATTATTAACTACACACACGGACTGGAGGGGACTAACTGATCAACAGTTGGAAACATGGAAATACTACCTCTTTCTACAACGAATCAATAGCCTTTCCAGGAAATCCAGGATGTCAGTAAAACTACTTTGTAGCAGTACTTTCCAAACAGTACTTACACCTGCCTCAATGCCTGCCAATTAAGACATTACAGCTCAAAAACAGGAATTAAGCAACTACTGCCATCCTTAGAATGAGGGGAGATGCTCCAGATAAAGCTAGCCACAAAATATCTATAAGCATACTTGCCAATGTGATCAACGTAGAAAACAATGTTCTAATAAATCTATCTCTTTAGATCTCTACCTTAAAGATAAGATCTCATGCAATGCCCAATAACTGGTGAGTAATTTTCAACCAGTTTTGCAATATAGCAACTAGACTATATTCTACTGTTTTCAAGACTGTTATTGGACCATCTTCTATGGGCACTGCTTTGACACACTCGAAGTGTGGTCTGAAACCAAAAACTAGTCAGCCTCTCACAAATATTTAGCTTATTGTATCTAACATTATTTACTTTTTCTCAAAAATCATGCCTTTTTAAAAGCTTCTGAAGTAGGCATTAGGAGCTAAGAACACAATCAAAACACTCATCAAGGTGAAGAGCTCAAGGCCCACAGCTTACCTAAAGCTGGCAAAGAGCTGTTTCTAAAAAGACTACAACTTAGTTTGATCTGTCAGCATTACCACATGCATAGTCTTGACAAAGCCATCTCAACTAGAAAAGAAACAAACAACTAAAAATGTATAGGATAATTTCTGACACTTGGAGTTTCAAACACAGTTACATCAGGAGATCTGTTATAGCAATCACTCTCACTGGAAGATAAAGATGAGCACCTCAAGATTGGAGGGTTGTTTGGTTTTTTTTAAATGCTAGTCAGTTGTAACTGGAACAGCAAATCTGATCATCCCTTTAACAACAACAAAATATAAAAAAAGCACACCTGTAGAAAACCAAAATCCACATTCAAAGAGACACTAAAAGGCAACAAAGCACAGTTAGTTGTATTAAAGTAATGAGACAGAAATTGGGAGGTGTATGAGTAACCTTAAACAGGAATTAGAATCACTGGTAACTCATGTTGTAACTGCTTATCATCCATCTGTCAGTACTCTTAGCATGTCTCTGAGCTCGGAAAGGAAATCCTTTCTGAATGCTTCTTCTGCAATGAATGTTTCCATTGTAATGAAACATAAATACTCAGAAGAAAATCAGTTATGCCTTAAAAGTAACAGCATTACTAAATCATATATTATAACTTTATAGCCTCCTTTGCATTTTTATTGCATTAAGAACACTTAACATGTATTTATGGTATATAGCAGCCATCTAGATGGAAATGGGAGGGTTCAGCTTTTTCAAATCCTATGCAAATGTGGCCATCTTGTGGCTAATGCTGGTAATATTGATTTTTTTAAAACTACGTAACACAGACAAATGAGTGAATACAACATTTCTGTGTATTGAATACTGAAGTTAATAACCACCTATAAACGGTCAAACACCCACATCGTTTCACACTAGGACATCATCTCAGCTTTTATGCAAATATTTGCCACTAATACAAAATAAGTTATTTTCTATGCAATATGGAAATACATATGTTCTCAAGTTAAATAATACTGAACCTAGTCTTGGATGACAGGAAAAACAGTAGCATGTAATTTATATTGTTTTCTGAAGCATTGCTGAACCACAAATAACTGCTTTCTACTGAGAGATTATATTTAGAAGTTACTCCTGTCTCAACCGTATCCTTACTTGCATATAAAGCAAATACAGAAATATGTGTTGATAAATGACAGTAACATAAAGTATTTATATACATTGCAAGCTTAATAGCAGCATATATTAAGTAGTCAGATTTGCTTAATTTTACTTAAAAAAGGAAACAGGAGTTAAAAAAAAAGCAGAGTCAGTACACTAGCAGTCTGGACTAAAAACTATAAATAAGAGACAAACACTGACTTTTTCTGTGCAATCATTACTTCTCAAAACCTGAAGTATTATCATCCTTCAGCAAACAGTTTGCAGGTGTTTGTTTTGATTTGGGCTTTTGGGGGCAGGGGAGGTTGACTAATTTGCTAAGATCTGTGATCCAAATAAAAACAGTAATTTCACTAGAAGTTCACATGTAAAAACTCCTGGCTCCTTAATGATAATGACAGATGTACGTCTCTAGAATTTAAAAAATGCCGTTTTTTAAACAAACATTTCTCATTAATGAAGACCATTAGGGGCCATAGTTTTCTTCTGTTCTGTTTCCTCCAGCTTCTCAAAATTCCTGCCCCTGTTGTCAGAAGTCATTACCTAAGAGAAAGAAAATTACCCTTTTCCTTGTATTTTCAGTCTTCAATGATTAAAAATGGAAAAAGCCTGCAAGGACTGATCTCTCTCAACTATCTGACAAACTGGGAAACAGAAATACCTTGAACCAAACTTTCAAAAAAGTTTGGATTGGATCAGATTCCTGCAGCATTCAATCTTCTTATCCAGTCCTCCATCTCCATCAATTGTAAGACAATCCCATGTGGAAATTTATCCAGCTCCATTCAGTAATGGTCCCTGTTTTCTTATTTAGGATCCTACATATATACTGTTTTGTACTGTCAGTAACAAAAATGAGAATCCTCAAAAGGACACACAGTAACACAAGGAAGCACATACTCTGAGGGGACAGCAGCAAACTTAACAGGGATCCTATAAAATTAAATTGATTTTCCCACTTTTTCTGAGATGTTCAGTTTTACAAAATAGAAATTTATTTCTTACAGCTGCTTGGCTTTTTCTAACCTGCTTTGCTGCCCTCACAAGAACAAAGGAGAGGGAAAAAATGAACTTCTGATACCATGTCAAGATCAAACAGGTTAAATAACCTTTGAGTGATAAATCAAGCGGCTAGGATTCTTGACATTCGTTTAAGCATTTCAAAGCTGAGAAATAAAGAAAGAGTCCTTTCTTTATGAAGCCTAGTGGGCAAACTAATATGTTCATATATTTATCCTACAACATACTCAGGTATTAAGTTTCTTTTGTATATGAAATGATGACAAAACCAGACTAATGCACCAGAGAAGGTTGTCATTACACAGAAATCACAGAACACAAAAAAAAAAGTTAAGTAAAAATATTGTCTACCTTTTCCACCTTTCCGCCATTGATGTCACTGGGGAGGAACTTCTTGCCAATCGTTCTTAAATCTGTCTGAAATTAATATAGGAGACAAGAGAATATTAACCCAAAATACCCTGTTTAAAAAAAAAAAAAAAAAAAAAAAGGAAAAAGAAGGGTATTTTTCTTCTATAACGCCAACTATTTCTTAAAAAAAAAAATAAATCACTAACTGCATATGCTGCAAAAAAATCAATTAAAGAGTTCACAGAATTAGTCTTTTACCTTTTTAAATTAATTTTTGTTTTAAGCACATTTTCAAGGATGATTAAATGCTTTTAATAGAGGAAATGAAACAACTAAG
The DNA here is from genome assembly GCF_015220075.1 of Falco rusticolus. Taxonomy (NCBI): domain Eukaryota; kingdom Metazoa; phylum Chordata; class Aves; order Falconiformes; family Falconidae; genus Falco; species Falco rusticolus. The sequence continues at coordinate 37,594,852 of NC_051188.1, read as the reverse complement.
TAATGTTTTATTATTAGACATAGCTCCAAAGTTTAACAGGAATAAACTTCTTTCTTCACTCTCCATCTGGCACTTACAGAAAAGCATTTTTAGTCTGTATGGTTTTACATATGCAAATCCTTCAAAAAGATTTAGATGATTTTTGCAATTATACCTGGAATAAAAGCTTCAATTTTATTTCCATTAAATGCTTTTTAACTGAAATGTCTGATTACTTCTTTTCAAGTGAGGTAGACAGCTGCACGCCATTATTCAGCAACTGCACAACGTAGCCACTGACAATATTAAACTAAAGAATTTGTATGATTGAACAAAGGAATCTCTACAGAAACACTTTTCTCACCTAACACTTTGGACAAGCATACCAATCAGGGCGATGTGTGACAAAAGGATGCACTGGATGGCTAAAAGATCAAACATGAAAATAGGAAATGGAATAAAACCCAATTAAACTTTACACATTACGTTTTTACTGCATTTACATGTGTTCCTTTCCCCTTCTCCTCCCCCTTTTCATACTAATTGTTATTAGAATTACTATTATTATTTTGTGGGTTTCTCCTATTTTAATTATTAAATTGTTCTTACCTCAACTCTCAGAGTTTACATGCCTTCCCAATTCTCTACTCCATCCCTCCAGGGGACAGGGAAGTGGGTGAGTAAGCAGCATGGTACTCCATTTCTGGCTGGTATTAAACCACACAGCACAGAAGTGCAGCCTAAATCACCAATGTTTTCTAAAATTTTCTAAATTTCATTACTTGAAATAAGCCTGCTGTTTTAAATATGACAGGCTGGTGCAGACTACTGTACTGAAGGTGAAAACACTCCTTATTTATCATGACCATTAACACTTCCAAAAGGAGGGCTAAATGTAATTACTACTACAGCTTGTACACTAACTTGCCATTAATATATACCAATGGACTGCTGTTTCAGCATTCCAATCTAGAGCTGAGCAGTGCTACATTTTAGTATCTAAAACATCATAAACAAGTGGTTTATTCTGTTTTTCAATGAGAAATATTGGTACCCTACAACAAAAAACTAAATGTAGGTATGGTCTTCAAGTGTATTTACTCTGAGTAGCTCCGAATAGCACACATGCTCCTATAAACTGTTCCCACATGTTCCATATGCATATAATTGACCGGTCTCCAGCAAAATGCTTTGCAATCAGCAGCAGAAGGGGACACAACTTCTACAAAGTCTTTGCAATATTTTATACAAAATAAAAACATCTGAAGGACTGGAAGTACATTCATGTCTATTTCATACTCATTTAAGCAATTCACACAGAAAATAAAAGGTCAGTTAACATTTTGGTTTCTTCCGCCTGAAATGTGTCTCTAGCAGTCAAGGAAAGAATTTGTGAATTTCTAAGAAGTGGAATCTAAATTCACTGAAATCCTGCCAATCAAGCCACACTGATATTCCCTAGTTACCTAACAAGCAACTTAATCTTCTGGGCATCAAAAAAAACTGACTTAACAAAAATTTGATAAGCAATTAAAACCGGCTTTGGAGTACTTGTGCAACATTTCTATCTTATTTTAATTATCCACCAAACAAACCTGAAATACAATACATATATGTATATATGATTATGTTAGTGCTTGTTCCAGCATATAATTTACATGTTGGGGAAAACCCAGCATGTATTTAATTTTTATTTTTTTTTTATAAAGTAGTAATGCACTCTCAAGATACATATAGCCATGCAACTACAGTCCAGAAACCAAATGCTTGCCCTCTGCATGTATTCTGTTACATTCTTTGCATTTTTGCATTGTAATTTTGCTTTACTTCTTTTCAAATTCATTACATGAATTTATGCAGGCGTACATACGAGTGACTGAACACAATGCTTCAAAGAATAAAATAAAGGAGCAGAGGGGATACTCTTTCCAAAGCATCATCTCAAGCCAGCAGTTTGGCTGAATCTCAAAGATGAGCAAAATAATCTGTAACAACTCTCATCCACAACTTCGTTAGGAAAGAATACTTTTTTCAAGCGCTCTACTATGTTATTTTTCCCCTTGGAAAATATAAGTCCATATACAGCGCATACAAGTTGTAAAATTTTTGAGTATGGATGACTAAGAAGTTTTAAACAAAGAAAATGTAAAATTCTCAAAAATCTCCTTCATAATTTTGATATAATAAATTAAAAATAAGTAACAAATGCATGGATTGAGTAGCTGCCCTCTTTTTATTGTTACTGAAAAGGAGCAGACTTACTAGTGTGTACCAACAACGTATATACTAGAACTATGAAAAACAGGAATTCATATGCACACTTGTCGAGTCCTTATAAGTATTAAGGTTTATTGCTTCTAAGTTGTTTCTCTATATTCTATATTTTTGTATTTATTGGTAGGCAGGAACAACTATTACTAATCCAGATTTCTACAGTAAATAAAAAAACCTGTTTGTAGTTACATAAATATGTACACAACACAGGAAAATTCACCATTAGTTTGAATATGCTTTAACGAGTATAACATTCAAAAGTCAAACTAAGTAAGGGTGTTTTATTCATCTCCAAAAAATTAATATTTTGTACTACAATTTCATACTCCTGTCAGTACATAGCACTTCTGACTTTATTACTGCTTTTACTTCAACTTTAGATTTACATTTCATGAACAAAAAGTTTTTTCCTAGTGCAAATTACATTCATTTTTCTCCTCCAGGCTTCACAGTTTGGATTAGGTGTTAATTCCAAATAAAATTCACAACTCATACACACAAGGAGAAAGTATATGTATTCTGTCCTTTCTGTAAATCACACAGACAACAGTACACTTAATTAGCTACACAAACCTACACTTGAGCCATCAGATATATCATTTTTAGCATGATTTGTCAGGAAAGTTTTCACAATCATAACTTACATTAAGGGCAACTAGGACAATGTCATTCGTATTAACTTTTTCAGAGGAACTTATGCAAGCTTCAATTCCTTCATCTGAAAGATACCTGTTAAAGAAAAAAATATTACAGTATCACATGATGTATCTTATTAGGAAAACTTTTTTTCTGTATATAAGATTATGCCTCTCTATCTTCTGTGCTGGTGAAGCACAGATTTAAAAATACTTGGAAAATTACTTCATGTAATCAGTTTCCTTACAACAAGATGAAATCGAGTAAAAGATTTCTTATATAATTTCTAAACAAAAAAACTAAAAAAAAAAAACCACAAAAGCTCTACTTACAAAGTAACAGAAGGCATCATTCAATTATTTCAGAGTAACACTGCTCTCCTCATGCCCCTCCGCTCCCCCAAACTACAGGAAACTGGTTACAAGATCAACTATTTGTGCTTGATTTCATTTAAGTGTTATAATTTCACTCATGCACTTCCAAGAAAAAAAAATCCCCGTCCCACACACAACAAACAACACAACCACATCTTTTTCTAAAGAGCAAGACTGTATGGTTAAGCCCTCAAGGGCTGGGGCACCTAACATTGCTATCCTATAAAATTTATTCTTGCTTGCCTAGGCTACAAAGACACTCATATAAATGGAAGCACATTATAGTGGATCAATACTGTCAAATACCATGAAAAAGTTAAAATTAGAATAGAACATCTCCTCCACAATCACATTTGGAAACAGCATTTGTGACCCTTGTGGTGGTAGTCCAGGATCAGTATCTTTCTGCAGAAATTCTGTAAGCATACAATAAACTTGTTCATATGAAAACCAAGCAGGTTTTAAATGGATTCAGCTAATCAATTCACAAGGGCTGACCTATTCAAACCTCCAAAAACACTTGGAAATAAAAGGAAGATAATTTTAACTTGAGTGGTCAGAAATTGTGACATTTGCTATTCGAAGCCCCAGTCTTCATTTTTATGCAGCTGGCAATCTGCCTTCTCTGTATAGCTCTTCATTTTATTTAAATATATCACAGCAATCATTAAATAATTGGTATTTGCTAGATACTCAGTCTGAAACAGAGTACTTGCCCAAATAACATTTGAATCACTACTTACCAAGAAATCATTTCCCAAAGAATAGAAGAATGACTTAAGAAATAAAGCTTATTATACATTAAGAAATATTTAAATATTCATGAGTGCTTCAAGACATATTTCTTTTAGGAAAAAATAACATCCACAGTGTAACTTATAAGCCATGCAAAACATCTGAAGGCAAGTACACTTGATAGGCCCAGGTAACATTAACATCACTCTCTCAAGCTCTGCCAGTGTTCCCAGACTATCGATCCCAGGTGTGCTCTAACCCAGACACTTGATGGGATCGAACGTTCAAGTCAAAGTCAGACACTGACATCTAGCAAATCCTGAGGGACTACACCACCATCACCATCGCGCACACACAAACAAAAAAACCCCACAACCCAAAACCCACATGCATGGAATGAGATATCTAAAAACGTTAAGAGGAAACCATCCTTTTTTATATATAAAAGGCAGACACTTGAGAAGAATAAGGTGGCAAGATTTGGTAGCTTGCATAGGAGTGCAGGATTTCCCAGCTGAGTGACTCTGAGCTCGCTCGAATACTATGACCTGTGAAGATTCAGGTAACTACTGTGAACTAGCAGATCTTGTTAGCTAGAGTAGGAAGGTAAAGCAGAACAGCATTCCCACGCTGTGCCAGAGAAAAGTAGAACAGATACATTCAACAGGCACTATCCTACTCTAAGGCTTCAACTGTGGTTTAATTACACCAACAGACCTCCTAGAAAGAGCAGCATCGTAGCTCCACAAGTTAACTTTTTGTCATCTTCAGCATAAAATTGAAGACAAGTCCCACACCAGGGGTTAGGGGCAGTACAAAATCCATAAGCTAAGTTTTAGACTGTCAGGCAAGTCATGGAAAGATTTCTCTTCTGCTCCCAACGTAAATTGAGTCATTCTTCAATTCTACTGAAGCTAAAGGGATTGCACTTCTCTTACAGTTACTTAGCCTGGTATTTAGATGTAACAAATACTGTTCTGCAGCAAGAAAAAAATGTTTTTAAAGAATGAATAAACAAGAATCTGACCTAAAATTAAGTTTTCCCTATATAGGACAAGATCAATTCTGCTGCCACTAAATTCACTTCTGAGTCATGTTTTTACTTTCTCACTTCAAAGTGAAGACTGAATCACAGCTGTCAAAATCCCACTCTACTTTAGTCAAAATTTTCAGTTTATAACTTACATATAAATTTATATTTAAAAAAAACTTTCTGGTTTGTTTTTCTCATTACTTTGGAGGGTTTTTTTTGAGACAGAAGGATAAAAAAAAACCCACTGGAAAAGACTATTCACTTCTGACTTTGTGCCAATTTAAACAACAACGCTTAGCAGAAACATTGCCCACCTGACAGAAATCCCTGCCAATGTAACAGAGGCACCAATCATGAAATGCCATTGGGGACATCTGTTAGTTTGATTTGAACAAACACTAAAGGTTTTCAGCAGAAGATCGATTAATATGGTTATTTAAACAGTCTTCAAAAAAGCAAAATCTGTGAACATCAAAGTGGGTGGGATATTTTATAGTTTGGGGTTGGTTGGTTTGGTTTTTATAGATACTTGTTACATGAAAGCATAAATTACTTGAATGCATAAGAACAGGATTAGAATTATTTTCGGTAAAAAAGATCAACAACTATGTCAGAAAAATTATGCTGAAGAACTTCAGAGAAAAAAATGGACATTAACAGAACTTTCCAGTAGCATGTCAGGTGTTGCTTCTGTGCAACAGGACATAAGAGTGCAGATTTCATCAGGAATTGGTGGGGAAACAAACCACAACCAGAAAACATTGCACAACAGAATTAGCCACAGTACAGAGCTCTCTTTTAATAGAATCTTGGAGCTAGTCTACATCAAGTCAGTCTTTTCCATTTTGCCCTAATAACTTTCTTACACAGACTATAAAGCAATGAGTACTCAAAACATGTTTACATTTTCTTTACAACCTTACAGAAAGTTCTAATTTAAAATAAATTATTTTCTCCTCACTGTCTGTACAGTCTCTCCTACTAGACCTACCTAAATTTTAGTTTTTAGTATTTCCTGCTACAGGCCCACAAATTACTTGGAGGGGGGGAATAGTATTTTTAGGAATTTGTTTTATTATAAGTTTATTTATACAGAAAAACTTACATGTGTATCTCTAAGTATGGAGAGGGAGTTACAACAAGCACAAATAACTTTTCATCTGGCATGATCCTTCCCCCCCACAACATACAGATCATTGAATTAGAAATTAAAGGAAAGAGACCCCTTTTCTATCTGCTCTTAATAAGGGCATGTGATATGCTGAAGGTAGGACCTTTACAGCCACTCAATCTTTCTGTTCTCTGTATTAGACGACAGAAAAAAATTCTGACCCTGAACAAAACCAAAGACAGGAAAAACCTCCTCCAGAATCAAAGAGAACAGCCCTGCAGCTGTGTCTCTATTACAGTCATTTAAGTACCTCACATCTACATTACCCCTTCTATCCATTTCGCAAAATAACATGACCTATCACAACCTTAGATAATGAAAGGTGAACCACACTGTGATCCTATTACATTAATCCAACATATTTCCTATTGCCAAGGGGTAGGAAGCAATCCTAAACCACCCACAAACCAGAGCACACTGCTGGATGCAGCTCATGAGCTCCCAATCCCCAAGAGGTACCCTGGTCGTACTGTACAAGCAGTGTCCTCATCAGTTCTTGCTCTCCATACTTCTTTTAAGGGGTAAGGGGGCACGGGGAACAACCTGGCACAGAAACGCTGCTGCCACAGTCAATAAATATTTCCCTTTGTCCTTCCAGTACACAAACATATCAGAAATATGCACTTCTGCTTAAGGTGAAGGAGCAAACAAATAAATAGTAAAATAAATGGTGAGAAGCACAGAGTGAGAAGCAGCCAAGCTCCACAAAGCTGTCAAAGGACAGCCACTAGCTGACCACTGATACCTTACACTGATAGCAACAAAACAAATTATTTCCTTAACAAAATGCAGATACTACTACCCTGGAAGATGAGTCAGAAAGACTTAAAAAGGGGACAACTGTGTTCCAACTGGCAGCTTAATTTTTGGCTCTATCCACCAAAATCTTAAGCATCCTGAAGAGAGGTGTATATTTTTTTAGATTTTTTTTTGAAAAAAGTTTAAAGCCACCACACAAAAAAACCTTAACACACACACACACACACACAAAACCACACGGAGGATTGGTAACTACAGCAACATACACTGCAAGCGCCTTTGGTTTCCAAGAAAAAAAAAGTACTCACTAAACTTCTTTGTTGCACGCATGTTGTTTTAGAACAATCTCAAAAGCTATAAATTGAGATAATGCAGACAATTAAATTTATTTCAAAGCAATTAAAGCAAGTAATGCTGCATGAGTCACTGAGGGATTTTGTGACCTTAGAACATTAATACAATTAAAAAAAACAAAAACAAACAAAAAAAACCACATTAGTTTGCTGCAAATGGTTGAGATGGTTATTTGTGGAGCATTCTATCGAGAGGGGAGACCAGAGGAGAGGGGGGGAAAAAAAGTGTTTCTACTGCAATTCTTCCATGTTATGCTTGCTGAAACCTGAGGTATCTCTCACCTATTCCCCCCCCAGCTCCACTTGTCTGAGACATGTAGCAGTACAATCCTCTTAGCAACAGCTTTTGTCAGAAGTATGTCTCTTAGAAAGTACCTAGTTTCTTACCTTCAAAGTAAGCATTAAAACAAAGCCATTAGTAATGAATCAGCATTTTTATGTGAACAATTCACATAAAAATCCAGATCTGCAATTTTTCTGTCAACATGTTCTGAATAAGCTTCTATGAAAAACAGATTACAGTAATTCTTCCTTTGTAATACACAGAAAAACATACTACATCAATGACAGGGGAGCTGTTTGCCCACTGCTCCTTGATACCAAGTATGATAGCAATTTAATAACCCCCTTTGGCACATTCTAGGTATGCACATTCTCCTTTTTGGTATTTCCCATTGCTAAAGGCTGTAACTCTCTAGTACCAATTTCACCTGCACCTCTCTACTTCCCTCATTTTATCTTCTACTTTACTTCATCAAGAACAGATTAGGCCTGACACGGCCCACACAGACAGACTGCTATACTGATACATTATTACCACCTATGTCTGAAACACTGACTGAATTGACCCTATCGAAGGAAGATGTGGTGCTTGTCTGTTCTGTACTGCTGGATCAAATACTTCATCTGCAGACAAACATGCACATGTACACACACACACTTTAAAACATTTAAACTAACTTTATTCTAGAATCAAACCTACCAGGTAAACAACTTGCCTAATAATATTTATTTTTCACAACCAACTTTGTTGAAAAACTTGTTTTCTCTATTTGTAACTAACAGTTCATGCACAAACACAAACTCTCAATCTTCCATCCTTTTTCTATCCCACATTAACTTTTCTAGAAATACTCTGTAATTTTCTCCTATCGTCTCTACAATTAATATTTCTTTTAAGGAAAAGCTTTGTTTAAGGAAAGAAATAAATAAGGAAAATTAATATTAATAAACCTTCTTATAAAATTTACTATTTCAGATTCACAGCTCTTCACAGGATAATTGTGATATTAGCAGAAAAAACAAACTGAACTAACTCTACTTTTTTTAATTCTGTGCCAGCCACATGGAACAGTGTAGAAGTTTTATAGCACATTTTATATAGCTATTTTCAACATGTGTATACAGAAATCAGAACGTTCCTTCCTTTACCTCACCAGTCACACACATTTCTATACAATCCCGTCATACAAAAGACAAAGTTTTAAAAGGAAAAAAAAAATTGCAGAGAGCGTTCAAGTTTCTCATACTCGGTGACACCACAAAAGAAGAACAGTTTTAGCAATAACGCAGAGTGCAACGTCAAAGAATGCAGTAGTAGGAGGCTACCACTGGGTGCCAGTATTGTTCCATAATAGAACAGCAGCTCCTATATTGGCTCTTCGGGAGTTCTCTTAACAGGGTTTCAAAACGTTCTGCTGAATTTCAGTTGTATAGAGAAATTACGCTGCAGTGTTACAAATTTTATTGAGGGGCTATCATCAGAGTTGTTTAAAAAAAACCAACACATTTTAAAATACTATTATGCTAGATATGAAAATCAGGTTTTAAAGAAGGTTTCTTCACACCCTATAAGCTGCGTAACAATACTGGGAACGCACCTGAAACCCTTCCCTCCAACTTCTGAGCTTTTCATTTCAAGAATAATGTAGTATTATACAAACTACCATATATAAAAAATACTTAAGGGTAAAAAGAATAGAGAAGATTTTAGAAAGATTCAAAAGACCTGCCAAAATCAGGGCCAACTGCTCCTTTATATGCAAAGCAAACATCTGTAAGGAATGACAAATGTAGATTCAGAGGCATTCTTGGCAATTTTGCTATTAATATTCTCACATACAGAAAAGTGGTGTTTTTCTTAATATCTAACCTCACTACATTAGCTTCCGTTGCCTCCTGTTTTCTCCACAACTGTGGAGAAGTGAGTGTGCCTTTCATTTTTGCAATCACATTTGAAGACTTACTTCCTATGCCTTGTACACCTTGCGCTGTAACTTGTACATCTGGTATATCTTTCCCTGTATCTTGTACTTACACCAATGATTATTGCTATCCAAGTGCAGTTTTGTCCTATTGCTTCTCCAATTCATCAACAGCACTCTGAATTCTGTCCCTGAGCACTCACAGCTTTGCATTCCTAAGGAGTTTTTTCTGGTGTTTAACCTTAGTACTTCATGCTCCATCATCCAGATGTTCAAGAAGAGTTTCAAATAAAACTTGACCTAGAAGATGCCTTCATGCAGCCTCAAATTTTGATAGTGAATCATCCGTATCCATTCCTTCTAGTACAGTCAAACCAGTTTTATAATTGCCTTATTAGATTACTAAACTGTTTCCCTATGTCACTCCTTAAAGATGCAATACTAAAATATTAAGATAATGTATTATATCATTATTAAAAACTCACTAAGTTTTAAGTGGAATTATGCTAGCAAAAGCTTATTTGCACCATGCAGAAGGAATACTGAGAATTACATAAATTTGGTTGTAACTAGGTAAGCATTTAGATGAACAGACACCAAGATACTTAAGACCATCTTTAAAAATATTACTGACATTCCTAAAACTGATGCACAGACACTACAATACACAGTTGCCCAGGCAATTAACCTTGCATCCCACCACAGCTACTTAACTTTCCACTCCTAGGGATAAACCACTTCTTTAAGTTCAGTCTCCAACCCAGGTCAAGCTGAAATCCCAGAAAAGAATTCATAAAATATCCATTCCCAAACTCACATTCTCACAGGTTTAGCTGACAAAATTTAAGGCCTAAACCTCTCTCAGATGTCTATGACACTTGACTTTCAATAAAAACACCAGCTAAGAGAGCCTCCCTATTTTCAGAACGAAACAATAAAAGGGCAAGTTGGGCTTTTTTTCACATTACATAGTAAAAACAGAACATCTGTCATTACTGCCCCACCTCTTTTTTTAAAGGTCTGGAGGCAACCATGAGTTAATTATCTAGTTGTAAAATCTATTCTATCAGTGAAATCATGACCTAAGGAAAGCACAGCAAATGCTCAGAGCCAAGGAAAAGGGTTTTTTTAAAACAACAAAAAAAAAGTGCAGTGCTTTAAGCAAAACCAATGCATTAGCTTTTTCCCTAAGTTACTTCTACCTGAATCTTTCAGTAGGAATGGGATAAAGACCAATAATTTAGGAGCGTTACAGTCCTAAACTGCATTTAGTCCAGCCAGCATGGGTTTGTGAAAGGCAGGTCCTGCCTGATGAACCTAATGTCCTTCTTTGACAAGACAACCTGCCTAGTGGATGAGGGTCAGTCTGTGGATGGTGTGTATCTGGGTAAAAAAAAGCAAAGGTAAAAGCCTTTGACACCATCCCCCACAGCATTCTCCTGGAGAAACTGGCTGCTTGTGGCTTGGACAGTTGTAATGGATGCTGGGTAAAAAATGGCTGGATGGCCAAGCCCAAAGAGTGGTACTAAATGGAGTAACATCCAGCTCACAAGCGGTGTTCCCCAGGGCTCGGTATTGGGGCCAGTCCCGTTTACTGTCTCTATCGACAACCTGGATGAGGGGATTGAATACACCTTCAGTACGTTTGCAGACAGCAGCAAGGGGGGGGGGGGGGGGACGACAACTGCTGATCTGTTTGAGGGCAGGAAGGCTCTGGGTAGGGACCTGGACAGGCTGGATTGATGGGCTGAGGCCAATTGTATGAGGTTCAACAAGGAGAAGTGCTGGGTCCTGCACCTGGGTCACAGCAACCCCACACAACACTACAGGCTTGAAGAAGAGTGGCTGGAAAGCTGCCTGGAGGAAAAGGACCTGGGGGTGTTGGTTGACAGCCAGCTGAACATGAGCCAGCAGTGTGCTCAGGTGGCCAGGAGGGCCAACAGCATCCTGGCTTGTATCACAAACAGTGTGGCCAGCAGGACTAGGGAAATGATTGTCCCACTATACTGGGCACTGCTGAGGCTGCACCACGAATACTGTGTTCAGTTTTGGGGCCTTCACTTAGGAAGGGGCACTGAGGTGCTGGAGTGTGTTCAGAGAAGGGCAACGAAGCTGGTGAAAGATGTGGAGCACAAGTCTTATAAGGAGCGGCTGAGGAAACTGGGGTTGTTTAGTCTGGAGGAGACTCAGGGGGGATCTTACTGCTTTCTACAACTAACTGAAAGGACGTTTTAGGCAGGTGGGGGCAGATCTCCTGCACAACAAGTGACAGGACAAGAGGAAACAGCCCCAAGTTAAGGCTTAGGTTGGATATTAGGAACAATTTCTTCACTTAAAAAGGCAGTCAAGCATTGGAACGGGCCACCCAGGAAGGTGGTAGAATCACCTTCCCTGGAGGCATTTAAAAAATGCCAAGATGCGGTGCTTAGGGACACAGTTTAGTGATGAACATGCCAGTCCTGGGTTAATGACTGAACCTGACAATCTCAAAGATGTTTTCCAACCTGAATGACTCTATGAAACACATGCAATACTGACCACCACAGAATTTTTTTCACAGAAGAACAGCAGAAACTATACTAGTCCAGCATCAGACAGCAAGGCCCGATGCAAGCACTGACTGCACTTTTCCTTCACGAACCCTGTGCTCCCCACCCAGCCTACCTGATCTTGTTGCAGAGCCAGTTCCTTCACCTCCTACCAACAACTGAGAGGCAAAGGGTCAGGACATCACTGCTCTCCCTAACAAGCAGCGGTTTTCCCCTCTCCTACAATAATATGGGACTGGAGAGCTGTCTTGTACCTGGGTCAGTAGGTCCTAAGACAGGATTTGGTGGTAAGGAGATTTCTGCTAGGGGTTACCAAAGACAGATGGCACCCCGGCACTCCCTGCAATACTTCAAGTGCTTCAAAGCCTGTATTTGTGTCATGATTTTTTAGTCACCTTTACTAATCCAGCTTCTCATCCATTCCAAAAAAAACAAGGACTATTTTTATACAAAAGCCTGACTAACCACTTAGAGTTTTAGAGTTATTCTTTAGCATGTTTGACATGCAAACAGAAGTATAAGTCTATTATTAGGTTAGCCTGACAGTCCGTCGTTCTCTCTCACACTTACATATACCCCCACACCATTGTTCTCTTTGATTACTGGCACATGTATTTCCCACCCACCACCCTCCGTGAAATTACTCTGTTCCAAAAATTAACTACTAACAGCAAGTTTTCAGCATATTCTTCATGAAGTTCTTACACAGAGAACATGCATTTTAAGACATTTTAACACTTACATCAATTGTTGCTGTAGTACCTCCCATAGTGTGACATGTAATGTGACATATGCTTTTTCAAATCGTTTTCTTCTACAAGAATCCTATTGCTGGGAATGCAATTTTTTTTAAACGCAAAAATGTATACAACTATATTATGAGACTGTCAGCACATCTTTCACAAGCATTTTGCAACAGAAAAACAGAAAATTTTCTGCTTGAACCAAACATAAAACTTTTAATACCTTTAACAGCCAAGTTACCTATCTCCAATAATGCGACCATCAAAAATCTCACTCTATGCTTGCTCCTTCCCAAATGCAATATATTTCAGTCACCAAATGCTTTATCTAAACTGTGTAAGCAAAACTAAAAACCAGAATCAGTGTCCACTTACAATCTCAGTTCCCAACAGAAGAACATCAAATAATCACTTGTAACACCCTGAATAAGAGTCAGGAATCTTAAAAATTAGATAATGTCTCATCACACAGTACTACAAGAGGCTGGTTTGAGGACACTCACCGTTCTTCTCCAAGCAAGTGACTGGGAAAGGGAAAAATGCATGTGGAGGAGCCTTACTTGAATAGACGAGAAACTACTAAGCAGGGTACTCTCTGAAAGGGCTGCGCAGCTGTGGATTTACTTCATTATGCTTTCGAAAAGCTCAAATTAGATGGCCTTCACTGAATGCTGTAATGCTCATGTCTTTTCATTGGCATCTGTAAACAGGGTAAGAAATCACTGAAGGACAGGATAAAAGCTACAAATTAAGTTGTCAGATCTGCATGTGGTAGATTTTAATAAATTGTACAGCTGCACTTTTAGAGTATTATTTGTGATATACTTTTAAATTGCATTAGCAGCACTGTAAGTATAGACAAAGGTAACTACCCTCAAGGCTTACAGAAGTAAACAGCCAATCTATTTTCAACTTTAAAACAACTGCAAAAGCTACTGATAAATACTTTGACAGGTGGCATATATTCAAAGATTAGCTAACAAAATATGTATTCTTTCATACTGAAGATATCAAAATCTGAAGCACTTGTTAGCAAGTAGGGAATGAAGTGGATGAAAAGATTAAAGAGAACAGAATTTTCCAAAAGATTGCAACCAGCAGCTGCTTAGCATCAGTCTAGAAGGAACTTTTGCCTGTCTCACCCGTGACTGTATTTCCACTTCTTCAGTCCTGCATGAACACAGGAGAGACAGAGCATAACTTCCTCTACTGTCAGTAAACAACCAAGTTCCGTAACTCAGGGGTAACCATCAATCACATTGAAATGCAAACACAGGAATCATTTACTTTACAACCATGAATGTAAGAGTAGGAGTGTCTGAGTCAAACAGAGAACTTTATTCTGCTTCATTGGCTGCATACCATCTTTTTATTATGAAAATTAGAAACATATATAGCTCTTGCTTCACCATGTTGTAGTTAATATATAGAATCTTATTGACAGAATGAGTTGCTATCAAGTTCAAGAAAACAGCCAAAATCTCAGCAAAAACAGGCTTAAGATACTATAAAAAATATTTTTTAAACTGTGAGGAATTACTATTTCATTAAGAAAAAGGTTATGGTTTTGTGACTTCCCAGAGAACCTTATTCCAAGACCATTACTACTGATGGCTTAAGCGTAACAGTAAAGGGTAGTAAATTTGGTATTTAAACCCTCAGATTAATGGACATGCTTCAAAGGAAAAAGAGAGGTTAATTATACAAACCAAAAAAAAAGTCAAAAGACAGACTCACAAAAATTATTCTGGAGAATCAATTTAAGAAACCTGATAGATGACAAGGCTGATATATGACTGAGATACAAAGTACTGATAAAGAAAGAAAAAGCTGCAGTATGTAAGCTCTTTTTTTAAATTATTTCTAAACTAAGTATCTACAACAGAGATTCAGAAGGTTTCCAAACTAAAGCTATTGCTGAAATATGTAGCTAAGCAAGTTTCTCAAACTGGTATTACCGTATAAAAGGTCTAGAATAAATACAGCAATGAGAACAAAACCCACAAGGACCAGCAAGTATGCATCCAAGAGCTCTACAACACCCAAAATACAAGACTACTGACATGCTTTAAACCAACACCTCTATCAGAAGAATGGAAAGCAGTAAAACATCACACAGTATTTTTAAAAGTAGCAATCATGTGAAATCCTAGGACTTACGTAGACCCTTATGATCAAACTCATATAAACTGTAACAGAGACTTGGATCTGTAGGCTCATGAGAACCCTGTGAGCTTTCAGGTGATGATGATACTTCTGGCAGATAGATGTCCCACCCACAGGTATTAGACTTCTCTGAAAGCTGAATAAAATTAGCAGAGTGGGGAAGAAGGCAGGGAGGAAGGGGTGGACAGACTTGCTAGAAGAGCTTTGGCAAGATCCTTCACCAAAAGTTCTTAAAGAAAATAAATTGTTAAGGCACAAGTAGAAAGAATAATCTCTTCTCATATACTAAAACATGGGAAAGGAAGAGTATGAATACAACCCCTCTTCCAGAGGATTAGTTAACAGTAGATATATTCCAATGGTCTGCACTGCCTACCACAAATGTTAAGACAAAGCACTGGTTAGCAAAGTGGCAACTGGTGATGATTATACATAGTTCTAGATGACACCAAAATCTAAAGCTCACTGCCCTTTGTGACCATAGGATAAGAAGTCAGGTGAACTTCAACATTAATAAACACAAAGTACTTTGGAAGGAGAAAAAAATAACCATAATGTAACCTGCTGAGTCCTGAGCTCTAACACAGTTATCATTCACGAAAAATATGCAGTCATGTGATTATTTTCTTGGCACTAACTCATGACTCAGTAGCAGTCTAAAACACACCAAGAATATCAGAATCTTTTTTCAAAACAACGTAAGACACAACATTATAAAACAATGCAAATTGAATCAGAATTACTAAGTAACAGTGCGGCCGTACATAAATTTCATTATAAAAGCTGAAACTTACATTTAATTTTTAACGCAGACCTCCACCACAGGTCACGCAGTGCAGCACACAAAACCCAAAATGGCTGCTGAACCTTCATCCTTGGACTTCAAGACACCGCTAGGCAAAGCTACAGCTGACCTGATCTAGAGTCCTTGCTGAACCAAAAGCTTTCATTAAGGTGACTTTCAGGGATGTCATTCAATCAACATTTCTATTATTTCAGGAACTCAACCCAATTTGCAACTACACCTGAACACTGCATTTTAATATGCAAATATAAAGGCTTAAACAACCTAAAGTCTTTCTGCCTTCAATTAATGCATTTTACTTATATTTTTACATATAAATGTATATAAACACAACGTAAGTATTTTTACTTTTAATTCCATAGTTTTAATTTCAACTGGAATTATGGCATAATTTCACAGATGTTGTTCTAGACCCTTCAGGTCCTGTGTTCTTTCATACCTCAGAGCAAAAGCTATTTAGCTTCTATGAATTGATTTGGTAATTCTTTAGCAAATAATTAACATACACATTTTAAATTTCTCTTAATGTAATTCTTACATAAATGTAAAGTCAGTTGCTAACACTGGTAAAAAGAGATAAAGATACCAAATCCCTGTTCAGAATACATCTAATACTCTATGTGGTACACGTTCCACCCTTCTGAGAGCATGAAGTGTAGTCATAGGTTCAAGGTGTCTCCCTTCAAATATTACATTTCTTTTGTAATTTATTGTCCTGATTTACTAACATTTATAAGACAAAGCAAACAGTTGATACGTATGTGGCCTCTGTGTAAGCAAGATGATTACATGACAGATTACAGAGCTCAGCTTTCTATAAAAAGCCATACAAGAATTAACCAAGACAAGCTCTGAGCATATACAACACAGCTAATGAAGTGGTAATTTACTGTACAGGAATTTAGTATGTATTTTCATCAACTAATGACTTGGGGAGGAGCTGAGAATCAATAATGCCTCCAATACTGAAACAGTTCTGTAAGAAACTACCACACAGATAAATGGAGGCAACTGAGTCTTTGTGTTACTGATATTGATTTGGTTTTTCCCCCAAAATCAGTCACAACTACAAGTTTTAAGCATTATATAACCACTTTTAAGAACCTGCATGCAATTTTGTGACTGATACTTAAAGATTTTATTTGGCAGGATTTTTTTTAAGGCTGCTTTGCTCAATACCTGGCAGGAACACAGCAATGCATTCTGGTCTACCAACATGATCAGTCATCCAAAGTTAAGATATCACCACCACTTAGTTGACTAAATGATAGAAGTCTACAGTTTGGTGACACAGAGCATCCCTGAAACCACCATCTTTGATGGCTCTAGTTGTGTATCAGCACTGAAAAACTTGACCAGACGCAAGCCCTTCACCCACAGAAATCATTCTTTTTTTCCAGACAGGCACAACATAAAGACAGGATTAGAATAAGGATGCGGAGAAAGATGATAGTAAGGCTACTAAGTAATTAACTGTTACCTACAGTAACCTGATAAATACGACATTAAAAAAAAAAAAACAAACACAACTGACTGGGTGTAAAACAGCATGAATTTTAAGTCATCAGTCATCATCTTGCTGTTCAATTTCATCTTCATAAGCATGTATTTGTCAATATGTAGTTCCAGAACCGCCTTGGTTATTTCAATTTTTAATCAGTTTAGTACTGTTATATTTTCCTCCTGCACTCAAACTGATGTTACTGCCTTCTAAATTCATGTGATTTATAACGGTGTTTTTCCAACTTGTAAAATGAAGGTAAATACAGCATTTATAATATTTATGCCAAATTATTACAGTAAGGGACAAAGTGAGGCTGTGATGCTTCTGGCATTTTGCTGCATAGAAAACCCAAGTCTACCATCAGACAACCACCAGTTCTCAGCCAAAACAAAAAGAAACTTTTAAAAAATTGAAACACAAAGCATGGCAGCAAAAAAGTAAATTCCACTGACCATACCAAAAATTCATACAAAGGAAAAGCAGCTCCAACAAACACAGGGTTTTTTTCCTTATAAAATAATCATTGAAGTATTTGTTATTGCTGAAGTCTATTAACTGTTTTTCAGAAACACTGCCTAATCATCAAAATCAACTTTTTTATTTCAGTCTTCTGAACTGCAAAGCAAATACTGGGAAAGTAACTGAGTTTATCATCAACACTAGATAAAAACTGCTGCAAAAACCTTATTACATGTTTTGAGATTTCACCTTACAATGACTGCTACAAAAGCAAGGATCTCTGTAAATGCTCTCCTTTCTAGCCTGCCAGCGTTTTGTTCATTTTGTCTCCAAATAGTGACCTTATAGGTATAGCCACTTTTGTCAACACTTTTAATTAACCCACAAGGATGGTGTTTCGTCATTTATCTAAAGTAACTGAAGCTTTAAGATAAGCATACATAGCACCTTCAGTGGCAGAAGGGTTCATTCCTATTTCTTTCCCTTCCCTATCTTCCTCCTTCCCATGGATCTAAGCAGTTATTACTCTCAAACTGAAGGACTGTAGAAAAAAGGTAAGCTGATCTCATGTAACAATATGCAAGATGACATGTAAGGTAACAGGCCTTTACAACAAAGATGTGACAACTTTTGAATAGGCAGTTCACATTATTCTCAGAGAAAACAGCCACAGTATAAATACGTTTCCTTGAAAGTACACAGTTCTCCATGTTACTGCAGTATAATTACACTCACATATAGAGGATTTATATGCTAGCCTATAAATCATATAGTAACTTACCTACTCAACACTGTTTTTATTTTTGGTATTGGTCACATCAATCCTACAAGCAAAATAAATTTACCCAAATATACTTTGTAGAGGTAGGTGCAAAGTAGGTGTAGAAGTCGGGTGTGTTTCTTGACCACACTTCAATCAGTACTGCCCTTAAAGTGTTATAGACAGCTATGAGAGAAGAAGATAGTTTTCAAATATTTCAAGACCGAATTTCCTCGGCTTCTTTTTTAAACTACCCAACTCTTTTAGCCTTTCCCTAAAAGTTCATGTTGTTTTCTAGTTCTCTCTTTTTCTCTCTTTCCTTCTCCCTACCCACACAGCTTTTACACAGTGCTGCACCCAAACTGGATACTGACTCTAGCTAATGCCTTACAGCACTGACCAAAGTGAAAGAACATTTTCACATATCTTACAAACACCATATTTTAACAACCACAACAGTTGTTGTCTATACCTCAATCAACAGCATGATACTGCATCATACTATGTATGGTGTGTAACAAAACAGGAAAAACCCTCAAAATATTTTTCTGCAGAGCTGCCTCTTACGAACCCTATGACATGCAGGTGACTAATCCTGCCTCCACTACAGCATAATCTGCACTAAACCTATTGAGATAGATTGCCTTTGTTTTCCCTTCCATTCCATACAGTTTTCAAAGCAAATTTTAAATTCTAAAGACTTGCCATTGAAGTGCTTTCAAGCCTTCAGGTCAGATATTGTCTCATATTTTAAGCAGTCCCCCATCTCACAAGCAACTGTGTCTGCTGTGTATAAATTTACTACATTTTCTCTTAAGTACCTAAAAAAAACCCAAAGAAACAAAAGCTTCATTAAAGATACAAGACAGTACTGCTTTTCCTTGTCAAAACTTGTCATGCCTTGTTTCTTTAAATTTCTGTTTGTAGTTGCTTGTCATCCTATTATATTTGTTTATAAAAACACTGAAAAATTATTAAACTATTTACAGAATATAATGTTAGCCTGAGGGTTTTGAGAATTTCATTTTTACAGGAAAAAAAAAATATCTAAAGGAGCAGTACCAATGGCTAAAGCCCATGAATCTTTTCTACCAGTGTTCTTCTGGTGCCACATTTACAAAAAGCGTGAGGTGTGAATCATTCAGTGTTACATCTAGTGAAAAGCAGGCGTTCTGGAGGTAATGTTGCTACCCAACTGCAGGCCAACAATTTTAATCTAAACCTGGATGGAGATAATCCAGATGAATAGATCAAAGACACAAAATGAGAAAGGAGGAGTACTTCATACAGTAAAACCCTAACCTTAATCTGTTCCTTGTGATACTACTTCATTATAGGGGGAGAGAATTCTTTCTCTTCTGGAAAGAAAGGCCTCTTTCTCACACCTAATTAAATCAAGTAGAAAGGGGGGGGTGGGGGCTACACGACAACACAGGACACCAAACATTTACCAACTCTTCTCTCAAGAAGATTTTTCTTTATTGTTCAGATTTTTGGAGAAGTGCTAGCATTCAACTATGGCACCTGAAATTTAACTGGAGTCAGTTTACACTATGCTTTGCAGTGTTTACAGTCCTCCCATGGCATCCTGGATCACAGGTCACAACGTTTTACACTTAAATGTTGCTGGTTACCACTCATGTCATAGGTCAGATGAAAGTGAACAGACATCTACTGTAACTTGTTCCTGCACATGACACTATTTCAGCAACAGACACCTTACTGATACTTACATATGCAATGATTCAGTCATGCAGAATCTTAAAGTGAAAAAAGGATTTACTGTCTACAAGAGGAGTTTCTCACACTGCCTTACAGTGGGGAAGCTTCTCAGCAACAACTGCTAAAGGCATTAATTGCATAGTTTGCATGTAAGCTATCTAATACAGGCAGAGCGTTATTATAAATAGGCCAGACTTGTTCCCTGGAGACAGTGCATGCTGATTTGAGATGGGTTGCAAAGGTTAACCTACATGATTTGGCATCAAGACTTGGATGCAGGCTATTCTTGTTTTGGGATGGCAGCCAAGTAGCTGTTGGCAGCATCTTACAACTTTTTTGCCTTGACAAATTCAGGTGGCTGCACCAATAATAGCGAAGAATGAATCTATCTTTTCTGGGGAGGGGGTGGGGAATTATGCCTATCTGTATATCCTGGTTTCAGCTGGGATAGAATTAGTTTCCTTCTTAGAAGTGAATGAGGGGCTGGGTGGTACTTAGTTGCCATCTGGGGTTAAACCTCTACAGTAGTGAAATTCAGGGCAAAGATTATCTGGAAGCTCTCAGTGGCAGTCCCAATCCTTTCTGTGGAAATGTGGTAGCTTTGCCATCAGAAGAGCAGCCTGCAGGTAGTTCAAGCAGCTACAACCACCTTCAGTTACACTTTCGTTATAAAAGGTAGATCTATTCCCTTCTTTCATTTAACAAAGCAGTGTATTTGTGCTATAAAATATCTTAGCTAGGAAAAACACTTTTGTGACCTTTTTAGGCAATTCAGCACATTTCCCCAGCCCCAGTCCCTACAAACTCTCCAGGAGGTAACTGTGTTTTACTGGAAGTACAGAGGCTTCACAACCTTCCTGAAGTATGTTTGTCAAGCTTTTTAATCAAGTTGTATGAAATATGCTGGTTCTAATGTGCCCTCTTACAGCCTATGAAGAAAAATGCTCACTTGTTAGCCCAAGCTGTGTTACAGCAAAGGGCTATTTTTATTCTCGTCGTACTAAATCAGGAATGGAATAAACTAAAAGCAAGTTAATTTTCAGCATACTGCCAACAGCTTTGCATTGCTGGATATATGCACCTGTATACCGATGTTTATCTCCTTCTGCTAAGTACAGGCTAACATCATGCTGTGGCAAAATATTTCAGAACACAATTTCCCAATTGTACACACAGATGGGGCATTTATTAAGATTTATCCAATTCCTAAAGCCAAGACACACTAAGCATAGTATTCACATTTGACTCAATGTAATGAAAAACTTCCCAGACAAAACCAAGCTACTACACCACAGAAGGAATTCAAACAATCAGTAAGAAAAACTCCCAGACACCAAGAAAAACTTATTTCATCAATCAAATAACACATCTCAAAGTCTTAGGCATGATCTTCAAGGAAAGAGTGCCCCTGCTTCCACCTTTTCTTCCCTCTGTCTACTGGGTGCTAAATTCCCTTCTCCCCATCCCTACACTCCTGAGATCTTGAGTATAAAAGCTTAGCTGCTGATCCAGAAAAACTGTATCTACACTGATCTGTGTTTACCTTACATTTTGGTCATTGCTAAAAACCAAAAAGATTCTGAACCCAAAAGATTGTTCACTTTTTCCAAATTCATTACCTTTCCATATAAATCTTGATTCCTTTTATCTTTGGCCCATCATAGCTACAGAAAGACTACTACTGTAAATTAACAAAAAAAAGAAAAACATCACTTTCAGGCAGTCCACTGGACAGCAATGCCAACATTGTAGCATTTGTTTTTAGACCAATCACCTGTTTTCCAAAAAAGAATCTCACAGTACTTTTAAAGGTATCTCACCTTTACCCTCCTATAATGTTGTTCCACATATGCTAGCTGCAGACTGTGAATGCCCAATGAAACAACAGTTAATGGCTAAGTCACAACAAGCAATCAAGTTCAGCAGCTAGTAGGTTCCTTCATAATCTGCAAAAATGTCTTCGGGTTGACAGTAACATCCTGATCCCTGAATTGTAAGTCAACACTACAAACAGCTGATCCCCTCCAACCATTTAAGGTTACTGTAACTGCTGTTGAAGAAACTTAATTTCCTTCTACAGTTCTTCCTCTTGATGAGAGAACACATCTATGATGGCTACCAGTATTACAGCTAAAATAGTAAACTGGAAAAAAAATGGGTTATAACAAAATACAAGGTTTCAGAGCACTAAAAAAGTAAAAATCATACAGGATGAAGAAAAAAAAAAAAAAAAAGAGCTCATTTCTGGTCAGAACTTAAACTGGGGTGGATCCAAACCCAGGAGAAAGACAACAAAATGCCCTTACTATTATTGACAACCTGTAAGATGTGTTTTCAATGCAAGTATACAAGAAATAGTCCCCTCTTTAGGAAAGGATGTCCAGCATACAACAAACTTGACATCTAAGAATGCAGAGACTGTAAAGCCTTAGATAATGCTTTGCAAGAAAACAAAACTTTTTTTGAAATTTAATTCAAGTCAATTCTTATTTTCATGTGAGTTCCCCTGGAAATATTCTGCAGGATGGGGAAGAGACACAAATGGGTGTCCCGGTACCAGAGCAGCTTTCAAAAGCCCCAAATAACTACATTTCTCAGACTTTAATGCTTCTCTGATATTTTAATACTGCTAACTGTAACTTTCAGCTTCACATCCAGTATTCAGTATGAAACCAAATTAATTTTTATAGAATTACAGCTGAGATAATTCAGATCACTTGTTGAAAACTACTACAGAATTGACAAAAAAACCATTTTTGCTCATTGTTGTGACCCTGCTTCCACCTGCCACAACCCCAATTCAGGTAACAGCCCTAAGTTTTGGAGTTACAGTTTTATATTTCCCCATATAGAGGTTAAAACAGGAACTACACTATCCAAGTATTTGCCGCAATATAATATGGATGACTTATGAATTTAAGGTTTTGTAAAATGCCTAGCATTACCAGCCTTTTCTGAGGTAGTCAGAACCACAGCACACATTTCCTTTACAAACTTTAAGGTGTAAAGACTTCCAGAAGGTTTACCAGCACAATTATACCTGCTTAATTAGAAGTGAAACTTTCCCATTTAGATCAATCTTACGTTGTCTTCTATAACTACAGCAGAGAAACAAACAACAACAAAAAAATCTACATCTAAGCAGTGAAAATGAACTGCAATACACTAACACAAGTACAATTAAATATTCCTACATAGCTGCTACTGTATTAACAGTGTAACATCACTAATGACAACCCACAGCACAGTGAGCTACAAAAAATTTGGCACAAAGCTGTGGTGGGGTGAACTATCACTGCCCTCCTCAGCTGGGCAGGGGAGAGAAAATGTCATGAAAGGCTCATGGGTTGAGATAGAAACAGGGAGAGACCGCTCACCAATTACTGTCATGGGCGAAACAAACTCAACTTGGAGAAATTAGTTTAATTTATTACCGATCCAATTAGAGCAGGGTAATGAGAAAAAAAACCCAAATCTTAAAAACACCTTCCCTTCACATCTCCCTTCTTCCCAGGCTCACCTTCACTCCCTATTTTCTCTACCTCCTACTGCGAAAATGGCACAAGAGGACAGGGAATGGGGGTTGTGGTCAGTTCATCACACGATCCCTTACTGCTCCTTCCTCCTCAGGAGGAAGACTCCTCACACTCTTCCCCTTCTCCAGTGGGGGTCCCTCCCACAGGAGACAGTCCTCCACAAACTTCTCCAACATGAGGTCTTCCCACAGGCTGCAGTTCTTCATGAACTGCTCCGGCGTGGGTCTCTTCCATGGGGTGCCATCCCTCAGGAACAGACTGCTCCAGCCCAGGCTTCCTTTGGGGTCACAGCCTCCTTTGGGCACTCATCTGCTCTGTGGTCCACGGCATGGGGTCCTCCATGGGCTGCAGGTGGGGATCTGCTCCACCATGAAGCTCCATGGGCTGCAGAGGGACAGCCTGCCTCTGAAGAACCATGGTTCTTCACCACAGGCTGCAGGGGAATCTCTTCTGCTGCCTGGAACACCTTCTCCTTCTTCTCCACTGACCTGGGTGACTGCAGGGCTGTTGTTCTCACATGTTCTCACTCCTCTCAATTGCTGTTGTGCAGTTTCCCCCCCATCCCATCTTAAATGCGTTGTCACAGAGACTCTGACACCATGGCTGATGGGGTTAGCCTTGGCCAGCAGCAGGTCCATTTTGGAGCCAGCAGGCAGGGACTCTGCCAGATACAGGGGAACCTTCTAGAAGCTTCTTACAGAAGCCATCCCTGTAAACCCCCTGCTACCAAAACTTGCCATGCAAACCCAGTACACAAACCGTCATACTTTAAGTCAAACATGCAGGAACTGTAACAGGGCACGTTGCATGTTTTTTACAAATGAGAAAAGACCGTATTTACCAAAAAGTTATGTTTGTTTTCTATAAATAACTTTAGTTCTAGACATTTCCTACTTTTGGCAGCTAATGGTAATTAAGAAATCATGCAAAAAAATTTAGTTCAGACTGGAGATGTTACTTTCCCCAGGGAACTGGAGCATTCAAACACTATCAGAATATGTCAAAAATTAAGGTAGTCCGGTAACAGGCATCTTGAAATCTTTACGTGGTCAATTTAAGTGAGCTCTCTATTAAGGTACCTACCAGCACTATCTGAGACACCATCAGCTCCCAGCTCAGATGCATACCAGATTCCTGTAAACTGTCATACCTACCAGCCCTTAATCTCAACTGGCATTAGACACTTGCCTGTTGAGGCAATCTAACAGAGCCCTCGCGCCTACAGGACTTGGCATTTTGCTCGCATGGTCACGCAGTCCTGTTCGCTTACAATGAAAAAACAAAGACTCTGCCACAGCTGCCATCTACAAAAGACCAGTAGCAACATCTCTCTACCTCACAAAAGCAGTGAAGGGGAAAAGTGTATTTGAGGTAGGAAGCATTCAGAGACAGAAAGTGGATATTTTTGTGACCTAATTCAGAGACTTTTTAATTACCAACTAAATATTTGAAGCAACACAGTTATTACACGACATGTTCAGAAACACTTCAAAGACCACAAAAAAACCTACACTCCTTGCTCTGTTCATTTTCCTCCATGTCCTCCAAGGAAAAAGGCACATGAAAAAGCATATTTATTTTATATACAGTGATTTATTACATCTGTTGTTATAATTAAAAATGTAATTAAAAAGCAAAAAAAAATTAATATTGTCTACAACTGTTAAAAAAAAAATCACTGGACTGTATTATACATCCATCTTAACTATAGCTACAAACCAGGAACAAAGACATACTCCTTTAAAAACATCTCAGGTGAAAGGGAACATTTTAGGAACTACCGATAACCCTCTGAACTGGGTGGGACTCCAGAACCAAAAGGTGAAGGTGAATCCAAACCTCCAGAGCCTCAAAGGCACACAGTGAGGGTCAACTTACACTTTTAAAAAATTTATTTATAGAGTCCAAACATTAACCTAGCACTAACCAAGTCCACCACTAAACCATATCCCCAAAGTGCCACATCTACACATCTTTTAAATATCTCTAGGAATGGGGACTCTGCTTCCCTGGGCAGCCTGTTCCAATGCTTGACAACCCTTCTGGTGAAGAAAATTTTCCTAATATCCAGTCTGAAGTTCCCCTGGCACAACTTGAGGCCATTTCTTCTCGTCCTTTAAGTTGTTAATTTGGTGAAGAGATCGACACCCACCTCACTACAACTTCCTCTCAGGTACGTGTAGAGCACCGTACGGCCTTCCCTGAATCTGCTTTTCTCCAGGCTAAGCAACCACAGTTCCCTCAGCTGCTCCTCGTAAGACTTGTTCTCTTGACCCTTCACCAGCTTTGCTGCTCTTCTTTGGACATGCTCCAACACATCCATTATTTTTATTTATACTTGTGTGTATATATATGTATATGCATACACACACACATATAAAAACTACATGGGTAGAAACAGGATGAAGCAATCTGCAACTGAACTAGTGCTATCTGAACAGTTCTGATGAGATTCAGTGACCCTCACTGCAGAGGGTAAGCTAGATATTTGAATCTCAACGAGCCACTCTGCTCCACTTATAATCACCACAGCAATTTATCTTTCTTATCTTGGACACCTAGCTTAGAAAGAGATGAATGGCCTTCTGGAGGTAATTATTTCTGTAAATTTAATGGAGACTTAAAAGTAACCAGCTCAACACAGGCACCTCAATTTTAGACAACTAAATTTGGACAGAGAATTAAAACTCGTGTCTACTGTTGGAGCATAACTCCTAGACTACATGTTCTTGACAACAGGCACCAAGACAAGAGCTATACTTTCTGAAGCACAGGCTAAGATTTACCCAATATTTGAATGCAACTGCAAGACAGGCTTTCAGTACATCAGAAAAGAGAAAGCCTCTGCACAACAGAGGAAATGTTGTGCATAATGCTAAGGAAAAAAGACTCTCATCAGAAATAACAATTAAAAATATGTATATATGTAATCAACATCATCTGAGAATCCCAAGAATTCCCCTACTTTCCTCAATATTGAAGATAAAGTCCTTAGGAGGCAGTACACCTGTGCTCCCTGCTCTTTCCTCTAACAGGAAGAAACAGCTACTACACAGTCAGTCTTGTAGAGGTCTTTCCCAAGAAGTTCACAAATCATTTGACCATCGTCCATCAATGACTAACTTGTTGGCTCATGGAAATTATACAGATTGATCTGGATGATTTCAGGGACGCTGCTACTTCATACTCTAAGATACTTTTACACCTATAGCACCACTGGCTGCAAGCACGCAGAAGAGAGACAGTGTAAGTCGGGATAACTGAATGACAGCCCTTCTGGAAATCACTATCTCCAAGCACACCCAGCACTGCAACCCTCACATCCAACACCACAGTTACAGCCATAAACTCCTTGCATAGCCTGGCCTAGAATATTTTAACACCAGATAGTAAATGACTGCCTCAACATTAAAGGAAAAAAAAAAAAAAAAAACCAACATGACAAGCACATAACACACATAATAGCAATACCTCTGAAAATCTGCTATTGCAGGGGGTCTGTTTTCAGAAGAAAATTGCCGTTACTTTTTCAATGAAGAGACACCAACTTAAATTTCCACTTTGTGTAGTGCAAACTTGCCACAAATGGTATGCAGCCAGTCAACAGCAATAATGCAAAATCTTACAAACTCTACTGTTTCATCCTATAAGCACCATAAAAAAAGTCTTCCATCTTGCACTTTCATGATTTTCTCAAATTGATTTTATAACTGTACTTTCACATATAGATAGAAAATTCAGTAATAGAAAAATAAAGCTCTCAATAGCTTATCTGATGGGATATCTTGAAAATCTACAGGTTGCTTTCAGATCCTATGTATTACTCTACACAAAAATTACACTAAAGACACACTAAGGCTTCAAAGACAATACCAGAAAAGAGAAAAGACAAACACTAAAGATCAAACTAGGTTTCATAAGCAGTCTTTGTATGTGTATTTACAAACACCACTCCAGGCACAGGCAATACCATAATATACAGTCACTCTTATTTTCTATAGCTACTAATTGTAGTCCATACAATATACAAAATTATGCCATCCCTTAAGATTTTTTTTTAATTAATCTGAGGATACTGTCATGAAAGAAACCAAGTGAGCAATACCAAATAATTAAACCTGCCTTCAAGGGCTTCTGTAAGGTGAGATGGCGTTACCTTCCTTTCACAATATGGAATTAAGCTCAGTTAAATTTTAGTTAAAAGTGTCAAAAAGATAAGCATTAAGTTTTAATGCCCCACTTGAAACAACTACACTTGTTTTTGTCTGACAAGTTAGCATTTTCATACAAGGTAGAGGTATGCACTGAATGTACAATAGTCATAACCTCTGCACTTCTGAAAATCCCAGTTCTAGCTTTCCTAATCGCTCTGTTTCTGTCCTAGTTAGAATCCCCACCCTCTCATTTCTCTGCCCCCTGTATCCAATGCAAAGCAATTTTCTCTCAATCACTGTCCAAAAGTAAGAAGATCCTCAGCAAAGTGTTACAAAGACACTTAATAACATGCTCAGGAAGGCAGGTAAAGAGTACTTCAATTAAGTATGCTCAGACAAAGCAACGTGGCATCTGGGTTGCCATTTTGCTGTTCTGGCAAGACCAAGCCGAGCAGCATGCATGACACATCTGAGCGACAGCATGCCATCCAGAGGGAGGACCAGCTCGAGAAGTGGGCCCATTTGAACATCGTGAGGTTCAACAAAGGCCAAGGTACTGCACCTGCGTGCTGGTAATCCCCGGTATCAAGACAGGCTGGGAGATGAAGGGATTGAGAGCAGCCCTGCAGAGAGGACTTGGTGGATGAAAAGCTGGACGTGAGCCAGTAACACAGGCCCAGAGCCCAGAAAGCCAACCACATCCTGGGATACATCAAAAAAAGAATGGCCAGCAGGTCAAGGGAGGCAATTCTGCCCTTCTACTCTGCTCTGGTGAGACAGAGAAGTTAAATTCACAATTCTGTTTTCTGACTCCCAGGGAGAGCAACCTGACTAACTTAGACTTAAGACAAGTCGTGGTGCCTCATCATAGAGTGGGGAAAAAGTAAAATTTGCAAAGCAATGCTTAGGACCATCATCTTCCTTACTTTGAAGGCATTGCCTCAAATGAAGTTAAGATTCATTGAAACTTCCACTTTCTATGAAAAGAATCTCCTTCAATTTTGTTTCTCTTATGCTCTGCACGATAATTATCTGCCAATAACTACACAGGCCCTGTAAACTAAATCGTAAGAGAAGAACGACCCTGTCAGCCATTTTTATTTTGGACAAATTCTGATAAAATCCTTGCCGCACCTGTTGAAATTTTACCTACCTCACAAGTCTTTCAGGAAATGGTCACTTCCAAACTGTCTTCAATTACGAGCTTAGTTTCTGCTTCTAAAAACATGAATGGATTAAAAACACTTTACTGTGGCTGCACATTCTTCTAGCAAAGAATAAATGCAGTGGATAATTGTACAACAAATAACACTGTGCACAAAAATTAGAACAAAAATCATAGCACTGCATGAACATTAGCATCTTTCCACAGTCTCAGTGCTAGGTATCTGAGCTTTTGTCAATTTTGTCAATTTAATTTGTTAAAATACATGGGGGGTGGGGTGTGTGTGTGTGTGTAAGACTGACTCACTAAGCCTATGGGGTCATTTGCCTGAGATGTTGAGGCAACTCTAGAGGAAGTTTTGATTATTTATAAAACACAGAATGGCATCAAAGACTACAGACTATTTCACCACAGTGTGTATTACAGATTCACAGACAAAGCACTCTCCTGCAGGAGGCAGACTACATGATTCAATTCCCCAGGGCCTGAGCTGATATCCATTTCACCTATACTGAAACACTAGCTGCTGAACTAACAAGCACAAGGAGAGACACTTTTGCCAAATTTCTCCTCCCTCCTTTTGTATTCAATGTTGGGAAAAAGCAAACACTTCACAGATTGGACAAACCATTTCACATGAAGTCCCGTTTCTTAATTTTTGTTTTAGTGAACAAATCCAAAAGTTTTTAAAATGCAGTTTATTTCCATTACCCTTAGAAAACATTGCTTATGTATTATGCAATATGCCCAGCAGCCCTGTCACACCAATGAATTCTAATCACGCAGGCCAATTTCAGCCAAATTTGACAGAGAAACAGTA
Organism: Falco rusticolus; assembly: GCF_015220075.1. Taxonomy (NCBI): domain Eukaryota; kingdom Metazoa; phylum Chordata; class Aves; order Falconiformes; family Falconidae; genus Falco; species Falco rusticolus. The sequence continues at coordinate 37,564,951 of NC_051188.1, read as the reverse complement.
GTCTCAAAGATGCTGAGTTCCCCTAAGTTCACAGAAATCAGCTGCTGGGTAGAAGCAAGACATACAAATTAGCAGTTGCATTGTGGAAAGGGGAAACAGAACTTGGCGCTCTTCCATTTCAAGCAGCAGCAATCAACTGGTCAATTGAAGCACTTGCTTAGTTCCAAACCAGCCATAACACATGCTGATCCTTGCCAAATGGAGAGGGATGTGAGAGGAAGACAAATGTGTTCTAGGGTAGGACAGATCACAAGAAGGAAATGAAGGCATGATAGTACCCAGGCACTAGAGAACACCAAGGGCACTCACTACAGCAGGTAGTCACAGGAGTCAAAGGGCAAAGTTTACAGTAAGTTAGCTTTAGGAGCAGAGAGCACAAGCTTGAAGACACCCACACTTTCAGATTTCCATAGCTCTCAAAAGCTTATTTTCAGCTTGGTTTTCATTTTGTTCATAGAGTCAAGTAATCATATGATGCTATGAGCCAAAACCAGACTATTTACTTTCTTTAATGCAGGTTACTTAAGTTTATGCCCTAATATTCTGATTAAGAAATAGTGAAAATCAAGTGTGTGTCACAACAATTAGGAAGTAATATTAAGCTAAAAAGTACACAGTGAAATATACATCTGCGCTCCATAGAAAAGTATAATTCACCGTACACAATCAGGTCAGGACTCCAACAGATGCAGGAAGACAAGCAAGAGCCAGCTGAGATAAGACTTCTTAAGGAATAACCACCTCTCAGCTGAGAGGCAGTAACTGATGACACTGTTCCTCTACTAAATAGTAAAACAGGTATATCATCCTCACAGAAAGAGACAGCATGATAAAGCTAAAGCTTTTTATTCTGCATGTTTAATGAAATAGGAATATATCCACATCCAGTCACCAAGTCTCCCAGAAACCTGTGCAAGCCAAGCTCTACCTCTTAACTGCAAATGACTGTCACACTCCTACGCTCATTATTCTATCCAAACTGGCAAGTATATACTGGGCTAAAAAGCACCACCCAAAGGCCACATGCCTGCAATTTTGAAACTTGCATGGAATTTATCATGCATTAAATTTAGCTTAGTAAATTGTTACTTAACTTGGTTTGGGAGCCAGGAGACTGAATAATACCACATTTGCATCACATGACATTTTCTCAGTCATTTAGTACTTTCCTCTATAATGACAGAGATTGGATGATCAGTATCTGCAAAGTATCTCCCTTCATTTTCCTCCTTCTCCTTGTCAGATCACTTTTTTTCTAAACACTCCCTCCTTTCGCAATCCTCTGTCTTCTGTCTGCCCTGCTTTATTTAACAGTAACAAAGCAGATCAAACATACCGACACCTTTCTTTTGAAGATTAACTATGCAGAATTGGCTTCTTCACCATGAAAAAGACTGAAGAAGGGATTTAACATACCCATATGGTTGCAAGTGACATTAAAGAGATAAAAAGGGACTGGTTATTCACTGTCTTTAAATTAGCAAGTGGGAAAATCAGCAAACTTAGGAAAAGGGTGCTTCATACAGCATATAAAAGTTGTTATTCACTACTCCGTGGCTGCTAACATTTTCCATAAGTTCAAAAACCAATTGCACAGATCCATGCAGAAGAAATTCATCAAAAGTCTTATTTAATAGAAATGGAACATTCAGCTAAAGAAATTGCTGAAACACAAATAGTTAAAAGCTGGGGAAACATTCTGAGAAATAATCTCTGCATATTTGTCACACTTTAAAGCTTCCCTACAAACATCAGTTATTGGACTTGATTAGACGCACAGTACTGGGACAGAAACTTTGATCAACACAGCAAAGGACAGCACAAGATCATTCAGTGTAGAGACAGCAAGGAAAGATGTGCACAGCAAAAGAACATTTTAAGTTTCCTGGATCTGTAGCAAAGTTTACTCAAAATACAACTTCTGCTTAAAATGAAGATATCGTTCATCTTTCGTATTAGTCTCCATTTCACAAATTTGAGAAATCAGAAGTTTAAGTAGCTGCTAAACCAAAAAAAGCATTCTAGCAATGGTTCTTACTAAGTACTTTCTGTATACCACATTTCCTGTAATCAAGTAGTACATTACAGGTATTTTTACTATACACCAGCATAGCTTGTGCTAGCGTAAGCTTGTCAAAATTATATTAACATAACCACTTTACAGCTTAAAAGAGATACACAACTTTCCATCAAGAAAAATATAACAAATAATTTTCATTTTTTCTTCTGGGGAGGGAGGGTGCAGGGGATGACAATGCTAGTAAAAACTGAACTATGTAAGAAGCACCACTGTAGCAGTTCCTTGGCCAAAAGTAAGATCATGGAGCTCAAAGGTAAGCGTCAAGCCATGTGCCTTGCAGCCACTGAGGCTGTGAACTGGCTGGACAGAAGGCAGCTCTGTGGGTTCATGGCAGAGAACAATCGCAACACAAACCAACGTGCCCATACAGCAGTAGAGACTAACAACATACTGGGCTGCATTAGCAAGACTGTAGCCAGCAAACCAAGATGGCGATTACTCCCCTCCTCCCAGCACAATCCCACATCTGAAATATTGTGTCCAGTTTTGGGGGTCCCTATTATAAAAACAGGCCCCTGCAATGTTTTGGGGGCTGCAGCCCATGTCATAGGAGAAGACACTGAGAACGCAGTTTCATTTGTCAAGTTTGCTCAGCCTGAAGAAGAGCAGGCCAAAGGAAGAACTCATTCCTCTCCCCCTCGCCCCACTATCTGAAGGTGGTTTAAGGAGACAAAGCCAGTTTTGAGAGGTGTAAGGTTGTCCTGGTTTCAGCTGGGATGGTTAATTTTCTTCTTAGTAGCCAGTACAGTGCTGTTTGGGCTCTGATGTGAGAACAATGTTGATAGGACACTGATGTTTTTAGCTGTTGCTGGGTGATGTTTATACTAAGTCAAGGGCTTTTGGGTTTCTTGGGCCCTGCCACTGAGAGGGCTGGAGGGGCACGGGAAACTGGGAGGGGACACAGCCGGGGCAGCTGACCTGAACCAGCCAAAGAGGTATTCCATACCATGGGATATCATGCTTGGTATATAAACTTGGAGGGTTAGCTGGGAGGGATGTCGTTGCTCAGGGACTGGCTGGGCATTGGTCAGCAGGTGGTGAGCAGTTGTACTGTGCATCACCTGGTTTTTTCCTTTTCCCTTCCTTTGGATTTTACCCTTTTTCCTCACTTTTCCACCCTAATTGTTATTATTATTATTATTACTGTTATTGTTAACACTGTTGTTCTTACCTCTTTATTCTGTTTAAATTATTAAATTGTTCTTATCTCAACCCTCAAGTTTTACATTCCTTTCTGATTCTCCTCCCCACCCCTGCGGGGGGTGGGGGGTGGAGAGCAAGCGGCCGCTTGGTGCTTCATTGCCGGTCGTGTTTGGTTGCCAGCTGGGGTTAAACCACAGCAAAGGTGAAATGATAAAGCATAAGACAAATACAGGACATAAAGGAGAGAAAAACGCTCCCAAAAAGTGGCTAAGCACTGCAGCAGGCCAACCTGGAGATATTCCAAGCTCAACTAGACAAAGCCTTCAGCAAGCTATTCTTACTTCAGAGTAAGCCTTGCTTTGAGCAAGGGCTACAACTAGGATGGCCTCTCCAGAAGTTACCATCTATAAAAAAGTTTGCTTGGACATGTTGAGTAACTCAAAAGAGAAAAACCTGGCATCTTTGTAAGAATTAATTCCCAAAAATGCTTTCTCAAACAAACATTTTGCACAATTCTCCCAGTAAGGATACTTAAAATGTTGGCTTATTGAGACTGGAATATGTAACATATACTATTCATAGATATAAGTAACAACAGGCTATATTTTTAGTTGATCAAGTATAAATTTGATTTGGTTTAATCACCTTATTTAGCTTATCAACTATAGTCATGAAGGAGACTTGTTAATATTTTTCAAGCAAGCTGTAAAATCTCACTTTATTACCACACAGAAACAGCACTGAACCATAAAACTACAAAATTAAACTTGGAAACATCATTAATTGGTATTTTGTTACTAAAGAGTGTCTTCCATATCAGTGTCAAAGACCTGGACTACTGCTTCAGGACACTTCATATTAATTTCAGAAATAGTAGAAGCTTAACATCCCCAGTGTTTACTGACTCACAAAGCAAGATTCTAAGCAAATGCCCTCAGTTTTATTTCAAATATTTAAAATAGAATTTTATCACTGAAGTCCCCAAGAATAGTTGCTGCAGGTACTATTCTTACATAGCTCTAACTAAAAAAACATAACTTTTCAAAATGCCCCAGCACATCCCTCCCTCCCACATATCAAAATTGACAAAACCCAACAAATAAAAAAAGAAGTTAGAATGTGCTCAGAAGATAAAGGTGAGTATTCACTACTAAAACAAAGAAAGTATATGCTGTAACTGAAAATGCTAGGCAGAAAATAATTTCTTTTGCAGCTGTGGTCATCAATGCTTAAAATACACACATCCCTATTACTATTATTGAATAATTTTAACTCAGCACAGCAAATTTTTCTGCATAGAGAAGTTATTTTCAACCCAGCAGAAGTGGCACATTTTTTTTATTCCACTTTATGCTAAAATAGCTATTTCTACAGCCCTTGAAAACTAGATTTATAGCATATTTACAAAAAAAAATACTCAAGCATGTGAAGGCATGCACACCCTTGCAGTGTAAAAGAACACACACTAAAACTACGACATTTTACAATTAATTTGAAAAGTTCTACAGCTACAGAGATTCATAGATATCTAAAACTAAAAAAATACTACTAGATCTGTTAAAGGGCTTCCAAGGACTGCTTCCAAGTTGCAGTCCATCACCTGTACATGAGCTACAGAAGTCTCATACAACCACTGACCTACAGACAAGTATAGGTCTGTAAAAAAAATTTTGTCAGCCATACTACCACAAAACCAAGTTAGGTATCTATAAATGCAGTTTGAACACACAACCAGAAGCATACTTTTCCTAACCGGTATTATTTTTTATTAAAATGCTTGTTGTTATAGCAGCGAAGTTTTACTAGAGCTAGTATTTTTTTACTAGTATTTTTTCAAAGTTAGTAAGAATTAAAAGACTAGTTTGCACAAGAGAAAAGATGCACTGCACTTCAGTGCTACCGCTATAAACAAAGAATAAAAAAGCAACATGGTAAGATACCAAATTATGTTCCCTTTCATATGGTTTGTTTAAACATTCCTTGAGATAACAGGTAAAAATCAGGTGTTGAAGTAGTTCCTTTATTACTAGGACTTATTTTCATATTCTTTGGTTAAATTAATATTTTCAATTTACTATTTTAGCATTATGGCCTCAGGAAAAGGAAGGATTTAAACTAAGGGCTAAAATACTCCAGAGATCATCTAACCTCCTAGACAGGCAACGCGTAACAGGAGAGCAACATACAGCTTTTATTTTTCCTGCTTTTTTTGAATGATGCTCTAACTCAGGGGTCCTCAAACTATGGCCCGCGGGCCAGATATGGCTCCCCAGGGTCCTCAATCCGGCCCCCGGTATTTACAGACCACTCCCCCCCCCCCGCCGGGGGTTGGGGGGGGGAAACCAAGCAGCCGCAGATGGCTGCCTGCCACTTCATCCGCACGCGCCGGCCCCGTTTAAAAAGTTTGAGGACCCCTGATCTAACTCAAGACTACACTTCCTTTCCTTCCTAAGGCAATCACAGAAACATTTAATCTGACAGAAAATTACTTTTTTCTAGGCAGCCAGTAACTGGAGGTGGGGGGAGGGGGGAAGTCAGTTTTTACTAAGTTACTGGAAGATAAAAATTATGTTATTAATTTAAGAACTGAACAACAGTGGAACACAGTAATTATTCTGCACAGAACAACAAAAATGAAAAAATTACAAACTCAAACCTAAAGAAGAAACTGGAAAACATTGAAGAGTGGAATTCTGCAATCAAGCACTAAGTTGCCCTCCCTAATTGAAATAGCATGAAGAAAATATGATCATAGCTAGAACATAACAGCAATTACTATTCTAGATTAACTTAAGCTTTTTCCATTTCTTCATGTTATTATCATATGGCAACATGGTTAGGTTAGGAACTGAAAAATAAACAGGGAAAAAAAAAAAAGACAAGACATGGTAACTAATGAAGTGATTAGAAAGATGTTTCCTCTTCCCTTCTCTTCCCTATTCCCAAACTTACGAGAAAAATTACACACTAGTAAAACCCTTCAGAGCATTATCCAAGGAAATCTTTTTCCATCTCAAAACGACACAATAGAGAATCTTTTTGCCTAAGCGTCCACGACCACAATGAGCATCAACTAATTTCTGTAATAGATGTGTGATCAAGGCTGAAAACTTGGTGGATTGACAAAACTGAACACCTCAGGCATAAAAACCGCTCCAAGTTCTTCTTTCCTCATTTGCTTATTCCACAGGGATTCTCTCCAGTTTAGCCAATCCTTCAAAATAGAATTCTGAAATGTATGCAAGAAATGTTTCAGGCCAATTTCACAGTGAGAGACTTCATCAGCCATTAAAAGAAAAAATTACAAGTCTTACTATTTAATGACACAAAACCAGTTTGAAATCATTATATGCTACACATTCAAGAATAATTTTAACTATTAAAGCTCAAAGTGGTTTAGCTTAAAATATTAATTATAAATATTGATGCATACCATTCCTTCACTTACTCTGATTTTCCCAGTTACAAACAATCTGATATTATTTGGTATCTAAAATTGCAGATAGCACTCAAGTGAAAAGTTGCAGAGGTATTTGGCAAGTACTTGCCACAAGGCTGAATTACAAGCTGTTTCTCAGACTGGCTGAGCTGCAACTCTCAAGTCTATCAATAATTACATGTGTATTACACAGATGTACATCTGTGTATTATATGTTACATCTAAATTTAGAAACACAACTCTGAATAAGTTTTTTAAAACCAAGAATCATGACTGTGCTCATTAAACGTTCTGTTTCCAATGAAAAGCAGCTTGATGGATGGTATTTTTTACATGAGGATCCTCTCAGCATTCCTTAGCAGCTCATCACTTCAACACAAAATATGCCTCATTCAGAAATCACCACTCTGCACAGTCAGAACCAGACCCTTGAAAATCACCGATCTTCTCCTCAGCTCCTTCACCAACTTTTCCCCCCCTCACAGTCTCCTCCAAATAACACTTACATGGGAATCTTAGCAGCACTTGCAAGTACTTTCAACTATAAAACAGAAAGTGTTCTAGGAAGTTGAAAAACATAATGCTTCACTAGCGTTAACATTCTAAGAAGTAATGTAGAACTGAACATCTCTGCTTTGTATTTAAAACTGTCTTGGATACAGCATCACAGTTTAACAAGTAAAAATATATGTACTTGGAACCTCCAAGTAAGCTTAATTGCGCTGATGCCTTTTGAAGTCTCCCCTACTCCCACTGTACAATGACCCTAACAGTAATTATGGCAACACCAACCAAAAGAAAGAAGTGTAAATGTGCTTCCATAATAAATGGTAATTTCTATTCCTATCATTCCATCAAACAGTATTACATAATAAGATGATATAGCTGTTGAACGTTGTATTTTCCCCACTCAGTATATTGCCATCAATATCTGAGCTAAGTGATTTCGCATCTTCACAAAATGGGAAAATAATGTTATTAATGCACTTGGTAGGGTCCTGGATAGCATACACTTTTAGCCCATGTTTTAATGGGATATCCTGATTTACATCTATGTAAGTATTTAAATGTTGAGATAACATACTGTATTTTGCAACAGTGGAAGAATATAACAGATTGAAATTTCAGCAAATTGAAAAAAATGTTAACATCAGTCTCTACAACTACTTAATAGAAGAGATTTAGTGTTAAGTACACACAGTGTTATCCAGCAGCAACAGCTGCAATGCAAAATTGTCAAACTTCTCCAGGTAACACACAGAGATGTGCCCAAGATAATCTCACCAATTTCAAACTTTGATAAGATAAGCTTTCAGCAAGCAGCACTGCTGTAATACAGCAGATGCCAGAAACAGCCCCTACAGTCAGAAAGTGCTGGACAAAAGCTCTTGCGTGCTTTGCTCCTTGACATTTGCTACTCCCCGATTCATAACAGGCCACAACAATTGAACATGCAGAAGTCGCTACAAGAAGGGTTTTCTTCCTTCACCTAATGAAATACATAATTTTTTTTGCTCAGATACAAGCTGTGAATACTGTTTCTCACTCACATTTCCCCAGGAAAATATTGGTGGCCACCCTAAAGCACTAACCCGAACACAAATAATTCTAAGGTTGGGACCACGCCAAAGACACAGCTGCCATGCCACTGAGAGTATCCTGAAGCTGTCTGAACACACATGGCTTTTTCTGCTCTGGCTTTCAACAGCTCTTTTTCAGACATGACACAGCAAAAGCAGCTCCTGGGCATTCCTGAAGCACTATGAGACAAACAACAGAAAAGAAAAAGGTAGTCTTGACCACACTCCCCACACAGCACATTCTGACAAAGAAGCAATTTCAGCAGTCTGTTCTCTAACTCCGAGTAAGTCTTTGCTTGCCGTCCATTAATGCCATCACTCCTATTTCTAAAACCTACGTTACATTTCTCAAAGTGAAGGGCTGAAAATTATACCAATGCAAGAATATCCATCATGCTTCAATTACTCACCAGTATTACAAAAAATATTTAAACCAGTAACTTACTTTTTCCTTAAATGTGCAAAGCAGCTCAAAGGTTGTACATCAGTCCTGGAGCTGTCCGGTCTTCCTAAATTCTGACACCTGACAACTATAAATTACATTAAGTACATAAAATTTTATTAGAAATATTCACATACCATTCATCCCCCAGAGAACCTTTCCTTCCTTCTGTCAGTTGTATTGGAATTAAATATCCTCCTTTTGCTCTAAAGTAGAAAGTGTACTACTCCTGAAAATATAAACAATATGCACAGCTTCGAGAACCACTCTTAAATTTATTTTAGTTACGACTATCACAGAATAAGCAATCTATAAGAAATTAACCAGTGTATAGGATTTTTAAAATGCAACATTTCTAAGCATAATTCTACCTAAGTTATGCTTCAGAACAGCTTCATACTTCTATACCCCTACATGATTATTTACATTAAGTTGTGTTTTATCCAGCAGTATCACTTATACAAAATATGCACATATAAAAACCTACTGAATATCAGTTCATTATCAGTATGAATGACAACAGCACCTCACTCCAAAATCACCAGCTACCCTCCCACCAGCCTGTTGCTTGGGGATTCTGGGTCTGGGAAGTGTAAGCACATAGAAACGAAAGACAGGAAAAAAACCAATCTGTCTCAAGAGTCTCACAACATGACTTCAGAATGCAAAAACTTTGCAAAGAACTTCCTCCTGAGACCTGGTTCATCTATATTCCAACATCTACTCCAAATGCCTCAAATTTCCACTCTCCAGAAGGTACAGGCTTTCTAACTAACAATTTAAATCACCAGGAACACACAAGTTAAAAAAAACCCACACCTACTTTTACTTCTGCTCAAATAGCAGAGATACTGACCATCAGGAAAACGTAGACTTCCTAAACACACTGCTACTTTTTTTAACTCACTCTTCTATTGGGAAGTTAACTTGAGTTTGTTGGAAAAGGCAAATAATAAAAAGCATGCTGCTATTCCATCCTGCCTAGGTCCTCTCCAAACCCTACCAAAAATCACATTTTTCACATGCTCCACTTACACTATACTTGGAAGCCAAACCTGTGGGAAGTAAATCAGCCCAGAACAGTCAACCACAATTGTGTAATAAGCTCCTTGTTTAGGTGATTATATCAGTTTACCAATAGACAAATCAATAGAAAATACTGTGAAACTCAGCAGACATCTTCATCTCAGAGACACTGTGCACTGTTTAATAGGAGGTCAGTCAAAGAGCATGAGGACAAAAATAAGCAGGCAGACAGAAGGAAACTACTATGTCATTGAGTCAAATCCATTAAGTGACACTTATTCTAATAAAGTATTTGCATCTCAAAACCATGGGAAAGCCTGTGAACTATAAGTAAATAATTTCTGAAACAAGGCTCAGTACATACAAAATCTCTCCGGGCTCCAAAAACGAGACTAGCTATGGAAAGCCTGCACACTCCTACAGAACTCAGTGATTGGAGAGAATCAACCTGAGGCAACCTGTATCAATAAAAGTAAGGCCACTGAAAAGATGGATGTTAAAAAAAGGTCTGTAACAATTTAAAGGACTTTCAGCTTTCGATGTGTTGCAAACAGACTACACTTTTATTCTTTCCTCATTTTTTTTTCTTTTATTGAGTGGTTCACAGTAGCAACATCTTCATTGCACAATTCTACCTATCAAGGACATCTTACACTAGCGCTCCAGCTTCCTAGCAGATTATTCAGGGAAACCAGCAGGTGCAGCCTGTGTCCCAAAAGTTGATGCATAAATCAATTTGCAATCTGGCATAATGAGAGAAGAGTCTTCCAGCAACTAATGAAAACCTGAAGGTTGGAGTTGCAGTAAGGCAGTGGAAATGGCAGCTGAGACTGAGTGCATAGGGGACTATCACACTTGCTTTGTCTTTTCTCTCTGCCCTGTTTCCAACAGTCTTGTTCATTTCTCTCCAGATTCCCACTCCCTCTTCCTACACCTCCAATCAAGAGTAGAATACCCTTTCTTCAGCAGAAGTACCATGTGAAGACACTTACTTAACAACGTAAAAATAAGAACATAAATGGTGCTTTTACTCATGCAGTCTACATCTAGTCTAGGCCCACCTAACACAGTTCTCTTTTTTTCAAGGGTGGCCAGAAACAGATGATTAAGTAAAGAACGTAAAACATGGCAAATAGCAAGAAGTGCTGGAAGAATTCCTAGCTTCCAGCCATTTTAAGAGCTGGTAGTCCAACTCCATTGTAAAGCTCAGTATTCAGCACACCTATCCCTACCTAAGACTTTGCCTCATTACAATTTTAACCCACTTATATTTTCTGCTCCACAATATCACGTGGCAATTAAGTTCCACAATTTAATTACACACTGCTTGAAAAGCTACTTTAGCTTTCATCGGTTTGCAGGTTTAATACAGGCCCAATTCTTGTCTAAAGAAAAGTAGCTGTTCTTGCTTTCTATTTGTCATTTCTGTATGAGCTACAGATTTTGCAGACCTCTGTCACCTCTCTCCTTATTGTTCTGTTTTCCATACTAAAAACCTTCATCTTCCCAGCACAGAGGACCTTCACATCTCTCATACACTTTTTCACTGTCTATGAAACCTTTGCTGTGCTGAGGTGATTACATTAATGCACACTGTTAATGATTTGGACACACCATTAATATACATAATGACTTAACGATTATTTTATTCTTTGTGAATAATTTCCGACAGCTTTCTGACCACTGTCCTTCTCTGAGTAAGTAACATTAGCAAATTTAGAACTCATCTCTTTGTAGATAGCTTTGCACTATTTTTCCCTGCATGAGCAACACCTGGCATTCACCATACTGAACTACATTTGGATGTGCAAACACTAGGCAATGCTATCCTAAGATTTTGTTGCAACTACCCAACCAATTTAGATTTTACCAACCCCCACATATCAACAAACTGCTATGGTGCCACAACACTACCATTCCTTAAGACTATTTTTTAAGATGATAAACCTCTAGATCCCAGCAGAAATATACTGCTAAAATCCTTCCATCATGAAGCAATTATTTATTTATCTAGTTTCTTATCTTTTAACCAACTGTACTAATCTACAGGATAACCTCTTGTCCTTGGCAAATAAACTTTGGTTGAGGTCCTCAGTCATTTTCAAACCAGTTTGCTACTAGTTTTGGTAAGTGCTCCCTAATTCTAGTGTTGGAGCACTCAGCGAGTAATACTCTTGCAGGATTTGACGAAAGTTCTACTTCCATCTTATGTACTGCCTGCAAATTACATAAACTTCACTAAGCTCTCCCCCTTCAGTTTTCTCTTCTGCAGATTGAAGGGTTTCAAACACATTAGTCTTACACCTCCTTCCATCTCCTTGTTTTAGCTATACTTCTTCACACCTTTTTAACTATTAATTACAACCCTAAATCTGTTCCTTGTAAAAGCTGGGACAATACCATCTGATACCAGTAATTTTTTATCACCTAGCACCTTCTTTAAAAAAAAAAATAAAAATTAAAAGCGGTATCTGCATTAGTTTCTTAAGCTTGTTTCCCTTAACAGGAAGTAAAACACTGGACCTTTTCTGCTCCTCCAGAGTGAAAATGACAAAGAATTCAGGTTCTAACCACCCATTATTCACCATCCAGCAAGAATACAAACAGAACAGACCAGCTGCCAGTAAAGGACACACCTGAGCAAACAAAAAATGCATGATGCAGTGTTTTGTTTTGTACTGGCACTTTGAGATTTCACTGTACCAATCAAACATCACAAAACAGTGTACATGACAAAAGGAGTATCAAAAACCTCAAAACATATGCTTCTCTCCTATGAATCACTGTGTTATCCCTGTGTCTAAGGAACATCTTGTATCCAGCCAGCCTAGGCTTGCCTCATATGCAGGCACCAATTTCAGCAGAGCTTTCCAAAGATATTTTAGTAGAACTGCAAAAGAACACACAGGAAAAGCAGATGATCTTGCAGGATCCTAGAACTGACTACTGTGCCAAATTCCTGCTGCACTCTTAGAAAGAGGTGTTAGATTCACCCCTGTGAGCGCTTCCTAGCATTTCCAGGCATGCACCGGCTTCCTTGGATCACATCACATGATTAGTCCTACAAGAAAACAAGTCTGAACAGACCAATCTTAAAAATTTGAAGTTATCAAGTATGCAGCACACTACTTGAAATACTTAAAATTTTGTTTAAAAGTTTAGTATACACCAACTATATAGTTTTTAACTTACAGAGTATATAAAACCAAAATTACATTGATATAAGGGTTTTCTCATGGATTACTGAGCAGTTGTTTCCAAACAACCAGTACAACTCCAATTCTTCTTCATCTCTGGGAATAGCTTTTCATAGTTGGAGCACTGTTTACATCATCTTCAAAATATTGATCTTTTATAAGACTACATGATTCTGCCACAGATTTACTAATTTTTATGGCACCACACACTGCAATTAAAAAATCTGCACTACTTTACAAGGATCTCACATGTACACTTATTTGTACTAAATAATTCTTTAGTTATCCAGTTTCCATGTCTTGCTTTCCCACATTCAGAGATCAATGAGTCACCAGGCCCAAGACATGCAGAACCACAGGCTAAACCTGCTGTAGGACATGGCATATTGTGTATTTTTGGACAACATAGAGCTACTTCCACGTAATAAATTTCCATGTCCTACAAAGTTCTAGGACACTGAAGAGGTCCTGGCTTGTCATATTCTCTTAATAATTTTCTTAATAAATGCCACCTGGGAGACTTAAAAAAAAAAAAACAAACCACAAGTTTCCATTGCAAGCCAGTGAGAAGTGTTCTGGATTCATTGTTTACATACTTCTAGTATGTATTTTATTTATTTATTTATTGTTTCTTACTTTTAGTAAGAAAACTGGATTCAGTAACTCAGGTTTTATTAAGGTCTCTATTTTAACGGGAACACTGGGAAATTGATTCCACAATTTATGAATGTAACTGTAACAATACAAAAAGGTACTTTTCTCTGCCCGTTAGCCTTCCTCCTCGTAAGTGTCTGGTAATTAAATAAAAAGTTAACACAGAACTTCTGTTCCAAGACAGAATGCCTTTTTCACTGCAACGTAATACACCTTATCTCATTTCTGAAGTCAGAGCCAGTATCTCATTCCAACGTACAGTATAGTGCAGAATGAAGAGCTAGCCTCAAAAAATGCATACTTTTCAAAACAGCTGCAAAGACATCTCTTCAGAAAAATTACAATTCTGCATGCAGACTACAGGGGTCTTGTACCATCTTCATGAACCACCACCACCACAAACAAAAAAAAAATTATCAACTTTAGCTACCACTGTTACGTGTACTAGGCAGGGGTACTTCATCTTTCAAAAGCTGATAAAAATTTAATTGACATACTGAAACAAGCTTAAAGGGCACATTTACAAATGTCCAGGCAATTTTACAACAGATGACTCTTGTACAGTACCAAGTTGGAAAAAATATATATAACTACCATTCTATATTAACTACACCATTACTGCTTTACTTGAAAAATAACTTGACTTTGTATTCGGAATCATAAAAAACAGAAACCAATTCCATAAATTCACATAAACAAGTGTCTATATTAACTCTTACCTTTAAAGATTTAAGAAAAAGTTATAGTAAAATCCAATCAGTACAGGCAGTATCTTGCAAGCTAGCAAATTTGCAACTATGGAAGAACAACAGTTTCTTACTTGGTTTGAAGTGCTAAGCAGTGCTTCTGCAGTTTAAATGGGGACAGATTTTAAAGTATAAACTCAGCTTCCTTTTTGTACTAGAAAACATACCATTTTGAGATGAGGTGACAGCACCAGTGACAACCAATTTTATACAGAACATGATTTAACCACCAGTGTAGTCAGGCATAGTCAGAAATATACTACGTTAAATACCACTGAAGGATTACTCATGCATGTGTTAAATAACTGTAAGACCTAACAATAATATGAGAAAAGTCATAAGCATAAGAGCAACAGCAAAAGAGTTAAAAAAGTATGGGTGGGTGTATAGGTTTTTATTTTTTTTTAGAAGTGCATGAACAACTAGCTAAACAATATTCTTCAAGCATTCTTCTTCCACTTCACATTCCTCAAAAGTATATGCATTCATTACCCCCTCTTTCATACTACCCTTCCCAACTTGGGCAAGATATAATTCCAGTGGACCTGCTAATCAGCCCATTACTTGCCCAATGATCTTTCCTGCCTCTGTCTTTGGGTCACAGCCTGCAGTACTGCAAGAATAACAAGTGTTTGTAGCCGTTCAAGAGTATATGCCCCTAAGGGAAAAGGCAAACACTGTGGAATAACAGATCATTTTAGAGACGCCTCATATTTGTACTGCCAAAACCTGAAACTCATTTACCAATGGCACTCGTTCAACAGATTAAGCAGTAAAACAACTAAGAAATGAAAACTGTGTGCTCAGATTTTGAATATCATTAGAAGGCAAGAAAAGAAAACTATGAAAATAAAAATATTTTCTATGGAAAGCTTTCTCCGTTTCAGAGAGCTGTTAAGTATAGAAGAGAAGGGGGGGCAAGTTTAAAGTTACTGTCAAAAATTCCCTTTAAATAAGCTAATGTTATGAAAATTTGCATAGTTACAATTCAATTCACCAATACCCAGGAATCACAAGATTGTGCACTCTAGAACTGCTTACAGCAGTTTTTTTGAAACATGACATGCTAATCTAAGAAACAGACCTCAAGACACCCATTTTC
Organism: Falco rusticolus; assembly: GCF_015220075.1. Taxonomy (NCBI): domain Eukaryota; kingdom Metazoa; phylum Chordata; class Aves; order Falconiformes; family Falconidae; genus Falco; species Falco rusticolus. The sequence continues at coordinate 37,549,542 of NC_051188.1, read as the reverse complement.
TCAATCTGATTAGTATTATCACAAAGTAACACTGTAGAAGCTAGGTAAATAAACATTATAACCAGCCAGTCAGAAGAGGCGATTACCCCACTGTATTCAGCATTGGCACAGCCTCACCTTGAGTACTGTGTGCAGTTTCTGGGCCCCACAATTTAACAAGGATGTGACAGAAGGTACTTGAACGTATCTGAAGGAGGGCAACAAAACTGGTGAATGGGCTGGAAGGAATGTCCTGTGACAAGCAGCTAAACACTCTGGGTTTGTCTAGTTTGGAAAGCAGGAGGCTGAGGGGCAACACATGGCTCTCTACAGCTTCCTGGGAAGGGCAAGTGGAGAGGGAAGGGCTGAGCTCTTCTCCCTGGTTTCCAGCGACACAATGTGTAGGGATGGTTCAAGGTGCATCAGGGGAGGTTTAGACTGGATGCCAGGAAGCATTTCTTTACCGAGAGGGTGGTCAAACACTGAAACAGGCTTCCTAGAGAGGTGGCCGATGCCCCAAGCTTGTGTCTGTGTGTTTAAGAGGCATTTGGACAATGCCCTTAATAGTATGCTTTAATTTCTGGTCAGCCTTGCACTGCTCAGGCAGATGGACTAGATCACCATTGCAGGTCCCTTCCAACTGAACAATTCCATTTTATTCTAAATCATATAACGTCTGTTTTAATCTTTTACAACTTCGCCATACATGAAATCACAATCCAGGAGAACCACTAAGTTACACAGCAGAGTATCCACAAAATACCATTGGAAATAACTATGCTTATTGTAATTTGAGCAGTTTTTCTCAAATACAGACAAAGTAAGTAATTTTGTGTTTTGGTAGTCAGTGTTGACCTTTTGTTTTGGTGAAAGACTTGTAAGTAGTGAAGGAAAAAAAGACAAAATGTTGACTAATAAGCAAATTACTTTCATCAATTAAAAAAATTAAAAATCAATTTCCAACAGTACCAAAACACCTCCAGAATAGCAAATAAGAGTTTGCACTAGAAAAGCACAACTCACTGAAACACATTGTTCCAAAACAGATAGTAGGCCCAAAGATTAGGACTCGTTAGAAAACAACTATGTGGCTGTATGTAATACAAATACCACGTGCCCATTTACTCAACTTCACTTTTTTCACCTTATCTTCCTTGATGAAAAGAAGCACAGTGCAATCAAAAATAACAGCACTATCGAGGAAGCACCAGGCCTCCTGGCATTTGCTATGAGCGACACCCAGCCGAGAGGCAGGCCTGGGGGAGAGGGAGAGGCAGGCCGCAGCGCGGCCTCGGCCGGACCCCACCGAGCCCCGCAGGCCCCAGCGGATGGCTCACGGCCCCGCCAGCAGGAGCCTTGTCCCGCGGTGGGGTGACCGAGGAGCGCCCCTCTCCACAGAGCCAACAAGAGCGGCCGCAAGCAGCTCCCCGCGACGAGCAGAAGCCGCTCCAGAGACAGGCCTCAAGCGTACCGAGGGAGGCAGCACCCCCGTCCCACGGACACCGCGCCTGGCTCCAAGCCGGGGCTCGGCCGAGGATGTCCCCTCACCCTTTGCAGGCTTCAAACACAGGAGAACCCACCCACCCAAACCCCGCCGGGCTGTTCGGACTTAACCACAAAGCTGTACTTCGCCCAGCTGTTTTACAAGTACAAAGATGTACTGGCCCCAGGGGTGGCAGACAGGCTCCGGCAGCAGGGAAGGCCGCGCTGCAGCCGAGGATGCCCCCACTTACCAGCCCGACTCGGACAGCGCCGCTCTCGTCCTGTCGGCCATGGCGCCTCCTGCTGCCGCTCACCCACAGACCTCGGGGCCGCCGAGGCGGGGCTGGGCAGGCGTGGGGCCGTCGGGCGCTGCAAGGAGCCCCAGTGCTCGGAGGGGGAACTCGGGGCCTGCTCGTTCCCCCGGCCCTCGGCCCTCTCCGGGCGCTCAGCCCGGCCAGCTCCGGCGGGGCGGGGAGGGGAAGGGAGGGGAGCGGAGGAACGGAAGGAAGGGGCGGAGGCGGCGCAGGCAGAGACGAACAAAGCCCGCGACCGGCTGCTACGGAGATGAGGGAGGCGGCTGGAGAGGCGGTTTTGCCGCCTGGCTGGAAGCCATTGCTGCCATGGCGGTGAAGGGAAGGAGTGAAAGCAGAGGAGGAGGCGCCGCAGGGCGGGGAGGCGGCGGCGTGCGGGCCCTGCCTTGTGCCTGCTGCCGGGGCTGCCCCGGGCTGCCCAGGGGGTGCCACAGCGCCGGGGACCCTCTGCCGCCCAGGGGTGGTGGGCAGTGACCCGCCTTCTTGTGATAGCGGGAAGTTTATTTTAAACGCGTTTCATTTATAAGTAATGTTTTTGCTGCTAACACGGTGTAGGGCAGTAGTCCTCCATGCCCTTAGAATGGGTGTTGTGGCTGAGGAGGGATTTGGGGCCTTTAAGAGTGGCAAGACACAAAGGCTGTTCCTGTGTTTGCTTAATGTTTTTCCCTAAAACACTGGCTACTGCCATAAGCGTTTATTTTCGTGATCTGCCTTTTTAACGGGAATGAAACTTCAAAAGAATAGCGCTGTTTCTGTACTGCCTTTGTAAGTCCGCGGTTCCCTCAGGCGCCAGCACCGGGCGGGGCGGGGCGGCCGGCGGCGCGTGCTGTGCTGCCCTCCCCTCCACGCTGCGCCCGCGCGCGCGGGAAACTGCCAGAAGGTGAACGGGAGCGGGTCAGGAAAGAAAATGCCTACCCGAGCCTTGGTGCTGAGGGTGTCTGCCTGCAGCTGAGGGCAGCTACCTTCCAGAAGAGACGGTTTGCATCGGTGAGTCACCTCCAGCTCCTTCTGTAACCCCCCTGGTACCAAATGTTAATTCTTTTTTTACTGCACTGAGGTTTCAAAACCTAGGTGGCTGCAGTGTTTGTCTGTTAAGGACATATTTTTCTTCACGGGGCATTCTTATCCTTGGGATGTTTCAGTTTTCATGCAGCACCTTCAAGTCAAATCTTGTAGGTTTTCTTTTTTTTTTTTTAATCCATCTGAAAACTTTTCTTTGCTATTCTCAGTAGAAAGTGTTCATTAATTTTATACACAACAAGGTGTGCTGGCCAACACTGGGTTTGGTTGTTTTTTTGTTTTTGTCTGTGGGTGGTGTTTTGCTACATGCTGCTAATTCATTTTATTCTCTTTTGTATCTATAGATAACATACTCTGGGACAGAGGTTTCATCACCAGTGTGTATGGTGTTCTGCATGGCTACTATTTTACAAGAAAGTACACATTCCTTTTTTATATCAATAATTAAAAAAAGCTTGGCACATAAGAAGAAAACAAAACATGTATTGGTCAAATTAAACTGAGCAATGTCTAACACTACACATACCCTTGAAGCTTTTCTGATCTGGAGTCTTAAGAGTGATAATGTATTCTAACCCTAAAATAATACATTTCCTCTTAGAAGACTGAAGTATGCGATCTTTGCCAGTAAAATCTCAAAACAATCAGTATCCCATTCAGGGAAGTTTTAATCCTCATGCTGGTTATTAAAATAAAAAAAATAATTAAAAATAATAATTACCAGAGGGAGCGTTATTAATTGGGAAAGTGCAACAATGTTTTTTTGATGCAAGCTCATAGAGAGCAAACACCAGAGCCATGTGCACAGAGTCCAGTAAACTGAGCCAACCCGGCCACCTGTATCGTTCTACATTGAATAGCCTCATCACTTACTTGGATTTTCAAAGGTTGTACAGTTATGTATCATGGCAAGGCTGCAGGTGAATATGAGCTTCTAAAGGAATAACATGAAAGAGAACTAATATGAGCCCTGAAGTAGCCCTACCGTATGTCTATAGCAAAGAAACCCTTAAATTAGTGCTGAGGAATACACTGAAGTTAAGCAGAAGAACCATGCTAAAATGTTAAGTGACCAAGTCACACCCTTGTTGAACATTTAACAACCATAGCAGCTGCTGACATGGAAGAGTACCATCAGGTAGGTGGGAATGTAGTGGCAGTTCAGGCACTTATACAAAAAAAAAACAGGAATAAAAGCACCTGGCATTTGGATTCTGACCAGGCTGCACATTATATTATCAAAAAAAGGTTTGTAAACATTGTAACTTGAAAAGGGGGGGGTGCCCATACAGCCAATTAGTAAGGGATGGAGTATGACCTAAGAGAACATAATGAAACTTATGGACTTCATGTATTACCTCATGTTAAAGTCATGGGAACTTTTGCTTACTTAAATCTTAACAGAAGTCACCAGGCAATTACACCAGTAATTTATGCCAGCTGTGGCATCTATGGCACAAAACACCATCTATAAAGAAAATGTAGTACTCTGCACTGTCCTTAAAGGTCTGCAGTGCAGGCATTTGTTCTAACAAATTAATTATATGTAAGCTGAGGGGGGTGGGGGGGTGTGGAGAGATGCACATCCTTTTGTACATGAGAAGTCCCCATTAATATGTGTTTCTCTTGCCACAAAGGGCATTGCCTGATCTTTGCTGTTTCTAGCTGCTGTTAGCTGTGCTGCACAGAGGTAAATAATTAGCCCCACTGTAAAACAGATGGTGATACAATGCCTGGCCAGGCAGTCAGAAAACCACAAATTGGAGGCATAAGACCCTCTCTACCAACTGTTTGTGGTAAAACATTATTGGAGTTTATCTCCATATCCATTGCCTGTAGAAGAAATCACATTGCAGAAGCTAATGGGCATCAGAGTACCCGGGGCTGTACAGGGACTAAGCCTAGGCTCCAGCACACCTGTACGGGGCTCTGTGCCTCCACAGCTTTCTCTGAAAAATGCATGTTACTCAAGATGAATCAGTGCAGCACTGTTCACAAAGTTCAAGTGGACTCCTTCTGTCCAAACCGTAATCTAGTTTGATGTGCTTCCCTCAAAGTTGAAAAGCTTTTTCCAAGTTTTTTTTCCAAGCATCTGTTTCACAGTGTTAGCCATGGAAAAATGTGAGGTTCAAATCCAAGATCTATGAGAAACAATTAACACTGCTAAGTTTCATATATGGCTTCAGGATAATTCGCGATACACAATCGTTTTTTGTAGTACCTTTAAAAGATGTCAATACCAGCCAAAAAAAAAAAAAAGTAATTTTTAGTCATTGGGATGGTTTGCACAAAATCATCTGCATGCATGGCTAGTTGACAGTTCTCTCTAAAAATGCTACATGCGTAAATCAGCTATGTTAAAATTTAAGAAATGCCTCAACCAGTTATTCTACCGATGACACGCAGAAGTGTCATGGAACAGTGAGGGCTGGCTGCATCTTAAGGGAAGACAAGCCAGGAGTGGGATGCAGTACCATGTCAGGCAGGAGGAGCGACAAGTCCAGGTCAGACAGGGCCAGAGACAGTGGCCAGGGTCAGACACAGCCAGTGATAACCCAGCATGGCCACCAGGATGAGACAAGTCTAACCTCAGCCGTACGCCAAGTCCAAGTCAGGATGAAGGAGGTACCTGCCTGAACGCACATGTAGCTGTGACGCAGTGATGATGTAGCCTAGGTGGGGGCTGGCAGTAAGGCCACTGCTGAAATGTAGCTCCCACGGGAACGGAGAGGTAGGGCCTCGCTTTTACCTTCTGTGCAACAAGTCTTAGTGGCAACAAAATTGACCATGAACCTGACCAGCTAAACTCATTGACTCAGCTAACTAATCTCCTAGAAGGGGGATATGCTCCGGGCCCTGAGAATGACAGTTCTGCTGCTGTATTAATGTGTGAACAGGTCTAATGAGAAACATACTCATTTATCCATGGTTTGTCTCTGAAGATGGATTTTTCAGTGTTTCAAGCAGAAACAGGCTTAATAGTAACAGCATTCTGAATCATCCAAAAACCAGGCATGAGGCTTAACAGCTCTGGTACATCTTTTACAAAGGATTTCAGCTTTCAAGGAATACTGGAGAATTATCTCTATTGATCTTCCCCTTCAAAGAAATAAAATGTATCTAGTACTTGGTATCTTCAAAGTCCTGTGCATGAAGCTATTTACATTTTAATAAGGTCTTCTTAAATCAATAAGATTGTTTCATTAAGTTTTAGATCTATTAAATTTACCTTCTAGGTATTATATATGTTCAAGGTATGACATGGCTATTTACGAAGGTAGAAGGCGTAAATGGGGAAAGATTGCTTAATATGTAATCTTAAGCATGCTAACTGCAAGTATGCAACCATGTCCAATAATGTAACTTGAGACCAAGGTAAGCAGTAACGACCCTGTGCTGGGCTCTGCTTCTAAGCTGTATTTAATTATGCAGTACAACTTGTTTTCTATTACATTCAGATTATTAATCATCAAAGTCTGAAGTATTACTATTTAATGCTGTATGACTATCACTTTGCTTGCATACCTTGTTATTTATCTGCTTTACTTATTAGAAATGCAGGAGGCTAAAAGCAGAAATTGAATTTGAGCAGCAGCTAGCTCCTGTTGTTTATTTTAGCAAAGAATAACTAAATCCTGTAATTTCTTCACAAAAATCAGAATATGTACACCATGTCATCCACTGACTGAGGGAGACAACCCCTCCTCTGGAGTACCGGGTAACGACAGGCATGTAAAAACGTGCCCAAAATGCAGTTCTTTACTGCTGCTCATGTGACCTGGTGTTGCAAGGAGAGGTAATTTCCACTAAGGCCAAGGCTAGTATTTTTGTCAGGCTGCTCTAATGGCTTTTGTCATCTGACTGTCTGCTTCTGGAACCATTCAGTTTGACCACACTCCCCAGTTTCTCCTGCAAATCACTAAGTGCATGGCAGGCCGTGGTGATCTTGAAGGTATAGTCCAGACTGGTGATATGTCAGTCACAAAGACAGCATCACTGCTGTGAAGACAATGACTGAGGCACTGTGGTTGTTGGAATGGGGGCATTTATATATGGCATGATGCTATTGCCTGGTCTGTGCGTGGCTGCTTATCAAAATGTGGACAGTTCGGATCTGAAAGCATGGATGAACCACAGCAATGATCACTAGGGCACAATGGATCACTAAGGACAGCAGAATGTTATCTCGTATAATTGTGACACAGGTGGGGCCCCTTAAGGGCCTGCACAAGGGCTTATGTTTGTCAGTAATTCCGGCACAGCTCCACCTACTAGTCCCCTGGACACTGAGTTGGTAAATAGCCAGGGAGCAGAGCATCAAACAGCATATGGCTTCGCAGACTTTCACCAGGCTGCAGTAAACATCCCAGCCCTGAACAGCTGCGCCTCCTCTCTAACAAGATTACTTTTAAGACACTGATACCTTCTGGACTGGATGGAAATCTGGAAATAAGCATGCTGCTGTCAGGGCTCTGAGTGCACCGAGAGGCTCTGCAGCTTCTCCCCTCCCCACCCCCACCCCAAGGGGTTTGGCTGTCCATGCTTTATTCCTGTGATATGTGATATGGCACAGTTGTAGCCTTGGATAAGGCTGCTGGGGAAAGAGCGATGTGAGAAGGAGCTATGGGAAGCCTCAAGGGGGCCTCCTGACTTTTGCTTGGTAGCTGCGTTGAAGCTCAGGCCTCCGTCCGTGAGACTTGCTTGAGGTATGTCTGTGCCTGGCCATGTCGCTTGCTGATCCTGAACCACTGATCTGACATGCTGGCTTGACCTTGCACTTGTTTCATCACTGAAGACATGTCTAGTAATCTTGAATATTGGCTGATCCTGCTCACTAGCATGGTACCTGCTCAGGTACTGTGGGATTGTGTCTGCCTAGGTGGGATCATTCCCTTGCTGTTGCCCTCAGCTCCTGGCTTCCTTCCCTTGTGGGGCATTCCATGCTGCTGCTTCCTGAGAGCTCCTACCCCAGAGCCATCAATGTGGTCTGTTACATGAAGAAGTTACTGTCCCATTGGCAGTCAGTTCATGTCTGAAATCAGTACACATGATGTAACTGAACAAAACTCAGTAATACTGGAGGGACTGCTAAAGGCCAACTGCTATCCATACAGTCACTCAATGTATAAGACAGCAAGAGTGGCCTCAAATAGAAGGAGAGCAGGTAGGGTCCATTCTGCATACTTCTGCTTCCCTTATGCTTCCTCTGCCTTTCAAGTTGAATTTGTCATTGTATGTCTCTGAAATTAAGGTCAATACTAATGAACACTGCTGGGCAGAACTCATGAAGGGCTGCATGGTGAAATCATGGTATATATATGAGCAGATGAATTAGGGAAAGCACTTGGAGGGCCTTCTCTCCATGCTAAACCTGCTGAACATGCTAAAGGCCTTGTGGAATAGTGTCATGCAAGAGGACACCTTGCACAGTGTCAGGTATCTCTCAGGGTGACATAAAATACCTGAAGTGTGGGCATGGATGGAACACCTTTGAGTTGCCTGTCCAGCCCCAAGGATGTCCCTGTTAAAGCTAAGCCCGTTCCTCTAGGGTAGGGTAGCCATACTCAAAACACTGGAGGTGATGGAAGCCTGTAGATCAACCCTTCAGAGCAGTACAGACATAGACACCATCGTCCTGCAAAATACACAAACAGAATACGACCTTAACTGTAAACATAGATTAGATTGAAGAGTACAGCTGCGCAGCAGAGCAGTGACTACCTATTATGCAGCAATATATATGGCTGTGTAGTAACTCTGTATATTGGTTTTGCTATTATTACTATTAAAAGCCATAAAGTTTTAATTTTGTATATCCACAATACCAGAAGGCATCATATGAACAGTTCGGGGTGTAAATGATCCAGCAATCTGTGTCAGCACTTGACTTAATTGCAAGGTGGGACAAAAAGACTGAATAAATACCGTTTTCTCATGGAAATCTAAAAAGATTATTTTTGGATTATTAAAGATTCACACTGTGGTTTTCCTCAAGTGCTGTCGTATATTTGTGCTTGAGGAAAAGCAAGTTACTGGAAATCCATGCCAGGCTCCAGCTAAGCAGTTGACTTTCTATCTGTGATTGAATACACACTAAACAGGCAAGAATGTTTCTGTGTTATTTCCTGGCAGTGAAAATACACTCTGTCATGCATCTTTCCTATTCAGATGTGGCAGCTTTTGCCTACCGCTGCTTTTCCACAGTAGTCTGCAGGCCCAAACCGGCACAGTTTGGACAAATAACTGAATTTCTTAAGAACTTGAAGAAGCAGCAAAATTAACACTTATATTAACAAACAGAAAATTAACAATCAAATGCAATAACCAGACATTCTATTTACTGGCCTTCACTTATGAATGATTCAGTTCCTTTCTTTTCTGATTCTGCTTTTATTTATGTATCTTTTCTGTCTCTGTTGATTTTGGTTATTATTCTGTCCTCGGTGCTCCTTGTTTCCTGCCTGTTAGCAAAACAGGAGAAACAAAAAGAATATGAAAGAATCATCAGATCTTCATAGCAGATTTATAATCTTCTTTCAATAAAGAATTGGGCCCTATATTCTGAGTAACTGCAGAACTATGAAAGGAATTACAGATTCACCTTTAAAGCACCCATCTATATTGTAAATTTTTAAAAGGAAAATAATCTTTTTCCAGCTATATGTTTCAGGTAACTTTTAGGTTAAATTCTGATGTTCTCAAAGAATGAACAAAACCAGTAATGCTAGAGCCCTGAGCAACTTCTCATTACTTCCAAGTATACACTTTGAGCTTCCTTGGCTCGGTTATTTATCCTGAGTGCCTAAGATATTTCAAACGGAGTCCATACGGCAGCAGGGCATAAGAGTAAAGGGGAGCACCTCAGAGACCAAAAAAGCTGCATAGCCTGAAATCCACAACTGGACTTCTGTTGCCACAATTGTTTTAAAAGCTGGAATTCCTTTAATTCAGTACAAAAGCATAAGTTCACTTTTTCCACAGTCTACAAAAAAATCCTGATTCAGTTCAGAAGCAGATATAAGTGCAAATTCAGCAAGTAGTCTATGCAGAATCCAACAGTTGACAGCCTGGGAGACACAAATACACTCCAGAAAGCACAGTGCTGTCTGCCAAATTAGTGAACCGTTGAGAACTGGCACTCACCATGAAAAATGAGCAAAAGGGGGGTGAGGGGGGTGGGGTGGGTGGAAGGGAGAAATGAGAGATCAGAAGAAAAAGTTCTAGAGGAAGGCCATAAAAAATTGAGAGAATAATGAAAAATTGGCAACAACTTGGGCCACAGCCTAGAGCAACAATTTGGGCCAGCCATGTCAACTGAAATTCAGACCAGTAAAATAAGATGCAATGAATGAAAATAAATTCTTATCATGAAACAATAATACATCAAGTAATGCTGCTAGTAAGCAAACCAAAGTAGATGCAACAGAAAACCTTATGGAAAGGTCATTAAGCACTCCCTTTTTTCTTCTCACACAAATTGCCTTTTGGCACAGAGGCTGAAAACAGTTTTTATAATTTTCTATTTTTCCCTCATCTGGCCACAAAATCAGAAATAATCAGTACTCTGTTTCACCCTCTATGAAATTTGCTGAGGCATTCCTTTAATTATGTTTACATATGCTTATGCTTGTGGAGCTACCATATGAACCAGGTACCCAGCTGAAAAAAGGGAAACTCAGAGGGAAGAGGTGCTGAGGTTTTTAACTTTAAAGTGGATCTCTTCTGATCTGATGCATATTACAGTCCTGCACCAGTTGTGTTGACATAGGGGTAGAAATTAATTAAGTCAGCGCTGATGCTGGAGACAGTATATCATCAAATCATTGCCTCTCTGGAAAAAAACAAGCCCATTATTTGTGGAGCAGTGTAGCTGCAAATTAGAGGTGTGAGAAGAACACATAACTGAAGGCCATATGAAAGGCAGATGTGAGAGGGACAGGAAATGTGTGTGTGGGAAAAGCATATGGGAGACAACAGAGGGATGGGAAGAAGAGGGGTATAATGTGGTAGAAACAACTTGACCAACTCGGTGGCCATTTTTGTAAAGCCTAATTAAAACTTTCAAGTTTTGTTGGGTTTGTCTATTTTCAGATTTTCTTCAATTACTGCTGCAAGGCTCAGATTTACATCAGCAGAACACAAGCATGGGCTGACACACTTTTATTGCTAAAAATGAAACAGTTGTTTCCCATCAAAGCACAAAAAGCAAAACTGTAGAGCAGAATCTACCAGCAGTTTTTTATCTATTTCAGTGCTTTGCAGCCACATTCTCTTAGCCTTAGAAAGAGGGTGGCTTGCTGTTAACAAATACTGCCCAAAGCAAAACACTGAGCAATCTAAAAGAACCCTTTATACCTATTTTACATATTTCTTTCCAAACATTTCCTAACAGCTCCAGTTAATGCATTAAGGTGCCCGGTCCTTACTGGCTGCACAAATCAGTCTTTCATGTTGACGCCAGCAGTATTACCCTGGTTACATTATTAGAGTGGCTTAACCTGGCAGGTGGCTTAGCAAAATGCCTAGTGCCAAAACAATCCTAGCATACAATCTACACTTTTCTGTCAATCAAATTATTATATTTCATGCTCTGTTGTCTAGATTGTGGTAGGGTGGGGTTTTTTTGCTTTGTTTGTTGTCATCGTTGTTGTTGTTTGTTGAGTTTTTTCCTCTGTAAAAATGCTATTTTACCAACTGCAAAATTGCTAACAAACTATTTTCTAAAAAACCCCAGTGTCCTATACTCCAGTTTCATAGATCTAAAAATCTCAATACAGTCAACGACGGGGGGGGTGGGGTGGGTGGAAGCACCTTCCGTAAACCACAAAAAGCCAATGTAAGTTTATATTTATAAGTGCATTTAAGGTTGGGCTTCAAATCTGGAAAGATCCCATACCAGCTGGAGGCCGGCCAGCCTTTATTTCTTTGAGAGGATTCTTTGGAAAATGCAAAGCTCTGTATTATTATTTTTTAACTGATGGTTTCAAAACTAAGATCCTGAAGCTTTGCAGATAGATTCAGCTGTAAACAGTTGTAGTTGACAATACCAGAATGATTCCATCATGGAATGAATATATTTGGCTACCATGTATCCAGACAAAAGCATTTACATACAAATGGCAAAATGTTCCACAGGACTTAAAGCAACATGCCTTTGTGAGAGGACAAAGAGGAATACAGAAATAAAAGTGAAAGCAGAATGGGCAGATTAAACTTTGGCATTTGAGCAAGGCACTGCTAGCAGTTTTTTGGATGGAAGCTACCAGCCTTTGCAAATCACAAACTAATCCAAAGCCTTAATACCTCAGTTGATACTATTTTAGTCTTAATTCTAAAGATATTGTAACTGTTATATGTGCTACATGCTGAAACCCTTTTTTGTTCTCTCCTGTTTAGTGGGTAACAATGCTGAATAGCAAAGAGAGAATTTTCATTCTTTACACTTTTACACTGCTTGCCAAAATGCATTTTCTGATCTGAATATACAACAATGTAGTAGCTTAAATATCAATACTTAAGGTATAAAGCCACCCTGGAGTGTGTAGAAGTTTCATAGATATTTTGTAGGTTCACCTGTATCATATTTGCATATATTTTATGTTTCATCTCCAAAAACATTGATGTGTTGTGTTTCTCAGCATGTGTGTATCTCTCCTTTCTCATGCTGATTTCACTGCTCTGTACCATAGCACTTAAGTTTAGAGACTCCGAAGCCTTGCTTAGATGTAACTCAAATAACTTGATGCAATGCAGGGAAAAGCTGAAAAGCCTTCAATATTTAAATAGAAATTTAAGTTTCAAGTGTAGTCTAAAGGCTTCAGATCTCTTAACCTCCTTCATCAATTAACATATCTGCAACAGTTGGGTTTTGATCCATATTTTCAGAGAACAGTAATGCTGCTGATACAGCATTTCCAGTTCAGTCACTGAAGCAGTTTTCAGAAGATAATTTAAAAAGTACTCAGTTGACAGGATGTTTCTTCAGGGAACCATTGATCACATTCTTAAATTGCAACAGAACCAGAGATAGTCGTCATTTTCATTTCAATATCAAGAATGCCTTAAGTGATGATCACAGCTAACCCATATTAATGACAACCCTTAACATTTAGAAACTCTGTCTATTCAATATATTTCTGTGCAGAGTAACAAGAACAGATGGATACTTCCTTAACACCTGCTGCTGTGGGAGTCTTGTGAAACACTTGCAAGTAAGAAATTATTACTGCTATAAAATGTCTCGGTTTTATTTGTTTAGAGGATTTCTATAGAACACGCATACAATTTATTTTAGGTTTCTCAGCTTAGGTTGTGCTTTTGGAAAGCTGAGGAAGTATCACTTACTGAAGGAAAGCTTATTTCTATGCCTCATAAAAAACGTTTTAGGATATAAATTGAAGATTTACTGCAAGTTGTTGTATAAGGAGGCTGAGGGGTGCACATGATATGCTACTATAGAACTGATGGAATAGCTCCAGGGACAAAAAGCCCAGTCCTGCAAAGTGGGAGGAGTCCCATGAAAAAGAGAGGGCTTTCTAGAGGAAATCACAGCAAACTGAAGCCTAATGCTTTTCTGACTAGGAGCATCACAGAAAGATGAAGTGCAGAGATTTTAGATCATAATTATCTTAATAGCTTTCCTTGGGTGATTTAAATGTTTCTCTGCTTCTACATGTAGCCAAAAGGAGAGAGACAAATTATTTCCTAGGTTTGGAACACTCTTCTCTGTTCTCTTCCGAAGTTATATACATCAGATTTATTTATTATTTGTTGTAGAGAATTTCATATGTAGTAGATTCAAAAAATAAAATCTAAGTTCAAAGGCTGTGAAAGTGGCATGTTATTAGGGATTGTAATCCACCTAGATTATTTAATGAATTTTATTTTCATTATGCCTAGTGATCAGAAATTCTCTTAAAAATCCAGTTATTTCCAATAGGAGATAGAACCCAAGTTATCTTAACTATCAAAAGAAGACAGTCTAATATGTCCAAAAATAACCCCTACCTAAACCCAACATATTTTTCTCCTGCCATCTTTTGGCACAGGTGTCACAAAAATGAACGCAGGTGATTAGAAATTTGGAAAATGGAAAGCATGGTAGTATCTGACACAGAAGTAGGGTAATTCTTCCAGTCCAGGCAGCCATTGGGGATTAACCATGTAGCACATCACTCTGGTTCTACTTCATAGATCCACAGAGTTAAAAACTGAAATAACTATGCAGACAATTTACTCTGAGCTTTTGCATAATGGAGTTCACAATACCTCAGCCCATAATTCCTGACCTATAATTTCTGACTGAGATGGAGGACATCTCTCAGAAAGACACATAATCATAATTTAAAGGCTTCACATAGTGATAAACTCATTAATTCCCAAGGTAAGTTGTTTTGACTGTAAATTGCCATCATGCTAAAATGATGTACATTATTTTAGCTTGAATTGATATGTTTGTCTTCCAACTACAGAACTTCTATATGTTGTTTTACTGATTTCACCATTCACTGATCTAAGTCTTATCCCAGTGTACATACTGATAGACTATGATCATGTAAGCACTGACTTTCCTGTTGGCTAAACTTATTAAATAAAACTTACTAAGTTATCTTCTGGCTTTAAGGTATGATTTCCAAGCTACCAAACTAAAAAAGATTCAGAAGAAATCTGCAAGTATTTGCTGTATGTTTTTAAAAACTAAACAGAAGAAAATAGTGTTATTTCTCACTCATCTCTGCATTAATGCCATATATAAGCATACAAATACACTTCTCAGGTTTCTTGTTAGTTTATCTAAGGATCACAGCAATTAATTCAGACACTTTAGATATTATGTTATCCTGCCAATTTACGTGCATCTAGGATAAATCTTGTAATTTGTTTTGGCTCCTCTGTCTCCTGAACACAAAGATAAATTTGCTGTGTGTCTAGAACTTGAATTCCAAGAGCTGAACACTATATTGTGTTTAATGCACAAGTTTATATGAATTGTTTATCTACTCTGGGTGATTAAGAATTTAGGTCCATGACTTTAGGAGGAGAAGCTTGAAAGAACTGAGTTTGTTTAGCCTTGAGAAGGCTGGGGGAAGTTGTTGTCTACAAATGCCTATTGGGGGGTGTGGGGAAGATGAAGCTGGACTCTTATTGAGGGTGTGCAGTAAAAGCATGAGATAGTGTGAGCACAAACTGCTACAAAGGAAATTCTGATAAAATACTAAGAGAAAAAAACTACTCGTATTGAGAATAGGCAGCCGCAAGTTGCCCAAGGAGGCTGAGGAATCTCCACACTTATATATACTCAAATACTGAAAACTCAACTGAACAACCTGAGCAACCTACCAGACATACTCTAAATGGTGGATTGGACAAGGGTCCTTCCAGAGAGAAGCTCCTTGCAGTCTAAATGGCTTTAACTGTATGCCTAATTCATTAGCTCTGCTGGCCTTACTCAGGGGTGGAACCGAAGTGATGCTGTAATTTAGGCTCAAAATGCAGACCTTACATGATGCCTGACGACAACAACAGGGATTTTTATCAGGGTGCTGATTCATACAAACAAAAGGCTGTTCTGGGGACAAGAGCTGAATGTCCATCTCACCCATCTATCGTAGTTCTCTTGGACCTCCCTGTCTCTTCTGCATGAACTAAACCACTTTACACCACAACCTTGTAGGTTAAACTAGCATCAATTTCAGTTCTTTACAATAGACCAGTTTTAGTTCCTTATACTAGACCATGCCGTTATTTCCAGCAGTGCAGTAGTAGTTACTTCATAAAACACTGACTTCTCCCCACAGCATGTGGAGGGCAGATGGCTGAGAGGAAAAGGAAGCACGGGCAAAATCTATTTCTGAATCAGGAGCCTTCTTTTTTTCTTTCATTGCAACTAAAAATTGGTACAAAAAGTTATGTTCTTGACGAAACTACAAGATGTGCCAAAGGTAAATGTTACCGAGGTTGCTTATCAGACATGATAAGCAATGTGATGTATATAATATAGTTAACAACTTAATTTGTACCTGTTGTGTTCAAACAAATCATCCTATTATCTTTACTTAACATTCTTTTACACCCAGTTAAACTAATCTAGTGAAATACACATACATAAGAATTAGGCCTTTGATATGATCAGTAAATTAAATTAACTTGACTCCAGGAAGAAAAAGATAAGAAAAAGCCTGTCCTTACAAGAAAGGTCACAAACAAAGAATGGAAAGAATGCACATTTTAAAATTCCAGAATATAAAGAAGTAATGGCCCGAGGGGTAAAGGACCTGCATTTTCTGTAAGTTTCTGTCTTTCTGACAGAATTCTTTTTACTTGACACTTTACTGTATCCCAGATTAAGGTCACTTTCTTGTTATACATTCTAACTTGGTATACTTAAAATGCTGCACTTTTATTCCAGAAACCAAACATACTGTATTGCAGCAAAAAGTCCAAAATAAACATGTTAATAGATTGAACTACAACTACATTGGCCAGTGTTGTAAATAGACACATCTTCTTCCCCATTATCCTCTCCCTCCAGTTCAAGGCTCATGTCGAAGACACATCCCTGTATTGACAGGAGGAAAAGACTTCAGAAGTCAATACTTAACACATTGGGGAAGACAGAAGATGAAACCATGAATGTATGAGCACTGTGAGTTACTCAGTTAGGGCTGTGGATATGGAAGAATTGTCTTGCACTGGGGTGACAGCCTGGGAAGCGTTTGTTTTCCGTAATATACCTTTTGACTTAAGGAGTGTGTCTCCTTCTGCTAATTCTGCTAATTTCTTCTGCTAATGCCAAGATCAAATACAATTGAGGAAATGGATGTGCAAAACTAATCTCAGAGCTTTTTACACCTTCTCTTTCCAAAAGCCAGTGTTTTAGCTTAGCTTTCAAAAAGTCCTGTCTATAACATGATCTGCTCACGCAAGTGGGAAGTTTTAAATCGTGTGGATATGTCCTGGAAAGGGTACGGTTAAGTCGAAGTCAGGCAACTCGACTGGAAAAACAAACATTTTCTGTAGAGGAAGAAATGTCCAGTAACCTTGAAGACTGTCAGCAGTGACTATGGTGAAGTTTGTCAAGTTAATTCCTTTGAAATATTTCTGCTTCAGAAATAAAACAAAAAAAAATTTCTTCCACTTCTTGAGTGGATGCATGATTCACCCACTGGCATCCAGCTTGAGCAAAAGAAGACATAAACTTACTTAAACTCTGTCTTTTCAAGTGTTTCTGTAGACTGTCTCAGGTGTTTCAGATTGCAAGTTTGGTTTTCTTAACTGTGTAGAACAATTTGGTTTTCATTCTTCACAAATGATAATCACTCCCAAACAGCTTTACCAGAACCTTCTCTTGCTACCACACCTCACCCACACCTTCTAACAGTCTTGCTCAGTGCCTCACCCTATTGCTACACAACTTCTCCCTTTCTCCTGAGCAGGAAACCACAGTAGTTTCACCTTTGGTTATTCATCTGAGAGTCCTTTGCAAGTCTATTGCTACTCATCTGGTTCATCTCTGTTTTCTTAATCAAAAACAGAGTTTAATGTAAAACTTTGGATGTTATTTATATATCTACTTGAAGCTCTAGAGTAATTACTGCAGAGTAAAAAAAAAAAAAAAAGAAATGCAAATATTATAAATCTTGCTTTATGTTTGGGGGCTGTACTAAACATAATTTGCCAGAAAGCTGCATCTTGTGTTTGCATAGTGTTTATCAGCCTTCACTATTTATAACAGATGGAACTAGGGCATTGTGAATGTTTCTATTAAACAGTAAATGACACTGCAACATAAACACAATATTGTGGAAGTTTTGTCTTGCAAATTAAATTCTAAAATCTGGCAGATAGCTTACAAATTTAAAATCATCTTCTCTTCTCTTCTGTAGACTATAACTATAGCAGATATTCATTGCCACGTGCTCATTGAGGGCAAAATTATTGTTTCATACTCTGAAACACAGGAAAGGGAGGGTAATACTGATAATTCCACAGGGGCCATCACATGGATTTCATGAGGGACTATCACTTATGAAAATAAATGAATGGTCAGGCAACAAGAACAATCTCTCCTGGCAGCTAAAGAAACCTCAGTCTCATTCTGACTCTTAGGCACTTATGCACCACCGCACTTCTGGTTAAAATAGTTTTCCAAACTGATTTTGTTTTAAGTCAATAGACAAAAAAACGGTGTAATCACAACCATCCCACACTGAACAAGTGGCCATTGCTGACCTAGCAGAAACATCCTCTTCCAGTGAATAACGTACTTACAAACCTCAGACTTTGACCATCTGTGAATAATTGTTTACTCATGGGCATTTATGCAAGTCCTTCAGCTGGTAACCATCTCCTCATCCAATTTCCAACATCATCTTTTTTTTTTTTTTCTCACAGGCTGAAGTGTCTTTCCTCGTGGGTCTCCATAGTACCCATCCTTGTTACAGGTCCACCCAAGACTAGAAGTAGACACTCACTCATTGCCTATTATTTCTGCCTTCATTTATTTAAACAAGCAAACAAACCAACCTCATGTGTGGGAATAAAACCATAGTACCATAGTATAAGAAGTGCCAACGACCAGTGAGTCAATGTGTTCAAATCCCCCAACCCTCATTAGTTTATAACCCTTTTGACAACTAGAACCTGGTTGTTTATTCATCTGGTTGGCCTAGATGGCCAAAAAGTGGCACTATCATCTTGTAGCTTCACTCACATAAGAAGTTATATGAGTTTCCACCTCCAAACTCTTGCAGAAGTATTAATCTGAGATCCTATTCACTATAGAGTCCAGGCTTCTAATTACTGGACTTACATAGGATTGTGTTTTATCTTGTCTGCCCCATTTTGTACCAAGAAGGTACAAAAGTGAGACACAGTCCTGCAGACACCAAGGTGAGAGAAGGAGTGAAAGGAGGTGCTCCAGGTGCCAGAACAGAGATTCCCCTGCAGCCCCTGGAAGAGACCATTGTGGATCAGGCTCCTGACAGGAACTGCAGCCCCTGGAGAGCCCATGCAAAAGCAGGTTTACTCTGAAGGACTGCAGCCCATGGAAGGACCCTTGCTGGAGCAGGAGGAAAGTGTTATGAGAAAGTGATGAGATGTTACAGACTGACCACTGCTCAGGGGTGGGGGCAGTAGGTAGAGGAGTTGGGAACAAAGGAATGATTTGGAGCCTGGGAAAAAGTGGTGTGAGAGTGGGGAGAAAGTGGTTTATTTTATGTCTTTTTTCTTATCATCTTACTCAATTTTAACTCTTGATATTAATTTTTCCGAGGTCGTCTGTTTTGCTTGTGATAGTCATTGGTGAGCAATCTCCTTGTGCTCATCTTGACACATGAGCTTTTAATCTTATTTTTAGCTCCTGTCCCACTGAGGAGGGGCAGTGAGAGAGCAGCTGGGTGGGAGTTTGAGTGCTAGCCATGGCTAACCCACCACACCAGTGTATCATCTCTATGCCATCTTTAATTTGATCTCTATCAAATGAGTCCACTCAAAAAGTCACAGTTATAAAAAATATGTGCATGCAATTTTGTGTTCTCTAGCTAAGCCCATGAAAGATTTCACTTGCCATTTTGTGGGTAAACCTGGACACTCCAGCAAAAGACACATCTATAAACCTTACCATTTTTTGATTTCTCAAAGCTTATCCTCAGTGGGTTTCCTCATTACTCATATTTCATTACAGGGCCGGGGTGGAAATGAGTCCCATTACCCTGAATAACTTCTAAAAAAATAGCTCTGGTTCTTTCTATATGTTAAATCTATAAGATGTATGCATAAGTTAGCATTTATTAAGATGTGAATATATAACCACAATTACATTAATATCTTGTCCACGAGTCCCTGAAACGTTGGGGGAGCATCACACTTGCCAAGCAGAGCTAGGCAGTCTTGGGTAGCTTCCTGTAGCTTTCTGCAGCTCAGGCTCTCTGCCACTGTCCCCTCCAACTGAGTGTGATTACATACATGGCTTCATCTGGCATTCTGACAGTTCAAGACATCAGATAATGATAAATTTAACAGTCCTCTTAGTTTCGGGAATCAATATATAAGAGGTAGTATGGCTGAACTTTGGAGCTAATGTAAGTGACATCAGTATAAGACAACACAAGGAATACTGCAAGTGGTATTAGATATTTCAGCTTAAGTATCTTTAAACTTTCCAAAAATATTTACAGTATCCAGAAGTGATTCTAGTGGATCTGAGGCACATGCAGTGTTCAGTCAAGTGGATTGCCCACGTAGTCATTATGAACACATCTGATCCATAAAACTAAGATTCCTAACTGACCTGTATTTTGCCTAGTGACACCTAATTATTTCAGCTATGAAATCTATAAGGCAGCTTAATATATTTTTTAAACTTTTCTTTAAAAAAAACTTTTATCCAATTTCAGAATAGCATTAAACAAATATGGCAATTCAAAATCTGCCGAGACGTTTTTATTAAAGCAGTTGGGGTTTATACTTTTGAAATTGTCTATGGCTGTTGTCTAAGATTTTTTTGAAAAGTAGTTCTTCTATATCTGTGATAGTGGCTCATCTATTGTTATCAACCAAAGCCAAAAGGTTCAACACAATGCTAAAAATGAAGTTACAGTTTGTACCTGAGTTTCTCCAAAAAAGGTTGTGTTTTTTTAATTAAAGCACTCCCCGTGTCTTTATATTTCAAGTTTAAGAATTCCATTTTGCCTGTGAGAGTCTTTTCTTTCTGAAACTTGGCATGACATAACTATGAAAATATTATTAATCTGTGTTGTACATATTCAAGTCTCATCTTTTCCATTACCCCAAAGTACCATAAAAACATAGGGGAGGTATATATCTTAACTGAAAAGCTTAAACTTAATGTTTTGTTTCACAATTCAGCTATTATGCAGGACGCTGAATGGCTTATAACTCTTTGGTCTTTAACTGATACAGGATCACAGCTTTTCTAAAGCTGATGCGGATAGCAAGGCCAGCTATTTCATTCAAGCCAAACAGGGAAACAGTTGCATTTCTGATTGTTTTACTAATGGCAGACAGCAATGGAAATTTAGAACACAATATTTCAGTTGGAAGGGACCTACAATGATCATCTAGTCCAGCTGCCTGACCAGCTCAGGGCTGACCAAAAGTTAAAGCATGTTATTAAGGGCATTGTCAAAATGCCTATTAAACACTGACAGGCTTGGGGCATTGGCCACCTCTCTAGGAGGCCTGTTCCACTGTTTGACCACCCTCTTGGTAGAGAAATACTTCCTGGTATCCAGTCTAAACCTCCCCTGATGCACCTTGAACCATCCCTACACATTCTATCGCTGGATTCCAGGGAGGAGAGCTTAGCACCTCCATACTTCACCTCCTCAGGAAGCTGCAGAGAGCAATGAGGTTGCCCCTCAGCCTCCTGTTCTCTAAAGCACACAAGCCCAAAGTCCTTATCCACTCCTCATAGGAGTTGTGTTCAAAGTTTAGATGAAGTGGCAATACATAACCTGTTTTGAAATTACTGTGTATGCATCTGTGTACACTAGAAGGAAAACACAGGAAACAACAAGAAAATTAATTGTTGTCAGAGAGCAATCCAAACCAGCGAATTCAGAGCAAAGTGTTATCAGGTGAAAGGTATGTCTCCTGGTTTGTATTTTCCACCATATTCAGGGAAACAGAACTTCATGTACATTTTCCTCAAATAAACAAGATTACAGCAAAGACATACCTGATTGAAAAATCATTTTTTTTTCTGAAAAGTCTCAAATATTAAAATATAAAATATATTCTGTGTAGAGGAATTATAAAGGAATGAAGGCAGGTTAATTAACATTGATAATATACCGCTGTGGGCTGGCTTCAGGTGTGGTGGGTTGGCTGACGTGGATAATATGCAGCTGTGGCTGGTTCCTGCTAAGTAGCTAAGTAGCTGTAAGGGGTATGAAAGGGGAGCACTGGGTGAAGAGAGACCTGGAAGAAGCAGAGGGAGGAGAAAGAGTACCTCAGATGTGGGAGAGGCCCCAGGAAAAGCAGAGTGAAGAAGGAGGAGGCCTGGATGAGGAGGGGCTGGCTGGAAGAGGAGCCTGGAGAAGGAAGACTCCAGATGCAGCAGAGGCAAGAAGCAGGGTGGATGGGCCTGAAGAGGATGGAGAAACAGCACAGACAGTAGATGAACTTTTGAAACCTTGTGGGGGATTGGTGCCTGTGTCGAAGCAAGGTGCAGGAGCTACTTACTGAAGTTAACCTGGTATGGGATGGTAAAAGCCTTGTTGTAGCTGGCTAGGCTTGATAGTGCTGTGACATTTCTATACTTAAATACTATATTTTTCTTGTAATTTACCCCAAGCAAAACAGATGAAAGCCATTTTGTCATGCAGAAATGAAGTAATTTTAATTTAGTATTATCTTGATCATTCTATGATATAGCTATTCCTTTTTACTGGATTAATGTTTAATTGTTAAAATCAATCCTGTCAGAGGTAAAAGAATAGAATAGCTTTTCAAAGTTTACACTTCCCTTCTTATCAAACTAACATGTTAAAAAAAGAAAAACTTCCCAAGTTCCTAATGATAAAACATAAAGTGCACAGGGTATTCTGCTGGAATATGGGGGGGAAGCCTTGTTCCTTGCTGTCATGGTTACTGGTATTTTTAATCAAAGATGGTCTAATTTAAAGTGTGTGTTTGAGAAGCCTTGTCTGGAAATCGGAGATCTGTTCCCTCTTGAGTGATTGTCTTAAGCAAAGCCCAAATAAAGGTTTGAGGTTCTCTCTTCTTCCATGTGATCCTTGTATGCCTAGCTATACAATGGTACATTGGTCATGACTTGACCATATCTGAAAATCGGGGTATATTTAGGGGATTTGGGTTGAGTCAAAGGAATGCCTGCCCATGTGAAGATTGCAATGGAGCATGAAGTGACAGGGAGGAACCCAGCACCAACAAATTTAAGTGCCTAGAGGATTAGACCAAGGTTGAATTTATTGCTATGGGGGATGTACTGAGTTTGCGTCATTTGAAAATTATTTAGCTAGACTAGATTCCTTCTGATCATGTCATTTTTCTTCAGATGTGCCTATTGATGTAGGCAACTACTGCCCTCTTCCCATATTTAAAATCTGTTTATGACTTGTTGTACAATAACAGCAGTCAAAAACAGAGTGGCCCCAAAATGCGAGGTGATGAGCTGTGTGGCTTAGAGGTGTTGCTGAGACAGATTAACTCTCCTGGAGTACAACTGACCCACCTTCTGGTCGATTTTTTTTTTTTTTTTTCCTATGGAGTGTGGCAATGCAGCAACCACAGTGAAAAGTTGTGATACAGGGAAGTAATACTGTGACATCATCATTCAAATGTCACCCGGTTTAGTACCCGGAGACCACAGAACTCTAGTAGCAATGCTTCTGTGCTTCCCTTGGCAGCTGGGGAACATCTCTCACCTTTCCCTGAGGAGGAAAATCTATGACAACAGCTCCGAAGCATGCTGAGCTTGAGAAAATCTGTCTCTTTAAATCTGCTTTACCAGCTTTGCCCATCAGAGGTTTCCTTTTGCATCAATGGTGAAAGCTAGGAACCACATTCAGGTCTTCTGAGGTCCATTTGCAGCTACCCACCTCCTCCCTGTATTCGCAGCACAGACATCTCGCATGCCTTGCATCACTCTACTTTAAGTAAAGGCTGGGCCTCTGCTTTTCAAACACCATGAAGATGTAAAAGAAACAGTCTAAATGTGGCCTTAAGTTTCCTGGGGAGTGAAAGAGACTTCTGCATCACAGCACTGCTTTGGAATATGACACTTAGGCTCAAATGATGGTGCACATTTGAAGATTCTTCAAGTCAAAATTAACTGTGTCCAAGAAGTGAAAATTTGGCTTCTCTCCTACTGTACAGGAAATCGCTACAAGCTTTTTTCAGGGTCCAAAACTAAAACAGAGTTTGAGTTCAGATGCAAGATTGTAATAAAAATAAAACCCAGGGATATTCTTTCTGAAAACAAATTTCTAAGTATGCAAAGTACAAACATTCCAACATGCAATTACATAAACTATTTAATTTTGCAATAAACCTCAGTAAAATATTAAATTTTTAATGTTCCTTTATCATAGAATATGCAAATAATTACAAGTCTACATTTGCCAACAATAGATGGCACTAGTAATTCCTGCATTCACCACAACATTATTTAATGTTAGTGTTTTAACATATGCAAACCGAATCATAACTGCCTAAGCAATATAAAATGATCAGCTCTGCTCTAAAACATTTATATAGATTTTTTTCTCATAGCAAAACAGACAGTTATGATGGCAGGAGCAACATCTCAAAAATATTTTACTACTTAAAATGATTTATCTTAACTGGGAAGTAGGAAAATATTCCACTCTCAATTACATTGGTGTAAATCACAATGTTCAATGCCGAAGAATAAGAAGAGGATTCTGTTTATTAGCACCCATAACGCCTGTTGTGTACTTACATAGGAGCAGTAATATTATTTTTACCTTTAATTTAAAAATCAGCAAAGTAATTTTAGACATAGGTCTACCTTAGAACAGTGCAAAAGTCACTTTTAAGTGGACACAAAGCTTTCTGGTGTGGGTTTTTTTTTGGTTGGGTTTTGTTTGGGTTTTTTTTTTTTTTGTGTAACAGGAACATGCCTGCGCCTTCAGGAGAGGAACCACATGGGTTTTCCTTTATGGAATCCAGCCTCAAGGGCTAGTTAGTGTGAGAGGTGCTGCAAAAACACCACGCTAAGAATGCTGCTATAGTTTATGAGGGATTTGGACTATGACATGCACACCTTAACACAGCCCTAGGTTAGACAACCAGGCTGTTATTTAGCAATGCCAGAAGGCTATTAATCTCTGTATAAGATGATATATACGCTACATTCCCTATGTTCTTTAGCAAGGTGAAGGTAGGATTGAAATCAGCTGACTAGCAGCTGGTGCGAGAAGACTAGGCACAAGATTTATAGGTCTGAAGTACTGAACAGAGCACAGAGGACAATTTACTTATGGCATATAAGGATTCATGTATTAGCAAATCAATCTTCTTGTGTCTATGGTTTCCATGATAGAACAATTCTTCATTAGCATGTGGATTGTTGAAGTGTCTTTGGCAGACCAAAAGAAAAGGAGGAGGGGGGCAGGAATGTGGACTTCACATGAAAACGGTTATTCGTGCTGATATTACAGAGATGTAAGAATAACATGGGGATGACTGATCTCTGTCTAAACTGGAATAGCCACAGGCTATTTGCCATCAAATGTCTTCCTTAGTATAGACCAGCACCAGCTTAGATCTTCACCGTCATTACAGGGCATTATAATGAAAACTGCTTTGTAAGTCTTTAGGCGGTAAAAAACATGACTTCAGAAATGAAAAAAGGTGTGATGTAACAGTGTAGTAACTACAGTTTCAGGTTACTTTTGCCATTATTCCCCCACTCACCCATTATCAAAACGCACTGTTGGGCATCACAACTTAATAACTGTTGAATCTCAGTGACAGTCCTGGGAGGAAAGTGCCATGAGGTGAGTCAGGGAGTCCTGCATGCACCTCTGAAATATAGTCCTCCTTCTCTAAGTAATACAGAGAGTTCATTGCATGTACTGTGGCAAATATCCAAGCTTCATGCAGTGTTGAACTTTAGATGAAGTCAGCATGTTTGTAACAGCCAGGCTTAATCAGTCCCATTGTTTCGAAAAATCAGCTCTAAACAGACCTTAGAAATAACCATTCAATTTCTCGTTTAATATCTTTATTTTTAATTGGCTTGTTGCATTCTTTATGTGCATTGAAATCCTAGTATGCTAGCTCCTGTGGGAAGATAGTACTCAGCAATTTGAAGTCATTAGCCGCTCTGAACACTGGGGATCTGGTTCTCATTTATGTTACAGTCGCTTTATATTGCTCAGGCAATAAATTGCATTTACACCCAGTAAATGAGCAACTGGAGTAGTGTAAAGTAACTTTAGCACGAACGAGAATTAGGCCCAAAGCCTTCGAAGTTTTTATAGCAACTGTGTTATTCATCTCAATTGGTGAGACAGGGATTGATTGACAAGCAAATAGCAACACGGTATTACCTACTTTGGATGAAGAATTGAGCCAGGGATTAGAAAACTCCAATTCAGTGAAGGAAATCAGACTGGCTATTAAAAGTCTGAAGTCCAACAAAACACTAAGGCCAGATGGTTTCAGCATACATTTTTACAATCAGCTAAGTATAAAAGATGAAATAGCTCCCCTGCTAGTTAAAGTATTTCAAAATTATTTACAGAGGGGAATTAATGCTAATGAGTCGTGTAGCTAACTCCCTACATACCAGACTGAAAATTTACCACCCTCAAGTTTAGTCCCAGCCAATGCACCAGAAAGTTTCATCTTTTGAAAATGGAAATAGGTTTTCCTTGTTTTACCATGTACAACTAACCATTTCAATTTCACATTGAAGAGGCTTAAAGGGAAGTAGGATAATAAGGGACAGAGCTAATACCAGAAACGTCCTCAACCTGAAGGTTATTTTCATTGTAATTCCCACAGCTGGAAGATTTACTGATAAAACATAACATACAGTAGAAGTGTATTATGGAGAGGAATGATATTAAAGGTATATGCAAGAGTGGTTCAGGGGAATACAGACCTCTTATCTCTAGGTGAGTGGCTTGAAACCATGTTGGGACAAAATGCAGATTTCGCCATTTGACGATCCTGTGAGGCAGCCACTGACAAGATAAAAGTACTAATGGGCCACCTAACTGCACGTGTAGGTGAAAGACTGAGAATATTCTGTTCTCTTTACCTGAACATATTTATCAACCATTTTCCCAGACATAATTGAGTAGAACTAACCCAATCAGGACTTTATAATAAAGAACAAAGGAAAGAAAATTACCCCACTATGGACTTTTAGTTAGCTTAGCCAACTCGGTAGAACCATGATTTTATAAGGACTTTTTCCATTGCATGCATATAAAGGAATACAATGTACTCTGTGGCTATTAATTGAAGATTGGATAACATTCCTGATCCTTCAAAAAAACATTGATTTGGGGTAGGGGAGAGCAGAAGATTAACGTTTCTTTTCAGAATATTTTTTTCTTGAAAACAAGAAACTTGACTAACCAATTAGTAACTTGGGTGTTCTATCACACAAAGAAAAGGTGAGATAATTAATTTTTTTATCACATTTAGAGCGGGCTGGATATCTGATGAGTTAGATGAACAGCCTTGGGTGAGACACTTCTTGACGCAGATGCTAACTCAGATCCAGGCTATAAGCAAGTGTTGGTATTTCAGGACTCCCCATTTGTTTCCATGGTATAGGAAAAATACTCACCCCAGCCCTGGTCTGCTCTCCAGATGCTGAACTAGTGCAGTGAGCTAGCTCAATGCAAAGGGGGGGGGGGGGGGGGGGCGGTGTTGGGTTGGGTGTTGGTGTTTGAGGTGGAATAGAGTCACCATTAACTGCCTTAGGCCAGCTTTCACCATGTGGCCCATAGAAGAGATGGGTTTAGACAAGAGAGGATTTGGCAACAGCATTTGGATATAAGGTATATTGAATATGTTACATCCTCTCACCCACCACATCTGGATCTATAATCCCTTTTCTTCAGCCTGAGAACCTAAGTCAGTAAACTGCAGTGTCAAAGTAGGGTCGACACTATCTTTTCTCTCATTTCACTGTTACAGCTGCATTTTAGCTACTGCTGCTTGTTTGGCTCAATTAATAGAGGCTTAGAAACACAATTTTTTGCTTAAGTTTGAGCTGTAGCTATCCAGATAAGTGAGACTGTTTGGCGCACACTGGCCTCAAAATGCCACACTGACTAGATTAACTTTCTTCAAATTTAACAACAATGAACTTACCACCAGTCTGTCTGTTTTTTGTTGTTGTTTTGTTTGTTTTGATAAAACCTTAATTTCAAATGAAGTTTCTGCAGTACTAAATGTAGAATTCCAAATGGGGCCCATTTTCCAACAGCCACTATACAGCTGTAGCTTCTACTACTACCTTCTAAATTGATACAGTGCCTTTATTGGAAAAAAAACAACTACAGTGATCAGAGTGATTTTTAGCAAGTGGCAAAGGATATCTACAAAACCAACTGTGTTGAAATGTCATCAGGTGCAACTGGGGAATGCAGGAATGTGACATATTTATTCCTGTAATCTCAGAAGTGTTTAAATGTAAATACAAAGTGTGTGTGTACAAGCTTATATGTTTTTATATATATATATATTTATTTATATATATAAGTATGAAAAAAAAAATCACAAACTTTGCCTCCAAGCTGGTTTTATTCAGAAAAGTATTGAACAAATCTTAAGGATAGGACCTGCAGCAATGCCTTAGTATGCATTCAGGGTTTTTTCTGTTGTCACTCACAAGGGGATTATTACTTCTTTGAATGTATCAGCCCTGTCACTCCCAAGGGTCCAGCTAAAGATTGCTGTGAACCTGCTTCCCAACAGAGGGACTTGGTTTTGCATTTGGTAATGTGTCCCATTCTAAATTAATGCAGAATTTCTGTATACAAATTTAAAATTAAGCTTTTGTCTCACTAAGTGGCACAGGTAAAGTAGACTGAAATCTGAATTAACAGATTTATATTTCTCTCCTCTCCACAGATAAAAATCTCACTAATAATTGCACTCCCTTAACTGATTCATTTCTCTTAGGTACAACTAGCTTATCATTTGATCTGTATTCTCTCTTCCATTAAACTGCAAACAATTTAAATATACGGCTTGATCAAGGTCTTTTCAATTGCTCATCTTACAAATAGAGGTAATCCAAAATGAATGAGACCTAGAATAAATTTCTGCTATTAGTCATATATAATTACAGCCAGACAAATGCTACTTTTTTCTAAGACTGCATTCTGGATCTGTGCTAGCAACACAGGTTAATATAGCATTCAATTTCTGCTTTTGCTTTGTTTCAATTTGACTTCAGTTACAATTCTGTGGTATATAACAGCAACTGACCTAACCACTTCTATATTCAAAGAAACTACTATCAGATACATCATTTTAATAGTCTGGACTTGGAGGAAGGTCAAGGCATTAAAGCTTCTGCAGAAATCACTAAATGATTTTAGCCTGGGTGAGAGAAAACAAACAAAGAAACCTCAGTTGTACAGAGAAACATGTTTTTAAAATACATCTTCAGAAAAGGTAAGAGGTTTCCTTCTGGTCATTTCCTGAACAACCCTCTCCTGACTTTCCCTTCATTGAGTTATTCTCCTTGGCTTTTCAAACCCTTCTTCAACCTACCCGCATCTTCAATTTTGAAGTAAGTCTGATGTCTCTAATACCAGACAGCTCTGGATTTTCTTTCTTTTAGCACCAGCACTGCCTAAAGTGGAAAAAAGGAGAAAACAGAAAGAAAAAGCAAAGGAAATTGAACTTACATTTGGAGGGAAGTTGTCATCATGAGAACTGATGGCAGCTAGGTTCAGTATTAGGTTTCTACCACTTCCGTGACTTATGCATGGGCTGCTAAATGACTAAAGGCCAAACAGCAGGACGTACGAGTAAGTACTGAGCAGCACTGTTGTACCAGTTATGGGTCCAAATTAGCAAAGCTCAGCTAACAGCTGATTCACTTGTGTCAGTAATAAGCAGAGTCACTGAAAAGCCTGGGGGAAATTCTCTAAAATCCACTTTATAATCCAAAACATGAGATATAATTCCTGACAGTAGCAGCATGCACAGCCAGCAATCAACTGGCACTAACTGCAAGGAATCGCACATGTGCAACCCCTTGCAAACAGCAAATAAAGGCACATTCCTCAGCGATATCCACCAACGATAACTGTCATTAATATTTACTGCCTAAGTTAATAACAAAATCATGTTAACTATTAGGAAAAGTCCATTTCCACTTCTATGTTTTCAGTGTACCTCAGCTTAAATATCTTAACTGCACGCAGTATTGAAACCCATCAGATTCTAGTGCATCTTCTGAGACTTGGTTAATCAAAATCTTTTTTTGTATAAAAATTCAGTAAACTGGAAAGTAGCTGTTCAGGAAAATAAAACATTTGGTATATGCTGCTTCCTAAATCATGGAGAGGAGGAAGAGGGGAGGAAAAGGCATTAACAGTCTTGACTGCTGGGGCAGTCACATTTAGGGCTGTGAGCAATCAGGGGCTGATTCTGTTCACAGTGATGTTTTAAGGTCTACAGAAGTAGAAGAATGAAGCCATCAGAGCAGTAACTTTTCAAAACTAAGACATGAGACTTGTGGGGTGAATTCAGTCTTCACTCTGCACTGTGGCAAATCAAGTACTGTTATCTCACCAGCCCCCAATATATTGTCCCTTTTCCATGAGAGGGGATTTCCTCCAAAGCCATCTGTATCAGCTGTTTCTGTCTGCTGATCTCTTCATTTTCACTGGAAACACTTTCTCTTCTCAACAGATAGAGGTTTCCTTCCTCTCAGTTCCTTTCTTTTTGAACATTTTCATTAGAAGAATGAGAAATAACTGGTACGCAAATACCGTAGCTGATCCTACTTTCACTCTTGACATGCAGAAACAGATACAGTTTGAAAGAACAAATTAGTTTGTACAGTTTTCCTTATTGCATATTAAAAAAAATGGACAGCAAATATAACAATTTAACAAACACATTAAGACTGACATACCATTACTTACTAAACTAAAACTGTGGTATTACAACCACCAAATTAAAAATATCGTTGCAAATAAAATCAGCAAGTTGATGGTGGTTTGATCTAGATTATCAGATTAATCCAACTAGGAGTCAAACCCAGTTATAAGGCTGAGACAAGAAAAAACTAATTTTTCCTAGTCCTGTGTTGTGAAAAAAATAGTTGTATCTCAGTTTAATCCAACTATTTTGTTTCCATTTTTTCCATAGAAGTAGGGATTTTCTGACAGTGATTCAACTGTTGTGACTGCTTTCACAGAGTTATGTGTAGACTGGATATTCTCAAGGAAGTACAGAGACCAAATAGGCTTCCTTAGCTACAGTTTCACTGCTGTTTTGCCTTCTTCTTAAATGTCATAAGTGTTCTAGTAGCTATTCCTTTGCTATTCTTATTACCTTCCCTATTGCACATAACATAAAAAGTAAGCAACAGAAATAAAACAAAATTTACTGCAACAGGTTGCTACACACAACAGTTGCTCCAGCAAAGCACTTCTGTAACTTTAGTAGCACTTGCTAACATGAAAGACCAATTTGGGAACTCATTTTAAGGTTTCAGAAAGTATTATCAGAGCTGTTTTTTCACAAGCACATAAACGCATTCTTTGCGCTTTCACGCACCGGCAGAACAAGAAAGCAGTATTCCTTAACATGAAACAGGAAAAAAAGTAATAGAAGGATACACATTGCATTTCTTGGTCTTGAGATCTTTGTTTTATGCAGGTGCTGCATAGAATAGCTGATACAGTAGCTTGCTTAAATTTTTTGAAACCCACATGCATCTAATAGAAAGCAGCAGTTTTGTCTACCTGGCAGAGCCAGGCCAGCCGGTTCTCACCTACACTTGCAAAGGGTGCAGTACCCAAGAGGAGAGAGGGACACTTCTTTTATCTGTTTTAGTTAAGGGCTACATATCCATCTTATGTCTTTGATCACCTCTAGAAGTGATTGTCTTATATGCAGTCTTTGATAAAATTGCTGGGCTTCTTAAATATCTGATTAAGTATCTCAACCTTCATACTGGGTTGTATGCTCTACATACAGTTGTTTCGCAGTTGAGAGGCTGTAGAGCTGAGATCACTTTGGGGTCATAAGCTACACAGGAACCACCCTTGGAAAAATTCCCTCTTACATCTGCTAGTGAGGTAAGCTTCAAAAATGTTACGGATAACTTCTCCAATAACTGGGGTCTAACTAGCCAAACTAATGTCAATCCCCCAAAACACAACAAGCAGGAAATACAGTGTGGACATACTGAAGAAGCAGCACAAGAGTCAACCAGTGTTTGGCATGAGATGGAGCTGAGAACAAAACAGATCCAGTCTCCTCACTGTGCTCTCTAGCACCCTCTGATCAATGGTTTCTGGCACACAGCCCCAGATCTGAGCTGACTCTCTGCTCCCAAAGTGCTGCTGAGGAAGTTAATAAACCTCCCGAAATTCACAGCCCTGGGAGGAATAATGTGAAGCGGTGAGGGTAGCTCTGTGGCGTTCAGCGGGGTGCTGGGACCGAGCCAGAGCAAATGAGCCCAGCTGATTCTGCTGAGGGACAGTTAATTGCCTCTGAAACATGCACACCAGGACTCGCTGTTCACTGTAAGGAGCAGGCTCAGGCTTGTAGGAGTCATTAATTGATCAATCAGCCGTGGAGCTGTTGCTAAAACGGCTTTTGACTTACTAGTGCTGACCCTGGCAGCACGGCGGTTGTGCTCATGCGGCGCTGTGCCTGGGCCTGTAGGCTCTGCGGGTCTGACCCAGACCTGCACAGAGCCAGCTGCCGTGCCCCCCTCCCCCTGCCAGGGCAACCCACCAGCTGCACACTCCCCCACAATAACCGAGGGTTAAACATACCGGCTGCACGCAAACCCCAGGCAGAAGAGGTGGCATAAGTCTTTCTACCTTCTCTTAACAAAAAAACTGTATTTGAATAATTCTTTAAAAATTACTAACGACCTTGTGAACTCCCTACACTCACACTGATTCATCTTTTTACCAGCAGATGCCAGGTCATATATCTTTGCATGAGGGAAATATGTTACAAGATCTTATCAAGGGGCATTTCCATGATCTGCTCAGTAATTTGTTATCTAAGCAGAAATTGCTTCTACAGCTTCTTACACTAAATTTTATTTAACATCAGATAATTCCACTTAAATGTAAGGTATTTCTTTAACAGACAGCTTTTCCCCCATTCCTCATGGACTCTTTAGCACTTGCATTTACTGCAACTGCTGGTAGCAAATTTAATAGAACTGCTGGCAGCAGTTTTTCAACAGAAAATACTTGCCTGCAAGAAACCTCTTCCTCATCTCCTTTCTGTTTTTTTCTTATTTAGGAGGACAGGAATTTAGTAGCTTCCTCCATGCTTTGCAGTTCTTTCTCTAGACCACCTGCTGGAGTTTGTTACAGCTCCGCCATTACACGTATGACATTTATTTCTGCAGAATCTTCCTTAAAAACTGTGTCTATGGTTCTATTAGATGGAAGTAATTCCATATTTGCAGTCTCACTGACATGAAATTCGATTAATTTTGTATTATGATCAGAAACATGGAATAGATTTGATTTTGCAGGAAGTTGACATTTCAGCCAAGAGAGATGTCTGTTATACTGATTTATCTGATTAGGGCAAAATACTGTGAAACATTTTTCCATTATGGTACTTATCTGCAAGACAGAGATTTCTTATTTATGTATCAGCAGAGGGAAAGCGCTTTGACCTAGGGATTAAGAAACTGGATTGTCCCCTCTTCACATTGCTATATGTCTGTGTACCTCAGAAAGCTTACTGTGTAGCAAATGCTCAGACTTTTCATTAGAAATTTGGCAATTAACACCCCCAAATTCATCATAAAGTGGCACTGCATACTAACTCTTTGCTAACGTTTTGGCAGAGCTGGACAAAATCCCTCTCTCTTTTATGGCAGACTGGAGCTTCACCTGCTCTGGCAGAGTCCTGATGGAATGAACACAGCAAACAGGAATTCGGATATTTGCTAGGAGGGCTGAAAAGAATTCAAACTCTGCTGATGGCCTATGAAAATTAACCCTGTGGTCATATAATAGTCATGACCCCCTCCAGTTTTCTTTTAGAATATGTGTTGTTTAATTTGTATGCCTCTTGGTATAGGACTTCTAATTAAGCAAGTATAATCTGTCAATGATGGCATCACATGCTAAGCGTATTTTTTGATCTCATTTATAAAATATTTCACTTCTATCACTTTAATAGCATTTCACACTTTATTGATAAGTCTTATGACATAGTGGCAATATTGGAAGTTGAGAAACTTATATAGTGTATTGGTATTTGAATAACAAAGCAAACATTGTGAATCTCTGCCTGCCTTTTATGCCACCTTCCATTCAAGGATTATTTTCTTTTGTTACAACACTTCCATGAGTTTCCATGGGATTACACAAGTATTGCAGAAAAACATGGTCTTTCATTATTTTCCATTTTGGTCTGGGCAATTTGGTCAGTTGGGGTCAGCTGTTCCAGCTGTGTCCCCTCCCAGCCTCTTGCCCACCCTCAGCCTACTGGCCTTTGGAGGAATGGGGAGAAGGTAAGAGATAAGAGACAGCCTTGGTGATGTGGGAGCACTGCTCAGCAATAGGCAGTGCACTGGCAAGTTATCAAAACTAGTTTATCCCCAGATGTGAAGCACAGTGCCATACAGGCCGCTATCAAGACAGTTAACTCCATCCCAGCCAGACCTGATACAGTGAGCTTCTTACCGGCTTCTGTATATGTGAAATCTCCTATGGTACTTCCCAAAAGATCTGATGTTTCCTTCCTTCTGCTACAAGTTTCCTAAGGCTGGCAAGCATTCAATGTCTGCATCTGTGTTTTCTTACTCACTATGCCACTAGGTATATATTACTTCACTTTCAAAAGAATGGCTTATATTTATTATAAGCAATTTAATATAAAGACAAAGATTTATTTTTTTTCCTCAAGCCAGACTGTTTGCAAAGATCATGAAAGGATACTTTGGATCTACAGCTCTTCATGCATTTTAGGAATTCAGTTTTTACAATCACCTGTCAAAGATAACCGTAAAAGCTATAACCTATTAAAAAAGAAAACTTAAGAGACAAATTTCTTTGATATGGCAAATAGTTCTTGGCAGTGAAAGAAAGAAGCTGTGATGTGAGCAGTTCTCTTATTTTGCTTGTTATAATAAATGTCATCCTACAGATGGAATCCAAGCAGTAATTCCAAAAATATTAAATTATCTACTTTAAAAAATGAGTCAAGTGAGTCCTCCCTTTTTAAAGACTGTGAAAAATAAATTATCTTTTTTTCAAACTTGCCAGTAGAGAAGGGGATAAGCAGGAAGTACAACTGATCTCATCTAAAGTCTTACAGTCAAGAACATTTATTACAGGGTAAGGCAGAAAATGAGAGATGCTTATAAATGAAATCCAACTGTCTCTGCAGATGCATTTCACTGAAATACTATTCAAATTGAAATTTTAAAACCTGAGTTTGGAAAGCATAAGCCATGCTAAAATAAATCTAAGCTGATATATTCATTTGTAACAAAACGAATGTGACACATCATGGCTATGACGATATGTAATTTCACCCTGAGAATTCGGTTTTCAGGGGTGATTTAATTTTCTTTAAAACATTATTGAAAACTACAAGACAGATTAGAATAAATATCCTTGCCTCATATGGATATTAATTTTGACAATGTTCACCCTACAACTGAAATCAATAGGCAAATCCACTATTTGCTAAGTCATCTCTGGTGGAAGGTGTTGATACATAATTATTTAAATGCTCAGTAGGATTATCACTGTAATGTTTAAAGACTGAGCAGGAGATAGGATAAAAGCTAGGAAAGTCAGATGATTTATACCTGCTTCATTATATATTTTTTCTGGCATTAATACAATCCACAAGAAGGACGCTAACTCAACCTAATGCTTTCTGTAAAGTTTGTACATAAGGTATAAGACATGGTAAAGCTAAACTGCAGTGAGAGGTGTGTCCATGGTATGGAGCTGTTTGATAAACGCTGTTGCAGTATCTGTCTTAGACAGTCCCCAAACTGTGCCTATTAAAGTCAGTGTAAATTTCTTACTGCATCTATAAGCAATGGAGAAGGCCTAGATTCTTTACACCTACTTTTACAATCTGCTTGATACTCTCAGATACAGTACTGTCCTCCCTACAATTGTGTGTGTTTATGCAAATGCACACAGACACACATGCAATTAAGACCTAGATGTGGGATTGAATTTTGTGCCTTCACACTCAGATATCTACCAGAATGAGATACTGTGCACCTTTCAAATGACCGGAATGTATAGTCTTCATTAACTAAGCTTCATTAAAATCACAGCTCCAATATTTTCCTTCAGCAAAGCATTTAATCCTGTGCCAACTTTAAGCATGTAGGTAGTCCTGTTGAGCTGACGGTGCTCCTCACATGCTGAACTTAAACATATACTTAATTGCTTGATTTGGGGCCAGAATCCTGAGAACCCAGTGGTAGGGAGCTGTGGGTGGGTGAATGCACTCTGCTAAGCCAGACACTGCTCAGGTTGTAATGGCTTAATTCAAAACTCCTTCTTTCCAACAGGCCGAAACTTTGAAGAAGCCAAAAGTTTGTGCGGTTGTTTGAAAGGATCATCATGGCTCAAAACTGGAGACAACAGGGGGAGCGAGGTAGCAGTATGGACTGGATATAAACCAGAAAAAAATAGGATCAGAAAGAACAAGAAGATTATGAGATACAGCAAAATGTCAAAACTAATAAGAGGAGATTTCAGCTACCCAGACACAAAGGCACAGGGACACAATGAGAGAAATAAATCAAGCAAGTCATGTACTATATTCTCAATGTATTAAAAGGTGGCAAGACGAAAGTTCTGACTTTCAACAGTGCAGCTGTTAGGAGACAGAGGTGGAGGACTCACTAATGACCATAATCCAGCTGGATTCATTACTGCAGACTGAACCTGCAAGAGGAATAAGAAACCCCCGAGGACTTTGAATGTAGAAGAATGGGGAAGTGCTGGAGAGGATCCAGTGGGTTAAGTGTCTAATGGGGGGAGTGGGAGGAGGGAAGGACACAGAGGAAATGGAAACTGTTCAGAAAGCAATTACTGCATATCCAAGGGTGATGTGTATTATCCAACAATATGTACACTAGGAGGAGAAAAAGAGCATAGCAAATAAACACAGAATTGAAAAAGATATTGAGAGATAAATAAAAAAGATACATAAGAAGCGTAAAATTTCAGGTGCAGAGGAAGAACAGAAAATATATACAATTAATTTAAGATAAAAGAAAGCAAAGGTACAAAAAGTGCAAGCAGATAATGAAATGAAGATAGAAGTAGACTAATATCAGAGTATATGCCTAGCATATGAAAGAAAAACTGCAAAGAAAGCAGCAAGTTTTCAGGGTGAAACCAAGGCAGCATGATAGTATGAGCTAGTTCAAGCCTCAATCCTCATGGCTCATTTTAATATTACTGAAAGGGTTAAAACAATCAAGAAATTGGCAACACTTGCTTTTAGACAAAGTTTTCTCCATTTACAACATACCAGGAAAGGGACAATCCTGATATCCCCATCTCGCAGCCCAGCTGACATCAAGACAAGTAAATTCACAGCATTATCCCAGACCTTCCCCCACAACCTTTCACCTTTCCCACAGTGCCCCAGTGAACAAAAAGTAACTGCATATCATCCTTAGCAGTACCTATATATCATCCTTAGCAGACACTGCACAGTGCTTATAGTTGCGTCTTCCATTGCCATTCCACCTCCACCTTGCACAAGCCAGAAATTGAAAAATATAGGAAGCACTGGGTTTGAAGAGTTCTAAACAGGATACATTCACACTTTCAGGCCAGTTCCACTATTACAATCATCATTAAGATGGGAAATGTACTTTGGGTGTAATTATGTTTGTTATGGATTTGAAGTCATTGCATCGTTGCCATTGAAATTATATTTCCACTGGGTTTGCTTCTTTACTATGGGTGACATTTTAGTGCCTTACTTCCATCGTAAGTCCTATCAACTTACAATTGTAAGCAGGGTAAAAGTTGTCCTATCAACTTACAGTCTTCAATACTTCTAAAAGTTGGCTTCTACGCGTGACCTCTCAAGCAGCTTGGCAGAAATCCTGCAATGAAGATGACTCTAGAGGCTTGTTCTTGTCCTGTGCTGCCATCACCATAGCTAAGCAGAATTACTTAAATGATTTTTAATTCTTCAGCTTTCAGATGCCTTTTATACTGTCCAGGAGGCAACTTAGGCTACATCTATGTGAATATGTAAGTTATCCTGGGAACATTTTTTCACCCTGAAACCTGGTGCAAAAGGGCCCACCTCCACAATGTTAAACTCTTCATCCCTCAAAACCAGGACAGCTGCATGCAAACTCTCTATTGAAAATGGTCCCATAGGTTCTGAACTGTGCCTGGGAAATTTTGGAGAGACAGTTAGTTTGCCTGGGCCAAAAACATTCCCAGAAGCATCCTGAAAAATATAAATATCTACAGTTAAGCTGCCATGCCAGGCAGCGTTCCTCAATATTACTTAAGACTGTTGACATGGGCCTTTGTGAAGAACTTCGTTCTAAAGACACTTCTCCTTCTGTCGCTCTACTAACTGAGGAAATCTATGGACACTTTTCTCCCCAAGTCAGTCTTTGGCCTCTTCTCCACCCCCCAGCTAACAGTCTAAGCTCATACTACCAAAATAAGGCAAAGCAGGATGGTTCAGGTCAAAGGACTTGTAATTTCTTGGAAGTATTATAGTTTACAGCATTAGGATCTACAGTCTTTCACATCTACTTGGTAGAGTCTCATAGGACTGTATTAACCTACTTCCTAGGCTTTTGAGCTGCCCAAAGTGATGTTCCTAGAGCCAACCCTTCCTACGTAAACATGTTTTCTCTGTGGCAACATATTTCTGCCCCAAAACTACAATTGTAATTTAAAAGCAATTGGAAAAAGCATCAAAAAAATAGACAAATATCCCACAAAATCACCCCACCCCTATATTAACAAGTGAAGTCAACAACAGAAAATCTTTGGCGAAGAGCAGAAGGCTATGTCTCCTAATTTCCTCCTATATTTGAACCACAGCAATAAACTGGATAGGACAGTGTTGTTACTTTAATGACTTCTGTTTAGATGTTTCATTTTGTTAAGCAGATTTTCTCCAAGATTTTTCATTCAAGATTCTGTACTGGTTTGGAAAGCAAAATACAACATAGCCAAAGCCAGCAACGTTAAATGACAGGTGGCAATCGGAGCAAGGTTGTATAATTTGCAAAACTGTTCCAGTAAATCAAATGTTGCATTTGGAAATAATAGATAGGAGGGCAGATACTTGCTTATCACCATTCATAGTGGAAGTACAACTGCAGCTCCAGTTCTGTTTGAGATGGTGCAGCACACAGTGGGATACAGACAGAAAAGTAATAGTCAGAGATGCCGCTTCAAGCCACAAGAGAAATCATGGACTGATTTAACAGACACAAAAAGCCCTTGATA
Organism: Falco rusticolus; assembly: GCF_015220075.1. Taxonomy (NCBI): domain Eukaryota; kingdom Metazoa; phylum Chordata; class Aves; order Falconiformes; family Falconidae; genus Falco; species Falco rusticolus. The sequence goes on along the minus strand of NC_051188.1, from coordinate 37,510,562 downwards.
TTCATGAGTTTCAGTAAATGCTGATAAAAAACTTCTGATGTTTAACCCTTTGTAACTGAGGGTTGGTTTTGTTCTTGCTGCAGTATATGTGCACACTCTTTTGTGGAACAAAGCTAGTGAAAACATCCACTGGGGAAAAAGATGAGAACCATATACACCAGGTTTTGTAATGTACCACTTCTGTACAGTGTAGTGCAATTAATTCCCTCATGACAGATTCTGAAATGAGGAAATATGTAAAATATGTATAAAATATTTGGACGTATTTTATTATCTCTGTGACAACAGAATTCTTGTGCTCAAGCATCTCCAAGTTCACCCTGTTCATTCAGAAAAATAATGTTTGTCTCATTAGAGTTTTCTTTAAGACAAAACAAAACCTGAAAGCAATCCAGATCTCTTATTTTAAAATTGCAATGTTGAGAAGAAATCCAAACTTGTACTTCATTGATGGTTATACTAAATTACTTTGTTCATTTGCTTACATATAAAACATGTTCACTGCAGTTCAACACATGAGAAATCTAATGTACAGAGAGGCTGTTGCCTTTTATACTACTTTAACGTGAAAAAAAATATATGTAATAGTATAACACAAATCTATTGATCTCAATCACAACAAAATACATTTGACTAAAGATATCTCTGTTCATTGAATTGTGAGGCTATAAACCAATGTGTGTATGTACAGTCCTTTATAATTCCAGTCAGTAGCACACATACTGTATAGAAATGGGTCTTCATTTTTACTTGCTGTTCTTTAAAGTTCTACATCTGTAAGAATCCTCAGTAACAGAAGTAAAGCACTTAAAGCACTCTGGACTCCTCTGCACCTTCAAGCAATAAATAAGTAAGACCCCAGCCCTGAAAGTTAGGCTAAAACCTTGCTCTTGCAAGGAGACCTTCTGATTTCAGTAGTGTTTCACATAGATCAAGTTTAAAGATAAAGGTTTAAATCACTAATTGCAATAATTTGCCCATTTTATTTGCATAACTCTTTTTGCTACAAAGTACACTGAATTTCACGACATGGAAAACTAGGACATTTGGAATAAACTTTTTATTTGATTTTTTTTTTTAAACAGTTGAACATATATTTTATTTCTTCAAAAGAAAAGCATTTGAAAAAAAATACTTTGTTAAAACTGTAAGTATAAAAAATATATTTTTCCTGAAAGTTTTTTGGGTGAACTAAATTATACTGGACATATATAAATAAAAAAAAAAGCAAAGAAGAACGTGAAAATATATTACTAGTGTAATTCATCAAAAACAGTTGACACTTCAATCTAATCCAGAAATGAAAACACAGAACTTTATAGAGTTATAGGAAGTAAGCAATTTAAACATACCATGGCACAAGGTCATCTAACAATAAAGCCAGGAAGATGTTCTCTTTTTATTCACTCTCCTTCACTCCTTTAATCCTTCTGAATCTATCAAGTACAGATTAATATAAATCTTTTTAACAGCCAGAGGTGATCTTCAAATCAGATAATTAATAGTAGTGGTCCAAGAGTTGTATAACAGGTCCATCTTTCCATTTTAATATAAAATGAAAGGGCATTGTATGTAACTAAGCTGTCACTCTGGGAAAGGTTTCTTTTTATATAATAGAGTAATACATGTCTTAACTAATTAGCTTATTATTTTAAAATGTAATTTTTGGTAAAACTCACTGAGATAGTTCATCTTCCTCAAAAGGTTGCTGATGTGGAAAAAACCAATTTTCAGAATACACTCACCGCTGCTCATTCAAAACACTCACTTGCCAAATCATTCCAAAAGTAGTCAAAGCTAAATCTATGAGGCAGAGGAAATACACTCAATTTGTTTTGGAAGTAAACCTCCAAGGCCATTTCATAAGCAAAAATCATATTCATGTCATACAGATACTGTGGTTAAGTTTAGGATTCCAATTAGGCCTGTAGAGCTTTCAATACTCTGGAAAAAATTACTTCACTAATCTGTATGTAAATACTTCAGTAAAACCACTGAACAGTGATCAAGTTCAGTATTAACATCAGAAATTACAGATGGCACCTGAAAACATACTGTCTAGAAGAATGATCTGAGTTCAAGCAGATGAATAATCTTTGATTTCAGCAGCCTATAAGCACCAAGGAAACAACTGCAGTGTTGTATCCATTAAATCTTAGTGTTATATATAAGAAAAATGCTGAATATTGAAATACAGCTAGTGGTCTGGCGACAGCAGGGTAGGTGGTAGACAGTCTGCTGAAAATGGCAGCTTGAAGAAACTCATGTTAGGACTATCAGACCTATGCTGTACAGTTCAAATTGGCAATTAAGATACTACCTGTGGTTGCACTTCCATTACAAACTGTTAAACAAGGAAAAAACCCCACCTAAATAATGCCTCTATTTCTAATGATATGGTTGTCTTACTGAAAGCATGTTTAGGTAGATGCAACAGCACATTTGCTTGCACCAGTGGGCAGAATTAGCAAAATACCCTGTTGAAGTCCTATCAAGAGACAAAAGTAGTTGTATTGGAGGAAGGCACAACCATCCCCACTCTTTCCAATGTGTTTTGTAGCTCCAGAACATATGAACTGTCACTTCTTTACACCACTGCCTACCTCCCTGTAGACCAGCATTGTTCTGCCTCTGGACTCGGCTTTCACACAGCAGCATAGAGACAAGTCAGCTGAAATGGGCAAGTCCATGGTAAGAGCTCATGACTCTTCCTGTTCTTGCTTCTCTTCCTTGGCTTCACTGTCTTATATTGAGCCTTATGGATGTGCAACACAGATTTAGACAGTATAACTTTTAGACACACTCGCTCAATTGGCATGTAAGTTAGGTATGAGACATATGGGGCAGGATTCAGGGCCACACCATAGATACATAAATACAGGTGACTGACTACCTAGGCACTAGATACATAAGGTCTCACCTAGGTCAACAAAGGTTAATTTGGTGCCCACACATAGCTGCTCAGTTTCATTTTAGATGGGTGCCCTAAGGTCTCAAAGACATCATCCAAAGGTTAGCAGATGTAGTACAGAACTTACAGGAGATCCTCAATTGCAAATGGTATTAGGAATAGCAAATGGTATTGGAGCAGTACCCTACAGTGTCTCAAATGACACTGTATGCCTATGTGTAAGCAAATGAATCAATCAGTGCAGTCAGTGATGGGTGATCTATTTAATTTATCCTTTGGCAGGCACCTGAGCTCGCCAACTTCCCTTCTACCTTCCCCTACTGCAAAATAATTAGAATATATTTTTGATGCTGTCTTATGTGCAGCTAACATGGAAATATTACTCCCTCTTCCACTCTCTGATTTCCAGCAGATGAACATTTTTTAAAGCCTCTTCATCTTAAAATGAGGATCATTCTGGTAATGGGTTCATAGTAATGTCACATTTCCCTGCCACTCATAAACCTTGTCACTGTACAACCTATGACCTAAACTGTACTCCAGAAATAGTGTAATCACAAAAAGAAATGGCTCATCCATCCACAGTTCATGATTGTTGGACCTTGTTGGACCATGCGCAGCATAAAGAGCAGGAAGCACCTGAGTTCAGTAAGCGTACTGCCCAATAAGGCGATTTTCACATAGGGACCTAGAAGAAAAAGGAGGATGCTCCACTGTTCATGCAAGCTAATTCTAAAATGGTTTTAAATTGCAAAGTACTAAGAACCTGGGGCATTCTCCTCAAGAGCCGAGCTGCCACGTCTCTCACTGCTGTGTCAGAGTGGAGGTAGGGACGCAGGGAAGAGCTTTGGGCAGCTCTGCCATTTGGATGGTCACAAGAGACCTCAACATGCAGTAGACGCCAGAGGACAGGACATATCTCTGCAGCAAAGATTAAGAACAAAAAATTAATAAACAAAAGTGAGTAGTGGAAAAAAGTATTTCCTGTCACTTTTCATAGCTTAAATTAATGAATAAGATATTTCTCTAACTGCTGTTGTGCCTAGGCATTACATATCTGGTAATTTTTGGTATGACCTATGAAAGAGCTGAGCAGGAGGAAGAGAATGTCATCATAACCTTCTGACCCATTTCAAAAAAAGGGTTATTCTGTATGCTGTCAGTTATGTGGGATTTAGTGTGAAGATAAGCTGGGAGCGAAGTAGGAAAATGGATACTGCAAACAGCAAAGCCAGAGGGAAAACTGTAATATAAAAGCCAACAAACCTGTGCATGGACATGAAGGTCCCTTAATGTGCAAAAAGCAAATCTAAACCTGATGCCAAAGTCTAGTGCCATCAAGTGTCAGTTATCATGGTAATTAAGCAAACCCGATGAAAGTGGAAACGAGCAGGAACCAATCTACCTTACTTAAATACTAACAGTATAGACAATCCCATTTGGAAGAGGACCAATCAGCTGCAATCTCTTCTCTGTTTTCTCCCATCACCCATGTGGCAAAGGAAACGTAACAAAACATAGCTCAGAAGGTAAAACAATTTGCACCCACAGATATGAGATAGGAAGACCTGTATAGTCACCCTGTGATGTGGGAGAAGAGGTCTCTGTCATCCCGTAATTTATATCTGATAAACAGAGACAGGAGAGATGGCAGCCAGGAAGCACACAAAATATATTTACCACGAAGTACAAATTCTATTTGCCATTATATTGTAACTGCCTTCAGCTGACTTCAGTCTTCTCCAACTGGAATTCACCCAAACAATACAGTACAAAGTATTTTATAAATGTCATCTAGAACTGGAAATTGTGGCACCTATCCATGGCCAGTATGCAAGGCATGTGTGATGGGGATGACCATTTGTCTTCATGAAAACCATTTGACCTCAATATGTTACAACAGGTTATGAAACTGCAGGTTTTTAATACTTTACATAATTGCCCAGATTTCCCTGTGATTCCAGATCTTCATTTTGAACTCACTATTTCATAAAAGCACAAAGGGAATTTAGCTTGTCAAGTGGCTGGTAAAGCTGAAAATTAAATATCATAAGAAAATATGTCTGGGGTAGACCTTTCTGACCCAAACTTCTCTTTTGCCAGCAGAACAATTTGTCTTACCAGTCACTGTATGGGCTTCATCAATTGTACAGCTGATGTTTTTTCTGGAATTGCATCAAACAACCCAGCACATCGATCAGGACGTTTTTAAATCTCTGTACTTTGACGCTAAATCTACAAGTTCCCTTTTCATGTGCACTCAACAAATAGACCTTGATAAACTCATAACATACCAAACCAATGTAATGGATTTTATCTTAAAGGACCTAGAATAATTAAATGTGACTGACTTGTTTCTGAAAGGTTTCTGAAAGGTTTCCTTCAGCTCTGCCTCAAGGATGTGACATATTTGCTGGTTTTTCTCAGTTTTTGATTTCTTTTGCTTTGTCTGGGAAAGCAATGCTGTTATATATCACACAAAGTAAGGAGTGATGAGTGACAAAATCCAGCAGAGAGAAAGAATTCAAATAAAAGCGTTTCGTATCTTAATCTATACAGGATTTTGCCAATAATGTAAACATTTAAAGACTTGGGAGATACCATTAACCAGGATTTGTCTTCCTAAAAGACTAGAAATTGTCTTTCCTTCTAAAAGCAGGAGAAATTAACAAAAAACCTCATTATCATTAGTAATGGAAATACAGGGTAAATTAATGCAATTACTTTACTGAAGAAAAATTGTGAAAGTCGAAGTCTGGAAGTGAAAGACACAAAATTCATGCTTGTCATGGTTTAACCCCAGCCAGCGACCAAGCACCACGCAGCTGCTCACTCACTCTCCCCTCACCCAGAGGGATGGGGAGGACAATTGGAAAGGAATGTAAAACTCAGGGGTTGAGAGAAGAATAATTTGATAGGTAAAGCAAAAGCCGTGCATGCAAGCAAAGCAAAACAAGGAATTCATTCACCACTTCCCATGGGCAGGCAGGTGCTCAGCCATCCCCAGGAAAGCCGGGCTGCAGCACGCTTAACGGTTACTTGGGAAGACAGATGCCATGATGCCAGATGTCCCCCCCTGCTTCTTCTTCCCCCAGTTTACATACTTAGCATGACACCATATGGTATGAAATATCCCTCTCACTAGTTCAGGTCAGCTGTCCTGGCTGTGTCCCCTCCCAGTTTCCCGTGCCCCTCCAGCCCTCTCGCTGGCAGGGCCCAGGAAACTGTAAAGTCCTTGACTGAGTATAAACATGACCCAGCAACAACCAAACCCACCAGTGTGCTGTCAGCATTGATCTCACATCAGAGCCAAAACACAGCACTGCACCAGCTACAGCTACTAACAAGAAAACTACCTCTATCCCAGCTGAAACCAGGACAATACTGTTGTCCATTTTCCCTTTTTACATTTGTTTAATTTCACCTTATGGGTCTGCATAATTATGTGGTTTCTGCCATCACTGTATCCAACAACCTCCTAAATACTCTCAATAGTGACCAGGACAAGAGGCAATGGGCATGAGGTGAAACACATGGGCATGAGGTGAAATTCCATCTGAACACAAGACAATACTTCTTTTACTGTGACGTGATCAAACACTGGCACAGGTGGCCCAGGGAGGTTGTAAGGTCTCTGTCTGTGGAGATATTTACACTGTGACTGACACGGACCTGGGCAGACTGCTGTACCTGACCCTGCTCTGAGCTGGGAGTTGAACTAGATAATCTCCAGAGGTCCCTTCCTATCCAAATGATTCTGTGACTCTGAATCAGTCGAGATCTTCGTGTTACAGACTGCAATACAGGAGAACTGACACTGAGTTAAAATAAAAGTTCTACAAACATAGGCAAAAGTTTATCTGAAATTCTATATTGTGTATTTTTTATATATATACAGGAAATTGTAACAGATATAAACAGAAATGTAACTTTTGTGGGTAGAGGTCTATGAGAGATAAAACCAGCTAAAATTGTGGTGAGAACACTTTTCCTATGTAGGTATCAATTTTTTGCCAGATATCCTAAATCCTGTTTTAAAATCAGCTATTATCAAATAGAAGCAATTTATCTCTTTTGTAAAGTTAGGCAAATAATCCGTTCAGAATTAACATGCAGCTTCTATCCCCAAGAATATTTTGTAGGAAATTATTTTAAAATAAGATTCAAATCTTTATAATTAAGAAGGGCAAATACATTAGTAAGGATAAAGGGATACATTTCTCATCTCCAAGTTATGCAAATTACTCTGTGATTTTTTTTCATTTACTTCAGAAACAGCAGAACAATGGATTTTTTTTCACACGCATGACAATCCTTCTCGTTTATGTGCTTGACACATAGCAATTGAATATTTATTCTTACATGCCCAGCTAATGGCATCGAGACTCTAAGTGCATATCTTTTATTTAAGTACAGTCACCCTTTTAAAACCACAATGTTTGTAAATATTTTGCTTTACAAATAGCCTTTACACAGCTCTCAGATTTCAGCCTATTATCATTCAAATAATTTGCTAGGTACATAATTACAGGTGATTAAGGGGACAGCTTTGCCACAAACAAAATTTCCTGCTTCCTTTTTGCCTTTGCTTTTTTTGACCACATGCCAAATACTGGACTAGCCAAATACCAAATAGGTTTGAACCCTGCTGTTAACAGATACATCAAATAGTTTTTATGCCTAGAAGAGAGCTATACAAATTCAGTTTGTTGTTGCCTCTCTTCCTTTTCACTGAGCTAACATAACAAGGAAGAACCACTTGATAATACAAGATCGGGCTAATCATCATTACTGCACAGTGTGTATACAGCACACTGAGGCTCTCCCTGTGCTCCGTTGAGGGATTAGACAGAGTATGCCCAGATAACACAGTGCAGCAGCGTAGGGAGATGCCTTAGCTAGCTCAGAACAGGATGAGGGCAAGTAACTTGCTAATGCAGCTTCACTGCTTTAAATAAGCAGCTCCTCTATAGACAGGGGAGCTCTACACACTCCCTGGTTTTCCAGAATATGTTCCTGCACCTGTCATACCACCTACCTGATGGTTCTCACGCTGAGAGGCACATCTGGGAAAATGCTTCACAGGCTAAGAGATAGGGAAGAGGAGTTTTGCCAGGGAGCTGTGGGTGGCAGAGCAAGGATTAGAATCTGTAGTGCTGTGGCCAGAGGAATGCAACGGCAGTTGGGAGGGCTAAGTAGTGCAAGCAGATGATACAGAAGAAATGTGTGGGTGCTAGGCATCCATTTAGCCTTTCTGAAGAATCCTTAGACGTAAAACTGTCACTGTGATGAACGATGGTCTACTGCTTTTTCTTTTTGTGCTCTCTCCCTACCTTCAACTACTGTCGTCTCAGCACCACGCTATTCCCCATCCTTGTTGTTTGTCTCTTGGGTGCCCTCACTGTGCTGCTTTTACAGGCTCCCCAATAACATGTCTTCCTCAGATGTACTCTTTATTTCCAAAAAAAAGGGAGCGCATTTCCTGTTCTGGTATTTCTACTTACCAAAACCCCACACCAATAAGCTCACATTCATTTCTGCATATGATGTCCAAAATTCATTTGGCTTTAGTAACTCTCCATTTTACATACCCAAAACCACACCTATATATTGGAGCAGCTGCCTAATTTGCACTACTATAGGGAAACATGATAGCTTTTCAAATGTAACTGATCTTATGTAATGATAGAAATATCGGAAAGGTTGATCCAGGGAGGACTCCCATAGACTGCATTTTCTCAGCAATATCACTTTCCTGGAGTCAGAAACCTTCATTACAGTCATGGCTAACAGGCAATATTTCTTCACACTGAAGGAGTACACTGTTCTGTTTCTTAAGGTATAGAGCACAAGGGATGGTGGAAAGACGGATGGTGGAAAGACAGAAAGAGTCCCAAGTAAATGAGTATTTTCTACTCTTTGTCACAAAGCTTTGGAAAAACTAAAAACAGATATTGAAAAAAAAGGTCTCACACAAGAAACAACTTGCTCTTAGTAATTTGTTGCCCTTTGGTTTAAATCTCAGATAGTAAATGAAGAAATTTTCAGGTATTTGTACAGAAAAATGAAGGCAAGTTTGAAAGAAAGACACTCTTAATGATACTTTTGTTAATGCTGCTGGTATTAGTGCCAGTGTCCCAAGCTTCAGGATAGACTAGCAAACTCAGTAGGTCAAGGCATGTACTTTATGTACACACTAAGACTGCATAGTTCAACTGATGACAAGGGCACCTACTCCTTTGTGAAGCAGACTGAATGCAGCTTGTTACAGAAAACACATATGATTGTCTTAAAGGGAGACATTTTCCTTTGTCACACACTCAGTTCACCTGAAAGCCACTCAAGGTGGAAACTGTGACCATTCTGCATATGGCTATAGATGAGATCACAAGGCCCCAGTTCTGTAAAAAGTTCACATAAATAAAAGTAATGATGTGAATAGGCCCACTTAAATATAAACATATTTTTCATGTGCAAAACTCCTTACTTTATAAGTAAATAAATACTTGATCTACAAATAATGTGACTAATGATGAGAAGCATTTGACAAAGATCTGAAAGCTCAGCTTTCCTTTTTTTTTCTCCAGAGGTTTTAGAACAGAGGAGTTACTTAAAGTGAATCACTCTAGTCAGCAGTTTCCAGTAATATCATGAAAACCATACTTTAAAGCATAACCACTACCTAGATTGCCATATTCGTCAAACCTTGGCTAACTAGCTGACAGAACTTACAAAAGCTACTGGGATTTCTTGTTAGCTTACTTTTCAGCTCCCTTTTGCAGATCTGTTTGGGTCCATGCAGCTAACAAATTTCAAAATGTAAGCAGAGCTGCTGAATAACTTGTGAAACCAGAAGCTCTTCTATGTGCCTGAGAGAGAAAGGATTCTCAATTGCTGAACGAGAGTTTACATGAGACACAGAAACCACAGCACCACTTGCAGAACATAAACCTACATGTAATATCCTACCGTAAAGCTACATGTAATATCCTCTGCAAACTTACCTAACACTTAAATCCAGAAGTCAGCAAATGAAAATATCAAGTGCAAGAAAGGTAAAACTCATTGTACATGATGAAATATTCCAAATTATATTTATTTATATATATGTGTGTAAATACTGAGATATTTTGAGATAAATTATTTCACAAAAATATACTTAAAAAATTAAGTAAATTTGAAAATACACCATTTCAGTTTTTAATCTTTTTTTTTTCCCAGAAGACCTCTAACTTAGAGGAAGTTTGCAGCTAAGCAAGCCTCAGAGTGTAAAAGAAAGACAGAAAAAAGAAATCTATGACTGTGCAGACATATTGGGTCCACGTACTACCTCATACAGATTGGTGACTGCAGAAGAAATCACCTCCATGCAAGAGTGGCTTTTAGCCTGGGGAAGAGGATCGATTGCCACCAGAACATTACAACCTTCCATAAAATCTTTGAGGCTTATTCCCTTGCTGCACAAAGAGCAGAGAGTACATGTGTCAGAACCAAGACCCACATCAAAACAGGATGTGCCATATACACTAAGACCAGATATACATACTGGAAAAGGAAATATGTTGACCTGGCATAGCAGCCCTCATTTGCCTGTCCTTTTTCCAGTCGCATGAATACAGAGGACTAGAGTGACTGCTGCCTCCATAATGAATCTATCTTCACTCTTTTTTCAGAAAGTGTCAATAAAAAAAGGTTAACCTGATACTAATCAAGTAGTGGGCTAGTACTGTATTCAAAGCATGAGCTCTCCCTATTTTGTTTCACAGAAGCTAATCAGAGAACACTGACTGGTAACTATTTTTGTTTAATTCTGAGTGCATAAAGCAAAGTAGCAAAGGTGAAGATATTTATGTCCTTCAAGACTTTGGTTTTTGTGGACTTTACTCATCTTCTCCAAATCGCCATTGATCTCATGTCATCATCTCAAAAACTCAATAGGACATTACTACCTAGAACAAATAGCAATTGCACCTAAATACAATTAATCTTGTGAGTGTCTTAAAATGCCTTGGAAATAATGGCTAGGCTGATCATTAAAAAGGAAGCTGGATCATCAGAATTGTAATGGCATCATTAATTAGCATCAATATCTGGTATTAATTCTTAATAATAAAAGCAATCATACTGCTTTTAAGTGGATAATAATTTTGTCAATAGTCAAGTAACAGATGTTAACCAAGGGGCATATCCTGGCACATTTTTACTTGAAATACTTTCTTTCTGAAGTCTGCATTTGTGATATTGCTGATTGTTTAAAAAAATACATTCAACTCACTATTACGCTTATTACATGCTATTTATTCACTGCATAATTATGGAGAGTAACAAGGAGGTAACATTTTACAGACAAGAGCTACTTAATGCCTGTGGTGCTATGGCAAGAGAAGTATTGCAGGTCTCTCACTCAGAGGAAATAGTTATGTCTAGTCAGCCAGTGACAGAACTAGAGACCACGTATAATTCTGTGTTGTAGGTGTGGCGGGTTAGCTGCGGCTAACAGCCAGACGCCCACCCAGCTGCTCACTCAAACCTCTTCTCAGTTGGACAGGGGAGAATATAGGATGAAAAAACTCGTGGGTTGAGATGAGAACAGGGAGATGGCTCACCAATTACTGTCACAAGCAAAACAGAGTCAATTTGAAGAAAATTAATTTAATTTATTGACAATTAAAATAGAGTAGGGTGGTGAGAAACAAAACCAAAACCTAAAAATACCTGCCCCCCACCCAACCCTGCCTTTTTCCCAGACTTCACATGACTCCTTCATTTGCAGTTCCTCTATCTCTCCACCCATGAGTGGTGTGGGAGGATGGGGGAATGGGGGGCTGGGGTCAGTCCGTAACAGCTCCTCTTTGCCGCTTCTTCCTCCTCACACTTCACACTCTTCCCATGCCCCACCATGGCCTCCTCCAGGGGCTGCAGAGGAATTTCTGCTCCTGCCCCTGCAGCACCTCCTCCCCCTCCTTCCTCTCTCACTTTGGTGTGTGCAGGGCTGTTTCTCTCATATTTTTCCCTCAATCCTCACTGCCCGTGCAGTGCTTGGCCCTTCTTAAAATATGTTTTCCCTGAGGTGGCACCCCGGTGAGCCCAGCCGTGCCCTGCGGTGGGTGGGCCAGAGCCAGCTGGAACCGGCTGTGCCCGGCCCGGGGCAGCCCCAGCCGCCTCACAGGCTGCCAGCGCCTCACTAGGGACACCCAGTACAGGATAACACCAGCATATGTGATGGGCATCTCTGCTCAAGGGGAAAGGAGAGAATCAGTCTCCCAGCTCCCATTCCCTGGTACGATCCATGGTATCTAATTGTACAGATGTGAGAAAAACAGAAGAGAGATTGAAAACACAAAGCCTGTCCCAGCTAGATTCAGATCCTGCTCCTCAAAATACCCTTCTCAGAGGGTCATCCTAGTTCCACCTCTTTTTCCTTGAGCACCAGAACCTTAGGGAGGGTTGAATTTATCTTCCCGTTTCAAAACGTGTAGACTGGACCAGTCCTATCCTGTGAAGAGCAGCATCACCTCTAATGCTTTTCAGCAGGTGAGGATGCTGCTGCCTTCACTGAGAGCTATGGTGTAGACCTATACTTTTCCCCATGTGTATACTTTCTTCTAGTGCAATGCTTTGCCAGGGCTGGTGCTAGCTTGTCTGCTACCATGCTTATTGCAGAAGAAAATAAAGATTTAGAAAATTTTTCCCAGTTGTTATGAAGTTCTGGTGGAGATGGACCCTAGTACCCCAAAGGTAAGAGCTCCCTCTGATGGAGACCACTGTATCACATTCTCCTACTGAATCTGCTGTACCTGGGACTACAGGAAACAGGTATTCAATCTGTGTGGCTCAAGTTCTTCTTCAGGTTTCCCTCCTTCAAGTAATTCTCCGCATTTAGAATTTCCCCACCCCCTTCTGCCCCTCACCTGACACCTAATGCTCACCAACTATTCTACAAGTGAACTGCTGTAATTAATTTTACAGAAAGAAAAACTGCAGAAAAAGTTCAGAATTAGGAGATTTGCGACAACTGGCTATGCTTATTACCTATGGAAATATAAATGCCCAAAGAAGATAAAATTCTCATCATAATAATTGAAAAATGTGAGAGAAGATCAATTTACAATTCCAGTAGTTATTAACTAAACAATGCAAGTGAGGGAATAAAAATTCACATGAAATAATTAGAGATACTAAGTATTCTTGAAAATCTCAAAATACATTTTAAGAGTGAAAAGTTCATGCTTCCCCATAAAATATTATTATGAAAAAATGATTTCAATATTAAAATCCTATCAGTGCAATGCATATGTCATTTTTTGTTGCTGTAATATAGCTTTTTACAGTGATCAATTCCCAATTATTAGCCTGAAAAGCATCTCAACAGACAGAAATAGAGATGAATACCTCATTGCTATACAGCCAACATTATGTACTTTCATCATTTTTTCCTTTTTCTTCTGAAGGAGGAAATTAAACCTCTGCTTATAAGATTTAGTGGTCCTTCAAAAAACAAAGCCATTAGAATGAGTGGCACATGATCAGAAAAAGCGTATTCTGAGTGTCTGAGCAGTTAATAAGCTGTTGGACTTTGAGATATTAAAACAATAAATTTAAAATACAAATTCATGAACAAGAAAAGTTGTAAAGTGTGTAGGCAAGTGCTCTATAGGATTCCATTTATTTGCTTCATGACAGTGAGTCCCTGTATATTATAGTTCAAATCAAAATCCATAATGGAGACAGAGAGAAAGAAGGTGGGGGAGCAGGACACTGCTTTAGAGGACAGGCTGTAAGAGGGCACAGATAAAGTAAGGAAAAAGAATAAAATGGAATTAAGGTGTCAGACTTCACCTTGGTCATTTTGCTTGTATGTCTCCCCTCAGCCTAGCAATTTGCATTTAGCTGTTGGGTTAAGGATTAATCTCTGAAGTACATATAACATCCACCAGTTACTTTTATTGCTTATTCTTCTATGTAAAAAGCATACATACAGAGCAGGATTAGTCAATCATGTTGATGTTGCTTGCATTATAAAAATCAGATACCTGATTGCATTTTCCTAATTCATTATTATCACACAGAGTCACTGATGATCATGGTATCATACTGGGGAAGGCAGTATAGAAAAATATTATACAAAAATATTCCTGAAGAAAATGTCATCAAAAGCTTTTTTAAAAGAAAAAAAAAAAAAGGCATGGATGGATATGAGCAGTTCGTTGCTTTAAAACTTTGAAACTAATGAAACAATGTTTGTCAACCAAATCAGTGGGGTTCTAAAATACAAGCTGTTCAACAATTTTCAAAAATATGTAGACTTCACAATAGAAGAAATAAATCTTTGGAGGAATTAAGGAATGATAATGAGCTGAATTTGCAAGTGTTACCCAGAAGATACCCCTAGATGAGATGAGAGCATGAGAAAAAACACAAAAGGTGCTTGTTTGAAAACTTTAAAAGTAAGCAGTGAATATAGGTTTCACTGAAGATTAGAAGGAAACTCTGAGGGAGGATAATCAAGGTGATAGAAAAGATGCAATAACAAGTTAAATATCTTTCCTGAAAAAAAATGTCAATTTCAAACTCTTTCTCTTTTTTGCAGGTACTCTTAACACCAGAACTCCTCCCAGCAATAGTAAGGGGAATGAGGCTCTAAGATTGGTAGTGACCATGTGAAATTACTGCTTCTTTAAAATGTGGGCTAGGGGGAAGGTTAATTAATTGGTGAAAACCAAACCTCAGTAATGAAGATCACAGTACTCAATTGCATAACATTGCCTCAGAAAAGGGCTTCAAATTTTCTTCTTCATCTATGGGAATACAATTGCAGATTATATACAGTTATTACTCTCTAATAAATAAAGCATCAAACAAAACACAATGAAAAATAAATGGATCAATTGCTGTGTGAGGTCAAAAAACCTGCTTTACCCTTTGACTTTAATAGTATTGCACTGGGTGCAAATTAGGATTCGTATTTGAATAATTCTGTACCAGACAGTCAATTTGTATGATGAAAATAGAACTTGCCTACTCAATACTCTATTTACAATTGCAAATGAAGGATAAGATTGATAAATCATCCAATTTCTGCCAACTTTACACAAATAAGTTACCTATAGGCCAGAATTAATTTGTTGCAATGACATTGCAAGGTCAGGAGTTCTAAGAAAGTATTGTGCTAACCCCTCCACAAAGGGATGATGGCAGTCATCTATTTGTCCTCTGGGTTTTAGAACTGATGTCTTTAGCAAGTTTTTTTGACATGAAAAGGTGATGGCAGGCCAGAGGAGGAGCTTCTGAACCAGCAGTTTTACAGTGACCTGCATACTGAATGGAGAAGAGCAGTAGTTGTATTCCCAGTATTACTGCTGGTTCAAAGACTGTGAAAATGGAATTTAGTTAACAAATCTGGATCCCCACATAATCTCACACGTCAGGTTCTTGTGGGGAATAGGTGAATATAAAATTCCTATCTGCATTATTCACATGTAATTTTAACATACACTTTTCACCTAGGAAGTCTGGTCCAATGAATCACTTGTCTTATCTAGACTCTTCTACCTTAAAGGTTTTATGAAGAAATACGAAAAAATACAAAATCTCTCTGCATGAAGAGGAAAAACAAAACTAAATAAAAAGTTAAAGAAGAGAGAAGTTTTTCTTTAGATACTGCCAAGTATCAAATTAGTTTCTGTTCATTTGAAGACTCATTTTGTATTAACTTTTCTTCTGACATTACAGGAAACAGAACTTGCCTGAGGCTTCATCCTTTAAAGACTATTTCTAAGATGTTTTGCCTGTAATTGTTAGTTGTCATGAGGTTGCCTTGCTCTTGGATCACAGTTTGTGAAGAGAGAAATCTGAACAAACATATTATTTTTAAAACCATGATGATACAAGATAGCAAAATGTCATTCATGTTCCACTTCTGCATAGTGATCTTTTCTCTGCATACATGAGATATATAAATAATGATATGCTTAAAGGGAAAAATATGTATTTGAAAGAAAA
The DNA here is from genome assembly GCF_015220075.1 of Falco rusticolus. Taxonomy (NCBI): domain Eukaryota; kingdom Metazoa; phylum Chordata; class Aves; order Falconiformes; family Falconidae; genus Falco; species Falco rusticolus. Next base: position 37,494,649 of record NC_051188.1, on the reverse strand, counting down.
AAAAATCCCTGTTCGAAGTTTAAAATGCAAAACAAACCTTATTTACCCAAAACAGAAATCCATATCAATCCCTATGATTTCCTTGCCTCCAGGCTGTGATGGAAAAATGAAGCAGTTAAAAGAAAAATAGGAAGTTTTTTTAAGCCTGCTTGGAGCACTGAGACTGAAGGACAGTAGAGTGGTAAGACTTACCAATTAATCCTGATTCTGTTCCTTACTGGACACACTGACAAGTCAGTGAGGATCTGTACACACGGCTCTTAACTGAATTTATGACCAAGTAATGAAATTGTTGACCCTGAACACAGCTTCTAAATACTGCTGAGGAGCAACTGTTTGTTAGTAACCATAAATAGTAATTTTAGAAAACCATATTTCATGCTGTGAAAAAAACCCCAAAACCCTAAGTATGAGACTTACTTTGCACCTGTCACAACTTTAAAGTTAGAAGGAAGCAATACTGAAGTAAGTGTTCAGGTTCCTTCTATAGTCAATGTAGAGAAGTGTGGGCTTCAAAACACCCCTAAAGGGAAATTTCAGGCACCTTATTTTGGGGTCTAAAACTAAGTGCTTAGGAGCATTTCATGACTTACGTGTGGATTACATTATTATTGAAGGTAGCACCTTGTAACTCATTTTGCATAGTCTGAGAGATGCAAGAAGAGGAAGGCTGCCTTTCTTTCACTTTTTCAGCGGAGGACATCCCAAGGCAATCTGACTCAGACACAACTTACCATCCTTCTAGGAACATTTTCTCCAGAAACACATACTCTGGTCAGCACCTGTGAAACTGTATGAAAGAATATTAATACAAATATAACCAAATAGTTCCAGCTGCAAATAGAGCCTTGAATGAAACCTTTGTTTTCTTCCCACTGGAACAACTAACTAACCAAATGTGCAGGTACCAGAGGAGACATGCCACCCTTCGGGCGTCAAACCACAGCAAACTCACAGCTGTGTTGTTTACTGTTCCTTTAGGCAATTAGGGAAAATAGTTTTGTTTCTGAGCAGTGCCAGAGAATCCTCACTTAGAAGATGGGTATGATATTATGCATTCTTATCTGACATAATTGATGAAATATTTAGCTATGGCTTTAGCTATCCTGCACAATTAAGACCGATAGCTGAAAGTAATTCCTTTATAAGAGCTGTTAGGCCAGTGAAGATTATTAAATATATGAATTGTCTCTATAAAAAGCAGACTTCTATGAGTGGAAAAAATAGTTCCAAGTCTTGTATTTTTTTTTACCTTAAATAAGGTATCTGAGAAAGCACATTTGAAAATGCTAGGGCTTGTGCAATATCATGTAACTTTTCAAATTACAAGTTACGAATTTATACTGCAAGGTTAAACATTTTTTTGTAGCTTTTCAGTCTGACAGTACAAAGTGCTAGTTATACATGACATAATGAAGTCATACAAGACAGAAATGAATTATTCATGAAACTGATCATACTTAGTCTGAAAAATTTTGCATGTTTTATTTTGAATGTATTATTCAACATAAGTGCAAAGAAAAGCTGGGAACAAAATGGGTGGAAGATCTTCACAGAGAAATAACCCAAACCACATGAACTTTTCTAACTGACACCATTTCTCAGACTGGTGAGGCTCAATCTCATCCTTTCAAATTCAGATCTAACAACCAGCTGTTGTTTGAGATAGTTACGATGACAAAGTAGTCTCTTAGCATGTTTGAGATGGATATAATAGCAAAATAAACTGTTAGCATGCTGCAAGAACTTGAAAAAAGGGACACAATAGATCTTTTTCTCAGAGCTACCATATTGTAGAATATAGAGCATCTACTGAATCTAACCTCCACACTTGAACCTTATGATGACACTTTCTTCCCCTTTAAAATGATACCTGAATTACTTGTGTCTCTATCTTTAAGTTAATATAGAAGAAAAAAGAATATTAACTAAATTATTCCCAAATTGCTTGGTGAAACTTGGTGGTTGTAAGGTGAGCAAACAATAAGTTTATCTTTTTCATATAATGTCATCACATATTAAATCTATTTATTTCACTATTGAAAGTGAGGGCTTTTTCCAATAGAGGTGACTCTTCAGTGATTTCTGTGCATGTATTCTTTCTCTGTTCCTGAACAACATTCCATTTATGAGACAAAAAAAGTAAAGAACTGTTTTATGAATTCAATTATAACAATGGAGGAAAGAATGAGCAAAGCAAAATGTTAGAGTAGAAAAATTTCCTTGCAATGGGCAAGGCCCTACAAATACACCTAGTGCACTTGAAAGTATAATTTTTGTTCTCTGTAATGAACAAAAATGCATAAGGCAATTCAGTCCTTTAGAGGTCTGAATTTTGTCTGCTTTGATATGAATACTGTGACAACTGTTTGGAGTGCTGTTCCTGATAAGAAATAAAGTGAAGTAGGAGAAGGCATTTGAACAGCACAGGGATAGTCACACTTGTAATGATTAAACACAGTTTCATGCAGAGTAATTTCAAAAGCAACATCATTACAAAGGGAACAAAATGTATTTTTACAAGAGCTTTATCTGACATGACAACACTATTCTAATATTAGTAACATGCTAGTTACAAAGTCTGTTTTGATTGTTTATACAATCTACTATCTGTGCCAAATAATTGCAAAACTAAGTATAATATGTTTCTGCATTTGTATCCTTTTCCTTTCTCATCTATATTCTCAATTTTAAAATGTTTTGAAGTTACTATGTTTACTCTTAACTTCCAAAGAGAAGGATCATGTATGAGTAGAAAGCAAGAGTGGGAAGGTGAACCTTAGTAGACTGAGAAGGAGGTATGGAAAGTCAACAAACTGCAGATTTTTGAAGACCCAAAAAGGCTAAGACACCATTCTAGGGAATAGTTTCAACATGGGTTTGTTTCAAAGTTCTCTGAATCACTTTGCTGTTTCACCTCACACAATCACATGCTAGTGATCTGCAATGCAAGAGGAAAAACTCCATGCAACAGTACAGGCAGGGCTAGAAAACAGTTTTGCTGAAAAGGACCAGCGAGGGAGCTATCTTGATGGTCCATGAGTTCAACATGAGTCAGCAACGTGTGACAAAGATTAACCATGTACCAGGCAGGCTGCATTAGCAGCAGCTTAGCCAGCAGGTCAACAAAGTTGATTATTTCCCTTTATTCAGCACTATGGTGGCTGCATTTGAAATACAGTGATCAGGTCAGGGCTCCCCAAGATGAAAGATGTCAAAATAAACTCCAGTTGGACATAAGGAAAAAAATACTTCCAAAGAGGGGTTAAGAATTGGAACAGGCTGCCCAAAGATGGTGTGTCATCTCCACCGTGGAAACATTCAAAACCCAGCTGAGCAAGGCCCTGAACAACTTCAAAGACCATTGAAGCAAGCTCTCCTCTGACCAGGAGTTGGGACTAGGTAACCTTCAGAGGTCTTTTCCGACTGACTTACGTAGTGAACTATGAGGAAATCCATTTTCCTGCTTATCCACAGAGCAATTACAACGCCATAATTCTGCAGTCATTTTTATGCAGCATAGACCAGCTGAATAGATCCATTCCTATTCCCTTGCTCAGCCATTCATTCCCATCCTTGTATGAGCTCCTCGCTTGTGCCAACATAAAAGCTTGTGCTTCCAGGTGGTAAACTAGGCAGAGAAACTGGTCCAAGTTAAAAATGGAATGTTTATTTCGCTTGCCCCTCTGCCATCACCTCCCTTTGTCCAGCACAACTGTTTGTGTGAGTGCAGCAGCAGGAAAAATAATCTGGGGAAGGCTGAAATGCCTCTTTTGGCAGCTTCAGGAGTTTAAAGTGATGGTTAAACTACAGCATAAATTTCTCTAGCTTATTCACAGCCAATGCCCTTCAGCTCTCTTATAATAAACTGTTCCTGTGGATATAATCTCTCCTTGTGCTTTCTGCTCAGTTAGCTCACCTCAGCTAGTGAGCTGTGGCCTCTGTGGCATGTTACATCTGCTGTGTGATATTAACCATGCCATAAGCCAAATTTTCAAAAGTGTCAAACAATTTTTCATCCCTCATTTTTTAAAATTCCTTATTTACAGTGCATTAAGAACCCCATGTGCACTAGAGGTGCTCTAGCTTTATTAGCTACAACATTACGACAAGATTCAAACCCAATGAAAGTGATTTAAGCTGGAATTTTTTCTTTAAGTGGAGGAACCTAAAAGGACTAGTCACTGAAAATATTGCTCTTAATCACTGTGGTCCATGTCTCTATAAGCATAGTAACTCTGTAACTTTAAATGACAGTATGAGAAAAAAGATTTGTTAGTTTTGGGAAGTTCCCAGACAACATGGTGATAAAAAAGCAAAATGCTAAGGGCTATTACAAGTGGCCACCACCTCCAGCAGCTCCAGGCCTGGGGATTCTTTCTGCCCAGCCACTGGAGCCCAGCCTGGGGACCCGGGGTCTCTGCCCAGGCTGAGGGACATGGCTGATGCTTTCCCCTTTGGTGAAGCTGAGCACATTTCCCAGACACACACAGACACAGACACAGAGGACACAGAGAGGGTCGGTCGCACAGATAGCCGCACAAGGCACTGCCCCAGCAGCCCCCACGTTCAGGTCTCACACCAGACACAGGCACAGGCAGCCACGTCCCCTCCTCCTCTGGGGCTGGCAGAGGCAGAAGGTCACTAGTGCAGCACACATCACACTCTCCAGGTTCACAAGCACACGCATGCTTGTGGATCCTCTGAGCACTGCCACAGCGCCTCTGCCCACCCAGCACCCCTGCCTGTATCCCAGCCCCCCTTACCCACCCCATGGGTCCCCAACTCACTGGCTGGCCCAGGGCGTGCTCGCTGCACACGCGCAGCACTCACACACTTGTCCCACAAGCACCCCATGCCCGTGTCACTCCCTGAATACCAGCACAGACCCTCTGCCTGCCTGACACCCCTGCCGGGACCCAGGGCCCCCTACCCTCCGGCTGATCCAGCTTGGAGTTTGACAGCAAATCCACACGCACCCCCCACACGCACCCGGTTGAGAAAAGTACAGCATTTAGGACTGAAGTTTTTGCTCAGCCACAGATTCAGTGTGCAGCCACTGAGAAGTCATTTGAACTACTTTAGATCTCAAAGGTTCCTTTTTCTCTGAGACAGTGGAGAGCCTGCCCCCGCTTCACAGTGCTGTTCTAAAGATCAATGCACTTGAGTTTTGAGGTGGTCAGACATTTGAGTCGGAAGGCCTAAAAAAAAAAAAAAAAAAAAAAAAAGGGAGAGAAAACTTTGATGAAGATACTGAATAAAAGCTCTCTTCAAGCAAAAGGAAGGAACACGGAAGATTCAAAAAGGCACCTTGCCTAACAGGTTCAAAGCACCGAAGAGGAGGGAATTCCTTTTAGCTAGCCTCAGTCAGGTGCCCACATTAACAGACTATCACAGAGGTAAAAAAGAATCAGCCTACATAATGTTCAGAAAGCAATTTATGTTACGTGTCATTACTTGTTAGAGGCACTTCTCCAGCCACATCTACAGTAAGAAGCCTTCCCTGGTCCAGGTGTACGCTGACTCTCTAGCAGAGCTAGACTTAATGCACATACCAACCTCTCATCTACCACCGGGCACTCACAGAAAAGGGGTGCACATCTGGGGAGGACAGCCACAGAACATTTCAGTTATCCCCTTATTTAGAAGGCTGCGAATGACATTAAAATGAACTACACTAGAGAAGTGTAAACACAGCCTTTGTTTTTACAGCCTTCACTTGCATTTTCATAGTCACTATGGATCTATATCTGAGTAAAAACTGAACATGGGTCCTAAACCCCTTTCCAGGAACGTATTCATATCCTTCGTGCCATGAAACACTACAAAACCCAAAAGCTTCTAAGAATTTCTGTTCTTAGTCTAGGTTGCCTTGGTCTGTGCACATACTAAGACTAGGTTAGGATCACCGAGAAAAGCATGCACACTACCTGCCTCTGAAGAATAGGAGATACTCACACTATCACCCCTGGCTCTTAACCCTTCTCTAGTTCCCTTCTCATATGATTGCTGTTGGCTGAATGTTCAGCGTAGTCTGTGGTTTTCAGTTTGTGAGTTGTCTAGGATTTCTCTACCCCTTGAAAGAGATTTAGGGGCTGCCTCATGAGAGCACAGGGGGCCTTAGTGATTAGCCTCCTTACTTGGGTAGCATAAATCTCCAAGCAGAAAGGCAATTGAGAAATAAGGTGTATAGCACTACAGGACTTCCTACTGTGGCTGCTACATAATGACATGACTTCTCAGAAGCTTTTAATAAATTCAGGGAAAATTGATTGCAGTGATTGGTGCCCCAGAAGGCACAATGAGTTTTATAAGGAATTTTTGCAGACTTTGGACACCTTGGTCTTCCTATGATACTCAGATATATTCTTACATTGATTTAGGCTAATTTCCATTAAACCTATCCCTTTATAAAGAAAAAGAATATTATATTTTATTTGAGGAATAAAATATACTGAAACTTCAAATTCCCTTACCATGTAAGCAATTCAGTTTTCTTTGTTTCTTTATTAAGATTGTTTAGGTTGGACATGTCTTTCCAGTAGGCATCTCTATTAAGGTTGCCTACCTATGCCCAGTATTTAGCAGCTCCACAGACTTTTAGAGTTTGTCACTTGGCTAACATTGAAGGCTTTAAAGAAGAACATAGCAACTCAGAGGAACACTTTATATTCTCTAACCATTTGGTAATGCATAGGTGTAAAAACAGATTTAAACTTTTTAAAACTTTTTAAAGACTTTTAAAACTGCATTACTAGTCTTCACTTCCTCTTTTATTGCTTTCAGCTAATCTTCTGCTGAACACAGAGAGTAAGCTGGTACAACGGGAAGAAACAGAAGAGGACTCATGAAACATATGGACTACATTTTTCAAAATTAGGCATGATCTAGTGTGTATTTCTAAATTACGCATATAGAAACTTAACAGTTGGTAACCGATCATGTGCAACAGCAATACCTGACTTGTACTGCACAGCAAGCATTGGATCAGTGAATTATCTGCATCTTTCAAGTTGTGAGTATCTAGCTTTTAAATTCTGGCTCATATATCCATTTACTACAAGTAACAGTAACAAGTAAATGATTTTTACTCTTCTTGTTTAAATGCTACTTACCCAAGGAAAGTTGACAGACATTTTTACATGGCTGTGTTAGCTCCTTTCCTATCCATCTACAGACATGTATTCCATAAATACAAGAACAGAGGGTACCAAAACCAGTTAACATACTGGAGTATGAAATGTTCTCTGTTGGGGGAAAAAAAAAGAAAACTCACAGACAGCTTGTTTATGACTAGAGGAGTGTAAACACACATCTATTTTATTTAACTCAGTAATCCTCTGACACAACTTGTGTTGTGTTTGATCAGCAGGATTCTTGTTCATCTTCCATCATAGAAGTATCTCTGTTTTCCTCAGGGGTATTGACAGCTGGCAGCAATCAAAGCCATCTAACTGCCAGTATCTCATTTAAAGGGAATGACATTCAGCTACAAAACTAAAAAATGCCTTTAATTCACTGTACGTTACTGTGAATCTAAATGAAAAAATCCATCCTTTCTTAGATAAGGAGACATTAAGACCCTTTTTTCTAGGGAAAGTTTTGTTCATTAATCAGTAATTCAGAGGTATGTAGCACATGGCATCACTTGCTCCTGAGCAGACCACAGACATACGGCCGCCTTGTCTATCATAATCTACTTTGGATATGTCATCTTGGAGTGGTGAAGTCATCATATGAAGTCATCTTCTTTAGAATTATTGATTGGTCTATCTGTGGCCTTTCAAACAGAAGAAGCATATATCATCAAATCACACTTCACTAACAAATCATTCCACCTGTCTGGCTTTTCAGCCTGTTTATGGCAAGTCAAATGTAAGTTATCCCATAATGTGCTGGAGTACAGTCCCGTGTAATTTTCCTTCTTACTTCTATCTCATTTTCTAGGATTCTCAAAGAAGAAAAGTCAAACCAACAAGGATTTTAATGACAGAGGTAGAAGGTGGAAGAACTTTTCCTGAGAACTGCAAATGGTATCAAGCTCTGCCAGAGTCTTGTCCTGACTTTGGAAAATGGTGAGAGTTTTGTCTCCTAACCTGGCATATATTAAATAGCCTGGAACTACCAAGTGGTGTTCCAGCAGTTCCCAGCCTGTCCCAGTGTCAGGTTCTGATATAGTGTGGAAAATCAAAAAGGCCAACCTGAATGCCCCATTACTCTAGAGAACTTTATATATTCCTGTACTGACAGACTAACCAGGATTAGTGACAGGACTGGCACAATCATTTTCTGTGACATACACACATTGCCACCACTTATACCTTCTGCAGAGTAGTGAGGTCAATGTTTTTTTACCTAACATGCTGGTAATTGTTCTGGTTACCAGAATATGAACAGATGTGTCTCTCTATCATATGCCTATCATCTTTTTTGTCCTTCAAGTCTGTAGTGTCAAAGCACTGTTGACCCTCCTTAAGCCTATTTTGGCCCTCCTAAATTCAGTTTCCAGACAAATGCTAGCTACATCATGCTTTTATGTATTAATTCTGTATTTTCAGCTGTGTATTCCAGCTTCTAATTTCAATCTGGATTTTTATCAGATGTCTGTCTTTCCTGGCATTATACATTTGGCCTCTGCATCACTCACAAATTCTTGTATATTTTCAGATTTTTTTTAAATGCATCCTTCATGCTTTCATACTTGTGTGGAAGGCCTCATTCTCAGTAAGGCTTCATAGTGTATTATCATGATGAAGTTATTTTACAATTAGCTTGAGTTAATTAAAAACTATGAAGCATAACAAGTGACACAGAACCAGATATAGTCAGACATCGAGGACCTTCTGACTGTCTTCCTCCTCATTCAGCGCTTAGATGGCAATGTAAATGTTCCTTAATTTTTTTGTTTTCCTTTCACAATCCAGGTGAAAGTCCTAGTGATCTTTCACATGTCCTATTTTTCAACTCAGACTTTTTCCTCTACCATTTATTCATTGTACTTATGTTCAGCAGCCACAGTAGGGCAAAGCACATAAATGAGATCTTGATGAGTTCTAAATGCTTCTCCATAACAGCATAGAAGTTATTGTAGTTACTTCTTTGGGTCCCTAATTCAAAACCAGCCATTTATAATGACAGGTCCTAATTCTTCACATTTCTCTCTCTCTTAACATGATGTATTTACTATACTCTGAAGAAATTGATTTTAAAAAGCAACAAACAAAACAACTTGAATTTACAGGTCAGGTCAGTTCAAAAAGTTGAATATACCTTCTATTTCATATTCATTGCATAACCTACTGGTCAGACTCACCCAGCTGATGAACTATAAATTATGAGTCTTTTTTTGTGCTAAAAGTCCACACTGAAAGAGATACACAACATCATGAAATGCCTGAAGCTATGAGTTTTCCAACATCAAAATGGGCAAAAGACCAATTCTGGGTACAGAATTCACATTGACTCAGCTTGTTTCCATGGAATATTCTATGAAATAATTTATCCAGCAAAACCTTGGAGTAGGGGAGTGTTGGTACTGCTATCTACTCACTCCCAGAATAAATAACTCCATTGATCCAGAAACTGACTACATTTCTTGCAGCTATAAAAATTAATCAAAATCTTATCTGTACGCTTTTACAATACTAATTTTAAAATTGTGATTCCTCTGCCATTTTTTCTTGTATCTGTAAGCTTTCCCAAACCTATTTTGCAACAAGTTAAATTTTGCACATAGGATTAGAAGTCATGCATAGAGCAGTTAAATAATAGTTATGCATTTTTTTTTCCAGTTCCATTTCTGATCCTCTTGTGCATTTTTATACCTTGGTATTGTAGAAGGTCTGTGCCTTTCTACAGTTATCCAAAGCTGACTATTTTATCAGTCAAACCCTAGGTAAATCAAGAGTAGAGAGATTAAAAAATGTCATTACTGCAGCTGTTTATTATTTTTCCCTTGAGGTGACATCAGATATCAAACCCCTGCAGCTTAAAACTGAGCCAAGGTATATACTGCAGCAGGTTGACTTCAGAATATTAAAAACTCCTGCAGGCTATCAGCACAAGGACCAGTCAAAATCTTTGCAATCATCCAGACATCTTATTTCACACTACACAGAGTTGTGTGATCTCCAAGATGTTAAAAATCTTAATTTTAGCTTGTGAGGAATGTTGATCCTATCACCCAACCACAACAATTCTGCATTTCATCTGTAACTGTCCGGCTAATATGTAGTTACTGAAACAAGGTTTTCACTGTGATCCAGAATATTACAGGAAATCAAGAACTGTCATTTACAAAGTGTAAAATCAAACAACTTTCTAGACATTGTTGCACACTGTCACTGTAGATTAATGTGATACATCTCCTAAGTGATTGCAAAGCCATGATTTACATAAGACGGGATCTGAATAATATAGCTTGTATAAACTCCCCATTTAAAAGAAATTGTTATACAATAACAGATTTTGGTTCTAGATACACAGGGCAAGTTTTTCTGTGTTTCCACCTAAAACATAAATGGATAATTATATCCATCCCCATCTCTTCTTACAAGCCATACTAATAGACATGGGGTTAAAACATTCAGTTCTGAGGTTGTGCACATTTATAGTTCAAAGCTATAAAATACCAAAAGACTGAGAGTTTTATTGAACAATGTGAACTATAAAATATGGAAATTAGTAAATATGGTGAACATTGACAAATTACAACAAGTACTTAGTGATCTTTTTCTCCTATTTGAAGAGTGGTATGTTAAGTTTGGAAAGTGAGTAATTTTTATTCTGAAATATCTGGTGAATTTTGCCATGCAAATGGAGGCAAAAACTCAGAGGGAAAGCATAGAAATCAAATATAGCTTAGGTGTTCTAGTTTTTGCATGTATCAAGCTCTGTATATTAATCAAGATGTTTATTATTGTAAAATGCCAGGGTCCTAAAGCTGTAAGTGTTTTGAATGAAAACAAGGTAATGCCCCAAAAGCTTGCTGTCACGTTGCAGAGAGATGGGAGATACAGATCAAATCAGAAGCAACACCTAACAGTGAGAGGCTGTAATTAAAATCTACTTTTCTGTGGGCATACTGGCAAAGGAGAATTCTAAAGAAAGATTCAAAAAGGAGTAATTAAATTGCTCATGGATGCTTACAGATGACTTATTCATAGAGTGAATGCCATCTAGGGAGAATGCACAAAGGTACCTGTTGAAATCTAACAAATTAATGATGGGACTGCTGTCATGTACTGATTAGAGAGTTAATTTCTTCATATTCCAAAATTTCCAAGGTTGAAGGAGAAGTTTTGAAAGTCACGAAACCCAATATATTGTAACACAAAAGTGAGGGGGAAAAGATGAAACAGAACGACTGAATAAATTTTGTCAAGAAAATGTGCTAGAACATTATAGGATGGTAGCAGCATCAATCCTTTTAATCACTGTCCAAGTAAGTCTACACAATGGGAGAATATGTTTGCAACTTAACACTTCCCACAGTTTTTGAAGAAGTTTAATATCCATAATGATAACAGACCGCAGCAAAAGGAGTAAGGGAAGTAGTCATTAATCCTTTTTGGGAAAAAAAAAAAAAAATCTGTCTTCAATTTTCAGACTATCAAAAACTATTGTCAAAGCTCTGCTGATTATCTTGGAAGTATGATTATTCAAAGTTTTATTCTCTGAGGATCACAAAAGAATTTTCTTGTTAATTCCAAGGAGTTCTTAACATTACTATTTAAATATTTCTGTTTTCTGAATTAATATGAATATGTCTAATAAAATCTAGTGAAAGAAGGTGAATTTATTGACTGCAAATGGCTGAAATCCCCAGAACAGTTTGAGAAAATGAGATTCACCTCACCTACCTTCAGCATATGAAAGGTACTCATCTAGTCTAAGCCAGTACTGAAGCATCTTCTATAGTCAGTGAAGACAGAGAAGGATCTCCAGAGGGTCTTCTTTCCATTTGCTTTAGATTCATATTATAAGAGTGGATGAACTGCCTTTCGTAGGTGCTAGTTTCTCTCCACTAGCTAAAATGAGATTTTAACTTAAGCATTATTTCATTAATCATAGAAACAGGTTAGCTTAGGTCTTTACCTTTTAGATTGCCCTAAACTGAAGACTATGAAATCTCCCCTATGTGTAAATGCTACAAACTTCCCAACCTGTCCTGTGACATGTTATTTGTGTTATGGAACCATAGTACTCGGAATGCTTTCTTATTTCAGGTGTACTGACACTCATCCCCAGTATCATTACTGACTCGTGACATGCAGTGCCACAGGAAAGTCACATCACCTACGTAGAACTGGAAGTAATCATTACAGGAGCAAGGGGACTTACAATGAATGACACTGCTGTCAGGGGGTGGAGGGTTCACAATATGCATAAGCAACGCAGGTTTATCTGGGATCAGTACCTTTTAACACTCAGTTCTCAGCATCATTCCATACATAAGCCTGCCTGTTGCTCTTGCTGTTGAGCTCTTTGCCCCACACGCTGCTCTTGCTTCTGTGCATGCTGTTCTTCGAGAATCCTGTATCTTGGTGCTCTATTCTTACTTCTAGTGAAGAATGCAAAAGAGTTGATCGGTGTACTGCTCTTAATCGTGTATGCTTTGAACCACCTTTGGGACAACATTCTTTCTGTTTCCATGTTGTAGTTAATCTAAAGCTGTTTTGAAATTACATATCATCCACCCAAATCACATATCTGGATTATCACAGCTTGGCTGCCTTTATTAATCCCCCAGTACAGTCAGCATCTGCAAGCTTGTGCAGGTCTTCATATTCCTTCTCTCTAATGGATGAAAAGACGTCTCTTTTGACATTTTCTAGCTGGAAAACATGCATCTATCTGATGTCCAGATTTTAAACTCACACAACATAACGGTAAATGACAACTTTATAAGCACTTAGTAGGGTACAGTGATTGACTCCCTGATGACTCCCTACTTGGATTTTTAATCTTGTCAAAGGTTACCCTAACTTCTTTGAGGAGATTTCCTCTTCATTGGTACCAGCACGGTTGTTCAAAACAATGGAAAATTAACTCATGAATGAAAAGGAATGCTGTTTTGTAGATAGATAGGGATAAGGAATTATGGGTTTTTTCGAAGACTTACGGACACATAATAATGGAATTTTTTAAGATTAATGGTGGCTGCAGAAGTAACAAAGATCTTGAGCCTCACAAGGCGACTCATGGGATACACAAACAGGATGGATTCTAGCACGTACCACGCCATATTACAGCAAAGAGGACAGACCTTTACTCTGCCAGATATGAACCCTGCTGATCCTGATCTGCAATATGACTTCCAAGCTTCACCTGGCTCACCACTGTGGACATACCCACTCATCCCTTGTTTGTGTCTAACCCTCGTTACCTTCACTGGACACGATCCTGACCCTGACTTTTGGCCTGACTTCCTGGCTGGACCTCAGGCCTTCCTCATCATTACAAAGTGGCCTGATGGTCTGGATATTGTTTGAACCTGGCTACCATCCCTGGGCTGGTCTTGCTTTCCTTGCCTGGGGGCAGTGGGATGGGCCCTGGCTAGTGACGCCCCTTGTCCTACTGGCCGTGGTAACTCCCACAGCTTCCCATCCCTTAGGGAGAGCTATCCCTCACTATGCCCTGACATTTACACAGAGGTTGAGATTTTTCTCTCTCTAATTTTTTTTTATTTATTGGGTAACTGAAACCATGTCAACTGGCCTGTGTTTTTCTTGGCAAATATGTTTGGTTTCAGAAGTCTTCATTCCGTCAGGTTGTGGTACAATGAACCAAAACCATCCTGAGAGGCTATTGTCAACTACCGCCAGCTGAAAGGCACTCCTGTGATGATTACAATTTCTCCTGTCTGCCTTCCCTCCCAAATCAAATACCTGACAGTTAATTACATCTCTTAAGTTCTACAGGATAACCTCTGTATCACAATTCAACATAATCATCTCCCTCGTTTCTGCAGAAATAATTTGTAAAAGTAAAGGAAAGCATGCGTTTTTCTTAACCAACAGCTTTTGTTTATTATAACAGAGGTGAAGGAAAATGGAAACTTGCAAAGTTTGTTCTGATTCACTCCTGTCATCAAACTGCCACTTCAGAAACTTCTCAGAAGAATCTTAGCTCAGTAGCTATGCTGCACTGGAGGAGTACTTGTGATACAAAGTACGCCTTCCAATTACGTTCTTCATCTTCCTATGGCAAAAGCCGAAGCTTCTGTATAACATAACAAAGGCAGCACATTGCATTCTGTAGAAGCACATGACTACGTGTGCTAAAGAGCCATTAAAAATCAGCTTGTTCACTGAAACACGCCAAGGAAGAGAGGATCAAAAAGTAATACACAGACTGGATAGCAACAGAGTGACTTGTATTTCCCACAGAATTGCTGATTATGTTTCACATAGAATATATTTCAGGAATTTCCCAAAATTATTTTTTATTTTTTAAATGAGAGGAAGCATTTTTCTTAATGTACTGTACAGTACTTACTGTATAACTATAGAATATTAAGTTGCAATAAGCATGATATGATTATGTCCATTATTCTTGCAACAGGAAAAAATAGAATGAGAAACATAAAGATGGATTAGAGTAAGAAAATCAGTCAGGAGAGAAATAAAAGCTATATAAACAAATTATAGTCAATTTTGAGACTTCCTCGATATATAACTAACTCATAAAAAGCATTACATATGCACATACATATATGTGTTTATATATCTCAAAAATTAATCACCTGTGAAAATAAGGGATTTTTGAAAGGAGACAGTATCACGCCTTAGGAGAAAGTGATATAAATTATCACAAGTAAAAATGAAAGGAAGAATCTTGGAAAGTGAATTTTAAAAATCAGACAGAAGTATATTAAAAAACAAAAGCTATGAGGAATTCAGAGAGTTATCAGGAAGTAGTGGAAAATAATTACATCCCAGCATTCTGACATAAGCCTTAAAAACTTTATAGTAATGCCCTGAAAAATCTCTATGCCTGATCACACTACTATGGACCCCTGTAGTCACAAAAAACTTCATCTCAGCTGCCTCCTCTGGAAACTCTCTTGGGTAAAATTAACTGTTTGCAATAATTTTACTAGAACCATTAAATAGCATAACAGTAGAATAGACAAGGTTTGAGCAACCCAATTCTTTAGGTGGCTCTGAAAATCACATATGAAGTATAAAATTATGTAGCAGCCTTTATTGCAGCCCATGATACTCAGACCACTTACAATTTATAATTTATATCAGCTGTCAGGCTTGGCCTAGCCACTTCAACTAAAGTTAGAACTGAAGATAATTGGGCCCATAATTAAATTACAAACCTGAACTTTATAATAATGTAGTATGCAATGTATCCTAAATAGTGCCACAAATCACATTTCCAATATCCTCATAAAGATCCATTTGATGAACTGTATAATGGACTTCTTTACTGTTTTTTCCCATCTAGGCAGTATCTTGAAGGTGGCATATTAAATTTCCTCAGCTGGATGAGAGGCTAGCCTAAAATATTTTGTGAAAAATTATTGGCAACATGTAATCCACAATAAATTGATGAAGCAAACTACTTTCCTACTTCTTATATCCTCATCTTTAAAAGGGTGACTTTGAAAGCTCAAAAAGGAGAATGGTGCTATTCAGACTACCACTACTTCTGGAAGACCTTAATATAAATTCTAGCTAGAAAAGAGGCACAATAAATCCATTGCATGTAAAATTTTGTTTGACATTTCAAAGAGCTATGACTGATAAAATCAGTAACAGGTTTGTGACATATGCTGTCTCCAGGGGTGTCTTTCTCACCTGTACATTCTTGAGTAGACAGCTATACAGCTTTAATGTCAGAATTCTACTAAAATAATTTGCTTTGTTGTTGTCTTCTGTAATAACTCCCATAGAATAATTAAAAATGTGTAAACATATTTTAAAGACAAATCTCATTGAAAGCTTCATTTCAGCCTGAGTCCTCTACTTACAACTTTTTTAAGTGCCTGGAACTTACTGCCATGCATAACTCAAAAAGAGCCCTGATGTCCTTTGTGTTTCTCCAAAACCTGAATATTTTTTATAACTGGTAAAAGATACATATTACATTGACACATAACATTAATACTTAGCATTGTGCAGGTGTGACTGACCAAGATGCCTAGCAATAAAGAATTGGGATCAAAGTCAACAAGCTTCTCGTTTCCAAAAGTATTTCTGTTGGTAGCAGAAATGAATTGCAAGAAATGTGACCATAATCCTTTTTTTTTTTTTTTTTTTAATGAGAAAAGGAAGAAAACAACGGTTTTCAGAAGATGCTAGTTCAGAGACTTTTAAAAGACAAGAAATATATGTGCCAAGAGGTCTGACTAATTCAACTTTACAAAGTCTGTGATCCAAATGCCTCAAAGCTACCTGTCTCTACAGACAATTCAACATAGCAGGTAAGACAGCATTTTCTTTAATTATGTCCTGTCGTAGGGCCTTACTTCCACCTAAAATATTAAAAAAGTATGAGACAGTAATTATTATACACATACTTGTCTGCCGTATTACCAGTGAATGATGGTAAAGAAATGTTTTAATTACTTCTGACTGTATATCATACACTGGGCATTTAGATGATAGTAGGAGCAGGGTTTTTTTAAAAGAAGCATTTTAAGACAAGTAACATCATACATTCTTAAAGCATTGCATGAGTAAAATGATCTTGTTACGAAAAAAGAACCCAAGGATTCTCAACAAAAATTACTGATTTTTGGGGGTTAGCCTAAACGCAGTTCTCAGATTCCCTTTAAGCAGATTCATAACAAACAGAAGTTTTCTTGATGACAATCTTAAGCAAAGGAAAAATTCAACCCTTTATGAAAAGACTATTAAACCCCAGACTCCTTTTTGTCACATTTTAGTAGCCTTTTAATTCTGTAACTGTTCATAACTAAGCTCATAACCATAACTGCACATCAAACAATGACTAGTAGCTTTTTCCTTTGTAAGAACTTCAAGCTAGTGTCTTATCAGACTGTAAATTTCTAGTTGTTTCCTTTTTCTGATTGATAAACATGATCTTCCAGCATAGAATTCTAGCTATAGATTTTCATTTTTCCTAGCCTGTGACCCAAACACATAGCAGAGATGACATATTCTAGTACAGTGGCAGTGACAGTGACTGAATGATAACAAAACCATGTCCAAAGAGACACAAGAATTCTAGCTGTTTGTTTGGGCTTTTGGACAGTTTAGAAATTAAGTACCATTTTCTTCAGTACATCTTTATTATTTGAACAGAGCATGAACTTTCTAATAACTTTAATTTTTTTCATTTATTAGTATGATAAACTTGTTTACAGGTTCCTTAGCAAAGTTAATAGACTAAACTAGACTAGAAGAATTTGAGTTTTTTATCTACCCATTATATTAATAATAGAATAATATGCTTTGTGAACCATCCATGCTGTGAAAATTAAGTAATATCTTATCCATAGGTTACATTTAAGGATATTATATAGCAATACATTTAAATTATTACTGATTGCTTTTGCAATATGAAAACGCAACTGTTAAAAGAGCTTCTTAGATGAAACAGCATCAATTGTCTCTATGAGATGAAGACAGGCCGTGCTTTTCCAACCTGATTTTAATTGGCGTTATGAGATAACAATCCTGTAACTTGGTGTAACTACTTTATTAACTGTTTGAAAAGGATGTTAAGAAAGATGTAAGACACATATTCAATTGGTATGACTTACGCATAGCTATGCAAGTTTGAGGGATTTGGGATAAAATGGCCTGTTTGGCATTTTTCATGAGAGAAAGAAGAAACCATTTTCCTGAAAAGACACATTGATCTGCCATTTGCCTTGCTTCTGCCAAGCCACAGGAACCATGTCTCTGCAAGGTTTTGCTTGTTAGAATACTTAAATAGGGTTAGTATTAAACTTGTATGATTGTTGTATAAAATCAACAGCAATGCTCACAAAATCCTTCATAACTTTTATGTGACAGTTTAAGAGGATGAACCTAATAAAAGAACAGTTAATTGTTTTGTTTTATTGTGGGAAAGAACTATGCATCTCCAAATGAAATACGGAGAACTGCCTAAACTCAGTCAAAAGCCAGCTTACAAACAATGCACACAGGGGTTTATTTGAAAAACTGCCTCCATGGAGCAATGAATATTAGGAAAGCATTCTTTTTTTTTTTTAATTTTTTTTATTAAGACTTGAGTTACAGTATATATATATATAAAAAGAGATGGAACAATGGGAAGAGCCTAATTAAATCCATCAATCTAAAGGACTAGCTTTGCAAATATCCATATGTTTAACTTTATGTACTTACTTTGTCTCAGACTTTTATAATTGAAAAATTCTCATTCCAGAACAACACAAATGCAAAATTGCCAAGCTATATGCATACCCTAGACAATATGCATGCTATGACTAAGTATAATCTCTGCGCAATTATAGTATTACTGATTCATTTCTTTCTCACAATTTTTTCCTCAGTCATGATTAATCTTGGCCAGCTAAGCTGCTGGAAGAGTGTATTTGTTCTGTGAAGCACCTAATAAGCACAAGAGGAGTAGTATAAAATAATAATAATTGATCAAAAGTACTAACATTTACTTTTGGCTTAGTAAAACTGTCTGATAAATTATTCCCTTTAGTGTTTCTCTATTATTGCAATACAGGGCCTTGAAAGTGATGTATTGGCAGAAGCCATTGTGTTCTACCACAGTGCAATTAGGAAGTCCATTTAAACAGCTTTATCATATGCATACATAGGCTGATTAATTTTCTAATCAAATGTTCCAGGAAATCATTAACCATTACATTAAACAGTGTTGTGCTAATTATACTCTCCACAAAGAATTCCAATATAAATTTACAAAACATCTATAGAAATGTGCCAAAGGACAAACAGTTTAACCTATACAAATAATTCTAGCATCTAGTCTACATATCCCCACAGCTCCCCAGCTTTAAACCCCAGTCCTGGAAAGGTTCAGTTTGGGGCTGAATTCTGCTACATATCACTGGAGCTCCATGCACCGGTATTCATTGTGTTCTGTAGGCCACACAGGAGGATCGAGATCTTTATTCTTTTGTTGTCATTGCATTGGAATGAAAGCCCCTCAAATTATGTGGAAAAAGTGAATGCAATCGTTGGAGGGAGCATTTTATTTTCACTGTATTCAAGACAACACAAAATGATAAAAACAGTATTGAAAACTGAGCATCTTTCTTACTGAATGACATAAGGAAGAAAGAAACCTGTTCTGTTTTAGAAAATAGAGATATAAATGCTAAGTGTTGGCCTTCTTTTCCTTAATGATTTATAACACTGAAATGTGGAAATAGATTTTCCCCTACCAAAGTGTCCAGTTTGCACCATTATTCTAACTAATGTTAATTTAACATAAATGCAAGATATTGATTGTAGCAATTAGGATTCAATTACTTTCTAAGGCATATAAAATTTGCTAGTCTATAGCATAATGAAATCTCTATTTGTGTATTTCCCCATAAACCAAAGTCTTGGAGGTCTCTCTGCAGCAGAAAACACAGACTGCATAAACAAATACACAATGTAGCATGCCTGCTCCTTTGGCTTTGCTAGCACAGTTAGCACCTCCTCTGCAAAGTCTGTGTGGGTCACAAACCGAAATCCTGGCCTGAAGAAGTCGATGTAAGTAGTCCTATTGCTTTGATTAGGGCCTGAGCGTCTCCTGTGTTCTGCTTTCTTAACACAGCACCAGGAAAATGGGATAAGACTCTTATTATACAAATACATAAAATATAGGAAAACGTGTATTTACATCTAAAAAATCAGGGCTCTAAATTTAGAAACAAAGTACACAAAAACAGAGGAACCAGTTTTCACCTAGGCACGGAATTGGAATTTTTAACCAAACCAGGTTTTGGAAAACGGCACCCGAGGGCCAGCAGGTGAGGGGCTCGTCCCGCCCTTCGGCTGCGTGATCAGATCCTTTAGACCAGGGGTCCTCAAACTTTTTAAACAGGGGGCTGGCACGCGTGTGAAGTGGCAGGCAGTCATCTGCGGCTGCTTGGTTTCCCCCCCAAACCCCCCCGGCGGGGGGGGTTCTGTAAATACGGGGGGCTGGATTGAGGACCCCTGCTTTAGAAGAAAAGGCAAGACCTGGGAGACAAGGAAACAAAACCTCCCTGAAAGGGCAGAAGGCATATCTTGACCCCTCAGGTGGAGGCAGCTGTAGCTCAGCCCACCGGGATTTCCCCGTGTTCCGCCGGTGTTTCACAGAGCGACAGAAGCAGACCTCCTCCCCTCAGCCTGAGGGAACAGCACCCTCCGCCCTGCGAACGGTAACTGGGCCGCGCACTCGCTGTTCGCTGGAAGGGGAACCGCCCTGCCAGGGCGGAGCGTAGCCGCAGCGGCTACGTGGCAGCATGAACCTTCCTGGGCGGCCAAAACAAAACAAGACACCCCAGACCCTGAGGAAAGCTCTTGTACACCCACCATACTGGCCCCAGAGGCGGCCGCTCTCCCGCCCGCGCGGGGGCCGCGCAGGCCCGTCTCCCTCCGCGGCTGGGGGCCGCGCTGCTCCCTGGGAGATGTAGTCCGGAGGGTTGGAAGCGGGGGCGGGGCGAACAAACAGGTGCGGTCACTGGGGTTCCTCGCCGGCGCCTCGCTGAGCACAGCTGATTCACCGCAGATTGGCAGAAGGCCAGCCAACCGGGAAACGACATTTCCATTCTCCCGCTGTGGATTGGCTAGCGCTGGCAGCCCGGGGCGGGACCAGCAGTGGCGGGACGATTCGGACGGCGGGACATTCCTGGACTCTGACGGGCGCCGGGGAGCGGCCGTTAGGAGCGCGCGCCACTGCCCCTCTTCTTCGCTCCGCGCTGCGGCGTGGCGGTGTCGCGGCCGGGGGCAGCCGCCACACACGGCCGCGCCGGGATTAGGGCTCTTCGCTAAATCCTTTGCTGCGCTGAGGCGGCGGCTTTAGCCCTGAGTCCCCCTCCTCCCCCCGCGGCGACCTGCCCGGCCGAGCCCAGCTAAGCCGCGCTAATCGCAGGCGCCCGGCTCGGCCAGGGCTGCCGGACCTGGGCCCATCGCGGGCAGCGGTCTGCCCTCGTCTTCCCTCCCCTTCCCCCCTCTTCTCCCCTCTCCTCTGCCGGGCGCCGCCATGGAGCCGCGGCAGCCGCGGCCTCGTTACCGCGCCCCGTCCTCACCGCCGGGTCGCGGCGGGTGGGAGAACAAGGGGCTCCGTCGGAAGGCCCCGCCGGGGACCGGGAGCACCGGCGGCTCGGAGGAGGCGGCGGATGGCAGGAAGCCCAAATTCGTAAGTACGAGTCGATCCCAGGCTGCCCCCGTCCCGGCTGGGACGGTTGCGGCGGGGCTGCCTAAGGTGTGGGCCTGTCTGCGGGGCGCCCCCCCTGCCGGGCCTGTGCCGGAGGGGCCCGGCGGTGCGGGGGGCCCGGTCGCCCGCCCGGGGCCGCACCGATCTGGGCTGCACCGACCCGGAGCCCCCTGAGAGACAGGGGGCCACGTGGGCGTACGTGGGCTACTAAACGGCGCCGTTGACTTCAGCTGGGCTTCAAAGAGCGAGCCAGCTTGCTCCAGCTCGCCGCTTCTCTGCGTGCCTGGAAGGACCTGGCTTCATTTTGCAGCAAGTTTTCACATCTGTCCTCTTATTCATAAAACTTTGTCTTACTCGCTGTTTGACAGCTGTATGTGTAAGGGATACAGAACACGCTTCTAGCTCTTAAATGATGTTACTTTGAATAGACCTGGATTTTTTTTTTTTTAGTTTTGGTAGTATAAAGTGTATTGTGGAAAACTGAGTCTTTGCTTTTAAGGGATATAGTAGTTCTCACTCCTAGCCCTGCTTTTACAAACTTTGGCTAGCACACCAAGAAACTGTGAAATTTGCAATGGCTAATCATTGTCCACAATGTGTCAGTAAGATGTGCTCTAACTAAAAAACACCCAGAAATGAACAGATACTGGTTGAACATCAGGACATTTTCAGGTATTAAAGCTTGGACAAACATATTCTACAGGTCTTGTATCCACCACATGCAGAGCAAATGCATCCCATGGTTATGTTTGTGATATACATGTTAGTGTTTGTTCAGCCAGCTCTGAGCCTACCTGCTCTAAGCTTTATTATGTGCTTGGAAAATAGATACTATAACATACAGTAAATTCTTGATTCTAAGGCATCTTTGTGCAATATTCAGTACTTGAGTGTCTGGCAGTTGAGTGCGGGTTCAAAAAAGTTAGTTTGGTATCACTTACCGGCTGTAGGTTGGCCTAACCTATTCTAGAAGGTCATAACTTGCTCCTTGACATCCTGTTTCCTGGGATCCTGTTCATATTGTGGCTGCACAAACAGATTGCTGTTTGAACCAACCCCTTGTGCTTATTTTTGCATGTTACTAGAATGGGCATATAGGAAAATGTGACCAAGAGCTGTTTGCTTGTCTTCATAAATGTCTGTATCTACTGGGGGTCCGTGCATTTTAGTCATGCAGGTGACACGGCTGGACATGCTTTTGTCTGCCCCATCTGAAAAGTTGGATAGTGTTACTGGTGTATGACTTGATGGCTGGATTATTCCAGTGGTGACTGGGAGACATGGATTTGTGTGTGTTTGAGACCGACAAGAGTGCTGAGTCAAGAGGTTTTACTTACTATTGATATTGTAACTGCTGATTTTTTTATGCAGATAAGGTATGCAATAATCTTTTTCCCCTAGTTGTGTTAAAACAGAAACAGGGTGTTGCCATCATGTTCATTTTTTTTTTTTCCTGACCATGTGTTAAAATAGAAATACAATAATTTATAGGGAGCACAACCCTGCCAGATATGTGATGCCATTAAGATTTTTCTTAGATGAAGTCTGATTGGTTTTTCAGTGAAAGGAGGCCTTCTCTTTCGTGGAGAGGAGCTTGTTTGGTACATGTGTACACCTCTCAGACTAGGCAAGAGTGGTTTTGAGCATGTGTGGATGTGGGCATCAGTTGACTGGCTTTTTGAGGTCAGTGTTGATTTTTGAGTCAGCTACAGAAAGTAAAGGCAGTTGAATTTGGGTATCAACTTAGCTTTGTAGGGAATAGGATCATCATGTAGATGTTTGTGGTGGTTTTTTTTGTTTTTTTTTTTTTCATTTTCCTATCCCTGTTCCCCCTGCCCAGGTTCTGAAACTCTTTAACCAAGGATGACAGAGAATATCCTTAATTTATGAGAATGCCTTGCCAAACTGCAGCTTTCGAAAACATTTGACGTTAAATAGTAGCCCTGTTTCTCTTTTTTAAGTAGTGTGGTAAAGCAAAGATTTTTGCGCTGGGGTGTTGATAGGTGATTGAAGAATGATAGTTCTCCAAACCTGGATTGCTTTCTAGGTATGCCATTAGCTCGCTGAGTGACCTTGTTAACGAAAACCGTAACAAGGAAAACTCTCCAACGCAAATGATAGTTTAGAAAGCTGACATTGGTTTATTACAGCCCTAGGTTCACGGGGGATTTTTCCTCCTAACATGCACACCAAGTTACTCAAGGGTACACATTATATACCTTACATACTCATTTTCATTCCCGTGTAAGGTTTGGTTACAAGTTTCCCTCTTCTAATACAAATTGTTACACATCCTCAGATAGCACTGCTGAAGTTTTTAACTAATGAAGCATGCTCCCCAAGTAGGGGTTTGCCTTCTTTCTGGGGGCTGTTTGAGTTTGGGGGTCATGATCTCCCATTACCACAATTACCTTTGTCCTACTTTCAACTAATTTTCTGTGGGTTGATACACCTTATCAGCTTGTCTCCTCTTGCAGCCAGAATTTTCTCACTTGGAGGCTTCTTTCTGCATAATGTATGTAACAGTGTTCTTTTCACCATCCGTTCTTTGTTTCCCAAGGATGACTCGCGTGCTTAGAAGTCCTTTCATTCATTGGTTTTGATGACTTGAGAAGGTGGGTCAGCTTGACCTAAACTTTGTCCACGTATTTGTTTAACATATAGTTAAACACTAAATTAGAGCTCCATAACTCGGGTGATTAGGCAACAACCTTAAGAAGAATCAGAAGTGAATATTTCTTGAATAGAATTTAGGATTTTGTCTCTGTCTTAATGTAAACTGCTGTGAGTGGTATAGTTTACAGGTGTGATCTGTGGATTTTAGTGGTTACTCTAGAGCAGCAGGCAGCTCCATGCCATGAAACCTAAGGAGCTTCTGTATGTACTAGACTGCAGCTCAAATCTGTGGCTTGTCCTGGCTAATAGTTTTTGTTGAGAAACATACACAGTACAGGCAGAATTACTTCAGTAGTTGTAGATACTGACCAGCTTCTTTGATTGGGGTAGTTCACTTGAAGGGTAGGATGTTACACTTTTCATTCTGTTGCTTCCTAAATTTCTACCCTAAGATACTGCAACACAGAATATTTATCACTCGGCTATTAAATCTGAAGTTGGTAAACTCTCCTTCCTGTCTTCTTCCTGTTATCTTACAAGACTGGTTTGGTTTTTTTGAGAGCGAGATGGTATATCTTCCCTCAGAAAATGGGGGGATGGATTGAGTGCACCCTCAGTAAGTTTGCAGACAACTCCAAGTTGGGTGGGAGTCTTGATCTGCTGGAGGGCAGGAAGGCTCTGCAGAGGGATCAGGATAGGCTGGACCATCGGCCAAGGTCAATTGTATGACGTTCAACAAGGAGAAGTGCTGGGTCCTGCACTTGGGTCACAGCAACCCCATGCAATGTTGCAGGCTTGGGGAAATGGCTGGGAAGTTGCTTGGCTAGAAAAAGACCTGGGGGTGCTGGTTGATGGCTGGCTGAACATAAGCCAGCAGGGTGGCCAGGAGGGCCAACAGCATCCTGGCTTGTATCTGAAATGGTGTGGCCAGCAGGACTAGGGAAGTGATTGTCCTCCTGGACTCAGCACTGGTGAGGTCGAACCTCAAATACTGCGTTCAGTTTTGTGCCCCCTCACTGCAAGATGCACAGCAGTGTGTCCAGAGAAGGGTGCTGCAGCGTGTCCAGAGACGGGCAATGAAGCTGGTGAAGGGTCTGGAGTACAAGTCATATGAGGAGTGGCTGAGGGAACTGGGGTTGTTTAGCGTGGAGAGAAGGAAGCTCAAGGAAGACCTTACTGTTCTTTGCAACTACGTGAAAGGTTGTAGTGAGGTGGATGTAGGTCTCTTCTCCCAGATAACTAGCGAAAGGGTAAGTGGAAACAGTCCCAAGTTGTGCCAGGGACGGTTTAGACCTGATATTAGGAATAATTTCTTCACTGAAAAAGGTGGTGAAGCCTTGGAACAGGCTCCCCAGGGAAGTGGTCAAGTCCCTGTCCCTGGAGGTATTTTTAAGATGTGTGGATGTGGTGCTCTAAGGACATGTTTTTAGTGGTGGACTTGACAGCGTTAGGTTACGGTTGGACTTCATGATATTAAAAGTCTTTTCCAACCCAAATGATTCTATTCTGTCTGTGTTGAGTTGTTTGCATCTAAGTCTTACTGTACTAAATGTTGAATATAATTTTGTTACTTCAGTTAGTTTTGTGTCAGAATACATAAAACTTCCCTCACCCCTTTGAATTCTCTGCAATCCAGTCTTAGATATAGGTTGTAGCCTTTTCTGTGCCTGGGTTACTTGCAGTGCCATACTTCATGTCACCTGAGTTGTTTCTGATCTTTTGTATGTTTCTCAAATGTAGATGAATCTGTCTGTTATATTCAGTGAACTCAAGTCATCCAGATTGTATTAGTTTAATTTTCCTCAGTGTGGAAGGCCTGAAAAGAAGTTGCAGATTGGACCCTTCCAATCAATGCGACATACTGATCTGTCACAGCAGATAAGCTAATCTGAAAGATCGCTTGATTCCCTGACAGACCTCGAGGTGAAATTGGATTGCCGGTTGTCAAAGTTGACATCGTTAATATGTACCCTCTTTTTTAATTTTCTTTTTTTTTTTTTTAATCTTCCAGATAAAATTCTTGTTTAGCAGGAGGAAAATCTCTCTTTAAAACCTAGTTCATTTGGAGGGAGGAGGAAGAGTCTTTGGGCTAAACAGTTGTAGTGGTTGATTCCAATCAAATTTCATCTTGAAGTACTGCCTTTCAGAGTAAACTAACTTCTTAGATGACGTGAATGAGTCGTAAGCCTCCGTTCCCTCTGTTCTTTTACAGAATTGTTAAAAACTTTTTTTTCTTTTTTTTTTTTTTTTTTTTTTTTTTTTTAATAAAGAGTGATGGTTAATTTTGAAGGATATACCAGCTTGACTTTGTTTAGCATGTCCAAGGTTTTGGAAGAGTGGAACCCTTAAAAGGGTGAAAGATATTCTATGGTACTGTGGTACTTCAGTTTATTGAAAGCTCTTACCTTCACCCTTGAGGTTTAGGACTTGGTAAAAAGAGGAAATGAATTGAAGGATGGCAGAGGTGATACCTGTTTTCTATGTGTACATTGACTGGGCAAGAAACTTTTGAAATCTGCTCATGGTGGTGGTGGGTGTTGTAAAAAGCTGTTGTTTGCCACTTCCTCTCCTTGGGGGGGGGGTGTGTGTATGTGTTGGTTTTTTTTGTTTTGTTTTTGTTTTTTTTTTTCTCCTTAGAAATATTTGGATATTATGTAAGTGAGTGGTAGAATATGTGATTTTTAATTGCACTTCACTGAGAGTACATCTTGTAGATGCTAGTCCTCAAAAGATCAACTCCAAATTCTAGCTCAAGGTAAAGGTGTTTCTGTTAATTTCAGTATACTATGACCTGTCTTCAGTGACTTTCACATTATGGTTTTGATTAAATTCTTTATGAAATGTATGAGTCAAGGAAGCTTTCTTGTTTGCATCTATCTGTTAAAAATAGATAAATTAACATTTGCATTTAACAGTGTCTGTAAATCAAAGAAACATGTAGTTAAGAGCAAAAGCACTTCCATTTCTCTGGCATAGAGTAGAAAGGTAAGATCGATCTGTGTCAATATCTTTAATTACAAAGTGACTGAATTATTGCTGCAGTTATGCTGCAGTGTAAGACCTTGAATTTAAATTAGCGTTTTAAAGAAATGATTGTTGAACAGATGTTACCTAAAACACTTTATTGCAGCTTTGTAAAACTGTGAATTCCTCATGCTGTTATTTTTGTTGGCATGAATTAACACTGTGGGTTATGATATTAAATTTTAGTGCTCTGTTCTGGCACTTTGTTATATAATCTTACCTGTAAGCACCAATTTTGAGTTTAACTCGTCAATGTCTAAATAATATCGCTGTGTAGAAACTGTCATGTTAAGATAATTTTGCCCCGATTGCTTTTCAGACTGCTTTCCAAGCAACAGAAAGTGTGTGATAAAGCCATTAAATAAATGCTGAAGTAGTATATTGGAAATTAAAAGTAGGTAATTCTGTGGGGTTATGCAGCAGTTTCCAAATTGCGCTTACAGATGGAGATAGCAAAATTACTGAGGAAATATGACAAAGGAGATCCTAAAGTAAGAGCATTCACTGTAGTCATCCAAGTCACATCTCCTCCAAGTCTACAGGTTTCCTTGTAATCCCTGCTTTTGTCTTCTGGTTGTGTTTCTGCTAGAGAAAAGCCTTTGGGGAAAAAACAGCTAGTGTTGAATCTTTTTGGTGATAGAATTAATGGTAGTGTGTGATGAGTTCTTTCTCGTTTTCTAATTTAAAAAGGTACAGAGGAGATTATGTGTTTATATGTACATCCTTAGTTTTCATTTATCTGGTTTCAGCATTCAGGCTGAAGTTGGCCAGTTTTTCTAAAACTCACTGCATCTTGCTTAAAACTACCCTTTTTTCTTTTTTTTTCTTTTTTTTTTTTTTCTTTTTTTTTGTTTTCTTATAGCTCTAAGATCTTAATATATCAAAGGCACTGCATATGTATGTGGTGGTTTGGAGAGTGTGTTATATGTGGTTTTGTTGCTTTGTTTTCTTCTGCAAAGGAGATAAAAATGGAGACCCCCAAGAGGATTTAGATACCAGGCTGTGGGATTTTTTAGTTTTTGTAAATGGAAGCACTTCAGTGTGGTGGAGAACGTGGAGGACATTCATGCTGAAATTCTTTTTTAGCTTCCTGTGATCCTGTTACTTCGCATGCCTAAAACTCCTTTCATATCGGGAGTGTATGGCTGGGTACTTGTCTCTGTCCTGATTCTAGTTATGATCAACAAATCAGACTTTGTCTGCCTCTCTGGCATACCAACGATGTCCATCCCTACCAGGCATGGTCTGAGTTCATATACCAAACATGCTGGTTTGATTCCGAAAGTCAGACAAGCAATGTCACTCTGTGTTTATGTGATAGTGAAAAGAGTACTTGCAGAGAATTTAGATGCAGCCATTTTGCTAGAGTGCCAAAACTTTTTTAGATGATACAGGCTATACCCTATATTGTACTAGGGTATTGTTCATTGTGCCCAAGTCACACTGAGTTGTGGTGCTGGTGGAAAAAATGCTGAAGTCATGAGACCAGAACCCCATGTGAGAAGGTGACATTCTGCTGAATTCTGGTCCTGTTTGCTGGGACTACTTGTAC
This sequence comes from Falco rusticolus, assembly GCF_015220075.1. Classification (NCBI taxonomy): domain Eukaryota; kingdom Metazoa; phylum Chordata; class Aves; order Falconiformes; family Falconidae; genus Falco; species Falco rusticolus. Next base: position 37,466,121 of record NC_051188.1, on the reverse strand, counting down.
CACTTTTAGATAGAATTAGGTTTATCAATGTGCATATGCAAAGATAGAGAAATGAATATAATGACGTAAAAGACCCAACTAGTACTGTTGATCGAATTAAGTGGCATTTCTCATTTCTTTGTTTTATTTCACTCTGTCTACTGGGAATGGACTGGGGTAATTACGTAGACAATGACTCAACCTGTTAAACTCTGTCTTGCAGATTAACTTTCAATATATGCTACTGTTCGTATATGCAACATAAAACCATCATCTTGTGTATGACAATAAGGCTTTGTACTGTGAATATGTATGAAGCCAAATAGCATTTGGCTTACTTTCCCTAGCTGAGTGGTGCAGAAGTTGCATCACATGTGGCTTCATAATATATGACCTTTTCAAGAGACACAGTACTCTTTCTGTTTTGTGAGTTTGTTTTTGTTGCTGTGCATGTGTTGTGAACCTCAGTTGTTGTGTTCTGTTGTACCTTGCGGTGTCTAAGGCTGTCAGTATCTTCAACGTTTTTGAGATCCGGCCTTTTGACAGCTTATCAAGAAAACTGTAAAATACACTGAATGTATGTTTAGGTCCTGTGTCCAATGAAATCAGCTATTTATCAGTATGCTTGAGGGATGTAATCTTCAATAAGAGTTAATTCTATTTCAGATTGCTTGCTTTCTTCAAAAATTATACATCTATACACTTCTTTTTAATTGTGACTTAGCTTTAACTAAACTGCTTCTACTGAATTGCAAAACAAAATGTCATCTTCCTCTGTGTCCCAGACTAAAAACTAAGCTACCCTGGAGAATGTAACTTCAAAATGTTAGCTGTTTATAAATATGTTTCTATAGCTGAAGACTAAGTAATGGTGATACTTCTGCTTTTCCAACTGTATATGCTACTGATAAATCTGGACTTCGGAAGTATCCTAATTAACTCCTTAATCTCTTCATGGTTTTGTATCTCTTTGACTAGAAAACTGGATACTGATGTACTTAAAAACAAATGAAGGATATTTTAAATATTGAGTATCTACTTTCTACATGATAAACAGACTAGAGCAGGGGTCCTCAAACTTTTTAAACAGAGGGCCGGTGCGCGGATGAAGTGGCAGGCAGTCATCTGCAGCTGCTTGGTTTCCCCCCCCAACCCCCGGCAGGGGTGGGGGGGGTGGGGACGGGAGGGTCTGTAAATACCGGGGGCCGGATTGAGGACCCTGGGGGGCTGTATCTGGACCGCGGGCCATAGTTTGAGGACCCCTGGACTAGAGGAATACTCGTATGTAGCTCCTCTGTTCTCAAAGCAATAATTTTGTTAGTCTGAAGTAGTTCATAGAAGACACAGAATAGAATATTAGTGTTTTAATCCATTGCAAAGCAGTATTCTGTAAGATTATATAATGTTTTTAGCAGTAACAGAATACTACAGGAATATTACTTAACCCAGATATATTTACTTGCAGCCCTATGTTTAAGTCTACCTGTTCACTTGAGCAGAATGTCTTACTAATGTGGACTGATATATCCAGGCCTGAAAATAAAAGTATGTTCCTGTGGTATTAACACGCTCCAACTTATACCTAACTGTGGTCTAGTTATTTTTTCCCCTCATTAGAAATGTGTTTGTCTTGTTTGTTTGGCCTGGCAAGAATGAAAATATGCTCCTGTCCTTCAGTCACAGCACCCATCTAATGCTGTTAAAAGACCCATTATGGTAAAATTTACTTATTTCTTGTGTTGGTATTTTTCTTTTTTTAAAGATTACCTGCAGTGTTCCACATATCTGTATCCTTGAGTACTGCATAAGACCAGGAAAGCTGGCAACTGTTTTACATTGCACAGCCTTGCCAGAAGATAAGGACTTGGTGAGGGAGAAGGGAAAAAGTTCTCATGTTTTAACCGCTCTTCTGACTGAGAGATATTATAACATAAAATTCCTGGAGTAAGTCTTTTGAGATGTCTTACTGCAAGTCAGATAGCCCTTTAATATTAGAGTGTGAAAAGATCTGAACATTAATTGTAGTCTGATTGAAGTTTCTCCTCCTTTATAAAGAAATCTCCAAATATGTCACCAGTGTTAATAGATGAGTGCTGTTTAAGTAGGTTCACTTCCTTGTAGCAGACCCCACAACATTGTCTGAAAGGGGTCGTCTTATGCTGGTGTTTTTAGACTCCCATACTGTAGGTAGCCAGTAAGATGAAGACTTAAAAGACTTACATCTTATATAGAGTTTTTTTGTACTATTATGGTGTTCTTAATTGGTTGTGTGGTATTTCCCCCCCAATTAGTCAGATGACCTGGGTCATTGAGGTGCTCTGATATACAGAATGAGGAACTTTTCACCCTTTACCACAGTAAATTCCCTTGCTGAATTTCACAGGTTAATTGAAAGGTACAACACTGGCTTGAACTATCCCATTAACTTTTGCCTTTTTCAAAGAACAAAGCCAGAATCTGAAAAATATTGCCTTGACTCCATGGATGATGTTGGTGTCTTGTACAGAGCAGTTGCGGAACACCCAGCTTCTGTTCCTAAGTGGAAGTGAACCTGATGTTGTGCTTCCTGTGTCTGTGCTGTGGCATGCGCATGCGTTTGACATGAGTCTTGAAGTTCCACATCAAAGCATGTAATACAGAACATTTTCATTCTAATCAGATTACTCTGTCTCTTGCCACGTTAGAGGAGCTTCACAGTGGTATCTGCACATTGCTTAAGGTGTAATGATTTAAGTCATGTGTTTGAAAAAGGAATAAATTTTTATGTTCTTTGCTACTAAGTTGCAGTGTAAGACCATATGCTTGTTTTTTCTCCTGCAGCTTTGATCATTTAAGGATAGAGGTACTACACCAACAACTTGCTAAATGTGAAGTTGTGAGCTCTTGCAAATGACAGAAACTAACACTCATGCTGTCTTTGTAGCTATTTAGCAGAATGCGAAGAACATGTCATAAAACCTAGCTCCACAGCTGTGTGGGACTACTCCTGCAGCAAAACACCAATGGGAATACTGGGATACAGATTTTCAGTCTCCTGACTGGACTGAAATATTTTCATTTTGTTGTTGTTAAGCTATTTATTAAAAATTCTCATCTATTAGAACATGGAATGGGATTGTCATAAAAGTTCAGTACTGACCTAGCTTCTTTTTTTTCTTTTTTTGAATTTTTGATGGTAGCACTTACACTATGTCACTGTTTTCCTCACATGTCACTGAGTGTTTTCCTTACATGTCACTTACTGTTTTTTAATTTCATAGCCATTCATCAGATGCTTCTTCCTCAGTTTTTTTGACAAAATTCAGAGTAGACCTGTCATGGGGTAACATTTTACTTAACACAAATTGTTCTTCAATTCTGAGGGTCAAGCCAGGAAAGATGTCATAAGTAATGATGCCTAAGTGTTGTTGACTTGGTGAAGACAAAGTAAGAGTTTCCAAATCTGATTAATTTGGATATAGTCATTGACAATCGCTGTGGCTGCTGCTAAGCTTTGTATACTAGGCAGTGAGAGGAGTCTAAGAAATAGAAGAATTCATCTCACTAAGTATGTGACTTCACATTCTTCCCATTTCCCTGTCAAGTCTGTTCTCAGCCTCTTCATAAAAATGATAAATGGGATCTCTGCAATGCTGACTCATCACCACTGTTCTTCAGTGCTGCTCTTTGGTTTTGTGCAAGAGCTGTGTGTCTTAGTGCTTGCAGTGTTTGTAAATGTGCCATGGAGAGCAGAAGAGTTGGTTCAGTAACTGTTGTTTCACACAGCAAGTGATCATCTATAGAATTTTGGAATCATTAATAATAAATGCTTATGTCAGTTTCTACTCATGACTTCATGCTCTGCTTCTTCACATAGAGGGTAGTCAACAGTCTTGATTGTTGGAATGTTGCAACTTGGCGGCTAGTTTGAACTGCTGGGGAACTCCATGTTCTTCTATTGATTTTAGAATCTGGATCGATTCCTTGATGGTTTGCTCCCAGACATTTTGAGAAGACACAAGTATAGTAGCTGAATTACGAACATGTCTTCTTTTGTAGTATATTTAGCTATAAAATATAATAAACCACAACTCATTTCAAACTGTGCTTGATTTATATTTTTCTGCTATTATTCTGCCGAAGGATAAGATTACAGGTTTGTTTGGTTGGGTTTTTTTATCTACACTGTACTCCCTGTGTAACTTGCTGTGTATTGTAAGCCAGCAAAGTACAGCTTGCCAAGACATTTATTACTTCAAGTGGCATGATTCAACACAGTTTAACTCGCATCTTATTTTGAATAACAGCAACTATAACTGAGACTTGCTTTTTTTTTGTTTGTTTTTTTTTACTGCACAATTGTGACATAACTGGTTTCCTGTTTGATTTACAGCACTTAAATATCAAGACATTGACAGATGATGTGGTAAGACAACTTAAGTTTTGCTTTGGCTGTGCTAAGCTAATAACCTTATTGCTAATGCAATACAAATAACCTTATTAATACAAAAACTGTCTTAATTGTGAAGTTAATTTAGTTCATTAGCAAAGTCTCACTAAACTGTTAATTATCTGTAACAGTGGGAGAAGCAAAAATCTATGGTTGGCTTTGAAGTATGCTCTAATCATGGCTAAATGAGCTTGACAGGTAATTGTGTCAATTTACATGCAATATAGTTAAGATATCTGATCATGTGTTTAATGCTAAAGTTACTTAGGCTGCATGGCTAGCTTAAAATGCTATGTTTAACAAACTAACAGCTGCTTGTAATAATTATTAATGGGTTGAAACAATGTTAGGTATATTCAGTGTCATGGGAACACTTTTCAGAACTTTGTCTCTTGAACAGCTGATGAGTTTCTGTATCACAAAGCAGATTTTTTTTTTCTTGCTGTTGAAGTTACCTATTTCATTGTCTGTACTATTCTTTTGTAGGTAAGGATAGTTTTTCTTAAAGTGGATCATTTTACAAGGTCCTTGAATTTACCTAGGAAGTAGGCATCTAAAGATCAGCTGTAAAGACTTCAGTGCTGTACAGAGTTCTTGCTGAAGTACATTTGTGTGTGAGTGCTTAAGTGTAGAGAGTTTTATGCTGGACAGCATGCAACACACTTGTGCTAAGAAACACTGCTGTTTCCTAGCTTAGGAACCAAAGGTCTGGTTATTCTTGATTAGGTATGTGAAGTTAGTAGCGTTGAGCATAATGCCTCCACTTATCATTCCTAGATTGACTTAAATCACCTGTTGCTATTTCTTTAGCAGAATTTCATGGGCTGGAAATGGTTATTAAAAAAATTGAGTCTGATGGGTTGATAATACAACCTTCATTCTATAAGCTTTATCTCGGAGAGCTGAGGAAATGTTCACAGTTCTATCAAAGCAAAAGTATTTTTTGGTAACCAGAACTTAATTTTGGTCGTGTTATGTAAGGGTGTAGCCGTTTGTGTGCTGTGGTGTGTATGTTTGGTGGGTGTGGTTTGTTGTGTTTTTTTTTTGTTTTGGTTTTTTTTTTGTTTTTTTTTTTTTTTGTTAAAGAGGCTAGCTCACTGCCTTATTGCAGTTGTCCTTTCCTTAGCCTATTGGACTTGTCTAACTTGTAACGGTAGCCACTATAAGTCAGTAGGTTTATTGCATTTACTTCCAAAAATACTGAAATAAATTGATGCAACTCATATTCTCCTGTGTGTTCCCCATCCACCAAGAATAATTGTTTCAAATGAAGACATGGGCTTTGTCCAACTTGAATTCTCCTTCTTTCCTGAGTAGTTAATGTTCTACTGATTCTTTGTCGTGTGTTAATATCAGTGTCATGATTTAATGTCAGCTGGTAACTAAGTGCCGCTCAGCCACTGGCTCATTCCACCCTCACCCAGAGGGATGGGGAGGAGAATCAGAAAGGAATGTAAAACTTGAGGGTTTAGATAAGAACAATTTAACAGATAAAGCAAAAGCTGTGCATGCAGGCAAAGCAAAACAAGGAATTCATTCACTGCTTCCCATGGGCAGGCAGGTGTTTGGCCATCCCCAGGAAAGCCGGGCTCCATCATGCATAACGGTTACTTGGGAAGATAAATGCCATGATGCCAGATGTCCCCCCCTTCCTTCTTCTTCCCCCAGTTAATATACTCAGCATGACATCATATGGTATGGAATACCTCTTTGGCTAGTTCAAGTCACCTGTCCTGGCTGTGTCCCCTCCCAATTTCCCGTGTCCCTCCAGCCCTCTCGCTGGCAGGGCCCAAAAAACTGAAAAGTCCTTGACTGAGTATAAACATGACCCAGCAACAACCACAAACATTGGTGTCCTGCCAACATTGTTCTCACATCAAATCCAAAACACAGCACTGCCCCAGCTACTAAGAGTAAAATTAACTCTATCCCAGCTGAAACCAGGACAATCAGGGTGTTACAGTAGGCTTTCATGACTGAGCTGTTGACTTCTTTTACTAAAATGACCAGCAAAATGTCTGGGAGATTGAGATGTGCCATAGTATTTGAGCAGATTTTCCAGATGTGAAATTGTGTTTACTGAGTATATAAATAGGGGGCAGTCAAAAACATGTGAACTTGAAAATTGAAGGTGGCAGTACTTTTTGTCCTACAGATCTGTAAGGCAAAGTGAGAAAGACACCTAGAGGAAGAGCCAAGCTATAAGCAATACTGTTGCCTTTATGCCGTCAGCCAGGAAATGAAGATTTCATACCTGTAGTATTTCACATCAGAACTCTACTGAAAAATTGTGCTTAGTGATCATCAGTGTCTCGATGGTCCATATATATATGTATATGTATGTGTGTGCTTCTTCATGAGAATGGGAGCAGGGAGAGGGAGAAAGAAGACTGCAGTACTTCTAGACTGCAGTTCAGGCTAAAATGTAACAATTCTGTAATCCTGTCTCTTCATCATGAGGTATCAGAAGTTGTGATACCTCATTTATGGCAAACAACACCTTTCATGTAGTCGGGACTTTTCTCTGACACTGGGTTGCCTACTTTTTTAGAATAAAGATTTTCCTGTAGTGCAGTGACATCCTCTAGTTGTATATATGCCCTTAACTTACCTTGGGTGGAAGTTTTGGTGTTCACCTGATGAAGAAGACAAAGAGCCAAGCCAATTGTTACAATGTAACTTTTTGATCTGGAGCCTTCAGGTTAATTTTCATCACTAGGAATATCCTGGAGTTTTGCACAGGGATTTGGGATGGCTACAGAGGACAATATTTTACTGGTTTTGTCTTATGAAATCAGTGTAGGTTGATGTGGTTTGTACAGCTCAAGAAACAGAATTCTGTGAAGAGTTACAGTAGTGGTTCTTATTCTTGTTTCAGGGGCATCAAATCTGTTTGCCTCAGCCCTAACGTGAGAGGATTTTGCATGACTTGATTTATATGCTTTACATGTTCCAGACATCACTGTTCTTTGTGCTAAACCAAAGCACAGGAGTCACAGAGCTAGTGCCAGAAATGTCAAATCCACATGGTGTGCTGCAGCTGTTGAGTTGATATGTTAACTTGTATCCAGATTGATGTAGTTTATGTGTAATCTGGTAAGCCCTGTCTCCAAGAATGAAAAAAGAAAGGAAAAGCCAAGGAATCAAAGGCTGTGATGGACAAAGGAACTTTAGCCCATTGTATCTACACAGTCCAGTGTATCTTCTACAGCAAAGCCGCTGTACTGTGCTACTGTTTACCTTGAAAAAGGATAGCTTTGTTGTTAATTCTTGTAAGATTTTTTTTTTGTTACTTTAGCTAATGTTTCAGCTATAAACTAATTTTGCTGTTGTTGTGAAAGTGGGCCTCTCATATCCTGAATAAATGTAACTAATTCTTCCATCTGCTATCTGTTAATTTGGTACAGCTGCTATTTTTTTCTAAATGCTGGGATCCAAACACCACAGTAAATACAGTCTAAGCAGTATTTATAAAGAAATATAGCTTATATTTATAGTGTTTGTGTACTTAACAAAATTTAGGTCGCTCAGCCAGTGATGAGATGTTTGATTAGGTCTACCACTTCGAATATGGTTAGCATCCCTTTCCAGATCAAATCCTCCGGGCTAGATATGGGACAGTGTGCATGGTAACTTAACTTCAGAGATCTAGAAGATGTTGCACAGAAGCTTTTGCTCCAAATATGGGCAATAGGAAACACACTTTATATGCAAAGTAAAAAATACATTTTTAGTCCCATTTTATGTATCTAATCTGTATATAATACACAGCTGTTTAGTCAAGTTGCATTGATACCAGCATTCGTAGTACAAATTATCTCAGTGAAAGTCACATTAAACTCTGTTGGAAGCTGTTCTCCAAAAACCTCCTAGTACTTATTCTTTTTTTTTTCTTTTTCTTTTTTTTTTTTTTTTTCTTTTTTTTCTGGCATTGTGCTTACTGTTCTGTTTTCTGTTTGGGTCTGAGGGCTTCAATCTGGATATGGGGAAGAAAGGTAAAACCCAGATAATGTAATATTCTGTCCTTGATGTAGTAGCCTCTGCTGCTAGATAATTTCCCTTATTCCCCACCCACTTCCTCTCTGTGTTTTTACGTAAGACCAGCCATGCTAGTCAATTCAGCTTCATTTGTTGGTTCCCAGAACATTCAGAAAATTGAGGTGTTAGCAGCATTCTTCGGAAAGTTACTGTTATCTCCTGTGTTGTTCTAGGAGTTATCATCTGTAAACTGTTAATCACCTTCCACCTAAACTGTTCAGTTAAGTGGAAACTGAGTGTAAGCACCACAGTTTTGAGAGTTAAAACAATAACTTGAAGTAAAATATAATCGAGAATCTATTGTGGTATTTGGTTTTTACATTTGGTTCAAATTCAGCAACATAAAGCAATTAAAACTCTGCTTTTAAATAGAGCATCTGTGTTTATAAGAATGATACTGACAAGGTGTCCTGCATGTGTCAGTTTTGTGTTAAATGTGAACAGCCTCAAAGATGGATAGCCCTTTGAGAATTCACTTAGCTAGTCTTGTTCCCTCATTAGTGGCTGATGCTATCAGGTTGTTACGTGGATGTCCCATTCTCATCTGATAGGTTGTCCCCTGTTACTGAGAAATGCATTGAATGAAGGTTGGAGCAGAGCATTGGCAGAACTAGGGAATTCTTTCAGTGATCGTGATCATAGTTACACATGTATGTGGTAGATTTTATTTTTGAGGAGTTTATTAATATAGAGATAAATGATCTAATGTGTGAATTAAGAGGGGGAGGGGAGGGAGATGAGGGAGACAGGATGGCAGGGAAGTAATACCTTTCATTCCTGCATGCATAGCAGCTCTGTTAGGAGGTGATGTCTTGGTAAGCTGTTGAGCCAGTGGTTAGACTAGCAATAACTAATCCATTGATTCCTGCAATATCAAGTGTGTACATTCAATAGACATCATTGTTTTACAGAAGAATGGTATAAGAAATCTTCACTAAGATCAAAATGGGAGCATAAGTGTATGTACTTTTTAGGGATCTGATCAGAAGGTGTGATGAGCCAGAAGGTTTGTATTGTGGATCTCTTCGTAACTTTGATTTTCAGATCCATCGTGTGTGCATAAAATCACTTCCTTATTTTCTACGCTGTCAGTGTAGTGATAGAGCCTATGAAATAAGAACTAAATAAAACTTTGCCATTCATCCTGTGACTGTTGTTTCATTTTAGCTCTTACAGCTATTACTCTTGCTATCAGTGAATCAGATTCTGATACCCAATTTGCAGTCAGTCCAAAATCAACTCTGAAGGGGTGAATACTGCTTATCAAGAGTTGTCATTTTACGTCTTTCCTTAGTGTACTATATGTCGTGGCTTTCTACATATTTTGGGAGTGCCTAGAATACCAATAATAGTTTCAAACAGTGAAGAAGATAATTGTATAATGCTTGATAGCAGGTTTGTGGGTTTATAGCCTACATAAACTCAATGATCTTAAGGGTCAACCAAGATGACTATGAAAAATTCTAGCATTTTTTTTTTGAGTAGCAAAAATTGTTCCTACACTAACAATATCTGATCTTACTTGCAACGTGGCTCTGAGTGTGTGAGCCTTGTTGGGTAAAATAAATCCTTTGTTCTGTGAGGGAGGGGAAAATGTAAGAGAGAAGATGAATTCTGTCACCCAACAGACAAGGCTGCTGTAACTCCATGCCTGGCAGGTCCCACCAGTAGTGAGGCTGAGAGTGTATTCCTAGTAGGCACCTGCGCAATCACATGCATGCAACATGCATGTATGTGCGTGGCAGGCAACAAAAGTCAACACAAACAGCACAGTGGGTGTCATCCTGTTGTACTCTTTGGCTGATGAAGTTGAAGATCCATTGGGGGAAACATATGATGTGAATCCCTCCAACAGGTGGGCTCACAAGCTCACTACCTGGTTGCTGGCCCCCAGATCCCAGTCTTCCATGTGGCTGGCACCTGGGTACTGTGAGACCCTGAGCCTGCAGGCTCACTTCGGTTGCAGACAAAGACCTCCTTGCTCATGGATTCATGTGTGTGTGCATACACAGATAGAGCTCTTTGGCAGCTGGTGGGGCTCCCCTGGCCCCTCTGATAGGCAACTCTCCTTGTGGCCTTGTCTCTAAGAAACACCGACGTGCACACACAGACAAAAATCTCCATTGGTCGGCTAGGTTTCCCTTCAGCTGTGTGGAACTGAACTTCCCCAGTGGCCTCCCCTTAGAGACTCTTGGGCACAGAGAGGTGCGTTTCCCAATTGACACCTACTCGCCCCCAGACCCCTGAGCCTATGGTCTCTCTGGCAGCTATCCAGAACTTCATTATTCCTTCTTTAGCCAGCTTGTCTGTCATCTTGCCCTTACAGATACACATTCCCCACTTCCAGGCCATTTTGCCTTTTCACTAGCTGGTCCAGCTTGATAGTTGCTAGTGATCATTTGCTTGCCACCCTCACTGATTGTAGTTGCTGGCACCATGGACACAACTGAGGTCCTACCCAAGTTTGCTGGTACTTAAGTTCTCTTGCTCTGGTCTTTCCAGTTGCTGAGCTGTGGTTCTTCTGACTCGCGGTCTGATCCGGTTGCTGACACATGGGCCTGCATACACACACGTGCACATGAAGTAGAGGGTCTCACCCGGGAAAATAGTTGGAAATAGGATATAATTTAAAGATAGGACAGACTGTGCTGGTTTGGTACAAGGCATAGCCAGACAAATGTGCCAACTAGCGAACTGTTTAGACACAACTGGCCCTTTATTCTATCATGTGTCCATGCTTCTTCCTCTTCAAATCACCGAGATCCATCCTTTTCCCTGCCTTTGGTTCTTCTCCTAAACATGTAAAGTAAGTCTTGCACAAAATATTTTTCCTCTTCATCCCATAATATGTCTTATACCCGTAAGCAGTAACCCCTCAGTGTGAAAGGTGTCCTGGAGAGCTGATTGTGTTGGCTTATGGTGTGGCTGTCAGACCTGGACCACAGGTCAGAGGTTTTGCTGGGGTAGTCTTGGGATGAACCTAGACAGCACATCCCTTCCTCTGAATCAATAATTTGGGTTCCTCCTACCTGCTATCGTGCTTCTGTATTTATCTGGGCTTGTGGAGATAAGCCTTTGATGAGCTAATGGTTCCTGTGATGAGACCAGTGAAAGTATTATTTCAGTTCCACCACCCACCATTCTCTTTCTGTGGTTTTCTGTTTGTGTGCAGATGGACTTCTTAGCACATAGCCTTAAGAGACAGTCCTATCCTTTAGTCTTTATCCAGCTGCATACATCTCCTTTCCCCTTTTTCTTCATAAGGATTATGGGCATTGAAGAAAGCTTTTGATGTGTCCTACCTGTGTCATTTGCTTTCTTTTGAGTCATTTAATGTGGCTCTGTTGAAAATATATTCATTAAAAATTAAATCTTTATAGAATTTGAATATTGCTCTGATGATACCATTTGAAATAAGCAGTCATATTTTCTTGTACTTCTACTAATAAAAAGGTGTAGCTCAGATCTTTTTGGCATTGTGTGCACAATGTTTTATATTTAAAGTCATGTGACAACAACATCATTCAATAATCACTTGGCAGACAAGATGTGTGAGACAACTTTTCCCTGTGTGGATGCTGTCAGCATTGCTCCTGTGTATATACAGTAATTTGCTTTGTACCTTATATGTTGCTAGAGCTTGTCAGTAGGGTTTGGCTGCTGTACTTCTGAAGCTGTAGTTCAGGAAGCTTTGTGATGGAGCAAAGCAGTGGAAGGAACACTACTGTTAGACAGTTTTAAACCCTATTACAGTGCAAAGGGGCCATAATAATAGTTTCTACCAAGGAGAATCTTCAGGCTGGTAAATGTAAAATGTTACGAAAAAGCAGTCTCATGATAACTCATTTTGAGGTGTTGACCATAGTTTATTCACTGTGTTTCACTTCTGATGTTAAGAGTTTTTCAGTTGCCTTGCCATTTTTGTTTCATAGAGGATTCAGATTGGCAGAATAAACTATACTTAACAGATGCTCCAGTCTCTGGAAGTGGGAGGCATAAAGACATAAAAGCTAAAATATATGCAAACAGCCCATTGCTTTAAGTTCATGAGAAAAGACTCCTGGGGGGATCTAGTCTTAGGAATGAAAATTGTGTGAATTATATTTTTAATAGTGTCTCTGATGCCCTAGTTAATTTTTGCTTATCTTTTCCCTCCTCTTCCTCTTCTTTCCCACCAAAGATACCAAACCCGCCCCCCCCCCAAAACCCCACCCACACCAAAAAACAACAAACCAAACCCAAAGCTAACCAGACCAAACCCACCTGCATTTTGACCAGAAGGACTTAGGACTGTCTTGGTTAGATTTTGCTAACAAAATTGTGGTGTCTCTGCATTATTTGTAGAATTATGCTTACCTCTGGATAGGAAAATCTTTCTATCTTTGAAAGTTTTTTTTTCTTTTTAGTTACTTTCACTTCTTTCAATATCACATAATTTTTAAACTTAAGATGACTATGGAGCCTATATTGTGGTTATGTGAGCAGTTCAGGTTTTTTGGTTTTTGTTTTTTTTTACAATTTAGAATAGTTTTTAGTGAATATTTCAGAAGTATTTTTATACTCTAATTATTTTACTATTGTTTCTTTTTAGATTATCTGTCTGAAATACAGTTTTCCTCATCTTCAGTAACACTGTGCTGTGATGGTAGAAATAGATTGTTGATTGAATTAATGAGGTGGTTAGAGATTCCTTGTAATGTTTTCATATAGTGTATTAAGAGTAATTCTAGCTTTCTCTTTTGAGTGCCCAGAAGTATTTAGTTGTACTCCTATTTTCTTCTTATTGCCTTTGAACTCTTAACTCTGGATAATTGACTCTGAGTTCCATCAGTGCATCAAAACAGATGTTAGGAGAATTTCAGAGACTTTACTGTGGAAATAATTTTCTATCAGGAATATACGAAACACTTAATTTTTTGGTTAATTTGAATGTTGGCCCTATAAAGACCTTCAGGGAAAAGTTTGTCCATTTAGGGGAATTCTTGTCCTAAAGCACTGTTCCTGTATGGGTCTATATGTATTTATTGGTAAAATTAAAAAAAGGCAGACATCTTTAGAAAAGGTAGAAGATCAGACCTGCTTTAAATTGTAGTGACACTTTGTAGCAAAGCTAACTAATTATTCTTCATTGGTTAGCCTGAATTAAAATGTTTTTGATGTAGCATGGAAGATTATTGAACTATATTTTTGCTGTTTCCTCCTCTCTGGACTTGCATTGCCAGCAGTATCAGTAATAGATTTCATTACAGCCAAGCAATGAAATTTCTGTTCTTTTTGTATTGTGCTTTCTGTGGACCGTGAAATTATTCACCTATATGGAATATTGAGAGGTGCTAACTTTTTTGAAACATTATCAATGTGTAATTCAAGAGAGAAGTGTCTGTAAAATACCCACACTGTACTGCTGTCCAGGTCTTGTTGTGAATTTCCTTTTTTTAATGTATGGAAATCTTATCTTTAGACTGCATTGTTTTAAAGTAATTTTTTTGACAAATATTTAAATGTGCTTATAATCCTAGTATCTCACTTTGTCTTCCATATTCTACCTGATGAAATATATTCCAAGAGTGTGCTTCCCTTGTTTGGGATGAGAGGTATAGGATATGGTAAATATGGGGAATATGAATTTTATGGTCTAATCTGTAATGTTGCAAAACATCTGCCATACAGTCTAGCATTCAAGAGGAGCTTAATAAGAAAGCATAAACTAAAAATGTGAACAACTTAAATAATCGCTTTTCAAGGTTCTTATCCCTGAATTGGTGTTGCCTGTTCCTAGTGGAGGAAGAATAGCTCTGGGACTGCATGGGGTATTTCATGGCAGAGACTAGCGTGGTTCTTCTGTCTGGCCAGAACCTGCTATTGCTGCTGCTGCATGGAGCAGGGGAAGGCAGGCAGGACATGGGGAATATGGACTATAAGGAAGGGTCTGAAATCTTGCAGGAGAGATGCAATAAGAAGTGTAGGGCACACCCCTCAAACATAATTTAGTCAATTCTTTGCTGACTGAACCATGGGCTGAAATTTTTTTTCTCAACCAATACGTCTTCCTTCTACTCCTGATTCAAGTCAGTGTACGAAGAATCTTCAAATACAGTGGTTTGTTTCTTAGGTTATGTACTTGATAGCTAACAGCAGGGCATGGAGAAGCTACTGACTAACTTGTTTTTTGGAGCAGATGTGTTGCTTTTCATCAGTGCTCTGTGAAAGCCATTATTTGAGAAGAAAAACCTCTTATGATTTTTTTTTAAAAGATTTCAGTCTAATTGAAGTTTGCAGTCTGGCTTCATTCCGCCTTGCTTACCATATACTTCTGATTTTTAAAGACATAAGGGAAATTGCTGTCTGGTCAAGATGTAAGATGGTTTTTGCCACTGATGACTCTATACTTTACTTCTAATGTTGCTACCCTCCCTTTTGCTTTTGTTACATTCTCTTTCTTCCTCGGTCTTGCCTATGTAATTATTCCTGTAGTGTGCTTTCCTCATTGCCTGCTGGTTTGATGTGACACTGAAGGGCCCCATCATAGATGCTGGGCTCTTTTATGTTAATGTTATTTTAATTTTCTGCTTTTGCATGTTCTACAACAATGTGTGAGTGGCTTACAGTCTATTTCTGAGTTCCAAAACCTGTTTCTTTTCAGTTTTGAACAGGAAGGATTAAAGTCTTACTGTTTTTCCTCTAAACCTCTCTTCATGTATGTCTCAGTCGATTCTTGCTCTGACTAAAGTGGAACACTTGTACCCAATTTTTGCTACTAATTTTCTTGGCGCTCTCTGATCTTAATTCCACAGACAATATAATAACTTTACTTGTCATTTAGCTTGGTAACTTTGATGTATTTATTAAGTGATACCTCAAGATACTTATCTTCAAAACATACTGAAGCCTCGAATTATTTTTTTCATAGAATTTCAACAATGTAAGTCTATTGATATGGTTGAAGTCTTGTCTGAAATCTCTTAGGCATCAAATGCTGCCATAACTTCCTTCTGTGTTGATAAGCATAATATTGCTGTTCACATCTGTTCAAAAGGCTGCTACAAAGATAATTAATATTTAGCACATCTCATTGAGTGTCAGCTGCTTTTGTGCTCTGTTGGTCCTTGCCCATATACATTAAAATACATAAGCTGTAACAGTGAACATGTTTAAAATTTCACTTAGTAAGTTGTTATTGAAAAGTTGATAAATATGTAACCATTTAAAAAAAACCCCCAAATCCAAACCACTTTTTCAAAGACATTTTTTTTGGCCCTTGAAAGGGTAAGGTCAGAGTGGTTATCATGTTAGTGATAAATCCTAAGGATTATTAATGAGTGTATCCTACTTAGCTTTATTAAAGAAGCTGATGTTTTTTATGCTTCTCTTAAATGACTTTCTAAAGAATTGGAACACAGAAAGGCACTAAGTTTTGGATCATATTTTCATAATATGTTTTTTCATAATATGATTAAAATATTTCATATTTTACACGTAATGGTTGGGAAGAACACTTCATAAATTGGTTTTGTAGATATCTTTTCCTCCAAACTTTCTCTAAAATTCTCATGTTCTGCATGACTTCTCCATAATGTAATGGGATTCGGGTCTGTGAACTGAAGTGCTAGACAACTGACTGTTACATGTATCTTTAGGAGAACCCTTCCAAATTAGGCAGTTAAATAACAGGCAATTTACCACAGGAAAATGAGGATGTTTTCCTTCTAAGAACACCCATTTTAATTAGGGTTACATAGAATGGAAACAATATGTGATATGTTATACCTTTTCTGTTTTCAGTTGGATAGATTTGCCAGTATAAGAATTCCAGGAAGTAAAAAGGAAAGGCCTCCTCTGTTGCATATGAAGCAGTCACATTCTATGGAGTCGTCATCCACACCTATGGATACAGAAGATTTGGCTCCAAAACCCCTGTCGGAAAGAGAAATCATAGCATTGTTTGAAAAAATGATGGTAAGAGTCTTATGCTGATTTCTTTTGCTTAAAGAATGCCAACATGGCTAACTGACAGGTGGAGCCTTCTTTTGTGCATGTGTTCTGATCTTTACCTGAATTATTGTTGTTGTTGTGAGTTTTTTAGGGTGTTTTTCGGGGGATGAAGTCTTTGAGTTATTTTGACAAGGTTTTGCTCTGAATATACTTAAAATGGAAACTAGAAGTTTCTGGTTATTAGAAGTGAGTTTATGCAACCGATTTTCAGGAGGAACAAGAAACAGGGAATCCTGCTTGTTTTCAAGATGATGTGAAATGTTTACAGAGGGATTTTATGCCTTTGAATTTCATGACAGGGTTTTGTTCTGAACTTATATTCCATGTCACTCTGGCACAAAAAAACCTTAAGATTCTTGCCTCCAAAGCAGTATTTGTCTGCACATGCAGTCTCAAATTTGCTTTCTTCCTTAGCTGTCATTAACTGTGCTACAAAAGAGCAGTCACTTGCTGGAAAGATCATGTGGCATAGTTACCACCTCAGTAGGTTGAGGTTTTTTGTCATCATGATGATGATGATGATGATGACATTTTGGGCAATTGAAAACTAAACATGGAAAAGCCGTGAGGGAAGAGAGTGACTGCAATCTGAAGAGCACAAGAAGGCATTAAAAGAGGAGTGATGTCCAGATTACTATTTCTTTCTCTACCTCACAGCAAGTAACAAGTAACTTTTGAAACACAAAGGGACAACCAGATGCTGGGATGTGGAGGAAATTAAATGTGCTATGAGAGAAGTACCATTATGGAATTTTTATTTCTTAGTACTCAATAATGTTATATTAGTTTTGAAGGTTCTTTTGCACCACTATTGAGAGCTATGACTGAAAGGTAGTATTCAGTATTTTCATGGTTAAGCTGATGAAGGAGGGGAGTAACTTACTATATCAACTTTAGTATTTGTACTTGTTCTCACATAGTCCATTTTTCTTGGTGTGCTTTGGTGTCTAGGGTATTTTACTTCTGTTAAAAAATTCACTGTGAATGGCAGTTGCTCAAATGTTTGGAAATGGGAGAGTTGTTTGTTTTGGTTTTTTTTAGAAGTTGAAGGTATGCCTCCCTGTGCACGCTCCCTGCTACATAACTGTAGGTTGTATTTCTTTACCATCCCACAGAGATTCTGGTGTAGGATAGTGTGTGATGTTGAGACTATGTTTTAAAAAATGTAAACTTTCAGTAAATCCTCAGAAACCTATTATTGTGTGTCTAGGTAAACAGAAATTCTTATACCCTTGGACCCTGAAATAATGAATTCCAATTTTGTAACTACTTTGCAAAAATATGATGTAATGATGACATCTTGGATAATGTGAATGTTTTCCTATTTTCATTGAATAATGAAGCATTTCAACTGTCTTTGGTAAACTACTTTATCAATGTTATTTTAGCTATAACATGTAATCCAGAAAGAATTCTTCAAATTATCTACACTTGAATGGTCTAGAATAAAGCTAGTTTTGTCACAGTAGATTACATAGTTATTATATATTATATCCTCTAGTTTGCTGTTCTGATCAAATTAAGTGATTTGGGGGGTAGGCCAGTGAATAATTTAAATGTTGTAGCCAGGCTTTTAGAACTAATTTTGCACAAAATAAAAATAGTCAGGTGAGCAGTTTCCAAATTCTGAAGTTTCACTGAATGTGTTACATGATACTTTGGGTTTTCCTGGATGCATACTGCTTCTTTCTCTCACTCTTCTATGTAGTGGTATCCTAAGTGGTTTTGATGGCAAAAATTATGAAATTGCTCATAAAACCAGATAGTTAAACCTAATAATAATAATAGTAACTCTTATTTAGCTCCTTTTGTTTCTGTCAGTGCTACAAGGAAAATATCCATATGAAATGACTAATGCACATTTTCCAAAGAGGTATTGCTCACCTGTAGAATAACTTTAAATGATTTAAGAAAAAAAATATAAAATAATTGACTGGAAGTATTTTATAAACTAAGCCATGTCTGATGTACCCCTTTTACCATTGAATATTTCTAATACGTAGAAATCAATTGCTTCAATGATTTTTCATTTGTTAAAAACAATGTAGAAATTACTTCTTAGTGCATGCACAAAGGCAGTATTTCCTGTAAATAAATCAGCCATTTCATCTAGGATTATGGAATGTAGTTTGTACTGATAGGTTTCTTACTTCTCCCCCTTCTCTTCCCCCTTTCTTTTCTTTTTTCTAATGTGATTAGAAGTTAGGTATTTCTTGCAGGAAAAACAAGCCCTTTGTTTTCTCTTTGTTATTTAAGTTGAAGGTTTTTTTCAGAAAACTTAATTGCAAGACTGCAAAGTACAAAACTGCTTTAAACAGAAGAATGAACTTTGCAGTAGCTACAGGCTAATGTGGAAAGCTTTATTTTTATTTGCTTTTCTTCCCCTTTAGGTAGGATATACATGCATTTCAATGTTGTTACAAAAAAGCCCCAAACTGGCATATTGCAGGCAAGGTACTGAAGATGTGGTAATTCTCAGAAAACACTGAGAAAGATCTAGCCATATATTTTTGTGAGACTTAAAATGGAATACTTTGGTTTCGGTGTTCTTACATTTCTATTTATGTAGGTTTTAAAAATACAATTTAAGTATTAAATAAAATACAGCTACTCTTATTTAATATACAAGTAAAGAGTATTTTCATTTGAAGCCAGTGTTGCTATACAATTCTGTCCCTGGGGAAAGGAATCCTGAGGCACAGCATTCCAAAGACTTTTATTGGATCTTGAAGGAAAAACCCAAATTTATTTGGTAATGTCAAGCTGGGCTTGGGTTTAGTAAATCATAGTATGGGTTGTTCTATTCATATCTCCACGGAGGTGTTGCCTGGTAATAAAAATAGGCATAAATATATTGTTGGGCATTTAATAGAATTAATGAATTAAACCGAAATGTTACATAAAATGAGAAATACCTGTAACAAGATAAGATAACAAATGAAAGGCTAGAGGGAATACTAACATTGTAGCAATCTGACTTGATTTCAATTATACCCCCCCCATCCCCCATTTTAAAGCTAAGGAAATGTTTTAGATAAGGCGTAAAGATTTCTGAGCAGTTGATGAGAATTTTAAGTTGTAGTATTTTTCTGGCTCTGAAAGAATTTGTTATTGAAAAAATATTTATAAAAGTTCTTATTTTAAATGCCTTTTAGCAGTCCCCAGATCTTTACTGATAATATATCTATGTCAGAATTAATTGTTGAATTGTAAAAGTCTTGGCTAGTTGTGTAATTAAAGACTGAATGCTTGACTAGTAAATTAAAATATTCAGATTTGTTGTGTAACTGTTTTAAATTTTAAGGTGTCCACCTGACCTTTTAACTGCATGTTTAACGGCCTTCATGTACCCTTCCTTTGAGCAAGTGGTTACTTTAAGTTTTTGATTTTGAAATACTGAAGACACAACTTTTGTGCTTGATGATATGTTCTTTCTCATAAAAAAAAAAAAAAAAGTGCAGTGACATTTGTAAGCTTTGACAGAGACAGGTAAATATTTTTCACTTTTCTTCTAAATGGTGTGTACATACCAAAAAAAATTCCAATTTTTTATGTGTCTTGGAAGAAAATGATCTCTTTGCAGATAATACAAGATCCCAACTGTTTTTAAAGTACCTGTACCTGTATTTAAGCCTGTTTTTTTTAATTATTATTATTTTTATTTTAGTATGGATATTCGAGTCTGTCCACCATTTTTGGATCACACCAGGTTTCCCATCATTAAGTAAATCATAGTAGTTTCTTGTTTCACTTTAATCCAAGCAAAACTAGAAAATGCAGCATGCCCTTTCAAGATAGTGTCCCTGACACTTGATTTAGCATGTGGCAAGTTGCAAAATATTCAGGAATGCGTGTGTCTTTGTGGACTGCTGGAATTTTGGTTTAGGCATAAAGCAAATAGTTTCTCTATGAATTTTTTGATGATAGAAATGCAGTATTTTGAAGAACAGAACAATGAGAAAAGATGAAGCATGTGTAGCCTTCTTTCTTCCAGCCTGTTTAGACAAAGTTGTTTTGCATTTGTTTTCAGATGTATGAAGTAACACCAGTATACAAGTTGCCAAAGAGGCAAAAGATTGTGTTGTTACTGCTTGAATAAAAGAATTTTTTACAAGCATCCTGTACTTATTTGATACCAAAAATATAAAATAATATATTGTATATATAGTATCAAATATAAAAATATGCTATAAATACACTATATAGTATCAAATAAATAATAAAAATACTCATTTAATAATAAGTAAGAATTGTAATAATTTAAATGCATACTGGACTGAAGTGAGGAACTCTTTCTAGTCCTTAAGGAAAGGAAACAGTAACATGGTGGGTGGGGTGGGGTGGCGTGGGTGGCTGGGAATCCAGAATCTACACAAAATTGCCCTAATTGTATTTTGGAAGAAGTTCAACTTAAGGGGTCAGCTGTCTTCTTGCAGCTCAGATTTATGCAAAACTAAATGTTTCTAGGAACTGTCCTGGATTTTGTGCTATTCATTAGGAAAACTAGTGAAACACAAGGGAAGTAAAGTTTTAGTGTAGTATAAAATGTTGGTCTTCAGCTTTTTTTAGAATTCTAAGGTTATGAGTTTGTTTGCTCTTTGTCATTAATTTTTGCTTAGGTAAAATAGCTTTGATATCAAGATGGTTACCCACTGATTTTGTAGCATTGTTCCTGCCAAAGCTGCTGGGGATTCACCTCGTGAGTCTTAGCTGAAAATAACAAAACTGTGGTAATCCTGGCTGAGCTTGGGTGACCATAGTAGTACTGTATGCACTTGTATGTGTGAGTGCTTGAATTGTTTCTTAAAGCAATTTTTATTTATTTAAACCTCTAGTGTAATAGGAAATGTCATTTCTCACAGATGTGGAACTGATTGCAGTGATCAGAGCATTTCTAGGCAAGAGCAGTCCCTGTGTCAGAAATGTCAATGAATAGCTGCTGTGTGGCTTTGAATGTAGTTCTGCATCTGTTCTTTTTGACCTCTGCATTTACGTTGGAATGAATGAATTGTGATGAGGTTTTGATAGCAGTTAAAGCTGTTGATTTAATGATGAAATCATCGAGAATTTGGCCCTTAACCTTTTGCAAAGGTGAATATTATTTTGGAACCAATCTCAGTGCAAAGCAGATTCTGCTGCCTAGGATTAAGTATTTGGGAATTGAGGAACAGAATTATGGATCAAATGCATATATCACTAAAAAGATCTTTCTAATAGACCAGTTTGAGTATGTTTATAAATTATTTAGGTAGTGTTAAATAACTCTTTTATGTACTTTAGTTAGTGCGTGTGAAACTCTCCGTGATTTCTAGGAAGACATTATGCTAGCAATGGTTGTGATAGACTGGTTTATCCTGGCATACTTAACTGTTTTTGTCTGAGTTGCTAGGGAAGATGGATAAGGATTTTATGGTTTTGAGTGTCATCTAACTTATGAAAAGGTTGTATAAGAGCTTTCAGTTGCTCAGATTCACGTTGTAAGAAATTTTTGTGTCTTAATTTTGTAAAAATAAGTTTCATAGTTAAACAACTCTGTCATTGGATGGCATTTAAAATTACTTTTTTTCTTCCCCCTCCCTATTCTAGGAAGATATGAATTTAAATGAAGACAAGAAAATGCCACTGAGAGAGAAGGATTTTAATACCAAAAAAGAAATGGTGATGCAATATATTAGCACTGCTTCAAAGTCTGTAAGTAAATTTCTCTGAAGTACACAAAAAATGACCTAATGTTTGATTTATTTCCTATTGGAGGGAAAGTTTTGACTAACTTGTTTCTCATAAATGCAAACATTTTTAAAGGACATTATTATGTTGTTATTTTAGAAGCTGCAATGAAAGATACTCACTTGTACTTGAGGTGTATCTTCTGTACACAGAGCAGAACAGCATTTCTTTTTGCTAAAGATATGTGGCTATTAGTGGAGATGGAAAGATTCTCTAGAAAACTTCTTGAAAATGTTTGATGTGAACCTTTTTTCTTCTCTAGCTCTGTTTAAAAAGAATTCCTTTACTTAGCCTTTTTTATACTTCAGCACAGAATTAATGTTGTGATCCTATGTAGTAGTTGATAAATGAAAGTGTTGCACATGAACCCAATTAGTGTTCATTTTTTAGTTCTAGTGATAATTACTGATTGCTTTAGAGAAGTGCAAGGGGTTGTATACTGGGCAATTTAAGGATTAAGTTGACGTAAGAAAAACCGCTTTGTTTTTGCAAAGTGGGGACTGGCTGCAGTGCTAAATGCTGCAGTGCTAATACTGGTCTCAGATCTTTTGTTTGTTTTAGGATTCATGTATTTGATTCTCTGATTCTCACTGCTCCATGCACGTAGAGATACCAGTAAAAATTGTCCATATGTAAGTATAACTAAATACTGAGAAAAGAAGACATTAAATATAGTAATTTAAATGAGGTACACTTATTAGTGTGGTACTCTAGCACTTTTAGGAAGGTAGATGTCTAGTGCAGGACCTAACTGTCTAGAGATTGTTTTAAGATGAGCTTATCAAAACTAAGTCCTTTTATAGCATGAAAGTTCCTTTACACCAGAAGATTAAGAGGTATAGCCTGGTTTTATTTTTTTAGAGATATTTAATGGGAAATCAGGAAGCTTCAGGCTGGTAAATCTCACAACATTCTTGTAGTTTCTCAACGCAAACCAGCGTGTCATTCCCACACACTGTTGTCTTGCTTGTTTTCATAAAGCCCTCAACAGCATATTTTCCCTTCCATTCCCCTTCTCTGGTGCCAGCCCATGTATCCCCCTTTCTGCTGTAGGAGATCACTGAAGAGTAATTTGTGCAGGGAAACTCTTGTCTTTACTGAACTCTGTTTCTACTGTTGTGTCCTTACTGGAAATGACATTCACCCATTGTATAACTGGGAGGAGCAGTTTCTGTGATGCAGATTCAGCTGTTTGATACAGTAGTGCTGCAGACAAATTCAGCTTGGTGCTGGAGCTACTGGGATGGGAAACTCATTCTGTCACCCTTGCAAAATCTTTGTTCCTGGCATGCTCTTTCATGCTTTAAGTGTGTTGGACTGTTCCAGTGCCTTCTCAGTCTAGGGAGAATAGTGTACTTGGTTAATGTTTTGGTGTACCTTTGATTTCATAGAAGAGTGTCATACTTATTCAGAAGAGCTAAAGTGCCGTATAGCTCCTAACTACTAAGTACAACTAATCCCATCTCAGATGGCTCTTCCTATGAGTGCTACTGCAGTAACATCTTTTGATAGTTCATACTTCTTCAGCTTTAGGGAGACAGGTACTAAGCTATATTGTGTTGGGACAAATATTCTCATTCACAATTGCAGGTTTCATTTAAAGCAATTATCATTAGCAAACCTATTATAATTAAGAACAGAGGCTGCACCTCTAATAAATTGCTGAAAATGAAGCAGCCTCCAGTGATCAAAGTGGACTCCACTACAGTCAAAGCTTCATCATTGACCTCAGTATCAGGGTTTCTGTTTCTTAGAAATGCACAACCCCTTTCCAATATTCACAAAGTACAACTCTGTTACTGATACATCTAGAAATTATGCTGGGTTTGGTGGGGCTGTGCTCAGGTGCTTATTTATATACAGAATACTGTGACCCGCTTCTGTGTATGCATGCGATATTTAGAATGAATGCATCTTTTAAGGACTCAAAGTAACTTCAAAGTAACCAGAGTTCTACTGATGTGCATCGTCCAATATTCATTTCACTCCACTTTGCTTAGAGACTTATTAAACAGTTGGCTGAAAGTATGCTTCTGTATATACGTTTGTCTGTAAGTATGCTCTTAGCATCACTCTTTATAACAAGTTCAGGGGCTCCCTGTAGAAGAATTGCTCAGAATAAACAGTCTTGGGGCTTGGGATACTAGTAGTACTTGCTGGAAATTTGAAAGGTAGCCAAACATATGCTTGGAAGTATCATGCTAGTACTTTCTTGTTTTCTTGTAATGTATAGTGCTTAAATGAAACCTTTATTTCTTCCCTTAAAAACATTATCTTAGAGGTGTCTATCGCATATATAAACCATCATGGCTAGGAAATCCTAAATGAAATTTTTGCCTGTTGTGCTGTCATGTCTTATTTATCAGAAAACAGCAGGAGAAGGGAACAACAGTTGTAGTTAAAGGCTATTATGTGAGTGTGAATTCACATATATCAAAAGCAGTGTGGTTCTGTTTTTAGAGATTATGTCCAATGTATTTTCTGTGTTTTTTTGTTTGTTTGTATTCTGTTTGTATGCATTATTATTATTTGAGGTTAAAAGCTATCATATTTTTAAGTGCTATATAAACACAAAGTTGTTCCAGCTCAGAAAAGTTTTAAAAATCAGTTTCCATGTTATGGAGTTAATACTCAAGTGGAAGTAAAAGCAGTAGTTCTATAATGTTACTCTGCCATAAGTTTTGCTGTTCTGTATGTTGAACACACGCAAACTGGGGTTTTAAAGTGAGTTTTCTTCACAAGATTTCATTTACATTGTGCAGCTTACTCCCTTGTAATGTTTTAACTGAATTAATTAATGCTGACTTCATACTGCATCTGCTCACAGACCAGTTGTTCTTCAGCTGAGCAATTAAATTTCTAGAGGCAATGATGCCTCAAGATATTTCCTGTTTCTCAGTTAACTCGAGCGTTTTGAACTTAAGCAGCTTTTCCCATGCTGAAACATAGCTAATATAATCAGTTTCACAATTGCTACCAAATGCAGCCCTCATTTTATTTAAGCACTGGCAGATGTATCATATTCTTACTATGTTGCAAAACCTTGGTGTTAACTATGAATAAGTGGTACTTGGTACTGTGGGTGTGTTGTACAGACATTCACAGTTTATTGGCATCTTTTGCATATGGTAATGTTCAGGTGGGCAACTGTTGTTAATGTCTGGATGTTGATGTGGCTCTACATTGCTTGTGACACTGTCTTCAGAAAGGCCAGATGAGACTCTCTGAAATGTCATTCTAGTGAATTATAGTCTGGCTGGGCTTTTGTCCCATGTGACCTTTCCACTGTGCACATTGTTATTGATTATATGAAATTACTTTCCAAATATCTTCTAACCATCTTAACTATATGACTGTTGATGCATGGAAAGAAAGCAAGTTTACTGACTACTTATAAGTATTTTAGTTATATCCAACTTGGTCAATTTTACAGCAGGAACTACTGTGGGAAGTCACTGGAAATGACAGTTTCTCCACCCAGGATATTAATCCATATGCTTAGGCATACAAGTAGTGCTTATCAACTAGTCTATGCACTGCAGGAGCTGCCAGAAGAATTTCTGGGACTTTTTGAAATTTCCAGCTGGAGAGCTCCTGTAACGTTCAGTTAAATACTCTGTCATGAAGGCTGCTAGGAGTTTGTTTGGTCATCTTGTCTCTAGTCCGTCTGTTATCTCATCTGTGCAGAGACCAGCTGAGAAGATCCAAGATCACGTAGGGAACTGTATATGCTGCATATGCATGTAGGCACCGCCCTGATCCCCTATTACACCACAGTTGTAACAATTTCCTCCTCCTATTGCAGCTGTAACTCAGTTTCCCCTGATTGTGCCTCAGGAGTATGTCTTGTCTACTCTTAAAATGTTTGCGGATTGTTGCAACAGGATGGATATGCTCTGTATATAAGCTCTTGAATAACCAGAGAGAAACCTTTGTTGCCAATTGTGTGCTTAGCCAGTGAATTTGTAGTGTTTTGGGCAACTCATGGTGAAGTGGCTTTTACATTTAATATTTCATCAAGTCTGATGTTTAGTTCTTAATGTTATGAATGCTTTTTTGTTTTCTTTAGGATCTTCTACATTTAGCTGGGAGATTCTCTCCAGTTATTTTTTCATTCCTCTTTAGACATAGCTGTGTCAAAGCTGTAGGGGAGCTGAGCTTTCTTGCCTTACGGAAGTGCAAGCAATTATATCATCTTGGTGAGGAGCGTAAATTGTTTATGGAATAAGTTTGCCAACTAGATGTTTTTTGAGGAGGTAGTGTTCTGTTCCTGACATTTGCGGCGAATGAAGAGACGGGATGCAGCTTGATGCAAGCAAATGTCAATTTATTGTACAGAAGCACGCGTTTTTATACACTTTCAGAAGCTGCGCGTTTTAAACAGATTGGTTCTTGAAGCTAAGCATTGCATACTAGGCAATCCCTGACTGGTGGTTAACTACCATCAGTTAACAGCAAGGTGTTACCTTTCCTTGGCGCCATCCTTGGCGCCATCCGTCTCCCGCTCCCCTGTGCTCTGTAAACATGCCTCATCATGTTAATTGTTGTCTAGACAAGCTCGAGCACATTCCCCTCAGCTAACTGATTGCCATGCATGGTCCTAGTTTCCAGCCCGCTCCTGCAGACATTACCAATGCATGCTGTTAACTCTTGGACCCAGAGAATATCTAAAGACATTAAAGTTATTTCCCTTGCTGTGGGGCCTTTCTTACTTGAGTATTATGTGCCTATGAACTAAACACAGAACATGAAAGAAAGCTGAAAACACTGAGTTTCTTTTTGTCTGTGGGAACATTGGTTGTTACAGGAGTGGTTTTTTTTTTTGGTGTCTGGGTTTCCTAGGTCTCTAATTATAAGACTCCCCTCAACCCTCATCCCTTCCTGGCCATCTTAAATACTTTTTTGTGGAACAGAGTTATTGGAAGTGACTCTAAGTAAATAGGTATCTCCACTGATTCAGAGGCATGTTTGGAATGACATTCCATGTACCATGTGTACCAAAATACAGCATGATATGCTATATTTTCAGGGTGCTTCCAGGCAGTAGTCTGTTTTTTGGCATCTGGAACATCTGTTTCTCAAGCCTGAGGAAATATAGTTGGAACAGAGAGGTAGTACAGCTCCTGCAATGTTAAGTTATCACAGAGTCATAGAATAGAATGATTGAGGCTGGAAGAGACCTCTGGAGATCATTTTGTCCAACCCCTTATTTAGTCCATTTTGTAATATCTGACAAAGGAGACTGTACAGTCAGCCTGGGCAACCTGTTCCAGTGCTTGAGGAGCCTCATGGTAAAAAGAAACCACCAAGAGGGGAGGGGGGAAGTTTGTGTTTGTCTTGTTTAACCTATTTCCTCTATTTCAATTTGTGCCTCTTGTCCTTTCACTGATAGGGTTCCCCTAAGCCTTTTCTTCTTGGGGCTAAACAATCCCAGTTCTACCAGCCTCTCCTTGTACAACAGATGCTCCTTTAATTGTGTCCACAGCCCTTTCTGGACTCGTTCCAATATGCCCATGTCTCTCTCATGCTGGGGAGATCAGAACTGGACACAGTACTCCAGACAGATATGTCTCGCCACCACTGAGCTGAGGAGAAGGATCATTTCCCTTGACCTTGACTTCACTATGGTCAACTTATCACCCATCAGGACCCCCAATTTTTCCTACAAATGTGCTTTCCAGCTGGTTGGCCCCAATGTGTTGGTGCATGGGATTGTTTTTCCCCAGGTTCAGGTTTTGCTGTTTCCTGTCCCGGAAATTCCTCTGCCCATTTCTCCTGCCTGTTGAGGTCCCTCTGAATGGCAGCACAGCAGTCTAGTCTGTCAGCCACTCTTGACAATTTTTAACTTTACCTCTCTGCTAGAAACTATTTCATTATCTTATACTTCAGGAGCAAAAAAGTTTATTTTTCAACACTTAATCTACCAAAATGAAAAAAATCTCTGTAAAGCTCTGTACAATAACATAATGAGACTATCTCATCATTTACTGTGGATAATTTCAAGTTGTTATTGCACTGCAAGTCTAATTCCCTTCAACTTCTGAATTAAGCCACTAGATAATCAAGTATTATTTAGCAACTCTCTTTAGTTCTATATGACAGAATAGCTGTGCTTCTGCTCTCAAAAAAAGGAGCCTTTCCAATGAAGTAAGTCAAATGTACGTTGTATATGCCGTTGTAGACCTCTTTTTTTTTTTTTTTTTTTTGTTTTGGAATTCAGGTATGTTCTGTAGAAAATGTATCAGTCCTTCATGTCATAAATGGGCATTAGGTGGAGTACATTTTTTATCACCTCCAAAATTTTGTCTTTGCTACTACTTAAAAAAAAAGGGGGGGAGGAGAGGGTATGAGGATACACTTCAGAATAGGGTTAATGCCTCTTAGATTTGCTATTTTAGTTGTAAATTGTAGAGCTTCATTAGTTCAGCATAAGCACTGCTTTGTTTAAAACAATGGAAACTATATATCCTCCAGAAGAATCATTAATATCTTGAGTTTATTTTAAGCAACATTTGGTAACACAGATACAATGATGAGTCAAAGCTGGTGTCTTTCAACCTGTATTGCTAGGAACATAAAATATTTTTTTGCAAAACTACTTTTGCAGTGCTGCATTAGCTTGCTATTGCATTTTTCCTTTCCATCTACCTGTTCTCTATGTCTCATTTGCCTCCCCACCTGCCAAGAAGAGCAAAACCCAAAAAACAAGGCAATATCCAAATGCGAAGGTTGAGTAAGTGTTATTATGTTATTTCATCAAGTCACATTTGTATTGCACTGCATTCTTACAGATGGCAAACACAACACATGAGGAGCTGGGATTTGTCTTTAGAACTTTAGTGGTTCTAAATAAGTCTTTATTTTTTTTTTCAATTTTTATTTTTTATGTTCTTTTGCTTTAGCTTTTACAGCTAAAGCTAGTCTGTTTTTATAATCCCACCCTCATATACTCCTTGTCTGAAGGATGCAAGGGAAAAGCGTTTTGTAACATTATCTGCAAGAACTCAAGCTACTACAATAATATCCTGAGTACTCTACTGGTGCACTTGTTCTTCCCTCTGTGTTCTCATATGACTGCAGTCACCCTTCTGGACACATGCCCTGTGATCATTTCAGAGCATCTCAGAAGTGTTATTTTTTTGTTTTTTTTCTTCTGTTGAGTATTGAAAATTAAGCTGTTTGCAATGCATAAACAAAATCCATTCATTACAAAAATTGTATTTCACAGAGCGTGCGTGATACACTTGTACGTTTGATGCCTGCTGCTTTTGATTACCGATTATGAGTTTGTTCCTAAATTGATAAATGAAGTCAGAATTTAGCATATATAGTAGATGGACAACAAACAGTTACAGGTTTGGGTACCTGTTCCTCCCCCCCGTTTTTTCAAGGAACAGAAACGAAGACAAAATAAAAAAAATGAATGTATTTTCTGTATTTCAGGGAAGTCTCAAGAAGAGTCGGAAGATTTCACCACAGGAGTTTATTCAGGAATTGAAATCTGGGTCAACAGATGAAAGACTAGTCACTTGCTTAGAATCTCTCCGTGTGTCCTTGACTAGTAATCCTGTCAGGTAACATCATTAACATGTATTGCAAAGATTAATCATATTCTTATTTGTTAATGGATTAAAATTAATGGATCTGTAGATGTATGCCACAAGGTTTTGCAGTTAATGAATATGCATGCATTAGTGAATGATTATACCTTTTTTAAAATTGATAATGTATCTTCTGTAGATCTATTTCTCAGTAGAGTATCTGTACAAGGTAATACTAAAAGAATGTAAAACAAGTGCAGTGAAGAGCAGTTTACCTTGTTTTCTAGTGCTAAATAGTCAAAAAGGTACTTTTATTTTCGAGATTCTCTCCTTAATCTTTTAACTTTGTCAGAGTAATCAATAATGGGAGATAGGCACCTTGGGGTAAGTTTGTTAGCCAGAAAACATTTCTATTTTTAATTGTCCAGTGTGCATCTGGCTTGGCGGAGTTGTTGATGTGGGTTGTGTATGTATTTTCTGTGTAGATGTTTGCTTCTTTCCTTCTATTAATTTGTTTTTGAATTGTATTGTCTTATTTAGAATACATAGTGGTTCACATGGGAAGAAACATGCTTTACATTAACCTGAGTTCTTCTGACAGAATACTTTACAGAAGATACATTCCCCATGAGTGCAAAGCTACTTTTTGATACAGTGTTGCTATCCCTTTGTTTAAAAAAAAAACCAAACAAACCCAAAACAATAACCCACAACCCCAATTTTTTTTTTATTGACACCTTGATTTTTAACAAAGAAAGCTTTTCTTGTGAGTATGCATTTGGAGACAGAAATGCAGAATGTAAGAAATGTGTAAACAAGTTTAAAGCAATCTCTCCTATCTGTTTGATATGACTGGATAGTTTTGTCTTTCTGTATGTGATCCCCTTTGCTGCCCCTTTCAAACATGCCAAGAGCAAAGTTAATCCCCCTCCCCCCAAAACTGATACAAACCAAACCCCATGATCTTGGTGAGGTACTAGTTCTGTCTGACAGCATAGTAAAATGTGGTAGGACATGAAGGAGTGAGGAAGGTGGAGAAATGGTATCGGAATAAGAAATGTGGAGGTCAATAGGAGAGTGGTGTTGGTCCACAATTAAGCCATTTGATAGAGGATGCAAGTTGAACCAGACTATGATGTTATAATAGAGCATCTGATCAATACCAAAAGTGTGGTGATCAATATTATCTGGAAGAACAAAGCACAGAAACTTAAAAGTATTATAGCATAATAAGAAATTTTGGACTAGGTAGGTTTTCCACAAATGTTTCCGTTTGAATAAGGAAAGGTTTAGAAATCTAAGGATATATGAGTACAGGGAAAACAGTAAGTGCTTTTGTGTATAGAGAAAAGGAAAAAAGAATGTTTTCATTTTTATAAGCTTAGTGCATTTTATGTCAGTCCTTCAAAGCATTGTTGATATTGAAGTTTTACATTGATGCTTTTGAGAGATTTGTACCAATAAGTTAAAGAAACTACTATTTCTAGATGGCAACACTGGCTTTAACTTTGTTCAGCTAAATATAAACTATGGTAGATAGAAAATTTGACAGTTGAACCTAAGTCCTAACTTGACCATAATTTATTAGAATTTAACTCCAATTTGAAACATTAAACAGAATGTAAGAGACAACAGAAGAGAACTATAATGTCTGGATTTTAGTGAGACTCATTATTATGTTAATGGATGTATGACCTAAGAATAGGTCTGAGTTTGAGAGGTTAGAATTGGAAGGATAGTGACTGTGGCTTGTAAAAACATGAGAGAAGAACTATTTAAGTAGGCAGCAGTTTTATAAAAAAAATAAAATAAAAATATCTCTACTACTTGACTGTAAATGCATTTTAGTCTACAAGTCAAAAGAAAGGTCACAGCCAATAGAACTTACAGGTTCTGAAACAGGGCTTCTTGTTTATTGACTGGTGTTGAAAAAGACTGTTAAGATAGAATTCACTAGGCTTAATCAGAGCATTAATAGCCTTGATAAGGTTTTTCCATAGGGCTTACGTACAAAAATAGTAAAAATGTAACTGTGGCACACTGTTCTTCATACTGAAAATTTGTGGAGTAAATATTTGTAAACCACATCCCCTTCTTTCTAATGAGTAACAACAATTTATGTTGATTGGATGCACATACTGGTGACCCTGATTTTCCTATCAGCAACCAGACCTTTAAGTAAGAATTTGCTTTGACACATAAATACTGAACTCCAGTCCAGCTGCTATAAATCCATGATTATTTTTATCTCCAACTTCATCTGATATGGACAATGAGAAATAGGTGATGAAATGTTGGGATTTTATTTTGTGCATGTATACTACTTAAGAATAATTTCATGCTGTTTTAACAGGATGAGAATTAAAGTTAATTTGATCTAGCCTGACAATCTTCACATTTGTAGGCTGTGATCTTTTTGACAATATATAATTTAGGGGTTTTTTTCTCTTTTTCCAATTACTATACTTTAATCAAGTTTTTAGTGTTGTTGACATTACAGTTTCTAATGCAAGAACTGGTTCTACAACATTGTTTCCAATTAATCCTTTATGTAAAATGTATTTTTAGGTCACAGAGAATATCTGAATCGAGTGATATTGATTAGTTTGATCCTGTTACTTAGAAAAATATATTGAACTGTATGGCTTACTGCAAAATGTAGTGTTTATTTTCCACGAGTATAAAAAGAAAGCCTCAACAGGAAAATGTGTCCACTGAACTTGGTTAGTATTCTTCAGGTAAATAAATGGGGTGTTTTTACCTCCCAGTTGCGAACACAATTCATCAAAAGTGGTTCAGTGATCTAACTTTACATAGTATTACAGATAACTAGTTATCTACAAGTATTTCTTCTCCTTTTGTTCTAATACTTGCAATGGAATTAGCTTTTTTCATTACGAGGACATTTTTAATAAATTGAAAATAGGGGCACTGATAACTTGGTGTTTTCAGACTGACAAAAACCCGAGTCTTTGCTTTGGATAGCGTAAGTAATCTTTGTTCAGCTGTGGAAACGGAGGAAATGGCAGTAATAATTCAACAGTATTTTAGGCACTTGAGCATTATCAGCATCCTCAGCTGCTGAATTTATGACAAAGTGGTTGTGCACAATTCTGTCTAACACAAAATGTGCTAAGAAACATCTCATAGCATCATCTTTAGGTCAGATATGGCCACTTATACCAAAAACAATTGATAGTTATTTGCCTAATCTGTTTAAAAACACCCATCCAGTAAGGAGAGAATATATTTCATATATATTTTACTTTTAGGATAAAAACATATAAAAGCATCTGATCTGATTCTCTCTTCTTATAATTTTAAGTCCGTCATAGTTCTATATCTAGCAGATATGAAGAACTGTTTAATCCCATTATAGGATGAGATTGGAAGTACTATGCATTTCAAATGAGTGTTGCATCTCCCTTGTGTTATTTCCAGCAGAATAGCTTATTATTTGTCACTGGTAAGGTCCCACCATTATTGGAGTATCTAATTATTCTGGTTACTAATCAAAAGTGGTGATAAATACATTTTACCCAATATGTACAATGGCATGCAAATAGATGTAACAGAACAAATGGTGAGTGGAGAGGCTATAATACAAATAAAGTGAATGTTCTAATTCTTTTACTAATTCTGATCAATGTCTTGATGTTGAACTTCTGATGCGGCAGAGCGGATGCTTCCTTTTTCTGTAAAAGACTTTATTTTGTTAATACATGACAAGAGATTTCATCAGCTGAAGTTTTTTTGAAGAAACTATTAGTACTACAGCCACAACAGAATCTGTATTTTGATGATGAAGATAATGAGAAGTATTACATGTTCATCATGCTAACTGTATCTGTTCTAAATAGAGATGGTTTTGTAATCACTTATTAGATAAAATTAATACTCTAATTTAGAACTGGGAAAGGTATTGAAGAGATACCCGTTATGAAATAATTTTCTGTCTTGTTAGCCAAAGACAATAAGAAATCCAAGGACTTGTCTTAACAGCAGTAGCATGGAAAGCATGGAGCTGTCAGGAAATATTTCTGCCTCTTATGGAAAGAGAAAAGTATTCACGTACTTGTGAATTAATTCCATAATGGACTGTTATAACTTCATCCTTTATAAAAGGAATTTCCTGAGCAAATACTCTACAGTTTTTCTGCTGTATGTGTGTTTTTGTTGCTTCTGCAGCCAACTTCTTCCAGTGGGATTTTGTTAGAAGTTTGAAATTTAAAATATCTGTGCCTGATACAGACATTGAAGTTTAAAAAGCAAATTATTCTTTCTGTTATGACTATGAATGACAGTGTTGTCCATGAGCTTTAGGGTTAGATAATTGACCAAACATTCTAGTTTCAGCAAGACCAACATCTACTGTCAAAGGCATGGCTGCAGTACTGCTGCCACTCATGCAATTACTTGTATTTGCTATCAAGGAGTTTTGAGCAATAGTAAACAGAACTGTGAAGCAGCTGTCTGGTAGAAACAACATGCCAAGGTTTAACCTCACCGAAAGATATCTTTGGCAATAGCTGAAATTTAAAATGTCTATTGTGTTTATGTGGAGATATTCCTATGTATTAATATCTCAAGTAACCACTTCTGCAACTGCCTTAGGTTTTCCCTTCCTTTCTCTGCCATTTACGGTTAGATTCTGACCTTTCCAGGAGACCCTAAAACAGTATGCAGTAGGTATTTGTTTGTTTTCTTTCCTTATTTTGCAAGGGGTTTTTAATTACAGTTCTGTGCCAAAGAATGCTTAACTGTTAGTTTAAAAATTACAATTACTAAATTTAATGGCTACTATGATTTTAAAATCTTTTTTAGTTTAGGGTTATCTAATTGTGTCAATGAGTGAATGTAATGCCTCTTGATCTTCTGTTGAGTAAAGAGTTGATTTTGGGTTTTAAAATGATCCAGTTATATTGCTTTTATTTATGTTGACAATTTTCATTCATTTTCATTAGTCTTTGAAATATCAAATTTTTTCATGTCTATTTTCTTCCTCCCTAGCTGGGTTGAAAACTTTGGCCGAGAAGGTCTGGGGCTGCTGTTGGATGTTTTGGAAAGATTGGTTGAGACAAAAAAGTAAGGATGATTTCATATCAAATTGTCAGCTGTTGTTAATATGTAAACATTGTTTAATTACACTAAACTTTTCATCTATTCAGCCAGGACAAAGTTGTGAAGAGGAGTCAGCATAAGGTTGTACAGTGTTTGAGAGCCTTCATGAATAATAAGGTATGGGATTTTATTTAATCTAGAAATCTAAATTACTACAGTTCAATTAGATAATGTACATGATCAGTGGGTATAAGCCTGTGCAATCTGGAGAAGAGGTGTGCTGGTCAGCTGTGGTTTGAAGTTCTTTCTGCTGCCACTTCCCCTCTGTGGAAATATACTCAGAGAATAGTGTAAATTTTTGATGCTGATGTATGCCCTTATTACAGAGTAAGTGACCCATTTTGGACTTTTCTGTCACTTATTTTTTTTAATTAAGTCTTTGACAGCCATTTGAAATATTTACTTGAGGGAACTGTTGCTGTCTTTTGCTAGACGTTAGATGCAGTCATTTGGACTCCCTCCAACTCTCCTTACAACTGTTCTTCTGTTGTTTAGTATGGCTTGGAAAGAATTTTGGGAGAAGAGAGGAGCCTTCTGTTGCTCATCAAAGCAATTGATCCCAAGCAAACTAACATGATGACGGATATAGTTAAACTCCTTTCTGCAATGTGCATTGTTGGAGAGGAAAACATGTAAGTACTGTCTTTAGCCAGGAATAGGTAATTTTATGATATCCAAAACTATAGTTATACCTGAATAAAATGCAAAAATTCTCAACTTAGTACAGATATTACTTTCAAACCTATATTGTCAGTTTTCAGAATAGCTTTGTCTGTGATTTTTGTTATGGTCATGTCAGTAAGAGTTTTCTGTTTGACATGTGGATGTACTGGTTAGGTGGAACCAGTTATGCAGCCATTCTTTTGCTTAAAATTTATTAGCATTACTTTTAAGGTATCTTAACCATTGTAATCCAATAAGTCATTTTTTGGCTACAAAAGTCTCCAAGGAAACAAGTAATGCTTAAACCTCTAAATTTATACACAACAAGTCGAGGCAGGTGAGTGCCTTGGCAGCATGGCTCTTCAGATAACAAATGAACAGCAAGGTTAACTATCTCCTGAGTGGAATGCTTTTATTTTCTTTCAGCCTTGAAAAAATTTTGGAAGCTGTAACAGCAGCTGCAGAGGAAAGGAATATTGATAGATTCTCTCCTATTGTAGAAGGTCTTCAGGATAACTCAGTTCAGCTGCAAGTAAGCAAATTTTCTTCACAAACCTCTGCAACAAGTAAAAATAAGATTACTTGTTTTTCTGTATTGAACAAACCATTACAATAAAAAGGAGAAGGGATACTGTTTCAAATAAGGGTCAATTTTTGGAATGCTGTCTATAATGTTATCTTTTAAAATGTGGTGTGGGAAGATTCAGAGCTGAGAAACACAGCAGTGTTGAAGATTAATTTGTTGATTTCTACTCACCCAAATCTTACAGACTTTGGGAATTACATTTGTATTGCCTTTTAAAATAAAGCATATGTTAAATATTCAGATGCAAAAATATTATCTCATTTCTGGTGAAATTTGTTGAAACTTAAAGATTAATAGTAAAAAAGCAACTTTTTAGACAACTGCTTTTTATAATTAGTGTTTAGATCAGCAGGAAATCTGTCCCTCTTTATGGTTTCAGAAAACTGCACCCATAGAGTCTGAGGAAAGAAATCTTTCCCTTATTTTCAGTTTGCTTCAGTTGGATATAGAGTTTACCACAGATATTCATGAAGAATAGTGCATTTCAATGGTCATTATAAATCATTTGTTAGAATATAAATATTAACTCACTGATTTTCATGAGATTCAGTTGAACTGAATGCTGTTCATATTTGTTATTCTCTGTGAATATTACAAAAATGTTAAAAGTTTGAAAGAAAGTTTGTGTTGCTCCAGTGTCACCTTTTGTATTAAATAGTCCATGCCTGACAGTAAAGATTACTGTTTGTTTCATCTGGGTCACAGAAAGCCTAACCATAAAGAAATATTGGAAGGTGGAGAGTAATTTGTAGTTGGATTATGCTGGTACCGATGGGATTCTCCTTTGAAAACTTGTTCCTCCTTTTTTATTCTTTCTTTCTTATAATGATAGTGGGGTTTGGGATGGAAGGGACATTTAAAGGTCATCTAGTTCCAATCCCTGTACTGTGAAGGGAGCATCTTTCGCTAGATCAGGCTTCTCAAAGCCCCATCCGACTTGATCTTGAACACTTCCTGGGGCATCCACAACTTCTCAGGATGCAATTGGCTCTCTGGGCTGCAAGCGCATATTGCTGGCTCGTATCTAATTTTTCGATATCTCCAGGTCCTTCTCTGAAGGGCTGCTGTCAACCTGTTCATTGCTTAGCCTGCACTGATGCTGGTTATTGCCCCAACCCAGGTGCAAGAAGTTGTACTTGGCCTTGAAACTCACGAGGTTCACTTGGACCTACTTCTCCAGCTTGTCGAGGTCCCTCTGGATGGCATCCCTTGATGTGCCCATCTTCAGCTTCCTAATATGTGATTTCATGTCTCTTCATTCTAGAATAGAGCTTTTTACAGTTACAGTTACTTATTTAGCTTTTTTATTTGTAGCCTCTGAATAAGTTGCTTTCTAACCCTTTTTAGTAGTCTAGATATTAACTTATAGTATAACTTACTGAGTAAACAGTCTGTCTTTTTTACCCAGTACTGTGAAAAACACTACCAGAACACTTTATTTTCTGAAGTGCATTCTAGAATACGTATTCTAGGAGTGCTAAACTGAGGCCAAACGATTATCATACAAAAGATGGAGGCAGAAAATTATTATTTGACATGAAATCAGTTAAATTCAGTTACTTTGATTTGACAAAGAAATAGTTGTCTTCTGTTTCTTTTATTTGTTTGGTTTCTTTGGATTTTTTTGTTATAGTGTGCATAGGTATCTTTGTGTTACCTGCCCTGAGCAAGAGATCTGATAGCAAGACTGGTTTTTTTTCTTCTTTTCTTTAAATCTTGCTGTCATAGCCATAGTGCGAATCAGTTACTGTGATAGGATAAGTTCAGCTTTGAATTACTGCTCAGTTTTCTGGCAGTAGGAATACATAGCCATGGCGTAGTTTGCCAGGTGAGTTGACAACTGAGGGAAGCACGATCCTCTAATATTTTTTTTCCTTTAATCTTGTAGGTGTTTGTTTATCTTGGCATGGATTTATTACTGAGTTAGAAATTTTTGACTGTAAACCAAATCAAAGAGTTTATGGATTCTCTAGTTCCTTCCTTTGCTTCAACCTTGAAGATTTCTAAATGCCTGTAATACATATAGCACTCCATTACCAATGATGATAGTCAGAGTTGCTTAGGAACCTCAGTCAGTCAAATTCAGGGTCAAGTAAGCTCTCCCCCAAGTAATAATTTTTATTGACTGGAAATGTAGGTTATTTTGTTTGTTCTTGCGTTTCATTTGTTGTTTGTTTTTAAAAGTGTGTCAGGTTGGTATTGGCTTCATATAGAAGATGTTGCTTCTGACTTGGCACAGAAAGATTGTCTTCCCCCACTCCTCCCTTTATTTGTTTTTTTTTCTTTAGAATTTTTTATTTTGCTAATGTATTGAAAGTCATAGTAATTGCCTTTAAGGGTCAAAAAAGAGACTTTATATTGGCAAGGCTGGAGTGGGACTGGAAAGGGGCAGTAAGGAGAAATGCAGAGTAATAATTTTTTTCTTTGAGCAGTGGCTGGGAGGCTCAAACTACGGTTATGATTAGCCAGGACAGGGAGAAAAAGCTTTGAGCTCCAGTTGTACTGGGACTAGAAGGGGGCTGCAGAAGGAAAATGTAGGCTATAAGACAACAAATTTCCTGTTTTCCATGGCTTTTGAGTCTGCATTTTCCAGACTGGACATAAATTTCTTGTAATAATGGATCCTTACCTTAGGCATTTTTGCAAGAATCGTTGCTGTTCTTCAGTATTAAATTTAAATATATGATCTCATTTATTTCTGTTCTCCTTTGGGGTCTGTGTTTCATTTAGAATTTGAGATTAATGTTGTTCAGTTAACCAGTTCATATTCAATATTTTTTTGTTGTTGTTGTTGCATGTTTTAACACCCTTGAGATAGTAGGCAGTCTGGATTTGGGCCAGATGTGCAAGCTTGGGCATGTCAGTCTTTCAGGACTATAACATTTGGCTCACTGCATTTGGGGCTTTTTTAACATTTGCATGGTTTTTAAGTCCTCAGTTCACTTATTTTAATTGTCTGGTTTACTTTGATATTGGGTCATGTTAAAGTAAAAAAAAAATTGTTATTATTGATCAACTTGAAAAACAAAAATATGAGAAGTTTGATATTAAGTTATGCTCATTTTTATTTATGTTTTAGTACATTAAGGTAAAAATGGCTAGATATTAAGAAAATTTTATTCAT
The DNA here is from genome assembly GCF_015220075.1 of Falco rusticolus. NCBI lineage: Eukaryota > Metazoa > Chordata > Aves > Falconiformes > Falconidae > Falco > Falco rusticolus. The sequence goes on along the minus strand of NC_051188.1, from coordinate 37,426,921 downwards.
AGATATAATCAATCAAAGAATTAAAGAAAGAAGTCCAAATGCAGAAGTTAATTTTAATGTTGAATAATGGTAGTTCAGTGTCTCTTTACATTGGCTGAGCAGCTTTCTTCTTTATTTGGCATGAACAAGGGTATCAGTCAATTTTAAAAAATATCTTTATTTGGTAGGGAGAAATGGTTTAGATCATAGAAATTATGTAGTCCAATTTCAGGATATTGTATCTAACTTAAGAGCTAGTATTCTCTATAGAGCATGTAAGAGTTTGAAAACTTCCAGGTCCTTCACAGCACTTACATGAGATACCTAAATTTTAATAGTATGAAGGGTAGTATTTCTGTGACTGTTCTTTACTAGCTTGTAGGTATTCAGTCCTGAAATTAACCACACTTTGTTTTGAGTGCCAGGCTTCCAAATGTGATCCTGAATTTTTGGGAGTTGCATATATTTGCATGTAAAGGAAAAAAAGTTATGTACAAATCCCTTTGCTATACAGTTCAAAAAGCACAGGAAAACTTCCTTAAAAGCAACCCCTTCATTTGAAGCAACAGGTAAATTAAATTAATCTATGTCCTCCCCTTGTCCATGATGGGTACCAAAATGTGCATTTCAACCTTCTGTCTTTTTAAAAATTAAATAAATTTATAAGGGTCTCTCTAAGTCTATTAATATGCCTGGCAGAGTAAACTGAAGATGAACAGATAGTAGCTCTTTTGGATCAACGTTTAGGAATAGCCTTCAGAAATTATAATCCTTCGTGAACAGTGTTGGTAAGCAGCCCCTTTAAGAAACAGGTAGATACCAATATTAATGGTAGCTGTGACAGTTGATATTCAGGGAAAAAAAGTCATAACTGATTAACCACTTAAATCTTTCTCACAAATATAAGCACTTTCATGTTTACCATTTACAGCGACACTCAACTCCATTGGTGAGATACCACTGATGAGGTAACTGGAACAGTGCAGAAAACTTCAGCCCGGTTGTTAACTGTACAATAACAACTTTTATTTTTCTAGGACTACTGTTCAGATACTAAACAAGTACTTTTCTACTAGTTATGCCTTGTCATGATTCTGCTATGTCTCCATTTGGTATTTGATTATCCTCTGATACAGAAGATAGGAGCATTGTTAAAACTGAGAATTTACTCTAAATGTTATAATTGTGACATTTAAGCTAAACATATTAATTTGGCTTTACTGAGAGTGTTACCTGTATTTCCTGAATATAGGTAACATTTCGCTGTTTCACTTGCTGTATCTTATGTAGGCATGGAAACCGTTAATGAAAGTTCTCTCTCTCCACCACCACCATGACCCCCCAAGTTAAACTTGTATTTGAACACATTTTTTTTTCATTAAGCCTTTTTTTTTCTTTTTTGGACTCCACAAATAGTTTCTAGATTTCCTTTTTTAAGACCAGAAAAATCAAAGTTCTTCATGTGAATCAGTTGTAAACTTTTATAAGAATGACATTGACCTGGTGCTTAATTTGACAGTGTTTTAATGAGACAAAAGTTTACAGTTGTCAATTACTTGGTGTACTTGCCTTGATTATCTGCTTGATATGCGTAGGCTTGTTTTGTGGCGGTTCAATTTGACATTAACAACTGACCTTTTCAATTTTGATTTGACTAACGTTTCTGTTACTTATTGGGGCCTTTTACATATTCAGCCTTTATGATGACTTTTGTATTTTTAGTGGAAACTCTAGTATCTACTTTTTCCATTTGTTGAAAGCAAAGGATATTCTCCCTCTTGTCTTTGAGAAAATCCAAAATTATGGAAAGCATACTTAAATGGTTTTGATTCAAGACAAGATTGGTGATTTTAGTTTGAGAATATAACTATAGTCAGTAGTACTACTGAGTTTCTGGTTTTGTTAAAGTAAATGTACTTTATCATCTTAAGCCTGTATTCAAGAAAATGCATACAAGGAAATCTGGTACCTTGTATATTTATGACAACAACTGAAAAAGTCTAATACTTTGGTTGTTCAAGTCACAGGGGCAGGAAATACAGCTCTTCTGACAAAACCCATTTTGATGTATTTAAGACAATGATGAATACAACAACAAATTGTGTATTGCCCAGTTCTTCTCATTCTTCTCATAGAATCAAACGAATACTTCTACTCTCTAATCTTCATCTTTCATCACTGTTCCTCAAGCAGGTGTTTTAACTAATAGAAGAGTGTTACTCTTCTGTACAGTTCTAGTTGCAGCCAGCTCCTTCAAATTTTCCAGTTAGAACTGAGAAGAGGTATGATGTTGAGGGAAAGGTGCAATTCTGACTTTTCCAATTAGATTCCTGAAAAAATTGAAAATTTACCACTGTGGAAACCTGCAGGTGTTTCATGCCTGTCTAAGGAGAAGCACTTTTGTGAGAAAGTAAAAGGCCTTGTCTATTAATCAGCAGATTACGTTCTCTATTTTTAGTTGTCACGGAATACCATTTCATCTCTCTTTTTAATCTAATAATATCAGAATGTGAGATGGTGTGGTCTGTGATATTTTGGTTAGCTGAATCACTTAATGACTATTGGCTGTTCTCTGCTAATGAGATCCTTTCCATAACTGTGTATGTAATAGGATGAATCAGAGCAAAGGTCACCTTATGTGGACACTGATAATAAGTATTTAAAAGCCATGTAAATGTACATGTGTGTTGATGGTACATCTCAAAGTCATTACTAAGAATTTTTGTTATTAGCAAGGGTAAATAATTGATGAGCATCAATATAGTGTCTGTACTAAAGCCAAATCTGCAGCCAGTTTAATGCTGGCAAGCAGAATTTAACTAAATACACATAATCTTTACAGCCTTTTTTACAAATGCATACTTGCACTAAGAGTAACAAAGTGAAGCAGAAAAATCTTATTGCAGTTTTGCTTATTTAAATGGGCAATATATGGGAGAAGATGATACTTACCACATAGTATTGATTGTCTTGTCTATGCAAGGAAAGTACTGCTCTGAGCTGATGAGAGATACCTGACATTTTCCACCAGAAGAGGACCAGGTATAGTCTGTCTACTCTTCAACTGGGAAGAATACAAGTTTAAAATACAGACTGTGGAATCCTCAAAAGAATGTATCTTGTAACTTGATAGGTATCCCTGGTTAGAATTGTGGAGGATTAGAATTTGAAGCTGTAATTTCTCACTTAGCAGAATATATCTGATTGCATTGGTCTAGTTCCTCATGGAGGAAAACATTCAGAACTTTGAGTTCCCAGGCAAAGTTCTTCTCTACCAAAAATAATATGTGTGTATCCATCAGCATATGTTGATCTCTTAGATAAACATACTAAGTCAAATATCGTAATTTCCCTTCCATGTGGTAGTAGGGTGTTAAAAGCATTCCAGACGGAATATATGTGCAGATTCAAAACCCCTCTGAAAACTAACGTGGTGGACTGCACTTAGCTTCAGTTCTTTAGGAATGAAGAAGGGAAGGAAGTGTTTAACTAAACTGCCAGGTGAAGTGAAATGTTTGCTCTTCACTTTTCCTTGAAGAAAGGAAAGTGCCTCTACACACCTTCACTGCATGCCTGTTGTAAACAGCAAGATACTCTCAAGATGTAATTACTCTCTGGGTTTGAGGTGCCCCTCAGGAAACAGTACTTAGAAATTGCAGTCCTCAGCACCACGACAGAATTTTAGAAGATACACCAAGAGAGCTGTGTATTACCGTATGCCTTTTGCTGTTGGACCCTGAAATAATTTTACTTTTTCAGGCATTTTCTCAGGGGCAAACGGACAAAATACCTCCACCTACAGAATCTAGAATTCCTTATGAATTGGTTTTGGATGTAGACCATTTGCCCAGAATGTTTTGCTTGCAGATTTTTGCCGCCTTAAGAAGATAATTTACCTATATTCACTAAACCTCATACTACCTCAGCAGAAGTACCTCTTCATTTGTTGAAGATGAGACATCTTTTGATGACACAGCTTTCCCACCTTGTGTCCATGCCTGCAAATACAAAAGACTGTCAGTCTGTTTATGGAATCTTATCCCAGGTAATTGATAGTAAAAGCATGTAGTTAGGGCCCACTCAGAGTGCAAGCAGTGACTGATAGTTCTGTTTCCCAAGAGCTGACATTTATAGAGTTTTCAACTGGAGTGTCACGGGCATTTTCCTTACATGTTACGTACTTTGAGAATTGTCAAGGAACGATGTTACAGTTGGGATAACTGTTCTTCAATTTTTTCTTAATTAGGAACGTTGAAGACAAATAATTGAGTGGATACTCGTTGGAATTGTGTCTAGTATGAGTGCATTTAGAAACAAGCCCTTGAAAAGAATTAGTTATCTGTAGCTTCCTTTCTCCCTTGAGAAGTTCTTTCAACTCTTTGGACGCTGTTTTCTTTTTGGTTTGACCCTTTGTTAGCAGAATTAGAGAGTGAACGGTCTCTTTTTTGTGGAATAAATTACCATATCTGTTATTTCTATTGTGTTTCTTTTGATTAGTAGCCACACTTCAGAAGCAGGAAACAAACTCGCTGTTTGGCTTTTGTTATATTTGAAGTCAGTAGTACTTTCTTGGTAGTTTAATAATTCTAAATATCAATCTGTATTTGAATGTTCAAAATTTTTTAACCATGTTGTTAAGCGGTTTTAGTACTACTCTAAGATGAGAAAGTCATAATCTGGGATTTCTAAACAAAGGCCACATACCCCTATCTTTGTAATTTAAAAAAAAAAAAAAAAAAGTCATGACAGACTTTATTTTTTGTTTTTCTGAGGCATTTTTGTGGTTGAGACTTTCTTCCTAAGCAAATAGACACAGATAGAGGTAAAATACCAGACTTGCTTAAAACTTTGTAAATTGGGAGCAAAGACCTTTCTAAGCCAGTGGCAGATCTTTCTCTTTAGCAATGTAAGACACTGAATAGGATTCAGTCTGCAAGTAAAACAACCCATCAAGCATTTCAGCTAGACATCTAAATTCAAGTAAACTATGGAAGTCCAAAGCTCAGTTTAGTTGTCTATGCATGAACTTCAAATGTCATTTTAGATGCCTTTGTAGATATGATGTGGTTCTTTTAGGAGATTCCCACCCTTCTGGATTGGCATTTGTAAGCCAGATGTGAGACGCTGCAGCAGCTGTAATGATACTCTGTATACTTTGTGTTCATGTTTAAACTGATGAATTAGGTCCCTAGTCAGTAAAGACAATGGATCCTGGAGTGCCCTCGTCACTCCGTGTGCGTTGCAAAGAAGATCATTTAGAATCCAGAATGTTAAAGAAGAAGCTTTAAGGAAGAATCTAGGAGACTACTGATTAACAAGAATGGGAGATTAGCTATCTATATAGCTAAATATAGATATCTGTCTACATATGGGCATCTACATGCAGGTATCTGAAGCATGAACTTTGCTGTCTTGGTAAACTCTCAAGAATTCTGGTTGAGTTTATTCCTGTGCATTACACAGATAGTAATTTAACAAAGCTTCCTAATTTTTCTTAAATTGGCTTACTGTCAAGCATAGGGTAATACTAATATATTGGTTTTCCAACTGCAAAGTTTAGGATAGCAAAAATTTTCTTTGCTCTTGAATCGTCCCTGGGTTATTGCTTAAAACTGCTTTTTAATAAGCCAGTCAGATGATGATCATCAAGTTTAAGAGGGCTATTTTTCTCTTTATCTTGGTTTTGGTGCGTTCCGCCAAAATCTAACTTTCCGGAATGCAGTGTTACTAGACTGTTCACAGGCTTGTTTCCTCTTCTTGATAGAATTTATCACATTTTTTTCCTTATGGGTTTTAGGTTTGCTAAGCAGGTCTATCTTGCTGTAATTTACTAGTGAATGAACTGATTTCAAATTACTAACATCATGCCTGATTTAAGTATTATATGCTAACTGCTATACTTTATAGTTTCATTTGGAGCATGTTTTAAATGTTTGTGATCTAGTAACAACAGGTTCTTTGTCTTTATCATCAGTCATCTGTAATTTTTAATCTTTTTTTTTTAAGTTTTCACAAAGTTAACTACTCAAACATAGATTGCTTAGACTTGTGTTTACTTCCTCTTGTATAACCTTTTCTCATTCTGCTTTTTGTAGACTTCTGTTTGGAATTTTCATTATTACTTTGTCTTTGTATTCCTTTAGAAATAGTTCACTACATAATCCAGTAGATTTTTGCCTTGTTTATTCCAGGAAAAAAAAAGTATGTTCTGGTTATGAACTACAATTGAATTCCTACTTGATTAAATTTGACTGAAGTACTAGAATAACAGTACTTTTTACTGATGTGTTTATTGCTTTCCATTGTTGTATCTTGTCTCTGTTCTATTTGAATAGCACATGTACACATGTACTTGTTGGTTCGGCAAATTAGAAGAAAAAAATTGGTTTTTTTTTGGGGGGGGGGGCAGCAATTACATCTGTAGACATCCTTTCATCTAAAATGCATTACTTTCTCAATGATAAAACTGTAGTTTGATCAGGATTTTCACAGTAGCATGCTTTGTTCAGTCTCTGATTGCCTCTTCATTGGTAGTTTAAATCAAGTGCGATAAATGCCGATTCCTAACTTAGTAATTCAGTCACATAAAGTTTTGCATGAAAATATACCATATTTTAAATTTCTGATAACAATGATGAAGTTTCCAGTTCTGTTGTAATCACACAACGTGGAGTTTGAATTTATTTGAAACGTAAATGTAACCTTGCAGTGCTGTCTTTATTACTGATGGTATGATAGTGTTGTCCAGTGAAGTCTGCAATCATTGAAATGCCTCACTGATGGTAACAAGAGTACAGGTGTTGATAGCATCTGTCAGTGTACAGAATTACTGGTTTTGAATGGCAGAGCTAATTCAATCAAGAAATTGCAATTGAATGAAAGAACTCAGTACCTCAAGGAGATAAATAGGTAATGGTGTAACAGTTTTCAACTAAATAAACTCAAAATTAAGGGAAGAAAAATTTTTGTCGTGGCTGCTGAAGAAAAAATTCAAATACTGGTGAAGCAGACCCATACCAAAGCAAATGCAAAAAGCTTTAAGAGTGAAGAATGCAGTCCACGCTTATCTAAGTGTGATAAGATTAGAATATATTATGTAAGGTATTGTTGCACTACATTTTAATTATTTTAGTTGCCTGCACTTTCTACCATTTGGTGCATCCAAATTCTTCACCATATTTTGACACTGCAATTTGTGCAGTGTCTGTGTCTAAAAAATACACCTCCTATTCAAAGCGAAGAATTTGTTTTAGGTCTAAATGAAGTCTTAATGGTCTAATCAAATTAGTCTCAGCAGTGCTAACACATGTCTTTCCTCACATCCCGTGCCTCTACTTCACTATGTTGCATTTTAATTAGGATCATATTACTATCTGCTAGTTATATAAATGTATTTAACAGTAAACTTTATGCCACAAGCTTCTACAAGGCTAAATAAAATTTAAAGCTAGTGGGGTGGTAGTCATTCTGTTACTAGACAAATCCTGTTGCAACTAAATAAGCCGAAACAGAGCTCCAGGCAGGCAAGCCAAGTCTCAAGTTAGGAAGCATGTTGTGTTAGCTTAACACAAAGCCTGTAGCATGCTACTAACAAAAATAGCTGGGCTGCAAGGCCATGTGTTCTGAACAATATTGTAAAGGACATGACAGAAAAATATTGAATATGAGAAGCTTTTTCAGTGTCCAAAAAGACTTGGTTGGGCAACAGGAAGGTCCTAATTTATTTTCTGTTGGATGCTGTAAGGCAATTACTGGAAGGTTTTATTCAGTCCACTTCTGAAAGTGGACTGGACATCTTAGGCAGTTTGAAATTTTTTGTTGGTGTGTGGGGTTTAACTGTAGGCAACTCTTCAGAATTTTCCTTTAATTTATCTTTTGGTATTTTTAGTTTTGGGTTTTTTAGGGTTAGTGCCACTTTTTGTTACCTAGTGTAGAGCAATGCTTCAGTAGTAACAAACTACTAGAATAACTCTTAGAAATAGTACATGCACAGGAACAAGGTTTAGGAGTAGTACAAAGGTTTTGTTTGGATTTATTTGAAGAAAATAAATAAGTTAACTAATATTTTCCTTTTAGGTTTCTAAAATACTGTAGGCACACGTACAGAATCAAATTGCATAAAATTAGGGAAATAACAGATTTCAGGGAGAAGTGTAAATAAGAATTGTTCTGACAGGCACTAACTACAAAGATGAAGAATCCACCGTGTCATTTAAAGGCCCAAACTGTTATAAATTTAGCAGCTTTCCAAGTTGGCTGTTCAGAGGAGAATAACTGAGGATCGTTTCTTATTTATGATATTAAAGAAGCCCTGAATTTGAAAGATATTTTTCAAGGAAACATACCTTATTTAAGACAGAATGATTAAGATTGTGGTCCTGTTACCTGTATTCCTATTTGAGTTCTTTTAAAATTGACTGCCAGTAATGTAGTGCCAATATCTTTCTGAAAGAAAAGTACCAGAATTCCTCTTTAATATGTGTAAGGTTTTTCTTGTTACTCAATTAGATGATGGTCTAAGTGATCTCGCTGTAAAGAGTATGGAGAAAGGACAGGAACAGGCTTTCATTGCCTTGTGGTTTCTAGCTTTAGAAGTGCTTTACCTTTTTTTGTTTTATTAGTATTTTTATTAATTTTTTACATGTTACAAACTTTGCTGGCATAAAATATAAATACAGCTTTACGGGGGGAGGGAAATAAAAAAGTAGCAAGGAAACATTGCTTTGATAGACCTTAATACAGCCAAATAATCTTTAAGCCCTGAAAGCCTTTTTTTTAAAAAAAAATTTTAAACAAAAAATTTAATACTATTTTGTAGTTGGCTACTTAACATGCTGTTTTGTAAATTTTTTCTAAATGGCTTTGACATTTTGCAAACTTTTTTATTTTTATAAACTTTTATTTTATTAAACTTTTTTATTTTTATTATTTTATCCAGACTTAGACCAATCTGAGCATTCTTGTCTGTTACTTGAACCTTTCAAACACCTTCCATAGGTTTATGAAGCAAAACTTTGATTTACAAAGCCATGAGCCATGTTGCATTTTTTCATACTGTCCATTTATTCAACTTGCATTTTTTACATTACTCAGTAATTTTGTTATCTATTATACTTTTAATATATTTGCAGTGTAGTAAAGTCAAGCTTGCCAGTATGTAGTTGTCCAGATCTTCCTGAAAACGTCCTTGTAAATATCAATATTATTTCTGACATCTTCCTTTTCTTGGGTGTCAACATGCTTTTCAGGATGAACTTCAATGCTGTAGCAAGTACTAAAGTTATTTTGTCCTCAGTTTCCTTCAAAACTCTAATATTTGAAGAGTGAATACTCTTTTGACTTCTTATTGTTGGCTTTCATCTTTAAGTTCTGTTGCCAGCCCCTGAACGTGTTTGTGTGTCTGTTCTACTTTGGGAACATCTCTCACACACCAGTAGAACATTTGATGAAGTGTTGCTATGGCTTTTATTTTCTTTGCGTACTCCTTTTCACTGTTGTCTTTTACTGACCCTACAGATTCTTTGGTTGTCTTCCTTGTTTCGTTATCTTTGAGAAAAAAGATGGTTAATCAGAGATGCTTTTTGCAAATTGTCCCTCAAACTTATTTTTTATTCTTTTTTTTCCTCTTTTTTTTTTTTTTTTTGTCGTCTTAATACAGACAGCTTCATGCTCAATCAGCTGAGGTTTTGAGTCATCCCCCTACCTTGTGTTGTTTTATTTTGTTTAGTTGTCATAACTTGAATAATTGTCCTAGACTGGAATAAGTTACAGAAGTCTATCTTAACATTTTTATGCAGTTGATTTAAATAAGTGAATTTAGTGTGCTTTGTCCTATTGTGTCAATAAAGTAAAAACAATGCTTTTTGTTTTTATTATTATGCAGATCTAGGTATTTGCATGTACTGAGTTTCATAGAAGTTCTGAGGGCGTAGAACTTAATTTCAGCTCTTCATTCAAGTAAGAGGAATGATGAAAGCTTACTCCCTCCTATTACTGTTGGAAAGTTATTGATGCAAAGTATGTTGTATGACAGAGTAATGTAAGAATAGATGCTCTCATGGCAGTTTTTCTCCAGGAGAGGTGTCAGATGGGTTAGTATGGTGGTTTCAACCACACCATGCCACAGCACCGTCCCTTGAGTATTCTTGTCCTCTTCAGCATCTCCAGAAGTTGGAGAGATGGTCCTAACTCCTGCTGCAGAGTTGTGGAACCCTTGGGGGTTCTCTCTTCAAGTGACTCCAAATACCTCCATTTATGGGACTGGGTGGAGAATGTCTGATGCTTCATTGGGTCATTGTAACACTCGGTCCCCAACAACCTGCTGGAGCTCACAGTCTGCTTGACTTGATTTTTCAACAGCTTCACAGCCCTCACATTCATTAACAGGCTGTTTACACTTGTTACATCTCTGTTCTTATAACTAAGCTATTCCCTTCTCCTACAGTGTTAACTTGAAGTTAATCTATGTATACTAAGAGGTCTAAATTATGCTGATTGCCATGCACCCCCAAAACAGTTCAGCTAAAATAATATATAAAACTACTTTCATACTTGTATTTTTTTGTGGTAGGATAAATGTAGAATCATGGTTGCAGTCTGTGCTACCATTTAATCTTAGCATGTTCCTCTTGGAAACCTAATAGTCCTGTTGTTTCTTAAAAGTAAATCAAAGTAGCTTGGCCATCCAGTTCTTCTGGTGGCCGTATGTAAATTCAGCACTTGGAATTATATGTACTTTGAAGATGACTGATGCTTTATGTTCCTGGTATTGCCTTTTGCCTGAACACAGCATGCTACATCATCATTTTTTTGACAATAAAAGGCTTTACAACAAAGAAAGTATGTGAAACAGATTGCTTTAATTGTTTACATAGTATGTTAGGCCAGAAGACAATCCTAATCAGCTTTTAAAAAAACCCTTACAATGCTGGAAATACATGAATAACTTACTTCATGTGCATTGAAGCAAGATGTGCAAACAATAAAGAGTAAAAAAAGGAAATAATGGCTGTTGTCACCCTTACTTATGATTAATAACAAGTTGCCACTGTTCTGAGGACTTGTGAATCTGGTCAGTGGATTCCAGCTGCTCCTTGCTCTGGGTTTTCAAGATGAATCGGTTGATTCTTCAGAAGAGAGACTACTCACTAGTTGATTTGATGCTTACTTTTGAGCTGAAGTACTGGTTCCCATGAAGTATTCTATCACACTCAAAATATTTAAAAAGGGAAGATTTTTAAAAAGAGAAAGAAATCCATTCTTTTCTTCAGGCTCAATTTAGTTTAATCAGCATTTTTTCTTCTGTTTCACACTGTTTACACAGACTTTTGCCTTCACCATTTCTATTATGTCACTAACTTTTAATGTATATATATAGATAAATATTTATTTACATTGATTTTCCTGTGTTGAGAATTATGTTATCAAGGTATTTACTATGTGCTAAAGTTCATTTACTAAAGGAACTTGCTCTTTTTATAAAATGACAAAATTAAATGGAGTGAGAAAATATTTCATTTTAATGGAAATTTGTGAACTAGTGTTTGGTATTTATAACTCATGCGGCTGATAAGAAATTTAAGTATCTTAATTATAAGATTATAGTAGATTGGTAATTAGATATGATGCAATGTCTGGTTAGTGGTTTGTTATGTCTTTTTGACTGATGCATATTGAAATCCGAGAAATAAAATAGTTTAATATTTCCTCTGTTATAGGTAGCTTGCATGCAGCTCATCAATGCTCTTGTTACGTCTCCTGATGACTTGGATTTCAGGCTTCACATCAGAAATGAATTTATGCGTAGTGGATTGAAAGAGATATTGCCAGTAAGCGTCTTGTAGTCTGTCTTTGCATTACTATTTAAATTATTGGACTATTTGAGCTTGAGAGAGGGAATGGGACAGCAAGTTCTAATAAATTATTCTCAAAGGCATTTTATTAAGTCTGGGTGTAAGCAGTTAGATATGAGAATCAGTCTTAACATAAGAATGAAAAGGTGAAGTGTGCACTCTGAACTTTATGCCTGTTCCTCAGCATTTTAGGACTTTGATTTAGAACATGTGATGTGCTGTTGTGCAGACATTTGTTATGTCAGGCTGAAGTTGTGTTCACCTTTTGAATATTTAAATTAATTAATGTATTGTCACTTTAAATTTTAAAATAGCGTAGACTTATGGAAGTTATTAGAAAGATAAGGTTTATTTATATATGGAAATGATAATTTTGCAAGCCTTTCTGCTGTTTCTTCTTTGCAGCAATTGAAATGTATAAAGAATGAAGCACTAGATATTCAGCTGAAAGTGTTCAATGAGCATAAGGAAGAAGACATGATTGAATTCTCTCATCGTTTAGAAGATATTAGATCTGAACTAGAATATCCTTTTGATATTAGCAAGAGAAACATGAACAAAATAAAGTGTATAATGGACATTTTTCTGGTATAATTCCTGTTTTAAGTAGTTATCAGTCAACATTTGACTGAAATATTTTTTTTCCTTACTGTTATTCTCCTTAACGCTTTTACTGAAGTAAATGATGTTTACAACATGGTGTGGAATACAGTTAAGGACACTAGTGCTGAAGGATATTTTCTTTCTATTCTCCAACATCTTTTGCTGATAAGAAATGATTATTTTATACGGTATGTTTAATGCTATGTTAAATGTTAATTATGGGTTTTGTTGTCATTTAGTCATTAATAGAACATTTCTTCCATAAATTTAATGATAAATGCAATTTAGTCTCTTTCTGTGTGGACTGCAATTCATAAGTAATACTTTGTGAACTCATGTTCGAAAGTATCAGCTTTGAATAAAAATGCTGTCTATATATTTTGTCTCTTCTGCTTAGGCCACAGTTTTCTATATAAATAAAGAAAATTATTTTTGTTGAGATCTGAACCTTATTGACTGCAAACATAAGTGATTCAGGACAGGTCTCTTAATCAGTTATAAATCATGGTAGTAGCATTGCAATTTTGTGGTGTATTTGAGTCAATAGACAAAACCAAGTATGCACAAAAGAGCCCTTTGTACAGAAATCTGACCATAGGCTTATTTTAGAGCAACTTTTGGTTGGGAATTGAGTATTCTCAATATACATTATAGGTCAGTGTGAACTTATAGGTGTCTCTTAAATAACTTGTCAGATAAATTACAGCAAAATAGTTAATAAAATGTTAGATATTTGAAGCTGCCAAATAATTTATTTTCTAAAATCTGCTTGTGTTGTTTTTGAGGAAACACTGGAGGAACCAGATACAAATTAATAGGGAAGGAAAGTCATCTGTTTTCTACATAACATTCTGCACAACCTTGTTTTCAAGCAAGGTCTAGTACAGGTGTACACTTAAAGGTTAAGAGTGTTTGCTGACGTGGGTACACCAGTGCTAGACGTCTTCTACCTGAAAGGTTTTGAATTCACAGCTTGAATGTTCTGGGCAAGTGAACTAGCTGTCATATCCCCCCAACATTTTAGAAAAAGTTTTTTTCCATTCCTCTTACTGAAGGAGGGCTGTAGTACATCTATAGTTAACAACAGTCACAAAAACAGAAGGGGCCAAGCTGAAGGAATAGCCTTCTCTTTACTGGGAGGAACAGGAAGGTTTCCTTCCTTCCTGTATTTCCTCAGGGGGAGAGATGCAGAGTTTATAAGAATCATATATCTTTAGGTCCACTGTTTTTTACCAGTGTTGTGTAAACTGTTCTTGTGTAATAAACTGCCAGATGTATTTGTGCTTTGAGTTTTGGGAGTTGTACCTACCCTTCAACCATATAAATCAGTGCAAATCTTTTGACCTTACTGTGTTCATAGATTTAAATATACATTGATAAATAAATATGCTGTAAAATAACTTATCTCTGTCTTTAGTCCACAGTATTTCAAATTAATTGAAGAGTGCGTGTCCCAGATAGTGTTACATCGAAGTGGAACAGACCCAGATTTCACTTACCGTAAAAGATTAGATATAAATTTCAGCCATTTAGTGGGTAAGTACTATGTTTGGAAGTGATTACAGCATCAGACTTATTTGTATTTTCCAAAAAAACAGCTTAAAATTATGCACATGGTTAAGAATCTTCTGTTCCCTTTATATGTGCATGTGTGTTTGTTTATTTTTTCAAGATATTTGTGTAGATAAAGCAAGATTAGAAGAATGTGAAGAGAGAGCTTCTGAACTTTCCAGAAAAGTAAGTAATTTTTAAGTTACGTGATCATAAGATGGACACAGGGAGTTAATTAATAGTTTCATGAATGAACGTGGCATAGTTTCTAACTTCAAGTTACCAGTAGTTCTACACTTAAGTGGGAATGTGGATGTTTCTTGTGGCCTAGGAAGCATAGAAAAGTGGTGTAAAGTAGTTAACCTTAATTGAGTCTTTCTGTTATTTATTTTAAGGTTTCATATACAAATCTCCCAAAAATCAGCTGAGTATTTCATTTGAGCAGTTACCAGTTTCTTCAACAAGATAAACAGTGGGAGAATAAGAATTGACTCATTTGTATCTACAGACTGTATTACTGTGCATCAGGATTTTTAAGCTGCTCTAATTCCAACTCAAAATACATTAATACTTGATACTATTTCATATAGTAAGGACTTGTAGTGGTAATAGAGTTAGTATTTCCACTCTGGATATATGGATATAGTGGATATATGGAAGTTAAAATAGCAGATACGTTATCTGTGTCCTTAGTATTGCGTGAGTTTTAACAAACACAAAAGGAAATGATGGAATGTGAAGAAACTATGCTGAACTGACTAGTATCAACAGTTGTCTTTTTCTCTTTTTCTTTCTTAGCTCGAAAAAGATTTTGTAGCTCACCAGGAGACCCAGGCCCTATTGCAAAAAAAAGAAGAAAGAATCAATGAACTTGAAGCAGAATTACAAGCTTTTAAATCACAGGTATAAGACAATTTAAATGAATATATAAAGTATTGTTTTTGAAAGGGACTTTGTTTTGCATCTTTTGCAGATTCTGGTGATAAAGTTGAGGATTTTTTTTCAAAGTATCCTTGGTATTGATTATTACTGACTTCGTTTCCTTTATTTCTGTTTAGTACAAAGAATTTTAGTGTGACATTAATTAGCTGTTTGAGTTCCCAGATGATCCTTTTTGTGCCTGAGCTCTGTTAATTAAACTAGTTTCTTATGTTTCATTTGGATTTTTCTTTCAGTGTCATATATTTCCAAAGTAATTAGCCACATAGGGTAATAAGTCTTATGCTTTTAGATTAGCATTCATCACTGTGATCTTTATCCCCCCCCAAGAAATTATTCATTTCGCAATTTGCTCTGCTGAAGCCTTACCATGGATATCCAGCAGTGAAAGAAATAACCTGTGGCTGGATAAGAACATTTCCTGATAATTTTTCAATTTTCAAGCATAAATAGATATTTTAAAATGTGATGAGAGAGGAGCAGTGCAGATTTTTGAGAGTAATACTTGAGTTGACCTGTAACCACTTTGGCTCTAAAATCTGAGTGAGAAGACTGTGTGACCAAGTGATTTTTCCTGTGTCTTATTTCCTGCCATAAGAAGGACAGTCTAAAAATGGCAAAAGGCAGACAGCAGCAGCAAGACATGCATATAGGAAGGTGATAAAATATATGTTTTGATCATAGAGGTTTTTTTTTATACTTTAGAGCTTGTTTGGTTTTCTTAGTGAGGAAAATTAATTTAGCTGTGCTTTGGTCTGTTTAAAAGTATTCTAATTCAGGTTTCTGGTCAGAATTAACTGTTAATATCAAAGTCAAACAGGCTTTAAAAAAAGCGATTACAAAAATCGTTGCATTGTGGAAAAGTAATTTTAGTGAGAGCTGTGTATCATTCGTTAAGAAAGCATTTTTATGTGTATATCTTGAAAACATACTTTTTGTCAGTGACATAGATTTTCCCTCCTATTGTATTCTTTCTCTAGTTCACTGTATTAAATAAAACTTTCTTTTATATGCAGACAATAACATATGATTATGCTCACTAATTAGAATACCATGAATTATCCCACTATTAATGGGACACTTGGGATGTTTCGTAAAAGTCAAGTATTTGATTGCTGCAACTTTAGTACTCTTAAATCTGTCTTAAGAGGAATCTTTGGTTTCCATATGATGTCAGTTTCTACTTAGCACAATACTGCCTCCTCATATGGCTGTTTTTCTCCTAGTCTCGTTCCTTTACTCATTTTGTTGTATTTGGTATTTGTTCATGTATTTCTTTTGTTATTAGAATCTAATTGTTCAGTGTCATATTGTCAATGTAAACAATGTGTTGAGAAATGCAAAACAATACTACCATTGTGCATATACTTATTTGTATTTATTAATATTCAGCTATTTTCTTTTAAGAATAGTAAATCCTTTACTTATTCTATTTCCCCTCGTTTTTAAAAATAAAATGGACTGTTTCAGATCATAATTATTGTTGAAAAGTTAATGCTATCACCAGTGGATATTTATTTATTTATTTATTTATTTATTTATTTATTTATTTATTATTTCATTGGTTTTGTCAGGTGACTGTTTATTGTTTGAAGGCCTATGATAGAAATTCTTCAAATAGTAGAAATAAAAAAAATGTTTTTAGACTTACTAAATGCTAATAAGACTATCTTGATACAGTATAGATGACCTTGGTATATAGAATAAGAAATCTGTGTGTAACGCAGCAGCATTTTTTTTGAAAGAATTTTTTTTCATCATTACTTTGTGCTTTCAATTCTGTAGAATGAGAATGCTGCTATATTGGAAAATATCTTTTTTTCAACAGAATTACTAATCTCTTCAGATTCTGCTCTTATGTCCTTGGAATGTTCCTCTGTAATCTTTAGGATAAGGACATTAGAGACTATGATGTTATTTTTTTAATTTGAGCTCAACTGTGGTAGTCTAGATAAAATTTCATCAAGATACCTATCAGACCCTTCTTAGATCATGATCAGTGAAATAGGACAAGCGGGATGTAGCATTTCAGTTTGTCGTTTTTGGCATACGCCCTCCTGGTCTGAATATCTGCTTCAAATGTTGAGACTTTCGATTATGAAATCAAAAGCATGTTGGCTTCGTTATAATTCATATTTAATTGTCCTATACAAGAAAAATGGCACTGACTTTCAACTGGCTTGCTGGATTTAAACTATAAACTATGATTGTTATAGCATTTTGTTGATAAAAATGTGAAGCTGAATAATAGTACTTTCCTTATCAGTATGGCTCCTTGCCACCTGGTTTTCTACCATCCACATGTGGAGATGCATCTGTCATTCCACTGGAAGCTACAGGACCACATCAACTTCTGTTACCGCCTCCACCACCACAGCCTTCTAATGGAGCAATTCCACCACCACCACCTCCCCCTCCTCCTCCTCCACCATATTTTAATGGTTTGGGAACTCCTCTGGCTTTTGGTGGTGCTCCTCCACCACCGCCTCTACCAGGCCTGCCTGGAGCACAGCGGTTTCCACCTCCATGTACTTTGCCATTTGGAATGAAGCCTAAAAAAGAATTCAGACCTGAGGTTACCATGAAAAGACTCAACTGGTCCAAGGTAGTACTGTTTAATGATAAATACTTAATGTAAAATCTTACATAGAGATTAGGGTAAATAGATTGTCAGGGTTAAGACTATATAGAGCAATTGATACATTAGTTAAAATTATGCAAGATATGAATACTTTCTGCCTTTTAGTTTTTATTGTTTTCCAAAAACTGTGTTTTATTGATTCATGAGTCATCTGAGCAAGCGTCTGTTGACTTTCTGAGATGCCTAGAAAAGTCAGTTCTGGTCTAGAATAATACAGCCTTTGATAATAGCATGCCTCTTGGGTCCAACTACGCCTTGTCTTTTGGCAAACTGTTTATATTGCATCAGTCTCTGCACTGTACTGATAGCTATACTGATTCCAAACAAATGTCTTGCATCTGTCTAGCTTGGATTGTGGGAAGAAGCGTTACAGGTCTCTTCATTTTTCCTTAAATGTATTTATGTAAATTCAGTGGTTGAAAAAGTATAGAGCCCTTTTATTTTTTTTCTTCTCCGTTGTGACAGGATCAAGAATGCCAGGACTAGGAATCTACTAAGTTTTGGAAACTATAATTATTTAGACTAAAATAAGTCAGTAAAAAGATTTTCAGAGTTTTATGAAGCAATCAAAGCTACAATCTAAAAAGTAAGGTACTTAATATCTAGTTAAACTAGCTATGTTTAGAGGCTGTTCACCCAAGTTTTAGAACTAGACCGAAGATCACTTGCTACATTTAGACCTTAGATAACAAAGTATGTTGTCTGTATTGCTTTGTATTGTTAAAATCAGCTTGTCCAAAAGCATTTATTGCAATAATTATTATCTTCAATTAGAAATATATTAACAATTCTAAAGATGAGTTAGATACCAAATCTTCACATTTTACAGAGCTCTTAAGTGTTTAATTTGCCTTATACTCTACAGAGCACAGTCTCTGTATAGCATCAAAATAATTTTATTGTGAAGATTTTGTTTTGTCTCTTGCTTGTAGATCAGGCCTCAGGAAATGACAGAATCCTGTTTCTGGGTTAAGGCAGAAGAGGGCAAGTATGAGAATGCTGACATGTTTTGCAAATTGGAACTTACGTTTTGTTGTCAAAAAAGGGGTAAGTAATTGATTGCCTTAATTATCAGCTTTTACAGATACCTTTAAAATTCTTGGGGCTTATATATATATATATGAAAAAAATCAGAATATAACAGTAATGTTCTGGTATTTAAGTGGAATGTTTAAAGAAAAAAGTTTGAAAAACCTGGACTGCTTCATGAAAATTGTCTTGCCTTGCATTGGTAAAGAAAACCGTACCAAAACGCCCCCAGAAATACTTCTGCATAATACGTACTTTTATTTAGTCACACTTGAAAAAGTATTTATAAGATTTTGTCAGTAGACCTTAATAAAATAGTGTGACCTGATCTAGAGTCCAGAAGATGGTGTGTTTACCCTCAGAATGCATATGGTAATCCATATGTTTTGGTTACATGAAGGAGGAGAGTTTTTAATGATTTTTTTTTACTTTCTGATAAATCTGTAGCAACATAGACCTCCTTTGCGGTTTTGCTTAGCTTCTTCAGCTTTTAAAACCTTTTGGAAGAGCAAAATATTTGAAAATATTCCTGGCTTTAAACATTTTCTCCCTTTCTGGAAGTAAGTTGTCTCACTAGTAGGTTAGATTATTCTGCTCCATATATAAAATATATTTCCACTATTATTTCTTGACACATTTCTCTCCCCACCTTGATTCGTATCAGAGACTTAATACTTGGGGGCAGCCTAAGGGATGTAATGATTAATTCCTTTTCAAATTGAAAAGGCATTAATATTTTTTGTAGTTTGTTTTACAAATTTTGCTTTGATATTTTTATTTAATATAGTGCGTGGCATTCTCTAGTTTCTTCTTCAAGGTGGGGTGGGTTTTTTTGTCGTCTTGTTTTGTTTTGGACTTCTTTTAACAATAACCAAGAACTTTAGTCTGCTTTTGTCAAAGTAAGATTGGTATTTCTACTAAGATGAATATTGATACTTAATAACATTAAGAATGTTGTACAAACATAATAAGGAAAGAAAACCTCATAGACCATAGACATTTTTGCTTGAATCTATTAGAATAAGTCTAAAAGATAATTATGATGCCTTTATAATGTTAGGAGAATTCCCAAGAATGTTTGCTGAATTCATAGGTTGGAAGTTTAAAAGCCACAGGAGGAAATACTGTTTCCTGTGTGTAATTAAACAGTAAAATTTGGGAAACAAGAGGGTGTTCAGGCTAAACATGCTGATGGCTCATAAGAGGATTATGAATCTCTGCAGACAGCGAGAACATTAGAGCTAACAAGATTAACATACCTTCAAAGTTTTAACTGAATGGACTGAATACATTGTTTTGATAAAATCTAATAGAAGGTAGTTATTGGATCTACAGTTGAAAAATCAGTGAAGTATACTTTTATACAAAATGGGGGGAAAGGTTATTAAAAGGCTGTAGCTGGCAGAGACAAATTAAAATTTTTTTTACAGGTGGAGCTTACTGCTTTATCTTTTTTATTTTAAGTTTTTCTAATCTCATCTGATGTGGATGATACAACTCTGCTCTCTTAATTTTTTGAAGGAAGTGTAGACACTAAATATTTATTAGAACATCAAGTAGTGTCTAAAGGGCAACACGGAACTAAATTTCATCTTTCTTCAAGTGAGTGGTTTACAGAATTTTTCATGAATGCCTAAACACATAAACAGACAGCACCAGGCATCTCAGTGTCTCTTATTAACAGCATGAACTCTAGTACAAAAAGGACAGCAAGTGACTGGTTTTGTTCTTGTGACCACAGAGAGAGGGGTTGCATCTTCATAGCTTATGCATAGCTTACTGATTATAACAAAACTTGCCAAAGAAGTTGGAGATACCCAGTTTTCTTCACTTCCCAGTTTTGAAGGGATTTAACACCATGCTTTCTAAAGTAGAATCAACAAACTATTCACTAGACTCAATTGTCTCAAGGAAGCAGTCTTTTACTATTTCTAAAGCTTTGTCTCTAAAACCAGAAAGATGAGAAGTTGAAAATGATTCTGTACCCAAATGATGGCATGCAAAGAATGAGCTGGTTTCCACTCTGTTGAAGGGTCTGCTTATGAATTGAAGTTGTGTAAAAAGAGGTGTTTGATTGTGGAAGCAGGGACCAGAATGTTCAATGATACTTTGAATTTTATTCTGATTAAGTAAAATCAGATTGAAGTACTCAAATATGCAGTTGGAGCATTTTGCCAGCTGATGTGCCAGAAGTATTTCAGTGTTGATCCAGAAGAGGAAGTCTTATGTCTATGTAAATAATCCATTGAGGAATTTCTGCTACAAGAAGGAATACATAGCACTATAGAATAGATTTGAAGCTTTAGCAGATGTTTGTATAGAAGTTATAAACGATGTTGATTCTGAATGGGTATTGAAGCAATTGAAAAAACTGAAGATATT
The DNA here is from genome assembly GCF_015220075.1 of Falco rusticolus. NCBI lineage: Eukaryota > Metazoa > Chordata > Aves > Falconiformes > Falconidae > Falco > Falco rusticolus. Next base: position 37,405,945 of record NC_051188.1, on the reverse strand, counting down.
ATGGAGGTATGAAAGAAACATTACTGCAAGAATAAAAAAGTAAAAGAGGGTCTAGCTTCAGAGTGTAGAAAAAGTAGCGAGTAGTAACATGGAGCAAAGACTGCTTGGATGAAAAAAAATCACTCTCAAGGATGTCTGGGGACACATCAGAGACATGTCCTTGAATCATGGAATTATTTACATTGGAAGGGACCTTTGAAGGTCCATTAGTCCAATCACCTTTGTAAAAGGACCAATCTAGTTCATCAAGTTGCTTGGGGCTTTGTCCATATAAGTTTCAGATATCCCTAAAGATGGAGATATATGGATGGACAACCTGTTCCTTTTTGTCACCATTGTGGTGTTTTTCGTTTTTTTTTCCATAACAGCTTCTTGGAATATCTCTTGTTGCAACTTGTGTCTGTTGCCTTTTGCTCATTGTGCACCTCCAAGAAGAATCTGGTTGCCTCTTATTTGTAGTCTCCTGTTAGGTAGTTTGAGACAGCAGTGAGAATTCCCTTGTCCTTCATACTTCTCAAGACTGACAGCTCTCTCAGCCTTTCTGTCTGCATCTTATGTTTCAGCACTCTAATCATGTTGATTTCTGTTGTACTCCTTCCCATATAACTGTATTTTATGTGAAGTGGGGAACCCCAAACTGAAAAAGTACTCCAGATCGCTCTCCCTGGGAGAGAATGGGACTAGAGGGAAATAGTCACTTCACTGATGTGCTGGCAGCAGTCTTGGTAACTTACTGGAGGAAATGTTTTCACTGTGCTGCTTGTTTCATAATAATAGTGATGGTGATAATAATGAGTCTGTTTAAGGGTTATGGGTGGTGTGGGGTATTTTCTCTTCGTTCTTTTACTTGTTAGAAAGCTGATTTTGTCACTTTAGAGAAACAACCATTTTGTGGCAGCAACATGTTTTATAAATATTAAAACTTTGAGTTGAGCTGGAACAATGAGAAGTATCAAAGCATCAATTGCTGATGATATTCTTTTAGCAGCTTACTGAAGACAAAATCTAACTTTTTTATTAACTCAGAATTTATTCTAGTCCAGAATAAATTTGTAATCTTAAAGAAATCTAAGCTTATACATATGAAAGAAGTGGGCAAGGGCATATTTGAAAACCAACTCCTTTGTCATAAAACTGTATAGGTTTACTGCTACACAGGAAACGTGGAAGAAGAATATTAGTTTGGAATCTGGAAAGACAGGTCAGTGTGTGGATGGAATATTTTCAATGTGAACACTTGAGAAAAAAAACCGATTGTGACTGAAAAATGTACATACATTTAAAATATTTGCAAGAAAACATGAGACTTTCTTGTGAGATGCCCCAAGAAACAAACAAACAAAAGATTCTGAAACCCTCAAATCATTAGCTTTGTGTCAGCAGCTAAAAGAATAAAAATAAGAAGTGAAATCACTGCCTTAAAGACATCAGTGCGAAAGTAAGGTATGCTCCACAGTGCTCTCCCTGACTGAGAGGGGAAGAATCAAAAAAAGTAATTGAGAAGTTCTGAAAAGAAGGTGATGAATGTGAATAGTTTGCATGAATGATCTTTGGTTTTCTGATAATTTTTCATTTTAAAGGCAAAAAGAAGGATTGGTGTGAAGGGTAGTTAGAGATCTGAAAGAGAAATAAATAATAAGAAATATCAAGTGTTTTAGATTTATCAGGATTATAGTCATGGATGCAGATCACTGAAGAAAATCTGTGAAAAGCCTTTTTGGCAACAATGGTATCAAAGGAATCTCTTACTATAATTCTTTGAAAATATTAAGCTGAATATATGACTTAACTGGTATGTGAAATACTGAGTAGCAGAGCTAGACCAAACCTTATGTGTGCTTTTATATTATCTTAAGCCTAAGAGGTAAGATGAATAAACAAAAATGCTCATTATTGAATGACAGCCACTTTATAATAGATGTTCTGGAAGCCTGATGGAAAGACAATAATCACTGGTGTATGATGTTAATATGCTGCCAACTTTGCCAGAATGATTAAGCATACAGACAGGGGAGTGGCACTTCGCATAAAAGATAGTGTGAAGTGTACTAGCATGAAAATCTCATGGCGGGGGGAGGAAGCCTACCATACAAAACCTTGTGAATGGAAAATCCTTCTAATAACATAGTGTTACACTGTATTAATAGCTCTCGGATCAGATTACGTTTGTGATGATTTTGTAGCAATAAACTGGGAGATTTAACTACCTGCATAGGGGTTGAATCAATTCCTCATCAGGATGTTATGAGAAGGTAAAGCTTTGGATGCAACTAATGACTGTTTCCAATATTCCTGTAATCAGTGTGAAAAGGAACTGTTGTGGAAATGGGCTTGAGTCACACACACGACCTAGGAGGTCAGAGTAGGGGAGGAGGAGGAGGTGAGAATGATCACTCTTAATATTGTACCAGGAGAGAACAATCCAAGTAAATCTATTACACAAGTATTCAACTTCAGGACAGGGAACTGAATGAAAGGTGCAGATGGTCAAGCAAGTAACATACCCATGCCTGTTAGCAGCCCAGAGGCTATTCTGAAAATGCCATCTTAAATACTTGAGTAAACTTTGTGTTGTAGTTCAGGAAAAAAAACTCAGCTGAAGCTGTGGGATAAAAATTGCATGTGGCTCAGTAGGAAAGTTAAAGACAGTATCACAAGGAAAACGATAGCATGAAAAATGTGAAAGGACTGCCCAAATGAAGATAACAGGAAAACTCATTATATATAGCTAGATAAATGTAAACAGTCTATTCTTCATATATTCTTTTGGAATTCTGAATTTCTTGCAAAGGATTCATCAGCTGATGTTGAAAAATGCATTTAATATTTTGGAAATGAAGTTAGCTAGGGAATTGGTGGCACCATTTGGTGACAACTTCAAAACTTCAGATAAATTCAGGGGTAGTAGGTCCAAAAGAAATAGGAAAGGATGTATTGGTAGGAAGACAAGCTTCCTCTTTTGGGAAATGAGGAGAATGGATTGTAAGTAGTGATAAGGCTGAGATAGCATCTTTTTAAGTAACATCTCTTACTGCAGCTCTTGGAGAGAGTGTGCCAGGCTTGAACGATCACTGGTCAGACCCAGCAGGGCATTTATTAGGTTCTCAATCATGGATATAAGAGGCTTGTTTGCTTGGAGTAGCTTCAAGCTACTATGTTTAAGACTTGCGATGCTGAAATAAGGTAAATTTTTAAATGCAAATGCTTGGTCCTGTCACCTACAGAAGGGAGAAAAGTAATGAAGCATCTATAATAAATGTACTTAGTTTGTGGAGGTACTTTGAAGAGCACTGATGTGGAGAAGATACAGCAAGAAGTTGGTGGAAGTTTGTGAATAAGTGTAATTAATGTAGTGAGACTGTAGTAGTTACGCTCAATGTGGGATATGTGGTCAGGGTAGCTCAAGAGAATGAGCTATATGTTGCTTAAAGTCGTCCTTCAGGTGCTTGAAGTGATTTGCCAAAGGTGATTCAAAGACTTAAGAGGTTGTATGGAGTATACAAGTAAGCAAGCTCTAACCAAGAATAAATCTTTGAAAGTACTTAAATACAAAGTTACAATTTGGTTCATGTATGCAAGATATAAGAAAGGTAGTAATTTTCTGAAATACATACTTTATAATTAGTGTACTGTGTTTATAAATACCTTATTGATAAGTTTGACTTGATTGAACAAACTTTTTTTACTTATGTTTAAAGTGTTAAAGTCCGAATGAGGATTAGAAACTGCAGACTAGACATACAAGAAACCACTCCTAAATTCTTCATTATTTTTTGCAATATGGAGATATCTGCAATTAATGGAAGATGGCATGGAAAATTAGAAATTTACTCTTCTTTCTTTTCTAGATATCAAAGGGAACTGATTTAGTACACTCCAGAGAGAAAGACTGCATGTGCACGCTCTTGTGCGTGCTCCACCCCCCTTCTCCCCATCAACTAGGACAGATTTTCATCCTAATCTTATTGGAGATGGCAGTGTCTGATCCCATAACACCAGAGCTCCTGTCAGACTTGATTATTCAGAAATAAAGCACTTCTGTGGGAGTGCTATCTCTGTTGGCACTTGTCTTGAAAAGTCAATATAGCTCTTTAACTTTTTTCTTTTTCTCTTTTGATCCCCGTCTCCCCGCTCCCCTGTATACTCTGTAAGAAAAGCCGTGAAGGCCTAAACTGCTATGGTGCCAACCAAGCCTCAAACATTTTAAACCAGGAAAGACAGTAAAAGCTAGCAAGAAGGTCAAATCAGCAATATAACTTAGTTTAGTGCTGTATTTGATGTGCCTCAGCCTACCCAGCATATGGAATAGAACTTGTGGTCAGCCGCCTGTATGATTAAGTGGAGACCAGTGTCCTCAAACTTCCCTCCTCTGGAGGAAGATTTACACAGAAGTTGTTCCAAACTGTGCTCATTATAGAATCTTAGTATTACAAACCTGTAAGACTGCCAAAAATATAGTCTGGTAACTTCTGCTAATAATATAGCATTGAGTAACTCAAGTTACCTTTTAATGTAACTGTGTACAAGTAGAAGTAAAACTTGCAATGTGTTTAGGTTTGGCTGCTTTGCAGTATCACCCTAACTACCCTTTAAACCAAAATTATTTTAAAAGATTTTTGCACATAGGATGAAAAAGGAAGAAAAGTTTCTTCTTGAAGAATGCAGCAGTAAATTATAGGCATTTCTGAGGGACAGCAACCAATCACTTTTCTAAAGAACTGAAATGTCAATGGTATTTTGCAATTTCAGTATATCATTTTTCCATGGAGGGAAAGGATGGTATATTTACTGTTGCATCTGTAGTAAATATGTTAGTTGTGTCTATTCTTTGCAGATATAAAGATCTCTGGTCTTATCTTATTTACATATTTGTATCAAATATATTTGTTCTGTACAGATTGATAAATGAATATGCTTCTGTGGTGTGTTGACCCTAGCTGGCTGCCAGATGCCCACCCAGCTTCTCTCTAATAAAATGGAAAAGGTCGAACATAGAGTTAAAGATGGAGAGATCACTTACCGACTACTGTCACAAGCAAAACAGACATGATTTGGGGAAAATTAATTTATTTAATTTATTTTTTTCTAATGTCCTATCATGGATGGGAGAAACCTTCAGTTGTTCACATTGCTAGATGTATTTCAAAAAGTGGAATGTGAATAACTCCTAAAACCTGACTTTTATATCCAGATAACTCCATGAATATGTAGCAAACAAAAATTGGAAAACCCAAAGAGGACATGAACATATAAATGGCTGGAATAGTCTGACAATAGCATTTGTTTTGTAGTTTGATTCTTTTTGAAGCTATAATTTGTGGCATCTTTTTCCCTTTACTCTCTTTCTTAGGATTTTCTTAGGATGAATTCTTCCTTGAATTAATTATTACTTATTAAATGACTGTGTCATCAGTACCTTAATCTGAGTACGTAAAAAATATCGGTAACATCAGATCATTATTCTGGTAGGACTGTAGAAAAGAGGCAGTCTGTCAGGAAGTGTTATAGTTTTAGAAAAACTTGTTGCTAGAAAGGGTTTGACTTGTATTTACAGTTAGGAAATTTTTGTCAGACAGTGGTCTTGTTGAAAAGTTTGTTATAGCACTTGTAACTAACTACTTAAGCACATATTATTTTTACCTTAATTTTAATTTATTTTAACTTATATTAACTTTATTTTTTTGCTTTACGGCAGAGTTGTAGTATGTGTTATTACTAGGTGATAGGTTCTTACCTTCTACACACAGACTATTTATTATTTCCTATCAGCTTCAAAACAGATTGAGTGCTTTCCTTTCTCCTCAGTGAAGTGCCTTGAAGGAGTAGCTCCTGTAGTTCACATTTACCTTTCTCTTTCAAACAAGTGATTCTTTTTTTTTTTTTTTCCCCCCTCATAGTTGATTTCTACCTAAAATGCAGTATTAGTCTGCAGTCAACTCACGTTTGATGAAAATATGACAGTATATTCAGGCTAACAGAAGCTCTCCCTCCACTCCTGTTTTACAACACTGTGGTAGGAAAAGCATTTGAGGGGTTTATGTTTTAGAAGCAACAAGTGTTTCTTTATTGATTTCTGGTAGAGAATATTTTAACAATGTGAATAAGTAAAATCTTAGAGGACATACATACTGCTTTCATGTGTCCAGAGAAGGAAAAATGTCTGCTCTTTTGTAAGTCCTTAACCATAAATACCAGTGGAATAGAAAAACAGGTTTGGAACTTAAAATGCAAGTTAAAGGAGATCATCACAGTGCCCCTGCTCAGTCTAATAACTTTGTTTATTTAATGGAAAAAACTCATTTCAACAATTTATATGTTTGTCTGTATACTAGCAAGGATCTTGCAAGAATTAATTTACTAGCATTTTTATCACATGTGGCATAAAACTCTATATACCTGCTACGAGCCTATTTGCATGGATTTTACCTCCTTTTTAGTTTTCTTACATGTTTATGCACTAAATGCTTTTGATGAATTTCTAGTCTAATGTTACAAGTTTTTATATCTGACTAAAGGTAACACTATATTTGAGTGTAATAAAATCTTCATTACAGCAGTGCTTTTATTGTAGCCTTTTTTCATTTTGAGCTGAGAAGTAATTTAAATGCAAGAAGAGAAATGATTAACAAACCTTATTTGGCAAACCTTCAAAGTCACTGTTGATGAAAATTATTAGCATTTAAATTTCCATAAGCACTACTTTTTTTCCTTTAGAAAATCTACCATTTAGTTCCTCAATGAATGGCTTGATTCAGAGAAAATTCATTTCAAGGACAATTCATTTTTAAAAAACAAACCCCCAAAAAATCAAATGAGATTATGTATTTAGTGGGACAGTGACTTCCAGTTAGGCAGCTGTTAGACAGTATTTGGGTAGACAGTGGTATGCCATGCAGAATATAGCAGTATATTTGGCAGAGCCTTTGGTTCTGTTTGCATTTGATCTGGTTCTGCTGGAACAGTATTTTAATTTATTCATATGTGAAACGTGGTTATAGACATCTTTTTTCCTTACTAAGATTACATATTCCACTTACCTACATAACTTCTTTTCTTAATTAAAGCAGGGTCTTACATAAGAAACTGTAAGTTGCTTACTTCATGTGGACATTTGAGAAACAGACTTCTACTGTAGGCTGCTGTTCTCCTCTGTGATCTCTACATGATAAATTTTTCATACAGTTTCTTCATTCTAAATAGATTCCTCTAGTCTGTAAATATTTTGCCTTGGTAGTTTCCTAACAGACCTTTTAAGGGGGCTTTTTCAAAACCTTTTATGAAACAAGCATCAACATAAAGGATGCATATCTTGTAAATATCCCCTGCCCATTAATAGCAGTCAGATTTTGAAGGTTATGTAGGAATGGAGAGAACTTAATTGATCTGAATTGGTAGAATTTTTGGGGGTTAAATTAGATTTTTAACAAAATATTCTTTAAAATAGGATATGATCTCGTTCAGCATTCTGAAAATTTTTCTAATAGGACAGAACATGTTTGCATGATGTATTATGATTATTGTCTGACACAATAGTTAGTATTTACAGTGAAACAATAGTTGTGTTTTCAGATACTTTCTTCTGGATCAGTTTGTTACTTCCAGTTTTGTTTAAATTAAGAGAGTGAAGACACTGGACAATATATTCTGTAGCTTTTAACACCTCCTATTTCTGTTTTGTGGCTTTGCTACCCCACTGTTTCTACTTTTACAAGTTAGTGGGGCTATTCTTTTTAACTCACAAGATAGTTCTACAAGGTTACTCACCTCTAACAGCACCTGAGTACTGAAACTTGGAAACCTTATCTGCTGTATTACTCAGCTTAACAGTTGTTCTTGCTGCACAATCTGACTTGCCCTTTGGTACTGAAGTGCCTCTTAAAATGATAAATGCATATGTATAGCTGGCAAGCATAACAAGGTAGAAAGAGCCTACTTAGGGTGACTGCTTATCTTTGCAGTTCCTTGGTTATGTGGTGTAATGCCTTGTGGCCCTTAAAATTTGGCTGTGATGTACTTCATAAAGTGCAGCAGGATGTTGGTTTTTGTTGTTGGCATTTCAGTGTAAGATCTTATATTGGGTCATCTATTTGAAACAGTGGGAAGATCGAAAAAAGCAACTAAATGTTTGGCAAGTTGTTTGAATGAAAGCTGCAATCAAAGCTGACAAAATGGAGGGTAGATATAACTGGAATGGGTGAAGAGAAATTGGGATTGAATGCTCAGCTGCACATTGGGGGAGAAATCTTGGCATGTGGAGTTCAACAGATCTATAACACTGCTGTGAAAAGAAACAAACCTGGATAGGTGTAGCTAAAACCAAACTGGATCATCCTAACTGCAAAAAGCCAGGAGAGAAAGTTTATTGTTAGTAGTAGTCTAGTTGTATGAACTAAATTGCTCTTCTAATGCTCTATAGAAGAGAAACAGTAGTGATAAATACAGGATTGGACTCAGTCAGACTTGAAAAAGGGGTAGATAGAATCCATTTGCTGCTGCCTGTTGACTCTCAGAAGGCACCTGTCAGTCTTAATCAGCAAAATAGTGGAAAAGGTAGTGAGCAAGTGGGGACAAATGGTGAGTTAAACTGTGGTGTGCAAATGCATGCTTTATAATAAACAGAAAGAACCTGAATAACTTGAACAAAAATAGGTTATTTTTGAGGACTGAATACCCATATACACTGGAAGCGGACAGTTCTGATCTTCAGATTACTGTTGTTGAGAGAACCAGGGAGTATGGACCAAAACTGCAGTCCAAGTATGAAGCATATTTGGGGCTAAATAAAAGCCTTTCTGAAACAACAGTGGCAAAAATAAGTCAGTATGAAAAGAGCAAGAGAAATTAAGGACAAAGGGTTTCTTGTGTCAAGGGGATGTTGTGCTGCTCATTTGTCAGGAAAATACTGTGTTTAATTTTGTTAGAACTTGTGCCTACCTTTAGGGTGAAAAAGAAATTATTTTATGCGTAACTTCTTTAAAAATACTACATTCATGGTATTTGTCTGATGGGCCAGCTTCAGTAGGTATGCTAGATTTTCTATTATCTATTTTTAATACAGAAATATGTATCCTTTTGTAGTGTGAGAGAAGATAATTTGCAGTGAAGTTACACTCAGTTTTGTAGTATGGTGTGGTATTTATGTGTGCTCTAGCCAATAAAGATGAGAATTCAGTTGCAATTCCATCGTCACCATCGTTTAGTCTATGTTGAATAGTATGTGAGATGCAACACAGTGTTTTAGTGAGAATGAATGGTGCAGTTCTCTCCCACTTGCTTTTTAATATAATGTTCTGAAATGCTGTATCTTAAAGCTTGCTTACAATGGATGCTTTCTCAGTTTGAATCTTTCTCTGTTTACGATTGGCTGATCACTTCATTCCTTAATGTGCCACAAGAGTGTCTCATAGTACAGTAAATGATCTGTATTACTAAGTATCTATTACAGATTTGGTGAAAGATGAGAGAAAACTCTTAAGAAATGCAAACTTTGGAAGTAGCATCTGTTATACTTTTGTAATAATGCTGAAGAAACACTATTGTGTAATTGAAAGATACATAGGCGTACTTTCAACTAGAAGACTTTTTGCACTTTTTTGGAAAAGCAAGGTCAATGTTATTTCTTGCAAGTTTGTATTTTCTGTGTAATAAGCAAGTGGCATCTTGTAACCCAGAACCTAGTTTCCTTGTTGATTCCTGTTCATGTCAGTTTTCAGTATTTGTCTTTCATATTAGGAAAATATTTTAAAGAATGTTTTTATTTTAAGAAAATTGTAGTGTTTTCTTAGCTGTTTATGTAGAATAGTAAGCTGAATAATAAATCTTTTAGTATATTTAAATATTTCTAAGTACTTGAGCTGTGAAGTAATGGAAAAGGTTCTTTTGTGGGTTAGAAATCATATACCTAAATTAATACATTTACTTCACTCTTTTTTTTAAGGTTTTTTTTTTTCTTTTTAGTTTTTGGTAGCAATTAAAAGCATTTAATGTGCAAGTTGTGAACTACTGTTCTAAGATCAGAACACTGATGTGTTCTTCGAAAATTGTGCTGTGGATTCTGATATAGTCTCCAGTTACACTCTCCACTTCTGAGGAAAAACGTAAAGTGATTTGTACACATTTAGTGGGCATCCTGTTTGTTGACTTACAGAAGTTGGAACTTTTTTGTATTAAAAATAATTATAATTGTGTATTAACTAAACAAATGGGTTTTATTTCAGATTATGATTTCAGGATTTATTTCAAATTTCAGAGTTGGTAACTGCAACCCTCATTACATTTTATTTTACTGCATGTCTCATGCCACTAAGTACAAGTACACAGCATGCACCTTTTTGGGGGTTTTATGGTGCTCTGTCTTTTTTGAATAAGATAAGTAAATTCATTTGTTATTTTGAAAGGCTGTAGTTAGTGTTTTGTTAAGGTATCTGTGGCATTTTAGTGTTCTTAGTTATTTAATTTAGTTTCAGTTTTCCTGGAAAACTTGCTCTTGACTCCAGCTGTTGCTTGTACCTGTGATGTTATGAGCAATCATGAAAAATATACTGTAAAGTATGGGGAAACTGATGCAAAGGCAATGTGCAGTACAAATGCAAACATGAGAAACAATGAAGTTTCTTGGAAATATTTTTATCAGGTAGTTTTGCATTTCTGACTACAACATGTGAATATAATTTTAGGAAAATCACATGAAAATAGTATTTATTTTAAATTGTGAAGTATTTTAATGTAGATTCCTGGAAAGAGATAGGAGGAAGCAAGTACTATTTGCACAAAATCAGCCTGGAGATGTATGACAGCAATGCTAGTCTAAGCTTGCTTTGAGAATGAAGTAGATGCTTTTTGTTTCAATATCTTAGTTCTGGTACTACAGTATATCAGACTTGCAGTAATCAAGCAAGTTTTACTGCTTTTAATATATAACTGATTTTTCACATGGATTTCATTGGAGAGAAAAGATCTAAGCTGCTTGCAGCTTTCAAAAAATTTGAAAGGTGCACTACTATCGGAAGCGGCACTAAGAACACCAGATGTTACTTTTCTCTCTCTCTTTTAAGTCCGGAAAGAAGATATGTTGGCATTTTCTGTAATTAACTATATCAACCTAAACCCTTCTCTCTGCGTTATGTTCAGATATACATTGATGAATATATCAATCAATCAGAGAAGTTCTAATGGCTTGTCTCCCTTATAGATTGCTATTGAAAAATACAGTTTTCTGGTATTAGGAAGAGTATAACAAAAAGAAGCTATAACTTCTGTTTAATGAGCATTGTACGTGAGAGTCTCTGTATCTCAAAGAAAAAAACAATTTGATACCTGAATAATCTGGTGTCTAGAGGTATGTGATACCATTTCCTCATACTGTAGATGCCTTTTTGAGTATATTATGAATACAGAAATTTTACCTTTAAAGATTTTCTGATAAATGAACTTGTGACTACAGATACTAGATGGTATTTGCTTTCTTTTTTGCTTTTGTTAGGTTTTTTCTTTTTTTTCTTTTGATAGTTTTCAGCTTTCAAGGCTTTTTTCAAGAAAAGCAGAACTTTAATAGACAATCTGTAAGGTCATAAAATTAAATAAATGATCATTGACTCATTTTGTATGTTTTTCTCAGTACTTTTTATTAGTTTTTCTTCTGTATTAGACCTGTCCAATATCAATAGTTAAAATGGGTGCTCTTCTGAACAGCCTTGAATAATTGGCTTATTACAGGGTATATTAAAGCATATAATCCAAATGAAGGTATGCTCCATTTACCTTTACTTGCAGTCTTGTTATGGCTTTAGACTAAAGAATTCAATATTTAATATGATGTGCACACAGAGTCTTAACGGTATAGCTCACATGCTTAGACAATATACCCTATAATAGTGTCATCTTTTTCTTGACACACAATGCACTGAAATTTCTAAAACATCATTAAGTATTCCTAATGTCCTATTTCAGCCACTGTTAATGAACCAGGCAACTTTTAAATCCTTCTAAAGTGATCTCACATTTTGATATAAACTGTAGTGTGTTAAGTAGAAATTTCTTATGCTAGAATATGTTGGTAAATCCAGTTGTTTCCAGCTTGAGTGTATGAGGTCATTGGATCTCTAGGCCTGTAGAAGGCTCATAGGAACAGCTATCTTTCAGAGCTGTTTAACACCTCCAGCCCACCAAGAAAAACAAACCAAACCAACACACCCCCTAACACAACAAAACAATCTACAAAACACCAAAAAAACCCCACCCCACCTGCCTTTACTTGCCATCTGTAATATTTAATCTCTTTCACTATTTGATTTTTAATACTATTTTAAGATGTACTTTGGAAGTAGGTTGAAGTTATTAATCAGATATTCTAGCAAAAATTAAAACAGAAGTCCTTAAGATAAATTTCTGATGTTTACCAGCTTCAGCCAGCCTAAATTGTATGAAATGGCATTTAATTTTATAAACATTTTGTTATTTAAATGTTTTCGGCAATATTACTCAAGGCATCAGGAAGAGTAAGGAGGCTGAGGTGAGAAATCAGGTTTGGGTGACTGAATTACCTTCTTGTTCATTTCTACTGAGACATGACATACTTTTCAAGCCTTTGAGACAGTTTTGGTCATGCAAAACTGATGACTTAGATCTGAACACACTCACAAAACTGAGTTAAGAGTATAATACTGGTGATTACGCTGGGCCCAAAAGTTGTATGATGTTTTTGGTCTGTGGAACATGAAATCTGGAATTCATTCTCTACGTTAGATCATGGAGTTGTTCTTGGTATTCTAGTGCAGACCCTTCTGGAGTGAGAATCTGTCTTAACATCTTTTGCTAAATGCTGTAATATACTTTAATTAAAAGTGAACTAATAATCCTACCCCCTCTCCCCCAATAACTGTCTGAACAGTTATTAAAATAGTAATTATTACTTTCAGCTAGTAAATGGTTTCAAATGGCTAAATAATTATTAAGTGTATTCAAATGCTACTATACAAATAACTGCTACATCAGGAAAAGGTTTTATGGTAGCTATTAAGACCAAAAAATTTCTTGCTCTTTTTTTCTGTAAATCGTGTGCATTGTTATCTGATCTTTACATCTAAATAGTCTAAATTTAGACTCTTCACTTACTTCGTTTGTAATGCTCCCTTTTAGCTTTTGTTTTCCTGTATGAATTGTTGACAGGAATTGTTTTAATTTTTGCTGCTGGATCTTTTTTTGATGTCAAGACACTGTGGTTTGAGATCAGCTTGAGACCCCTCTTCTTTTCAATAGCATCTTGCTTCTTTCTTCATTTGATTTGGTTTTTGGTGTCAATCTAATGTTGCTATGCTGTTTAATAGAATAGAAACTCTGGTTCACCATACAGGCACCAAAATGTAATTTCAAAAGGGAGTACTGAAATTCGGGAGAAAAGTGTACCTTCCTGCTTAAAAAAAAAAAAAAAAGGATAGACTGAGTCATCCCTTCAGTTTAACGAACATTTTAGAAACTCATTGTTAGTGTTTGTTCTGAAGTGCTCAAGCTGTTGTCAGAAAGTTATCTTTGATATGCAGTGTATGACTGAAAGCCTAGTATTTGTGATAGTTAATAAAATCCCATTGCAAAATATGCAAAGCTATTAATCTAGCTTATTGAGGAGTTACGGTACAGACTTGTGCAAGGCAGTTCTTTATTCTTAATTTTTTTTCTACAGAATGCAGACTATGTTGTTTATGTTCACCTATTAACAAGTTAATGCTGTTGCTAATAGCTGGATTTATTTATTAAATATGGCAACTCTATCTGCATGGTGATTTTGTGTGACCTTGATTGACACTGGCTTTAGTTATAGAGCTGTATAACTTGTTTATCCTACAAGTACTCCATTGTGCTTTAGAGATTTGTTGTTCATTAAGATTTATCTATTACACTTCAGAATTAATTAATTTGTTAGTTGTTAGTTTCTAGCTACTTTGAAAGATATATTGATGCTGCTTTCAGTGAATAAATATTCTGGGTTCAGATTTTTCTCAGAAACTATTTTGACAGATTTTTATCAAGTGTAACTTTCCCTTGTGCAACTAGGAGCTCACCTGTAATGTGATCGCTATGTACATTTTAAGCTTCATATGCCAGATCAAGTTCTTTCACAGATTTTTCTCAGGAAACTGTATATGCATGCAAATATAATCTGGGTTTCAGAGGGAAAAGATACTTCCCTCTGTCTTGGACATTCAGGACTAAATGATAAGCTGCTCATGGTACGATAGCTATGCACTTAGTGTGTTCCCTTTGCAAACTGTCTGCTTTCTCCAGTTTGTATGGTATCGGTATCTACTTCCACAGTGCTAAGTAGTGTAATTTAATTTAGGTGGAATACAACTTTCTTTTAGGGAGGTGTATATGTGAAATACCAACACTCCCTTGTTAGAGCAAACCAAACTTTTTTTTGCTTTAAAATTTGCCTAATTCATGTCTTGTATTTTTCTTTAATAGCTATTTTCAGGGGGTGAGGAGCGGGAGAGTGGAATTTTCCTGAAGCAAAGTTTATGCTTTATGAAACCACATTTTGTGTGCTAGAATAAATATCAGTACTTAGATAGTTATTAAATTTTAATTATTATAATTGGAACTTCTATTGTTCATTTCTGGTTTTTAAACCTCAATCTCTTACTATGAGGAAACTACATATATACTTGTAAGAATAGGTAGATCAAAATTATATCTGTTGCTATTACTCTTGCTGTTTGATTTAAAACTAATGTAAATGTGATAGTTCAGTTACTTAGGTCTAAGATGGTAAATTTTCTGGGGTTTAGCATTTGTTTAAATCTGCATGATGATTTAATGGCTGAGATCATTTAAGTTAAATCCTAAAATAAAACAGTAAAACATTTTTGTCACCTTAGGTCTTAAGGGGTTAAAAATAAATGAAATACTAATTATTGATTATGTCATCTCAATACGATTCTGTAAATTTTATATAAGCAGTCCTTTGATAGAGAATAAGGTTATTCTCCTAACAGAAGCTCAATGAAGCTCAGGAATTATAGTTTGCACTGTCATTTTCTAATAGAAATAGTAATGGTCAGGTAAAAGTTTCTGACTCAGCACTACTTTAGATTTCTCAATAAGTTTTCAGAGTATATTTCTGTCTTTGTACACATCATTCTTTAGTTTCACATATATTAATGTGAAATTGGTTTAATGTCTCGTATTGCATTCTTGCATCAAATCTTTTTGTTCTGCATCCAAATACTTTTTTAAAACTACTTATGCATGCCATTTTCACTTTCTGCTTCTTCCTGTCTTCACCATAGCAACCAGATTCTTGGATCTTTTTTCAGCTTGTAGTATGTTTTCTAATTCTTTGACCTTTGTATATTTAAAAAAGATTCCAAACTTTACTCATCTTACATTCTTACTGGAAACAGATCTTAATGTCATATTGAATAAATTACTAATTCATGCTTCTCTGTAAACCTTGTAACCTCTGCTTTTTTGATATACAGATATGTATGCTATGTTTTTAGAGACTGTGAAGTGAAGAATCTTTTTTTTCCTTCCTCTTTGTGTTGCAATTTAGAACTGTGAGTTCAGACCTATTTCAAATATCTCGTTAAAAAAATTCTAATATTTAGTATGTGTTGAAAGGAATGGCTACGCAGCTTTAGGTAAAGATTTTTTTTTTCTTCCTAACTCTACAACGGTAACAGTATTTAAAACATATTTTCCTATTGTAGTTAACCCATTTGAAATATACCCATAGAGAGGTACAGAAATACTACCTTTATAGTTCGTAACAAAGCAATATCATCTTAAACCCAAGTATTGGTTCTTCTTAGAAAAGGCTTTTATTGTGGTAGTTTCCAGAATAAAATGATAAGGTAATAGTTTGTAGATTTCTCTTAATGCATGAAAAAGAATTATTTATTTATTTTTTCATACCAGCCTTCAGATAAAATATAGGCGATTGTTTAAAAATAATTAAGCTTCTATACAAGTGTAATATTTTGTTGTTTCCATTTACACTAAAAGCTTTCCATTGACAAAAGCATAAATTATGTCTGTAAGTGCCATGTATAGTCAGTCTAGATCTATGTGTTGGTTTTAAATTTAACTGGACAAAAAATATTTTAAACATTGAACAGCCATTTCATTATTTATTACTTGTAGACTATGTGCTTGCATCTATTTTCAGAAAGTGGATGCAAGAAGGCAACTCTGTGGATCATTTTGATGGTGAGATAGCTTTAGTAAGTACAGTTATCATGTTAAGTCTCAGTGGACTGATAATAAGGCAAATTGTAGATGTAAAGTCCATGTCACAGCCACTTAGTAATGAATTAATTATGTTGGTACTGATGATCAACAACAACAGAAATGTCAACGTTACAGAGCTAGAATAAGCTTGTGGATTTGTAGTCTCGATGTCCTGGCTTTGAGATGCTGTTGCATATAGATAATTTTAGGAATTGTAATGTCCCAAACTCCAATATTAGGGGACTTAACTTTTGAAACATTAGTGCTATCTTTTTGACTTCTAACCTAGCGGCTGCTTCAAATACTTGAAGCTTTGTGGAAAGGAATACAGCTAAAAGAACTGGAAATCTTCGGAAGCAGAGTTTTACATTTGTTCGGTGTCTAATACAGTACAGTCCTGGTTATCTACTAAGTTAGTATGAACTGTTTTGTAGTAGTCATAAAAAACCGAAAGCTCTACTTTGAAGTGGAAGACTGCTGTGTAGCCTCATTGCTTCCTGTTACAGAGCAGTGTAAACACAGCTGCGTTTCTGTTCAGGTTGACTGGGCAAAAGACATTTGGATTCAGCTGCTGAATAAGTTTGACAAGGCAGCAGCTCCCTATTTTCTTCCTGAAAAACAAAGTCTAAATTTTGTAAGTGGATAGAAAAATCACAAGTTGGAATTACTGTGCTGATGTTGAATTTCGATTGGATCGATGAAACCTGTTCTTCTAAAGCGTCCTACCCTAATTATAAAATGTGACATGATGAATATTTTGTTATGGCACAGTAATGCTGCTTCTGTTCTTAGCCTGATTTTAGTATCAATAAGCCAAGTTTTCTAAAGCATGCTAGAAATAAGGAAATAAAGAAGAGAACTTTTTCTTTAGACGTTTATGGTTTGAACTATGAGCATCTCCATCCGTGTAATGGAGGCAGACCAGTGGATTTGGCTGTGGGCAGAGTTCAGGCTGCTTTCTTCCCTCAAGGTGTTCAGTGTTTTGTACCTCTGTGCTAGCAGAGAAGAGGGAGGGTAGGTTGGGAGAGGAGCTGACAAAGAACCTTTGGTGCTGATTGCATAATGTTTAGAAGTCTTGATTTCTGAAGACAGAAACCAGAAAATTCTCCAAATGAATACATGGTATTCTCCCATTCTTCTCGCAGTTGATTTTTGGGTAACGTTGGGCCATTGTGTAGATGCTGCCATGACACCTTTTTTGTTTTCACATGTGCAGTTTTTCTTTCTTGTGTAGAGAAATGTTCATCCATCCAGAATGCACAGATACTATAGATACAGTTGTGGGGTTTTTTGCAACATTTTTTTTCTGTTGTATTTTCTTACTGAAATTCCCTCCCCAAAGTCTGCCCAGGTAAAATTGTGGTGAGTATATGTGTTCACATCTTTGGATGCACTTGAAGTCCAGTGGAGCCCTAATAGAGAAGTTTATTGTAATGGAGAGACAAAAATTGCATCTATCTTTTCCATAAAACACTGTTAGCATTGATTTGGTCATGGTCCCGTTTTCTGGAGTAGGTTTGGGAAGTACAAGAACCTTTTGAATTTACTCTTTCCACAGTAAGCATTACAAGTGCGAGAACTGTAGAGAAACAATACATAAGTGGACAGTAAAATGTTTAAAAAGGGCAAATTTGGGGTGGGGTGGTGGTGGGGTGGAACAGAACACAAGAAAAACAACAACTGAAATGGAGATTTCTAAATACCTCTACATTCTTGCCCTTATGTTGGTCAGGTTAAACAGAAACAATATGGTGTGCTTGCAACCCAGCCATCATGATCATGTTAAATTCTGGGGTGCAGAGGCCCCAAGAGCTTCATTTGCACTTTTCAAGCATTGTTACGAGGGAAATGGGTGGGATTCAGGGTGAATAAGCACTGATTGCCATATGGAGATATCTTTATAATATAATGGGGTTGTTGGTTGCTCCAAGTGCATTTATGCTTTTATCAGCTACTCTGTTGCTGATATCTCTTAAAACATCATATTGCTTTTTGAAAGAGCTGTATTTATTCTGTTAAACTCCAGGATGCTATTCCAGGAAAATGATGGTGTTATGAGTAGAGCATCTCATTGTCCACAGTGTGAACGTCTATATAAACAACTGTTTGAGAGACAGTACTTGTCAGTAATTGAAATTCATTGAGACATGTTATATAAGTGTAGGTAAGTAACCTTTCTATTCCCAATTTTGCAAGGATGAAAGTAAAGATCATGTATTACATTTGTATGGCAACATGTCCAGCTTTGGGGAAGAACATCTGGAAAGGAGCACGGTGACTTACTGTGTACCCTGAGAAATAGCAGGGCCAAAAATAGTATAGTATACTTGTGCTTTTATGCTAGAAACTGCAACTGTACATGTATGTCTGGATAACAGATCTCAAAGAACTTCAGTTACTGGCAAATTACTTTTTTTTTTTTCCATAAAGTAATACTGGTGTATTACAGTATAGTGATATATGTATCACATATACAGATACATATGTATCACACACATAGTGCTTTTTTACTTGGTGCTGCCTTTGGGAGGTGGGTGCTACAGAAAACAATTCATTGATAAACAACTTGTTTTAAACTCTACTTGAAAACTTTCCTGCCTCCTGAAGGATGCTTACCACTGTTTGCCTGATGCAGAAAAGAAAACGAGGTCTTGTGTTTTCTTTAGATTTGTTTCTTTTTAATGATACTTGTCCAACTTTCTCTTTGGAATAGACACATTGCTCTGTCTGCCGTACTGTCCTTATGTATGCTCTTTCCTATGGCAGTGGGAAATTTTCATTTAAATATGTTGGTGTCCTGGTTTCAGCTGGGATAGAGTTAATTTTCTTCCTATTAGCTGGTGCAGTGCTGTGTTTTTGATTTGGTGTGAGAATAACGTTGATAACACGCTGGTGTTTCAGTTGTTGCTGAGCAGTGCTTACCCTAAGGCAAGGGCTTTTCAGTTTCCCGTGCTCTGCTGGTGAGCTGGGGCACACAAAGGGAGCAGGGCCAGGACAGCTGGCCTGAACTAGCCAAAGGGATATTCCATACCATAGAACGCCATGCTCAGTATATAAACTGGAGACAGTTGACCAGGAGCCTCCAATCGCTGCTCAGGAATTGGTTTGGCATCGTTCAGAGTGGGTGGTGAGCAATTGCATTTTGCATTGCTTGATTGTTTTTTTAGAGTGTACCCCCCGCCTTGTGTTGAATCTTTGGGTTGAATTCTTCTCTCTCTTTCTCAACTTTTCACTGCAGTTGTGGTTGTTTTTTATTTTTATTATATGTTACTTTATTTCAGTTATGAAATTGTTAATGAGTTTTACCTTTTTTTCCGATTCTCCTCTCCATCCCACTAGGGGGAGTGGTGATGGAGGGAGGCAGGAAGTGTCTGTGTGGTATTTATTTGCTTTGGGGTTAAACCATGATAGTTGTGTTGTTTGGTTTAAAAAAAAAAATAAATCTTAGATAATTACCTTCTGTATAAATTCACATCACTGTCTGTTGGTGCAGTCCCATGTATTAGCTTGTTCCGAAGTGAAGAATTTGGGCAGGATATAGGTTTCTATGAAAAGGACTTTCAACTGCAGGGTTTTTTTCTGCATCTGAAGCCAGACTTGCTATTGAAAATCTTCATTCCTTTTTATAACTTTTCTTTCATCACCAAACTTATTTATTTTTTTATCTTACCAAAAAAAGTCTAGTAATTTCTGTAGATATCTGTAATTAAACACTAATAAAAAGGAAAACACATTTTTATCATGAAAGCAGCCTTCTAAGTATGAATAATTTTTAAGAAATAATGTTTCTCTAGATATGGAGATTTTTCTGTTGATGAAATGGAGCACTTCCATTTTACCATCTTCCTCAGAAACTGGAGATAAGAGTACAGAAAGCTATCTTTTGATTTTCAAAATGTTTGAGTTTTGGGGCAGGAAAAGCAAGAGATAGTGCAGCATTGAATTGATTCTTGTTGAAGAGTTGGGGTACATTATCAGCACACAACGGTTTGTTAACAGGGATAGATGTCTGAGAGCTCTTTAACATATTTTTAAATAGGTAATCTTGTTAGCTTTTTTTTACTATCAGTATGTTACAATAACCATAATCTGGACTAGGTGGATTATAGTATTTTGTCACAGAAAGGCAGAGATATTGGTTTTTCCACTGATATCTCCTTTTTTGAATTAAAGCAAATTATATTTTGAGTTTTGAAGGAGGAGACTGGAAAATCGGGAGGTAACTTTTTTTCTTACCCTACAGAAAGAACAATATTAAGAAAATAAAAAGCTCTATCTTCCTTTAGCTTGTTATGAAATTCAACTGTACAGCAATGCTTTCCTTTGTGGTTTAACGCTGTGTACTTGATCTGAATTCTTTTGTTGTGTTCTGAAGTATGACACTGTTTTTCTTTCAAAGGTGTACAGTAAAGTTAGTATGAGGCATAGTATTGTAAAGATGGTTTGTAGTTTGGGAAATGTATAAATTATTTTTGTGTTTTTATTAGCATTTAAATTAGATAATAATGAATGGTAAACTAAGCTGCAGTTTGTATCACATGACAATTTCATAAACGTTATATCTTCTGCTGAGCTGTGAGCTCACATATTTCAATATTTCTCATGTGATCTAGAGAAATTTCTGTCTTAGAAAATGCAATGCAATTGGGTCATTAAAGCCTAAAATATGTTAGGATTTCTTCAGTTGCTAATGAAATGTCTTCTTTTCAAAGCTGCTGGACAGGACAGATAATTTTTAAACTAATTGTAATTCACTGAGGCACCCTATAATCTATAAGAAGGTTCACCTCTGCACTGTTCATGTCCAGCTGTTGTCTTGAACAATTATCAGCAAGTTATTGTTCTGGTATGAGCCATGTCATGCTTGCAAGTGAGATAAAAAAATTAATGAGGGTGCATGAATGCCAGTTGATGAAGGTTAAGTAGATACAGTTACGCTTTACGCATTCTTTACTATGAATGTTGAGATTAAGGCAATGTACTCTAATGAGACCACACAAAGAAATGTGCTGATTGACAGCGCTTGATTTAGAAATGAAAAATGTTGTGTGAAGCCATATTTTTTCAGCCTAATACTTGGGT
This sequence comes from Falco rusticolus, assembly GCF_015220075.1. Lineage (NCBI taxonomy): Eukaryota > Metazoa > Chordata > Aves > Falconiformes > Falconidae > Falco > Falco rusticolus. Next base: position 37,384,636 of record NC_051188.1, on the reverse strand, counting down.
TGTTTGTGCACATAAGGACTTTGAATTTAACTTGTATTATGGAGCGTTATTGTGGGTTTTTTTTCCTTTATTCAATTACACAAATCCGTTTCATTGCTTTGACTAGGAAAGGTATATACATATTTTTAGTGATGATTGCAAGAGAATCATGCATCATTATGTGGTTATAGCAAGGGAATACTGAGAGGTTTTTATTTTTGCTGGGGAAGAAAGGCTTATTGCCTTTCTATAAGTTAAATTCAAAAATCTCTTTGTGTTGTAGATTTGTTAGTCCAATGTCAATGATATGCAGAAATAACGAACAGTTTGTCTACAAAATTATAATCAAAGATATAGATTTTTTTTTTAAAAAAAGGGGTGTATGTGTCTGTGTCAGAGCATATGAAAAGTAAATTATGTTGGACAGTTGCTAAAATCTGATTTCTTTTGAGAAGATAATTTTTCTAAGCAAAGTAAGTGTGATAGATTTAACCTGCACTGCAGTTGAATTACCACTGTGCCAGTATTAATGAAAAGTGGGATTAACTGCAGACTTGTAAAACAGGAAAGTTCAAGAGGAGGTGTAGAATATCAAAAAAGGATGCATTGTACTGAGGCTATTACTAGAGTATCTGAAGGAACAGTTTTAGGAATAATTATTTATTAAATAGTTTCAGTGATTGGTTGCATATTTGAAACTGTGATGGCAGTTTGGAAGCACCCTCAGGTAGTAGGAGGTTAGGATGTCACAGGTAAGAATGATGGATGAGTAGTAGAAGCACAATGAAATTTGGGAACAAAACCCAATACTGAAGTACGACTGGCAAATTTTGCTGTTACTTTTAAGTCCATCAATTCTGAAATAATTCTTTCTAGTTAAGTGCATTTCAAGCCGTCTCAAGATATTTATGCTGCATATATGATCTACAAATTAAGAACCATAGTAACTTTTTTGTACAAAACCCCTTAATCTGTAACTTCACTTGTCTGTGTTTAAACAGAACCTTTGACACATAAAGGAATTTCATCATGTTTAATTCCTTGTTCATGTTGCTAAATGCTACTGTATTGAACAGCGTGCTACTTATTTTACAGTGTCTGTGTCTGATGCTGGGAGGGGGCTGAGGCGCGGGGGCGGGTGGGCAGGGAGTACAGAGAGCCACTGTAGAGGAATAGCAGCTAGTAACCTTTATGTTAAAGTTTTGTATCAGTCATTAAAATGTTTCTAATAAGAAATTGTGTACCCTTGCTAGCATCCATCTGGTAATACTTTATTATAGAGACCTATAGTAGCTGACTGACTACTTAGAAAGTGGCAGAGTACCATAGAGTGGCACTGGTGTTTGTGAATGGGAAGTGTGAGTGCGAGTGTACCTGTGTCACAAGCAAACAACCTGGTAATAAATAATCTCAGAAAGTGGCTGTCTGAAATCAAATAACACTTCTCCAGTCCATTCAAATGCATTTGATATTGTATAAGAGCATAGTATCGAACTTGCCTTACCTTGTGGTCAGGGTATCAGAGTCTAAAATAAGAGGTGCTTATGCCCAAAATTTAACAGTGTAAACACAAAGTTTAGGTTAGTACTACAACCTGTGCTTTTTTTACTTGGGTTTATGTACATGTATGTATGTATATGCATATATCATTTGTATACAAAAAAAGAAAGGAAAAAAAAAAAGAAGAAAAAAGGTAAGGGAAGAAGAGCAGAACAAATACTGGATTTCACAGAATTTTTTCCGGTAGTGAAACATCGTCGTTAATATGTTTACAAGTCACGCATTGTAACGTGACTTTCAGTTCTACTGTCCCAGACTCAAGACAGATTAAATCACAGATGCATAAAAGCTGCTGGCATCATCAGGTGAAGAGATTAAATGGATTTGAAATCTTTAATTAAGAAAAAGCAAAGATCATGTTGAGTGCTGAGATGTTTTCTTATTCTTTTAGAAGAGCATTAGGAAGGGAAAAGAACTATTTAAACCAAGAGAAATAGGTATAAAATAGTCATGAATAAATTTAAACTGCAGATTGGTTCCAGTCAGCTAGATCAGAGAGGTTCAGGTATGCTTACCTTGTGAATGCATCTTTAAGAAAAAAAGCTCAGTATTTTGACTGTAGACTGAACAAAAATATGAAAAATGTATAAGTTGTGCTTTCATATGGCAGCGACTTGGTCTCTGGACCATGAGAGTTCCTATCTTACATTTATTAGATGACATTACAGTTAGTATTACTGTTGCAAAACCTTACAAGTAAGGGATAGACTTGATTTCCTTCATCTTCTCTCCCATCCCCATACGCCACATAAGGTAAATGTTTATGAGCAGCAGATGCAGCAGTAGTGCGTGAGGGAGGTGCTGGACTGCAGACTGCAGGATGGGAAATCCCCAGTGATTTGGCTGTTTCTTGACGTGCCTCCCAGGTTTCCCGGCTTCCAGGGGTTGTAACAATGAATAAGCAGTCTTGCTCTGAAGGTTCAAATTCAAGCATTTGATGTGCAAGTCCACTGTTACTTTCAGGTTGCCATTCACCGTAATGCCATCATCTTGGAGATCTAGAGATGCTGCATTGCGTGGTTATGTACTGGTGTCTGGTATCTTAGGTTGGTAGAAGTGACCCACCCATCTAGATCTCCAGGCATACTTCAGGGTATTTCAGGTGCTTAGAGATACTTCAAGGACTGGTGTGAGGAAGTGCTATTTATTCTCTCTGATGTCCTTGGTCTCCCACTGCCTGTGTAACTTGGCAGTCCACTGCTGACCATGGCTTCCTCATTCAGTTTCATTCAGGATACGCCAGGTCCTCCCTAGTAATCCCAGTTTGCTGTTCTCTCCCCTCTACCCTTTCAGTTTGGATTCCCGTGTATTCCTATTTCTTCCCACAAATTAATAATCAGTTCTTTGTCAGTTTAATTCTGCCCCTGCCTTTTTGGTATGTGAGGCACTGACAGTGCTATGAGGTGACAGTGATAGCTTAGTAAGTTTTTTGTCCCTCTTGTGTCAGATCATTCGTTCCTGCTCTTGCAATCCCCTGTCTGTTTTGCTGCCGTGTCCTGTTTTTTTTGTGCAGTCACTTGATGAATTAGATTGAAAACCTGATCCAGTGTTTCCCTGCTGGAAAAATCTTGAATTGTTTTAAGTTGAGATTAGAGGTTAATAAAAGAACTAAAATAATATCAGAACACATAAACTACACTTTGAAAATCTGTGTTCAGCAAAAGTACTTACAAAAGCATACTGTATAGTGCGATACGTGTTCTGTGATGAAATTACTTTTGTGTAATAAGTAGTATAAAGTGTCTTGTTTGTGAGAATACCTTGAGTATTGTTCATCCATAAGGATATGTGGTAAAATGCTGATTTTGAGAGCTGAGTTGCTGGTAAGACTTTAAAACACTGCATGGATTTATGAAGTGGTATTAAAACCATAGTTTAAGGGAAGGAGATGAGATTTTAATGGAATCTTTCTTCTGTCAGAAGCATGTTCAATTTAGCTGTACATATAGATGGTACTTGTTAACTTTACGTCCTACAGTAACAAAGATCACATCAATAATGAAAAATGTTTATGTTATTAAGTTGTTACAGTGTACTGTTATGAGAGAAACAACCCTGAAGTCAAAACAAATGTTTAATTGAAAATATGTAACATTTGTTTATAATTTAATGTGGTAGTCAGTTTAGTGATTTTTTTGTGCCTTATTTCAGTTACAAGTAAATCTGGTGCTGCTAGATGGGGGTGTGTGTCCATCCAATTCTCTTTTCTCGTTTGACATGAGTGTTTACGTGGCTATGCAGTGAGCTGAGCAGGGAAGTGGCACAACTGAAAACTGGCTTCTGGCATTCACTATACAGGTAGAAGTACGCTCGTCAGTATAAAGTGTCGGGAGAAAGGGTGGAACAGCCTCTTTGAGGTGCAGTGCCAGCTTCTGGTCAACTGGGATCATGGGATAGTGCTTTGTGAGCAACTGAGCAGATGCGTCAGTTCACTCATGCTGAGGGAAGAGACCTGAGTTACGCTTTCTGCTCTGCTCCTGATTACATGGTCTGCCCTGCTCTGGTGCCGGTTAGATTACTCCACAAGCTGTGCACACTTGCTACTTTGGTAGAAAACTACCCACTATTTTGTTTTTTGCTTGATAATTTTTCTGTCCTGTTAGTGAGTTGAAGACGTTTTTGAAGCAGCCTGATTATTGTGCGAGCTTTTCAGAAAATATAGGAGCATACAGCCAAGAGAAAAGCTGGGTGTGTGAGGGGAGGGATGGACTTCCCATCTATTAGCGGCAACGCTGTACTATGTCTGCATATTGTGATTTGTGGAATCATAGAATTGTAGAACAGTTTGGGTTAGAAGGGGCCTTTAAACGTCATCTAGTCCAGCTCCCCTGCAATGAGCAGGGGACATCTTCAATTAGATCAGGGTGCTCAGAGCCCTATCCAGCCTGACCTTGAATGTTGCCAGGGATGGAATACCTACCACCTCTCCGGGTGACTTGTTGCAGTGTTTCAGCACCCTCACATTAAAAAAAAAAAAAAATATTTCTTATATCTAGTCTTAATCTCCCCTCTTTTGGTTTAAAAACATTACCCCTTGTCCTATCACAAAAGACCCTACTAAAAAGTCTGTCCTCATCTTTCTTAAGTATTGAAAGCCTGCAATAAGGTCTCCCTGGAGCCTTCTCGAGGTGAAACAAACCCAAACCTCTGAGCATGTCCTTGTGGAAGAGGTGTTCCATCCCTTCGAGCAGGTCCAGAGGCAGGCCACAAAAATGATCAAACAGGTTCATGTCTTTCCTGGGCTGACAACTCCAGAGCTAGATGTAGTACTCGAGGTGGTGTCTCACCAGAGCAGATTAGAGGGACAGAATGTCCTCCCTTGACCTGTTGGCCACACTTTTTTTGATGCAGCAGGAGATACAGATGGCTTTCTGGGCTGTGAGGGCACATTGTTGACTCATATGCAGGTTTTTATCCACCAGTACCCCCCAAGTCCTTTTCTGCAGTGCTGTTCTCAACCCCTTCATCCCCAGCCTGTATTGATACTGGGGGTTGCCCTGACCCAGGTTCAGGACCTTGCACTCGGCCTTGTTGAACTTTATGAGGTTCACATGGGCCCAGTTCTCAAGCTTATCGATGTCCCTCTGGATCACATCCCCTCAGCAATGTCAACCATGCCACTCAGCTTGGTGTAATCTGCAAACTTGTTGAGGATGCACTTGATCACACAGTCTGTGTCATTGATGAAGATGTTAAATAGTGCTGGTTCCAATACAGACTGCTGCAGGATCCCACTCATCGCTGATCTCCATCCAGATATTGAGCTGCTGACCACTAACCTCTGGGTGGAACCATCCAACCAGTTCCTTATCCACCAAATAGTCCACCCATCAAATTCATATGTATCTAATTTAGGGAGAAGGATTTTGTGGGGGACTGTGTCAAAAGCCTTACAGAAGTCCAGGTAGATGACATAGAGGTGAGGCTGACAGGGACCTTCTTTCTAACCTTTTTAAAAATGGGTGCCGTGTTTCCCTTTTTCCAGTCACCAGGGACTTCACCTGACTGCTGTGACTTTTCAGATATGATGGAGAGTGGCTTGGCAACTACAGTCAGTTCCCTCAGGACTTGAATGCATCTTATCAGGTTCCACAGAATTATGTATGTTCAGGTACCTCAGATGGTCATGAACTTGATCTTCTCTTACATTGGAAGGGACATTGCACCCCTAGTCCCTGCCTTGACGTCCGTCCACTTGAAAGGTGTGTGGGAGGAGAGGTTGCTAGTGATGACTGAGGCAGAAAACTTGTGGACTCTCAGCCCTCTCCTCGTTCGTTGTTACTAGCTTGCCAGTTACGTTCACCAGTGAGGGCACACTTTCTTTCACCTTCATTTTTTTTGGCTGACATACCTGTAGAAGTCCTTCTTACCATTCTTTGCGTCCTTGCCAATTTCACCTCCATCGGCACCTTGTCCTTCCTGTCTCAGTGTACACAACTGGGCAGTGTCCCTATGCTCTTCCCAGGACACCTGTCCCTGCTTCCACTGCCTGTGCGTTTCCTTCTTACCCTTTAGTTTGACCATCAGGTCTTGACTTAGCCATGCCAGCATCTTACCGCCTTTCCCTTTCTTACATCTGGCGATTGAGAGCTGTTGCAGTCTTGTGGAAAGTGTTCTTAAAGATCTGCCAGCTATGTTCTGCAGTCTTGTCCCTGAGGGCAGTGTTCCAGAGGGTCCTATTGACTAAGTCCTTAAAGAGCCAGAAGTTTCCTTTCCTAAATTTCAGGATGCTGACTTTACTCTTCACTTGAACCATATCCCTCAGGACTGTGAACTCCACCAGTGTGTGATCACTGCAACCCGGGCTGCCTCCAATCTTGATGTAGCCAAGTGGCTCACTTGTGTTGGTTACCAGCAGGTCCAGTATTGCATCCCCTGTACTAGGGCTGTCTGTTACCTGGCTTAAGATGTTATCCTCAATGCAGTCCAGGAGTCTCTTGGATTGCCTACAGCTCACCATGCTACTTTACCAGCAGATGTCAGAGTCGCTGAAATCCCCCAGGAGGGTGAAGCTGCCTCAGTGTTTCATTTGGTGATTTGTGTAGTTTTCTTAGTACAAAGTAATGCTCAGAAATCTTTTTTCTTACACATAGACACACATTTGGTGTAAATACTTACTTTTAATTAAATGGGTGGGGAAATTTACACAAGTCAAAGAGTAATTTAGAACAAAGAAATCTGTGGTTAAGGTAGCATTTTTTTCCTAATGATGGTCCAAGTATTTGGGTTTGAAGTGAGATCTGTTTAACGTGGCTTAGATAGGAAAACAGTATGTCTTTCTCAACGTGAAATGTGCCTTTGTGTATTTTAACCAAAGGACTTTTTAATTGAGATACACTAAGTAGAGTGTTTCATGTCTGTTATAAAATAAGCTCTTTGCTAGCAAACTACTACATCTCACAAAAAATGCTTTCAGCTTTGTCAGAGATTGCTATCTGAAAAATAATTGTATTCCATATTTATAAAAAGGTATTTCAACTGTAAATTTATAGTGAACTTCTTGAGTACCTTGCTAAAACTCACTCTGGAGCTGTAATCCTCCAAAATATTTTCATCTTTTAGGTTGGTATAGCATATGACTTTAAAGACCGGCAGTAGTACAAAAAAGTTAATTCATTAATTTCCTCTATATGCTGCATAAAACCAAGATTAAAAAAGGAAGTTGTTAACATTTATGGATGTAAAAATGTACATATTATGTCTTAACTGGAAAGCATGCAGTATGTTCAATAACAGAACTATATCAGACAAGCTCTGTCTAAACCTCTGAGGGCAATTAGGTAATTTGGAAGTAATGGAATCAATGGTCATTGCATGTTGTCATTATTTACATCTGAAGGCATTCTTTTTTTAATTTTTTAATTTGGAAAAGTATTCTGACTTGTCTTTCCTTTGCACAATTATAACTTTTCTTGCTATTTAAATCAATGTAGTGAATGATTAAGATTTTTTCAGTAATGATTTTGCAGACTACTGTAATATTTTAATATTTTAAATTTACTTCAGAATTTCAAATTTTTTTTGGGGGGGGGGGGGGGGGGAAGCTTTAAACAGGAAATGCAGGAAGATTCCGCTAACTCTTTAGTTGCTTACTCTTTTGTTGCCATACTCTGTGTTCTACAAAGTTGAGATTTGGGAACCTTTTTTTGTTTGTTTTTCCCCTTCCTTTACATTCTGTTTTGTGTGGTCCACAGATCAAAACTTGCAAAATTGTAGACTTTAGGCACTTGAATTGTTGTCTGTCTTGGAATTTTTATAATGGAAAACTTCACACTGACTTTGAGGTGAATAAGCAAAAGAGACCATGATAAGATAATTATTCTAACAAGACAGTCAAGAAGAATAGAGAAGACTTCTGCAGAACTCAGGAGGAGGAAATAAAGTGTTAAAATATATTGCACTATATATCTTTTTTTGGTATGGGACATTGTTTTCTGGTCACAGGAAGTGTTATAGAAATTCTGTTTTTAAAATCCTGCTTGACTGGAGAAAATTACCTTGGGGATCTTGTCAATCACGCAGTGATAAAGTAATAATGACAAGGATAAAGTAATAATGTGCAAGTAACTTGGGATTTAAGTTTGTCCAATGACTCTATGAGTGTGCTCTTGCTTTCTGTCCTGGTTTTGGACAGGACCATGCCACTTCTCTCTTGTGAAATTATTTCTTACAGCCAGTTTTCTATTGGAGTGTTAAGCGAAATGGGTAATAATAGGGATGTTTGAAAGACACGCTCTACTTCTTAGCAGCTTCTTTGTTTTTAAGAATTTAAGCTTATATTTCAGTCTGTAAGTTCCTAAGGTCTGCTTAAAGGGAACTGTAGTCATTAAGTCAACCTTTAAGTGTGTGCTTTTGAATTAAAAGCCTAACTTGAATGAAAGTGGTGCTTGTATGAGAAACTGAAGGCAAAAAAGTTGAATTGCTTTATGTTCAGTGCTGACTTTTGGTCTTTGAAACTCAAGGGCTGAAAAACATGTTTTAAATTGAAAGTAAAGATTGTAGTAAATCACTTTTGACAGTGTAGTGAACTAAGGTATAAATGGGATAAAAGATATTTTTACTTATTCTTGTGAATAAATAATGATAAATACTAACAGTTTGAAAAATTGCACAGTAAGATCTAAAATTAGTTTGTACCTTGGACTTTGGTCTAGGAACAAGTAATTGTCCAACTTTTAAAAGCTATTTCGTGAAGCTGAAAGAGTTTTGGTATCAAGCAAATAATGAATTGTTCATTAGGAGATTTAAAAAATCATAACTGTTTAACTAGTAGTCTTACTTGTAAACAACAGCAGCATAGTTAGGGAAATACAAATACTGCAGCATATTAATGATATTTAATATACCACGTAATATCTATAAGCAACAGAAGCCACATCTTGGAGTGTCTCTCATTCACATTTTACTTGAGCTTGTATTTAACATACTTCAGTATACTGGTTTCAAATGCTGTTCTAATTTTTACTGCTTTACGGAGTTAGAGCTAGGGTGTTAAAATTTTCATACTAGTGAATTTTGAACATGGCTAAAGACTTAATAAAAGTGCAGTGCAAAAGTATGATTTACTGCTGCTTATCTGTCTTCAAAGAAAAAAAAAAGTAAGTTTGAGTAACACCCCTCTTCTTACTTACAAATGCTGAAGCTTAGAATGATTTCTGTTTGTTCAACAGTTATGTTGCCTCCAAACTGGTCTTTGGCAGGAACACTGTGTTGGAGGTTGAATCACAACCTGCATGGTCAATAGAGGAAGTTTTAGGGTAGGTCGATAAAGTGGACAGTAACAGATTGCTAAGACCAGCTGGTATTCACCCCAGCTTCTATGGGTACTGAAGGATGAAAAGCTGAGATATGACCTGTGCTGTATAAACTGTTATTTGAACTTATGCCAGCATCAGAGGAAAGGAAACAAAGTGAAAAATGTGATGACAGTTTTTAAAAAAGTTTCTGGAGTTTGAGGATTGACAGTTAGCAAAGTTGATATCCACGGTAGGTATATTGTAGATAATCACTAATAGAATTAGTTAACAATTTAATAAATTACTGATACACTGGCAAAATCTTCTCAGTCTCAGTAATGGTTGAAAGCAAATAGGATTTTGGAAACTGTTAGGAAAGAAAAACAAAATAATAATAAGTAAGTGTCACTGTACAAGTTCAAGCTGTGCCCACATCTTGCATACTTTGTGTAGGTTTGTTTCCTCTTGTTAATAAGAGGTATAGTAGAGGTACAGCAAAACTGATCAGGATTATCAAAAGAAGTAAAATAAATCTTTCTTTGTACAATGCATAATTAAGAATGGGAATGCTGTGCTGGAGGACTTCATCAGTGTTTAAAATTTACTAGGTCTTAAAAACAATTACACAAATGCATGGAAGAACAATCTGTTGAGGATTATTACATGAAAAGATTTTGCTCTGGAATTGGACAGCCTCTGAAAGGCAAGTACATGGAGACTTGCAAAGAAGTGTATGCTTGACTTGTGCTTGTACTTTTTCCTGTGCATCTTATTGATCCCTGGAAGAGGTTGACTTTTGATCCAAGAGCATAGCTGCTCTTATGAAGAGTATTCTGGAGGCAAGCAGTGTAGTTATGATTCTAACTGCTTTTTTAACTGGATCTTGCTCATTATGTTGCCTTGTCCCACTTAATCTGACCCATGCTGGCTCCTTGTCCAATAGTTTTGTGTGATTCTCTATCTCCTTTCAGATATCGGACCCAAAAAAGTGGAGCTGAACAGTTGTCATTCCATTTCACAGTGTATATAATAAGATTATGGTGCTTCTTGAATCAACTGTCCTTACCTCAGGTGTAACTGCACTTGGGTCTTGTTATTCTGCTTTTGGTAACTTCTGTTAAGTGACGGATCAGCCTTGTAAGGCCGAAGCAGCTAGGTCTTGATGGTAGGAATATATCTTAAAATGGGGAGGTCTGAAAACAACATAATTATTATGTGTTTACAGGAGCTAGACTCTTAACTTAACTGCTGGGAACACCAGTATTGTTTTGCTTTTCCCTGTTCAGCAATCTCCGTTGTAGTAGAAATTTCAAATAAACCCCTTCCCCCCTTTTTCCTTTCCCCTCCCAGGAAAGTTAGTGAAGTTTTCAATCCTTCCAGGAGTTCTATCAGTCTTAACTTGAAACTTTCGGTTCTAGTAGGGAGCCAAGCAGGTGTTCAGATTGTAACTAAAAAACATTCTTCTGATTTGTATATGCTGTATTTGTGAGAGGGTTTTAGATAGTTACTTCTTAAGAAATAGGATTTGAGAGCTGATTTTTTTCCTTCAGAATTTTATCAGCTGCCATTAAAAAACATGAGAGCTTAATGTCTTTTTTTTTTTTTGTGAATGAACTAACGTTATTTAGAAACTGTTTAGTCAGTATGATAACATGTTTTCAAAATAAAATGAAGATGGTATTTCTGCTTGTCCTGGTTTCAGGTGAATAGAGTTCATTTTCTTCATAATAGCTAGTGCAGTGCCGTGTTTTAGATTTGGTGTGGGAATCCTGTGGTCGGGGACTTTTTGGTTTCTCAGACCTTGCCGGCAGGAGGGCTGGAGGGGCCCGAGGAACTGGGAGGAGACACAGCCAGGACAGCTGAGGCAAACTAGCCAAAGGGGTATTACATACCATGGGCCGTCACATTCAATGTATAAATTGGTGGGGGGGCTGGCTGGGGCTGCTGATTATTGCTCTGGGAATGGCTGGGCATCAGTCAGTGGTTGGTGAGCAGTTCTATAGTGCATCACTAATTTTTTTTCTTTCCTCCCTTCCCTTTTGATTTCATTCCTCTCCCTGTCTCCCTCCTTTTCATTATAACTGCTATTGTTATTATTATTATTATTATTATTGTTTTGGTTTTATTGCAATTGGTAAACTGTTCTTATCTCAACCCCCGAGTTTTACATTCCTTTCCAACTTTCCTCCCCATCCCTCTGGGTGAAAGGGGAGTGAGCAGGTGGCTGTGTGGTACTTAGTTACCAGCCAGGGTTAAACCATGACACTGCTTTAGAAAGCTTGGCGATTTAGTTTAGCTACTTGGCTAATTTCCGAAAAGTGTGTGTTCATGGTTATAAAAGAAGACGAAAGGTGTGGAGGCACTACTAACACAAATCTGTGTGCTTATTCACATGCTAGTTCCTGTTGTGTGATTGGTCAGCCTATGCCTGTTATTGCTGTCTTCCTTCAAAGAAGAAACTTATATATACATCTTAATTACCTGTTGCTTTTTTTAAATCTTGGACTGCCTATTCATGTCATGATTGTACAGTATTTTAATGGGCAAGTTGTATGTGCTGGCAATTGTAAAGACTGTAAACTGAAGTACTTATTTTTGTGCATGTAATGTGATGTACATACAGAAAATTAAAGACTTTATTAAATAATATAAGAGGTGCTATGTGCTAAAACTATCTGAAAAGATGTTCCAGATTTTTTGTTTTTTTTTACAGTGCTATTAAGAAAAATTATCAGTATATTACGCTTATTTTTGAGAGTTGGGGAATGATTATATTTACATTATATATGCTTCAGTTGGTTTTTTTTATGCAGATTATGTAATCCTACAAGTTTAATGGGATGGGTATTTTGTGGTAAGATGAAATACTTAAAAAATAGGCTGATTTGTAGAGAAGCTTTGTGTGAAAGTATCTATAAAGTCAGTCATTGAATGTATTTAATAACTGAATATAGAGGCATATTCTTCTGAATTACCTTGCATTAGTCTGTTGGAGATAAAATGCCTGATTACATTTGTACCTTTGCTGTTATCAGTGATGCCAGTTCCTATGTAACCTGGAGAAATGTTGTGGTAAAATCTTCCATTTTGAATGAGTTACCATGACGCATGAATTTGAGTTATCATAACGCATGACTGAGTGATTATGCTGTATACATGAATTGTGCCAATTCAACAGTACCATTTTCAATATAGGAGCAACAGTGCACGTGTGCATGACTGAACACGTTTGAGGGAGGTAAGAAGTGACAATCTCTTACAAACTGCTCATAAAACTTGGGAAATACTCACTGTTGCAGCAACTACCATTCCAAAGATAGGAGTTACCAATGAACAGAAATTGTCAAAAAGGAGAGGCCTGAATAAACAGCAACTTAGGATACATTGGCAACCTTCCATTATGTTTTCCACGTAAGTGTTTTAGTGAGCATGAAGAATAGCAAGTACCCATACTTTCTAGGAGTTTGCAATGAAACTTAATGTAAAGTAATGGAAACATTTTTATTTTCAAAGCTGACAGTTAAAACTGTGAAACATTATTTATATTCCTATCATAGTTAATAGCTTCTTCATACTGATTTTTCAAGTTTTGGATATATGTAGATGTAAAATAAGATGGAGTGTGAAAGCTTTTTCATAGTATTTGAAACATAGTCCGTACCCCATTAAAGGGCTGGGTTGGATTATTAGGGGCAACGAACAGTCCCCGAGGCTAACATTTGTGTTGCTACAACCTTAGGCTGCTCTGTTTGGAAAGAGCATTGACCAGCTTCCTGGCCTCTCAGCATTCAGGCATTCTTCCTACTGATGTGGGCTGTGCCCAGTGTCCTCATTTATGCTTGTTTTTATTAAAAAAAAACCAACAGGTGTTTTCAACAACATTGTAGAATGATTTGGATCTAGTTTAGAATTTCTTTGCTGTTTTGAAGCAGATTGTCACAAATAACTGCTGGTGAACCCTGCAACTCAGTATGGAATTTGCAAGTGGAGTTGATTGATTGCACCTGTGTAGTATCAGTCTAGGAAATAGGCTTGCCGGTGTCCTTTTTCGGAGGCTAAACTTTTTGTTGCTTTGTTGCATGTCATATTGCTGAATGGTAGTTGTGGAGCAAAACCCCATGTATTCCTTGTCAGACCTCTGATTTCAACAGTGGTGAGGCGACACCTGCAGCACTGCATCCAGCTTGAGGCTCCCCAGTAAGAGAGAGACATGGACATCCTGGGGAAGGTCCAACAAAGGGTTACAAAGATGATGAAGGGACTGGAGCGTACCTCCTACAAGGAAAGGCTGAGAGAGTTGGGACTGTTTAACATGGAGAAGAGAAGGTTCAGGAGGATCTTACCAATTTATATAAATACCTGAAGGAAAGATGCAAAGAAGATGGAGCCAGGCACTTTTCAGTGGTGCCTAGGACAGACAAGAGGCAGTGGGCAGAAACTGGAACACAGGAGGTTCCTCCTGAACATGACAAAACACATTTTTTTACTGTCATGGTGACTGAGCACTGGCACAGGTTGCCTGCAGAGGTTGTGGATTCCCCTTCCATCCTTGGAGATATTAAAAAGCTGCCTTAACACAGTCCTGGTCACCTGCCAGGTGACCTCCAGAGGTCCCTTCCAACCTCAGTAGTTCTGTGATTTATAGGAAATTATTCCACATTTTTGCTCTGAACAATTAAGAACTTTTTCAGCATTTTCTATTTGGCTACCACCTCATTTGCTGTTAAAGATCTCTTTGATTCCAGATAACTTTCTGGGGATAAAGAATGCATGTCTTTCACTTGAATATCCTACATTATGGGGTACAAGCTATCATTTACTTCTAAAGAAAGGAGGTAGGCATCTGCTTTCATAACAAGATTAGGTACAGGTATATCCTTTGAACCCGTGACCCCAGCCTTGCTCTTTCATTTTTCAGTGAAGACAGGCTGCAAGATGACTATTGTCTTAGCTAAGAGGGTAGGAGAGGTGCAAGGTCTTGTATAATTTTCTATACACTCTGTTACAAAGTGATACAATAACTTTACTGGGTGTTCTTTAGATTTCTGTGTGATGCAGTTTTCAAGTTTCATCTGAACTAGGAATTCAGGCTTTTTAAAACAAAAATTTACACCTTCAAGTTCCTTTTGAAGCCTGTATTTCAAGGGTGTTCTGTTTTTATTTAGTATGATAATGTATTTTAGAAGATTTGTTTTTCTTTGCATACAGATGCACAGACATGATTTTTCTTACAACAAAGGTAATGGGTAGCAGGTTATATCAAGTACATCAAGACCTGTGGCAGAAATGGGAATGTGTATAGCAATTCATGAATGTAGATTATTTCAGTGGCACCTACCAAGAATGTAATTGTTTCAGAGATCTGCAGAGTAGCTACATAGGTTTCAATCCATATTTTTATGAAATGCTATTCTGTAGGCTTCCAACTGTGATGTCGTATTTGTAAAACAGTCCTGTCACCACTTCCTTCAGGACTCTTAATTTCAGTCAGGTCGTTGCCACAGATGGAAGTAGTTGACTACAGTTGAATATGTGTATGGACACGTTTGATGAGACAATAAAAGCAATCTTTCCAGTAGCTGAAACTTCTTTTTGAGGTATTTGTCCATCTGTGCACTGACAACCACATCTGTTAATTTTGGAGTCATGTCCATATGGATGTGGCATCATGGAGATAAGAGGATCTGTGAATGATGGGAGATTAATTCTATGTGTTTCAAAGTGCTCTAACGCTTTGTTTCCCAGCCTGAGAGGGCAGAGCAGTTGGAGCACAAGGTGAGGCACTACTGACTAAAAATTATCTGCTTCAGATGCTGGGGCCATGTGTATGCCCCCCAGTGCAATAGATGTGGCATATAGGCAGAACTTGAAAGGATGTGTCATTCTTGATACGTAACATTCCTTTTTAGTTGTATAATGCCTGAAATAAGATGTAATTTTGAGAAAGTTAATGGTTTATTATGATGGTCCAACTTCTGGTGCCGTGAGAACTGTTTGTGCATTTTTGAGATGCCTTGGTTTAATTCTTCTCTTGTTAGTACAACATCATCTTACATCTATTTCCCTCAGTAGTCACCTCTTTTCTGCAACAGCTGCCCACTTTCACTAGGCTGCTTTCTCTTTTTCCAGTGTAAGCAGATGTTTCACATTTTCTATCTTCTGTATATTTTCCTCCCTGCTCCAGTGCCCTCCCCAGATAAAAATCTAATTCCTTATTTTCTTTGATTTCCAGTTAGTCTAGATATTTACTTCCCCTGTTCAGATCTTTGTATTAATTTGTTTGCTTTTTTTCACCCCAGTGCACTACTTCCCCTTTTTTTCTTGTTGGTAATAGAAAACAGTTTTCTCTTTTCTTTGTGTTTTTTTGGTTGTTGTTGTCATGTCCATCCCCCTGTCCCCCACCCCCCTTCTAAGTTAATAAGCTAATGAAGTAAAAATTTCTAGAGGCACTAGGAGGTATCACAGTTTTCATTGGAAAGTGCAACTTTTCCGATAGGGAAGACAAATAATATATATGCTCTACTTCTTATTGCTGCCAACTACATAAGGATGTGACCTGAATTCTCCTGAAGAAGTATCACGTAAGTTTGCAGTAATTTAGTTTGTTGTGCAGTTTTATCACTCTGCATACAATCCCTGCACGACTGCCTGAAGTATATATGTTCTGTGCTTATACATTTTTCTTCAGGATTGTGATGTCTTAAGTATTGCTGTAACATTGTGTGTAACCCCATCCTCAATGAAAATTCCAGAGGGAATTAGCTAGTTCATCTGCAGCTTTTTTTTTTTTTTTTTCCCTTGATTTGAAAGTTGGGAGTTAAAATAGTGCATGATTTGCTATTTTTTTCTTTTTTTATGTTTGTATATCTGTGTATTATCTCTGTTAGAAGACTTGTAATAAATAAACATTGCTTTCTAGTGCTGGAAAAGCAAACATATTTGTATTTTTTTCTACTTCACCCCTGTTAGTATCCAGTTCAAGGCTGTCAGGGCAAGTTTAAGTAAATGAATATATTCAGATAATTTAACTCTTTTTGGTTGTGACTATTAAGGAAATTGTTTTGTTTCCTGTAAAATGATGATTTGCAGAGTTCCAAGATAGCTGTAAAATATTACTGTATTTTCATTATGATTCAGATGAGTAAGACACATGGAGTCTGTGCTACAGAGATGTCCAGGTCTTCAAATGGAATCTGCATTTTTAGCATTCATAAGATAGGCAACTCAAAGTGATGCTTTTAAGAATCACTGTTTTCAGCATGTAGCTGTTAAGAAATGTCAGAGGTCAGTTAAGGTGTGTAACTGCAGGAGAAAACAGTTGTGTGATCCTGAGATCCATAGCCCCTGACATGGCCTTCTGGGTTCAGCAAGGCCTCTTCCTAAAGCATAACCAGAAAAAAGTGAAGCTTTAGTGGTAACCTCCTTTTGATCCAGCAGCTCAAATGTCTTTCTGTTCCTTTTGAACAGGGTACTGAGTTCTCACGTGGGTGGTTAAAACCTACTTCTTTTGCTTTCATGTGCATAGTGAGCAGAATGTCATTTTTCCAGGGACACGAAAATGCTAACCTTTCTGTTAAATCTGTGCTAAAAGAAATTCAAGGCCAACTGATTGTTGTGGGTAGGGTGAGGAGAAAGGCAAAAGAGGAGGGTTGTGGCTCTGTAACCTATTTGCTGGGAACTTGCCTATCAGTCCTGCTTCCAAGGTCTGCTTTATGTGTTAGCTCAGTAACTTCACTTTTCATAATACTAGGTTCTTTTCCGCATAGTAACGTGTCCTCAAGAGGAGCATTATGTTGCCTAGCAAAGGTAGAGTATTAAAACTGGTTTAGAAGGTGATTCAAATTTGTGTTTCTGCCAACTCAGAAAGGACTAGAATCTGGTTCCTTCAGTCTCTATGTGAGGTCTAAGTTCTTATCTGTGGTACTATCCTAAACAACAAAGCTCAAAGACCTCAAGAGGTCATTTAGTCTGTGTCCTAATCCTAGGCAAAATTTATTGCGCTTAGAAAAACACTTTTTGAGAATGACATAGCTCTCAAAAGATCTCTCTTAAAATTTAGAGATGTAATTTCCGTTTAGGGAAATCCTCTTGATAGTTCATGTTACATCTAGTTTTGTCAAGTGAGCTAGCAATTTTAATCCTATGTCGTCTTTACAATACTTCTCATCTATATCTAACTCCTGAAGTCAGTAGCATATGTTTGTTACAACATATTTTCTACTCCCAGATAACTTGAAGGATGTATAACTTAATTTGGAACAATCTTACTGTAAAAGCTTGGAAACTAATTTAATTTGTGAAATATTATACAGAATTAGATAACAGTAATACATTGAGTGAATAACGTTTGACAGTGCAGATTTATGCTGGGGAGAAAGAAAGAAAAGGGAAAAAAGGAAGAAAATAAAAAGGACAATCAGATTGGATTTAAGGAAAGATTTGGGTGGTTTTGGTCTTCTTGTTTGTTTGCATAGTAATTGCAATGATTCCTACGAATACATTACCAAGCCTATGCTGTTAGTTTAAGTGAAATTTGTATGACAATGTGTGAACTATGCGAAAATAATTCAACTTGCATAATACATTCCTATTCATATGAATTATTTTCTGAAAACAAAGAATAAGCTAAAATTTCCAGCCATGTTAATGTATGTTTATACAATCACTTCATTTTTGTGGTATTTTATAATAAGGTGATTACATCATAAATTTAAAATTACATCTTTTTTTGGAAGAGATAAGGAAAATAGTTGTATATTCATTTATATTCTTAGATGAAGAACCAACCCAAAATTTAAGCATTTTTAATGAGCCAGTTGTCTTTAATGATTTTGGTGCATATATTTAGACAGAAGTGGTCACAAAAATGCTTAAATTTTGGGTTGGTTCTTTATTGCTCAGTGTGGAGACATACTGAAATATCTTCTTTAAGATTTGTTATTATTAAAATCCAGTTCAGGATGCTCACCTGGCCGGGGTGACTGAGATATGTTTCATGGTATTTTGACTATGTCTTTTATGACCTTAGGCCATTTGTACAATTAACGTCAGCATCTTCACTCAGTTTCTCTCTATATACAAAAAACAATCCTGTTCTAGAAGGCTAACATGCTGACAAATTTCACTGAAGAGCAAAAATATTGAGAATGCAAAGAAAAAATGCAAAACCTGTGTTTTGTTTTTTTGTCTGTATGTTCTGATACATTTTTTCTTTGTAAATTCACTACACTTCATAGCAAATATCTTTTCTGAATTCATTAGTGTTTTCTGTTAATACTAATGGTTAACAATGAGTGTATTTATGTTTACTTTGACAGTGAAAAAAGAGGATGAGGATTTGGAAGAAAAGAAATCCGTTAAGAAACGAATCAAAGAATTAAAAGTTTTAGACCCAAAGATTGCACAGAATCTGTGTAAGTAGTTTCTGATTTTATGGCAAAGTAATGTTCCATAAAAATTTCTTTCTTGTCCAACTGCCTGGTTAGCACTTTTTGTTTAAAATGTGAGAATTTGTGCGTATTTGTGTTAAGCCCAAATATGTGAGTTAATACAACTGAAACATGTTTTAAAAGACCCAGAAAAGAGTTAATTATCCCCTGAGATTATTCTCTTATGTATATATTGAAGTACAAGCGTACGGCTTTACAACTATTTATCTATTTATATTTTCAAAATATACATCAAGCAATGCTTCCTGTCCCCTGCCCCTGGCAAGAAAGACAATAATGTCTACAAGATATCTGGCCATCTCTTGTATACTTTATAGAAAGAAGGCAATACACAGTAATGTGCAGTAATATGCAAATAATGATGCTAACGTTTTGGCAGAGAGAGTGCTGTAAAGAATAGGTTCCTAAATTGTGGCAGAGATAAAATAAGAAAAGATTGTATTACAGTGAATGAATAAACACTGTTTATAAGAGTATTTTGGTTTTTAACTGTTTATATGGTTTTGGCTGCTAATGGTGCTTTTTAAAGAGAAAGCTCTGGCAAGACCATTGAAGAAAGAAGTGTAATTGTCACCTCAACACAAAATACCATAACAGCAGGGATTATCCTGCAAAGTAGACTTGTCACTGGCTGCTTATGGAGGTCTTCCGTGATGCTGGATGTTGTGCATAACAAATGGATGAAGGCCAAAATTGTAAAACAGTAATTAAAAATACATTTTAAATTCTTATCTCTTATCTGTATTAATTTGCATACTGTTTGTTAACCTGTACATGCTATAGCCTGTTTAATTGGTGTTTTGTGAGAGAGTTGTCATCTTGCTTTCTTCATTATGTATTAAATCTTTGTTTTAGCAATTTTCCTTGGCTCTTTCCGAGTGCCTTATGAGGAAATCAAAATGATGATATTGGAAGTAGACGAAACACAGCTGTCAGAGTCCATGATTCAGGTAAGGAAAATGACACTTCAAATCTGAATATTTCAGGGTAAGCTTCTCATTAAATAGAAACCTGTAGTTAAAAAGCCTCCTTGTGGTGACGCAAGTAGAGACGGACTCAAAACCACTATTATCTGATTGGCTGGGGTCAGACAAAATGGACCTTTATTATTTTTACATATTGCTTATATATCTTAGATAGTACCAGGTGGCAGGCGCTGATAGGCTTTCTGTCGTCTTCTTGCTTGCTGTTGCCATTACATCCGTATGCTTCGGTTTTAAGTTCCGGGTTTTCACATCCTGTTTACATACTTGACATTTTTGTGGCTGTCTTAAAGGTACACAACTAAGTCTTCAAGGTCAACTAACTCATCTGCAGATTCGCTGCAGACCCCCACACCTCCTAACATAAACTTTTGGCTAATCACTGCAAGAAGCTTTTTTTCCTGTGAACTGTAGGGGATTTTTATATTTGTAACGCTATTTTTTTAATGAAAGGAAGTGAATTTAGATTCTCTGTTTTCTGCATTCATATTGTCCACATCTAAATTGAGGTTTTTGTTTGGTATATAATTGAACAGCATATGATACTCTGTTTCTTCCCTAGTTGCTATTTTTCTCTTTAATTTGTTTCTACCTCTATCTCATCTGCACAAATCTGTTCTTCTGGTTAAAAACTAGATGGCAAAAGGTTTGGTGTTTGGTTTGGTTTGGTTTTGGTTTTGTTGGCTTTTTTTTGTATTTTTTTTCCCGTGTCCTGTTAGAGTTGTTATGATCCAGGATCTTGCCTTAGGGCATCCACAGTGACCACTTGTCTTCTCTAGGGTTGATTTGGATGATGTTTTCCCTTTCTGTATTATTTTATTCAAAGCACAAAATCATTATGGTTCTGTGTGGAGATGAAAGAAACTGAAAGTTCCTTTTGTTGTTCTATGCACAGTGTTATTTAAGGGTTGTTAAGTTGAAGAATGTCATAAAATAATTTAAATACAAATACTTCATTGTAGAACCATGGAAAAAAATAATTTGGAAGGGATGTCTGGAGGTCACGTGATCCAAGCCCCTGCTTAAAGCCAGGTCAACTAGACCAGGTTGCTCAGGGCCTTTTCCCATTAAATTTTTAATATCTCCAAGGCTGGAGGCTCTGCAGCCTTTATGGACACCTTTTCCAGTGTTGAACTACCCTCATGGTGAAAACTTTTTTTTTCTTGTTTATCTAATGGGAATTTTCATTGTGACCTTGGCCTTCTGTTGCACATCTACAAGAGGAACCTAACTGCATCTTCTCTGTACCCTCCGGTTGGGTACCTGAACACCACATTAAGTTCCCCTGACACTTCTTTTCTTACAGTTCAACAAACCCACTTCTCTTCTCCTCACCTTGCCTGTTGTGTGCCGTGTTCCCCAGTCATCTTGGTGGGCATCCATTAGATTTTCAAAGTTATGCCTTTAGACTAAGATTGTCTGTCTTTTGGACAGGACTCCTACATGTTGTGATGAATATCAAGTTATTGCTGTTGTGGCTTATAAATGTCAATTTAAAATAATTAGTATCAATCTACTAGTAATGTGGCCTAGCTTTCAATTACAGAGAATTTAGGTAGTCAGTCTCTACAGTTTACCTGGAAGTGAGGTAGAGACATGGATACTAGTCTCTACTCAAACATGCAAGAAAGGTAAATTTAGATTTTTTAGAAACATGCTTTTTGCAGGAATGTTGATTAGTGAAGAAAGAAATACAGGTAATAGTGAGGCACAGAATCAGTTCTAACCCTACGGCTCTTTGAGATTCATATGTATGACTTGTACTGCAACATGTAGCAATTTGTACTCAGAGGTCAAAATGAAGCAACTTTATATTTGTGCGCTTAGCTTGCAAAATAAATTTCCAACATATTGCAATGTCAAAATAAGGTCCAGCTGAGGAGGCTATGCAATGTTTAGAATGCTGCTGTTCTTCCCACAAGGGGGAAGTTTAAAAGATCTTTAAACGTTGAGCTAATTGGACTTGACTTTCCTTTCTTCATTGAAGAATGAGATGTTTTCTCTTAAACAATGTTTGAAGTAACAAACATGAGCTGTCATCTCCAGTGATGGTATATATAATCATTATATAATTGTCTGTATTTTGTTCAAAGATGCCGTTAATATTGGCACTGAAACTATTACTTTGAGGTTATTAGCATGAACAGAGTGACTTACACCTCTAAGCTGTTTGTTTATTCTAGTTTGCACTTACATCACTTTTTCAAGGTTTTTTTCATGCTCAGAAGAAGTATGATTTGTATCTTTATTTTATTTTATTTGGAATAGTAGTAAAAATTCTCTAAAATAGCATGAAAAGCTGAGAGATGGAATATGCTATGTTGTTATGTGGCATAGTAGTTCATATAGTCCATGCTTGCTCTGAGACTCTTTCCCATGCTGTTTGACTTCAGCAATGTTTTTCAGTTGTGAAAATTTAGCTTTTTAATGAAATTAGGTCCTCAACAATATCATGAAGCAGCCTGTATATACTAAATAAATATTATATATCAAAATTATGGAAAAATGGCATCTTGATAATTTTTATACATACTAATTAAAGAACGCAATACCTTTGTTTTTTTTTTGCATCTAGGCGCCGGGGAAAAACATCATCAAACTGTTAATAGGTAGCTAATTAATGGCATAATTTTATGTGAACATTTGGCAAATACTCTATCAGTTGCAGTAAGTTAGGAAGAAAAACTTTACTTTCATTGAGAATTGTTTACTACTTTTTCCTCCTTTTTACTAATGTGGACTATTATTTCCATTTCAATGGTATATAACTTGGGATAAAGAATGTCTATTTTCCTGTGTATTTAAAACAGCTAACACAACCTAACCCCATTTTATTCTCTATGTAATTGGCATGGTTAACAATATTAAGAAATACTTCTTTGACACTATGCTGATAACCTTGTGGCTCTTTTAATTGGTATTAACAGTAGAGTAAATTGAAAGTCAGTGCATCCAGTAACATCTCTATATAGTTTTTGGCATCAGAATTGAGTCTTAAATATTTTTGACAGCATTTGAGTCGTCTTGTGTTGCTTTTGGAAGGGACTGAACGATTTTACTTAAGAAAAGGGTAAGAAAAGTTTAACAGCCAAATGTGAGGTGAGGAATAATGTCCTACAAGAGGACAGTGATGTCAGCAGCTACTTTGATTGAGTGAAAGTCAGCGTAATAGAATACAAGTAAAAATGCTCACAGTATCCTGTATGAGCACAGTCATAGGTATAACAAGGCATACTCTTAAAAGGATGGCAGGTCCCACGTATTGGGGATTTTTAAGGCATATAAATGATTCAAGAGTATAGATTGCATTTTTTTGACAAATGATTGAATACTTGCAAGCCTAAATCAAATGGAAAATTCAGTAGAACTTAGGCTCCAGATTTACTTTGCAAATTTGGATCTAGTCATTTTTATGAAATGATTTCATCCAAGTTTCTTGTTTCTGGGTAAAACAAGCCTGTAATAACTTTGAAAAGGGGACCATCTGAGTTTAAACTCAAAAAAGCATTTAAGACACCCATCTTCCTTTGGAAGTGGTAATTTGCTTCAAAAAATTGATATCTACCTTCACATATGCCTAGGTTACTAAATACATTTAATTATCCAGTTATATGACTCTTTCTGCCTTTAAAAACCTTCACAAGTACGGGTGATGGCCACGCTATGAAAATATGGTGCTGTGTTTCTTGATTCTGAGAAGAACAAAAGCATACGCAGGTTTGCAAGCATATGACTATTTTTATTTATTTATGTAAGATACCTCAGATAGTATGGTACACCTCCTTTCCAGAAATGTATTGCTTTCATCAATTTTGTGTAGCTTTAAATATTGCTCAGTGTGTCTTAATGTCACAGTTTCTGAAGTTAGAAAATTATTCTTAATCCTACTCTTTTTATGCTTAAGAAATAAAATATATTCTCTGCCTCTCCTCCATCTCCCTCACTCCCTGCTTTTCCCTCTCTTCCTGCCCCTGCCCCGTTAGAAATTAAATCTAGTTCTGAAAGATGTAAAAACTCCAAAAGTCATATAATCCAGATGATCATTGACTAATTACTGGAATGTTTCTTAGTCAAAATTCTTTCTCATACTTGATCTCTGATATTCAAAATATGTTTCATTTCTAGTAGTTCAAAAACTTTATCTGAACACCATAAAGCTGGCTTTGATATCAGCGGCTTCTTAATTTGTTTGTTTGTGTTTTTTGGTGTTTTTTTTTTCCTGACACTCAATATTGAAAACATTCATACAGCACTTGACTATTTCTCTTTTTTGAAAGTTTTGTGGGCAGTTTTTCTGTATGTGAAAATTATTTTACCATCAAACAACATTTTAATCTCAGTAAAGTTTAAGGAAATGTAGTATATTATAGAGGTGGTTATATGGATGTTGTATATCAAGATGATAAATAAGTGGGTTATAAATTTCTAATTTAAAATATATCTTTTTATGCTTTGTACCCTTTCATTTTTGCTCAATGTTACTGATTTAGTGCTGGACATCTTCATTCATAATTAACAAATGTAATCTTTTTTACAAAAATATTTTCCAAATGTAATTAAGTTAAGGATATATATGACTACTGTAATAAATCTTTCATGTTGAAAGTCAGTCTGGCCATGTCCAAATGAAGCTCCATAAAATTTATGTTTATTTTTTTTTAAGCATCATCGTTCGCACATTTTTAATAGTTCTCCTATTTCCCTACCAAAATCCTTATCAGAGCACAGACACTGTATTGAAGCAGTCTACTCTTTAGCTATAACTTACTCTTTTTTTGGTTTATTTAGACTTTTGCTCATAAGTCTATCTTTTCTTATTGCCTGACGTAACTTTTGTGATAAACTACTTGATCCTTTGCATATGACAAAATACTGTAAAACAAATGACTTGTCATAGTCCTGAGAATCAAAGTAGGGTTTCAGTTCTTAAAATAGTAGCTAGTTTTGCACTAAAACAAAACAGTGATAAAGGATTGTCTAGGTCTTTTTATCCTCTAGAAAGAAAAGGTTTGATAAATGCTAAACTATCATAAAATGACAATTGTTAAAACAGCTAAAAGACTTGAGTTATAAAAAATTAAAAGTAGTAGTATTAAAACAAAACATTCAAGCTGCTTTTAAAAACTTTAACACTTTGGATACATCTGTTCTTTAGTTACAACTCTAGTATTTTAACTCTGTAACAAGAGGAATATCTATACTGCAATCCAAGGGTGCTATTGCAACTTCAATAAACACATGGAGTTAGCTTTGAATTAGCTAATACAGCTTCTGAAGATAGTATAGCCACTGGGTTGACCACCAGTTTAAGGATATTTTTGGGGTACTAGTTGGAGTTCAACTCTTTCTTCTTAAGTTAGGGAAGTATGTTAAGCAAAGTGTGGCTATGACTTTTCATCTCTCTGGCCCTGGAGGGAAAATCAGTATGTCCTAACTGGCTGAATTTCCTGTAGAAGAGGAAATTAGGAACTTTTGTGGTTAAAATCAAGGTTTTTTTAAGACTTTCAGATGGAGATCCTGTTTGCTACCATAAGTAAATTCTTTTTTGTGGATTGTATATCACTAAAGCTATTTATTTGAAGAATAATAAAACAGATTTTGCCTTAATTGTCGATCTCTGCCATTTCCATCAAGTAATGGGGAAGTGATGGAGTTAATCTTTCTGATAATTTCTTGAAATATTGTACTAGGTGGTGAGATAGCTGTGTTTGCTAGATCTTACTCATTGACAGAAGTATTGAATCTCTATTTCAGTTGAGAAAAGTGATCTTCCCAGTAGACCAGGGAGTGTTTTAAGAAAGAACACACTCTCTCGTTCCCTTTACTATGATGGAGGCTTAGCTACTGAGTAACCAGGAACACAAGTCATAATCTGAGAAAGAAAGCAGGCTAGGGGGACCCCAACTATTATCTAGTAGTTATAGTAGTTGTCTTGGGAAGGGACAGAACTGAGCTACTGACTCAAATTATATACCATAATTAAATATTTGAGAAGCTCTCTACTTCTAGAACCTCAGAATAGCCATTTTTAGGCAACCTAGCTGATTGTAATTACAGTGGGAATTAGGGGCCTAAATTTAAGTGTCTATACATAAACATAGGTGTTGAAGTGTTCAGGAACCTCCAGGGAGTCTGAGGATTCTTCAGCTGATCAGATGGAAGTAGCATGTTTAGATTCCCTTACCTATGTTCACAAGACATTCACTTGTGTAAATGTTCAGGCTCCCCCTGGACTCCTGAATTCAGCTGAAGCTGAGTCCCACCTCTGAATTCCTACTTCTGGCAAGTTTTCAGGCTAAGTAGTGTGTAATGGGTTAAAGCTGTTGTTTTGAAATACTAGAAAATAAATTATCAGTTTTCAAAATACTTTTTGTCTAGCACTAATAATTCTTGCCATCCTATAGATGGATATGTTACACTTGAAATACTTGTTCTATTTGCTTCTTGGTGTTCTGTTTGCATAGTTCCTATCAAGCATATTCCTTCTTTAAAAATAATGTTTAAAAGAAGACTACAGAAATGTTTGTGGAATCAGCAAAATATGCTTGCTAGCAGTATGGACTCACTTTTTACGCTCTCAGTTATGTTAATTTGTGTGTTGCCCATTTACATTCTGTCTTCAGGGAGGAGTGTTGTCTTCGGAGTATATGGTAATGATGTATATGTAATACCATTTGGCTACAATAATACAAGCAACATAGAATCTGAGCTTTTTTTAATCTATTTTATTTTTCTTGATAGAATTTGATAAAACATCTTCCTGGACATGAACAATTGAATGCATTGTCCAAGTTCAAGAGCGAGTATAATAATTTGTCTGAGCCGGAGCAGTTTGGAGTTGTGGTGAGTTCTGTTTTGTTATCACTTTTTTATTGTCCATTCCTGAAATACAGTTGTGATATAATATTAAAGAAACAATACCAGCTGCTCCTTCAAAGATGTGAGGAGGTTCCAGACTGGCAGAAGAGTACAAGTGCTGCCTTTTAGTTGACTTTTAGTTGACATATCCATGGATGTGGAAAGCCTGATTGTTGGAATATGATTGTTGGAATTATTTGGGATTCTCTTTCTCCAAAGAAGTAATTTAGGTTTTTGTAAGAAAAAAAAATAAAAAAATCAGTAGTATTTTCTGTGGCAAAGTTTCACTGGGAGACACAGAGCTATTTTTGAATTTCCACAACTAAAATAGTTTGGCTTTACTTTTGTTTGCATTAATAAGTCTTAACTTTTCAGTGATGTTTACTACACTAATGTTTTTCTTTCTATTCTCCATGTATATTAGAAGAAAATACTGTAGTTATCATCATGTTAACATATTCTGTCTCATTCCTCCTATGTTTTTATAGTACGTTTTGTCAAAGGTACTTGTAATCTTTTTTTCCATTCCCAGAAGGAAAATGCATTTATAATATCTCCCAGGTTGAATTAACAAAGGAAGACTGGAAGAGAGAAAAGAAAATGCTGCTAGTTCAGTGTTGGCAGTTGACGCTTTTTGTGGAAATACAGTTTGGAAATGATTTCTATATAGCTCATAATTAATAATTTTTAATTATTTAATCCAAACACAGAATAAGGCTATTTCTTGAGTGCATATATCTATATAAAGTCTTTGATTTCTTTCTCATCCACTCCTAGCATTTCAAGCTAAGATGGTCATTCTTAGCTTCATCTTGGAGGATTTACCTGGGAGAGAATAAATCTTTTAGTTATCTGTGGGCTTCAGGAGAGGGAGTATTGTGTCTTTGTAACAGTAGGCACTTGCTGTTGGTAATTACCTGTGTGGGTATCAAATAGCTGTACTTAACTACTGGAAAAGCTGGAGTGCATGTATGGGATATAAGAGCAGCAATCACTATTATGAATCAACTTAAGAATCGTAGAATCATTTGGGTTGGAAATGACCTTTGAGATCAAGTCCAACCATTAACCCAGGACTGCTAAGTCTGTCACTAAACCATGTCGCTAAGCACCGCAGGTAGGTGTTTTTTTAATACATCCAGGAACGGTGATTCCATCACCTTCCCGGATTGCCTGTTCCAATGCTTGATCACCCTTTCAGTGAAGAAGTTTTTCCTAATATCCAATCTAAACCTCCCCTGGTGCAACTTGAGGCCATTTACTCTTGTCCTATCACTTGTTATATGTGAGAAGAGACCCCATCTACTTACAACTTCCTTTTAGGTAGTTTTAGAGAGCACTAAGGTCACCCCTGAGTCTCTTGTTGTCCAGGCTAAACAACCCCAGTTCCCTCAGCTGCTCTTCATAAGACTTGTGTGCTAGATCCTTCACTGCCCTTCTCTGGACATGCTCCAGCACCTCTGCATCCCTCTTGAAGTGAGGGGCTCAAAGCTGAGCACAGTATTCGTGGTGCGGCCTCACCAGTGGCGAGTCCAGAGGCACAATTGCTTCCCTTGTCCTGCTGGCCATGCTGTTTCAGATACAAGCCAGGTTGCTGTTTGGTCACCTCAGTGCACTGCTGGCTAATGTTCAGCCAGCTGTCAACCAAGACCCCCTGGTCCTTTTCTTCTGCCAGGCAGCTTTCCAACCACTCCACCCCAAGCCTGTAGCATTGCATGGGGTTGTTGTGACCCACGTGCAGGACCTGGCACTTCTCTATGCTGAACCTCATACAGCTGGCCTCGGCCCATCAATGCAGCCTGTCCAGATCCCCCTGCAGAAGGTTGGTCTCGTTTTGAAACACCAATGCATTGAATTGGTGCTGGTTACAGATGTGACATAGGCAGTTGTCTTTGAATATAGGTACTTGTAAACCAAGGCTAGTTCTGAAGTGATGCTTTTGCTGAAAGATGTTGACCCTGTTCATTTACCATCCATCTTAACAAGAATGACAGATATTGTATATATAATGTAATGTTGATTTCTATGTTTTTGGGAGTCTTCTAGCTACAGTTTGGAAGCCAGAAAAAAATTAGGAACACCACCACGGTTTTTAACACTTTTATTTATTTTCCAAAGTTTTCATATATAGTTTTCTGATTAAAGCCAAATTATCAATTTCTCTTGGTCCAAATGTCTTAGTTACAAAAGGTAATGAAATATTTTTTTAATTTCTTGTTGAGATTATATCACATATTCAAGGGATCTATTTATAGTTCATCCTGATCTTAACCTTACTTTATATGATTAAATTATCACCACTCTGAAAAGGTTATTGAATAAAATCCTTAGAAGTATTCTCTGTCAACAAAAAAAATCTAATCAGAATATTTGTTGTTTTATAAGATGTGAAACTAATGCTTTCGGAACTTCTGTTGCTTGCAAAGAACAACAAATGTCTAAAATGAGAGAAATTATTACCTTTTCACTTGTTTTGATGTATGTGTTTCCTCAATTCAGCAAATAGAAGTAATTTCACAAAGGTAGGTTTCACACTGGCAAGTTTTAGGTTTATTTCCAGTGTAGTTTATATTGCAGAGCTTTAGAAAGAGAGAAACAGGTTAGCAGTTCAATCTACCATGTCCAACTGTATTTAACTTTTTGGTAGTAAGAATTGGTAAGAGGCTGTGATAATGATTATTATGTTGGAAACTGTTCTCCAGGTGGAAATTTTGGTTTAAATCTGTAATTTCATAAGTGAGAGTTCCTACGTTTATTTACTCAGTTGTGCTAATCAACATAAAGTTAAGATGCATCAATATATTAATGTCTGTTAATAAAGAAGCAGAACCAGAAACCACCACCACAACAACAAAAATCTAAACTCCAAAAGAATCACTGTAATAATTTAAAAAGATAATTTACATTAACTTAAATTGTACCTTCTGACTTGTCCAATTCTCTTGAGATTTTCCATGGTTCTGGGCTTTGAATGTTTTTGTTTTCTCACTTGCATATTATTTCTCATTCTTGAACATGAACTACTACTGCAGCTGATGTACAGCAGACATTAACTGGGAATGCTTGGAAAATATAGCCACATCTATGGTATAGAACGCCTCTTATCTGATAGAAGAGATAGTCTCACTTTCATCTTCCCTCCACAAATTTCTTCAAAACCTGTAGGGTGAAACAGCTATGTTAGTTTCTACAAACTCCTTCCTTGTTCTCAAAGTAAGTCTTCATCTTAAATGCCATTAAAAAGTCTGATGAAATTAGTAATCAGGCATACTAGGTTTAGTCTGGAGTCTTGCATGTTCAAAATGTAATTAATACATTGTAATACATACATTTCCTAAGAATATATTTCTTCATAGGCCCATATCTCAATCAGTATATGAGATTGGTGGTGCCTTAGGAATGAAATTTCCTTGTGTAATGAATAAAAGCTGTTGGTAGAGTTCCTGGCTCATTTGATCTAGAAGTTAAAATGTTTGGAGAAGAGTTGATGAAGGACAAAAGGAAGGGGGGATAAAGATCCGTTAGGAAGAGTGAGTATAAAAAAGCAAATAAAGCAATCTCTTCCATTTCTGCCTCTACCATAGTCTTTTAATATAAATCTGGCTGACTCAGACATTTAGATAATGCTGTGAAATAGATAACACGGGATAAGAGGAGAAAGATAGTAATGAAATATTTTACAAAGACTTTGTCGAGTTCTATTTTCTGTTTTTGTTTCCTGTGGTATTTGGTGCCACAGATGGCAAGTCTTTCTGTGCTTGTCAGAACTGGACCCTCCATGTAAATATTTTGGGGTTTTATATTTAAGTTTTATGTAAAAAACAAGCATTAGGTTTTTTTTTTTTTAAAAAAAAAAAAAAAGTGTCTGTTCTGGAATTTTGCTTTATAAATGCTGCACTAATATTAAAAGTTCATGGTTTTCCAGAAAATTTAATATTAGATAACTGAAAGAGTAGATTGCTGATGTAGAGAGATTTGTATGTATCAGTCTTACTGAGAAAACTTCAAGTGCGCTGTTCTGAATAAAGTAGGCTAAATACAATGCTTGTCCCTGATAACCTTGTTTCAAACTCTGTCTGCCAGGACGACAGAGATAAACATGTCTAAACTCAGCAGCTTCATTTGAGTCCAACAAATTGCCGCAAAATGCCAGTAAAGATGGATTCACATGAGTAAATTTGACCATAAACTGGACTGGCTGAGGAGTAGACACCTATCTGACCATGCCAAATTCTTCTAACAGTAATATGTATGTAACTGTTTCATTGGGAAAATACTTATACAGGACAATTACATGCAGGGTTATGCATTTTAATTGAATTTGTAAAATACAGAGTTAAGTAGCAAGCATATTTTCTACTTTATTATCAAGAAAAAACATTGATTCAAAAAGAGGTATTTAAAAATGTATTCCACATAAGCTAAAGCTTGCTTTACTACTTTTATTTTGTATTTGAACTTCACTCAGCTGACAAATCTGGTTTTTGCTCTTTAACAATGCCAGACTTAATACAATTTGGCATACTAACAACAGTAATAAATTTGTAATTTAGTGTGTCAATTTTCCAATTGATAGGAGCCCTAATACTAAATATGAGATGTCTTTTGGAAAGAAACTTGCCTTATGGGGAAAAAAAATGTTTAATTTTTGCTGTCATTAAACCATTGTAACAGGTGTTATTTTTAATTTTAAAGAATAATCTCTAGTTTTAATTCTTTCAGAAAGACTCCTGTAGTATTTGAGCATTTATTAGCAGTATTTTTAATACCATATTATTGTCTATGCGAACAGTATTCTTACTATTTTACAACTATAGAATTGGCTATCCTGATCAGTTTTGTCTAAAAAGGTACTTTAGTTGGCAAGCAAAAAGAGGTTTGCTTAATAACCAGCCAACATTCTGTGGTCTAACTCTTTTCTGCTACATGTGTTGTTATGAGTAATAAAATTTCTGAACATAGTTACACACATTTGTGATACTCAGTTCAGTCACATTACTC
The DNA here is from genome assembly GCF_015220075.1 of Falco rusticolus. Lineage (NCBI taxonomy): Eukaryota > Metazoa > Chordata > Aves > Falconiformes > Falconidae > Falco > Falco rusticolus. The sequence continues at coordinate 37,353,070 of NC_051188.1, read as the reverse complement.
CTTTAATTATTCCCATTTCAGCACTACCTATGGGTTACTTTGTAAATGAGGTTATATTTTAAAGCACCCCTGCAAGTTAATTCAAGATTTTCTTACATCTTAAGTAATCAATTTTAGTCCGCTGTCCATTTGCTGTGTGTTTTGAAATTTGGTAGTATTTAAATAAATGTAAAATTATCTAGTGTAAGACATTGATTGACTTGTATTGACTGACAAGATGCAACATTATTGGTAGACATTTTTAACTGTTAGTTATTTCTTTCAGACAAACTTATTCAGTTAGATGGGACTGTCAGTGTGATGAGAAGAGTTAGACCAGTAGCACTATAGGTCAAGTTTTCTGGACATGGCCCAACTGATTTGATAATTTTTTCTTAAAAATTTAGGCAGTGTGATAACTCAGTAAAACATTGCATTAAATAATGAGTTCTTGTATCTCAAGAGTTGGTGGAGTTTCTTCCCTGAAGGAACAACCAGGTTCCCACTGAACAGTGCAGGTGTGTGTTTTCCCTAGTTTTCCATGCAAAGCATTTAAAAAACCCCAAACAAACCATACAAAAAACAAACAAACCACCCCCACCCCTCCCCACACACACACCCCAACCAAAAATACACAAAAAAACCCCAAATCCTGTCATTAGGTGCAATTCTTTTATTGTCACTCCTTGTATGCTTCTAGTAGAGATGACTTCAGAGAACAAGCTACAATCACTTTTTAACAGGAAACATTCTCCATTTCTCTTGGGGGGAGTTTTGAAAAAGTTGGTCTTTTTTACTTTTTGAATATTGTATGCATTTGCTTTTCATCAAAGTTCTTCAGTCTTGTTCAAGCTCTTCTATATTTGGTTTTATTCTGGCTGGGGAGCAGGCTGAGAACTCATTTCTTTGAGAACTCCTATTGGCTCAGATAGGAATCTTCTCAGTACAGCTGGTTTTAGTTTTGGTTGTTTTTTTGCTTAAAAATACTGGTTTATGCTTCATTTTTTGCTATGCTTTTCAAATTAGGAGAATCAAACTTAAACACACAATACAAGACTTTCAAGCTTATCTTTTAGGTGAGTAGTGTTGTGTTGTTAAAGTATTTCAGAGCATTCAGAGATCCTATGATTAATGTTCCCCTAAAATTGTGATTAACGGAATGACTAAACTATTTGTCTCCCAAGGAAGAGTCTAAGTAGTGAATAAATGGTTTATTAGTCCTTGTGTGATAATGAAAAATTTTGTAGTGGAAACCTTCCTTTATCTTTCTGGCTTAGAATTCAAATTCAAGATTTGGTACTCAGGAAGAAACAGCTAGACATGTACCGAGATACTGGCATCCTGAGACTGTTACAGTATTGTATGTTTTACTTCAACTAAAGTTAATAAACTTTTATTGTTGGCCTAAAGACATTGAGGTCATGACTCTAAACAGTTCAGGTTTCCTTCATGAGTGTGGCTTGTGGTGGTGCTTTTTTTTATTATTATTTTTTTTAATTTTATTTTGTAGTGACTCTATAGGTTCCTTCTGTGATTTCTGCAATTATTCTCTTCTTTTTACATTATTTTGCACTTTCATGTTTTCTGTTCATTCAGCAGTAAGTATAAAATAAATCCTTTATTAACCTTATCTTCTCTTCCAGACTTTAGGTTTTCTTCAGATAAGCTACTTTATTTTCCTGGACATTTTTTCTTTAACTTAGTCCAGGCTGTTGTCTCAGAACACAGATATTATCACCTGTTACTGTGGAGTTTGGTGTTTGATGTTACTGGTTTTTTTTTTTATGCTTGCACACATCCAGGAGCTATTTTATGAAAGCTATTTAAATCTGTTCATCTTACTAAGCACTTTAACTTAGCTTCATAGTGTTATCTTAAGTTGATGTTGTTTTGAATGTGGTGTGTTGTTGCTCAGATTCTAGATGAAGTATGCTTGTACTTGTTCAAATTTAAATATACAATTGCATTTTGTTTTACTGTACGTCTGGTTTTGTACTTGGTTTTACTTAGTGCTAAAAACTTCCTCCTAAAGGAATCTAACCATATTTTCTTGGAGGTTTCATTGATTATGACTGATACTGGGTGATATATTCTATAAAATTTATTATTGGGGAAGATTATCTTTGTGTTTAGAAATGAGTAGTCATATGACAGCCTGCTTGCAATGTCAGACCCATCCGAGATGAATGGGCTTTCGGCTAAGTGGTTATCCTGGTAGGTGACTGTTGTTTGAAGATTGGATTTTTTGGTGGTTTTAATTTTTTTTTTGTCCTCGTGCTTTCTCCAATTGGCAGTATAAGTATTATGTCACTTGAGGATTTAAAGCATAGAACAGTGTTGATTTGTTTTGCAGGTATTTTTTTTTTTCTACTGAGAAAAAACCTATTGGTTTACAGAATATTATTTTTTAATTTTGGATTGTAGCCTCTGTCATTGTATCAAATAAACAATATTGACATTACTAAATTATCTACTCCTTGAATCTCATTTGTTTTCAGTGAAGTTGATGTAATAGTTACTAGTTAGATTTATTAATTGTGACTGATACTTTAAATGTAGTTTTCTGTTTAATGGATTTTCGTTGACGAGCTATTGCCATACCACTGTTCAAGCCTTGCTTCTGAGTACAGGTATATAATTGGCTTTCGTCTGAAACAAAACCCAATGTATTTGCCATCAACAATGATGCTTTGCATTTCAGACATCTTTCTCCAAAGTCTTTTGTTCTTATGTAGTCTTACCCAGCCCTAGAAGTTTTCATTATACCTGGGGTATACAATATAGCCTATTTCTTCGAGTCTTTTGCATAAGAGATGATAAAGGTACTGAAACACTGAACTATTTTGCTAAAATTTACTGGGCAAAGAAATAGCTGAGTTCTTGAGGTATACTGATTAAGTGTCTTTCTACTACACAAACAAGATGACAAAACACTGGAGAACCATTGCATTCCTTTTTGAATTTGTCTGTGATTCTTCCTTTTCTTTGTATTCATAGTCCAGGAGTGAACTGGAAACCACTAGCAAGCTTTTGAATATTGTAAGAATGTGGTAATTAAACTCACATCATGTATCTTCTAAGTTTTTTGAGTATTCTAGTGAAAGAAGAATTTTAATCACAGAAATAATACATTAGAAATAAATGTTGGGATGCCAAGCCAACAGTTTAGATTTTTTTTAGAAGTAAAATGAGAAGTAATAACAAAATCATGATTTATCCCAGTTTAAGAAGGTATTTTTGCTAAATAACAAATGAGATTTCTGAAGTAAATGACTGGACTCTGGAAATCATTGTTACAAATAAAGCCTTTTTTTAACCTCGCATTTTTTGTTTGACGTTTCTAAATCAGGCCTGGGCAACTGTATGTTAGCTACAAAACTAGTATTTATTTAACTGCACTTTTTGTGCTGAACTATGCTACGTATCTTTTTTTTTTGCAAAAGGTTTGTAAAAGAAGATTGGGCATTCGTATAAAGAATTTCCTGCCCTATTAGAGCAGCATAAGGTAATTCCTTTGTTTGTATGACAAAAATTGAGGAGGAAATTTTCTGTAGGACAAGTCTCATGCTTCAACCATCTGCAGTATTTGTGTCTGAAACACCTAATATTTGACTCTTATGTCCATTGATTCATGTAACAGTTGCTTTTCTCTTACTTTCTGATGATCCCAGATTTTGTTGTCAGCTCGATTTACAATTTTTAAATCTTTTTTTTTCTCTAATGCAAACAGTTTGGCATTTAGTTTGTCTGTCTTTGCAAAATACTTATCTTTAACTCAGTTTTTTTGACAGGTAGAAACACTTTTCCATGTACTCTTATCTCCATTCATGCTTGCAGTAACTTCTTTTTCTCTGATTTTACTTCAAAACTTGGTCCGTTGCATACTCTTTAGAATACATCTCACCTGTCATTTAGACATTCACTCTGCTGTATCAATATATCCCATGACTCTTATCCAAATATAAGTGTAGCTATATTCTTACTTATCTTTATCCCTGTTACAGCAATTATAGTTTATCGTTTTCTTGTATTCCAGTGTTGATTATGAGCTCTTTGCTGGTTTTTGTCCTTCTATCTTCATCATTTTTTGTATTTCAATTTTCTTCTCACCTTTACTCTCTAGCTGGTAAAAGTTCCTTACCTTAATTGTGTGGAATTCTTAAAGGCTGGGCTCCTTCAGAAGTGCATTGTACAAAGGAGTGGTCCTGTCTGTGTCTGGAATTCTCAATTGCTTCTTCCAAAGACGGAGGCCTACTAGCCTTGAATGTATTTATTAGTCCTGTTGCTGTGTCCTTTTACTGAAGCCCTGACAGCTTCACTGTTTCTGTTTTTGCTCATAGTTCCAAGAAATACTGGACAATTCCCTGCCAGAAGTTGAAGGATTTCTCTTATTTACTTGCACACAATTATATTGTGTGCTGTTCTAGCTGTTGCTTGATCATCTAGAGTTTCAGCTTCCTTTTGACTTTAATGGTTTTGTCTGGGTAGCATAAGATTATGTCTGTCTTCAACATTGATGACCATGCATCGTGTGTCCAGTTACAGCTGAGACAGAAACCAATATGCATGCATAGCTGTTTTAGCTGTGAGGCTGGTTGCTTAGATAATGTTTGTTTTTTCCCCGTTTTAGTACAGCTGTCAGGTATTGTGTGGCTTTCCAGGAGCAACAGGGCCTTTCTCTGGCTATGTGAGCTAAACCATCTAACGTTCCTTCAGTTCTACTCCATTAGGGTATGTTTTTTCCTTTGGAGTCCAGGCATGGGCGGTGCTCTGTCTTGAGTCCACTGTTGACACACCTGGGGACAGCTCAGCTTTTCTTCTCTCTTGCTTAGGCCTTCTGAAGCTCCCATCTGACTGCCAAGTGAAGGTGCTGGTAACTTCAGAAAAAAATAATGCTCATTTAGATATTCTCTTGAGAGAAAATTAAAAGGAAAACACCACCATGGGTGATCTCAAGAGTAAAAAGCAGGTAAAATAAAGGGATTTAGACCATGGAGGTACAGTTCATCTTCACAGGAAAATAACTTGCGGATGACAAAATAGAAGAAAAATACGGATATGTAGGAGATTTATTGGTAAACATGACTTGTAGAGTAGCTTTTCCAAAAGAACTCTTACAAACCTTTTTTGACAACAGATTATTGTGTAAATAGGAAGTCTAAGTTAAATGCTCTTCTGAGTTATTGTTAACAGTTGTGTAGGACTTTTTGAAAATAAGAACAAAGAGAACGGCAATCACTTGCTCAAATCATAATAAAAAATGTGATCCTATATTACATTGGTATTAATTTCAAGCAAGCAAGGTTAGGACCTTTAAAGATATATAGTGTGAGAAAAGAAATAATATATATTTATTTGAGAGACTACTAAAGAGTTCATTATAATTATTTTTAATAAAGCTATAATACATATGTGATTCAACATTTGTTCAGTGCTTTTTGAATTCAAGCGCTAAAGATTATCTTACTGTTCATCTGTATTAATTAGATCTGAGCCTGGGGATTTTTTCTGAGATACTAAAATTGTAAGCGTCATGAAGCAACTGATAAGGACATCTTATTGCTTGCTTGTTTGAAATAAACTTTCTGAACTTTCTTCTAAGTTGAAGGATAAATGCAAGAGAGAAGTTTACAGTAACTAAAGCTTTGAAGTTTCAGGTTTGCATGGGAAAATGAGCCATAGAAAAAAATCTCTTTGAGATTTTATGGAGAAGGAAAAGGGTTTTTTTATGTACAAAATCTTGATATAAATTGATTTTTACCTGCTTGGTACCTTATAGATTTAATTAACTTGTGATATCATACCCACATTCTTCAGAGCACCACCATATGCATGTCCAAGCATTCTGGCCAGGATCACAGAGGACAAGTGACTCTGAACAACTTATTATGTCTCTGTCGTTGTTCTTGATTGGTGACAGCATGCTTTTTTGGACAGATCTTACAAATGATCAGAAGTCATCAGTTGCTATGAGGTTGTCTTTTCTCAGAATCTCCCATCTTCAGCTTCTTGTAAACCTTGGCCAGGTTGCCACCTAGTGTTCTCTTTCCCTTGTTTGGAATCTATGTTTGAAATACATACTTACAGTTTGCTGGTGGGCTAATAAGTAAATGAATAATCATAGGGTATCTTGAGTTAGAAGGGACCCATAGGGTTCAACAAGTCAAACTCCCTGTTCCTCACAAGACTACCTGACACTGGATTATATGACTAAGAGCATTGCCCGGATGCTCTTTGAACTCTGACAGACATGGTACCATGTCCACTTCCCTGAGGAACATGTTCCAGTGACCAACCACCCTCTCAGTGAAGAATCTTTTCCTAATGTCCAGTTTGAACTCCCTTGGTGCAGCTTCATTCCATTTCCTTGTGTTCTATAGCTACCCTCCTTGAGGAAGTTGTCAACTGCAATAAGGTCACTCCTCAGCCTTCTCCAAGCTAAGAAACCAAGTGATCTCATCCACTCCTCAGGAGTCTTGCCAACAAGACCTTTCACCATCTTAGTGTCTCCTCTGGACACACTCTGAGAAGTTTGATGTACTTCTTACATTGAGGTGCCCAAAACTGCACACAGTACTTAAGGTGGGGCTGCACCATCATAGTGCAGAGCGGGACAGCCAGCTCCCTCAACCAGCGAGCTATGCTGTGCTTGATGTGCTGCAGGACACAGTTAGCCCTTTTGGCTGCCAGGGCACACTGTTGGCTCATATTCAACTTGCCACTGCAATTTGCTGGGAATGGTGTCCTATGAAGAAATACAGCTCATTCTATTGACCCTTGTGCTGCTGTGTTTTCTGCTGCGTACATGCGTATGTTTCTATTTGTACTAACCTTACTGTTTCTGTTAAAGAACGATACAGCAGGAAGGAATCACATCAACCTAATGATGTAGCCAGAGCAAAAAGGGCTTTTGGTATGCTATTGGCCTGTGCAGAATTGCACTTTCCTAAACAATTTCTGGCCATGGTTTTGGACATAGCAAGAGATCTCATGAACTGTGCATCCAATCATATAGTTGAGGACTCAAGAATAAGGCAGAGGCAGATAGGCTTATTAAGACAAGTTATAATGGTTACAAAGCACATCGTCCCCTTTTCATCATGGGGAAGATGGATCAGCAAGCACATTATAGGGAAGCTAGGTACAAGCATGTTCCAGCTGTTCAGAACTGGTATCTAGCAGGCATCTCAGCACCTCTTGGACCTGACATCTCAGGGCTATTTTGGAGGCACAGAGGTGCATGGTCATGTTTGGTCCCATATCCTGTGGCTCCAGCTCTTTGCCCTCACCTTCCCTAAGTTATTTTGGGATGCAGTATATATAGATGAGTGTCAGAATACTGAAAATATAATTGATTCTTTAGAGAGTTGGATGCTGTTATGATAGGTTAGGCTTTATTGGTGCTCCAGCTAAGTATGGTCTATAACTACAGTTCCCCATTAACTCCCCAGCAGCACACATCCACCTCTCTCCACACGTCTCTCCACTCTCTTGCCCACACAACGACGTTAAGGTTTCAGGCCTATCCATGCCAACCTATGATAATTGCCTGTTGCACCAGGAACTGTTCCCAAAAGTAGTTTTGGTTTGGTTATGCTGCATGGAGGGAGCTGAATCCAGTAGTAAACATGTAGGCTTAGCAGTGTCTGTAATCTTTAGCGGTGTATAATAATCCTGGACATACTTAATCTATTAATATGGATTTAAATCCATAAATGTAATTCCATTTAAAAAATAATAGTTTTGGTGTTCTTGTAAACACTTCTGATGTGAAAAGTTGCTAATACTTGTCAGGGTGCTATTGGTGGACATTTGACCTTGGGTAAGGCACCTGTACAGTCTCACACCTGAGAAGAGTGTCTCAAGAGCCGTGTGTGATAGTTTCTGCTTCATTTCTTCTTTTAAATCTTGAGATGTTTGGAAATACTTTCCCATATTGTGTGGGAATGGGGAAAAAAAGAAACAGATTTTTCCTTGATCACTTTTATTTACTCAAAGATAAAAATGAGGGAATTTTGAAATATTGTTTCAGAAATAATTAATGCCCAGACCTTGTGAAATACACTGATAGCTAACCCAAATAGAATTCGGCAAGCAATACTCATGTGGCTTCACAGCTTGTTCGTTGATGGATGTGTTTTTAATGAGTTCGTACCAAAGGAAAAGATTTCACTAGAGTAAACTGAAGATTAGAGTGAGGCCTGATGAAGGCTGGTTTGTCTTAAACAATTCAGCAGACACTTAAAATGATCAATTCCATATTCAGCTGATGGTTTCACCTGTATGTCCTCATTGAGGATAACTGAGAATGTATTAATGATCTTCACTGTTGCCTGGAAAATATCATACTACTGGTGTATCTGCATAGGGGGTACTCTGCCTTTCCCAATACTTTATGCTTGGCACAGCCATACCTGGGGACATTTCAGTTTGTTTGAAATCCTGAAGCGGTGAGGAGTATCTGTGATGTGTGATATTTTGATCGTGTTAATTTCTGTCTGTAAACCTTACCTTCTTCTGTTGTCTTCTAAAAGTCATGTGTATCTGCTGCTCTGCCTTGTCAGTGTTTTCTATCAGTAATTCCAGCCTTTCCAGGACTGTTGCCAAAGATTAACTGTCTGTTATATGGCATCCGTGAAAGTGAAAGTAAAAAAATCTTTATGACAAATTGTAGTCAAGTTACTTATATTGTTTAGAGGGAAAACATCCTTAACTCCTGTAATGTTGGTGTTTTTCAAATCTTGAACCTGGATAGGATGGAGAACCAGGCTCCAGAAATACCTTCTGAAAGTCACCATCATCATCTGCACTGAGCTTAGTGCTTGCAGTTGCCATTGGATTGGATTATGTTACTTCCTCTGTGTCACTGAAAGATTGTGATGCTGAACCATGAAGCAATGTTCCTGTAAAGTTTCAGTACCAGTAGGTCACACTCTTACGCCTGTTCAGTTTTGGAAAAACTATTTCAGGTAGCTAATCTTAAGAATAGGTTAAAAAAAAAAAAAAAGTCTTACTGTTGTCTGATGTTAATTCAGGTGGCTGGAAGTGTTTGGCTGTTGTTTCTTCTAGCACACACATAGGCCATCTCTTTCAGTTCTTGCCAGTATCTCTACAATTTCAGATCAATAAGGTTGTTTGTCTGAAGGGTCCTCCACCTTTTGCTTCCAGCCATTCATTTTGCAGATTCCTCTGATTGTCTCAAGAGTCTGTCCTGAATCTGATTTGATGCTTTTGCTTCACTAGAAATGTAAGGAATCTTCTAATGTACGTGTTGTGGTTTGAACATTTTAAGAAAAAAAAAACTTCTGTTATGAGGAAGGACCATGATCAATACACAATCCTGCCATTTTGAATCTCAGCAGCTTCAAGGTTTTCTTGGAATTTAGCTACCAAAATAGAGCAAGTTATCCAAGTGACTGGCTAATGGAGGGCAGCTGTTCTGAAAGAATCTTGAGGCTGGTCAGTACCTCTTGGATTCCTGGAGCTTGAAATTACTATGCGGATATTTCACCTGTTCCAGCTTCAGAATTTAGAGCTCCTATGGAGCCTAGGTGTTTTAGGATTTACTTTCCCTGTGATGATTTTGTAGAACTGGGGAACTTTCTCCAAGATACGCAAGCTGTCTTCCATGTCTGCTACAGTATTCATTTATGTGACACTTCATGTCAGACTGTTTTTGCCACAGATTATCTATGGTTCCAAATACACTAAATAACTGTAGGGATAAAAATTCCATGGTCATTATTGAATTCTTTATTGACAGGACTACAGAAGATCTGCAGTAGAATGCTTTTTCCTTACCAGTACTGTCATCATCATAGACACATACCGTCCTGCTTATGAAGTTAATTTGGACACCTTGTTGGCTCAGACTATACTAAATATGAATGTGCTAGAAACATGAGCTTTTTTGAAATGGGTCATATCTGTCACATCAAAGACATCATAATCAGTTGCTACTGTGGTCTGTTACCACTGTGTATTGCTTAAATACTTACACAGCATCAAATTCCACTTTTATGTTGGAGTTGTTATGGTGGTTTAACCTGATGGAAAGTGCTAATCCTGCTGTCACGGTTTTCAGACATTCCCATCCAGACCTTCATCCTCTGTACCTTCCTGGCCTGTATGTTGGGAGACTCACAATAATAGTGTAGACTTGCTTTTCATTAGGAGCTGGATTCCTGGTAGTAGCCAGACAGATGAAGCATTTATTTTGGACCTAAGCTGATCAGATTTTTGCATCTGAAATACAGCTAGATCTGTTTTACTTTTAGAAACTTTCCTCCGTTTGGTTTGATGTTATATTATTCTACTTTGAATTCCTCAATGACTTCTGCCCTTGACGTATGATATAATTTATTTTTTTTCCTATCTGGCTGAATTAGAGGTTTTACAGAGGATTTTTATGTGTATTAAACTCTTGACTTCATTTCCCATGAGGAAAGTCTAGTGGCATCTGCTCCATATGCACCTTTTAATGAAAATAGCTTCTCTGACTTACATTAGGTCTGCTAAAACTAGAAGAATTTGGGAAATTCTGACCCTCTTACTCTTGGATGATTCCTTTTTAGGAAAATATCATTATCTTAAATTCAACTTGGAGAGACAAAAGCTGTCTCTGAGTTCCATTTTGATCAAGATGTCAGTGAATCTAATTGTATTTTTTGGATAAGACAAAAAAAAAATCACCTCGTTCTTTTCATGGTACAATGTACCTATTGATGAATTTCAGCATGAAGGCTGTAAACTCAGCTTATTTTGACAGCTGTGGTGTTGCCCCCATTGGCAATTCAGACGTATTTCTTAAGACGGGTGACTTCTAGTGTGTTCAAAAGCAATGCCCCTATTTCTGACATCTGCAGACTGTCTTGCTGGTCTGTATTTGTTGAATGTAATGCCATCAAAAAGAGTGCCAGCGATTTTCTGCACTGTGCATCAGTGTGCTGTCATCCACAAAACAAGAGAAAGCTACCTGTGTGCAGCTAGGAGGTGACTGATAGGTGATGTCTCTGTGTCACAGTTCACTCCCTTCTCTTCTGTCCTGCATATGATTTAGGAAAATCTTGGATTTGCAAGCATTAGTCAGTGGTGCAAATTCAAGGTGTTTATAATTGAAACTGGAGAAAATACAGGACATGCCCTCTGTCAGTGCTAGGAAGGCTGAAGAGTTATCAGTTCAATTGTTTGTGTGCACACATACCCACACTGTAAATATAAAGCCCTTCTGATTTCTTGTAAGTGATTTTAATTTTGAGTCGGCAGTTCTTGACTTTATTATCATTTATTTGGGAAAAAGAGTGTCAAAGGTGAAGAAAGATGTACTACTTCCAGATCGCCATAAAAACATCTCAACAAAAATAGCAGTCCATTATTGTGGATTGACTTCCCATACACTGAAATGATCTTTGGTCTTTCTGTTTTGCTGGTGATCTTCACTAAGATTTGGGCATGCTGACTGCTCATTTCAGATTGAGCAGGGTCCTTTTTGCTTCAAACTTGGCAAAAGGTTTGTTAATGAATCAGTTCTTCCTTACTTGATTATTTTTTTTCTGCTTTTCAAGTGCCTGAGTCTAAAGATAATTGTTAAGGATTCACCCTTTTAACTAAGCACTCTGTAGAGTTCACTGATGCTGCAATAATGAAAACCACACATTTTCCACAGGGGATGCCCTTCCACTTTATTCTTTTAGTTGGCTTGGCTGTAACTGTTATTTTACTTTTTGGATGGGAATACTTTCAGGTGGTCTGACAGCCAGCCTCAGCACTGTTGATCCTTTAAGGAAAGGTATACTGTGGAACTGGAACCCTTGCAAGTGTTTTTTCTCTACAAGCTTGTGGTAAGAATGAATCACATTCAGTGATCAAAATACGTCAGTGTAACCTCTGAGACATGTTCCTTTACTTGGCATCAACAAAACAGACAGTGAAAGTACACATTTACCAGATGGCACAGTCTTGCAGGTGCCTTCTGACTTATGCCGTATTTCAGAGAAAAGCCTCTCTTTGCTGTTGGATAAAGGACTGTGAGAGCTACTAGTGGATAGCTGGAGAAGTTGTCAATTCCCATTTGGACTTGCACATAGCAAGAATATTCTAGTGGACTGTTACTTGAAAAATAGAACAATTTGTTACCCACAGGCTGTGTTCTCTGACATGTGTAGTCCACTCGCTCTTTAGCTTTCTACTTCAACTTCCCTTTTTAGTTACTTGTATCGTCTGTTTTCAGGATTCCACTATAAGGACATAGACAGACTTACATGCTTATATGTTGAGTATAAAAAAAATATAGGGCATGAACATAAGCCTCTCAACATCACAACACAAATTCTTAGCATCTCTTGTGATGTATGGATTTTACCCTTTGAATATATTTGTAGACTACATGTCATAGAGGAAACCATATATTGCTAAAGGAACTCTCCATCTCCCTTCTCAATTACTGACTTAGCAAACAGGTAAACAAATAGTGCCAACAATGTGTTGTACATGAACTACGGATTTCAGAGTGTTTAAAAACAATAATAAAATAAGCCCAGTGGCATTTCTGTTGCGTTTCTGCCATGTGCTTCTGTTCCTGATTTTTTAGATTACATATTTCTGCATCCATCCTTAATATTGATGTACAGAACTATTTAATTTGTTGTAGTTCAACTAGTCTGATGAAAACTTTTGCATATTTCATACACATATGCTTGCTCACGATTGTGTAACACATCTTTGTAATCTACAGTACCTGATTATTTCAGTTTCAAGAATCTGCCTGTCTGAGAAGCCAAGAGTCAATAAATGATACATGATCTGCTGGTTCTGTAATATCTTGAGTTTGATACCGATTTGAAATGATTAATAAAATTAATATATTGTTAGTAGTTTGATTTTGAGAGAATTGGAACAAATGAGTTGTTAATTCAGGTTAAAAGCATTTTTTGTATGTCCTACTAAACTCTTCATCAAGCACCAGCAAATCCTTTTGTTTAGGAAAGGAACTTCACTAAGGAAGCACCCCCACAAGACAGATGAGCTGATAGGAAGCTCATCACAAGCAATGAGGTCAGCAAAATTAGGGGAAAGGTAGTTCTGTCAGGGGAAGATCAGGACCACCGACCAATTGACCACCAGTTCATGAATCCCTACCCCCCTACACACAACTCAAAAAGAAGTGGAAATTGACCATGTGAACTAATTAACACAGGAAGTGAGATAATTGCTTAACAAATAGGAAACTGAATACTAAGTAATGAAAGAGTTATATAACTTGTAACTAATGAATGCTGATGTCTTGGCTTGTTGAAATGTATAGTGTAAACTTTTGACAAGCAGGGAGCTAGGCATTTGTGGGTTACCACCTAACTCCCTTCTTTGTGCAAAGTAGAATAAAGGAATAGGAATACCTCAACTCAGTGTGTGAACTGGCACTGCACACAGAGTAATAAACGCACCTATGGGACAGCAGTACCATTTAAAATCAATGCAACTTGCACTTTATTTTGTTAGTTCCCATGGTTTAATGTTACTGATCATCTCTATTGCACCCTGAGTAGGGACAAAAACTAAAAATGTGGATAATTTCAATGGAGTTTTGTGGGTTTTTTCTAGTCTAGTATCACATTTTTCCTGGCTGAACAGAGAACAAAACTTAAGAATATTATTCTCAATATGCTGAGTAGTAGTAGTACATATATAAATATAGTAAGTGAATTGTTTCACGAAAAGGAGTTAATGTTGGTTCTTCCTGATGGAGCTGGAAGAATGGTTTTGTCACACTTGCCTCTGTTCTGTGCCTTAATATTCATGTGGGTATTTATTCTTCAATTAGGTGTTAAGTTGTAAGAGTACTATATTCATTTTAAGTGGATTTTAGGTATTTCCATTTCTATTTCACTGTGAAATGCCCTGTTTAAATTCAAGTCCCATTATCCTTGCTTACCAGTTCTTAAGTAAGAATTTTACCAAACTGCTAGATGCTATTTAGTGTATGATGAGTACAGAATATCTGCCTACAGTTGATACTGAGCCAACATTCAAAGTGCTTACATTTATAGTGTTTTACTTAAGGACCAAACTGGAGGCAGTTTGTGGACTAAAGCTCAGTAACAGAGTTGATTTTCAGCCTAATTTCATCTGAAAGACATCCTGTTTACATGCTTTGCTTGGTGATGAAAACCAAAGTGTGGTTAGTGGAAAGGATTGCTTATTTTACTTCAAGATTTCTTATCTGAAGTAAAATGCAAATGGTATGTTATCTTCTATGGGTTGCATGTGCAGTCATCTTCCCTGGTGGTTTTGGGGTGGTCAACAGGGTCTTCAGAGTCTTCAGATGAAGTCTTGTAGTCTTCACTGTACCAACTGATTGACCTGCACAATCTCAATTCTGGGGCCAGAAGACCATGTCCTTCAATGCTGTTGCCATTCTCTTGTCCTGTGTATCTGTTCTCAAGACTGAGTTGTCTACTATGAGATTATCTGGGTGCCCCCTGGTTACCCCCATCCCTTATCTTACAACCATCCAGAGTCTCCTTTGCTCAACTAAGTATCTAAAATACTTACAACATCCTTGGTTTTGGGACCTTAACCCTTGCAGTATGTCTAGGGTGGGAATTCAGTGACCTGAGCTGTTTGGGAAGATTGAAACTTTTGTGGAAAATATCTGACCAGTAAATCAGAGAAAAAGCCAAGTCTTTTGCATGTGATTTACAGAAGGTACTGTTTTCCTCAGTGCATTTTGCTTTACTGAATTAAATGTATAAGGTTACTGTACAGGACTATAGTGGGGTATGAATACTGGTATATATTAACATATTGCTATATTAAGTGTTTCATAGTTGAGGTTTTTCAAAACTTATTTTCCTTCAAGTTTACAGTAAGCTCTTATTGAAATCAGCTTTTAAATATTTGCACCAGAAAATGACATTTGCCTAGTTTTGGTACATCCTGAGTTATACAAAATTTGTGAACTACTTTTATTACTTTGCAGCTACTGGGTCATAAACTTGGATTAGTTTTATAGGATTTGGTATATGAGTTGACAGATGTGATATATGATGACACTTTATCTTTTATTGCTTACACATACTAGTTGTTGGGAAAGGATGGGGGCAGTTTGTATTAACCACAAGATGGGATTTCAGTTGCTTACCCAAGTGTCTCTCACTCATTCATTCATTCATTTGCTATCAGTTATAGTGGATATATTGCTTCTTCAAGCCTGTCACCAATAAATCATTTCAGATTGTATGCATTTGTACAGTGCCAAAGTGTACCATGAATTTTAAAGGAAATCTCCTATTTTCTTTTCAATCAGATGAGCAATGTGAAGAGACTACGGCCACGGCTCAGTGCTATTCTTTTTAAGCTTCAGTTTGAGGAACAGGTGAACAACATCAAACCTGACATCATGGCTGTCAGTGCTGCCTGTGAAGAGATAAAGAAGAGTAAAAGCTTTAGCAAGCTGCTGGAACTAGTATTGTTAGTGGGAAACTATATGAATGCAGGTTCTCGGAATGCACAGACCTTTGGATATAATCTCAGCTCCCTATGTAAAGTGAGTTTTGACATGTTCTTGTTGAGTATTACCTTCACTTTTCTGTTTCTTTTTATTATGCTACTTAAACACCTTGTTTTGATGTTTTTCCTGCAGTTAATTTTTTGTGAGGGGTTTTTTTCCTTCTTCATAATTCTTAGCATTTGTTGATGCTTTGAACAATACAACTAATCTGTGTACAGTCGTCTTGAGACTGGCTTGCATTTAAACTTTCAGAAGATTCCATTTTGAAAGAGTAATAAAAAAACCCGGACAAACTCATTAGGATTAAGGAAGACCATATCACTGTGATCATAGTGTAGTATTGTAGTCTTAGATGTCTGAGCATTTCTAAGACTGTCACATTTTAATCTGTTATAATACAGGTATGTTTTTTCTTTTACATCAATTTTCTCCTTAACTGATTCTCTTTTATTGTTGCTCAGTTTCATCAGTTCCCTGTTTCTTATAATTTTCCTTACATTTCCAACTTTAATAGAAGGTATATACAAGAAGACTTATACTTTTCTGAGTGTTGATTTATAATCCTTTCTAATGCTAATTGCCTTCTCATTATTAAATGTTATTTTTTTCCTGTGCCCTGTGGGAGATCACTGCAAAATCTGCAGAGTATACGTGTATGTAACAGTGCTTATGAGAAAGGGATTACTTGGAAATTTGTATGTACTCTGTCTTCTCTCAGCTGCTTTATCTTTTTACACAAGAGAAAATATGGTGTGTTAATTTCTACATTCTCTAAAACAAACACCCTTATTCTGCCATGTTTCAGAAGAATTCATATAGCATAAGTTGCATACTTTCCCTAGTCTAACGCAAACATTTAAGCATGCATCAGCCACCTAGAGAAATACAGAGTAGACTAAATTATTGAGTTAAAAATATCATTTCTTGAAAAACATATTCAGAAGGAAATTACTGAAGGTTCTCTCTCCAGCTGGGTGCATTTACTTATGCATGATTTTACAAGAATCTGTCCTAAGTCTGGTTATATTCTCTGTATTTTTAAGGCACAAGGCAACAAAAAAAGAAATATACTTATGAAAAGAGTATTAAGGTAAATATTACAGGCACTTTGCAGAAATGGATCAAAATTAAAAAAATTGTCTTGGAGCAATAATTTAAATCTAGAAGATGAAAATTTTGAAGAATACCATGAAGTACTATACATAGGAAAGGGAACTGATGTGTGCAGATAATGACAGTAAGGAGTGAATGGCTAGGCAATATTCTAGAAAATTGGCTTTAAGTCCTGGCTAACTACAGTGCTCTGGCATGAAATGCATTTGATAATCTAGGATCTCATAGTTGCTTAGATTTGCATGCTTACAGGTTATTTAGCTTTACAGGAGGTTACAGCATTCGTTTTAGTGGTCCTTCTATGTGTTATAAAGATGGTAATTATCTCCTGCTTGCCTGGTGCTGATAAGTTTTAAGTGAAGTCTTGCCTGAATTACTGCAGAAAATATATAGACTGACTGGTGAGAATACAGATGATAGCAGCATTTAACACTTCTAAAGTGAGAAAAAAGCATTTGGGTGTGTTTATTTTAGAAAAGAAAGAAGAGGAACATGAGGAGGATGTAACAGTGTCCTTCTATTATTAATTTATGATAAAGAAGGCATTTGAACATTTCTTTTCTATGTAGTTAAGGTAGGAGATTAAATAATTTGCTTTGCTGGTAACAAATGAAGTTTGCTTAAAAATTAAGAAAGCTTTCTGACTGTAAAGATAGTTAAGAACTCGATAGTGAAGAAGATTGTGGAAAGCTTTTGAAATCCAGGTATACTATTAATTTCCAAATAGTCTCCATCAGGCCAGATTAAGAGCTAAAATAAGTTATATTTTGAATGGAGTACTTAGTTAACTAGTTGGGAAGTGTGTGCATGTTTTTTTGAATCATGAAATAATTCAGATGGTAAAGGATGTCAGTAGGCTTCTAGTCCAACCTTTTGCTCAAGAGAGTTGCTGATCACTACCAGTAGTCTATAGGTGAAGTAGACAAAAACCTATAAAAGAGGTAATTTGCTCCCTATTATCAAAATGCTTAGTACAGTATAATTTTGGCATTGTATCATGTTATATATTTAGAAGTGGTGATACTGGTTTACTTCTTCCAGGATTTTATTAATTTATGCATAAACATACATCGTAGTACTCAATATGTTTCATTTACGTAAGAAATGTGCAAGTGAAAAATGAAGTTCCAATGACAAAGTTTTTGTATATGTTTGATTTGGCATCACTTCATGCTAGTTTGAAAAAAAACAGACCAGGGTGCTAGGGGGAAGATAACGCAACCTTGATGGTTCTTGAATATGAGTGTGTTATGTCCATGGCCATGGCAGGAGCATTGGACTTAAAGGTCCTTTCCGAGTCAAACCATTCTATGATTAGGAAAGAAATAACAACTATTATAGATTTGCTAGGAGACAGAGCAACTATGACCACCTTAGAGACTAAAATTTCACATCTCTGCTACTAGATATCCCAGGACAAGTGCAACGTACAGTCAACTACTTGTTCTTTTGAAAGTTGACAGTTTTTCAGAGAGAATCACTGGGATTCTGCATTTACTATCCTGTGTGTATCATGGTACTAGTCACCAGTTCCTAATTTACCTCATCCAATTGTGGCCTCATTTAGGAAGTCCGTGAGTGCCAAGCCTTCACTGGTTATGAAATTGTGTCTTACACAGACAGATCACTATGTCTGGAAACACAGAGGTAAAATTATGTATGTGTTAATTTTGGGGATTTTCCTAACTATCTGTAGTGTCTTGGTTAATGCTTAATGTCCTCTGTTCTGAGAATAATAAACTGGTTCAACTATTAAAAATATTAGTATTAAACCAGGAAAAAAACCCCACCCAAACCAATATTCCTTCAAGGCCCCAAACTAGAAAGCTGCAAATTGCAGACTGCTTGGTTGTCTTGCACAGCAGTTTTCAGCAGGGGTTCCGAGAAATTGAGAAATTTGCAGTGGCTTTTGTCCTTCAAAGATCTTGGTTTCTGCAATATTTTTGGAATATACAATTTGTCTGTTCTTGTTCATTGGTGCCCAGCTATGCATAGGGAACTATATGGACTATCCAGTTTGCAGGATACAATTCCATACCTTGCCTTCTCCCTGCATAATGTAGAATTGAACTGTAGTAGCTCTCCCTCAGAGAACATGTGTCCATATTCTCAGAAGAGAGATACGGTATGCTAATAATTATTTATTAAATACCAATACATTAAAATGATATGCATGTTTATAACACTGGTTTACTTTTAAGACTAACTTTTGTTAACTACATATATTCTAAGCAGTGTCACATAGAAAATGTGTGATGTTTCAATTATTAAGACATTCCTCACTAATATTCCCAGTACAGTAGAATTAACTTTTTTATAACACTGCATACAGTAGTGACCCTAGAATATACTTTTTGGTTTTGATATATATGTGTTTTATTTTATCTTTATTTTTAAAATTACGTCTTACATTATTATTAAGCCACTCATCTGAAGGAAAAGATAAGCATTCTGGAAGAGGATATCTCATCATATTTACTAAGATAGTATAATTTTGATCTTCGAAAATAATCACTGATTTTTTACAGTGAAGTATGAAATGCCAACCTCAGTGATAACCACCATACAGAATTCTCCATTTTAATTTACATACAGTGTGGAAAAAGCAAACAATGTACTCTAATTTGTTTTTTAAATCAGATCAATTAAATGCCCTTTAAGTGATCTCTGAGGATATTGAGGAGCACAAGAAGTGTGAAAAAGATCTCTTTATAAGAAATTTGCAACCATGGGAAAACTGGTAATATATCTACAGAAAAAAAAAAGTGTACATGTATTTAAATTGGGATTGATTTTGCTCCTGGTTCCTTATTCAGAAGTAATCCCCATATAGCTCTGTGTCTGCTTTTGAATGTTCTTTGGAAAGGGAGGCATTTTGTCCTTTCTGCCTTCTTGCTGTAGTTACTCTTATACCATTGAGCATTGCTGATCACTTTAGTTTGGTTACCATGAAAAGATACATCTTAAAGCTGAGACAAACTAACATGATTCTTCTGCTTGTGTACTATAGTGCTAGTTGTAATACCACCTTAAAGTCTCCTGGCCTGCCCCAGCCCTGCCCTTGCCCCCCCGCCCCCCCCCCCCCCCCCCCCCCAAAAAAAAAAAAACCAAAACAAAACCCAAAAAAAACCCCAACCCCAAACAGAAAACACCAATACCAAACTCTGATGTAGAACTTTGTGTGCAATTGTGGCAGCCCTTTAGTATGTGTGCATACTTTGTATCTGCGTAAGGACATGTGTACTTTTCCTGTTAAATTGTTTTATGCAAAAATAGATTTTAAGTAGTGAAGAAACACTTTCATATGTTATTCTGCATTTCTGAAAATCTCTCCAATGATTTAAAAGACTGGCTCAAACAGGGAGCTACAACCAAAAACCTGTAAGTGACTGTTTGCCAGTTGTCAGTTGTGTTTTCACACAAGTAGCTGCAAGTTTTAAAATGGCTGGGCTTAAAATAATTGTATATGGATAAAGGATGTAGAAAGAAAAGGTTATGCTTAAGAATTTTTGAAGTTTTTAAGCAATGAAGCCTATGAATTTGTTTGCCTTATTGAGAACTGATAGCAACAAGAATTTGTGAAGGTTGAGATTGTAGCTTCCACTACATAAATACTATTCGGCTAGAATTAGCTTCACCCATAAGGAAATCATAAAATGGAGTGGATATGTGCATCACTATTGTTAGTTTTTGCTGATTTAACTCTGATTTTTGTGGGATTTATGCTTTCATGAGTCTAATTGCCATTTTGAAAATATTGCTATATTGCTTAAATAATTACATTTTATAAAGAGAAATGTACCGGTTTCGAGTATGGAACTCAAATATTGCATAGAATTAAAAATATGTATTGTGATCTTTCTAGGGACTTTTAGCAAGGAAATTAAACAGCCCATTACTTATGGTTTTCCTTAAAAGAGTTGTACCAGTTCAACAGTTTGTTCTTACCTTTCTAGGGTTAGCAATTAGTAATATACATTAGTATTTTAACTTTTCTTTTTTTTCTCTCTAGCTGAAGGACACGAAGTCGGCAGATCAAAAAACGACGTTGCTCCATTTTCTTGTTGAAGTGTGTGAAGAAAGCTATCAGGATGTCCTGAATTTTGTTGATGAATTTCAGCATTTAGATAAAGCTAGTAAAGGTTTGTGTAACTATCTAAAACTTCTTATTCTGAGTGTATTCCCATGTCTTTTATATAAGGTGATGCTTTTTTTTACTAACATTATTTTAAAAATAGATATTAATAGTCTGTATCACAGATGGGTAATTTGAGCTGCTGCAAGTGATCTTGAAGGTATTTATTGTTTGGTCCCCTAATGCTTACTATAGGATTTCCTGTTACATTTCTTCTAACGTATCATCTAGAATCATTGTCCAAAATTGATATCTTTTAAAAGTTATTTTCTAGTAATAGATCTTAAACTATTTCTGGCTTTCAATCTTTTATATGGTAAGTGTAGTACAATCACTCAGTGTCTTTTAATTCAGAAATGCAGAAAGGCTGTCATACCATCACTTGATTTTTTAATCACTTTTTGTCCCCTAAACATGAGAACAGTTTTGTCTTCCCTGTGTGGATGTTTTTCATGCAACAGTAGCACTGGAAGTCTGGAAAAATAAAATCCTCTTTTTACTGCTTCGTCATGCAATACAGAATATGGTAAACCTCAGTATAAGCAGCAGTGGTTTTTTTTTCACTTAATTTCTTAGTTAAGAGTGCCTTCTCCATATTTTATCACAGTTTAAGTAATTTAAACTGACTAAGCATGGAGTTAGAAATTGATGCCACCTCAGCACTGTCCTGCTGTTGTAGGAAAAGAAGATTGGATGGGTTGTCTCAGTTAATCATTCTTTAGTTTATGTCAGTTTGCAGAATATCACTGTTTATCAGTATTACTTTGTACAGTGTCACTCATGCCTCAGTCAGCCTCCTTGCCATGAGCTACAGCTTTGCAAAACCTGCTTCTCATAGAGAACTTGAGATAGTGGTCACTCACATAGAGTTCACTTTCTGTTGTCATGGTTCTTACAATTTCCAATTTAGTTTGTGCATTATAACCATTTAGAAGTTCAAATATTTTTGAATAGCTGTCAAATGTTTCAGGCCCTTCATCTGACTGTACTGATAATAGAAGGAGTTTTTGCTGTATATAGATTTAGTATTTCATGTATTATTTTCAGTGTTAACTTTGGATTTTTTTTTTCCCGGTACTAGTACATTATTGGCTGTATTGTGGTTAAATTTTGTGTATCCGCCAGAAAAACTAAAATGTTCCTTATTAGAAACCATTATTTTTAGTGTAGGCAGTCATCCTATATGAAGCTGCTGATTGTCTTCTGGAAAGCTTCTGAGGTATAAAACACTGACCATTCAAATAGTAGCTGGTAAAATAAGTTATTCCATGCTTTCTGTTGTTTCTTAGGTATCTACTGTTGACTAGATGAATCTTTGATGTTGCTCAATATGCTGTAGGATGGAAATCAATGACAATATTTTAAAGTTTATATATGGGATTTACTTCAGTTTAATATGACATATACTTTGCATTTGTGTTTTAGTGTATGAAAAAGGCAAAGGTTTAGTATGTCTTTAACAGATTAGCATATCGGTGTGTATTTTTATATTTGTTTCCCTACCTGCAAAACCCCATTTTGTTTTGAAAGACTCCTCCTGCACTGCAATTTTGGAAAATCTAGTGGATCCCAAAGGCTGCAGCTCATGGGTCTTTTTTACAACCTTTTAGTACTTTTGCAGAAGCATATTGTTACAAAGCAGGTTGATTAAATATGCACCAAGTTTTGCAGAGTAAATTTGTAATGAAGTGGCTATTTTTGCTTGAGCTTAACAAAAAAGATCAGTTCAAAAAAAAAGCTGTGGTTGTGATCAGCCATATCCAACACAATAGACTCACTAGTCTGATGTAACTTACTGATACACTGATGAAGACTGACAAGTTGACTAAGAATGATTTGCATTGAGGCTTCTACAGTGAGCTGGGGAACACAGCAGATAGTACAAGGCACCATTATGACAGCCATGGAGAGTGACAGAGGGGAAGTCATGAAGAATCTTCTATCTTGATGATGATCTGGTCAAATGTACTTCAGAAGAAATACTGGTTGTGTTAGAACAGAGTTTGGGTATTGAGGGCTTAGAGCTTCTCCTCCATTCCAAGATACTGTACTTGGTGCTTAACAAGAATAATCCATCCTGGATTGTATTTACTGGTGGCAGTTCAGACTTTCAGTGAATTTGGAAAACCGCCGGATCCAAAGGTTACCTTTAAGGGTTACAGGCTGCTGATAGTGCACAAAGAAAAAGTCAGTCTGGATTTTTCCTGTCATCTGATAGGAAGGTTCTGTTTACATATGTGCTCCTTTGTTGGTCAAAGTTGTTGGGTGAGGAGATACATCATTCTTTTCTGCTTTTGTATCATACTAATACAATGTTCAATTTTTCTGTGAACCATATAGGTTGTATTTTGTTCCAGTATTTATTTGTTTCTAAATACTTTTTTCTGCCTGTTGTCCTAGCAAAGTTTAGGGGCTTGTAGAGGTGAAGGAATACCATTCCCTTCGTGGTTTCACTGAATCCTGTGCTCTGAAGTAGTTTTGAAAAGTAGTTCCCAAGAATAAATCAATTAAGTTTGCTAAGAATATTTTTTTCCATACCTTTGTTGCAAGCTATTTTTTTTTATTGAGCTGCTTTTTATTTCCTGTCTGCATATTCATTTCTTCAAATACAATAATTTTGCATTTTTTATTTGGTATTATATTGCAAATAAGGTATTATTTGCAAGTGCCCTTTAAATTATAAATCAAAATTAATGTCAGAAAGACATGTAAATGCCATTTGAACAATATTAACTAAGTTGAACACACTATAAAAATGGAACAAAACTAGCATTCACTGGTGGTGTTTTTATCATCATCAAGTGATTGTTGAACCTTCTAACAAGTTTCTTAAAACAAGCTACTTAAAAGATGCTATTTTTAGAATTCTTCCTTGACATAGTTGTCCGTGTATCAGTCAGGCCAGTTGTAGCATACCTTGTATCTTTTTTTATTTTGTACTTGCTCAGTCTTAAAACTTCTCTTTCAAGTTATTTCTGATTGAAAATGGTGAACATCAGAGCATTACAATGTTTAGGAACTCATTTTTTTTAAATCCATTTTAGAAGAAAAATTCTTGCCTCTTTCATTTCATTAAATATTGTCCAGTAATTGTCATATGGTAAGCTGTTAACATAGCTTGCAAGGCATTAAGAGCAGTGACACGGTCTGTTAGTTTTGACGCTAACATGTATTTATTTTATAGTATTTTATAAATGATAAAACATTCACAATATGTAAATTAATTAATTGTATTAGAAATAATAATTATTTTTTAAAATATAACTTTGACAGGCAAGCAGCAAGGGACGTGACCTATGCAATTGCAGTTTATTTCAGGTTATTTAATTTAGTTTTTTTCTGTTATATTAAACTTCTAGTTTCTACTTTTGTAGTACTAGAAGTAAGCTTAATTCACTGTTACAGTACATGAATTAAAGATACCTTTTTGTTTTGAAGTATAACAAATCCTGTTTTTTCAGTACTCTTAGATCAGCAGGAGGAACTCTCATTGCAGCTAATGAGCATACTGATATGACAGTTCCTCAAGATTCGTGTAATTAAAGCTGTCTCTTCTCTTAAATGTAATTACTTTCCTACTTTATCTATTAGTATTCCAGACAAGAAATATTTGGGTAATTTAATACACTTTACTAATTTTTTATTTTATGGTATTCTAAAGATTTATATTGCATTTATCCAGGCCTCTTTTATTTGGTTGACTAATTTACACAGACCTTACAGGTAATGGTATATAGTCTTTCATTCTGCAATAACAATATAAACCTGCATGTTTTCTTTTCTCTAAAAGTCATTAACTCGTCACTTTGCAGGCAACTTGTCCTTTTTCTCATTTTTGAAACTTTTTTCAGATTTTTTCATAGATAAATAACTTCAGGCTTTTTTTTTAAGCTAGGAACCAAATTGTAAATATGAAGTTTAATCTATATTCATTAAAAAGTAGAACACCTCCACCTGCAATATTTGAAAAACATTAGAACAGCATGAAAAAACAGTAATAATATATATATACACACTATAAGCAAACTATATGTCATAAGGAAAGGATATTTTTTTCCCATTACAGAATTTCTAAAAGTTTATGGCCATTTTCTCAATAATATTAAATAACATGCTTTCTGCTATGAATTGCTTGCACTTTTATTTTGTCTTAGGTTGCAAATTCACAGTATGTGTTTTCATGTATTCAGGATTGTTGTGTTTGTTTGGGTGGGGATTTTTGTGCTTTCAGAAAACATTACAAGCTTCACGATTTACTCCGTACTGTTTTATATTCAGTCAGTACCAAAATCAATAGATTGTTCCAGTATCTTGCTGATCATGCAGGTTTCTAAGTTCTTATAGCAGACTCTTAGTGTGGAATGGTAGACCATTCAGAGATTTACTTTGAAATATGTTTGTAACTCACATAGTAAAAATTTATCTTAATTGTTTTGGGTTTTTTAAAGTCCTTTTGTTTTTTAAAGACAAAGTTAATTTTCCAATTTTTTTATATTATGTATGGGATGTTTCTCTGCCTTAAATGATAGTTTTCAAGAATGATGGCTATGAAGAATAACCAGGAGACATGCTACCAACCAGAAGTCTGGTTTTAGAGGTTCATTTTTTTTTATACTGTGTCTGCTACCTGAATTTTATTTTTTATTGGCTTTTCAGAAAGTGTAAAAAGAGTTCTTTGGAGTATTGAAAAAGGAACAGTATCCTTCATTCTCAGATGTTAATTAAATTAATTCAGCTATTAGGTATGTAGCTTCACTTACGATATACAATTTGTCTGTGATTTTGTTAGTTTTTTTATATGTAGATTTATGAGATACAACTGAAAGTAGCTATTCAGAGACTTCCATAAATGGCAGAGAATGTGACAAGTGGGTTATGTTCCAACTTTCTGGTACGCACAGGGCTGTAACTCAAAATCTAGTGGTAACAGTCACAAAATTTCAGGAATCAACATTATAGTGAAAACACAGGATTTATCCTCTGAGTGAAAATCACTTTATTATTTGCACCAATGAGAACTTCTGCTTTCTTTATCTGTGATCCTGTTGGTTGCATATGGAGACTGGACCAAAGGGGAGATATCACATGTACCTTATGCTTTAGGTTATATGGAAAGAAGCTAATGTATACTTTACAAGAGCTATTGAATACTCTTGTAAATTAGTCTAGAGGCAGCTAAACTAAACATTCATTATATTAAGTGGAAAAAAAAAATCTTGAAAGAAATGTAGACTTAATTTCAGGAATTTTATCATAGTAAAGAATTGATTTTATGCCCCATGGAAAACAGCTGTTGAAGTTGGACAAAAGAGAACTAGTGAAATAAATGTTTAAACAGGAATGCAATACTTAATTTTGTAAAGGAACTTGCTCATTTGGGGAACAGTTGTAGCTATTGTGATTTCTAAAGATTTACTGTTACTTCAGTAAAGATTTACTGTTACTAGAAGTAAAAATGTCCTAGTGAAATGAGGTGATGAGGCAAAATTAAGAGCTGTTGTTAGTGGAGGGCTAAAATACCACAATCAGGAAGAGAACTAAAGCATAGGTGTGGGAGTAATAAAGAAGAGAAAAATATCTCACTTAATTACCACAAGTACAAATTAGTTTAGATATTAGATCAACTAACTATGCCTAACTATCAAAAAGAGTAAGATTACAGACTTGCCTTCTTGAGACTTGTTTTCCTTGGTGGAAAAAAGCAACTCTATGATTTAAGGCGGAGTTAGATTGCTTATAATGATGATTATATAAATGTGCTGCTGAAAATAGCAAATACTAAATTTTATGGCTTAAAGAGATTAACAGTAATGGGAATTGAAGTTTTGGGTTGATTTGGCATTCAAACAAGACTCCTATTAACTGTAAAGTAATGGTATTAACCTTAAAATAAATACTGAAGTGTAATGAAGTAATGACAGACAAAGAATTCCATATGCAAAAAGGGTTTTGAGATACCATTGTTTAAAAATAATTTTTTAAAAAAGTATTAAAAGCCATCTTTTTTTCTTGCTTTTTGTTGTCAAGACTGAGAAAACATGTAATGTTTTCAGCAATTAATTTTACAGTCTTATAGAGCACTAAGCAATAGAGGAAGTTATAAATATTTGTCCAATAATGCAGTAGTTGAGAAGACTATTTCAAGCTCTAAATTGTGTGAAAGAGATTCTTATACAAGACTGAAAAAACATGTTGTTTTGTGGCTACTGTTTTTTTAATTTATTTGAAGAGAACTTGTTTTTTAGTCTTTAAAATCTTAGGCTAAAAGTATATATCTATTTACCAGAAATGTACCATTTAAGACATAAAAATGTGCTACTCCAGCATTTAGGATGCCACATCAGAGCATTAAATATTTGCAAAGGGAAATTTGTGAGATAATCTTGGTGGTGTGGTTTAAGTATACTTTTAAATAAGTCTACAGTTTTGTGTTTATTGATCTTTTCTGCACCTCTGTCTATACCTGTAATGGATCAAAAACTTTTGCGCTATTGGGACACAGGTTCAATATCAGCACACTGCAAACTTGGCACTTTCCCATCTAAACAATTTTATAATAATTTGATCTTATTAAAAATAAGTAATTAAACACACCTTGTGCTTTTTTGTTTGAGTGCATTTCACTGCACTAAAAATTTAGATTTTCAGAGCTGATGGAACATATGCAATACTATTAGGTAATTCTTGCAAATCTCATTTCTTCTAACATTTGTAGCTTTAAGTTGTGCACAGTACTGTTATCTGGAAAGTATTTTTAAGATAAGATTTGCAATGAACTACTAAAATGTAAGTGAAACATTCTCTTTCTTTAGGGCATAGAAATATATGCATCTCTTACAAGTATAAGTTAACAAATCAAATATTAAACAAGAGTTTGAGTATTTGCACATTTTTGCCAAAATAACACTTTAATTTCTGATATGATATTGAAGTATGTCAGTAGTCCATGAGAAGTTTGCTTTCTGTATCATGCAGTGATTCTACAGTTAAGTATCATGGCCAATCCCTGGTGCAGTCCTTGAGCCCCCAGTTATTTAAAAATGTGGACAGTTTGATCTGTAGACCCATCAGGATTCAGATAAAGCTGTTTGATATTACTAATTTCATATATATTCAACTGGATATAAATATCTGCGTGTTACTGAGAGATTTCATTGTTGTATAGTGTTTTAAGTGATAGTGAGATTAAGACACAAAATAATACTGCTACTCTGTAGGGTAAAACTGTAGATATCTTCTAAAAGACAAAGGAAAAATATCAAATGGATTATGCAGAAATCAGTTGCAAGAACCTTAAAATGGTGGAAAGGGCAATGAAATAGAAAAGCTGAATACATTGTGAGGGTATAAACCCTTGAAGGTGAGAAAGCTTAATTTTAATGAGTAGGGAAGCGCTGCAAGCACATATACATGTATGTCTAGGCTTGAGTATCTTGCTGCCTATATATCTGTCTTGAGGAGTTAGAGATTGGAGTTGTTATCCCAAATCTGGGTTCTTTACGTGGTGTACAAGAGCAGATTCACAGAGTGTCTTGTTTTTTTCATGTCTACAGAGACATGGGTGCTAGGTGGTAAATCCACGAAGCTAGCACACCTTTTAACCCATAGTAAAATATTTTATAGACTTTGAACAATTGTTTATGTTTAATCAAACTTAATTCTCATTGGTTCTTACTAGCCTTGTATCCATTTAAAGGTAGAGCTTTTTTTTTTTTTTTTTTTTTTCCCCACTGGCCACATTCTGCGGGGAGGGGGCTTTGTTAGTAGGGATCTTTCTTTGCTCCAGGGTGGATCTTTTAGTATGCTAATTAGGATAGTTCACACACAGTTTTCAAATAATTTCCTGTTTAGTCTGGTTAACCATTTGGTCCTCCTTGAGTTTATCTTGTTACCTCTTAGCTTGACATATTTGTGGTTTCTATTCCTTCTCCCATAGACCATGTTTTGTTAACTATAAGGATTAACATCCTCTGTTTTTGAAATTATTTCTTGTTTTTCACTATAGATATTTACATATTTATTTTTTCTAGGGTTTTTTATTTTTTTAAAAAATAAATTATTCTTGTATCACAGTGAGGGATTGTTTAGAAGACTGATAAATCTGGCTGGTTTTAACTTTTATTTTAAATTTTACTAGACTGAAGCTCGTTAATGTTTCATGCTAATGGTTCATTCTTAATCATTATTAATCACTATCACTGTGTATTCAAAGCAGTTAGTTACTAAAAATAACTTAATTATTCCCCATCCCTGGAAGTGTGGAAAGCCAGGCTAGCTGTGGCTTTGAGCAACCTGAACTAGTGGAAGGTGTCCCTGTCCATGGCAGGAGGATTGGAACTAGATGATCTTTAAGGTCCTTTCCAACCCAAACCATTCTGTGATTGTATGAACAGTCATATCCTAAATTAGTTGTTAAGATACAATATGCTGCAGTCCAGTACTTTATTGTCTGCGTCCCCTAGGGTTGAGGTGATGAGGCTCAAGAGCTCTTCAGTGAGGGAAGCCACAAGTGATGTGAGGGTCTTCTTTCTCTTCCCTCCTCCAAACTTATTTTCTTCTTTTATAAGATGGTTCTGTCTCTTGGCAGCTCTCTGTCCACCACTGCAATGTATCACTGTGTACATGCAGCACTGAGGGATATGACTTCTTTTTGCTGGGGCAGGTGTCATAACCTCTTGCTTGGCCATTCTTTCCCCTTGCCTTAGCAGCTGCTTTCTTCCAATAGCAATCCAGTGATGAATAATTGACCATCAGTGAATTGTTCGTTAGGGGGTTTCTGTTTTCAACTTTTTCCCATATTTTCAAGTTCTGAGCTTAGACTATATAGTGTAAAAAGAGATATGTGCTCTCAGGATGCATTTCACCTAGGAGGTTCTCAAAAGAAGTTTATAACAAGTCTAGCAGGCCAGGGCTCTTGTGTAGTAGTGTAGGGCACTGTTAGTATAAGGTCCTAGGCCTATTCCTACTGATGGCGGTAGTATTACTAGCAAACTGGGTATAAAAACACTTATACATTTACCAATTACATGACATTAGTGTGCTCATATTTGAATTCAAAGTAGGAGAAAATTAATTAAATCCTTCTTAGAGAGCTGCTTCTTTCATGTGTGCAACTAGAGCCTGCTTTGACTAGAGGAGGGGAAGTCTGGGAGCTCAAGAGGCAACGGCATTGTCAGAGTTTTGGGGAAAAAGGATTTCAGCAAGAGTATTATATATGCTTGTTACACACACACACACACAAATAAGGGGAAAAAAGGCAAAAATGCCGAAAATGGCTGTAGAAGACAAGAAAAAATGTCATCTTGGGAGAAATAAAGCATAAAGATTGTATTTTCAGTCATCTGTGACACTATGTATATGCAACTAGATCTTATTCCACTGTTAATGGATATTTCGGGCTTTGCTGGTGTTTACAGAAACCTCCTAATACTTTGCCTCTGGAATATTTCTTTGTTAGTGCTCTAAAACCACCTGACAATACAGGGATTTTTTTGGTTGCTTTTGGGGTTGGTGTTTTTTAGGCTGTATTTAGTCATTTAACATCAATTTTAAATGCTTCATTAATAATATGTTGGCAATTAGAGATTTATTTTGTAAAGTTTGTCTATCAGTTCAGTATTAAATTCAAATGGCAAAAGAAATAGTATATTTTCAGATATTTTCAGATATTATTACTATCTGAATAATATTATATTGTCATATAATATTATTGATGAAATTGATGAAAATATTGATGATATTGATGAAAAAACAATATTATATTGTTTTTTGCATCAGCAGCTTGTCATTGTTACACTCTTCCCTAAGAATACAGGGGAAGGAACAGCCCAAGGGAAGTGAAATATTTGTAGTCAAGACAAAGTCTCTCTTGATATGGAGATTGCGACCATCCAAGAAAATTGTCATACAGGGTGGGCAGCATGCAGGATTGCTGAAATATCAGCTGAAATGTCTGTTGCAAAAAGCAGCAGGAAGAGGTCTACAGCAATATAAATGAGAGAGCATACAAGTAGTAGTGCTTTGCTTTGGAGAATTATTTCCAGTATTTAATATAAAACCGGTATAGGCTCAAAACTAGATTAAATATTGCTTTAATTTTAAGAAAGGATAATAATCTGGGGATGGGATAGAGGGGAGAAAAATATCTCTGTAGAAATTTGTTGGGGGAAAAAAAAAAATTATCAGAGTACTGTATTCACATATTGTAAATACCGGTTTCCATTTCTGCATTCTGAGACAACCGAGATATGGAACTAAAAGTTTAGTAAGTACATTTTTTACAAAGTTTTTCTGTGGCTATAGTAATGCTGTGTGATTACGGAATACTTAAGAAACTGAGCAGAAAAGAATGGTTTGGGCTATTACACATCTCTTCATCTGACCTTACTGATAAAAAAATTTATAGAGGAAAGAATAATCAAACATGGCAATGACTGTAGCATAAAATGAAAACAAATTTATTGTTAGTAATCTGCTAGCTTTAATTATATTTTTTTTCGATCCATGGAACTTATTTTGACTTCAGGAAAACATTTGATATTATGTAAAATGGGAGAATATTCATTAGAATAAACAGTGGAGTAAAGTATCATCTGGAAGGAATATGGCAAAAAAATAAAGTTGTGGTATCTCACCAATGAGTGATGTGACAAAGGATTAGACAACTTTGCCAGCTGAGAGGGGGATTGGGTTGTCATCACTGAATGATCCTGAGGAAGCAGAGTAAAAGAAAATAAAATCGATAGTATGAAGTACAAGATCATGCATCTTGGTACTGTGATGAGAGCTATGGTCAAGAAAAAAGGATATTTTATCATAAGATAATCAGATAAGGTATTTTCAGTAGAACTGTGGAAAGACTAATGCAAACATTAAATGGGCTGGTGAATCATCACCTGAAATAGTATGCAGAAAGGTTTTAAAACAGAAGCAGGTGAAGAGGCTTCTGGAGTAATGGTGCTATTAGAAAACCTGAATCAAGAGAGGAAATTTTAAGAACAGAGTTGTTTTAACCATGAAAGGCAGAAGGTGGAGAAATCTAATTATTACCAATAAAAATATCAGGAGCCTTTTCGAAAAGGAGCGTGAGAGTTCAGAGGGTATAAGTGAGAGACTGTTCCGGCACACATGTGTTGTATTCAACAAACAACTTGGGTTTTGTGGGCTCACTGACATTTAAAACCCCAGTCTGACTTCATTTTCAGACTGTCCTATGAGTTGCCTGCTTCAATTTGGCTTGAGTTTATACCTGAATTCTCTCAGGATTAGGGGTCAAAGTTAGGAATATATATATTTTTTTTTTAATCTTCTGCCATTCTTCTATGTCCCTTCAGATTTTATAACATGTTTCCAGATGGGCATGAGGGAAGGTTGGCAGGCGCTTCATGTGATATTTTTGTTGAAGATCTGCTAATATTTACAGATATTATTTTTTTCATATGTTTTCACAAAATTGAACATTGCAAAGACAATAGTACCAAATAATACCATCATGTTGTGAGCTAGCCTCTGCTTGAGACTGTCACCAGAAATATAGTCTTAAAGGAAAATATATTGAGTAGTTGTGCACTGCTGAAATCAAAGGAATGCAGAATTTTTATATTCAGGAACCACTTCAGATCATGACAGAGGGGAAAAAACCCCACCCTTCAGAACAAGATAGAGATGTAAAGGTTCTTGATCAAATATGTAACTGTTCAATGTCAAAGAACTGAAGTAATAGAAATAAAAAATTGGCTTTTCTGGAAGCAAGAATTCAAAAATCTCTTGTATACAACCTGTTGATCAGCTCTAGGCATTGAGTTGGCTTGGGGGTTTTTGGTGGGGTTTTTTTTTTGTTTGGTTTGTTTGTTTACATTGGGGTAAAAAAATGTAGCTGTTAGCTGCTACCCACAAATGATGTAGAGGATTTTTTGGTGGGTTTGGGTTTTCTGGTTTATTTTGTTTTTAAACCTGTGTACTTGCCGAGTCTCATAATTGTGACTTTTTTTAAGTATGTCCCTTTAATTTTATGCTGTGAACTCATTTTATGCAGACTAACTACACTGTGAAGAGTCCTATTGATAGTTCTATTAACTACAAGGTATTATATTCTGTGTTTCTTAGCAGCTTTCTAAGTAAATCAGTGTCTTAAACTTGTGTGTGCTTACCGTCAAAGGCTTCTTATCACAGCAGAAGTATGACTTGATTAAAATCACGTTTGTTTCTGGATCCTGTGAAGACTGAAACACATCTGTAGTCAACATTGTCAACTTCTAATTTTAGCTCTGCTTCCTAAACAAGTCAGTTTCTTAACTACTGAAGCCAGCTGACCTACCTGGTGATGGTTTGGGTTTACCCGTTGCTGAGTGAAAATCTGCCAAATCTAACATCAAACTGGAAAATGGTATTTTTGAGTAAACAGAGGGTTTTAAAAATTGTAATTATAAACCAAGTGATGAGTTATAATGTGAACATAAATTTATATTGTCTTTTCAGAAAAGTTTACTGTCTCCAAGTTGTGTGGTGGTTGGGTTTTTTTGGGTTATATTAACATTTTAACAGGTTGCCATTGATAATTTTATAGTTGCATTAACCTTTCTGCTATGAATGGGATTGTAGTTGCTATGCAACATTTTACTCTGACAGACTTTTATGAGAGAAAGATGTGTTCAGTGTGTGTATCTTTTACATTTTCCGTCACGTAACTACTCAGTGGATAAATCATGGATCCACTCCAGCTCCTAGTGACATCATAGGGCCACCAACTTTCTCCAGGGATTTTTTTAGATTAAGTTTAAGGTAGCTTTACCTTTATAGGTACAGTATATTATGAATTAAATAAATAATGAAAAAGAAGAAAAAACCCAAGTCATTATACTAAAATTCAGAGTATGTTCATATCTATAGATATTGTTCCCACGGAACATACTTAAATGTTATGTTTACTTCATAAACAATCAGGAAATAAGTTTTTACTGATTGCAATAATATAAATCTAAGACAGAATACATGCTAACAGGAGTTATTCTCAGGTGACTCTTACAGTCTTGTTATTTTAGTTGGTTATTTACAGATCAAGTGTTCAACTTCCATGCATTGCTTCAAATGGATGAAAATTATATTTCTCCTTTTCAGATAAGGAAAATTTGCACTTTTTCTACATTTTTCTATCAATCCCTTATGTTTCGTCTATACTCTTCTTTCTCCTAAGTCCCTGTTTTGCTCTGCTGCACCCTCTGAAATGCTTGCACTTCCCTCTAGCTTGGCAAACACTTCCGCTCTGATAAATTCTGTGGTGTGTTTTACCAGACATCGTCTTTCAAACTAGGCGATTGAGTCTTAGGTTTCATGTGTATGTGTTTAATAGCCGCATTTTCTCTATGTTTTCAGGGTCTTATTTTCCTCATGATCTTCCGTACAAATTTTCATATTTTCTGTTTTAACAGGATTAGATTGAAGAAAGCTTTGTTCTTGGAGTAGCTTCAAAACTTGTCCTTTGGTTAATCAGAAAGGAGAGACAGGCATATGTGTATCTCAGGTTATTTCAAACAGACTGTTAATTACAGTGCAAGATCTTAGGCACAGAATACAGTGTTCAAACAGCACACATCTAATCAGGGTAAGGCAACTGCATAAGTGAGGGGAATTGAACATTATTAGAGTGACCCCCTCATCTTGTATTGTAGTTTGTTCAGTGTGCTTTTATTTCAGAATTAAACGTGTAAAATGTATTTTACAAACAAAGGTGTTAACGGAATGAATGTTCTGTATTTTAGTCTCGGCAGAAAACCTGGAGAAGAGCCTGAAGCATATGGAGAGGCAACTCCACCAGCTTGAGAAGGATTTGCAGACTTTTCCAGTTCCTGAAGATAAGCACGATAAGTTTGTAGCAAAAATGTCAATATCCTTTGGAGTATTCTTAAAAAAAAAAAAACAAAACCAGAAGTAATTTAACTGCATTACCTTAAACATTGCATTTCTTTGCATAACTTCTGTCTATGTAGCATTTATTTTTGAAAAAAATTAACTTCCCCCCCCCCCCAAAAAAAAAAAAAACCCCAAACAAAACCAACCACAAACAACAACCCAACAAACAAAAACTAAATACATGTACAGTCCAATTAAAGGATTCATCTGTAGTGGAAAGGATGAGGGGGGAAAATGGTTGATGTCAGGTTTTACACTATGTAGAACGCTAAGTTTCTTTACTTAGAGAAACTTAGAATGGGAACGTTAAGCACTTTAGTGCTAAATGATATTTTTTTTTGTAATGTGTACCATAGAAAAAGATGTCTGTCACCCTGTGTTTGTTTTCTAGTGTATGTATTACCACTGTTAATGTTTTTGTACATGCAACCACAGAACTAAAAACCTTCTTTTAATTCAGAGATTATGTTCATAGTATGTGAAAACTAATTTCTGGTCTTATTTTTGCCAGAATTCCTTTTCTCACTATTTATTCCAAATCCTACAGACAACTTCACTGCCTGTCTCTCTCATAAGAAAGCCTTGTCACACGAGGGTACTCAATTAAAGCAGAAAAACACATTCTTTCGCTTAAACCTCCCTACCAGATGATAGTTGTATATACTTGGCGCCGAGACTAATCTAGAAGCAGAAATATCAGCAGAGACAGGTTGAAATTTCCTCTGTAGTCATGGTTAGATTATCACCTAGTTGGTACAAAGGCAGGGGGACTCAGGAGACAATCTTCATGATTAACTTCATGCTATTAAAGAGATGGCAAGTCGACCCTGAGGTCAAGTGGATATACCTGGTTCTTGCTGCATTAGGGCCAGTTCCATCTTCAGTAGACAGCTGCAACCAGAGTGTTTACAACTTAGCTTTAGGCCTTTTTTGGATAATGTGGGTTAGCTGTAACCTTTCAGTGTTGCTACAAAATTTTTGTGAGGTCAGGTATTTTGTTGGTGAGGTTGTTCTGTTTGTTGTTGCCGACTTTTTTCTCCAGCTAAATGTGGTTTTGAGAGATATGTTGCAGCCCACCAGCATGGTGTCTCTATAGCACAAAACATAAGTTTTGTCTCCAAATAAGACAATAGCATAACAGGAGAACTAGGAGAGGGGTCCTGAAGACAAGAGATAAAGTATTGCTAGGAAGTTAAGAGGAAAATATATCCATAATAACTTTCTCAGAAATATTGTTAGGAAATATTGTAAGTCTGTGCTTGGTTTAAAAAAAAAATGATGTGTAGTCTAGGAAGTTAGGACTGGGAAGCACTTATTAAGAAATCTAACCTATGAAAAAGGGCAGACTCTTCTTAATCTAATCTGTTAGAATAGAATAGACTTTCAGTCAGAAGGGACTTACAATGATCACCTAATCCAAAATAGTCATTATGATGGCACTTAAAATGCCTATAACCTTTTGCATTTTTAAGCTAAGGACTAGAGTTTGGAGTAACAGATAATTTAGTTTACAGCTTTCTTTGGAGATATGGTTATAAAACTTCGATATATTTAAAGTAGTTATGAAAGAAATTAGCAAAATTCAGTTGAGAATGAGTGAAGAATACCCTGAAAAAATTAGTCTCACTTAAGAAGGAAAGCACAGGAAAAGTAAGTTGAGGAATAAATATGTACTTCTTAGCTCATATCAAACATCTAAAATAAAAAAAAAAATGTTTATGTAGGATGCCTCATTTCTCTTTGTGTTACTGACATATTGGGCATTTCTGAAACTTGATGGCAGGAAGTGAATGGAATACTGGGATATAAGGTTATAAATTGTATTTAAGACAGAATAAGTCACAGTTGTAGAGAAATAGTGTGAAAAATTAAAATACAATAAAAGTGAGGTAGGGTAAATAGGTGGACCTTGTCAAGTCTCATATATGAAAAGCATTAGAGCAGTTTACTGGTTGCTTAAAAAGGATAATAATCATCTTAGGAAATGCAAAGGAGGATCTACATGTTGTCTTTTTCAAGCATCTCAAAAGCTGTAATCCTGCCAGAGAAAATGTAGATTGTCAGTGTATGTCAGGAAGATAAGCCATAGCCATAAAGCTAACTTTGTTTTTTGCTTTAGTTTCCTCTAAAGGAGAAATTTGTTTGCCCGCATTGTGCAGCATTTTGAATGGAAGGATGATCTCAAATGAAGGAGTCAGTAGAAGTTTTTTTTAAAGGAAAATATGAAATAAATATCAATAAATCCCGAGGAGTAAGCAGTGGTCACAAAAGACTTGAAAATATTTTAAAATTAACTCAAATATAAACCTATTGGACTACAGATTCTTATACTAAGTTAGCCCAAGACACCAGAGGAACTAAAACTGAAAGGAAGCATCTGAGTGTTCTGAAAGGTCTGCAAGGAGCATCCGCAAGTCAAACTTCTCTGCCAGGAAAACTGATGAAGGCTAAATAAACACAGGACCAACATGTATATGTATGAGAGAAAATGTGGTGGGGAGAGTCAGCATGGGTTTTTTAAAGAGAATTCACTTCTTGCAAATCTATTACAGTGTGCAGATAAAGGTAGGACAGTAAAGCATAACTGAATTTCCATGCACCTTTCAACAAGGTGTTTTACAAAGACTTCCAAGGAAAGAAACTTCTTGGGTCAAAAGTGGAATGATTATTCTTTCTGGATTAATATAAAAAAAACCACAAACCCACAACCCGAACCAAAAACCTCATGTTGGAAGGGAGATACTGGCAGGTGCTGACAAAGGAGTAAGTGAACCTCAATGATTATAGAGTAATAGATCTGGAGAAAAAAACTTTATATTAGAACAATTGAGAATAATTTCAGTTAAAAGCAAGCAGAAAACATAAGTAAGTTGCTATAAAAATCAGCAATACTTGTATCTTGAGTGCTTCCATCACCCCATCTCAAAAAGTATGCTGTATACCTACTGATGTGGCAGAGAACAGTAACAATGATCAGCAGTAGGCAATAGTTTCTGCATAAGGGATATTTTGATAGATTAGGTCTCTGAAGGTGGAAAATCAAAAAACTTAGGAAAATACACTAAAAATACATGTAATTTTGTATGCCATATAGGAAGCAAGTTAGGAACATAGTCACTGTGTCTTATAAATAACCAGGGTTCATCCTGTGTAACTGTCCAGCAGGTTAAAATATACTGACAGAAATGTTTTCTTCACAACAGACAAACTGTAGCATTTACTTTTAGGATGTTGTAGAGGCTGAAAATTAAATTAATTTCATATAAGGCTTAGATAATTAGCTAAAGATGGTACACCTGGAGCTATTAAACACAGTAGTCCAGAGGTACCTCAGAAAAATCACTAAGGTGCAGACTGTTAGAAACTGAATACTACTACATTAGTTGAATTATTGTGCTATACTTGCCAATTTCCTTCTTTTTTTCCCTAATCATTGGGTATTGACTGCTGTCAGAAACAGGCTAGATAAATATTTGGTCTAATCAGAATAAATCAGTACAGTTAAATCCAACCATACTACATATTTCATTCTATTAGACTATTCAAATACAATATTTTGAACAGTAAATATTATGAACAGGAATAGTTTGCCCTCACTTACTACCTGTCCCAGCAGACAGGCAGTAGTTTCAATATGGTAAAGTTACATATGGCTTCTAGTAATGTCTACAAAAACACTAATTAAAGAAGCCCACTTTTAGAAAAAACAGGAACTTCAATAAATTACAAAGCAAAAAAGGTTTGATGTAAAGGTTAGATAATCCTGCACAGCGTGAAGAATCCTGGACCTGTCTTTACTTTTATTCCTATGACAAGGAAAGCTGAATGATGCTGATGTCTTGAAAAGCATTCAACTCATAAAAAGAAACCAGCAGGAAATCTGAAAAAGGAAGGATGGTGCTTTGTTGGAAATAATTTTTCATCCTGAGTACAATTAGGCTCCATGGACAAGCAGGCTATTACATCCTGTCGCTAAATATCACAACCCAAAGGCCCCTAATGAACTGATTAGCATTCTTGTTTCTTTAGGAAGTCAGATATATGCACAGTTGGTGCACTCTTTTATTGACAAAGTCTATAATTATGAATATTTCTCCTATATATTAGATTGTGCTAGTGTGTCAGTCATCTTATGTATGCTAGATGAAAAGAAATTATAGTTATTATTGCAGTTCTGCTTCCTTTAATTAGGAAAGTTGAAGAATGTTGAATTTATATTGATCTAGAATATTAAATCCATTCAGTGAAATGTTCAATAAAAAGCACAGTGAACAAAATACACTTGTACATTCAAAACAAAAATCTAGTGGGTTTATGGAGAGTATTTAAATTGCATATTAAAAGCTTAATTAAGTAATTTAGTCAGCGTACTCTTTATCAGTCCAGCTCACATCTTATGGTTTTCTAAGTAGCAGCTGAGAAACTCTTGACAAGTTTCAGCCTACCACTGAATGTAGTGTTGATGGTGAGTTTTACAAAAGCTTATGGAGCCAATATTTGAGAGACAATGAGTTGTTGACCATCTCTTGGCTCGGGACAGAGTCCTTACTTTTTGATTAGTTCTTTATTCCTCTTTGTTTTTAAGTTGATTCGTTGACATTACAAAAAGAAAAGGAAGGGCCAGCACTTACCCAAGTCAGAGCCTGATTCAAGTGAGGTAGAAGAAACCCATTTCAATTGTAAGGAAGATATTACATGCTGCCTCCTAAACTGTCAGTTACTTAAGTGGCCTCATAGTTTGAGCTTCCTTCTGTGCAACATAAATAAGCTGAAGTCTGTAAGTCCTTGTATCCTACGGACTTCGGAAGATTACAGGACCTAGCTCGTTAAGTGAAAAAAGTTTGTATGTTGCTCTTTGGGAGTGCGTCAAGGTGTTGGCTGTGTGGATAGGTAATGAGATAGGGCTTTGGCACAGTGTAAATTTAATTTAAGTTTCTAATTCCTTTATACAGGTCTTTAGTAACTGATCTGAACTTCAGGCATACAGTTCCAGCTAGCATTGGTTTTGCTGGAATGAGCAAAACACTGGATGAACAATAGAAGTACATGTCAGGGTTTTTTAGCATTATAATATAGAGATGTGCAGGAGTGGGTGAATCAAGGAAAAGGTATTATTTGACAAATAATCTTCAGAAGGTACTAATTTAAAAATCTAAACGTTTCTGTGTGTTTCATGAACTATTATATTCAGATATGGAATTTTACTGTGAACCTTGCTCTATGTATATAAAAGTATGTCTCTGACATGTATTTTTCAGACAATTGCAACTATTTTCCCCAAGAACTTGATGTGAGAAATCCTTAAGAGAGCCCTGCAACATTCACACCTCCTGACTAGCAAATCATTATTTGAAATGCTGGTTTGAAGTGACCTCAAAGTCTTTTTGTACTAGTCTTCAAAAAATTTCCCGAAATTTTACGGAGACTGTGCTAGCTAGTGTAGTGGCAGTCTCAGTTCAGTTTCGAAGTTTCTGCTAAAATACTTGCTGCATCTATGCCCAGTGTTAATCTTTTGTTCTTATACAAAGGAATATTCCTTTTTCAGTTGTCTACACTTAATACACAGATTAGTTTGTTAAAAAATCAGAAGCAGTGAATATGAGATCTTTTAAGGAAATGTTTGGTACAGGTTAACATCGTTCATGATCTGTTCTAGGGTAACAGCTGCTTTTACTTGGCTTGATACTCTGCACTATATTAGTATTTTATATACCACAATATATTAAAATCGGTATAAACTTCAGACAAGCAACCCGCTATGAGAAGAGCTGCCAAGAATATGCAAAACCAAACACAGAGCAGTTAGAAATTTTGCCACAGATACATTCGTCTCAGCCCTGCATTGCTTTCTTGTTCCATTAATGAGCAGAATGATGATCTGTAGTCCTGTGGGTCCAAACAGGCAGTCCATGAAGTGAAGCTGCCTCAGAAAAAGTTAACAAATACCTAACTTCATGATTTCCTTTTCTTTCCACCTGTGTTGCAGCTCTGCTGTACTTCTGTCTTCATTCATCCAAAGCCAATGAATTGTGTAGCTGATAATGCATATATATCAACCTGTTCATAGTAATTACAGTTGGGATTGCTGTACTCCATAGTATTCCCTGTTGTCTCCACTTTAGCTGGTGCTGGCTAACAAAAGCCATGTTTAAGTAAAAAAGGAATTGGACTTATTAAAAATACCTAAATTGAAGCACAGTCTCAGCAGAATGCCAAGAGCTTAGGGTATCCCATAATGCACCAGATGGAAAATAAAAATCTCAGGATTCATCGTGCCTGGCATTCAAATACTGGATACTAAAACATTATTCAGAGTGCTGTATTTGGGGTTTAAAATTGTGCATGATTATTTTCAAGGGGAGTCAGTTTTAACAGCGTAAACTAAGCAATTTGTATGGACTCTTAAGATAGCTGTAACTTTAACTATGTCTTGCAGAATACCACAGAATTTTTGTCTCTCTCGCCTCCCTACCTCGCAAGTTTCCTTTTCAAGATATACTGTGGCATATCATTCATTTACAGGATTAAGTATACATCTTATTGATAATTTTAACTTTTTTTTTAAAGTTTTTTTCTTCCTAGAAAACTGATAAAAGTTACTGAATGTATGGCATTTATGTGACAACAAAACAAATTTATCTAATTTTCCTTCACCTTTCCACTCTGTGGAAATAAACAGCCTCATAACTGCAAAAAGCAGTGTTGTTTTCCCTAAGTTTTGTTACTGATTTAAGAATCACAAATAATAAGTATCCTAAATTGTAGGATCGAAAATAAACAGGATATAGAAATGCTTGCTTGTAGTTTCACTCAGCATTAATTTTACTGTTTTCCTTTATTACAGTTGTTAGTTGTTTCAGTTTGTTTGGGTTATTTTTGAATTGCTGACATTTCTTTTGATGGTTCCAACTTTTGTGTTTTCATGTCTTGTTTCTTAGAATCTTTTTTTTAAGTATTTAATATTTGGTCAACTGTTACATACTGAGCTCTCATCAACTTTCCTTGGTGTCCCACCAATAACTTATTAACATCCTTAATAATTTTAAAGGAACTCAATTCTGAGGAGTAGTTTCCTCTGATTGTTGTGCCTCTTGGGAGCTAAGTGAAGGAGAGAGATTCAAATAGATATGGAAGAAAAAGTGGGCCAGCAACATCAATTCCCTTTGAGCTGTTGCTAGCCAGTCAGCACAGGCAGTCTGAAGCTGCTTCATCATGTGAAGTCATGGGAAGAAACTCATACTGGACAAGGAGCCTTGTCAGAGAAGGTCTGAAATCAAGTGGCTGGGGGGTGATAGAAGATGTATCGTTTAAAATCATCAAAATCTAGGGATTTGTTAGTGCTTTTCTACAAGACTGTCATAGTGGAGACTGTTGTGCCCTTACAGACCAAGTAAATAGCCATCATAGTGACTAATTTGAATGTTGTGAAAGTACATTATTTCTCCTTTCCTGTATGTGTCTGAGAACATTATTGTTTGACTTTCTGGCATGGATTCTAAAACACAAAAAGAAAACAATTAACTGCTTGCTTGGCATTTTAAAAGCAACCTTAACAAACCCAGAAGGTAATGGTGAAATTCAAATGGCATTCAGCCTCTAAACAAAACTAAAAGAAGAGTGCATCATAAAAAACCTGGAGTGAAAGCTGTCAGTCAGCAGTAAATTGTTATTGTGTATTTGAAATATTTGAAACAGCATGGTGGACAAAAATTCTATTTGTCAAGTTTTTAATGCACTTGTTTAAAAAATCTGTGCTTCATAAAATAAAGTGACCATGGAGCGTGTATCTGTCATATAAAGTATACAGATACAGTAAATCCTCTTTTGCAGCAGTTGGGGTGGGCAATTGGGAGTAAAGGCAAAATTGCTGTTTCTTGTCTTTTGTAGTCTTTCCTGCGGCAGGAGAATAACGAAACATAAATATTTGTTTAGCTACCATTCCATTAAAGTAAGCATTTTATGAAGTTGTCCTACATAAGAAAGTGACCACACACAGTATTGCTTCTTTGAGCTTCTTTGACAAACTATTATCAGAAGTCTTGAATAAACATGGGGGGGGGGGGGTATTTGATTTATGTTATGCAGTATTACGGTGCTGTTTATAAATTGTCTCTCTCTTGTTCTAGTTCTATTGTTTTCACCTCTAATTTACTTAACTGCTATTGACATTGCAGATAGCCTTAGAAAAAGCATAAATACCAGGTGCAGCCACCAGTAACAGAAATGAATGCATTGCTATTGCTACAACAGCATTTTGAACAAAAGCTGTTAAGATGAAGTTTTTAATATTTAATAGTTTTTACTTTTAATACTCGTGTTTATCAGTGTTTCTATTTGTACTCTAATTTCATAGGAGCTATACTATTTCTTGATATTTTAAAGTATTCAAGCTAGTTATTGGTATCTGTACCTAAATTCCATGTAAATTGTAATTTATATACCTAAAACTTTAGCCTCAGTAAGGAGACAGTGATACTAAATAAACTATAAAGGTGCTTGAAGTTAGATTAGTCCCATCCATTTCATTTCATACGAAATTATATGGTAATGGAATAATCTTTAAAATTAAAGTGGTTGAGAAAATTTGATGAAAGCACTCTGATTTATTCATAAATCTGATATACACAGTAAATACTAGGAAGCATATATGACATGGAAGGAATTCTTTTGATACTTCATTTGATGCAGATGAAAAGTGTGTATGAAATACAGATCAATGTGTAGTAAAAACTGTGGGTTTAACTGGATTCACTGAGTATTCTTGCAGCCTTAACAGCAGTGTACAGCTTTCTAGTTCATGCCAAAGAAGATTTTCAGAAACTTTCACGGATGCATGAGAACATGGAAAAACTCTATCAGAATGTCATGGGATATTATGCCATTGATCTGAAGAAAGTTTCGGTGGAGGAGTTTTTAACTGACTTAAACAACTTTAGGACAATGTTCATGGTACAATCTGTTTATTTTATGCCTAATGTTTGTTAGGAATTATTTTTGTAATCTTTCAGTTATTGAACAAACTAAAAATAATTTTATTCCTCCTAAAATGGTATCTGATACTCGCATCAGAAATGTTACTTTACACATCCTAAATTCTTAGGATATCGTAAGGGTAATGGACTTTTTAATTATTATTTGTGGATTATTTCTTTCTGAAAGAATTGGAAATTCCTAATAACAATGAATGTGATTTAAAACTGAACCTTTTAAATGCATGTATAATCTGAAGGGGGAAAACCTAAAACTCTACCTTTTTTAAATATAGCTGCATTTTCTGTTTAAAGGATGCTTGTTACTTACATACGTAATACATATTCTTACTATTATTCTGTGTTTATAAGGCATGCTCATTCCATGCAAAATCCAGACTCAATATTTTATTTTGTTTAATTTGTCATTTATCTGCACCACTTGATCAGTGTCGAGGTTTGTGTCTGCTATGGAAACTCAAAGCTCCTTTTCCTGGCTTAAAAAAATTGCATATTTTCCTTAAACTTGGTCAGTTTCAAAGGACCTTTACTTTTGTGACTATAGATTGTCTATGATTTTAGGTTTTATGCATTTTAAATGATTACTTTCTCCTTTTCCCTTTAAAAAGGATGTTCTTTGGAGGGAGGGACTAAGAAATATTATTTTATTATTATTTTAAGTATTTGAATTATATTTGAGAAACAGACATTAGGTTGATCCAGGTTATTGTTG
This sequence comes from Falco rusticolus, assembly GCF_015220075.1. NCBI lineage: Eukaryota > Metazoa > Chordata > Aves > Falconiformes > Falconidae > Falco > Falco rusticolus. The sequence continues at coordinate 37,308,725 of NC_051188.1, read as the reverse complement.
TGTAGCTCCTTTAGTATAGGGCTCAGAACATAGTTGTAACCATAATTCAGACTCACTGTTAGTTAGCAGAGCTTTGCCTTAGAGTCATCTGTGATACAGGTGTGGAGGTTAGCCCTGTCCTTGTGTCACAGGGCAGCATCTGCATTATGTATACAAATGTTTGCACATACTAGCTCATCATAAAAGCTTGAACTATTTTGGAAAGCTAGTTTTATTTTTCTTTAAGTTATTTTTAGAGTCCATTTTCATTATGCTTACAAGTTTCAGTAATGAGTTTTTTTTGTTGTCTTGTTTGATTTTACCAAAATGTGATTTAAGAATCTTTAACAAAAGAATTTTCTGAAAGGGAAGGTAGAGATGTCTCACCAGGGTGTTTCTTTATATATTTGGAGTTGATTATATATGACTATAAACAGTCTTCTTCGCAAATTTCAAGATAATCAGATGTTCTCCAAAATATTGCAGGTTCTTTTACCATTGTCAGTGTAGTTCTTCTGGAAAAAGAATGATTAACTTCATGATATACTTCATAATACATACTAAAAACTTGTGCATCCCTCAGTTTAAAATAACTGAAGAACTTCAGGAAAGCTGATGGCTATATAAGTTCAAAATACTTTTATAGAGCTCTTATTTAGGATTAGTAGGGGGTTCTGTCTTGGTGACTTGTAACTAGGCAGAGAGAGGTGTTTGATTTTGTGTGGAGGTTGTCGTGGGTTTTGGTTGCTTTTTTAAGCTTTCTTAGCAAAAATAGTTTTTTCTTTTGGATTCTCAACACTAGGCTAGTAAGCAACTCTTTTTCAATGAAGAAATGGAAGAATAAAAAGGCAGATCCCTAACTGCGTATGAATTTATTTGTTTGGCTAATTTGGAAAGGTGACTCACGTCACGTCTGGCTACCTATGATTGCATAGCTTAATGTACTGGCTATGCTTCTGCAGGAATGTTATCTGAGCATCAGTTTTGTGGCAAAATCTGAAGCAGTGATCCAACTCATGCCTATTGATCTGTAGAATGATTCAGTTTGTAATTTTACTATCTACTCCTTATTGCAGCCTCATTACAAAACACTTATTTAAGTTGCTTGAATGTTTCCCAGTCTTGTTTGGTTTTGCTTGGTTGGCTGGGTTTTTTTAATGATTTCAGACATGTCTGAGGGTGTAAAAGGGCAAAATACTTCTTTTGTAAATATTGAGGAAGGGTTTGAAATTCCTATGTCCATCTATTTTGAGGAAAGGACTTAAAATAGAACTCATATTTAGCAAACATACTGGAACATGTAAAGATTACTAAGCCTCTGCTATTTTAGAATTTAACAGTTAAAAACTTAGAAGGCACAGTCTTCAGTCAGAATAATACTGCTTGGCAAGTTACGTATGCCAGATTTTTCAACATGGACATTGATTATGTTTTCCTAACTTGACCAGTACCTAATATGAAACTCAGGAGTCTAATTTCAAAATTGCTAAATTTTATGAAATAGTTGTATTACATTAATTTCTGATATCTAAACCACAACTCCCATCCCTCAATTCTTATGTTCATTTTGAATTGGAGACTCAAAGAAGTGGTTGTGCTTTACCTTAATTTCACCATTTTTTTTTTTTGTGTGTGTGAAAAATTAGCACTGATAATAACCCCTGCTTCACAGCGATGTTATAAAGATAGATTAATTAATGCTTTGAAACCGTTAGATATTATTGATGAGCATGATAGAAGAAACCTTGAGGAAAATTAGTAATTCTGTTTTGCAGAGCACAGTTTGAAGGCTATATGCAAAAGTTGTGTAGTTCAGGCATGAAACCCCTTATCATTCAATGACGCTAAACAATATGTTAAGTAGCTGCTCAGTTTTGAGACTGTTGAGAAGATTTTTGAGGTGCCTACTGACATAGGATGAAGAAATTGTAGTATTTCCTCTTCTGGTGTTTGGCTAATGGTTAGAGTTTTCCCACAGTTGTGGAGAGGGAATGAAGAGGCCTTGAGTCAACAATTTCTGTGTCCAGGAGAGTACGCTAATCACAGGGCTATAGAAACGCCTTGCTCCCATCAGCCCCAGGTTGCTCTGCAGCGGAAACATGACTTAAAGAACCAGAAGAAGAGCAACCAAGTAAAAGTTTGTTCCCTTGACTCTAGAGTATTTTTCTTTTATGTTCAGCATATACTTAAATAAAAATCAGAAATGATCCTGGAAAGCACAAGAGAGAACCTAAGAATGCCTCCATCTCAGAAATTCTAGGCCTTGACATGGTATGCAAAAAGTTTCTATTCTGGTAATTCTGGAAGTTAACTTTGTACACTGTACCATATGGTGAACATAATGCTGCTCATATGTAGCAGATGTGGTCGGACCATGTTGAACTTTTTAGGCCTTTTGAGCAAGGAAGTGTGAAGACATTTAATCACTGAAATGCAAACAATGTGAGAGACAAGTATGTGTTTGTCTCAGTCAAGTCTGTGAGAATTCTTGCAGAACTTTAGACACCTATGTTTTCTATTCTGTTCGGCTCTAGGGTATAGACCTCTAAATATTGTCATCTGTATGTGAGCTTGGGTGTCTAATCTTGTGTTCTAGTCAAGGGAGATGCATACTTAATAGAGTCAGTGGAATTTGGTGAGTTGTCTACCTGATGTCTCAAAGGACACAACAACAGGAGTGCCTGGTATCCTAGAGAGGTGTCTGGAACAGTATCCAAGACATTATCAGCCTGAAATTTTAAGTTATGACACAGAACTTACGGTAGACCTGCATACTGCTAGAGAAAGGCTGGAGGCAAGGTGTGATACTCCAGAGCATCCACTCTGCACTGAATATGAAGGTGTGAGCTACTAAATCAAGCCCAGTTGATCAGTGTGATTAGAAAGGAATAGAAGCCTACAATTGGATGACTGCAATCTGAGGCTGAGTTCTACTGGTATTATTTTTTGGGGAAAATTACACGCAAAGTAGAAATTTCCTTGGTCACTCTGTTAAGAAAGTGTAATTTGTGCCGAAATTGTACTTGTGCTCAAGTCCCATTTCAGTTTTGTCCAGCAGTTTGTTTTACAGAATGCCCAGTATGAAAATCAGCAAATAATTTGTTAAAATTAATTCAATCCAGAATTTTAGCATTTTGTAGTAGGCTTCCGCTCTCTTCCCCCTGTATCAAGCAAATTGACAGAGATAACCGTGGAAGACACTGTGCAATTATAGTTTTGCTTTGTTTAAAAAATCCACTCTGTTATCTTTTTTCATTATTGAAAGTTTATTCTTCAGTTATCAAAGACAGGTATTTTCTCACAAGATTCATGTGATTTCCACACCCACCCCACCTCACCTTTTCCTTTGGTCAGTATCTATTGCAGTGACGCTACAGGCAGTGCCCGTGCAAATATTGCTGTAATCCACATTAGTCTGTGCTTTATAGCACTCTTCAGTCCATTTTTACATATGTTGGGGGTTTTTTTTCTGAATGCAGGCTAGACATTTTCCTGCTAAAAGCAACATGAGACATTAATTATCTGTGCAAACATGCAGCCTCTGCCTCAGGCTTGTGAAGATGATGTTAGCCATTTTGTAGGAGGGGACACTTTGAACTAATGTGAAAGATGGGATTTTGTTTCTAAGTGCATTCTGAAAAGAGAAACTTCCTGTGGTGAAGAATAGGTGCATGGCACTTCACATTTAATGCAAGCTGCACTAGAGCACTGAGAATTTATCAGTGTACATAGCTAACACTAAAATAATAAAAAGGTAATCCTAAAATAGCTTAGTTAAAAAAAAAATAATGGAATGTAACAGGTTTTTTGCGTAATGTCTGAATATGCAAAATAATGATTTAAAAACTCTGAAACTCATAGTTATATTTTGGCTTCATTGGAAGCTTTGGAGTGTATAGTTTGTTTTGAATTATAAATATGTTGTACAGGTATTAACCAGAAGACAAGAATTTATAAACACAGTGAATTAGTGCATATGTAGATAAGAATAAGAAAACTTCACAGTGAAGTCACCCGAGCATTGTTTTGCTTGGTGCGGTGGCAGGATAAGAAAGAATAAATGCTGAAAGTCTTCTAGAAATAAAAATAATAATAATATAATTATAATTTTGAAAAAAAAAACCCAAAACAACCCACCAGGTGGTTTAGATAATTTGAGTTCTTCCTACGTTAATATGCGTATTTTTTGCTGAATTTGTAATCCCCATTTGGGGGCAATTAGTATGCTTTTAATGTATTAACTCTGAATTTGCTTACTCTTCTGAAGAAAAAATACTAAATATGAAATGTAAAATATTTGTGTAGCTTGGTAAATTAAGGTTAGTTAGGAGATGTGATTTTAAAGCTTTTTTCTTTGTTTTTAAGGTTCAGCTTTGTTTTTGCTAAGACTTCAGTTTTAATGGAACTATTACTTTTTTCATAGCAAGCAGTAAAGGAGAATATGAGAAGAAGGGAAGCAGAAGAAAAACAGAGGCGTGCTAAAATAGCTAAGGAGAAAGCAGAAAAAGAAAAACAAGAGAGGCAACAAAAGAAAAAGCGCTTGTTAGAAATGAAAACAGGTAAGTAATGTAGAAGACACATTTTACTTAGGTTTTTACTGGAAAGAGTGCTGCTATTTTTTCATTATCTGAATGTTCTATGAGAAAAGGCAGAATAAATGAATGGTTTTCACTAATTAAAGTTTACAGAAAAGAGGTTCTTAAATTTTGTTTTGTTAATAAGCTTCTCTAATTACCTGTTTTCTGCAAGCTATTTTAGAACTTGTAATGCTGCTTTGTATTTTTCCATTAGAATATATTAAAACTTATATGACCAAGTATAAGTTCAGTTATGCTCAAACCCCCTTACCTTACCTGAGAACAGAGATTTTTCCAAATCACAAAGCCATTTTCTTTCTTTTAACTAAGGTTACGTATTCATTTTTGCTTTTCTGTGAGATTAAGCCCTTCCTGAAGTACTCTGGATTTTTGTTTGAGTACATCAGTTATTATTTCAATTGAAACACCTTAAAAGAAACCTCAGCCATGCATTTTAAAGTTACTCATTTATGCTGTGTTGTCTTTTGTACCAAAAGAGACAGCAAACATGCTGAGTTCTCTGTAACTAAAAAAGATGTCTGATGATCCTCTATACTTCTACATTTTATCCCAGACTGAGATTCTGGAATCCTTCCAAATGATATGTGACTTACTGTATAAATTATTGTGAGCTACTCTCATTTATTTATTTTTTCTGAGCAGATCTTGTTAAACAGGTCCCCACTCAAACACTGATGGGCACCTTTGGCATTAATGATCATCTGTCTCTTCCACATTTCACTAATAGCCAGTATAGGTTGTTTAGTTTCAGAGGTTCTTCAGACCAAAAGTCTTTGTTTTATTTTCATAAGAGCATCCATGTGTTGAGGTGTGAGACTAAAGCACCACTCTTAAGAAACCAGGCAGCTTCCCTCTGAACACAGAATTTCTAATTCTTCAGAAATAAATTCAAGATCCAATCAGAAAACTACTAATGACAATCTTTATAAAGCTCATGAAAGACAGAGAAGGCTGCAGAAGACTAGGAAAGGGTAAAACTGGTACCTGTATTCATGCATGGTTGGAAGTGTTTCAAAAGGGATTAGATGTTCTTCTCTCAGGCATGTTGTATGTACGACCAATAGTGCTTTGGATGGACAACTGGTAGTCTTTCAGGGAAAATTAAAGCTCCTCTCAAGTCCTATTCTTTATGATCATGTTCAGGCATTCCAGAATACAGGTTAAGGGCTTCTAAGTCATATACCCACATGTGTATGTAGGCTTCTGGTATGATAGTTTAACCTACTGCTTCAGTTCATATAGTGGGGAACTGTGATCAGCTAGGTGATTGAGTAAATAGCTGCTTTGTCCCTTAGTAGCTTAGGTTTTTATTACATGGTGTAAGTGTATGGAAGGACATTTCTTGCTCTTGTTAGCAGCCACTTAAGGTTCAGTCTGGAATTACTGATCTAAACAACAGCAGATGGGAAAAAATGGTGTTAGGATCACCTGAAGCTATAAATATCTGGAGTGTCTGGTATTCACTAAATTGGCCACTGATGAGTTATTTTTCGTTATGGGGAGCCTCCTTATAAGGTTTCTTGTGCTTGTTTGCGACATCATTTTAAAAGTCTATTAGAAAACCCAAATTCTGGAAGTGGAAAGCACCTTTGGTGGATTTGTTTTGTCAGGAAGGACAGCAACAACTATATGAAAAGTGGGGGTTGTTTGTTTTTTTATTTTATTTTGGCAGACTTCTCAAAACTGTATTTACTACTTGAAGAGGCATAATGTGGCTCTGAATCTGATGGAAGAGTAACATAAGCATTCAAAAATTATTTTTTCCTTTTTTCCCTAGCTTTGTCTAGTTCATTGAAAGGCTGTCAGTTATTTTCAATTGACAAAATAATTATCAATCAATTAGTTTGATCTATCACAGTGTAAAGAATTATGTTCACTGTGATAACACCAGCTAAATTTATTGTAATGTAATTGAGAACTCCATCATTGTGGCATCTTCATTGTATCTTACTTTGAATACTGTTTAAGTAACAAGCCACTGTAATCAGTGGTTATTTACAAAGGCTGCCCTTACCCAAAAGCAGTGAAGCAATGCCAAAATGTCTTAAACATCTGATTTACAATCTAGAATATTAGTTTGTTTTCAGTGTTACTCAGTTTCAGTTTTATCACAACTAACTTTTAAAATCCATGTTTCAGATCATTTAGATAGTTATGACCTTATTTGCAGTCAATTTTGCAGCATTTATTTTTGCAGGGTTTTATATTGTTTATCTGGTTTTGGAAAAAACATTCATAACTCACAAACTTGTTAAGAGTGTTTTAGGCTGTGGTTCTTCAAACATTTATTGTTTTATTACTGTCTGCTAAGTTGTGCAATATGAATATTTTCATTAGTTCTGTAGTGTTCTGCAAAACAAAAGGACACCATGCATCCTAGCACTGACAGTTTAAGCAATGAAAATAGCAAGCATAATTAGGTAATATAGATTCTAACAGATAAAATGCCTTTGAAATAAATTAAAAAAATCCCCAAACATACTTATATTAGTAGTACCCTCAAAGACCCTGTTTTCCCTGCCTAGCTCAAGTTCGTAAGGCCTCCATTTTATTAATTTCCTCTCACTGGGAGAGGAGAATCAATACTTCTTAGTAGTATTCCTTTCCTCTGAGGGGAATGAAGGACTGCAAATGTCACAGATCATAAAAATCTGCTCATGTTCCATTACAACTTAGATGACATCAGTAGTTTCTAACATATGTTGGTAATTTGTTGTTTTAAAATGTCTGCTGGGATACTTTCCTGAAAAACACAAGTTTTAGAAAATAGTAGGTTTATTGCTAGATTTTGGGCACTTAGGTATATGTTTTGTGCAACTCATTTTACCGTGAAGGAAACAAAAAGATCTGATAGTGCTATGTATGAAGAAATCCTGCAGGTATAACATTAATATCCAATAACTATTTTGTGTAAGAGCTCCTTTTGGAGCTGTGTAAGTTTTCCCTTTTGGAATTTCAAGTGCGCCATTCAACTCGGTTCCTCCTTGGTGCTGATAACTTTCCAGTTATCCCATGGCTGCCTCCACTTATCCTCAAATTGGATCCTCTTCACCAAGAGGGTTCCTGAGGTCACTTCTTGTTATTTAGATTTATTCTTAAGTATCACTTCTATTATGTGGCCAGTAGGGAATAAATCTGTTCTGTAACTGTGAGGAGCGTAACTTCCTCTTATAGTAAATAAAAATGAGCAGAAATAATTGTGGGACATTATAGAGTTGCCTACTCGTACTTATTCATGTTAATACTTTGTGCATAGTTGATGGTAAGACCATGACAAGCTTGGAGAGCAGGTCTCACTTTATGCCAGTTAAAAAAAAATAAATTAAAAATTCTATATATGAGGAATGGGTTGTGACAGACATTGACCACAAGTCCATTGGATGGGAGATGTCACCTGGTATGTCACTAAGTACTCATCTGCAAGTGTATTGTTTTGACAATAAAGTGTAAATCTGAGTAAACTACTGAGAACAGATGTTCCTTCAATAGGTGAATAGGTGAATTCAAATGTGAATAGCTGTCACATTTGCACTTGAAAATGATACAGAGAATGATAAAATACAGGTATGTTTAAATAAAAAAAAAACAACTGTCCTGAGAAACAATGTGTGATAGATCTGCAGAAGTCACAGCAAAAGATGAGATACAGCAAAACCTTGTCAAGTCTCATCTCACACTGTAGGATTTTGAGAGGTGAATGGTTTTTGTGCAAAAAAAAAAAAGTAGAACTGATCTGAATCTTTATTCTTTAAAGCCCAACAACTAGTACTCACAAGTCATGTTCTAACAAGATCTCAAAGGTGCTAAATCTTCTGAAGCATGGAGGTGTAGTTCATGCACTTGTTGGCAACCCATGGGCTCAGAATGCAGCAGCTGCTTTTTGTTTGTACTAAGTAGTAGCTCCAAAAGAACAAGATGCTTAGAAGAAACAATTATTTTTCTTTCTGAAAATTTTGCTTAGAAGTGGAACCTTTGGAGATAGCAGCTGAAAGGCCTTTGTGAAAGTGAGGTTTATACAAAGTCCCAGAAAAAATAAATAGCAGCTGTACTTGGGAGAGAGAGAAATAGTCAAAACAAACAGAACTGTTGCGAAAATTAAGGATCATTAAAGTAATGTCTGTAGATAAATATTCTCATAAGACTTGTCATTTATGTTGTGGCAGTAAAATTTCTAAACAAATGTGAAAAGAATGCTGCAAACTTAAAATGGCATTACCATGAAAAAAAATTACAATCTCTGGAGCAGTCTTTGGGATTAAGAGCTCTCATATTTATGCAAATAGTAGGTTTTGGTTTGAGTAAGCATTTCCTACTCCAAATACTAACCCACATCTCCTCCATAAGGAGGTAGACATCAGAGTCCTCTTTAAACTCTCAGTCCTGCTATGTGTAAATGTTTTTGTTCTTTGTGTTTTTAATGAATCATCAGAAGTTTCTTCTCTCAAGTTGCAGAGGAGGGGAGGAATAAATATCCTTACCAAAACATTGGAGGAGGGTATGCTTTATTTTTACTTTCCTTAGTCCAAGGTTGTAAAAGAGCCAGGAACCTTCTCTGTCATTGTTGGAAAACTAGCAGAAGAGAAGGTCATGTCTCTGAGTCTTCCTTCAAAATGATTCTGCTGCTGCTTCTATTTCTATGCTGTTCCTGTAACGCTTATCTTCACTCGGCAGTACCTCAGTGGTTGTACAGACATACAGTCTTGTTACTGCATACCAAAATGTTCTTGCTCTGAAGCTTGCTGACAGAAATTGCTTGATTTCTCTGGCAGCTTCTATCCGTTGAAAGCTATTAAATGCAAATACAAAGTCTATGAATTACAAACTACTGGAGACCAAGAGACTATGCTAGAAATGTCATTACATATTTATCCTGTCCTTTTTATAGATGTTTGCTGTTGGCTGGTAGTGTGTGAAAGATGCAGAGTTAGGTGGACCATTGATCTGATCCTCCTGGGTGTTGTGGTATCTTTATAGCCACCCAGACGAAAAGGAGCTTGCCCACCCAAAGCTGTCCAGAAGATGCCCTTTTACTAAGCTCAGTCATATAGGCCAGCCAGAACTTTCTCACTCCATGAGTGAGAAATTAGATAATTTTTAAATTTCCTTCAGCCCCTCATCTCTGTACCACAACTGTCAGTACAAGTGATCATTGTATGTATTTTCAGATTTATCATTTGTTTATAAATTTGAATGGAAATAGTAATGTCTTTCCCTGTGCTTAATAAACTCCTTCAGAGGCACCCAGTAACAAAAAGACAAGATGTTAATACACACACATACATTATATTCAGCTACATATATTCTTTTAAGAAGCTTTGTTCATTTAGGAATGCTACTAGAGTGGTTCTAACTGCTTTCCAAATCAAATTGTAATTGATACATCTCAATAATAGATATTTTTTTTTTACCCCCTCTGTGAAACAACACTAATGAAAATACTAATTTTTGTCTAGTCTAAAAAAACAAATTGGTTGGATTGGTTGCATTCTTGTCAAGTGTTGTTGGAGCTGGAGCTGTGATGTGTAAAGAAAACAGAAAAACGTGTTGACTGACTTCTTTATATGTAGCTGATTGTCCTATTAAGTTGTTTTATCAAATATTAATCTTAGATAACTGTGGATAAGGGTGGTCAGTTTTAGTCATGAGTGATTAAATGTGAGCCACTAAAGCTTAGCATTCTGCTTAATTTAGCAGTTTTATTTTTTCTATTAAAAAGACAGAGTGTACCTAGTGAATAAAAAAAGGACTATAGGAAGATTGTGTCTGTAAATTGGCTGTTTAAAAGTATTATCAGATAATACAATATATAATGCAATATTAGAATATCCTGTGTTGTTGAGTTGGTGAGAAAGTAGATGTGTACACAGAAAAAATTTTCATTTTCACACTGTTAGTTACTGTTTCTGGGGGCTTAGTGGAATGGTGACCTCTTTTTTGTTGTAGCCATGTTTAGAGTTTTCATTCTAGATGGACAACCTGTTCTAGTGTTTGATATCTCTCAACAGGGGAAAAAAAAATCTTATGTTTGAATGCAGTTTCCTGTAATTAAATTTGTATTCTTTGCCTCTTACCCTGTCTCTGGGCACCTCTGAGATGAGTTTGGCTCAGTCATCTTTACACCCCACCCAGTCCGCCACCAGATATTTATATATATATTGATAAGATCCCCTGAACCCTCCCTTCTTTTGGCTAAATAGTCCCAGCTGTCACAGGATGTTCTCATGACAGAGATGCTCCAGTCCCTTGATCATCTTCATGGCCCTTGACTGACCTTGCTTGACCTTGTTTGTGTCTCCCTTGTACCAGAGAGCCCAAACCTAGACCCAGCACTGCAGACTTGTCTCACCAGCACTGAATAGAGGGAAAGTATGAGCACTCTTGACCTGCTGGCTATGCTTTTCTTTGGTGGTTGTTGCCATAAAGGCACCATTCTGACTCATGGTCAATATGTTGCCTACCAGAATTCCCAGTTTTTAAACTTTTTTTTTTTTCTCCTTAAAGCTACATTCCACCCATTTGGCCTTCACCTGTGCTGGTGTATGGGGTTACACCTTGCCACATGCAGGTCTTTTGATGAATTTCATTAAGATTCCCATCTGCCCATTTTTCTGACTTCTCGAGGTTCTTCTGAATGGCAGCACAACAGTGTGGTGTGGCAACCCTTACTATGAATATTGCACCATATGCAATCTCTCTTACAGTGCACTCTGTCCCATTGTCCAGGTTACGAAGGAAGATGTTATAAATATTGGCCCCAGTATTAAGTCCTGGGGTACACCACTTCAAAGGCTTCACATCCTGTTTATTCTTCTGTAAGTCCAGTTTACCTCAGGAAAACATTTTAGGAGTTTGCCTCAGAAAAGCTTGCTCTATTAAACCCTTTACTGGATCTGGAATCAATGTAAATGATCCTGGATAATCTCTGTGGAGAGTAAGTTCAGTGTCTTTCTTCTGTCATCACAGAAAGAATGGGATTTATAGACTTGTGATGAACATCAGAATTTTATACGATTTTATTACAAAGTTCAATATTAAGATGATTTCACTTTCAGTCCCATTACTTCAGTGGGTAATTGTGATGCAGGTGAGATGCAGAAATAGGCACCTTACATCACTGAATTATTTTTGTCTCCAGTGCAGAACCACCTCTAAAACCACAGTTTACCTTTTGGGGTTTATGGTATGAGTTGTCCTATGGAATTTAAATTGGTGTAGTTACCAACCTCTTAATTTCAAAAATTGGTTTGAAAGGGACAGCTGTCTTTCAGAGTTCATGAAGGATGGGTGCTTAGTTTGCATTTTATTTGTGTTGAGCTCTTTGAAACTTGAGGTAACACTTCCATTCATATGCTCAGTGACAAAGTCTTATCTTCTTCTGTACCATAAAAGCACTTTATGACAACTCAATGATTGAACAATTTCAGCAAGAACAAAAAAGGTGAAATGAAACCCACTCTCCTCAGCCAGATTTATGGAATAGGTGCATCAGTCATTAGGGGAAATCATACCTTTTTATAGTACACTTGACTAGGGCTCTGAAGCACTAGCAAAGGCTTACTTTGTGCTGGGCATCAGTAAGAAATATAACTCTTCTTCTGGACTAGACTGTTTATATACCTCACAGGACTCATGTACTTGTGTTTCGCTTTTGTGAAGGCCTGGTATATTTTTCACCTGAAGTCACTGCTGAGGAAAGACAAGTGAATATTGACATTTCTGGCTGAATTTGGATTTAAAACTTTTTAAATCTAAAAGGAACTGTCCTTTCAGCCAGTCCATCCAATAGCTTCCAGGCTTGGCAGCTATTTCTGCTTTGCGTTTGTACATTGGAAATATTTTTTTTTCCTCCCTGTAATCTAGCAAGGTTCTTGCAGAACTTGCAGACTTGCAGAGTCAGAGGAACCCCTATGTTATGTTACAAGTCACAGCTAGCCCGTGCACTGTTATTGGAATACATGGCTATCAGTTTGAGTTTCTTTTAGTCAAACAAGAATAAAAAAGTATTTGTTCTGGTAATTACTGAATTGTGATATCAGGACTTAATTCTTTACACAAGGAAAACAAATCCAATAGCTTCAGCACTCCAAGTTTGGTTTTAGTTTGGTTTTAAATTGTATAAAAAATTGAGTGCCACCATGGAATTACTTTGAAGGTGATATAAAGATAATTAAAGTCTTTGCTAGTTCAGATAACATGATGAGTAGCGCTTGAATTTTTGCACCCTTTTCTTCCTGTTACAGCTATGAAATATTAAGATCTGTTTTCAATATATACGTTTGTCTTCACTGTGTAATTTTAATTGCAGATGAGGCTTAGTATTCAGAGGTTGCCTTTAGGAGCAGACCCTTTCCAGTACTTATGGTATAACAGAAAGCTGTGTGTAAGTAAATAGAACCTAGTGGAAAATGACAGTCAAAGTCCCTGTAGATAAATCCCTTAAGTGTACCGACTGAGTAGGCGACATCAACACAAATCATGGTAAAGAACTCTTGGTCTGGTTTTTCTGAAGCGCCTTAGTATTACCTTCATTTTAAAAAACCCACACCACCACCACCACCAAAAAAAAAAAAAAAAGTGTGGTTTTTTTTTTTAAAGAAGTAGCTGAATAAAGCTTTGATTCCTTGAAAGAGGAAAGAGACATCTTATTACATGTTTTTCTCCTGGTAAAGTGAACTTCTGGAGTCCCAGTGTTGAGTGTAATGTTTTACTTTATATTGGACAGATGCAGGGGAACTGTCAAAATATTTTTCATCCAAAGTAATCTTGTTGCACCACTCTTATTTTAAAACCATATTGCTAATTATGTTTGTGATTCTGTAATGTCAGTGGACTACTGCTCCTGAAATTATGATACATATCATTTCTTCCTTAAGTACATAAAATGAAGGAGTCATTACCAACTGCAGTATCTGTTGCTATCATTCTAAGACGTATTAAAGTTGCACTATAAAGCTTATGATACTCAGGACACTAAATGAGAAGGGTCTTTAATAGTCTTAGCATTTCTAAAGACGCAATTATGAAATTAGGTAGTTTATATCTGACTTGGCACTGAAATGTCAAGGGCAAAACTTGCCAGTTATTTTGTCAAGTTTACTTCTGCTTTAGTTGGTATTTAAGATACTTGTATGAGTTTTAAATAGGTATGATATTAAAAAGTATTTAAATCTCCTCTTCTGCAATTAAAGGAAAAGAGATCGTTTAAATCATGGAAGGGTATGTTTCTCAAAGGACTTTTTGTGGGTTATGTAGCTATCTGCAAGCCAACTGGAGTTACTAGTTCTAGGATGTCAAAAGATTGATATACTTGACTAATTAGGAAGCCAGCTGGGATTGGTGGCAGCAGTCTGCAGCAGCTTGTGGAAGCCAATTTAAAGGTCCCATAGGAAGTGTTAATATTGAACAATATTTTCAACTCTTACGCTATCACTGTAGCAATGTTGTATGCAGTTCTCCCAGGGCAGTTTAAAAGATTTCTAAAATTCTGCATGGTACACTTCCATTTCTTAAACTTTCCATCATACAAACTTGGACAATATTATAGATAGTATGGGTATTAATAGTTAGCTATGTAACTTCATAGAAGGTGTCACAGTCAGCTGTTGTCGTAGGCATCAAAAAAACAGCGTTTGGAACCGAGCTGAAGGTGTAGGAGTTTGAAAAACAGGCTTTCTACATGCTTTGTGTATCTTCAAATCACAGAATTGTTTGGGTTGGAAGGGACCTTAAAGATCATCTAGTTCCAACCCCCCTGCCATGGACAGGGACACCTTCCACTAGACCAGGCTGCTCAAAACCCCATCCATCCCAGCCTTGAATACTTCCAGGGATGGGGCATCCACCGCTTCTCTGGGCAACCTGCTTCAGTGTCTCACCACCCTCACAGTAAAGAATTTCTTCTTTATATCTAATCTAAATTTACCCTCTTTCCATTTAAAGCCATTCCCCCTTGTCCTGTCACTGCATGACCTTGTAAAAAAAATCCCTCTCCAGCTTTCTGGTAGACTCCCTTTAGGTACTGGCAGGCTGCTATAAGGTCTTTCTGGAGCCTTCTTTTCTCCAGACTGAACAACCCCAACTCTCTCAGCCTGACTTGACACAAGAGGTGTTCCAGCCCTCTCACCATCTTCATGGCCCTTCTCTGGACGCACTCCAACAGGTCCATGTCCTCCTTATGCTGGGGGCTCCGGAGCTGAACACAGTACTCCAGGTGGGGTACATAGGTTATTAACTATGTATGTTTTTATTTGCAGTGGTTAACTTTTTTCAGTACATCCATGCATACAGGAAAACTACTAGAGGAATTTTTTAGTTCAAGTTTCTATATACTCCACTTATTGTTCTGTTAACTTGGAAGCACTAACCTATAATCCAGTTTGTGACTACAGTATATTTCAGATAAGTATAAAAAACAGATAGAACCCATAAATGTGTTACAGCTATGCTACAAAAAGTTGTGGATTTGCAGTATTTCTATTCCATTATTTAAAATCTTTTTTTTTTTTTTTTGATGGGTCTTTTTATAGTATAGCAGATTGTGCCTCAGGATTTTTTTCTACTGAAAACTCTTAAGTTCTTGAAATAACTGTGAAATCCATAGTAGTCTTGGATAGGCTTAAAAGGAAAGAGATGACATGCTGAAATAGGATTGAAATTTTTCTTCTGTTATTCCTACTTCCTAAAACAAAGCTTATGAAGTCTTTTCCATAAACATTTACCATATCATTTTGGGGATTGTGAATATTATTCCGTCTTTTTTGAATTACTATTACCCAAAATGCTTAAAACTTTCCTCCAACATTCATGTACCTTACTGTAACTAATGGCTTGGCCTCAAAATTTCTTCAAGCATCACTTTGGTTTGAAACTATTCACTGAGTGTTTTCATTCCAGACATCAGTGTTTTAGAGAATTGCATTACATCAGATGGAGAAAGGAAAGTTTAAAAACAAAACTAAAAGAGACCAACAAAAAACCTGCACCATCATAAAAAAAAACCAAACCAAAACAAACCCAGGAAACTGAATATATAATCTGAGTGATTTTTTTTTTTTTTTTTTTTTTTTTTGGAAGTTACATTCCAAGCCTTGTTATTTGTGGTAGGCCATAAGTCATAAGAGAGCAAACCTTTGTATAATAAAGCACAGCACGTTTTACCAAATGCAAATCGAGAAAAAATATCTGTATTTCAGTCTTCATCTTTAATCTATGTCTTGCATGTGTTGTAGAGACATGTACTTAAATATTATGCAAAATTACAAAATATTTGTTAATTTTCCATTAATACTTTTTGCATATAGCTCTTTTGTGTGAGGTTGTTAACTAGTCTGGTAGTACAGAGTGTAGAATTGGATGAGCGGATCAAGTGCACCTTCAGTAACTTTGCAAACACCAAGCTGGGTGGGAGTGTTGATCTGCTGGAGCACAGGAATGCCCTACAGAGGCATCTGGACAGGATCAATGGGCCAAGGCCAGTGGTATAAGGTTCAACAAGGTCAAGTGCTGGGTCCTGCACTTGGGTCACAACAACCCCAACCCTACAGGCTTGGGGCAGAGTGGCTGGAAAGCTGTCCAGTGGAAAAGGACCTGGGGGTGCTGATTGAGAGTTGGCTGAACATGAGCCAGCAATGTGCCCAGGTGGCCAAGAAGGCCCATAGCACCCTGACTTGTATCAGAGAGAGTGTGGCCAGCAGGACTAGGGAAGTGATTGTCCCCCTGGACTCGGCACTGCTGAGGCCTCACCTCGAACACTGTGTTCAGTTTTGGGCCCCTCACTGCAAGAAAGACATTGAGGTGCTGGAGTGTGTCCAGAGAAGGGCAACGGAGCTGGTGAAGGGTCTGGAGCACCAGTCTGATGAGGAGCAGCTGAGGGAACTGGGGTTGTTTAGCCTGGCAAAAAGGAAGCCTGGGGGTGCCTTATCATTATTTACAGCTACCTGAAAGGAGGTTGTAGTGAGGTGGATGTAGGTCTCTTCTCCCAGATAACTAGTGAAAAGGTAAGAGGAAACAGTCTCAAGTTGCACCAGGGGAGGTTTAGATTGGATATTAGGAACAATTTCTTCACTGAAAGGGTGGTGAAGCATTGGAAGAGGCTGCCCAGGGGGCAGGTGGAATCACCATCCCTGGAGGTATTTTAAAAAGATGTGGTGCTTAGAGACATGGTTTAGTGGTGGAGTTGGCAGTGATAGGTTACCAGCTGGACTTGGTGATCTTAAAGATCTTTTCCATCTAAATGATTCTGTGATTCTAAAGGTGTTTTCAGATTACAGTTTTATTGTTTTAAGGACCAGCATCTTGGGAGAGCAGCAAATCAAATACTACAAGGGAGGAAGTGAGTTCTCCTTAGAAGATAGTTTCAGGAAATTCCAAATATTATATAAAAATCACTTTCTAAACACAAATACACGTGTAGAATTAACCGAAATTAAGGAATGGGTAAAAATGAAAATAAAAGGAACAGAAGTGCTAACTAAATGCTAACTAGATTTTAAAATAAATGTGTTTGGTCCTTCTGTACATAACAAAGTAGTTGCTGATGTAATAGGGAAAATGACAAAAACATTTATGAAAATCTAGTTTAAGTTTGAGTCAGTGTTAGGGATTATCTGTTGTTAGCTTTAGATATGTTTGTGTGTGTATTTATATAGAATTTTTGAATATATAAACTCTTACTGTTTTACGAGGAGATTACCACTATGTGACTTTAAATTGTATTTGAAGGACATTTTTTCTTTTAATTTGAGGGCAGGAAAGCTTAAATTTTAAGACAATACTCAATTATTTTTTTAAAAAATAATGATTTTCATATCTTGGTTCCCAAAATCTTGTGCTTCCTTTTCTTATGCTTTCCTCTTCTGCTTTTAAATGATATCCAGGCTTAGGGTTCTCAGTAGCTAAATTAGATTCAACTCTTGACTTAGGTGTAAAATCATGAGAGTAAAAATATGGTTTCTATAACATCATATTTGTGATTTGTCCCATGATGATTTGACAGTACTTAGCCAGACCTCCTTCTCTGCAATTTTTAGGGTTTTTTGTCTGAACGGTTTTTGTTGCCCTTGAAACCACTTACCTTAGATGCTAGAAATCTGTAAAGCTTATTGAAAGATGGAATTTATTTAAAGAAGGGAAACGTAGAAATAGTGTTGAAAGGCAACATCTCCCATAATAATTATCCTCCATATTCAGGTCTTGAAGATTGCCCTTCTTCCTTACTTGTAGTTCAGCACTTTACTTAGTGGTGTGGCATCTTGTTATACCCATCAGCTAGGTCAGATCCTGATTTGAATATTCACTATAAGCAATAACTGCAGAACCATGTGGCATGTCTGACTGTATCCAAAGTGTGTGTTGACCTAGGGAGTTTTTCTCAGTGAGGCGTAATGAGATTTCTATCATGTAATTCTTTATTCCTCTGTGGTGATTTTTTCATCATATAGTAAATCCTTGCAATTGCATTCTTTGTCCTCCCAGGCACAGACACAAGGGGTTAACAAGGTTAAAAAAATCTTAACATTTTCTGATAGGTTTATTTGAGGAAATAAAAGTAGGGCATTTAATGTTTGCATTTAATTATAATCTCACAGTGACATCCGTAATTCTTTCTACTTATTGTATTGCACATGTATGTATAATATCCCCTGAATTTTCCTGAACTACATCAATTATTTAATATTGGCCAGAAGTTATTAAATACAAGCAGAAAATGGCTTTTGATTAAAGCTACCTATAGATATCGCTGTGTATCCTATCCAGTCCAATATTGTTCACTCAGCTTCCTGCTGAGAAATAATTTCAACTTTTTATAAGAATAACTGAAATGATCTCTTGTCTAATACAGCAAATCTTTTAAGGGACAGCTCTTGAAAGCTGACGTGAAACTGATTATTTGCAGTTAAAAAAGGCTACTGAAATGAAAATAAGTGAAATGACATTTCACTTAAAACTATGCTTGACTTTCAGTATGGAGAGAGGAATGTGGAATGAATGGAATAAAATTTGCCTAGTTCAATGTATAGAAGACCGAATCTGTTGTGATTAATTGCAAGAGAGCAATTTGTGAGTGTCAAAACCTGGTCTGAGTTTGAAATAGTTTTAATAATACTATTAATATCTTTTATCATGTTTTATTGTTGTTATTATTATTTATGCTTTGATATTGTTATGGTAACCTAAAAGGTTCCTTCTCTCTTCTTTACAGAAGGTGAGGAGACTGGAGTGATGGATAGCCTGTTGGAGGCCTTGCAGTCAGGTGCAGCTTTTCGAGACCGACGGAAAAGGGCACCAAGGTCTAAAGGTGAATATTCTATTTTACATTTTATTTTCCAGAGAAAGTTAAAAGCATTATGTGTTCCAGTAGGTCCAGTGCTCTTGAACTGAAATGCTATTGGGTTTAACACTTTTTTGCAATGACAAGTTTCAGGGATGTTCAGACTGCTTTGCAGATGTCAGTAGCACTTTGGAGATTAATTTATTGAGCTTGGCATAGCCTGATTATTATGACAGGACTCTTTGATATAGCCACATGTACTGCAACTTTTTAGGGTTTATAGTTGAGTGCGGGAAGTAAAAGTCATCTTGCCCTGTAAGTTAATCACATTATTTCACTGGTATGTAACTGTCAATTTGCTCCTAGAAATGCCTAACTTCTAAATATTCTTAGTAAAGTTGTTACAGTACTCCATAACTTTCAAAGATGTGTCTTATTTCCATTCTTTCCTTGCTTTTACAGATGTACCACAAAATCTCAGTCCAACCACACAGCGGCCTGTCCTGAAAGCTTGTAACCATGGTAATGAACCATATTCATTAATTGCATGCTCGTCTCAGCTTATGTAGTTGATATGTGCTTTCAAAAGATTGCTGTCATTTTTTCAGTTTTCCACATTATTAAAACACTGAAACTGTATTTGAACCTGCTTTCTAAGAATCACCTGAATATTACATCCTGAAACTATATTTACTGATTACTTTGCAAATCTTTTCTATCTTTTGTGGGTTTTTTATTTATTTGAAATTCAGTTACATGTTTAAATGTAGTACTTCTATAATCCTCAAGAACAGTCATGTAAGGATTTTTGAATGTATTATGGAACTATAATAGAAAGCAGAGGTTGTGGAACATTTTATGTTGCTAAGTATTTATGATACCATATCAGAGAGCTGTTTTGCATTAATTCTATTTTTCTTTGTCTTGGTTTTCTTGATACTACAGCTGGAAACCTTTAAGCTATCATTCACCAGTCTAATTCAAAAGTGATGTTGTATCTGCAAAGTAATAGTAAATTAATCAGTTACTTAATTGCAAAATATTTCTCAAAATTTTGAGCATGAGTCTTGTGCGTATATTTATTCATAAACTCCTGAACTATCTTACTGTAATCAGTAAGACTTGTTCATATATGAAAAGTTACAGGGAGGGTGCAGTTGCTTGTTAGCTTTGTTTGTTAGACAATCTACAGAATATTGTTATACTAGCTGTGCTTTTGTTAAGCTTGAGGAGTCCAGAGTGACTGTTTTCAGTTGCTCGTAACTAGTGGTTTCAGGAAAAAAATTATATATGTACTACTTCTGTTAGAGAAAAAAATGTGATTGAAACATGATGAAAAAAGATATCTCCTTTCTTAGTTTTTTAAGCAGAATGCATTATCCTTCGATGTTTAAATGCACTTCAGAGTTTATAAAGCAGATGCCATCAAATTGATGTTATTAATTATACCTCATGTTTAAGTGTTTATTTCTTAAGTGTATATTGCCAGAAAAAGATCATACAGAATTTGGCATTATTAAACACAAAATTAAAGAAAATAGAACTGGAAGGACAGTTTAAAGATAATTCACTTATAGGAATTGGCTCAACGAAAAATCAAGTACATCTGACAGGTTCTTGTCTAGCACATAACACTGATATTTGAATGATGACTACAGAGCACATCTGAATTTCTTCTGTAAGTGTTTCTGCTTGTAAGAGCAATTATGTTGAATGTTACTTCTTTTCATCCCATTCTATCTGTCTATCAAGCTGTCTGTGGACAGACAGTGTAGCTTCCAGTTTTCAAAGTAACAGCATTTGGTCAAATGTTAGGGCCATGTTTCAGGTTAAAAACAAAACACCAAAAACAAACAAACAAAATCCCCAAGATTTTCATTCTACAAAATTGTAGTCTAACCCAGGGACTGATTTGTTCAGCAGATGGATATAATTTGATACTGAATTTTTAAATTCAGACATTTGATTTGGAGAGAAGAGTAAAAGTAAACTCTTGGATATTTTTTTGTGTTTGTTGTTACCAATGTCAGTTTTTTCATAGAGCATTTTGAGGTAATCAGATTGTAAGGCATTTTGAAATAAATCCAGCTTTTCTTTCACATGTCTTGCTAGCTCAGGAACAGAATAATACACCTCTGAACTTGCTTTTAAAGAATTCTTTAGTATGTTTTTGATTTGTTGGCACCTGCCACCATATCTACATGTTTTAACTTCCTATCTTGAGATAAACAGAGCCCTGAAGTTGATGTAGATTATGGTGAGTTGACTTATCAAAGCTTTTTTGGCTTTTTGATAGAAATACATTGATTGTCATTGGTTGCTCCAAGTTCATCTTTGAGGTGAACTTCTTTATTTTTATTTTTTTTTCCTTTTCAAAATCTGTGTAAATTAGTTGAGAATATGCTTTTAATAACTTATTTTGTTATTGGGAAATCAGAAATTTTGTAGGTTGCATACTATCTAGGATGAATACTAGACTGAGTATCCAAGGTGTTTTTTTTAGATAATAACCATTATAATTCTTGCTTTGACTGGCTACATTGTTAACTTTATTATCTAGTCAGACTATACTAGATAATATAGTATATTATCTCTTAGCTGTGTTATTTTCAGTCCTACTAGATAATAAAGTTAACAATGTAGCCAGTCAAAGCAAGAATTATAATGATAAAGTTTCTTTAATTTTCTGCTTCTGAGTTCAGCAGTGTGTAATGTGAGGATTTTTTCAGGCTTGTTCTCCGTATATTTTTTCTTGCACTTTATATATAAACATAGATACATATGTAATAATCTATTATTACATGTATAGTAAGTGGTGAATACTGTATATAATGGTATATTACATATAGACTGTATAAACAAGAAGTCTGTGATTTCAGCCCACTTCAGAAAAACTGGGATAGGTTATTAGACAGAAGTATTGGCTTGCTCTTTCATTGATTTGCTGTTTTTCCCAGCCTAAAATGTCAAATGGATGCTAAATTTTGTATCATGGCAAAAACCCCACTGACTTAATCTAAGCTTAAAACATGTAGAGACAGATAAAAGTTCATACTGGTTTTGGCTGTTTGGGTTAACTGGTAACTGCTTTGGTTACTGCTTATTCTGCTGAGACTAACAGATTCACTTAGAGTAGATATATGTTAATACACACCTCAGATTCATACCTAAGATGAACTTCTTTGACTCGTCATGCAGTGGAAAAGAATTACAAGCCACGACTTGAAATGTCTGTCCTCTGAATCATCCAGAGTGTAGTGATCTGTTAGGCAGATACCATCAAGTTCTAGCTAATCCCTTCTGTTTCAAAACAAAACCAATCAAATTAAAAAAAAAACTGGTTTCATCTTTATGATTAAAGATACTTTCCTTAAAAAGTACAATACGAATCAGACCCAAGCATAGATGGGAACTGGACAGTAGTGGCTCCATATCTCTCAGATTGACAGGGGAAAGAAATACAGCCAGAATGCACACTTTTTCCTTAGCTGTAATACAAATGGAAGCAGGAAAAAAATCTCTAACCATTGCCATTGTTATCCTCAATACGGCTCAAGATACCAAATTATCACTTGCTCATGAGGCTGAGCCAGTCCCTATAAAACAAAATAATATAGAGGAGCAAGCTCTAGAACCGAGAACTGAAATTGTTTCCTTTAAGTGGACTGCTTAAGACAAAAAAAAGGAGGAATAGTAAATTTAGTGGAATATTAGCCATTGGTTAGCCATTTTTCTCTTCGTGATCTGTTGAGCTCCCCAGAAAAGTCTGTTAGTGTTCAATCAGTTGGTATGTCTGATGAAAAAGAAGTACTAGTTCTCATGCTGCATCCCAGGGTGGCCTCTTAGCTGTGTTATTTTCAGTCCTACTGCACTCTTCTTTTATTGAACAGATTGCCTCTTTCTAACATGGTATGTGTTTTTTGCCATGTTTAAATCTACTCTGTAGATTTAAATTCTGTGAGATCAGAATTACCAATTGTATTTTTTCTGCTTGTGACAAGGCCCATCAAGTCAGATAATTTCTTGCTGAGGAAATGCCCTGCTGCATAACTAATGGAAATAATATACATTTGGAATTGCTATGTCTTGGAAATGTTCTAACACCTTAAGAATACAAAAAAAAAAAAAATCCCTAGATTTTTGTTGAGGCAGATATGATTGGTATATTTATTTCTTTTGTTTCCTTCCATGGTGTTTGTATTTTTAAATTAACAACTGAATTACATATATGTTCAAAACTACCTGTTAATGACACAATTTGCTATAACTGCAAAGAGCCATAAACTGCTGTAAATATTGTGGTATCTGCTTTTGCTGTAATTCCCATTCAGAGTACTGTATGACACAAGTATTGGTGTAGTTTTAGTGTTAAACTTCAGTAAGGTTTTGGTTCAATAGCATCTAACAGGGGAGCTTTTTTTTTATTTATTTAGGGAGCAGAAGAAAGCACTTAATTTTCAATGATCAGGATTTTGCACATTAGAAGATAACTTCAAGCAGCTAATAGCTATGGCTTATCTGAGTATAAATTATTTACAAGAACAGTCAAGGCATATTTGCAGCTTGCACATTTATTTCAGGATAGTTAAGTTCAAACACAAATAGCAGCATATTCAAGGCAGCACAGAGCCCACTACAGCACAGAAAGCTGCATTATTCACTAAGTTTTCAGTCAGGCTTTGCAGCCTGCATCAAGTTCTCTGCTGCTATGGCTACGCATTTATTTGCAGTAACATTAGCCAAGGTAATGGTATCTGAAATGCATGAATACAAATTTGAGATGCAGCTTTGATTGCATGTATATGTACCTCAAGTGCAGCAGAAAGTGTTTTTCTTCACAAATAGATTGTATTCAAAATGCTGTGAGTAAAGAAAAGCTATAATAAAATGGCAGTAAAAAAATACAGATTGCTTTTTGTGGCTGCAAAGGTTATAAGAAATCTATGTCTTGCAGTCAGTAATTGGCTTGTGGACTGTACTTCCAAAGGTAACAAAAAGCTCTTGATTCTATATTCAAATCAAACTTTCATGGTAAGAGATAGCCATAATTACCATAGCTGTTTGTTCAGTATATCTATAAACAATAGAGTAATTTTCATGTCACATTTAGCCTGAAGCATTTTAAACACTTCTGTTAAATAAAATCCTTGTCAAGCAATGTCATGCTGGTCCCAATTAAGTAGAAGAAAACCTTTTTTTCGTGTTCATTGGTTTTTTTTTCATCTCTTATTCATAATAGAACTGTCATCTGAGGTTCATATTAGTGCCTCTGCTACCTTATTTTTGACAATCATAGCTGACAATGAGCTCAGGCTCATCGGCTCATCTTAATTCTTGAAACCGACAGTGCAACCACTTAGAGGTCACTGTTTTATTTCATCATTGCTGTATATGACAGCAAACTATGATTGACATTTAAACCTATTTTTTACTCATTTTTTTCTTATGTCTGTGTATGTTGCTGTCTTTTCCACAATTGTACATAGCAACCATTAGGAAGTATCTAACACTGGAAAACCTGGGGAGATAACTTTTTACCCAGTACTTACCCAGAACTCAAGATGCGTTCTTGAGCACTACCAGTTCTTCATGGTAGTAATTGTGTTGAAGGCACTATGCATGTTAGCCTATTCTTCTTTTTGTAAGTGATCTAAAACCATCAGTGTTTGTAGCTGCGGTGGACAAATTTTTTGTAAGGCTTTATGAAGTTTTACTCAATAGACAAGTTTCCTCAGCAGAAGACCCAGAATGTCTGTAGGCACTGTTATGAAATGAAATCATTTAATAGGATTTCTAATAATAAACCAAAATATAGTTCTTAGTTGTTCCCAAAGCTTCACTTCAGTATTGATTTCATAGGTCAAGTAAAATTGCTGCTTATTCTAACAGAAATAATTCCCCTGAAACCATCTGCACTGTTCATAGTAAAGAGACTTTTGCTAGAGCAGGCAGCAGGGTACAAAGAAACTGTGACCATGAGTCAATTTTGCATGTGTGGAAAAAACCCCATCCAGACAAGGAAGGTGAATTTACTCATTTTTGTTTGTTTATTTAGAAGTATTTCTGCATTGCCATACTTGCATACTCATACAGTCTCTCACAGAAGTGGCCCTGAAAAATTTACATTCCAAAATATCTAGGAATAAGATTAATTTTGATGCAAAGTTTTCAGGATCTTTTTGTAGTGATCTTCCTGTCATAATTTAAAGTTGGAGCGGAGGAAGTACTTGAGTCAGAAGGGATGACAGAGACTAGTTTTGGATGAAAAATGGCATTATTTTTTTTCACAGAGTCATTGCAACAAAGTTAATAAAATTAACTTTTATAATAAAGACTGACATAGAGAGGTATAAAACATTCATTTATTTATTCATTTCCAGATTCCAAATGCTGAAAAATGAATGCAAGCTCTGTTAAGAATAGAAAAGGGTACTTTAAATTAATAGTAAATGCTCATCAGTACTGTGAAAATACTGGTATAAATGGAAAAAAATAAATGTTGTTAGTTTGCCCTTAATATAAGCCAAGCATACACTGTCAACCTTAGCACTCCCTGTATTTACAAAAGGAGAGAAGGAATTGTAATCCTACAAAAAAAGTCTGTTACTCCTTTTATAAAGTCTTGTGAGATTTCCCTTATCAACCCTATGAGTAAGGTGAGATCCTCCATTCTGTCTTATCATAAAGAATTATATGTGAACATCATATACAAAAGACAAGAGAACCAAAGCTTTTTTAGAGTAAAACATTTAGGTGCCACCTTGAGACAAGGTGGACTTTATAATGGGGTTTATTCTCCAGAGGTCTGACAACTTCATTCCTCAAGTGAGACCCTTTGAAGATGTCAAATTAGGCACTCAGAAGAGCTAACTGCTTTTGTAAATACCTTGCTGGTGTTCATTGGTACTGTTATCCCACAGGTGGGCTTGTTACCCAGTGCACAGCACTAATGTACACACTGAGTAGAGGTATTTCTATTCCTTTATTCCAGTTGTCACGAAGTAGTGAGCTAGGTGGTAACCCACAAATGCCTAGCTCCCCGCTCCTGAAAACTTTCCACTATTTATACGGTTTAGCTTACAAAGACATCGACCTTCATTGATTACGAGTTACCTAATTCATTACTTAGTATTCAGTTTCCTGTTTGTCAAATAATTCTCTTGCTTCTCATGTAATTAGTTTGCATGCTCATCCTCAACTTCTTTTTGGGGCTGGCGGATTTCTTGAGTTGGTGGTCGCAGTCTCACCCTGCGGGAATTACCTTTCCCCTCGTTTTTGCTGAGCTCATTCCTCATGATGAACTTCCAGTCAGCTCATCTATCTTGTGGGGGTGCTTCCTTTTGAAGGTACTTTTTTGGACAGAGGATTTTTTGATGCTTTACGAAGCATTTAGCAGGATATACAAAAATACTTATGTCTCGAATTAACCATTAACAACTCATTTGTTTCAATTGTCTTAAAGTCAAACTTAAAACAATACATTTGATTTTATTAATCATTCCCTTATTCATTGATGTCAGTACGAGTTGAATAAGCTCCCCTCTCTCAAGGGAGGCAAGGACATTTTCTACAAGGTAAGAACTGTGGCAAAGAGGTGATATTTGAAAGCAGTGACACTATGTATTCCGTAATTGCACATACAGTAAATGTCAGCTTCATAATTGTCTAGCTAGGTAACCAGATTTCCAAAAGCTACAGCAGGCAAGTTATATATTCAAAGCAGTCTTTTGAATATGCATCAGTGGACAATCTTAAATCTGTGAAGGGAGCTGTAAATTACCAACAATCTACCCATATGTGTCTTTTCATTGTTTAGCCACACAGAACTTCCCGTTGGAAGACAATTACTGAGTTGATCTGTATAGCAAAGAGGTCTTGTCACTTTTCAGAGTACTTCTAAAGTCTCTTCCATATTTGTGAAACAAGATTTTAGGTATAAATTTACTAGAGTCTTTCACTTCTGTTTTCTGAATGTTAAGAACAAGTAGTATCTAAACTCCTGCTTCTTGCTTCAAAGGAATTAAGAACTCTGATCTAAATAAAATAAATGATGTATTTATTAACTGAACAACAGCCACAATGCTCTTTATATTTCTTTGTTTGTTTGTTTTTCTCAAAGGGGTTATCATACTTTAAAAAAAAAAAAAAAAAAAAAGTGAAATATTGGGTAGGGAATTTTCATCAGCTAGACATTAGAAATGATTTTTCTTTGGTTAACAGACTCTACTGGGGACAAAATATGAGATGGAAACAGTGTAGCAGCCCTGACCCGAGTCTGTTTTGTGACTCAATTGATATCTGGTTAATGCAACATTGTTTAGTCAGCAATTCAAAAGATGTAGAGAAAGCACAAAACATTGCTTATTTAATTCTTTAAGCACACTTCTTAATTCATCTTTCTTTGCCGTGTAAATGAATATGTTCCCTTAATGTTCTGGGGATTTGCTTCCTTTATTGGGAGAATTGAGTTTCATTTTTTCCTGAGTGGTTGTTGCAACAGAGCAAAAATGTACAACGTAAAAGAAATACTGGAGTTATGTGTCTACCTGATTTTTTTCATTATATCATTATTAGATCTTTTTAAACAAACAGGAAAATTACCTGAAGTCCATGCAATTTCCCGGCATATTTTACTTCCTCTGGAAGTAATCTGTATTTTACTGGATTTGCAAAAACCAGGATTACTAATACATACTCCTCCTTTCTTTGAAAGACTGTAAAAATGCCTTGTTAGCATGGTCTTTCTGTTACAATGTTTTGTCATGCTATCTTAAAAAGAAGACATTTTTATAATGGGGGTGGGGTGGGGTGTATTTTATAGGAGGAAAGAGTTTTTCTCCTGCTTTTTTGTCTCATATTTATCTAACTCTGTATATAGAGGAATCAAAGAAAAATTGTTATCTGACCCTACAAGTTTGACCATATTTGCCTTAAGTTTTCAAAAATCTAAACCCTGAGGTTTAGAAAACCAAGAGTGAATTTAATCTACTTTGTATTCAGACTTGCAGTCCTTGATTTTCTCTCTCCTTGAGGCACAGCAAAATGATAAAATAAGAAATTTAAAAGATAACATCGAGAATACTTAGTGTCATAAACAGGAGAATGGAATGAAATCTCAGCAGATTTTCAGCATGGGCAAATAATTATTCCAGAGTTTTTTCTTTTTATCTGTTTTCTTAAGCTTTATGCCTGTTTGCATTTGAAAAGAGGTGAGTGTACCTGGTATGTTACAGTACAGTGCACATACAGATATTGAATTAGTTCTGGAGAGACTACTTTGTCTACTTGAAGCAGGATAGCTTGGAGGCCAGGAACAAATTCAGGTATCACAACCCTGTTTGGGGATAAACAAATTTGAGTATCTGTGTACAGCACCTAATTGAGCTATGCAGTTTCAGGAGCTATGTCCAAGAATTTCAAGAAGCCTTGAACCGCAGAAAAGTAGGATACACTGCCACAATGAAGGATCTTTTCATAGGTTTCTTTTCTATTTCTAAAATCTGAATTAACTAATTTAATAGGTTATGTATTTTATATCTAGAATCAATTTGTCACTTGGGTTCTTCCCTGCCATTTGGGAACCTATACTGGCTAGAAAGACAGCATTTTCTGATAGTCGCTTTTCATAAACAGAAAGAAGGAAATCATTTTAAACAATCTGAAAATGGGATATGCCTCCTGTTTTACCTGATTTAGTGACAGTTTGTTTTATTTAAAATATTAGATGAATTTTTACTTTTCCAAAAGATAAGTTTTAATAGTGGGAAATTGAGAAGATTGTATTAGTATCACGGAAATTTGCCACATGGAATGGAATGAAATCACTACTGCTTTGGTATAAACACGTTGGATAAAAGAGTTTAATAGAAACACAGGTAAACTATTTGTTGGCAAGTGCTTGCCTAATGTGACACAAGCTGATAGGCTGCTGTCATGGCCAGAGCTTCCAGATGATAGTATGTATTTCACTTCAATCACTGGTTTTTTGTTGCAGGAATCATTGTCAGCCTTCCTCATTCAATATGAATATTTGAATTACTAGGCTTGGTAACATTTGTTATTTACAGTGAAATGCTGTGTGCAGGGGGATGCTAATGAACAAAAGGGAACTTTCCAAGGTTATGGAAAACATGGTTTAAACCCTTTCCCTGAGGGAATAATTGAATCTGGATAACCAGGGTCAAACACAGCTGAGTGAAACTTTTTCATACCCAGGCTGACTTTGGCACCTAAATTTCACTGGAATTTTAGTAGTGTAACTGAATTTATTAACAGCAGAAGAAATTAGTATCGGAATTGTGTGCCTTAACTGAGAGGCAGTGTTATGAGGTGCTACAGATCTCTGAGTGTCCTGGTTTCAGCTGGGATGGAGGTAATTTTCTTCTTACTAGCTGGTACAGCGCTGTGGTTTTGGATTTAGTATGAGAGTAACGTTGATAACACGCTGGTGTTTCAGTTGTTGCTGAGCAGTGCTTACCCTAAGGCAAGGGCTTTTCAGTTTCCCGTGCTCTGCCAGTGAGCTGGGGCACAAGGAGCCGGGAGGGAGCAGGGCCGGGACAGCTGGCCTGAACTAGCCAAAGGGATATTCCATACCATACAACGTCATACCCAGTATATAAACTGGGGCCTGCTTATCGCTGCTCGGGGACTGGCTGGGCATCTGTTGGTGGATGGTGAGCTGACCACCGGTATTGTGGATGACTTGTTTTTTGTTTACTTTCATTCCTCTGTCTTTCTTTTTCCTTTTCATTACTATTATTATTGTTGTTATGTTTTGCTTTATGTTACACTGTTCTTATCTCAACCCATGGGTTTTATCTTTTTCCAATTCTCCTCCCCATCCACTGGGGGTGCTGGGCTGTGAGTGAGCAGCTGCAGGGTACACAGTTACGGGCTGGGGTCAAACCATAACAGTCCTTTTTGGTGCCCAGCATTGGGCACAACGGGTTGAGACAAGTCTGACTAGAAATGTCAGAACAAATTTGTTGTAAGCATTCTTTAGATTAGTTTGATAATTGCTGGTCACAGCGTTGGTTTATTTGCCGTCAAAGTTGGTGTGCTTGTTCTTAAGGTTGCATCATGTAGTACCTTACTTGCAGTATATGCTCCGTGTTGTGCTGTTTATCACCTGTGGGAACTGAGCTAAGGTTGTCATGTTGTACTTTGTAACACTGGCTTATGGTATGACAGAATTGCTGGTTGTGAGGCTAATCTGGTATTTGTACTCAGCATTGCCATCATCTCCGTACTTCAGGAGCCATCTATCGGAAGCTATTAATAATTATACCTTTTAACTTTTCTCCCAGTCCATGGGGGAGACACCTCCCTTCATCTTCCCCTTCACCTCCAGGCTAATTTTAATAGCTTTTGAGAATTTTTGAGAATTAATATCTTGGGATGTCCAAAACAGCATGTTCCTATTGCTATGTTTTCTGAATGTATACCAAGTCTTGTTTAAGGTTAAACAACTATTTAAGGATATCAACCCAGAGATCTGCCCCAAGACTGGATGAGTGGCAGGCATGCGGGATAGTATGGGCAACTACCTAGGGACAGTGCACTTCCAGTGTTTTGGAACTTCTGCTGAACAAGTGCAGAATCTGGAAAAGCTAGTAAAAAAGAAAGAAGCTTTCTTAGGCATTGTGGATTTTTGGAGAATGCATGTTCCAAATTACAGTCTGGTTGTAAATACCCTCTGTCAAGTGACCTGGAAGAAGAGTGATTTCAAATGGGGCCCTGAGCAACAGCAAGCTTTTGAACAAGTTACCCAGGAGAAAGTTCATGTAGTAGCACTTGGGCCAGTCTGGGCAGGGCAAGATGTAAAAATAAAAATGTGCTCTACACCACAGCCAGGGAGAATGGCCCTGCCTGGAGCCCCTGGCAGAAAGCACCAGGGGAGACTCAAGGTTGACCCTTAGGCTTTTGGAGTCAGGGATCCAAAGGATCTGAGGCACAACTGAAAAAGAGATACTGACAGTTTGTGAAGGGGTTCAGTCTGCTTTGGATGTCATTGGTACTGAAGCACAGCTCCTCCTGGCACCCTGGCTGCAAGAGCTGAGCTGGATGTTCAGAGGGAGAGCCTCCTTTACACATCATGCAACTGCTGCTGCTGAGTTGGCTGGGAAGTGTCAATCACTGCTAAGGGGCTGGCGGGGCATCAGTCAGTGGGGGGTCAGCAGCTGTGTTGTACATCACTTGGGGTTTTTTCCGCTTTGGTTTTATTCCTCTCTCATTTTGTTATCTCCTTTTAAATTACATCATCATCGGTAGTAGTAGTAGTATTGAACTTTAATATACTTTATTATACTTCAATATACTTTAATATACTTTATTGTAATTATTAATCGGTTCTGATCTCAACCCACAGGTTTTACTTTTTTTTCCAAGTCTCTTCCCCATCCCACTGGTGGCAAGGATTGGGGAGTGAGCAAGTGGCTGTGTGGTTGCTGACTGGGGTTAAACCACAACAGTTAGCCAGAGAAATAAGTCTTCAAGGTGGAGACTGATGGGATATATCGTTTTTCCAATTGTTTTCTCCAGAGGCTGGAGAAGAGATCAAAATACTTACTTATTAATACATAAAGGCTTCTATTGCTTTTATAACTTTGTATAAGGTTGGGGTTTTGGGGAGGGTTTACTGTAATCATATCTGGTGATTTATGTTTTTTAATGTTTCCTTAGTTTCAAAAGTAGAGATTCATCCCCAATACTTTACTTCAATTTGCTTTCTGTTCTGTGCATAAGAATTGTCTATTGATAAATTTATATCTAAAGACCTATTCTTATTTTAGTAGGTGCATTTTATTGCTGTCATTGCCACAGAAGGGAGACTTAATATTTTTTTCCTACATTGTAAAATACAAATATTTTTTAATTCGCCTTTTCCATGAGAAAGTAAACTTCATGGTGTCTAATCTTTCACTCCACCATCATTAGCTTGAGAATTGGGTGAGTCAATCTAATGATTCCAAACCTGTTCATAACTCTCATGAACATAATGCCAAATTAGGCTGATGGGGGAGCTGGGGGAGGACTCTTAAATTTTGCTCAGTATTTAAAAAACAATATAAGAATAAATGAGAACTACATCAAAAGAAATGCTAGAAGCTGGTAGAGTGCCCTATTCTTTCTTCTAGTCCTAAACTATTTGTGGGGGGAGTATTGTTGGCTTTGAATTTGGGTGGTTTGATTTTTTTTCCCAATTTACATTGTGTGGTTCTGAAGTTGAGATCTACAGGGTCTGCTTTTCAGATGTACCAAGCATCTACAACTGCAGTGAAAACAGTAGGATGAAAGCACTAAACACGTAAATTAAAAAAAATTAAGCTTTTTTAGCTGATCTCCCAAAATTAATGTATGCACTTAATATCTTGAAGAGATAAAATACCTCATAAATATAGATATACAATTTAGGGAGCTTAGGCTCCTTATACTGGCTAGAGAGAGGAACTTACCCATCTTACATGGGAGTTAGCTTACATAAATTGTTAATAGTCCATGAATTCAGGCCTCTAATTTAAAGTGCTTGAGGCTGAGAGACCTGAAGAGGTTTCTCCATGTTTTAATTCTCTATTTTTAATAAAGTTAATAAAACATGGCACAGTGCACTCAATACTGAAGATAAAATAGCTTGAGTAGCTGTGCTTTAGGTTAGTACATTCCGTCCTAGGCAATGAATGGTACAAGTTCTTGGGGGGGGGGGCAGGGAAGTAATTCTCTTACAATGCCTATATATAAAATTAACATTAAATTTGGATAGCTAACTTGGTCATGCTTCTAAATTCTAGTACTTTGATACACAGCTCTTTACTACAGAGTGTGTTTGTGTAATTTATGTTATACTGCTAGCTGGAATGATAATATTTTTGAGTGTACTGAAGTTTCATTAGACTAGCTGGATTAAAATTAAATTAATCAGTACTATGGCTTTAAGTTACACGACCTTCCAGGTATGTAAGATAAGTTCCTAATTTCAGCATAGAGTAAATCAGGACTGATGCATGAGTAGTTGCAAACTTCATTGTGGCTGTTCAGCACAGAATAAAAAGTACTTTGCTATCAGTTAATCCCTAGTTTTATAATTGTACTGTAGATGGTAGTCTTCCCCTTTCCCTAAGAAATATAAAATCATTTTAATTCTGTGTGATCCATCATCAGGCAACTACTCAAAAAAATAACGTTCTTAAATGCTCTCAAATGTCCAGTAGCAAAAATAAATGAAGGGCAGAGTGCATTAAGGGATTTCCAGTTGTGTCTCACTGGACAGAGAGAACTGCTGTGAGAGAGCTCTTGGGATAGCTCCTACTCTTGCTGCCTTTAGCAATAGCTTCCTGACTAATCAGTCTCCAAGCTTACCCCAGTGCTTTAAGTCTGCTCTTTCTCTGTTGCCAGCTGCTGACTGAAAACAGGACACAGCCAATTACTCTCCGCTGAGTTTACCCAGTCTCTGTTTATCCGCCTAACAGCAGTTGCTCTGAGATAATTTTGTTGAAAACTTGTTATGTAGTGAGATCTCTTACTGTAAAATGTTGGGTTTGTTTCAGTGGGGTCAAAAATACATTAATCTTATGGTCTAAGATTGGTTATATTATTTGGAATTGTTGCTTCTTATGGGGTGGAAGATGAATTATTTTCTTCCTTTTCCACATTCTAATGACAATCAATTAGAAAAAGGTTTATCTTCATTATCAAAAGTTAAAAAAATAAATGTTAATGACTTTTTAATTGAGGATACTGCTAGCTATATCCTATATCTTAGTTTGGGATTTGATCTTCCTTTGTGGATCTTTTTTTCTGAAGCTTTGTGAGCGATACCTAATGATAGTTTTTCTTGTTCCCAGCCTCATCTTGTCACTTCCTTACTTTAAGCCCATCTTTCTTACTCATCTATCAGTGCTATAGTACATTAGCATATTCAACAGTACCAGTTAATTGTAGTATATAGAACATTTTACTCCTACTTCAGTCTGTAACTGCAGATTTAGCCCAATAAAAAGGCCATTTTTGATCTGTACCAATAAACTATAAAATGCACTGTGGCCTAAATGATAATATTACTTACTATAGAAGTCTTCTACACTCAACGTGAGTCATAAAGCCACGGTGAAATCGTGCATGTTAAAGAAACTAAGCAACCAGAAAGGCTGCAAAGGGATCTAATCTTTTTTGGGAAAGCTATAGTAACACAAATTACAGTATACTTTTGTTACTTTTCTAATAACTGAAAGTACAAAGGGATGCATTAAAAAATTATATTTTAGCTACTTAAGAGAAAGCTAAACAAGAGGTGGTCAGCGATAACTTCATGTACTGTCCAAACATTGTAAAATGTTTTTTAAATAAGTAGCCATACTGTTTACGTCCTTTTAAAGATCCAAGGGAAAGGTGGCAGGACAGGGTTCAAACATCATACACTTAGATCTCCCATCCAAAACTGTGTGTCACTCAGAATCTGGATTTGCTCAGAAATTTCTATAAGATGCACTTTAAAGAACTGTAGCTCTGGTATTACACCGTACAATCCCACAAAGTTTTCTTCATCTGTGCTTCTACAATGTTAGTACAAAGAGTAGTTGCAGAGTATTTTCTCGTATGCCTAACACTTCTCTGGTTTTAATTTAGCCAATTAAAAATAAACAAACAAACACACTGGATTTACTTCTTATTTTTAGTTTGCAAATCTTTATTGCCTTAGCCTGCATTGACATAGTGAAATTTATTATTCTGCAAGTGATAAGAAAACTTCTTTGGTCAAGAACACTTTTTAACTAGAATACTAACTGCATTTTGTATGGAAATAACGTTTGACTAAAATTAACCTTCTGTGGTCTGGTTTCATTGCAGTTCAACTGAGCAAGTTAGGGAGAACAAGAGGAAAATACAAGAATGGAAAGCTTTTTAAGCTGCCAGTGTGTGTGTCAGTAAAGGGCACATTGCACTGCCTTACGCTCTTGTCTTCAGTTGCAGATTTCAGCCTGTTTGTTTGTTTGTTGGTTGGTTTTTTTCTTGGTTTTTTTTATTGATGGTGAACTCTCTTTACATCAAACTGTCCACCTTCAAATAACAGATTAAATGCAGTAAAATTTTATAATTTGTTACTTTTCTTGGAATGTGATGTCCATGCTAAGGGAGAAGACCACTTCAGGGTGCTTTATATTCAGAAAACACTGCAGCATTGCTGCCATAACAAGATTTTCAGATTTTGGAGCTAATGGTGTGCTTAGTACACTTGCATGAAGTATACCAGCAAGAACTAGAAAAACAGAAAAATATATTGCCCTCGAATTGTTTTGTTCCTTGTAGCACAGTGTATTCTGTCGTGTCAATTTCT
Source organism: Falco rusticolus (assembly GCF_015220075.1). NCBI lineage: Eukaryota > Metazoa > Chordata > Aves > Falconiformes > Falconidae > Falco > Falco rusticolus. The sequence continues at coordinate 37,273,549 of NC_051188.1, read as the reverse complement.
GTTGCCTGTCTGTGGGAGAAAAAGCTTGGTGGTTATCACGCCACATAACGTTAGAAGTATCATAATTGGTATTTCAAGTCCTTTTAACATGTTCTTGTTCGGTGTATCAAAGAAATCAAAATTGAGCTTTGAACCTATGCCATTTTCAATATATGTTGAAATTCTTCCTTCTTTTAAGGAAAATAATGTATACTTTAACATATGTTTTATGTGTCGCTTCTGAGCAGTTTCTTGTCTTGGAGGTATATGTGTTGGGTAGTGCAGTGTTGGATTTAATATTAGTTCTTTTGCTTGTATAGAAGTGGTGTGTGAAAGTGAAAAAATTCACCCAAATAAAGTTGAAATATCTTGCAGTTTACTCAGTAAATCAGTCCAGGCTTATTAAGTCAACCTAAGAATAGAACTTCTATCACTTAAACTTTCCACTGGGATTGGAGTGCATATAATACCTCATTACTGATCAATTCACAAGAGATGTTCTATTGTAATTTGTATTCATGGGAAGTATCTGTGCTGGTTTTCATTTTACATTTTTGTAAATAAAATTCCATTAATTATTAACTAAAAATCGAGTGAACCTTGAAACTTACTGGATCACAGTGCAGCAATCAGAAACAGTATGTTGTTTTTTGTTCAGGGATACTCTTTTATTTCAAATTTTTAGGTTTCCAATTAATATTACTTATTTCTTTCCAGTTGGTGAATTAGATTTTCAGCACTTTAAGGAAACAAGAAATAAAACGGTCTAACCAATATTTTTTGTCAAACTAAATTAAAGCTTAAAGCAAGTTAATAAGACTATCTCCCAAAGCAGCGACAAGTTAATATATAAATTATCCAAGTGCCATCACTGGCACTTGTGATGTAAACTTCCATATTTCTTTATCAAGACCAGAGTTTACCTAAGAGTTTGATTTCTAATGCAATTAATTTAAAGAAAATGTGTTTATAGGTTTTTGCTTGTTTTTAGAAATTGATTGGTTTGTGCCCATTCCTTTGCTACTTGTGAATATGGAAAGAAATAAGAAAGTAAATTATTTCACAGAAACAGTGGTGCTCAAAATAAGATTGTGTTTTATCTTTTGATAGTCTTTTTTTTTTTTAATCTGCTCTGGTAATAGCTATTCTCTGCATGTTAAAAAAGAGGGAGAGAAACCACTTATTCTGTAGAAAGAAATCAGTAAAGTATTTTCATTTTTGCTCTTTCCCTGCATATAGGAAGCTGTCAAAAAATGTGCCAGCTAACATCGTATCCAAACTGACTCTTGCAGGCTTCAAGCGTTCTACTTTCTTGTGGGGAGTATTTAATTACTAGCCAGTTCATTGGCCCAACTGCATCAACATGAGTCAGCTGAAGGACCATTTATAGCCATTATTCTGAGTGGAGTTTGCATTTGATAAATTCATAAGTGTTATCCAAAAAGTAGTAAGTCTAAGATGTTTTAAAAGGTTTAAAAATTCACAGCAGCTTCCTGACTTAAATGTGTGGCCCAACATGAAAAAACAGCATGAGGTTTTCTGTTTTGTTTGGGTTAAAAGTTTTGAAGAGTGCTTCTGAAACACTTTACATGTTTTATTTTCTGGTACAATATTTTCAGTTAATTCAAATTCAGCTCAAATTAACAACTCCATGTGCTTTGGGATAATTAAATTACAGTCTTCTCTTATCTTGGCTCGCCATGCAGACTATTGCCCATCCCTAAAGCTGCCTTTACTCCATTGCTATAAGCAGCCCCATTATTTAGAAATAAATCTTTTCTTCTCCCCATCAGTTGTTGTGAATGTGAACCACCTGTGAAAAAAATCAGCATATTTGGACAGACTTCTTGTGTTTGTTTTTCTGGCTGTATTCCAGGTGGTTTTGCAGCTGTGTAAGGGAAGGAGTAAGAAAGGTATTTCAGCTGTTCTGCTTATTAAAATTGACCTGGCTGTACTGTGGGCTGGGGGGGGGGGGGGGGGGGGGGAACACAGATGAAGAAGACCATATTCTTATGAATTACAGTGGAAAATAAAGGTGGAGGGATGTGAAGTGTGGGTGAACAAGTATGTTATCCCAAGCCGCAGCCACAGTGTCGGGGAGCATCAGCCATGAGATGCCTCCATGTCATCCGGGCAACCCGGGTTGCCGTGGTGATGGTGGCCACGGGGCAAGTATCAGTTGCAGCTGCAGCCGCTTGGCCCTCCTGGGGCTTCGGATGCCAGCTGAGCATTAGCGACCTGCCAAACCTTTGGCTGGCAAAATGCATTCATTCCTGTCTGAAGAGTCCTGGCCAAAGGCAGCTGCTGGGTTTCAAAAGCTGTTGCACATTTAGCAAAACTTTCCAGTCATGGTTGTTTCTTTCTGCTGGTTGGCAAAAAGAAGTGATACACACAGCTTAAATGGCAAATTTGGAAAACACACTAACACTGGTACTACTCCAGGGAAACTAGTGATGAAACATTTTTTTTTAAATTATTTTTTATTTATTTATGTAGGAATTCACATGGTTACTAGTAGCACAGGCACTTTAATTGCCTTCCATGAAAATGGAATAAAAATGAAATTGACTCTCTTATTTGTTAATACATAGCAATGAGCTTTGATGGTAGGTACTAACACGGTCACGTCACTTATCCTGCACAAGTAGGCATTATCTGTAGTTTCAAATACATGTTGTATTTATTCACCTTTAAGTGGAGATTTTAAGCCATGTGTCTTTGCATATGAGAAAAAGTCTTAAAAATAGCCAATTACATTCAACATTAAAAATTTCATCAGAGGAAGGCATCATTTGTGCTTATTTCTGAAAGGTGAAAATTGGTTCACAGTTAAAAGCAGTTCTGTATTTTCAGGCAACTGAGATTTGTATTGCCATTATACCACATAAACTGGCATAAAAGGCAGAATGTTTACCTTTCTGCTTTTCTTTGCTGTCTGTGCACATACACCTGTTTATAACATCCAGTTGTCTCAGTTCATTCCTTCAACTCCAGAAAAATGTTTGAAACTGCTTGTAAAATGAGGATTTTATTGGGTTGGGTAGCTTTTGTTTGGTGGTTGGGGCGGGGGTGTGTGTGTTTGTCGTTTTGGTGGTGTTTTGGTCGGTTGGTTTGGTTTTGGGGTGAGGGCAGAGCATTGTTGTTAAAGTTGTGATGAGATACGAAGAAAGATTTGGGAGAAATCTGAGGCTGAAGATAAATGTGGTAGCTCTTCCTTAACTGAGTCTGCCACTGAACAGGAAGCTGACTGCCATCAAGCACTTCTGCCACTGTAGATGTATTTGGGGAATGGGGGGAGTTATGGAATGGGTTACTCACTGAGGAGTTTGTGTGTCTCATTACTAAAGAGAAATGTCTGGAGCAGAGCTGTGCATACCTCTTCTTTTTCTGGTGGGAAGACAAAGAGAGGGAAAAAATTACCAAAAAAGTACATTTTCCTGCATTGTATTGAAAACTGAAATTTCTTTCCATTTGGCATGAAGTATTTGCTTTTCTGAGAGAAAGGAAGAAAAGCAATAGAGAAAGGAGGAGATGGATGTTACTGCCTTTACTCAACACCCATATTACTTTGTCATTTAGCCAGGATATGAGAAACACAGATTCAGTTTCTTTCCTTTGCTTGAGAATATTTGTGAATTTTCTAGAAATAAACGAGTCAGCTACTTTTTCCCAATCGGTGCATGCTCTGAGTGTTGACTAATAGTGGAACAGTCCCAATGGGCTGAGAGTTTAAGTCTCAGTGAGAAATGGGTTTCACAGAGTTTCAAGACATCCAGCCACTGCATTGGATCATCAACTAACTGTTTAGGTGAAGGGACAAGGTTTATGGCCTCAGTTATTACAATTTAGATAATCCTTAGGTCACAGCATAAAATCTAAGATTTAGATTGATCTGTGGGCTTGTTTTGTGAGGTGCAGGATTTTGTGTGGACAATGTGTTAGTAAAATCAAAAAAAACCCCATACCTGCAGCCTTTCTTTTCAAATCTATTCATACAACCCTTCTTCTTGTAATAACCATTGAAAACATGCCACAATAAATGGCTGTTTCTTTTACCCATCTTTGGAGAAACACAATCCCAAGGCACCTTTCCTGAATACCTTGGGAACAAAAGATACTGTGTTTGACATAGTTCTTAAGATCATAGGACCAGTGCTACTACTTTATGCTTTTTTTCTTTCTTTTCTTTCTTCTCTTCTGCAGGTTTATGTTTTGCTAAGGATTCAAATGAGCATAGTGACTTCTGAGGAAAGCTACTGTTCTAATTTCACTTCAAATCTTTCCAGATCATCTCCCTCATTGCCCTTTTCTGGGTTCTTCATGGGAGAAATTGGTTTAAAAAGATTATGTACCAGTTTAGGTAGAAGCAAGATAAATTCTTCTACAGTTTCAGGAAAATGTTTATGGTATTTTTCTTTCAAATAATCGTCAATATGAATTAAGTTCTGGTGTGCAAGTACTAACCAGTCATTTCCTGGGTATTTTATATATTTGTACTTTTTTTCTTCTTTTCTAGCCATTAGTTATAGTTAAAATAAGCATTGAAGAGCACAGCATAGGTTTCTAATGTCCCCACCATATTTTCCTACACTAACAGAAGGATATAAGGTAGCATTTAGGTTAAGCTTTCATCCCAAATGAAGATGTCCTTCCTGGTCTATATATTCTATGAAAAAAAGATAATCGATTCTTTCTTGGGTCTTACACTGTAATGCCTAGCATCTTCCATCATTTCATCAGCCTACTCAATTCTTGAAATTAATTCCTAGGTTTTGATACATCTGTGACAGTGAAACATAAGGGAAAAAAACCCTGGCTTTTTTGGACTGGCTATACCTTAAAGATTCGAGTAATTGGTTGGCAGTGGTAAGATACCGCTTTAGGCATAAGTGTTCATTTGGATAGCAGGTGAAGTTTTTTGACTTTCCATAATGTAAGAGAGCAGCTTGTGGTTTAATTCACCTGTGGCATTCTAAATTTGTATTTCACTTGTTCCTTTAAATCCCAAGGGTTCTTTGGTGTCTTAGTGTACCTGTTAAATACAAAATATCCAAGAAGGCTGTTAGTCCATATAATTTGCCCTAGGTACCCAGGGAAGGAAACTCAAGCGAGACAAGTCATGTGGAAACCAGTTATAATCTCTTACCTTGCTATAAATACAAGTAGAAGATCCCAATAGATGCTCAGGTTAAAAAAAAAAAAAAAAGAGACCCTCAAGAACATCAGAAAGGGAGTTTCAATCAGCCTGCGTGCATGACTTGTTTTTTGTTATTTTGGGGTTTTTTTGTACAGTTGGATGTCCCAAAACTTACAGAAGGAGGAACAGAATTACCTGTTGATCAATCAGTATTCTCCTCCAGAAGATAACATAATGTAATGTTCTCTTATAGAAGAGTTAGATGTTAATGGAGCTATTTCCTGATGATTTAACTACCTATTATTAATGTTATGGATCAGAAATAAACTTTCTAAGTTATTTAAATAAGGACTTATTTTTGTCAGTTCAAGTATTACTAATCCAAATAGTAACATTACTATAAAGTACCACTATAGAAGTGTCGTTGTTAATCCAAGTGGAAATATAACATTACTTGTGTCCCAAAATTCAGATATGAATCATTAAAACAGCACACATATCCCATCTCCCCCCCGCCCCCCCCCCCCAACATCTGAACAGTGGTTTGCTGCAAAACCAAGTGTGAAATTTTTATTTCTTAAGTTTACACAATAACCTGATAAATACCACGGTTCAGAGCTTCACACACTGCAATGAAATTGAAACATTCACCAACTGCTTTACGCAAATGAAGATTGCAATTCATTTAGTGATACAATTCTTTTCAGATCAGCCCTGGAAACACTGATATGAAGCAGATCCCTGTGTTAAGATATGTAGCATCTCTGTTGCCACACAGTTCATTGTGCCACTTAGTAGATCAGTGAATTTACTAATTTATATTTGTAACTACTCATGATGTTTTAAAATATTTCAATTATTCTTTTTCATGTTTGTAGAATATTGAAGATCTACTTCTTTTTTGTATAGTATTGATATCGTAGCTGTGTGTAGTAGGAAGAATACAGAGCTCATCTATCACCTCATGCTTGAAAAGTCTGAGTTTCCTTGAAATGGTTCACTGTTCTAACTTACACGTATAATTACTGTAAGGCCATAGTAACGGGTCAGAAAAAGCAATTTCTTTTTGGATCAAATGATAGTATTACCTAATAAAGAGAGAATTCCCTGCAACGATAGGTGTAGATATATCATTAAGATTATAGAACATGATTCTCTTGGTTCCTCCTCCCATCTTTAAAAATGATTGATACTTTATATTTTTTAAATGTTGCTCTGGTGCCAGTGTATAGGAGATTCTAAAAGAAACCAGTTTTGTACATTAACCTTCCTGAATAGTTTATGAATAGTTAGAAATTTATTATGATAAAGTCAACCCAGATGGACTGAGTAGAGTTGACAGCACCTTTCTGAGTGATGAAATTGCTATTGATTTATGACAAATGCCAGTAAAAGCAGGCAGGGACTGTTTTGTTGCTGTCAGATGAGAACTGAAAGTAGGCAGGTTTTGTTATCAATCATTTGTTGTCGGTGTAAGACAGTGGCAGGCTGTTATAATTTATTTGATAGCTCCATCTGATTTGAGCAAGAGTGGCCGCTACAGATTGTGGCAATGCAGCTGTGCAGAGAATTGACATGAAAAGTAAGTGACATGACTCCTCAGAGGCAAAGTTATATGATTTAAAAGGGTATGTTTGTCAAAACATTTTATAAATCAGGATTTTCAGACTGAGATGCAATTTATTGATAGGATTCAGTTCTGAGGTTAGTCTGGAAATGGGTTTATCATATATTGTGGCATTAATTTAATAGGTGTTTTATGACCTAAAAGGATTTGCATTGGTAAAGAGACGTTTTTCTCTTTTCTTTGCCTTGAACAGCAGCTTACATGATTTCATTCAGTTTAGTCTTTTGATGAACCTTTTCCCCTGATATACTCTCTGTCCCAGTTATGCCTACTGTGACTGTAGAGTATCACTATGACACTTTGATCCTCTTTAATAGGCTGAGTTTTGTTTTTTTTTTTTAAATAAATCATGGGTATTGGAGACCTGATAGGACTATTGGATAAGGCTTTTGGGACTTAATTCTGAGGTAACTCCAAACTATTCTTTAGTGTAATGTCCAGAAAACCTTACTTGTTTCTCTGTGAATATTTGATTCCTGAACAATTTTGAAGTTTGAAGTTCCAACTACTGAGTTAATTAACAAAGACAGATTGTAGTCTTCACTGTTCCTTACAAGGGTAAGGATTATAGAATTTGAAAACACTGCAAAGAATTATCTTAAGAAATATTCAAAACATGTTTTGGTATAATTGCATGGAGGTCATGGATACTTTCCCCACTTCCTTGTTTTTCAGTATGAAGTATAATGATTAGAAACAGACTTTACTCTCAAGCAGAACTGTATTTCAATAATTATTTTATTTATGTGAGAGCTTGAGAGATGAGAAAGCATTATATACTTTATATAAACTGGGGATTCATGAGCTAGGGAGGTATCAGACAAGTAAGTAGGTGGAAAGATCAAACTTATTTTTAAGTTCCACTGCAGTGTATCTGTAAGAAAAGTCAGCAGTTCTCTGACTAGAGTAAGGAAGGTATTTGTGCAATAAAAAAAAAAAGTGAAATAGTGATGCCATTTACCAGTGTTAAAAAATAATTCAAACAGTAAATGTAGAGCAGGGCTGCTAGGATAACACAGAAGAATACAGACTCTTTGAAATTAAGTGATTGAAACAGCATGGTTTGTTTAGTCTAACAGAACAAAGGCAAGAAGTGTATTTGTACAAATATACATGTGTGTTTAAAATACACATATATATTATATACAATGTAAGTATATACAATTGTGATTTATACAATATGTATTTTGTATATGTTTGGGAGGATAAATGTGGGAGCAGAAAAGTTGAGTTGAACAGACAGCATAAATACAAGAGCAAAGGAAGATTAGTAGGAAGTGAAGTTTTGAAAATATTCTAGTAGGATGGGTGGTCGGTCAAATGTTTTGAAATTTCATCTATTCATCAACAAGTTAAAGTATATTAGCATCATCATTGAATATAATACAGAACTGGAATTTCTTGAGACTTATATCCTATAGTTTTAACTGAGATTTTTCCATACTCATTTGTAATCTTTCCCAGTCTGTCTGTGTGCTTACAAGGCTCATCTTCTTTTTTAGATAAAATACCCTCTCAAAAAGAGATGACCATTGGTTGAGTTTGTATTACAGAAAAAAATGGAGGGGGTTTGTACTCCAAAAATCAAATATAACTAGATCTTTTAAATATATATAGCTTCCCTAAATTCTTTCAGTTTTATTAAGATCTCCATGTTATAAAAAAAAAAATAATAATTGTTTTATGCTGATGGCTATTCATTTCAGAGCAGCGTTATAGATAGTATGAAGAAAGAAAAGACAACTGATGGAGGTAAAGAGGGATTATATTTCATACTGCTTCTAAAAAAATCCAGTTCAATGAGGTTGTTAGGCAGATAAGAAGTGGAAATCTGCTTCAGTTACATGGGTGTTTTGATAAAACACTTGAAGCCAAGATTTAAAGACACAAAAGGAGTATTGAAGTCTGCAAAAAACCTGGATAGAGCAAGAAAATTGAAACAACTGGGATTAAAGATGTAGGTAAAGGCAATATTAGGGGTATAATCTTGAAGAACTTGAGTTTCTACAACTGAAAAAACTTGTTGTGAGATCACTGTCCCAGCTCTTAATTATGTTACTCTAGGAACAGACACCCAAGAAACCCTGTGAGAAGAAAGTTTCTGAAGAGTTGGGATCTAAAATATCTGGACTTCATGTAGTCTGTTCATCATCTCACATTTTACCTAGACGCAACTACAGCAAGGCATCAGAGCACAGGTGTAATACACTACTTGAGATTACTGAGTGACTGAAAAAAATCTAGAAATCCTGATTGAAAACCTTACACAACTTAGAAAACGATGCATTTGGTTCCTCTATTTTTATGCTACATTTATATTAAAAAGTAACACACTAAATCCAGTCAATTTAAGCTGTAAAAGAACCCTGGAAGGTCTGTCCCACAAGAAGCAGGTCTGGAACTTGCAGAAGACAATCTGGGTTAATTAGCTGCAACATTTAAGGCACTGTTCCAACATGCTGAAGTTCATGAGTTTTGATATAAGGTGGAATACTGAAATATCAAAACTGCTTGTGTCAAAGGTGATTGTGCTTAATGATGTATCTAAACCAGTGGTGCTTCTGTGTCCTTGTCTCACTTCATCTGCTACTTCATCATTAATGCTCATCTCTTTATGCTTGTTTCCACAAGCAGGGTATTTTTATATCCTGTGATTTGTTTAATACACTAAGTTCCCCAGTTGAGTAGAATACTTGCTCGTTATGGAGCTGGCGCTGCTCTGAGGACTCCTACGGAGACTTAGAAGTAAAACTGGGTGCTCTGCACTTATGATATGCTCATTATGCTATCAGTTTCTAACCCTTACCTCCCACCTTTCCCCAGAAAAAATCTGAAAAATCACTTCCATTATTAAACTTGTATTTCTTTTCACCACTAATGCACAATTTTTGTTTTCCATTTGCTGTTTTAGATTTCTGTGTTCTCTCAACAAAATTTGAAGCAAGTCATTAGAATGCAACATTGATACTCCAACTTCTGATTAAAGGGTACAAATTTTAGAAATTCCTCATCTTCCCTTAGATATTGTGAGCCCTCTCTTCTTTGGGTACAACTATTTGACATGAGCCATATAAAAGGAATCATTTCCAAAACCAGTATTCATACTAAATAGATAAGAAACCATTAAAAAGTAAAATCAGGATTTGCATTAAGCTGTAAGCTTACCTGTAAGCTAAGTAAGGTGTGGCATTTGAGCTTAGTTACAGATGGCTAAAATTAATAGCTTGTTTCCGTTAATGCAATTTCACTACTTTGGCAACTTGTTATGAAGATAATGTGTAGCTACCAATTTTTCTTAGTGTATTTATTCAGAGACTCTCCTTCTGGTCACCTGCATTAGACCATTAACATTTCGGAGAGCATTTCATTAACATTTACAAAGTATGTCATCAGACTTTTCTTTGACTTGATATAACTTCAGACCAAATCACCTCTGAGATTTCCCTAGGTGCTTCCTGCTTCTGAAGCTGGCATGTCAAAAGCCCTAGGAACTTGCATGTTTTTCGATTAGAATATAATGATGGGACTGCGATTCAGGCAGAGCTTTGAAGGAAGTGCATCAAAAGACACCAAAGGCTCCCTATTTATCTTCCCATTATATAAGAATGTAAAAAAGAATAAAATAATTATGTATGTAGTGAAAAATGAGAAGTGGTGGGTGAGCCAAATGACCTTAAAAACTTCAAAACTCATTTGTATCCTGCCCTCAGTGTCCTCTGAAAAAGTGCATCTCTCCTTCATCCCCTTCCATCCTGTGTTAAGAAAGTTGGCTGAAGCTGAGCATGATTACTTCCTCAAACAAGAAGAAAACTGCCCCATCTCCAGAAGGTTCAAAATCACATGCTTTGCAATGGTCGGGAGATTGTTAAACAGGCAACCTTCCTCCGTGCTGGTATGGTCTTTTCACGAAATGGGCGTTACTGCACCCATGCAATGAACTATGAACAGACCAACTGTTGTGCATCTTTATTTTTCAGTCTTACTCCCCGTTCCTCTTTGAAGGGTAAGGCCACCCTATATTGCAGTAGATTATATATTCACAGTTTAATACTTTGTGTTAGGAGTTTTCAGGGGACGCATTTTAGCTTGAAATTTTAATTGTATGCACTTACACCTGATTATATATTCCATTTCTACTTTCTGTGGCTTTATTATTATGTTTTTAATGGTTTACTGTCCCTTATTGCTTTACAAAAGACCAATGCAAAAGAGGAAATTGGTAAGCTAAGCAAGGTAAATAATGCAGAATGTTTCCTTATAGGAGGGAAATTATTTCCTTTATTTCTTTGAATTGTGGTCGGTCAAATGTGATTCCTGTTTGCTGTGTCCTTTTTCTAAAGCACTTCAAAACATTTAACGAGATACTGATGCCTAACTAAAGCCTACCAAGTTACTGAACAATCTCCATCATTCTGTATCTTCCTAAAACCTGATTTTCACCATATTTTGTCTGTTTTCTTGAACAGAGAGGAGAATATAAAAAATGCCCCTCCATTCTTAGAATGTTATTTAAGATTCTGTGTTCTGAAACTTCACAAATCTAACACGGTGATCACTTATCATAGTAGCTTTACATTAAGACATTTTACTAGGACTTTCACTCAGCCATTTCCCATTTGTATGCCTGCATACATAGGTGTGTACGCTTATAATATGTTAAGAACTGTAACATTTCAAAACATACATTATTGCATGATAAATATGTATGTATCTCAAAATCTGCCCTAGCCATGCCAAATTTTCTGTAGTTTGAGATGTCTTCAATTGAATATTTCAAGTATGTGACTATAATACTCATTATCTGCTTCCACATCAGTTTCAGTATGTTAATGTAATGCATGTTGTCTCCGTGTGAAGGTATATTCCAAATGAAAAGAGCTAGCTTTAGAAGTTTTGTAGGTTGTGGTATCTAACGCTGCTATGAGAATAATATATATAATTTGTATTTGTGTGTTGCTAGAAAAGGGTCTAAATACACTGTATGCATAGTAAAAAAAGAGAGAAGGACTGTTCCTTAGTAGCCTAGTAGCCACCTGATCTATGGATAATTTAAAATGGAGTCGTATCCCAATTCAAAGAGAAAAAGTAAGGGAATACCTACCAGAAAAAACCAATAATTATTCCTAATCATCCTGTTGGGAATTCTGGGGAGCTAATAATCTGTTATTTTAGTTTGAGACTGGAATTCTAATCTAAGATAGGTAATACTAAACTATTTAGTATTTATTACTTAATTAACTATTTAGATTCCCAAATAGTTATTCTATCAGTCATAGAGGTTTAAAGAATAACTATTTGGGAAACTAAACATTAAAGTATTATAGCTGGGAATGCAAGTGGGTACGTGGCATGATTTAAACACCTGGGTGTTTAACTACCATTCTTATATTAAAAATTTTACTTCTACCAAATGTTCTGTGAGTATTTGCTTATTGCATAGCTCACCAGCTCATTCACTTATTTGCTTCTTTATAATTTCCATATTCATCACTACAGAACTTTACATTGTAGAAATCTAATGAAACAGGTTGTTAAATATAGTACTTTGAAAGAAACTCAGTAGCCAGGAAGAAAACTGCAGGGAAAAAAGGGAGAAGAGTTCTAATCAGCTCTGATAGAGCCTGACTGACATAGTAGTATATGTTGTACTTCATTTTGCACATAAATAGAATTCTAGCTTGTTCTGATGAAAATTCTTACATAGTTTTAATTTGTTTCCTTGGTTTAAAGGTCATTCAGACTTCTAATGTTACTATAGCAATCATTTCCAAACGAACTCAATATATTATTTTGTTCATATGTTGCTCAAGTTGATTTGGAGTATTTATAAATTCTTAGAATATCACTGTATATGTATGTTCTACCATTACACAAAAATAAACCCTGAACTTTGACTCTGTAGGAAGAAAGAGACAAAGGCTTCAATGCAGGCTGCATTGACTATAAGGCTTAAGGGAATTTCGATCACGCTTTCACTAGGACTCTGCAGTACAACTCTGTTCTTCTGCCCTTGTTTTGTATCTGTCCAGCTTCCCAGAAGAATGAGTTTAAGTGAGAGTTGTTTGACTCTTTTTAGATACTTAAGCAATTAACTTTAGAGTTGTCTCTCCTAACTCTATTTATTCTCACTGTGGAATTTCTGTTAATGAACACCAGAAGGAAGTTTCCTTTAAAATGCTGGCTCACAAACATAATTTAACTGTTAGCACATTATCTTCTCATTGATGCTTTAACAAGAATTAAATGAAGTTTCATGTTCTGTGTGACAGGTGGGCCACAGGTTTTTTTCAACAAATCCATATATACCTTATTAGCAATCTTGCTGTACTACCTTGATTTTAAGTAAAACAAAATATGGAGAAATAATAAATGCACTTTTTCTCATGGTGGGTAGCTGTTCTTCCTTTCACTATACTTAAGAGTCAGAAAACTTATGGATAGTTAAGAGTGTGTTTAATCTATTTCCCTTTCACACAGTGAGTTTGAGCATAGAGATACCATTCTTGATAGAGATTTCTAAGATAAAATTAGACAAATGCATCCAAATTGGACAAAAAGAACAGCACATTTGTTTCTTTTTTGCTTCTTTGTTCCTTTTATTTTGTTTCTTTGTATATGTTTGAACACCTATTACTGAATGGAGTCTCTTACTGTAGAAGATGACAGACAGCATTGATCTTGAGAATAAGAAAAGCTTAAGTGGCCTTTTGAAGTACCTTTATCATCCTGTGGTTTGCTTGGTATTTTGTTGTCTGTAGACTAAACAGTACAATTTATGTTTTCTGTCTGTTCTTGTACATTAAGATTTTTATTAGACTCTTGATATCTTAAACGGAACAAGTCAACGTCTTTCTTGTAGTTCAGTGTCTAACAAAGACCTGAAGTTGATGAATGGGAGAACTAAGGCATGATTTCACATATCTTAAAAGATGATGCTTTTGTTCATACCTCCTAGAAACAGCCTGACATTTTAACTTGCCTTGAGCAAGTCTCTGACACTTCTTTCTTTTGTTGTTATTAGGTCATGACTTTTGCATTCTTCCAGTTTTCTTAAATCTCTTCTAAAAAAGTTACCAAGTATAGCTGCAATTTGCTTTGAGGTTACTTTAGTGCCCTGGGTCTGATTCTATCTGACTCAGATTTCTGTGGGGTTTCTTAGAAAATATCAGAGCTAGCTGTGCATCAGTGCTCTGTCACTGGTATTAATTATGTTCAAAATATAATTTTAGTGAACACTGAAGTAAAAGAAGTTTATTAAACATTTCTGCTTTGGTGGCCTCATCCACTCAAAGCTTTCTTTCCCTTTTGAGTAATGAACTAAGTCTTTATTTGGTCTTCTTCTCCTTATCAGTATACTTAGGGTGATATTTTTTTTCTTCTTTTTCTTTCTTAGCTAGTTCTATCTCATTCTGTACACTGATAGTATTTTGTCCTTGCACAATTGCATTATTCTTTGTATATTCATCTTTAATAATTCTATCCAATTACTATGGTTTGTACTTTTCCTTTCTGAAGTCATAGAAGTCTTTGTGAATTAATCAAGTTGATTTCTTACTATCTTTTCTGTAATTTCTCTGCCTTGAGATAATGGGATTTTTTACTTTTATATTGCATTTTTAAAAACATGTCAGTATTTTTGAGCCTCCTTTCCCCTATTATTTCTTGCTATGGGAACTTTCTTCTGTGTAAAAATAACATGGGCAGTGTCTACAATGAAGCTAATAAACCTGTATTTATTTCTTCTTTTCTAAAGCATTTTTTTGACAATATAAAATATTTCTAGCATTAATCTGAATTAAAAAGTTGGTGTTCCAACTTATTTTTATTAGTAACACTAATCATTTCCCTCTTAAAGGTTGACTACAGTGCTATATCCTATGACTTAAAAATGTTCCCTTTTGAAAAGAAAAATAAAATCTTCTGGAGAAAGTTGTTTTGGTTTGGTTTTTTGTTGGGTTTTTTTTCCTTAATTACAGCTGAGAAAAGAGAATATATAGGTTGTCTGATACCAGTTCAGATTTCTGGAGTATGTCAAAAACAGTTCTCTGGTAAGATTTCTGGTTGATAAAATTTCACTTAAGCAGTTAAGATAAGTAGCTGTTCATACCATTTTTTTGGTCTTCAGATAGACCAGCATTGAAGATGGATAGCTGTCATGCTTTTACCCCAGCCACCAACTAAGCACCACGCTCACTTACTCTCTTTCTGTCCCACTGCCACCACCCCCACCAGCTGTTGGGATGGGGAGAAGAATCAAAAAAGGTAAAACCCATGGGCTGAGATAAGAATTGCTCATCACCTGCTGACCAATGCCAAGCCAGTCCCTACTCGGAGACTGGCATCCTCTGGCCAACTCCCCCCAGTTTATATACTGGGTATGACATTCTATGGTATGGGATATCCCTTTGGCTAGTTCAGGCCAGCTGTCCTGGCCGTGCTCCCTCCCGGCTTCTTGTGCCCCAGCTCACCGGCAGAGCCCAGGACAATGAAAAGCCCTTGCCTTAGGGTAAGCACTGCTCAGCAACAACCAAAACATCAGCGTGTTATCAATGTTATTCTCATACTAAATCCAAAACCACAGCGCTGTACCAGGTAATAGGAAGAAAATTAACTCTATCCCAGGCGAAACCAATACAATTTTATACTTTTAAATTATTTTTTAACGATTTCAAATAGCAAAAGTGAAAGAAAGATGCATTTTTAGTGGAATTTGGGAAACACAGAACATTTTAGCTTATGAATCTGAGAACACTTGATAGTTAACGGTTAATGTGCACACCAAAAGACGCAGCTATCCTTGACTTTGACATATTATAAACTTACCTTTACTATGCTCTTCAGCATATCAAATTCAACATTTTTATTGAATATACCTAAGAACTTCCCCATCTGTACATTTCTTCTACTTTATCAGACTTACTGTTCTATGTATTCTAGCATATGTGCAGTACATTGATGGAAGTTGTTTGCCAGTTATTTTTCTGAGCTATAGGTAATCCTCTGATGCTATAGAATAAGTTTAGTGATGACATATTGGTCTCATTCTGAGTGGAAAGTATTGGAATATGTTATGCAATAACTACACAATAATTTCATTAGAGATGAAGATGTAATATTTTCCATTAAAGTTACCATATGAGAGTTTGGTAAATGAGTAACTAACTTTACAGCCACAGCAGCTGACCAGCATTAACACTATGTTCTTCATCTTCACCATGTGGAAAATGATTCTACCATTCAAGAAAAAGTCTGTAGGTTGTTTCTAGAGCTTCAATGCTAGAAAAAATTGCTTTTCAAATATTTAAAAGAATATAAAAATAACACTGCAAACAAGTTCTGCCATGGAATTAAGTAGTTATTTTGCCAAAGAGGTTACATAGACGTATTGTAGGTGTCACATTCATGATGAATCCTTCATAATCAGTTACAAGGGAAAAGAAGCCTCTTTGAGGATTGTGTTGCCAACATGTAATTGGGAAGAAAAGCAGCCAGGTGACAAACTAAATACATCTAATATCACATCAGTCAAATTAAAATTGTTTTCTACTTGCTGAAAGTTTATAGCCTGGAAAACCACAGTACAAGGTTTAGCAGCAGCAGCGTAGGTCAGGAGATGTTGAATACAGCCTGCATTCAAGGAGATTGATATAAATTTAGCTAGACAGAGAGGAACTTGCTAAATAGAAGAGAATATGTTTGTCTGTTCATTGAAAAGATCTTTTTATTTGAACAAAAGAAGTTTAATTCCTTATTTTAGGAAGGTTAAAAATGAATTTAAAAAATACCATTGTTCCTCTTTCCAAGTACTCTATTATCTTTTTTTTCTCCTTTTTGTTGATTAAGCCTCATTGGACTTTTCCCAATTATATTATGTAAATATTATTTTTGAATCCTTGTAATGCACTTGATAAATCTTTCTTTGGAAGAATAAGTTAGGTAAAAGGTGAAATGCCTTTTCATAACTGAGTTTAGATTGCCAGCTGGGATTTTGTAAAATCACTGTTTCAAAATACTGGCATAGATTATTAACAAAACTTGTGTTGGCATTTGTGGTGGGTTCACCTTGGCTGGATGCCAGATGCCCACCAAGCTGCTTTATCACTCCACTTCTCAGCCAAATGGGGGAGGGGGAAGAAAATAACATGAAAAAAACTCTATGGGTCAAGATAAAGGCAGTTTAGTGAAAGAAATGGCAAAAGTTGCTTGTGAAAGCAAAGGTAAACAAAAGACGTTATTCTCTACATCCCATCAGCAGGCAATGCTCATCCACTTCCTGGGAAGCAGGGCTTCAGTATGTGTGATGGTTGATGTCATTAAATAACAAATGCCCCCCCTTCCTCCTCCTTTATCCCAGCTTTTATATCTGAGCAGACATCATATGGTATGGCATATCCCATTGGTGACTTTGGGTCAGCTGTCCTGGCTATCTTCCCTCCCAAGATCTTGCCCACCACCAGCCTACTGGGGAAGGGGAGAAAGTTGGAAAGACAGGTTTGATGCTGTGCGAGCACTGTTCAGCAGTAGCCAAAACACTGGTGTGTTATCACCACCCTTCTAGCTACCAATACAAGTGCAGCACTACTAATGTTGAGAGGCTCATCCAGACCCAATACAGCATTGGGTAGTACATTTAGTTGTACTAAAGCCTGTTGAGTCAGAAAAGCTGAATGTAATCTATGTGCACACATAATATCTGTGTGTACACAAAATGTGTATAGATGTTATTGTTTTTATATATATGTACATATATATTTGTTAGTGTCAGGCATTCATTTTTCAATAGTACCAAAGTTGTGGGTTTGAAGAATAAGAGTAGTGACAAATATTCTCTGTAACAGTTACTTTTCAATGTAGATATGGTTTTTGTTACTTTTATTTTTCAAATTTAGGAAAACAATTTGATAATTTTTTCTTAAGGAATGAAAAAAAAATGTGAAATTTTTCACTTTTGGATGATAAACACGCTGAATTTTGTACCTAAATCACTCAATAGAATTCAGAGCAGGTCAGTTATGTCTGAAATTCATTGACTTTAGATTGATCTGGATAAAATAATGTAGTCAAAAAGTATTTCACAAATAATTGCTACCATCAAACAGTATTTTAGGTAACAGTTATCCTCTTTTTTGACTTGCTAAAGAGTTAAGTAGAAAATGAAGGCTTTTAATGAAATGTTACTGAATATATCTAGAAAATAGTTGCATATTATGAAAATGATCCTGTTACTGATTAGTATTTAGTATTGTTCATATTTTTGTTTCATATTTTCCTAAGCTCATTTTTATGCATATTCACAGTGCTAGTTCATTTACAAGCAATAATCATTTTTTAAGCTTTGAATATCAGTTTCCCCTTGTGACAGTTTCACCAGAAGAGAAGCTCACTTTGCAAAGTCTAATTACAGTAAAATCCTGTTTCCCTTAGCCTTGTTATTGGCAAGAATTTTGGCCATGGTGGAATTATGCTTGTGGCAAAGTTGTATCAAAAAAGCCACAAACCCAAAAACTTAAAGATTTGGGTTTAAGGGTTAAGGTAAAATCATGTATTAGGCATTACCAGATTATTTTTCAGCAAGCACAGAAATACCCTGAATTATTATAACGTGAAATTCTAGCTATTTGCAATAAGAATGTAAATAACATGGCACAAAGCTGTATTTATAATGACTAATAAAATCTGTTATATTGCAATCAGAGTGATGCCAGGCAACAGGGCAATTCATTAGGAGAAAAACAGTTAATGAACAGCTAAAGCATGCCAGTTTGGACCTTTTCCTGTTTAACTTCAAAATATATACTCTGGGTTTGGTCTACTATGCTAAATAATTCTTTCTAAGGAAAAGTAGGAAGTAAGGAAGGTTATAGTTGCCTGCTGATTTCCGCTAACTCACAAAAATGCATAAAGGAGATGTCATTTTTAGCTTTGTTATGGATAGATAAATCTGCTTGCCATGTTACGCTTGTTAAACATACTGTACTTGTGATTTGTTGCAATGAGATGTTGATTCAGCACAGCATATAAGCACATATGTAAGTCCCTCCTGACCTCAAGCACCTCTATTTAAATTCACTGTTCAACTAAACTAGATCAGGGAGTCAGTAATGTAAATCAGGCAATCTGGACTTAAATTATATGCTTCTAAGCTACAGCTTCTGTAATATTTACTGACATATATCTAAAAAAACCCTAGAGATGAAATTTGTGATTGATTTTTCTTTCCGTTTCCATATTTTTAAGACATGATCACAAGAAATAGAAATTATGAAAGCTGTATTTAATTTCTTTTTCTCTTTTGTACAAGCAAGATATATAGGAAAAGGAGGTGAGTGTCACAGAAACTAAATGATAAGCTTTAGAATTTTGAAGACAGGCTTCATCTGTTATTTCACGGTGGAAATAGTGAAACCAATATGAAAAATAATACTTTAAGAAACTGAGTTCACTGGTATAAAATATTCTTTTCCAAAGCCCCCTTCCTCCTAAAGAAGGAATTCAGAGAAATACAAGTACTTTCAAAGCAACTTGTTTTATTTCTTTTTTCCATCAGCATTTTGCACAAAGTTATTTTACCCAGTGCAAACTGTAAATGTCATTAATTCTAAACATTAAAAATATTAGATACTGAAATATTAATGTGATTTTATTTGTATTTGCCATACATCATCATTTCCTGTATGTTTTCATTGAATCGCATTTCAAGAAATGTAACTTATTAAAAGCTGAAACAGATTTAGCTATTAAAGCTGTGCTACCAAAGCTCATATTTTCACAAAAACTAGTAAGGTAACAGTTGTAGGGTTTGGCTACAGAGCATACCAAAGGCAACTTGAGTGGTATGAAAACCAGGTACTTACAGGACATTTCCACTTACACTGGATTGCAGCAAAATTCTGATTAGGTTCCAGTCTGATAGGCTGCATGAGGTAATCACTTTGCTAGTAATGTGTTTTATGTTTTTACAAACACATTCATGTTAAAATAAAAATACAGGAAACATGCAGCCAAGTAAAAATAATGCATTAAAAGAATGAAGAGATTTGAGCTGCTGTAGTGAATTACAGGTGCTGGGATAGGGATAGATGGTAGAATTTTGGCTGGTGGCTGCAATTTCAAGCAGCAGTTGTTCATGCAGCAGAGCAAAGGTTTAGCCTCGGAGTTGGGCTGTTACCACCCCAATGTTAATGTCATTCTCTAAAATCTGATCAGACCTTGCAAAAAATATCTCCTCATATTGTAACACCACTTGTATAGATGGACCAAAGTCGGTGTTAAAAGTCTTAAAGAAAAGCTTTATGGAACCTATACTGAGATTTCTCATCTATGGGATGATGTTTGCTGTGTGATATATTGGATTTGCAGGGCAAGGTTTTCGTAGTGGGGGGGCTACAGGGGAGGCTTCTGTGAGAAGCTGCGAGAAGCTTCCCCATGTCCAATGGAGCCAGTGCCAGCTAACTCCAAGATGGACCAACCCACTGCTCACCAAGGCCAAGGCCACCAGCAATGGTGGTAGTGCCTGGACAGGAGTGATAATACGTGAGAGGCCCATCCGCGCAGCAGCCATGGCAGGCAGGAGGGGCAGGGGGCTCCAGGCCCGGAGCAGAGGTTCCCCCCAGCCCGCGGTGAAGCCCACGCTGAGGCAGGCTGTCCCCCTCAGCCCGGGGAGGCCCACGGAGGAGCAGATCCCCACCGGCAGCCCCTGGAGGCCCCACGCCGGAGCAGGTGGGTGCCCGAGGGAGGCTGTGACCCGTGGGCAGCCCACGCTGGAGCAGCTCCTGGCAGGGCCTGTGGCCCCGCGGGGAGAGGAGCCCGGGCTGGGGCAGGTTTGCTGGCGGGGCTGGGGACCCCCGGGGGACCCAGGCTGGAGCCAGCTGTGCCTGAAGGACGGCACCCGTGGGGGGACCCGGCTGGGGCAGGGGAGGGGTGTGAGGAGCCGGCCCTGAGCAGCCCCATTCCCCGGCCCCCGCGCTGCTGGTGGGGAGCGGGGAGAGAGATCAGGAGTGAAGTTGAGCCCGGGAGCAAGGGAAGGGTTGTGGGGGAAGGTGTTTTTAAGATTTGGTTTTATTTCTCATTTTCCTGCTCTCGTTGGATTGGTAATAAATTAAATTAATTTCGCCAAGTTGAGTCTGTTTTGTCTGTGACGGTAACTGCTAAGCAATGTCTTCCTGCCCTTATCTCGACCCATGAGCCTTTCGATATATTTTCTCTCCCCTGCCCAGCTGAGGAGGGGAGTTGTAGAGTGGCTTTGGTGGGCACCTGGCATCCAGCCAGGGTCAACCCCCCACCCCAATATGGGAACATCACTATATAAGAATATCATTCCTCTGCTTAGTGGTATGAAGTCTATGTGCTATCTACAGGTGCTTTCCCAAGTTTAGGATTCGGAAGATGCCTTCTCAGTGTAGCTTTATTTTACAATTCCTTTAAGGCAGGGGTCCTCAAACTTTTTAACCAGGGGGCTGGCGCACGGATGAAGTGGCAGGCAGTCATCTGTGGCTGCTTGGTTTCCCTCCCAACCCCCGGCGGGGGGGTTCTGTAAATACCGAGGGCCGGATTGAGGACCCTGGGGGGCTGTATCCAGCCTGCGGGCCGTAGTTTGAGGACCCCTGCTTTAAGGTATTTACACCTAAAATTGTTTAACTCCCAATTATTCTGTATCATTTCCAGTCCTTAATTAGCAAGCCTTTCCTCAGTGAATGCACCTGTACAGACTCTTAAGAGGGATGGGAGATAATTGTCTACACCCATTTCCAATTTCAAATGCTGCAGGTGATTCTTAACTGTAACATATCTAGGGGACAGATGAAATGTAAGTGTTTGTTTCTTTGAAAGTAAATCTTCATATCTACTGCCTATTACAGAGTACTTTGGGAACTTATTTGTAGTGAATGATTACATCAACACACATGAAGCGATCTTATCTTCATGCCATTTGAAGGACAAACTTGGTTCTTAATCATGGTGCATTTGTGTGAATGTCTAAAGAAAAATCTCATATTTCAGATTGATTCCAGTATGGATAGACAGCAAAGATTGATTCCAGTATGGATAGACAGCAAAACTATAGTTTGCTTATACAGGAGAGGGGAATAAAAGAAGGATAAAATGACCTGACTGCTGTATTTCCACCTCTTTTTCTAGACAAAGCAGGATCTTACAGTTATATGAGACTGCTGTTCAAGAAAAGGCCCTTTTCTTGTTGTCCAATTAACTGAAAATTCAAAACTTCTTGGTAACTACAGTTCATTTATGATCTTGTTCTATTTCTGTGATACACAAGTAGGTGTATTTATGAAATACTCTGTCAGATTTATTGCTAATTGTCCATGGCTATTTTTGGTAAATATGTTCGAATTCTGCCTCAGATGAGTAAATAATTTGTGTTACATGCATTGTTCAAAGTAGGTCATTATAATTTCCACAGATTGCAAGTCAGCCAGGTTTATTACAGCTTAAGACAGGTTGCTAGCAAGGAATTTCTTCCCAGTGCATGGTAAGGTAGAGCTTCTGTAAGTCTAGTTCTACAGAAATATGTATGGTCTGTTACATGCACATCAGCCTGCTAGAGCAGAGATGCTTATGCTTTCACAGAAGCAACTTTTTAGTAAGTCATACTCACTTTTGTGCTTAAATCAGAAATCCACAGTTGTGGTTTAACCCCAGCCGGCAACCCAGCCCCACGCAGCCACTTGCTCACTCCCCCCTCACCCAGAGGGATGGGGAGAAGAATCAGAAAGGAATGTAAAACTTGAGGGTTCAGATAAGAACAATTTAACAAGTAAAGCAAAAGCTGTGCATGCAGGCAAAGCAAAACAAGGAATTCATTCACTGCTTCCCATGGGCAGGCAGGTGTTTGGCCATCCCCAGGAAAGCCGGGCTCCATCATGCATAACGGTTACTTGGGAAGATAAATGCCATGATGCCAGATGTCCCCCCCTTCCTTCTTCTTCCCCCAGTTAATATACTCAGCACGACACCATATGGTATGGAATAGCTCTCTGGCTAGTTCAGGTTGCCAGTCCTGGCTGTGTCCCCTCCCAATTTCCCGTGTCCCTCCAGCCCTCTCGCTGGCAGGGCCCAAGGAACTGAAAAGTCCTTGACTGAGTATAAGCATCACCCAGCGACAACCAAAACCATCAGTATGCTAGCAGCATTGTTCTCACACCAAATCCAAAACACAGTACTGTACTAGCTACTAAGAAGAAAACTAACTCTATCCCAGCTCAAACCAGGACATTCAGTCTTCCACAATCATGCTGCAAGTTGTGACGCCTTCAATGACCAGCAAATCCTGACATGCTATATAGTTTTTCATACTAGTAATAACTTCATTTGTTACCACTTACGTTATGCCTGCTATCCAAAATGCCTGTCACCTTTACAGTCATGTAGTTGTTCATTCTCCATCATCTCTTTTCCCTTAGGCTATACAAGATGTTCTTATTATTTAATTTCTGCTTTTCTGCCATAAGTCAGCCTTCCAAAATGTTAGCATATGTTTGTAATGGGGGCTTTCATGGTCACTGTCCTTGTTGAAAACCTGTGATCTACTAGGTTAGATCTTAGCGTGTCTGTAATTGTAACTGTTGAGTTCTTTCAAATGTTTTTATTAGCAGACCAATTCTAAGTGAGAAATCTGATTTCAGTGTTTATTGTAGTGAGAAAAAACCCCCACAACTCTTGGAATACCTGAAGGATCCAGTATGCGCATTAGCTTGGGCTGAGTTGCACATCATGTAGTCTTTCAGTCAAATGCAGGAATAGCTAATTCAGCTATGTTTTGAAGTGCTACATGGTAAATATAATACACCAAAGGGAACACTTCCTACACCAACTTTCTCAACTTAGTGACTAAATGAAGGAGATTCCACTCTCTCTAGGCTAAGGAAGGCTAAGTTTAATCTGACTTATTGTCCCAAATAATATGATTTTCTGCAATTTTCACAAATTATAAAATTACCTTTTAAAATTAGTTCTTTTTGGTTCTAATATAGTTTTAAAGAAATGTTTTAGATGTTCAAAAATTTGAAGGCAACACTGTGTAATGCAGTGTGGCAGAGCAAAACCTCTATTGAAATGGTAGACTTGAACATAAAGTTTCTCTGGTATCGCTGTGAAGAATGACAGTATTTAAAGTAAGCAGGGCTGCTAAACTAGATGGCTTCCCTGGCTGTGTTTCAGAAACAACTACAAGTTGGGATGAAATGATACTTAACAGCATTTAGAAGATGCCAACTAATTACCTGAAGAAACATTTTTGTTCCTAAGAGATTGTATTAGCTGATCTAATACAAGAAAATAATAATGCAGAATGACATGTGTTTAGCAGATTTTCCTTTTTCTTAACCCTGCTTGAGGAAAATAATCTCTTTTCTGTAGAACACTTTTCTGTAATATTTTATTTAATGTCATAGGGAAATAAATTTTATTTTCAATTGCAATCAACACAGTACTTTTAAATAATCAGTGATAGCTAATAGGTGATGACCATTCCCATTATGTTTTAAAGCAACTCCAGAAGTACCTTCTTATGATTCTGTCATCTTCTAAAATCTTCTTTACATACCAAGCTTTCATTTATTCTTTGTGTTGCAGAAACCATAAGACTTATTCAGTAGCACTTAACTTTAACAATTCTTCTTCATCTGAGTCAGTATGATTTACAGAAATTAGCTCTTAAGCCTTTTCTTCTTTTGAAAATGGAGAGAAAAAGTGAGTATTCAAGAAAAGAAACAAGTCATATAGGAAAAAAAAAAAAACCCACAAGAGAAATAAAATGCTCTGTGAGCTTTATTGTTCATGAAGCCTGGGTACGACACATTTGTGTCCCTTAGTTGGTAGACTGTTTAAATTGAATTTTACTTACTACTCTATACAGACTAATCATACTGTCCTGCACGAACATTTTTTGTGTTTGACTGCTGAATTCAGCTGATGTGATTAAATGCCACCAAGGCTGAATTTTGAAGTTTGACTCTTTATATCTAACAGCACATTTTTCGAAAAATTTTATGATCCAACTTAACAACTATATCTCACTTTGAAGCTGAGTTTGAACCAGATGACCTTGAGAGAGGTCTCCTACAACATAAATTATTCTATTACCTAAGACAACTATGCCTCTGAATTACTAAATCTTGTAGAATTAAAACACATAAGCAAATTTTAAAGTTACTAGACATGCAAATGTCTCAAACGTAAAGGATTTCTTTCCATCGGAAAGTATGTAAAAAGTTCTGTTCATTAATTTTTAGTAATATTTTCATATTCATATAGAAAATCAGCAGCTTCATGATTAACATAGAGAGACATTTTATCTTGCATTCCTCAGGTTCAGGTTTTAATGAGACACCAGACATTTCAGAGAAGCGTGTCAGGAATTTTTTTAGGGCACCTCTTCTACACTACCGAAGTCTTCTGTACTTCTGTTTCATATCAGCAGCAGCCTTGATATTTCTTTGTACCCTTTTTATTGGGGGAACCTGAAGCTTAAAAAGTTTATTTATTTTGTTCCAATTTACTTCCTTTTTAGGGTGGTAAACTAAAGTATATATTCTTTGAACTTGATTGTGATTTCATTGGTCATGTAACTAAGACACTATCTTCACATGTCTCTCCAAAATCTCACTGGAAAGTTATTTATTGGCAAATCCTCTAATCCTAAATTTTATTCTGTGATGATTAAGCAGAATCTGTTTACCATCACAGCAAGATGAGCAGTTCTGCAAATTGTACTACTGTGTTTTACCTGTTGAGGATTCACTTGTATAGCTTCAACAGATCAGAAATTTGATCGCAAAATTGAGTGGCTCTGGCCACAAGAGATGTTCCCTAAAGTACATATTGTGGTAGTTACAAGTTTTATCTCATAACTTTCTCCCCCCCTAGTAATAATAAGCATCTCAAGTAATAAAGTTGGAAAAAATGCTTTGCATTGATGGAATTAAGCTTACCATAAATTGAGTAGCCTTCCTTGTCACATTCATATTAGAAAAACAAAAAAAACACCGTAGAAAATTCAATTTAGCATTACAGAGATTACTGCAGTATAACAGCCCTTTATCTGTAGTAGTGTATAAAAGCACTTCTAACAGTGCATCAATTTTCACAGCCATTTAGTAGATTAGAAAGCAATTGTAAACAGAGTAAAACCCACATTAACTCCTGTCAACAGCCCGCCTTTTTCTCAGTTATGGATTTGTTTGAAATAACAGTGAAGTCTAAAGTGATTGCATCAACATCACAGATTGTATTATAAATATGAATGAACCCATTGTAATGGACTGCATAGTAATATATGGCAGGCATTTGTCCTCCCCATCAAAGTAACAGCTTTTATAAAGGAAGAATAGCTGTGACATAAGGAAACCTGTAACTCTACAAGAAATTATTCCTCCTGTTTTCAAACAGTAACTGCATCAAGCGACACGTTTTTAAACTGCCCCTAATTCTATACTATAGTAATGCACCATTAATAAGTGTCTTGTATTTCTTTTAACTGAAATTGGCTGAAACATATATATATATATATAAAATCAGGTATTTTTAAATGAACAGTTATTTAAACAACATTACTGTTGTTTTGGGGAAAAGAAAGCAAGCAGTTATACATGGTTTTGTTTACTTTGGAAAATTATCTTTTCCTATTACTGATTAAAAGCAATAAATGGAGGAAGAATGAAAAGAATACTGCGTTTTTTTCTGAATAGGAAGTCATCAGGTTGCACAGTGATAATCACAATAAACTGATTTATGGTCAGTGAGAAAAGTTGATCTTCAAAGAACTGAAGATTCCTCATATACAGTATCATCCAGAGTAGGGTGTGTTTTGCATTTTTTTCATTTCTCCAGAGGGTTATTTTCCACAAGAAGATGTCTAATGTCTTTAACACTGGACACTAGACATTTCCCAGTGCCTGTTTCTAAAAGGTGTACTAGTGCATATCTTTTTAATTGCTTCTGTCTATTAGAGTATTCCTTGTAGTCTTAAATAAGGACAATTTCTCTCCTACTACTGAATTGCTTTTGTTAGAAAACTCTGGCCACCAGTGAATTATGATACAGCTACCACAGTCTTACTTGCAACGGTAAGATATTTATATAAACCTATATACTGTACACCTACTATAAATAACTGTTTCTCTGTAGTAAAAAGAACAATGCTGTATATTTGATTTCCAAATTATCAAACAGGGTATTAAACACTGAAGAACAAGTTTTCAAATGTGGATAAATGTAATGTTTCTTATTCATGGGAGTAAAACCTATCAGTAAAGTAGTTATAAGGATAAAGGTATGATTTCCTTTATATTGTGAAGATTAAACATGACAATATTTATCTTCAATCAGCTGTTGTATTTCATTGTTATTTTTTAAAATATGGTAATTATTCAATGAAACATTTTATATTAAGACTTTTTTTAATAAAGACTTTAGAGTTTGTCTTAGAAAGCTAATGATTTTCTCCACAGGTTTCATATATTGTCTTTGATAACCTATGTAAAATTGTAGCTTCTAACCTTCAAATATTTACATTTAAACAAAAACAGTTACAGGAATGGTGATTTCACATTAATGAACATTCTGCTTTACCCTGTAATAGCTTTTATATATATATATATATATATATATATATAAGTAAATATTGCAAGAAGATATAATTAATGTATTTTTGAGGGTAAGATACTTAACTGATGCTATATCTAGATTTAGATTATTTCAAGAAAAAAAACCCCACAAAAATAAAAATCTCATGCTTTGATAATAATAAAGGACATTTAGTTAGACTTAGAGAAGCAATATGAAACATCAGTGAAAAAATATACAATATCAAACAGATTTTTTTATAGTCATGTCATTTCTTCATTTCTATTTTATCTACAATGTTTTTTCAAACCTAGAAAATGCATGTGATTGTGTGCTTTCTGAAACTGGACCCAGCAGTCTATTGTAATGTTACTTCTTAGTGTTAAATGGTCCTATTTAGTGGGTTAAATATCTCCAAGTCAAGTAAGTCTGCACAAAGTATTTTCAAGTTGCTTTATCATTTAATGCAGATTCATATATAGTCATTGGTTTATATAAATATATGTAATTAACTGTATCTCACAGCAATTTTATTATCATTACGTATCTTACTAATCTGTAATTTTAAAGAAGCCTTAAACACCATTTAAAACCAAGTGAAACTACAAATGAAAACAGTTGGTTGAAACTAGAACTTGGTAAAGGCTCCAGGGTTAGAAGGCAAGCCATCCTCTCATTATGGCCTGATTTAGAATGAAATCTTCACAAAAAAGAATGGTAGTTGAAACTGGTCTGTTCTTACTGAACTAACACAAGAAGTACAGTCTCCTAATAACATTCACGTTGCCCTTAAAGCAGTCAAGAATTACTGTTCTCTAAATAGGAGAAATGTCTTCCCATGGCAGTCCAGTCCAGTCTTCCCAGTCCAAGATTTACCAGTGTTTGTGGCAGGGAAGTTGTGTCAGCACATCCTCTGCAGCCAATCAGCTATCATCCACAATGCTACTCTCCATGGTGTCTGTCTGTCAGATACTACTTTTAGCTACTTCAGCCCACTTCTCTATCCAACTTACACCACTTCTGTTTGAAAAAAAAAAACATTTTTTAAAGAATATCAATGCCATTCAAAGCTGGCAGTTCTCAGGCAGATAGTTCACAGTCTGATGTATATATATTCTGATTAATTACATGGCACCTGATTTGCTTGCCCTCGCTATAAATAAAACTAATCTAAGCTAGACTCTCTCTAATTGAAAGAAGGCAATAGATATCTAAAGTATGTGCTTTTAATTGTGCATTGAAGATTGTCTTTTTCCCTTGACTTGTCCCTTGACAGTGCAATCTCTGCGTCATTATTGTCCTGCAGAGTCAGGCATAATGATTCTGCACCAGGGCTACCATAGTCTGCGACAATTTTATTTTAGTGAAATACAGTACTGGTGGGTGCATAGGATCTGTAGACAACATCCCACACTTTGTGTTACACTCAAAAAATATGTAGTTTTTGTAGTTAGTACAGTACAAAACAACCTCAGCCACCTACAAATACTTTATGTACTTGCCTATAAAAAAAAAAAAAAAGTGTCTCCTAAATTTTAAATACATTTCAGCTGGATCTTTGTGTATCACCATCATTTCTACATGCATGAAAGAATATGGAGCTGGGCATAATCTGATGAGAGAAATGGCATTCTATTTTTAATTCTGAAGGGCACAGATCATTTGGATTTGTTTCTGAATGAAAGATGTTAAAGTCTAGTAAATATAATGAAAAGACTAATCAGAACAGTCTTTTCAAAAGATTGAGTCCTAGGTAATTGCATGTGTTTGTTTCACACCAAAAATACCTTTCTGTGTTAGTTTTTTATTATTATTCTTGCATTTCCCATGTTGAAACCTTAATGCTTTTCTTTACTAATTCTTTAGCTTTATGTTTTATGGAATAATTCAAATTTAGCTTCATATTTAGTATGTTTACAAGTAAGAGACCAATAATCTTTCATATATGCATAAAATATGATTATTAAGATCCAGTGAAAATACTTTGTTTACTGCTTATTTTGAATGGCAATGAGACTATATGAATTAAAGTAGTGTTGAATAACAGGTGCTGTTACAGCTTTTATCACTGCATACTATTTCTATCCTTTTTTTTTTAACTTGCTGCATATTGTACATAAGCACTGTTATGGGATTATTACTTTTTTTGAGAGAGTTCATAAAATATTTTCACGGGACTCAAATCAGTTTTCCTTTAATTCTTTCATCTACTCAACTAGCTATCTTAACAAAAAATCAAACACACAGGACTCAGTAATATCTAAAAAACATAGAGCTGCCTTGCCATACAAAGCATCACATTTATATCTTCATCCCTAAAGACTAAACTTGAACACTTAGTCCTTGGGGGATGTGAGATTCTTAAGTTTGAATGTACACTATTGGAGTTTTGCATGACCAGGACTAAATCGAAGCCAACTCCAGCATAAAGCTGTGATGATTTTCATGTGAGGGTTAGGATTACATATACCAGTACAGAAGTAGGAATAATTTGTTTTATAGGCTGAATTTAAATATGTTGCAAGCTGGTCAGAAACTTGCAAAGCTGCACAGAAGTATGGCTGTCACCAATCTGTAAGAGATATGAGCCTAAGCAACCATAAGATCTAGGTCTGCTCAAGAAAAAGGTTTGTGAACATGGAGGATTTTTAAAAAGGAAAAAGTTGTGATAGCTAATTAATGGCTGAGCAGCATAATTAACAACGGCAACTTTCACATCTACAGTTCTTGTCTGTATGTTATATACAAAACAGAATTCCCCTGTTTATATCCAAACCGTTCTCTGTAGCACCCAGAATATAATTTATTTCAATTCTTTATGCAGCCAGAAGAAGCTTTGTGAAATTTTATAGTTTGTGTTAAATAAATTGTAAGGCTGATACCCTTAATGTCCTATCAGGCCTTAAAGTCACCTAATCTGCACCCAGTCCCCTTGCTCATAGAGAATGTATAATCTCTACAATCTGCTGTCACTGTTAAGACTAGGAAGTCCACCTTGTGTTCAGACTTTGCTGCAGTCAAAAGTTAGAAGCTTCCAGATACAGAAGTTACCTTTAGATGTCTGGAGTGCAGGCATTCACATCTCAGCTAGTTACCATAAGCTCTCTTTACGTGTTTAAAGTATCTACACTAGGGTGAAATGAAGTGCAGTTTAGAAGTGCTTGTTTCTCCTCATTGACTGTGAAGCAAGCCTAAGGCAACCAGCACAAATTCATTCAGTCCAGTGAATCTCACATTAGGATCAACAGCCTTTGGTCAGACACAAGGACACACAAGACTAAGCATGCTCCGGTTTCAGATGATTTTATACAACACTGAAGAAAAGAGCTGATTTTGTTTCCGTAGCTGCAATACGTAGGTACCCATAGTCCTCAAATTATACGTTATTCACAGTTGTAGTTATAATAAGGCCAGTTGGATTTCTGGTTTCTGTTTTGAAATTTAACTGAGAATATTTTAGAGTATTCATTACCACACACACACACACACACACACACACACACACACAAAAAAGTTTGTTAATTTAAAGGGATACATACCAAAACAACTGTAATCAAACTTTTGGTTTAAGCTGTATACTCTTAGATAACAAAAGCATTAAATTTATACATCACTTCAGCTTATTGAAACTGTCCTGATTTTAAGCTTAACTTACAGAAAAAGATGCGTGGTTAGTAAGCTTAGAAAAAGCAAGATTTCAGATAAATTCTTGATTGCAATAACTGGATTCTTAGAGTATATTCTCTCTTCCCCACTCCCCTATTGTTTTTCTCAGTTTATATGTTTGTGGAGTAAAAATGTATAAATAGCTGGCCTACTAGTTTTGCTCCAAGATTTTTACAAATGTCTTTGGAGTCTGCTGAATTGTCATTCTTAACATTGCTAGCTAATGTTGAGAATCTAGATTTGTAAGTGATATTATTTTATTACCCCCAAAAATGAAAATTATATTTCTTCTATAGGATGTTACTTTGAAATGAATACTAACATGCTTGAGATTTGCATTTTAATAAATTCTGCTTAGAACACTCTGAGCTGCTGAATATTGGGAGATTTTTCGATAGCATTTGTTTTCCTTCTTAGTATTTAAAGCTATTTGGGTAGAGCATTACTCTTTTGAAATGAGCACTAATGAAGATGCTATAAAGACTTGAGAATATAACTAGCATATTTAGTGTGAGTGAGTAACTTAATTGATCAGCTAGCAATGTGTTTACAGAACATATTCATTCTAGAAAGAATTATTGTGTTATGTTTCCTAAAAGGTGTTTTTAGCATCCCTTTAGAACATGGTGGGAGAAAAAGAGTATGTTTTTTTAGAATTGTGCAATGATCATGCCTATATATGACATGGGAGTAACCTATGGACATCCTGGTCTGTATGAATTTGTGTACATGTAAAGTGTATTCTTACCTTGTATTCCAAAAAATCTTTTCAGGTATTCTCAGTGGTCTTAAATTTTTGAAGGGTAGCCACAGATCTTCTCTTAATTGGCTGTCTTCCAGTATCTTCACTTACATGGGGGATAACAGGGGGAAGAAAAATGAGTGAGGAGATTTCTGAATTTATACTTCTGAGCAATCAAGTGGTTTCCATCACAGACTAACTGGTTCTGGAAATAGATTGGTTTATGGTTTTTTTTGTCTACACAGAATAGTCATCTGTAATCAGTGATTCCACACAATTGGCAAAGCTCACTCAAAAAGCAGGTTGAAAAGTACAGAGCGCAAAGAATGTTTCTGCCATGAGCAAGATTTGGTGACGGCTGGTTTAAAGGCAGTTCAAGTGTGACTGCACATTTACATGTGAGAAGGAAATGCAGAATACATTGCTTGGATGTGATCATAGAGTATGTGCTTGGAGCTAAGGTTTAGGCTTGTAGAGAGGTATATGCTAATATGAATTGGTACAGTAAAAAGCTGAACAAAAGCGTAAAGAAAAAAACATGGAATTGTGTTGAAGTCTGCCTTGAAAGTCTTTAAGTCTGTCATGTGAACAGCTTTCGTCAAATTTAGATGTACAATGGCAGCTGAGTTGTGTCAACATCTACAGTTTTACTGGGTGTGCCTGGGGTGGAGTTGGCTTTCTCCGTGGCAGCTGGGACACTGTTGTGCTTTGTAGTAGTGACTAAACCAGTGGTGATACCACACCAGTGTTTTGGCTATTGCTGAGCAGTGCTTGCACAGCATCCAGGCTTTTTCTCCCTCTGTCCCGAAAACACACAGAGCAAGAGGTTGGGAGGTGACATATCTGGCACAGCTGACCCAAACTGATACTCTGTACCTTATGATGTCATGCTGAACAATGAAAAGTCAGGGAAAAGAAGACCAAAGGGGAATGTTTGTGCTTATGGCATTTGTCTTCCAAAGTAACTGAGGCCCTACGTTCCAGGAGGTGGCTGGGCATCTGCCTGCCAATGGAAAACAGTGAATGAACTCCTTATTTTGCTTTCCTAGCATGCACAGCTTCTGCTATTTGTATTAAACTGTCATTATCTCTATCCACAAGTCTTCTTACCTTCCTTCTATTTTCTCCTCACCCCATGGAAAAGGGGAGTGAGCAAGAGGCTGGATGAATGTTTGGCTGTTTGCCAGGGTCAACCCACCACAACAGTAATTCTTTTTTATTGTATTACACTACAACCTTAAAGATATTTTGAAAGGATTACGTTTTCCAGCTTCCTTCAGAAAGTCAGTTCACAGGTTTTATGCTTTAATGTGTCAGAGTATGAATAATATTTCAGTGAATGCCCAGAGTAACTGAAGAAAGAAAAACGTTATTGCTAATCCAGATAAACTTCAGTCATCTTTGCTATTATCTGTTGTCCTCTGAATTCTTGTGCTGTTCAAGCATTTACATTTAACATGAGAATGCATTTGACCATGCATGCTGTAAAGAAGTAAGTTAAGCATATATTTGTCTCTTTGTGACCGACTGGATTTGTGTATTATTATTTTAATTACCCCTCAGGCAAACTTCTGATGTGTGATCGTGTGCAGGTCAATGTTCTGTGAGTCCTTCAACATGACAGTTCATAGAATAATTATCCTGTCATCACACATTGATTCATTGTTACATCGTTTCTTGGGGCTTTTTCTCTTACTCACATTTGCTTAGCAACCATATCACACGTCTCTTATACTTATTATTCAAGTAATCACCCTCTGCAGCACATAGATGCATCAATTAAAGCTTTAAAATAAAGTATATTGTTCTATGTAGAATCCTCAGGTGTCAGGAAATAAAAACTGATTTTAAATGTTGCAGGCCTTCTTCAAATGGCTAATCTGTGTTTATATTAAACAAACAAGCATACTAACAATACTAAACAAAAAAAAAGTGATAGGTCACAATCAATAGGAAATGGATGATAAAATTATATTCTATTCTTAAAGTGCTTAGTCTTTTTTAGAGATATACCAATTTACATACAGCTCGGAAATGGCTGAGTGCTGAACATCTATTTTAGATATGTTTTTCTTACCTATATTCTTTGTAAACGTTTTCTGGCTAATTTTCAGATTTGGCTAAATTTCACAGCAAATTATTGTTAGAATGAAACTTGAGTGCCCAGAAGCTGTCAAGATGGTTCAGTGATTTAATGTTGGCATCCTGCAGCTCTGACTGTAATCAGCAGATGATCTGGCATTACCATAAATGTTTTCTTAACCATCTCTGTCAAAAAAAAATAGAAAAAAATTTTCCTGGTTGGTTGGTGGCTGTTGTTTCTGATTGAATTTGGGTCAGTTTCTTTTGCATAATTAAAATACCATGATGATCTCTAAAAATTTATTTTTAATATCACCTTTTGAGCTAAACACATTTGCAAGGCTGCTTCGTAAGTCAGAACAGACAAAGGAAAAACAAGTCTATGCATAAGAATCCCTTGTCTCAGTGGCTCAGGAGGTCTTACTGCCTTCTGCCTTGATTTCTCAGTGAGAGGGTTCCATTTTTCAGTCTCTTAGTTTTTCTAAGAGTAAAATTTTCTTTCTAAGTTCCTTTGTGAGAGCAATGTTTCTTCTGTAAGCACAAGGATGTCTTGTGACTTAGATTTCTTGAAATTAAAAAAATCCTCTCTTAGATAGCAAGATTAACTTCTGTTAACTGGTTACTGCTAAACGGTAATTGCATGCAATTGATTAGGAAAAGAGGAAACTGGAAATGGTACAGTTGGCTTCTGATGGTTTTTACATACCAAAGTGGCTGCTAAGAGTCAAACTGTTGGACTATAGAGCCATAAATATGTTCATCATGTGAAAAATGCATACCATTAATGATGTTAAATGCAGCATTTTGAATTCACAATGACTGGATTTAATTACCCATGACAATGTGTCTCAAATTTGTCTCATATGATAATTCAGTGGTATTTGGAAGACTTAGTAAAAAACATCTTTAAAAAATAATTCCTCTTTTAGACTCTCTTCAAATCCTGGTCCCTTTTCAAGGCAATTTGTGACACTTACAAAGTACAGTTGTTGGTGTCATATACATGTATGGCTGGATCATGTGCAGAGTAGAATTATTATTTTTTTTTTAATATCCCATCTATTTCCACACATGAAGGCCCAATTACAGTCCATCCCGAAGAGAGGAAATAATTTAGTGAAAGCATATAGCATTAATTAGAGCTTCATATGAAGAGAAAGAAGGATTGTCAAAGGAATGTATATGGAGTCTTGCAGAACGAGAAGATGAATCACTTTTCATCTGCCTTTATTTTCCAATATTTAGTTTTGTGTGAGGATCTTCTTGAAAATGTACTATTTCCTGCTACACAGTTTCAACATCCTTGATAGCATGCTTCTGATGTTTTTCTGTAGAGCTTTGTGAGAGGAAAGCAAGGACCATAATAATAATGCTTGAATAATGAAAGTCACATGAACTAAGATGATTCAGCTTCATCCCATCTCTAGTGTATTCATGAAGGCAATCTTGTATGTTAGTTTACACAGATTAAACTTCACAGCCAGGTTTGCTGCTGTCCTGTTGAGAAGCACCCATGCTATAAAGAAGCACTGATATCTTTAAGCTGACATCAGTGTTGTGTAAATCTTTTTTTGATCTACTTAGGATATGGAGTTCTCATAAATACTTTTCCAGGTTAGTAAATCTCACTCTCACCTGTCACAACAATGACAGCATCCAGCGCTCTCTGTCACCCTACTCCCTCCAGAGACTTGTTTTAAAATGAGAGGAGCCTGAGAGCTGTATGCTGTTCTTACAACCTTTTGGATAATAATGAATGACAGCCCACTGTGACTGTGACCTGTGTGGGCAAGAACTGCCCCAGGACATTGGTCTGGTACCTGTTACAGGAATGTGATAAGATTATGTTTCTACTCGACTGCTTAAACTAACACCCACCTACTTCCCTTTCAGCCCTAGCCTTTCATCTTTATGCTGCTCCCAAAAACATTTGCAGTACTCTGTAGATTCCCCTTTCCCTTAGAAGCAGATTGATTCCTTAGGAGAGAAGTGCAATAGCTGATGAGAGAAAGACATTTTTTCCCATCAGTTTGATCTGACATTACAAGATATTTGTGCTCAACCTTCAGGCAATGCAACCTACCAATACTCTGACTGCTGATATAAACCTGGGAATGGAAGTTTGGGCTAAAAATAGGAAATATAAATTGTATGGTTTTCTAGCAGTTATTAGAATAGTTAGGGAATAGCTCGTAAACATTTAATATCAAGAATAGTGGATAAGAAATAATTTAGTTTTAAACTCTTAAGGCAATTACTAGACATAGTTACTAGGGGTTTTAAGTGTTTATGCTAAATAGCAAATACTTAGCAGAAACAACATTATTTAGAACTGCAGTGAGTGAAATCTCATAAATATCAGGTCAGTCTTTAAGACTTGCTTCATTGTTTGGATTTGTTGGGGGGTTTATTTCCCGTAAGTAAGAGGATTTCTACTGTGTTTTCTTTCCACAGCAATTCGTAAACGAAGACACAAATTGTGCGTTTCTTTTCCATTTTGGTGATTTTTATCACATATTACTTATCATTACCCATTTCAGCTGCCAGTGGCTTTCCTTTGATGGCAGCAATCTTTATGCATATTCCTGAAATTCTTCATCAGAGTGTACCCTGAAAGCAGTATTTATCTATAGGTAGATTCTGTGCAGACAGGTTTGGAGACTAAATGTGTCTAG
Source organism: Falco rusticolus (assembly GCF_015220075.1). Classification (NCBI taxonomy): domain Eukaryota; kingdom Metazoa; phylum Chordata; class Aves; order Falconiformes; family Falconidae; genus Falco; species Falco rusticolus. The sequence continues at coordinate 37,237,058 of NC_051188.1, read as the reverse complement.
TCCTCAAAGGCATCAGTGGCAGTTTAGTGCGTGGGATTTACATAAATTATTGCGGGCTGAACAGAGGATAGCTTTAGACTATGGACGTCTATGTATCGTATCAAAAATCACTAACTTACACAGTCATAATTTTTGACCCTGTTAACTCTAAAGAGGATTTGGAATGACAAGTTACAATATACTTCTGAACAGAGTGAAAAAAGAAGTAATAAATCACATTTCTGAAATTTAAAATAGTCTAAATATGTTAACTTCCAGTTTCATTATTGTAATTGCCTGATCATTTCCTGACTTAGAAAAAAAGTTTATGTTTATCCTATTTGTACCTTGGGAGAAATCCCATAAACATCTAGGCTGTATTACACTTCTGGACACTGCCTGAAGACCCACTGCCACTAGTATACATGTAGATCAATATTTATCTTTTCACCCTCTTCATCCTAACATAAATAAGATTATTATTTGTTAATACTAATGCTATGCCAAATCATTTATACATTTTGAAATTGTCCTGGTTTCAGCCGGGATAGAGTTAATTTTCTTCTCAGTAGCAGGTGCAGTGCTGTGTTTTGGCTCTGGTGTGAGATCAATGCTGACAGCACACTGATGGGTTTAGATGTTGCTGGGTCTTGTTTATACTCAGTCAAGGACTTTTCAGTTTCTCGGGCCCTGCCAGCGAGAGGGCTGGAGGGACACAAGAAATTGGAATGGGACACACCCAGGACAGGTGACCCAAACTAGCCAAAGAGGTATTCCATACCATAGAGGTCACACTGAGTATATAAACTGGGGGTCAAATCATGACAGAAATTAAGAAACTTACACATTTATTTTTTTAGGAATGTTTCAAACCACATGCCACAAAGTAGGTTTCTATTTTGGAAGTTTCCATTTTGCAGTTTCCTACAAACTCCCAAATGTGCCTTCATTTGGGGAAAGATGTGTGAGGAGACACGGAAGATTCACTGTAATTCAGAGGAAATAGGGAGGATGCCAAACTCCTGTCTGAATTGGCCATCAGACACCCTCAGAGGTTTCTTCTCTCACTTAGATAAAACTTCAGGTGATTTCTGTCAGTAGTCTGATCCACACTTCTGTTCTCTTTTCATCTGAACAGGCACTTAAGACTTTAATTTAAATCCCAGTAACTTAAAGTTGCATTTCTTGTAACAAAAGTCATTGCCAGATTAGAGGTGAGAATATATTAGTTTAAACAGAGAGATTAGTCCCAACTCAATGCAAATGCAAAATACATTTGGAAAAGATAGGAAGAAGATTAAATTGAGTGATCAACAGGAACTTAAAGTAGTCTTTGAGAAGATATAGGTAGGTAGGGGATTAAAAGAATTTTTAAAGGCTTTGCTTTAGGGTGTTAGGGCTGGTGCTGCAGGGTGTGACTGAAATAAGTTATAACAACACACAGCACTCCTTTTTAACATTTCAGGGATGTTCTCCAATCCTACCCTTGTCAGTCACAGAAATTGTTGAAAAAATATGAAACTCATGAAAAGTGGCAATAAAAAGTATTTAAAGTATTTTCCATTATAGTATCCAGCAAAGAGCTATCCCATTTTTTAACAAGCAGTGTTATGTAATAGATGTGGGCCTTCTAGCTATAGCCATCTTTCACATTATGTCTAAATTCTGCTTCTGGGTGGTAAGGCAGACTTTTAAGAAAGATAATTAGGTCTTGTTGCATTCTAACACCAATGCCAAGGTCTGGGAATGGATTTCAGAAGGCCAATTTTGGGCTGTATAAATGACGTTTAGGTAAGATGGGTGCCTGAAAAAACACAGAGCTCACAACTGTCCAGTATCTTATACTCTAATAGGATTTGAGGGTCAGTGTAGGAAACGAAACCCTCGTTTCATACTTGAGAGGAAAACAAGAATTAATGATTTTCTAGATGCAGCTGAAGTGGGAATTCAGAACCTCCACCTTGTCCTGAACTTAAAAACAGAGGTCCTCAAAATGTCAGCTAGCAGTGGTCATATTCAGCCTTTCACAATCAGTAAATGTCAACCATCTGAAAGATAAGCCAGTATTGCCCAGTTTACAACAGAAAAAGTAGCTCTAGAAAGTGTTTTGCTGGTTTCCTCTTATCTTCAGCAAAGGACGAGGGATGATCTATACTTTGGTATCAGCAAGAGGACTCTTTAGGAACATCTCCAGACTAATTTTTCAAGGACTTTGTTTACTTAGGTGGAGCGCAAGGGGGTATACACTCATATCCTCACAAGGCCTATGGTATATGACCATTGCTAAATATGCTTGGTAAGGTTGCATTGGGACATGCAGGATGATGCAGTCAGTGTAATTTGTGGAAGATGGACATGACTTCCAGAGACTGGACTGCTGTAAGCATTCCAGCTTGTGGGAATGCTGTACAGCTGCATCCAGATTCCACATATTGCACTGCTGTCAAAAATACATGCTCTTTTCCTCTGCTGTTTTGCTGAGAAGACATGGGAGTACAGCACCAACATGGTGATGAAGCTTTTCCCTGACTTTCAGTTCCATGCATCAGGGACGTGTACCAGAGACAAAATATGCCACCCCACTGGGGAGCCAGTGATGAGGATCATAGCTAGGGCTGTTACTTTTTCCATGCCCTCAGAGTATCTTCTAGCACAGGCCAAGTCATGACTTACAATCTACAAATAATTTGCATCACTGGTAAGGTTGGTATGTGTGGACTTTAGAAAATCTTGGCATAGACATAGTTTCAGGAATATGATTTAGCTTGTGGAGCACAAGCCAGAGATCAGAAATACTCCACTGGGGTTTTGAGCATTTTTCCCTGTTAACTTAGCAAAAGATGTAATGAGGTTGTAACTGCAATTGTTCTTTCTTATGTTATGATTTTGTCATGCCCCACATTGAGATGTATGACTGTAATACAAGCATATAATGCTGTCTAATGCAGTTCTCCTTATTGTATTTGCAGCTTTATTTTTCAATTGGTGTACAAGTATTTACATAAAAAGTAAATAAGTCCTTAGTATCAAGACTTTTATTGAGGAACTCTGCAATGAAATAAAGCTTTTCAAAGTGCTTTATTATTTTAAATATTTCTTAGTAATTTTTTAAAAATCCATATCTCTACTTTGGTGAGTCTCTTGCAATCATTATTGTTCTCTATTAAAGGTAATATATAACAGTATTAATGCAGGATTTAAAAATCTCCAACTGATCATATTTTGCTTCCACAAGTTCACAGCAGGTAGGTCTTGTACTACTGACTCTTTTTGGTTCACATGCTAGTGCACCATTTCCTTTTTCTGAATATGAAGTATGTAGCCTGTAATAGATTATAAGCATATCCTACGCTAGGACACCATTTAAATTATGGAAAGCTATTAAGCACAATTTTCTGTCAACTGAATTTCCTGAGTATTGCTGTTAATCAAAGTAATTTTAAAAGACTTTTATCTAGAGGATAGTAGCTATTTAGCTCTAGGTTATGTGAATATGATTTTGAACTGTTTTTGATTAACAACAATGTTCAGGAAATTCATATCTGAAAAAAACTGTATTTTAATATTAGATCTGAAGGACCCACAAGAGCTAGATATTGAACAAGGGGAAAAATAATATTTAAATGTCATGGAATACAGACACTGAGACTTTAGTGGCATGCAGTGTGATCTCTGCCTAACATGTGCCTGGAAGAATTCAGTACCAGTAAAGTCAAAACTGTTATGGGTAACTGTCTTCTCAGCCCAGCATTTAGATAACTTAAATGTGAATTCAAATTTTTTGCTTTGTCATCTGCATAGTGATTCTTATGATACAGGTAAATGACAGTTTTTGATAACTAAAAGTGAGCAGACATTAGAAACCTGTCTCAACTCCTTCCAATATGTACAGCAAATTAATAAGTTCTGTCATTATCCAGTGATTCTTAACATCTGATTTTTTTGTCTTACTGCTGCTGGAAGGTACACCTTGCTACAGCAGGTGGACAAATAGCACATCACCAGAAATGTAAGCTTTCTTCTTAACAAGTCTTCATGTAGAAGTGCCTTTCCCTGAGTAGTTAGTTTTCTTTTAACCTCTCTGACTTTATTAAATTCTTTGTATATTTGAACTAATATGTATAAGTATGTAAATATATTTATTTTATTCTGCAATTTGTTTCAAATATAGTTTGCTGCCAGAAGCGCAAACCAAATTTATGTATGTTGATAATGTAATGGTTCAAAGTAGTTTAGGAAAAGGCTGTTAATATTTGTATGGTTTGTGGATTTTCTGGGGGTACCCTTGTTCTTGAAGATAGGTAGAAGATGGTGTCCAACAACCCTAAGCCATCTCCTTGCTACTGTGGCAGACATTTCAAATATTGTCTTCAGAAACAGATCAAATTCTTGCATATAACCAGTTATGGTTTTTTACTGTCACTTCTATATATGTGCATTCCAAAACTTCATTACTCTGATGGTTCAAAATTTTTTATTTCTAATAGAGATGTATTAATGACTGTTTATTCTTGTGCTTTGTCAGTTAATCTCAACTTGGGGCTTTTCGTGAAAGTAAATTAGTATATTACAGCTTTTATCAAACTGAACTAAGGAAGTCCAGCCCTCCTGCTGTTGTATGCTAACCTGTAGCAGCTTGCAGCCTTGTAATTTTAAATTCTTATGCAAGGTACATTGGCTTTTGTAAACCACCCCCCTCACCAGTTACAGGTTGAAAACACACTTCTTTTGTTTTACCACTATAGCATAGGGTTTGAGGGAGGTGTGGTAACAGTCCAAAGTAATGACAGCGGAATGGATGGGTTACCAAATCACCAATGCATGCAGGTTTTGAATCAGTTTGTAAAGCAGTACAGTGTGTTTAAGAATTTGGGGTTGAAAAATTAATTCCCAAGTGATTACAATAAAAAAATGGCAGGATGGACATTAATAATTCTGAGGAATTAGTAAGAGTTCTTACCTTGCTAGTGCCCAACTAATTTTAAACTTTGACTTAAATGGAAGTGATCTTTCACTCTGGTATGAAGAATACCACCAGCAGCAGATAAACCTCATGTATTACAGCAGTTAATTCTTCAGGTACATGTTTACCAAAATGAAATCTAGGACTGTAAATACATACATATGCTTTCCTAGTAAAGTTTAGTGTTTCTGAATGAGATTCACAACAGCCAGTTTACTCAGCAGGAAACTACTTACCTACACACCTGGACATGCACTTATGCATAGCAATGCTACATGGACAACTTCCTCCTTGACTGAAAGAGCATACCCAGTAAACATGCTACCTGAAGGAGCTGAAATAAATTTACAGTGATAAAACTGGACTGAGATAAAAAATGTGTATCCAGATCTTTTTTCCTAATTGACACTAGCTGCTCAGTACTTTTTGTAGCATGGTTGAGACCAAAGTGTTCTCATTATTTAGGAAGTGCAGCTAATCACTAGCATAAAGTGTCATGTCTTAAGAATATGGCACTTTGTGATTTTTGCAGTGAATTGTGGCATTTTCACTTCACAGGAGTTACTCAGATAATGCAAGGACTACTCACATAAACTGGCCAGTGATTAAGGCACTTTACTAATCCCAGAGTGAAGGGAAAGGCACTGGTTCTTCAAGTTGAATGCTCCACTCACTAGTCTATGCATAGAAAGTCACAAACTTGGGCACAATTGCTGCTGTTGTAAGGGGGAGGAGGGGCAGGGAAGACACAGCTGTACTCAACTTTACTCAGTCACTATCCCAAACAATTTCAGTTTGTAGGCAGCAAGTTACAGGACATGCTTTCCTGCAAGGCTAAATCAGTTACCAAGTTTCTAAGCAGGACAGAAGTTTAGAGAGATCCCAACATCTACTGCTTCACAATAGCAAACTTGCAGCAGTTCCCTGCTTAGGCGATTTGCTGTTCTAAATCTCACTCTAAGGGACCTTACTCTGCCCCTCGCCCACTATGAGAAACTGGGGAAAATATTGCTGAAGTTTACTTTGAGGCCTCAGTTCATAAGTGTTTACCACCTCTGTTATTCAGTCTAGTTAATCATACCCAATTGATCCTCATGCTTGAGTATTTTTGGCTTGAAAACTGCCGAAGTTTTTGCTGAACTGCAAAGTAGTTAAAATGTGGTTGTTGGTACATCTGAGGAGGTTACTGTCAGTGTCTAATTTATTTTTGCCTTTTGTAAAGTCCAACACCTATACTTAATCTCTGATTATATGATATGTTTTCTTCTACTTTAAAAAAAAAAGTACTGATTTTCAAAACAGGTATTTTTCCTGCTGCCCCTAGATTGAATGTAAACAAAAAGGGCTACAGTGCAGCTAGTATCTTGTATATTGATAGAGGTAGCATACTTTTCTCACCCTGCAAATATGTGTTCAGAATCAATAAATATAAACATTTCAAATGTGATATTTAAGAGTCTACGTATCAGGGATATTTTAATTACATGTTTATTGTATGTAATTATAAAGGTGTGTTCATAACCAGTCTCTGGCCTCCTGTGATTCAGTAAAACTGAATTGTGTGCTGCTGCATCTTCAGGGTCAAATTATTTTTCGTAGTATAAAATAGAAATTACATTTTTCAGTTAAGTGCAAAATTTGCCTGTTATCAAATTTTAATTAAGAATAGTTTATTTCATTTAGAATAGAAGGTATATATTTTCCTCCACTTGCCAAAAGGTGATCATACTTACAAAATTTGCTGAGGTTGTCCAAGAAAATGTGTAAAATCCTCATCCATCACTGAGAGCCCCTGGTCAGGGAATGACAGTGCAGTAAATATCTTCAGCAGCTGCCTTTTAATGTACAAGCTGTTTTCGGTAGGAATTTTCAGCACTCACATAAAACACACTGTCATGAGTGACTGCCTGTGCTCCAAAGTCATTACTATTGGGATGATGGAACATCTTTCAGCGAATAACCAAAAAACTTTAAATGTCATGTCAAGTTTGTTGAAGCCATTTTCAAGCCTTGCTCAAGGTTACATGAATATTGAGTATGTCTGTTTCTAAAAAGTTTGAGATCTATGAGGGACCACTCACGTTGGTTTTGAGAACAGTCACTTGATTGGGCAGGGGGTGGGGGTGTTAGGGAACAAAAAAAAAAAAAAAAAAAAAAAAGGCCGGCTATTAATACATGTCAATCCAGCAAAGCTCCTGATATTGACTGAGTATAACTTCTTGTGACAGTCAATGCCAATGATGTTTAGCAAATAGTAGCAAGTTATACAAATTCTTAAAATTACTTAGCTGCCTACAAGATCGTAAAGGAAAGAAAAATTATTACAATGGTAATTAAATCGAAATAGATTTTTTTAGCATTTTAAAATTTGAACACTTAAATATGTAGGAATGTAACTAACCAGAAAAACTTTGGAAGACACTTGAGAGGTGCTGAATACTCTTTTCTCTTTGACTCCAGTAAGAAAGGAGGATCCCATCAAGCTCTGCCTGTGATTTTGTAGGAAATATGGGTGCTATTCTTATGAAACCATGTGAAGTCTATATCACTTCAAGGGACCAACCCCACTGATTTTGAATGATAGTATTTTTTATCTTGCCTCCTTGGCAATCATTACTCCATCTAGTATACCATCTGCATGTAAAATTTTGTCTGATCAAGAAGTCTTGTTATATTACAAAATATTGAAACTGAGATCCAAGGTTTTGGTTTTTTCATCTTTTGCAGAGAACCAGAAAGGAGAACTAGAGAAGTCATGTTCACACCACAGTGTCAGTTTAAACTTGACAAGAAGCCCAGTCACCAAAGAGGTTACTTATGATGTGGAACAGAGTTCTACGGTGTGGAACAAGGCTGCTGGGAGAAAGGAAGCCTGTCATGGAGAAGGCATCAAAGAAAACAAAATAGATCGTATCGGGTCTTCTTCTAAGGGAGAAGCCATTCCAGAAGTAGAAGCTCTCCTGGCAAGACTGCGAGCACTATAGAATAATCATATAAAGGATTAAATCAAAGCTTAAATACAAGCTATAACAGCCTCCATCAGAGATACACTGACTTTCAATTATTGGCATTACATACTTCTGAGTTTTTATCTTCTCTATAGTTGGGCGATCTACTTCTAAACTGTTTGCAAGATTGTATAATATGATGCTATAGTTTTGCATAACTACAAGATGATTTTTATTATATGTTTTGACCTGCTAAGCATACAAAAAATATCAGAAGAAAACATACTCAAGTAATCCAAGGCACAATCCTTTTAGTGGACAAACTACTGACCACATATTTTGAGAGCTTCTCAAAACAGGAATATCTTTTAAATATTGTTAAATCATCATACCTAGGAATAGGGGTCAGTAAATAACTGAAAAGGTATTCTCTACTGCAATTTCTAGCCTTAAGAGGTTTTAGCACCTATAAAGTATTTATTATAACATCCTTTGCAGTTATAGTAATAGGAAATATGTATCATATAAGTCACCCATACTCCAGTTTGAGTTCAAAGAGCACCAAAGCTTGCAGAATTATATATATATATATGTATTTACAAAATGGAAATCCATGGATAGTAAACAAAAAATCTATGCAAATAATATACTTTGTGTGATTATTATATACTGCTGTTAAGCTTTGTTATGATTATTATATCAAAATAATATATACCATATCTGTGATTGCAAGGCTTTGCAATTTTGTCCATAGCAGGGAAAATGTCTTCACAGTTGTTTACCAGTGTTGTATTTTATCTTTTCACATGTGAGTTAATATGTTTCTATAAAGGAAACATGGAATGGAAAAGGTTTTTACAATTGGTTTTTCACAAACTCATTTTCCAGTAGCCCGTGAAGTCTTATTTGCTGGCACAATAGAAATCTTGCACATAATTGCATCTCTTTTATCGCACTGTCATTGTACATTGTTACATGTTCACTATCATATTTATTAATTGCGCATCATAAAGAATCACTACCTATGTTACCAAGTAAGAAGCTACTATTAGAATCTTTGCTTCATTATTTAAAGCTTCCTTATTATAAGAGTGTATTAAGTATCTAATATCTTTCTTCTAAATTACTCTATTTTTCTTTACAGAATGCTGAAAAATGTCTTTCAATAAGAGTCTGTTACATGAAACCAGTGTTTCAATGCTCCAGTGCTTTTTATATCCTTGTTTAAGTTGCCTTCGTATTTCCTGCACTAAACATTAATAAAATTAATTAGAACTCAGAAACTGGGCCTGTTTATACATACTGCATAGAGAGTTTTTTCAGCCATTGTGGGAATCAATCTCATGTTTCTGGGGCTGTTGTAACTGTCATTATATACTCTAATTACATTTTCCGCCTTAGCTGAAAAAAAGAGGTATAAACACAAGTCAGGGAAAGATACAGAGAAAGCCTATCAGACAGTCATTTCTCCAGCTCTCCTTGCAAACAATGAGCGAAGTTGTCATAGAAGGCCCCATTTGGTAACTCGAAATTGCATAGACTAGTCACAGAATTGGGGCTTAGTGCATCTCTAGTGGATAACTAGAAATACAACCACTACTGATTGTTCCACTAAGGTCCTCTGCACCTCCACTGTTAAGACTTACTACCCCAGTTTACAGGGTGCAGTAAAGATTTCTCTCTGCAAAGTACAAATGCCTGACTAAACAAAATGGTATTTCAAACCCAAAGAAAACGTACATTGAAGGGGAAAATAAAATAACCATTCACTGAATGTCTTCAGTTGAGTGCATGCTAAAATAAAAAGACAAGGAGTAGAGAACTCTTTCAAATATTAGCAGGGTGACCTACCAAGTGAAGGTGGAAGTACAAATTCATTTTCCTGAACACAGTAAATGTCTTCATTTGAATTAGTGAATAATAGTCCACAACAGAAAACTGACAGTTCAAGAGACTGCTGTGTAGTTTATCGAACAAACAGAAGTTACAAAATAATCTACTGAAATTTTCAACAAACAAACAAAAAAATGCTTCTAGCAGCCTCATCTAGCATCTTCTGATAAGTCTCTGAAGTCTGAGGTGTGCTACTGCAGCAGACGTGTTCCAGAACAGAGGATCATGCCAAGGGACCATGGGGAGCTTTCTGTGACCCAGCAAAACCAAGATGCAAGGACAGAGAGAGAGACAGAGGGTGCCCCAGTGCCACCCACCTCACAGCCCCCGAGCGAGGAGTGTTGAGGCCCTGACTAGCAGCAGAGCTCTGACCCCGCGCAGGAGCCAGCAGGAGTGAAGGCGGCCGAACCCCCGCAGGCACAAAAGCAGCCCCCGGCAAGCACGGGCGACCAGGAGCGCAGCCGCCAGGGCAGGCCACAGGCCGTGGCGGGCAGGCGGCACAGGGAGGGCAGCAGGGAGGCCATTGTCCCCCTAATGGCTCAGAGGCGACCTCCGATAGCGGTCATTGCCCCACCAGGAGAAATCGAGGTGTGGTTCCTACTCAGCCAGAAGCCAGCACCAGAAGGCATGTGGCAGCCCAGGAGCTCCCACGTAAACATGCAGCTGTCAGGTCATGGCTGCAAGGGGTGCCTGAGCCTGTGGCTTCTGCTGGCAGCAGCAGTGACAACAGCTGTGTGAGGCGCAGCCAGGTGGCAGAGCTGAAAGGGGAAGCAGGAAGGTTAAGGACTATCAGGGAGTGTGAGAAGAAGACAGACTGGTGGAGCCATTCAGCCATCACTGAGACAAACACACCACATGGACACCTCAGAAGAAGGGGAGGCTCCCCCACCTGCTCACCACCAGGCAGATGGAGGGGTCCTAAGTGACAGGGAGGAATGGAAACAGGTCCCTGCTTGGGACAGCAGGTGAGTCACCCCCTGGCCTACTTCACCTTCGCGAAAGGTGGAACCTTTCAGGAACCTACTGCCTCCCTGGGGCCCGGGTAAGGGATGTTACTAGAAAAACCCCTTGTGTGGTACAGCCCTGATTACTGCCCATCACTGGTCTTTCAAGTGGGCAATGGTGAACTCCAAATGACAAGAAGCCTGAGGGCAATCAAGAGAGGCCTCACAGCCTTGGGGTGACTGATTGAGGGATCGGGAGCACAAGCAGTGTTGTCTTCTATCCTGCCAGTTGCAGGGAATGATGTGGCCTGAAATCAGAAGATCACACGGATCAATCCCTGGCTCTGGGCCTGGTGCCAACAGCTCAGTGTTGGGGTTTGTGATCATGGGTCAGTTCACACAGCAGCAGGCCTGCTGGCAATAGATGGGGTTCACCTGTCTCAAGGGGGGAGAAGGATCCTAGGTCAGCAATTAGGAGGGCTCATTGACAGAGCTTTAAACTAGATGCAAAGGGGGAAGGGGAATAAAACCAAGCTTGTTAGAGATGAGCCTGGGGGTGGCATGCCAGGGTTGGAGGCAAGATCAATAGCACAGCTGGAGTGCATCTGTGCCAATGCTCTAAGCATGGGCAGCAAACAGGAGGAGCTGGAAGCCATCCTGCAGCAGAAAGACTATGACAATCACCATCACAGAAACATGTATTTTTTCCCCCTTCACTATTTCTTAGCACCATCATAATTTGATGTATTCAGAGTTCAAGTATACAGTCTAGTTAAAGTATACAAAGTTTTCTTTCTACCTTTCATCTTTCTGTAACTTCCCTTAGAAGCAAACAAATGCACAGGACTTTTTAATATAGAAAAAAAATCATAGAATCATTAAGTGGTTTGGGTTAGAATAGACCTTAAAGATCATCAGGTCCCGACTCCACTATCATGGGCAGGGACACCTTCCACTAGACCAGGCTGCTCAAAGCCACATCCAACCTGGCCTTGAACACTTCCAGGGATGGGTCAGCCACAACTTCTCTGGGCAACTGTGGCATATGCAGGCATGGACCCCAAGGGAGATCCCCCATCGCACACATAAGTGCCAGTTATATACAATCACTTACCCACCCAGGTTCTGCCCTGGAATATGCCTACATGCAGCAAAGCACCTTTGCAGCTCGCTCACACTCCACCAAGCTGCTTACGCTCTCCATGCTCATCTGACCAGGTCTCTTCTTCCCTGATACTTAAGCTGTGGGAGGCTCTGGGCACGCCCCTCATTGCAGGCAGGTGGGCACAGAACTGATTTGCAGGTGAGCTCAGAGGCCCAGATTTAGTGTTAGTTGCTTCCTCACCACATTTTAATGCATAATCACTCTGCAGCCTGGCAGCCAGAGAATGAGCAAAGCCTCTTCTCAGAAAGGGCCCTTACAAGCAACATGTTCCAGTGCCTCACCACCTTCACAGTGAAGAATTTCTTCCTAATAACTAATCTAAATTTACCCTCTTTCCATTTAAAGCCATTCCCCCTTGTCCTGTCACTGCATGTCCTTGTAAAAAAATCCCTCTCCAGCTTTCTGGTAGACTCCCTTTAGGTACTGGCAGGCTGCTATAAGGTCTTTCTGGAGCCTTCTTTTCTCCAGACTGAACAACCCCAACTCTTTCAGCCTGACTTGACACAAGAGGTGTTCCAGCCCTCTCACCATCTTCATGGCCCTTCTCTGGACGCACTCCAACAGGTCCATGTCCTCCTTATGCTGGGGGCTCCAGAGCTGAACGCAGTAGAGGAGTAGAGGGGGAGAATCACCTCCCTCAAGCTGTTGGCCATGCTTCTTTTGACACAGCCCAAGGTATGGTTGGCTTTCTGGGCTGCAAGTACACATCATCAGACCATGCTGAGTTTTTATCCACTATCACCCCCAAATCCTTCTCAGCGCTGCTCTCAATCCATCCATTGATACTGGGACTTGCACAGACCCACTCAAATGTTTGCATTGCCTAATATGTTCAAGTAAAAATAACTTTGGAAGTATTAAGTCTGTATTCTATTTATATGCTTTTATGTTTTTATTAAAGCATATAACTCATCTTTGAAATTATATGGAGTAAATTGCTTTAATTAATTTTAAAATTAATTCATTTATCCAATTTAAAATTTATAGTTAAAAATTCTTAGGGTAGACCTTTACTTGTGCATGCTAGTTGTTTTTAATAAGCCAATTTTTAAGGAAGTATCGAGTCTTGAATTGAGGGATTGAGCTATATACCACTTGTGCTAGATATTGAAGGTTTCACATACCATGCAAAACCCTCTTTTCGATAATTCACACCAGAAAATTAAACCCTTATAAAAAGAGCTTCCTGATTTCTTCAAACATGACTGTTCAGATAAAAACATTTGAAGTAATCTTTCAAGGTACATTCTTCTGCTCCTTCTCTACCTGAGCAGCAGACAGAAGGCACAAACACCCATGGTTTTTCTTACCAGCAAAATTGTAAAAGTCCAACACATCTTTTTGATTGTTCACATGCATTTTGGATGGCTTTTCATTTCATTCCATAAAATAATGTTGATTACTACATCAATTTTTACATTATATATACAAAATATTATTCATGGTGATGATCTAAATTCTTCTGTAATATTCCAATGTTTTGACCTTATCAAGATATGAATGTGATCCGTCTCTTCAAGCTGCATGCAACCAAGCTTGACACCTGGCTTATGTACCATAGTACTAGTCTCTGTAAACCGAGAGAGAAAAATGATGGTAGCAACTTTATTACAGAGCAACATCAGGAGGTGGTGGCTGCCATAAGATGTGGTACTACTCTGTATCTGGTACTTCATTAATGGAGGATGGACCAGCAAACTGAAGAAAATGTAGTTACTTTTTGTTCCCCATTAATTATGGCAACACTACTGCTTAGGAGACTAAAAAGACCACATGTTAATAAAAAAAAAAATAAAAATCTCAGATGCAGTTGTTATAGACAACTTTCTTCCAACACACAGTTTTCCTTGTTTTACCTCCATCCTCAGCCTGGCCCATCCAAAGTCACACTTTACAGAAGTGAACAAGTTACTGCAGCTTGTTTAGGTTTTTATTATAAAAGCTGAAAAAGAAGACATTTCCTGCTAACACTTTCCACATCCATTTCTAATGAACAGGACCAAATTATAATTTTCACACTAGTCTTCCCAAGCCTTACAATACTTGTTAACTATAAAACAAATGGGAAACAAGCAGGGGTCGATAAAACCTAAGCTATGGCACCTAAAACATTATAATAAGCAACGAGGGTGAAGTGAAAGAGCTCAGAAAAGAAGCAATTTCATGACAACATTGTTTTCTCGAGAACAAAATAAAGCATTACTATACCAATTTTTTAAATTTTTTTTCATGTGATGTGTGGGCTTTACACAACCAAATTGCAGCAGAAAAATCACTTAAAAGTTTGAGGAACTGTTTGTCTAGTTTATGAGATACAAAGAATTAGACAAATTGCAGATTTTACCAGGTTTCACTCTAATTTTATTCCAACATTCCTAATTGTAAGAAATTCTAAAACTACCATCTGCTATTACATTAACTAAGCTACTAACTAATCATTTGATTTGCAGTTTTTTTGGCACGTGAAGCAAGCACATTTTCTTCCTTTCCACACACACTTTCTACATTGTGCTATTGTGTGTTTTACCTGAAGTATAGTATTAAGATCAGGGCTATTCTTCTCACTGTAAAACCATGCTGATAAAGCATTCTGGTCATTGTGACACCAGTGAAGAACAAGAGGTGATCTAGATACAGTTTTTCTCTCCCTCCCAGTTAGAGATAGCCATTACGTTTCATACGTTAGCTGAGTACATTTAAATCCCTCTGTACTTTGATTTCAGTAATGCAGCTTTTTCTTTTTGTGTTCCATGCAATGGGATACACTGAAGAATTATTAAGAGAACCACTTTCCAGCAGCATACCAAAAATACTCTGAGCAGATGACTCGCATGCAGCATCAGTCCTATATACTGTAGGAGGCATAACACTTGAATGGAATCCAAAGAGGCAGATAAGGTATTTCATTCCACCAAAAGAAAATAGTTCCTTTCATCTAAATGAGCTTATTCCACTGCTGATACCAGAATTGTATGTGTTTTGAAAGGGTAATATACCCCTATTTTTAAACCTGTGTTATATTAGCCAGAAAAATAAACTATGGGAAGATAGGAGTGCAGAGACTGGGAAGCAGAATTGATTAATGTGCTGCCTGATTTCACTTCTGGGACTTGAAATTGCATCTAGTGCAGAATGAAGCAACTGCAGGGAAAAAAAAACAGTCTCATCTGACATCTTTAAAGGTCATGAAGGAAATGATGGTGGGTGATCCAGAGTTGGTATGGCCACAGGTGTCTTGTCTATTCAAAGGCATATATCAGAATATCCTCAGAACAGCAATGCTATTGGGCTGTTAGTTCTCAAAGCCCTCAAATGAATAAAAGGAAGGAAAAGTTTGACAGAGATAAATATGAGCCGCCATAAAACCTAAGAATATTTTCATCTTAAATCCAACTGTCAGTCCTCCTCCTGTTCATTTTGATAGTCAAAGGAAGAGCATAAGGCGAGAGAGGAGTCCACATAATGGTCGTACCTTTCTACTGCCATGCCGGCCAATACTGCTTTTGGTAGCTACAGCGGCTGAGGCAAAGAAGGTAGCGCAGAGGCAGTCAGTCCTCCTAGGACTAGAGAAAGTCACAAGGGCCATGGTCAGCAAATATGGGCTTAAATCATGGGATCACAATAAAACACCCACAGTTCTACAGCCACACATCAAGTATAATAGAACAGACTGTCTTCTAAAATGTTCAGGTGTCAAAATGGCAGCAGAATGTGTGCACACTC
Source organism: Falco rusticolus (assembly GCF_015220075.1). NCBI lineage: Eukaryota > Metazoa > Chordata > Aves > Falconiformes > Falconidae > Falco > Falco rusticolus. The sequence continues at coordinate 37,221,443 of NC_051188.1, read as the reverse complement.
TTGATGTCTCCTAAAGACAGCTATTACATCAGCTCTCCAAGTCTGATGACTCCATGCAAGCTACACATTCAGAGGGAGCTTTAATTCTCAATTATTTGTGCTTGTTATATATAGTTCAACCTTTAATTGAAATTTTCCGTCCAAAGTAAGCCGTATAAACGTTGCAGTCTATAACTGTTAGTAAAAAAAATGGCTTTTGTAAAAGCTCTGCTTAATTTGTTGCATTTTAATGTGAAGGTTGTTGCACGTAGTTGAAAACATGCAGTGCAACAAGACTCTTATCCATTAAGCAAGACAGAAATGGCAATTATGCAGTCTGTTGATCGGATTTTTTACTAATGATGGGTACTTTCTGCTAATGGATAGGAGAGTAAAGCAGTCCAGTCAAACAAGTCACCTTGATAGTATAATGCAAGAGCCATCAATTTTGCACACAACTTCTTCAGTAATGAATCTTGGAGCACAACCCATCAGCATTGCTCCTGAAAGACAACCACTGAGGTAGAGGAACCACAAAAAGTGGTTTGAAATGAAAAATGGGATGAGAACTTTCCACCCCTTTAACAGTGGAATTGATTATGACGAATTTATCTCCAAGGTGCCTGAGCACTGCATTAAAAATGCTTCGACAGAAAAAAATATGATCCCGCTGTGCAGTTGGTGGCATCTCGCCATTTCATGCTGCAGCATCACAGTAAGAGAACTCAAGACCTATCTTCACATCTATCCTTGAATCCACAGACATTGTGGAGAATCAGAAAGAATAGTAACTATAGTAGCAAGAGAATTTTTTTCACTTGGGGTGTTACAGGTTCCAACCTGCAATCCCATGCTACACGTTAACTGCTGAAGCCTCAGGATGACAGGGGAGAAGAGCCAGCTTTCTCCCTGTCCTGTCTGCAGTGAACGTAGAGCACCCTGGTCCATGAGGAATGGAATGAGCTCTCATTAACTTCAGCTCCAGAATAAAATTTTCTATTCCTTGATTACCAAATCCCCAAAGAGGGTCAAGAAGTTTTTATTATTCTCAGAGACGTTGCGCTATGGTAAATCTTTCCACAAACTAAAAACAGTTAAAATTCAATAGCACCTAGGTAAAGCATCAAAATCAGCAGGCAAGAACAAATTAAGCCCTTCCTGAGAAAGGCTGTGCAGGATCATTTATTCCCTTTCTGTCTCCAATAACTTTAATACTAAATACACAGATCTATATTAAAGTAAAGTTAGAATTGCTTTTAATTAGATAAACCCAAGAAGTTTCAGTGCTCATTCTGCACCTTTTACTAGGATGCTTTGATTAGCACAGTTTCAGCACCTTGTCTCAAAGAATTAACCTGTCCAATTTTTCAACTCAGAACAGAAGCCCAATATATGAACACAGATGGCCAAAATAAGGACCTAATCCTATGAGGTCCCCTGCATGTCCTCCCAAGTACTCATCATCATCAGACTGCTCAAAATCATTCCAAGCAGAGGGCTAGTATAGCCTTTCAGGATCATGCCCTAATGAATAAAATATACAAAGGTGACTTGAGTAAAATCCTGTTCAATGTGCTGACAACAGTAAAACAGCATATTCCTCTCAGGACATTTTCCTGGCAGAATAACCTGACCCCTGGGTGACTGGCTTTGAGAAAGAAATGGGTAATGATCTAACTAAGCAATTCATCCAACTGGTCTTTTGGGCAATTTTTTACCAAATGATTGACGTGTTGCACCGTATATACAGTAGATAACATCACTGTAAAGTTTTAGATGAGTGTATAATACCTTTTTTAACTTCAAACATCTTGCATGCAAACTGCACTGTTAATTGTTACGTTTTTATTTCTAAATGCTGTCCAGTTTCCAACCATGGAGTTGTTTTTACAAGTCTCTCCCATGCTGTACACCAGGCATTACCACAGAAATTTGGCTTTGACCTTGCTTGCTGATGAATTTTTACTATTATATAGTAATTGCAGTGCCCCAAACTCTTATCCCCCTGCAAATTTAATGTTCCTCCAAAGGGAGTGGTTCTTAAAATTATAGTATTTTATCCATACAGTGTAGCTCAGTAAACTTGCCTTTTGGCCCCTTGTTCTTAAACTTTAAAAGGAGGCTACAGCAATTAGATCCAGCACCTACTGAGAAGAAATCGAAGGCTCCTGTTGACTTCAGTAACTGCTGCAGACAGCTCCTAAATGGGACAACTTGAAGTGCAGCTCTAGCCTAGAGGCAGCTATACAGCTGGTATTGTGGGGCTTTATTGTCTCATTGGTTCCAGATCCAATCTGTGCAGTTTTAAACTACAATTATTATTTTCTAGTTGCCAGCCTAATAAATGTGATGTGAGTTGAATTCCTGCCTGAAATTTTAACAAGCAAAAATGTTCCTGCAGTCAGATGTCACATAACAGTTAAGTGTAGCCATCATGCTGGTTTCTCAAGGAAAGAAAAGAAAGAATGTCGAGCAAGAGTGAGGATGGGTCTCGTGTACAGTTCTCACTTCCCTTCAATGAGCCACAGCTATTAAGTGCACTCAGCAGAAGACACATGGTCTACAAGGCAGCATTTCCAGTTAGTGGCTGAACCAGCTGAGGGACAACTCAGACATACATTACTGACTAGGAGGAAGAAATCTCTGAGTGAAAATTTCTCTGTATCACTGAGACTGGTCATGCTGGACAGAATAACTCCTACCTTTAGCATATGCCAAGTCGTTAGTGCATGGCACAGTACATACATAACCTTGGCAAGCAATAGTCACCACCATTAATTTGTGTGTGTGGTCATCACTAAGAAGTGGAAGAAAGTTAATCATGGTAAAGTTAAATTAACATGAAATGCCTGACTTGTCTCATTCACATTTGTTTTACTGTGGCATATGCTCCTGCTTTACACATGAAAGCTTAATCACAACATTTCAGGTGGCAAACCAGTTAATTATATAAAAACGAGGCCCAGAAGTCTGTGATATGACACCTCTCTATACTTCCTTGGGAGACGTCATGCATGAAAGAAGATGCTATTGTTAGCAACATCAGACTGAGGGCTGCAGGAGAGCACTGCTGCTGAAATCTAGGGTCCCTGCCCATAGCCCCGCTATAATGGAGAGAAAATGCATTTTATACAAATTGCTCTTGCTAATAATGGAAGTGAAAGGAAAGCTTTTTTTTTGCCTGGAACAATGCACAATCTCTTGTGCAAGCTTCATATCACCTAACTTCAGATGTTACTGATGTAAAAATCCCCAACAGAGATAATCATTCATCCTGGCTTTTCTTTATCACTCATTCTGGCTTTCTTCGTATATAGAACAGGCCAATTTGAACTCTTTCAACTGCATATGTTGGGGAGAGACAAACCAGTCTGCAGTCATACCTATTCCCTCCCTTCACTAGAAAGAAAGCCTGAGGGGACCAGCTCAGAAGTGGGCAGGTGAATCTGAACATTTGCAAATTATTAGAGAAACCAGTGTGCTACCTAAATCTAGGACAAAGGGAAGATGGAGCCCCTGCTCAGTATTGTGTCACAAACTTCACATACTTTGTCTTTCTTGCCAGGCTTGAAATAGCAGCTGTCTCTCCTGCTCTCAAGAGGAAGAGGTGAACTAAGTTCTCTTGCCAGAAAATTCTCTCTTTGATTGGCATTAGACCAGCTTTTTTTCTTCCAGAACCTAAAAAAATACCTGAATGATTTGTTTCCCCATGGCCCTTCCACCTGCCATGCAGTTGACAGTATGCTGGATATACAACCTGTAAGGCTGAAGCCCTAACCATGATCCAATACAGCATACATTTTAATCTGGACCTTGACGCTATGGTGTTGCCTGTGTCTCATGGATTTTCTGCTCAGTTTAGCCCTTGAAATTAAATGCCCACCTTTGACCCACCCACCAATACTCACTCATTAAGCATATAGCAAAACAACAAATCACTTTAAACCAATCCATCAAGAAAACAGCAGGCACTGCAGGTTGAAGAAAACAGCAGCAGCAGCTTTGTAGCACTCACAGGACAAGGAGGTATCTTCTTTTAATTTTCCTCCTGCATGTTTCTGTGCCTTGAATCAGCCTTTGTCTGGTACAACAGCTATCCACAGCCTTGATTATACTTGTAATAAGCAACTTCTGCAAATGTCTCCGCTTTGCACCTGTGTGCAGTCACCTATAAAACCTGTTTGCCATCCCATATTCTACACCTATGAAAATTCTCTTAAAAATAGTATATATAAAATACACAGTGCAAGGCTGTATTTTCACCTCAGGCTTTTGATGACAAGAACAGCTCCTTGAACTTCTTGCAGGTTCTTTATAAAAATAAAAAGAAAATATAACTGAAGTATTACATAGCAAAGGCCTTGGTATCTGCGCTTTTTAGAGACTTTATCTCAGAAAACCCTGTGAACAAAACAGGATGAATTACTTAAGCTTGCAAAAACAATGACATCCCAGAATGCTGACAACCCAGTTTCACCTTTATCTCACCTAATGATATCGACATGCAGAACTGCATAATCCCCTGCCACACTATTCCAGAATGCTTTGTAGATCATAGGTACAGCAGCACACTAAAAGCCTCTAGTTTTGTGGCAGATTTGCACCATCTCAGGGAAGGCAAGGGGGGATTGTCTAGTGCCACATTCCAAAAGGATGAAGAGTGTCACTTCTGAAAGGCACAGCTGCTATCAGATAGCAAAATACTTAGTGTAGATATGCTTTTTCTTTTCTCATAATTGGAAAAGTAAAACATGTAATCCTCCAAAATTGCAGCAAACACATGGCATCAAGAAAAAAAGCAATGAGTTTTTATTCCAAAGCAAAGATCTTTGTATTCCTGAAGGCAGAGAGCCTTTTATGCCAGCAGCTCACATAAAACCATGAGATTTTCCAGAGATAACTGAAATAGTATTAAGCATAGCAAAACCAACAACCCATCTCTGATCCCCGAAGGGGAATGTATGCAGGGACTTACTGTGTCTATCAGCCTACATATTCCACTGTGGGAAGCTGTGTACTAGGGAAACAATTCAGTTCTGTAAACATGTCTAGCACCCAGCTGATCTCTCTTTCTGCAGTTTGGCTAGTCATGTAAACATCTTCCATACACAGCATTCCCTAGCAAGGAATTCACTTTTTTTTTGCTTCCCTTCTGCATCTCCTTTTATTTATTTTGAACCTGGCTCTTACCGATGCCATGGGCTGTCCCTCATTCTTGTGTTGCAGGTGCAGTACAAACCTCACTGGCAGTTTAGGAAAAGCTGCACACTCCAAAGGCTCGGCAATTCATCATAATTTCCAGAAAGAAGCAGAAAAGCGGTGGTGGTGATTGCTGCCTCTTTCCTAAAGGCAACAGAGGAACGTATCTGTCAACCAGACATAGCATCCAGTGAAAGTTAGCACCAATTGCTACCCTATGCTGCTCATCCATATAGTATTAATAATACTTAATAAACAAAACAAAAACAAACAAAAAAACACCCAAAAAACACAAAACAAAGCAACCATGAGTGACCATGGCAGACCAAAAGTGACTACTAGGAATAAGAGCGTGAGTGGAAAACCTTGCCTGTGCCAGTTGTCTCTAACAAGAATCATATTTCAGGTAAAAAACAGAGTAGGCTTTTGGAAGTGGCACTGGGGTACTGACTTTCTCATCTGTAGGCTGTTTTTTGATGACCAATTGGGAAAAGATTAAGTTAACTTTATGAGTGTTATTTGCATTTAATAGATGGTAGCGAAAGGAGGAAAAACCTACCTGGAGTACTGCATCTAGCTCGAATCCTTAGTACAGTGACCTGTTAGAACAGGTCCAGAGGAGGGCTGCAAAGATCATCAGAGAGATGGAACACCTCCTCTATGAGGAAAGGCTGAGAGAGTTGGGATTGTTCAGCCTGGAGAAGAGAAGGCTCTGGGGAGACCTTATTTGGCCTTTCAACACTTACAGGGGGCTTATAAGAAACATGAGGACAGACATTTTAGTAGGACCTGTTGCAACAGGACAAGGGGTAATGGTTTTAAAGTAAAAGAGAGCAGATGCAGACTAGTTATAAGGAAGAAATTTTTTATTATGAGGGTGGTGGAACAGATTGCCCTCATCCCTGGAAACGTTCAAGATCAGGCTGCACAGGGCTCTGAGCAACCTGATCTAGTTGAGGATGTTCCTGCTTGTTACACGGGGTTTGGGCTAGATGACCTTTAAAGGTCCCTTCCAACCTAAGCTGTTCTATGATTCTATAAAGAGACTGCCTAAAAAATGAGGGTCCATAGAGGCGGATGCTAAATCAGTCCCCAGAGCAATTCAGTTACTGTATCCTAATGCAAGTAAACAGGAGATGGTAGAAAACTAGATACACAATCAAGTCTGTAACTGAATGAGCATAACACGATTAGGTGGATAATGCTTATCTGTGGAAGAATAACAACAAAACAAAATATTACAGTTATGGAAGGGAGAGTTCAATGAATTCAGAGATTTGCATGGTGAAATCATCTGTGGATCTGATCCAAATAAGAGTTAAAGTTGGCATTTCCTAAAACAATAATCCAACAAACCAAACCAAACCATGGGGATAGGTACAAATCTGTAGAGGAAAAGATTGTCAGCTACAAATATGAGTAAAATGGATTTGGGAGCCAGAAAGGTTTCACAATGAGACAAATACAAGTTAGGCTTCCAAGGGCAAAAAGAAAAACAATGAAGACACAAAGGAAATAAAACGAGCACTGGAACATGAAATTCAACTAACAAGGAAGATAACAAGAAATTGGTTTGTAAGAATACTGGCATTAACACAGATTAAGAAAAGTATTGGTCTGATATTCAACAGAGAAGAAAAACTATCAAGAGACAGCTTCGGGAAAGATCTTTAACTTTTTTGCATGCCTTCCCTATAAAAAGAAACTGTGATCAAATGACTGTCAGTTCAGAGGTGCAAGTAAGGGACAAGGCCTCATTTTTTAATAGAGAAACATAGGCTAGGGAGCTTTGAAGACATAAAAAGGTTAAAAAATTTCACATCAGCTGGGTCTCAACAGTTTTATTCCAGTTCATTTAGTGGCCATCCTTGAGAACTCCTGAGAGTTTAGGAGGTGAAAAAGGATAGGAAACAGTGATCATGGTACCTAACGGAAAACAGGGAGAAGCCATAGAGCAATACCTTGCAAAGTCATATACCCTAGCATCCACATGGTGTTTTACATTATGCTTCACATGGACTACACAAAACCATAAAAATAGTTATGAAGCTGGTTAGAAGAATATATTCTGTTGTAGGCAGAAATAATCTGTTGTGCAAATAGAAAAAAAAAAGAATTGTAAGTATCTATGTCGAAAAATGTACTGAGGACTTTTTAGAACTGAAGCAAGCGCAAGTGAACACCATCACACTGTCTCAAAAAAAAGTAATCATCCTACTAGGATGATAGATATTTGTACAGCATGACACACTCTTCAAGTAACCAAGTCTTTTTATTCAGTCCTGGTAAAACATCCCTGGAAAGCTGTGTTCAGTTCTGCAGCACTTTGTTTCAGTAATAAATCCAGTCACAAATCCTGAGAAGAGCAAGGAGAATAAAGATCTAGCAAATGTGACCTAGAAAGAAAGATTGAAAGATTTGGGATTGTTTACCTAGAGGAAAATGAGGAGGGATATAAAACAATGTAGGGAAATGGATCACAAAGAGAAGAAGAATGCTCTGTTCTTGATGCCTTTTGTGGTCAGGGTAAAAGTCACAGACAAACTGAAGTGACAGTGACTCAGGCAGACAATAAAGAAAATTTCCTGGCCATATGGGAGAAAGGCAGCAATTCCACCTACATCCTGCTTCCACCGCATACACCCCTCATTGCCAGAGGTTGTGCAGTCCCTACATTGCATGTCTTTTAACTGCTTAATCAAGCATCTATCGGGATTTCAAGAATTAGTTGAACCTGCCATATGGCAGGGTGATGGACTAAGCAAGCAATCTCTTAAGGTCCCTTCTTGCTCTTTCATTTTTTGTTCACTTGAGAAAACGTGACTTTTATCCTCCTCCTCTGTGATATGGTAGTCAGAGTAATCCTCTGACACCTAAGCCGATCAGCCAGTGCTAACACCGAGATGTGTGGCCCACATGCTATTCTTTCTCTGGAACCTAACATCATATTTGACCACCTTGCATTGAGGAGATGCAATGTTAATGCAGAGCCCTGTCCATGGCATGTGAATACTGGGAGGGAAATGGGAACAGAGAATTCTGTTTCTGTCAGAAAAGACAGCAAACGGTCCTGCACCCCAGCTATGGTGAAGGCTTTCACTGAATTCATTTCAAATACCTAAAGGTGAGAGTGGAGATTTTAATTTCCATACCTAATTTTTGCCTGCTAGAATTCCCTTCCTTTTCTTTCCAAAGTTCAGTATGAGCAGAAGGCTGCAAGAAAAAAGGTCTGTGTGAAACAAAAGAGACAAAGGATAAGACAGCAATAGAGCGCTGAACACCACCTAATCCTGCTCAGACAAATCTGTTATTTTGGATATTTAAAGAAAAAAACCTGTCTACTTGACAAGCCAGAGTGGTTCTAAAGAAACGATTACAACCTGTCATATCAGGACAGCCTGAAAAGAGTTTCCATACAGCCAATGATTCTATAAATTACATTTACAGTCACTTCATTTCCCAATCTGAAGCAGCACAGACCAGGGCAAAATGAACAGTGACAAAAATGTGCAGGTTTTACACAGTGGGATTGTAAAGAGTAATATGGAGATGGGAATGAACTTGATCGAATCGCAATGAAAGTTTAATTGTGTGACGTGTGAGTAATTGGTTAATGGGACTGGGTCAGCACCTAGTGTCTGTTGGTTTGAAAAGAGAATGAGAATGCAGCTTCAGCTATCTAAAAAAGGTTTTGCAGGCCAAAACGTTCCCAGCTCTGTAACTTGCAGAGTCCAAGAAATTACATAAATCTAAATGTAAATTACAGAGTTGTCTGATAGGCAGAGATATTTTTTGCTTTGAGACTGATATTCATATTGACAGTGTCTGAGGCCCAGAGAGGCCAGAACGGGCATCCAGAAGGGAAAAATGTGGCCTGGGCAAACGAGCCTGAATGAAAAGTGATGCATTAACCTGGAAGTAATTAAAAAGAAAGGGCAGGGGGGTAGCCTTGTTAGCAACTACTCAGTGTATAACAGAGAGCCATTATGATAATATGGGACTGTAAAAAATGAGGCCTTGTCTGCTCTGCAAGGACATTAAAGAATGAGTGACACTTTTCTCATGAAAAGAAGGATTGCCCTGTTGTCCCTCAGTAACATTTTCTCTGCCTCATCAACAGCCTGCCTGGCTATTGCCCTTCACCGTGGAGTTGGCTGCATTTCAGTTGTGCTACACTTGTATGCTTTGGAAAGGTAATGTATAAACTCAAAACAACTCTAAGAAAATTATAACGTAAAGATTATTCCATTTGGTATTTAATAGTTGACTTTCCAAGATTACTTAGGAAACTTTTTTTTTTTTTTTTAACTACAGTATGTTAAGTCCCATCATATCTGTAGGAAATAAAAAAATTCCAGATGAGTGAAAACAATTTTGTTTAAGCACTAAAGATCACACTCCTCATGGCATTTGGTGCTTCCTGAGAAAAGGTTGGAACTGAAGACTTCCATCTCAATACCTTGCAGAGATGGGATTTTATATCTAGACTTCCACGTTTGCCTACAGTAATAAAGAAGTAACACCCTATTTTTAGTACTACAGGCAAGAACCTACCACTTTGATGACACTAGTGTTACGGAATCAGCAAGGCATGCCAGGATCAAATCAGAAAAAGTGGTTTCCAAAATGCTTTTGAAGTAGAAAAGGACATAAATGGAAGCTAGGAAAGGTTTTACAAATAAAATAAAAGTGTGAAAAAGACAAAGGAAAATATAGGTTGATTATTCAAATCAGAGGAGAGCAATAACTAATGGTATAGAGATGTCTGAAAAATTTAGTCTTTTTTGCATCAGTCTTCATAAAAACCATTATGTGTGATCAGCTACTCAGAGCAATGGTTTTACAAGGAGATAGAAACATAGAAGGATAAAATAAAGCAATAACACTTCAATAGTTTAGCTGAATTCTTGTCAGCATTCCTCAAAGAAATGTCTCTTAAGGTACCGAAGAAGCGAGTCAAAGCAGAGTCTGAACTATAGGTTCTGAAATCTTCATGGTCTTCAAGAACTTGTGGATACAAGGAAGGTCCAAGTGATGAGGAGGAAGGTAAATATACCCCCTGTCTGCTTAAAAAAAAAAAAAAAAAAAAGCCTAGGGAACAAAGATTAATTAAATTTTTAAACATGGTGACACACAAGAACAAATTATCACATAGCAACTTACAAGCACTGGAAGTAGCATTCCTGAGCCTTGTGACCTCCTTAGACATGCAGCAGACAGGTCTGAGGTGACACTTGGCAGGCTGGATGGTGGAGAAGAGGACAACAAACTAATGTGGCCTCTTCAAGGGCAGACGTCAACCATGTATCAGCTCCAGGAGACTTACAACAGCCTCCTGGACCACGAGCAGTTTGACAGACACTGGCTTGAGGGTTGAGGCTAAGATGAACAGCCAACATAGAGCTGTGAAGAATAAACGGTGGCAGACCTATCATTTCTTTGAAGGGATTTGGTGGATCAGAAAGGGTAGCCAGATCTTTTGAGACACTCTGACTTTACCAGGGCTTCTGACATTAATCCAGATGACTTTTTATTTTACCAAACCCTATGTAATTTATCTTAATGAAATTGCCATGCAGTAACTACATAGCTGTTCAAAAAGGCCTCACCCAGTGAGAAGCTGTAAGTAAATCACTGGTAAAATAGGGAGAACATTTTGCACCACAGCCTGAGAGAGTGATCATGGATCCACTTCTGTTCCAGGTTTACTTTGAATTGGTTGGATTCCAGAAGAGATTATATTTGGAAAATGTACAGGTGGTACCTGGCCATGAGGCCTTGTGAGTATTTGGGATAGTAGGTTTCTTCAATTACTCTGTAAATTGGAGATAGAGTAGGAAATAAGCATAATGCTATTCAATAGACAATAAATGGTAATACTTAAAAGGATAAACATAACAAAAAAAAATGTGGAAAGCTTGATTAATTCAGTAGTATACTGTCAAGCAATCCTAATGTGAGACAACACGTTACCATTGTGATTTGCCTTTTTTTGCATATTGGTATGTATTCACAGTAACCTTTGTGTAACCATACGCAAACTCTTGTGCTCTGCGTGACCACACTCTACCCAGACCACTATGTCCAGCTTCACGCAGCACACTTCAGCAGAGAGCTAGAAAGAATGCAGAATAGTCAGTGGGAAAACACAACTGAAACAACAAAGACAACACTTTTGGAAACAGAAGATCTGCAACGAATGGTTAAAGGACTCTCTGTCCAAGAGAATCAGTTGTGGGGAAATAACATATATATACATATATATGTATGTATGTATGTATATGTATATATTTTTATAGATATATTCACAAACACACACATTATGCATATATATACTTTATGCTTTCTTATACATACACACATACACACACACACGGCAGAAATGCCAGTTGTTGTCCAAAGTCACTAAAAAGCAAGCCAGGGTGCAATCCACTTAGTTCACAGCACAGAAAAGTGGAGTTGAATATCACCAAATTATTAGGTTATGATGGTAGTGGTGCAGTTCCCACTGTGCCCCCACACCAGAGAAGGTGAAGGAACAGCCTGCCTTTAAAGACAAGTCAAGAGAGAATATCTGTTCCTGTGGTACCTTTTTAATGATAAAAACCTGATAATATGCTGCAGGACACTGACACAATTCAACATATGTACACTTTGGCAATACACCATGCACTGAGTGCTGTAAATCTGAAAGTTTTTAAAGACAGGTATGACTCTTCTAGGCAGAAAAGCAGCTAATCCTGAAACATAGTTGTCTTCTGCTAAAAAGAGGGGAAACAGGAGACAGTCTGCATCCCAGGCCAGTAGTACAACAAGGAATGCATCCCATTGTTAAGCTGACTTTTACTTCACTTGTAATCTTTTTTCATTCAGCCTTTGTATCTGTTCCTTTGACGTATGGAGCCTGGATAATTACACTTGTAATTTGTTTCATTAAAAAGACAGCCTAGTTTCATGGGATGAGCTGAGTGTCATGAGATGAGCCAGGGTGGAGATGATAAACTGGGATGCACTGCCTCCGTGGAAATGACGGATCAGTCTAAGGCAGTTTGCAGAGATCTGAGTCCTGAAGAGGTTCAGAGGCTGGTGAATACACATTGCAGGGAGGCAGCACAGGATGCTTGTGCTGCAAGTTGTCACACTTGGAGATAAAAAATATCAGACAAGTGGGCAACAGCTACCCCTCCCCCAGGCATGTCACCTGTCATCAAGGATTTTCAAGGAAAAGGTCAAACAAATATCAGTGCAAGGTAGTCTAGGTATGGTGGACTCTTCCTCAGAGCATGAGGATGAACACACTTCCCTACTTACACTTACCTGACGATTTACCATGTGGCACTCCACAGGACTGACAAAAACACCTCCAGGAACTTCTACCAGTCCAATACTTCCAGCAGTCCCCCAGCTTCCTCAGTGGTCCTGCCTGGCCAATTTATCACATTTTATACCCTGAGAGGGTCCTTGTTAAATGAAGGAACTCACGGCCAATTAACAATATAGGCATAGTTATACCAAAGTGCCATCCACTCGACCACACTAGGGAAGTGATATCCTGTTTCCCAGCTGGTCTAAATTGGCCTTCAGGTTCTTTTTACCCTGAGAACAAAAATAATTGGTCTTGTGGCTAGACCTTCTCCTGGATATACACTCCACATTTTATACTCTGTGACATCCATAATTCTGCTTGAATGAATGAATAGCTGACACTGACTGTTTCCAGACTGCGGGTGCAAACAGGATTCCAGTTCACTTCTTATTCTTGCCATCTTTTCCCTTGTGATAACAAGATAGTTAAGTTTTTATTTTGCCTTTTTTTATTACACATGGAATGTATAATAAGCATGTATCACCAGGTTTTCTAACATATACTCAAAGAGTGGAGGGTGCCTATTTACTAGAGTTTTCAGTCCCGCTCTGCACTGTTGTGGTGCATCTTCACAGATCATAGCAGCTCACATATGCTGTAGAGATCATTCAGCTCCACTGATACATGGTAATGCATCACTTCCATCTTCTTTTGAGCATTGCAACACGTGCATTTCATTTCCTCAGAGCCATCTGATTTAGTCCTCTTCCAACCCGGCTTCAGAAAACATTGAAAAGAGATTTTTGCTTTTCTCTGCCCTCCCTGCCCTCACCCCAGTGTCCCGATTTTAAGCATTTTGGCCATTAATTTTGGTTTCAAAATCTGCAGTGGATGATTTCCTCAGAAACATGAATTCTTGTCAGCTGGTCCTCCCATTTTGTCTGTTTGCATCAGGTTGATGTGCTGTGAACAGACATTACAAAGCTTAAGTCTTCCAATGTTGTCTCTGTTCCAATGTTGTTACCAAAGCAGAACTGCACTGATCACATTCCCCTCTAGCAGCTACTATGCAAGAATACTCTTATTTCTGAATAGCACAGATTAATCTATTTTACAGTATTTCCTTTATGCCAATGATTTTCATACTGCTTTTCCCTATTGACCACCATGTCGTTGGTGAGGTCTGTTCAGCACAGCACAATATAACCTCAAAGTGGAGCTGCGTGCGTCTGCAGCGATAGCTTACATGCTGTAGGAGGATTCCACATTTCATTTCACTGAAGAAATGATCTCACTGAAATTCTCTAAATGCTGCAGCTAGCATAATGCAGACTCTATCACAAAGTAGGCTATTACCTTTTCTGTATTTTCTTCTTGCTGGGTGTTCCTGTGTTGCCACTGATAGCACAGCCCCACTTCGCCACTGTTAGTCCTCACAGCAGCCTCCAGCCCATCAGCTCTGATGCCTGCTGTGTCAGCCACAGAAAATAAAGAACAAGGATGAAAAAAGAGAGTGCTGTCACTTTCTGCTCAGTCCACAACAACTACAGGAGAAGGTAGAGTAAAGGGATGGGAGAGAGAAGAGTAGATAGTGGTGATAAACTGAGTTTGTCAGTCCAGTGCAGACCAAGGTCTCATACACCCTCCCTGCTCAGGATTCAGTGCCTGCAGCCCTCTCTGCAGGCAGGGGAGGAGAGCACCATGACAGGAGTACGAAGCTTCTGCACAGAGGTCTCACTTCCAAGGAGATGGTGAGGTCCTCAGACTCTAAACTCAACAGGAAGAAATATAATTTCCCCTAGAGATGTGATCACTAGTGGGGTGTTCTCAGCACCTCTTGTAGCTGGACTTCTGTGCAGTCAGGACTACAAAGGCACTAGATCTGCTGGTAGACATGAAAAGGCAATCCAGTGTTAACTCAGGGCACTCCACTAGACAGACAGATTTCAGGGTCTGCTTCAGCTATATAGCTGTCTATCACTTTTGTAAACCAGGTTAGCTCCAACACAATGTGAATACCTCCTCCACCTCCTTCAATGACTCTGCTTATGTGGCCAGTGAACTACAGCTGTCTTGTGGTGGAACAGCCGGTATCCGCAATTGTTGGTGATTTTGTGATTCCTAATTCTGTGCTTAGACGCTTCATATTTTATGTCTGGACCAATCCTTAATGCAGAAGTTTATTACTAGCAGCACTTTACTCCATCAGGCGTGACCCGCCTCCAAACTGGCCTCTGCAGCCACAATCCACCTACCTTAAAACAGCCGCTCAACACACATGCTATGCTGCAAAACAGCTCATTGAAGAGTTTCTATCAATTAAGCTTTAACATCCTTTTGAACCACAGATGATCCATTCACCCCTATTCCCTGCAGCACTCGTGGTGTTTGGAAGCAGCCAGGAGTCTTGTAAGTAAAACCAGACTTACCATTTTAAGCACATCAATGAAGTCTTGGGCGAACAGAGCCTAGTACCAGGTCTCTGTAAACAATTGCAGCTTTCTTGTTGCCCTTAATTCTTAACTGAAATGGAAGTTACCCAATTTTCCAAAGTAATAAGCATACCCAGCAGCTTGCAAGGGCTCACTCCTAATGTAATCCTAACCTTGTTCTCCAAATCTACATTTGCCAGGTTTCAGAGGGACAATTTGATGTACAAAGTTTTTTTCCTCCTGTTCAAAATCTTGTCAACTGTTACAAAGCCAAACTTGGGGGCATTTTTGAAGAGAGATTCTATCCAAAAACCACTGCAGCTTGGAAAGCTCAGATAAAAATTCAAATGAATTTCAATCTACTGAAGTTCCATTTTTTATTGCAGAAATGCCACTCAGAGAGTCCTACAGGCAGAACTGAACTTTACAATACACATATTTCTTAAAAGAAGAAAAGATATAGATTAAGTACAAAACTAAGTTCTAAAGACTGCAGAATCAAGTACTTATTTCAATATTGAGTCAACCACAGTTCACACAAATACAAATGTTCCCCCTTGTGTGAGTCTCATTAGACACTCAAATTGGATATTACTATTTGGCACCAAGTAAGTCAAAGTAATATTTCAACAAGATTGTCATATAAGATGAATAAATTCCTATCTTCCTTGTAAACAAGAAATGTGAGTGCAGTGAAATAACTTGCCATCATTACGAAACAGAGAGTGCTAGCTAGCAGCATCTGCAGGGGTATTCTCAACTATGTATTTCTAAAATTATGCAAAGAGGTATGGGACACTGCAATCAAATCTTCTGGCATTTTCTGTGGCACAGAGAGCATTGGACAGAACCAGCATATGGGAGGTAAGTGTTGACAATTGTGGAAAGAAAATGAGGAAAGCCATAACTACTACCTATGCTGGGGAAGCAAAATGACTATCTGAAATGAGAGTAAATCTGAAATGCCATCTTCCAAGAGAACCCAGCTTACAATGCCATGCTCTGCATAGTGAAGCACACAGACTACTGATCTGAATTTGGCAGTAAAGACTAGGCTACAAATGATCTAATTTATCTCAATTCGTATCAGCTTAGCAAATTTGGAAGAGGTTATATGAAAATAGCTAACAAGGGAATCACAAAAGCATGGATTTTAAAGTCTTTAAGCAATAATGACTTTTCATAATGCCTGATCTTTTTAATTGATGTCCCTCTGGTAAACCGCAAGGAAATCATGAAGAGCAGAATGGGACCTTTGCTTAGGAAAGATAAAAAATAAAAGAAGCATGCAAACAGTTTTTATATTTCTTTACCAAAAGGAAAATCACTCCCAATTTCACTGACGAGGTGAAATACAAAGAGAGGTACCTGTGTGCCTGTTTAGAGCAGGAAACAGTAATCAGTCAATCATCAGAAATAAGTGATTGTATACTTTGATATACAACCATTAAGCATAAAACTCAAATGCCATAAAATGATTCTGCTGACATAATTTGCAAAGACAAAGCCCTTATGGCAACAAGAATGATTTTTAAAGGAAAAAAATCTCAAAATAGAATAGAATTTTTAATGTAAAAGCATTTAAATCACAAAGGATGAAAGAAATAATAGTGTAAATAATGAAAAGTGTAAAGAAAGATAATTGCTATCTTCTTTTTTCTTTTCTCAGGATAAGACTAAAATGACATCCAGATACACTGAAAGACAGCAAACCTAAATTTGAATAAAGAATAACAGATTGATTTAGTAGGCAAAACAAAAAACTGTAACCAGCCTGTGGAATGGATTATCACAGGATGCTCTTGAGATTAATAAACCAGCAAAATTAAAGAAAAACTACACATAATCCGATTAATAAACTTGTCCAGCTATAATGTCAACCAGCAAAACTAAACAAAATTAAAAAGGTGAAATTTAAAGTTTAGGGTCCAATCTGTAAGGAGAAAACATATTAGGAACCATATGACATCCTACCCGCATTTGGTATCCTACAAACATTTGGTACTAGCTGCTATGTGATAAAGACTACCCTCCAAACACAGGCACACAGGTGCCCAAAATCACAGTCTCAATACCTTCAGTATGGTAATTCCTAAAATAGTATTCTGCGTCTACATTTCATCACAGTTTACAAGTTATTGTTTCCAATAGTTGCATAAAATGTAATTTTTCTTAAAGACCTGTCAAAAGAAAGGGTGTTTTTTTAAGTAACAAGGAAACCAAAGAAGGCTCTTGTGGCAAGAATAACACTGGCAGCAGCTGGAGGGAGGTGATCTTTCCCTTCTGTCCAGCCCTGGTGAGGCATACCTGGAGTGCTGGCTCCAGTGTAGGGCTCCCCAGTACAAGGCTGACATAGACATGCTGGAGTGAGTCCAGTGAAGGGCCATGGAGGTGATTAAGAGACTGGAGCACCTGTCAATGTGGAGAGGCTGAGAGCACTGAGGATGGTCAGCCTCAAGACAAGAAGGCTCAGGGCAAAACTTTAAGCAAAATAAACGTCACATAAACTATTGATATAGACTGTAATTTTTACAAACTAGTGTTGGTTAGGATACACAGCTACCATAAAAAACTTAACACATACAAGTAGTTACAGAACAGTGTCTGGGACACTGAAGGTATTATTATTTCAATAGTCTGTATCAGTAATTTGTGTGAGATTTGTTCTGCTTATAGTCTCTATTGGCTCTAGATTTCCTACTATATGTTGTAATTTCAAGGAAGCTACACCATGTCATTAATTCTAGTGGAGACAGAAAGACTGCATGGACTTTTACTGTTCTCCTAGGAAAAACAGAGTTTAGGTATTACAAACTGCACACAGAGAGATGCCTGCTCAAAAGCATGTGTTTCAGTCATTCCCAAAGCAGAGCATCCCAGGGACCTCATTCACTAAATGGTTCATTTCTTTCCATTAACATCTCTACTGGCAGCCTCACTATTTCCACAGTATGTACGTATGTACATACACACACACCCATACACCACCACCACCCCACCACCCATGTTATGCTGTTATTTATGTGCTCAATTGTAAATCAATTGAGGCTTTACCAAAAAGGGACTTGAATAAGAAAAGACACAGGTCTACAGGGCTAACTACCTTAAACCTAAACCAGAGATTAGAGGGTTGTTTGTTTATTTTCTTTCTCTTTCTTTCTTTTTTTTTTTGTACATGTGGTGAAATATGTTGCATGGCCTTCAACTGCCAGTCACTGCTTTTTATTATCCTTGGATTTATTGCTTGTTTTGCACTTCGACACTTCTCTCATTTTTCTGTCTCAGTATGTTTGTAACATGACTAAAGTTGTATGAAGAAATTCTCATCTTGTCCTTTTTTCTGAACACTTTCTCTCTAAATAGCAACTCATATCCTGCCTTTCACCATTCATTACTGTTAGATAGTAGATAACTGGCCTATGTGAACTGACTTACAGGTCTCGGTCCCATCCTAGCAAAGTGCAGAAATGCTGTCACAACTGTCATTGGTTGGCACCTTATTTATAGACTCAATAGCATATTAATCAATATCTCATTGAAAACTGCACCACAGCATTCCCTTTAAAAATGTCAGTAGTTTTTCAGTATATGTGGTGACACCACATAATATGTTGTCAAAGAGCCATCTGATATTGCTTCAGTGGTTTTATGCTGTACTTCATACAATATAAAAGGTACACCCCAGGTCATACCCCTACCCATGTATAAGAATAAGATTTTGATTAGCTCCAAACTAATTGGCTTTCTTATTCTGAGCTTTTCTGTAAATGAATGCAATTTGTGGCATGCAAGCAAAAAATCAGAAGTATTATATGCTTTCAGAAAAAGATAACTTCTTCACTTTCTTGACAAAACAAAGCTGTGTCCACATTGATTCCATGCTCTTTTAACCGTATCTGCCCACATCTATGACAGACCATCAACCAATATATGGTGTAACTTAGAATCACATGCAACAATTTGCAATACATGGCCAGCCCCAGTGCACACTGTGAGCAAAGTGAGCGTCACAGGGGTGTGTAAACCACACTGGCTGAGCGGGCTGAAAGGGTGCCTACTCCATTCCCCAACTGTAGCTGTTCCCTCAGAGCTTAACACTGCAGTCTGTCTTCCTCTTTGTAATGCCCAAGTGTGTCTGAGTGGCCATGCTGACGTGGTGGTCAGAAGAGTGACCAGATGAGATGTAAAGAAGTTCCCAGTCCAGGTTCGTTGGTGTCTTTTCAGCCTGATGGTTTTGCTGCTCCAGGTTGCAGTGTAGCCTCAGTAAAAGTAATGTTTGCAAAACTGACGGGCTAGTAAGCTGTAGAACAAGTGCCTGGGGACAGAGATTTCTTCAGCTGTGTTTGTCACCAGCTAAGAATGGTCACTGAACCACATTGAGCGTTGTCATGTTTGGGAGAGCTTCCCTTTGGACTGTTTCAATCTTTCTTCCATGCAGCCAGTGACCAGGCCAATGTCTCAAAAGATGAAACCTGAAATGGATCACTGGTCAGACATTCCCATTTCTCCACTCTGGTAGCGCGACAAGTGCATCTGGCATCTGTGAACCCTTCTTCCTTCAGGGATTTGTGACTACTGAGCTGACTGCAGGTTTTTCAGAATGGCTTTTTCAGAACAAAGCACTCCCTTTTCAAAGGTGCACACATGCAGAGCAGAGAGTTAAAAATAATCTTTGGATATTCCCTTCCTCTATCGAAGTAAATTTTTCTTGAAGCTTTGATACATTCCAGTCAGCCCAGTACATGCAATCTGCTTCCTTCAGTTTATGTACCCCTTTCTCTGTCAGAGAAAAACTCTTATCCAGCTGCCGGTAACAACTCATTCATCTTTATTCCCAGTAAACCCTGCCATCTTTAAGGCTTCATTATCTCCCCTGAAACTAGGTCTAGCCTGGCAGACTAAAATTTCCCATCCTAGCTAAACTACTCCTCCAAAACTAACTTCTCCAGAGAGAAACCCTATAGTGTAATACTGTATCTTTTCCGCGTCCCATAGCTTTCCCTATTCTCCTAGTTTTACCTCTTAAAACCTTTAACTCTGTCTAGGCAGGCAGGATAATCTCTGCCTGTTAATGGAGGTGTACAGGGTACGGATAACTAATCAGATCAGTATGTTAACATTTTCTGCCAAGTGGCATTAGTATAAAACACTGTTCAGATACAGTTTTGAAGTAAATGGGAACAAAGCTCCGATTTACTAGCAGGGCTCCAGTTACTACTAATTCAGCATCTGTGCTGTGTGAAAAGAAATCATAAGGAAATATCCAAAAGAATGCAATTTCCTGTGTTCTCAGGAGATCTAGATGGCAATAAGCATATGCATATAGTCGCTTCTACTTCATACCTCCCCAAACCAGCAGGGGACCACATTTACTTAGGATGTGGTTAGGCTTGGAGTTCCTTCCTTTGAAAGGGTTTGAAGCCAGTGCCATTACCTTATAAAAAAATTGTCCAGTGAGGAAAAGCAGAAGATTATGATAACAGAGAATAAGACATCTCAGCACCTTACTACTTGCATCTAAGTCTTTGTTCCAGTTCATGTTCAATTAACAATAAATGCAAAATGGAGTTTCTTGGGAAATTACAGTTCAAGTCCCTCCAAGCAAAGGAAGAAACTGAGCCAGTTTTTCTGCATTTCGAGAATGTTCTAACCACTGCTTCACTGCAGAAAAGCTGTTGGTTACTTTCAGCTTTATGACTATCAGCTGCTGGAAAATCAATTACCGGCACAGCCCTAACTTTAATATAGAGATCATGATGGGCCACAGTGCTGAGATCTAGATTTTGTTTTGCCAAAGTGCATGAAGGTGGCAATTTCTCCATAACAGGAATGCAGACTTCAGTTTTCACTTAATGATAATGGATGTATTCCTGAACAGGACTGTGGGATTTGGTTTATACATAATGATGACTTTTGTTTTGTGATGCTGATAGTAAATCTGCTGTTGATGGCAATTTGCAGATTTCATGTGAATTCTATTTTTAAAAAAAATGTTCTGATCTAAACCTAAATGAATATATTTACCAATCTCACTGACAAATTTTCATTTAGAATCCTCATGTGAGTCACACTATATAAACAATGGCCTTTAGTAGGTAACATTAATATATGGGAATTACATTTAGAAAGTGCATATCTTTTGACATGATCAAACACAGAGCTTAGTCACATTAATATAAATGAAAACCTGATTGTATTACTGTTTGCAGTTGCAAAGTGTACTGCACTGATAACAGACATGCTTGTGCACACACTATAGGTTATGCAGGACAAAGAATGATTTTGCTTTGTGAGTCTTTGTTACCGAATATGTTACAGAAAACAGAGACTTTGGTTAGTAATGCCATTTTTTTATTAAAAGTCTGAAAAAATTGTGGAAACTGTTAAGAGGTAAATGGAGAAGATGAAGAGGCATATCTCTTCCTCATATTTATCTAGAGTCTTTGGGTCAAAAGAAAAGAATCCAAATAAGTCTTTGCCCCCCTCCTCATCCTTAAAAAAATTCTTTCTGCAGCACATGATTAGTTGTTATTTCCATAGACCCTAGGTGGCCATGATTTTGATAACTGTAGCAAAGACATACATATAGCAGAAGAAGTGCTCACAACTAATTGCTGATAAAGATTTTCAGTAACAGATGATTTTTTTCCCTTTCAACATTTAAGGATCCTAAGCATTGGTTATTATTTACTTGATGAACTCTTACTTTATGTTCTTTTTCAAAAAATGAAAGCATTCCCACAGACAGCTGTAAGAAAACCTACAATGTTTCTGGATACATATTTATCAATATATTTATCCTGTAGTCTTTAAAATCTGGTCTTTTTCCAAAAATGTCTTGTACTCTATTCTGCCTAGTTTAGATTTCCAAAAAGTACCAGATTTACAGGCTAAAGTTCATTTTCAAAAGGGTCAGGCATTTTAAATCATGTCTCCTTGACAGTTAATGTCATTTTGATCCTAAACTACTTCTGAGAACAGGATTTAGAAGTGCAAATCAATAAGATTGTTATGAGGATTATTTTTTTCCTGACTGACAGGAGGAAACTGAAAAGCTTGAACAGAAATACTAAAACTAACCTATTCTGATTGCTTGCAAGAAACTATGGATTTTATTATTTGGCATGCCTGGTGCAAGACTTCTCATCTCTGTAGACAAAGCTGAATTTTGCCACCTTGAGGTTCTCAAAAAAATCTTTTAGTTTGTATGTCCAGATACAATCAAATTTGCAGCCTTCAGTCAAGCAATGCTCTAAACAGTTAAGCAACGCTATAAACATGATGGAGCCTGGCAAACTTCACCTAATAACAGCAAACACGAGTCCTTGGTTAACAATCCCCATTTTTGTTTCTAAACCATTTTTTATCTTAGGGTCACCTAAATAAAGGGATAATAATACTTAAAAAATGAAAGTTTACGTGTGAAGTTGGATATATTTTCTCACTCCTTTCCCTAAAGCAGGTAAACCGGCCATTTTGTAGCAGCCATTTTTACTTACCAAGGCAGATACCAGGATGAAATACTGTTCAATATATTAAAAAAAATGAATTAACAAATGGTCTGAGTATTAAAGTAAATCACAACTCCAGCTTAAAAATGGAATTGGCTAAGAAAAAAACGTTCAAGATATATAATTTGATGGATTCCCGTGTTGATGAGCTATGAGCTATCCTGCTCAGCATTTGTCAATAAATAAGAAGTTATGACTACCCTGCTATTCTTCCGAAGGATTGGACTTGGATGTTTAACCAAAAGAGAAATCTTTCCTGATTTTACTTAGAAAGACTGCATTTTTGAGGACCATGTATTTTAGAAGAGTACTTGCACCTGTCTGGAAGAAATGTCTAAGAGAAGAGACAATATCTCAAGAATTATATGCATTACAAGGCTAATTTGAGTCTACTAGCTGGAAATGAAATTTGAAATTTACTCTTTGCAGTCAGGATTATTGATGTGACCTGAGGATATATGGTATTTGGTACCAGTCATTGAGAGATTTGGTTTTGCCCTCAGGTTTTGGACTGGCAGAAGTAGCCTTGTTCTCAGCTTATCCAGATACATACCGGGCTGAGCATAGCATTAGTGTATTCACCTGTAAGGACGTACTCATATGATATGGAGCTACCAGGCAAAAGCTGGAAATGGTACCCAACTAAAGCTTTATAAATGCAAATTTTGTCTCGTTACATCACTTTCAAGTTCAGAAGCACATGGAATTTTTACTGGAGAATATAAGAGCAAAATCAAACTGTTCCTTACAAACTGAGCTAAATTCCCTTTTTGGATATATGAATTTCAGCATCCTGCAATCCTTGCAATCTTTTGCTGATGAACTGAAGGGAAATATGGTCACATAAGAGCTTGGTAAAAATAAAAATCAGGTAGCATTCTTTCTTAACACCTTTAGGGGCTGGCAAGGAAACACTGAAAACTATTTTTATTGCTTGAAGATAGAAGTCCACAAGGAAATCCTTGTAACTGAACAGTATAACTAAACAGGAAATCCTATGAATTCCAGAAAGGTATCAGAATACACCACTGAAATAAGTATTGGTCTAAAAATAAAAAATCCATCTACTCACTAGGGTTACCATAATAGCTGGGATCATTTTAAAGTAGGTCATTAAAAAACCCTACAAAAATTTTATGAAAATCATGGATGATTTAAATTTAGTATCGGTAAACAACTCATTTACATAGAAAGAAGAAACAGGTTTTAGTAATCCTGAGACAGCTGGAGATATTTCTTAAAGCTAGACTGAAGATTACGATTTTTTTGATTAACCATTATTATTTGCGGTACTTTATCAGATATAAAACTGAATTGCTTCCTTAATACCAAAGATAAATACTAAGGTGCTTTACAGATAAATGCAAAATGACAGGCACCCTGCTTTAAAGAACTTGCATCTGGTTTATTTATATATAGTTAGAAACAGAAAAGCCCAAGAGACAGTATCACTGCATTTAAGTTATTCACAGGGTAGTGGATGGGGGAGAAAAATGTGTTTTTTCTGTTAAGCCAAAAGGAGCTGTCAGCTGTTAGGACTCTGACCTGTGTATTTGCTTTGAAGGTGCAGCAAATAATAGAGAAAGAAATCCAGACAAGGGACAATCTAAATAGCTAGAACAAATGAAACAACTGAAATAAACATCCCCTAGAGGACTCAGTAGTTTCCACAGCTACTCCAGACACACTGACACTTGTGATTATAATGAATTTCATAACAGTGCTGACTTTTCCTACTAGAGTTTACAAAAGCAAAATAGAATAACAACAGACTCTTACACTTTTTGCCTCTGAACAAGGCCTGGTAAAATGGGAGTACTTGACCAAGTCTTCTGTTCTGTGGTCTGGTGTGCTCTTAAGGCAAAGAAGGACAATAGAATGTGGAAGCACTTCTTATCTTCAATCAATTTAAAGTTTTTCAGTAGAGAATGCAAGAAATGTTGGGCACATTCCCATCAAAATGACCTTACTGTTGCTTTAGAACACTTTTTGTTAATGTTGCACGTTTAATTTTTAGCCTGGATTCATTAGGTTATGGGGTGGTTAGGATCAAAATGTGTGCAAGTAGTGATGTACATCTTTCTGTCCTTTCCCTTACCGTTTTGGAATATAGTGATATATTTTAGCAAAATCTTATGAAAGTAAGGGACTGAGTAAAGAAGGATCTCCACTACTGTCCCCTCTCTTCCAAGGGAAAAGCTATAGATATTACTCAACAAAAAATGAATTTCTGCAGTGAAAACAACACATTAGGAATGTTGCAAAAAGCAAAAAGGTTTAGTTGAATTAGATCAAATAATTCAATGAGAAGACTGATTTCCTTTGCATACCAAGCTTCTTTATCTCTGCTGCTGATAAAGTGATTTTTTTCCTTGCTTACTTTGAAATACAGTGGTCTACAAGTGTTCTTGAATGCTTAGACGGCCTCATTTTTAGAGGTTGTCCTGGTTTTGGCTGGGTGTTTCAGTTGTTGCTGAGCAGTGCTTACCCTAAGGCAAGGGCTTTTCAATGTCCCCTGCTCTGCCGGTGAGCTGGGGCACAAGAAGCCGGGAGGGAGCAGGGCCAGGACAGCTGGCCTGAACTAGCCAAAGGGATATCCCATACCATAGAACGTCATGCTCAGTATATAAACTGGGGGGAGTTGGCCAGGCGCTGCTGATCACTGCTCAGGGACTGGCTGGGCATCGTTCAGGGTTGGTGGTAAGCAACTTTATTGTGCAATGCTTTTTTTTTTTTTGCTTTTTTTGGGTGGGCTGGGGTTTATTCCTCTTTCTGCCTCCCCTTTTCATTACAATGTAAATCGTTAATGGTGTTTTTTTTTTTTACTTTATTTTAATTCTTAAACCATTCCTATCTCAAGCCATGTTTCCTAGCTTTTTTGATTCTCCTCCCCATCCTACCGGGGGAGGGCTGGGGAAAGGAGTGAGCAAGCAGTTGCATGATAGTTGCTTGCTGGGATTAGACTGTAACAGGTTAAGGCAGATTCCTGATTTCTACAAAAGTAGAAGAGTGCAGTTTCATGATAATTAACAGGAAATCACTAGTTGCATACCATAAGACATTGTTAACTGACTAACTATTATAAACAGTGATATTCAATGGACAGTTTAAAGTTAATACTGTAAATATTGTTTACCACCTTTCAAATGTGACAGTGAAAAGTCAATCTGAGCTGTGAACCCGGGGGGTGGCCTACTGACTATTCCTGTGAGGTGCTGACCTCTAGCTAGGAGGAGCATGAAGTCCACACAATTGAAGTCATACCTGCAGAAGCGATAAGCCTGTTTGGTTTAGAGCTAGAAGACTGTATGGGTACACACAAACGTACACTTATATGCTCATCACTGTGGATTGTTGGAAAAGGTTTTGGTTAATAAATCCTAATTATTTCTTCAAAGTAATGCACCTAAATCAAAGGTAATTTTTCAAAAATAGTCATGGTACGGTAAAAACAATACAAGATTAATAGCTTTCCTCAGTTGCCAACACCTCCCAACATCATGCAGATATGATGAAAAAGCCTCTGATAAAACAGTCTAAGACTAATTTACATATCCTCTGCCCTGATGTGAAATCCCTTTTGGTTGATAAATTCGTTTTTCCCCTCTAATGCTGTGTAAACTCTAAAAATGAAGAGTTCCTTCATGACGCTTGATGAAGACCTCCCCGTTAAAATATCTGCCTTTTTCAGTTTTCCAAGAGCTACTGTAGATACATTTCTTTTCATTTGTGTTGGGGTAATGCCAAAGGAATCTACCTATGAAACAGCAGGCTGTATGAGGGCAGAGGATAATGCAAAGTCTCCACCTACCAAGTGCCCTGGCTGACTTCTGTTATTCCTGCAGTACGTATGTGCAGAGTTGCAAACAGCAAGCTAAACTCACAATTGCTAAGTCAGCAAGAGTGGATCACTGAACAACTTTCTCCCTAAACCTCTCTTGTGAAGGGCGAAAGAGGATCCCACCCAACAAAGGTGATAGTTGATGACCTGAGAAAGGGGATGGCTCGAGAGAGGGACAAAGACACCTTAACTGTGCTTCTCGAGGTCATCTTTACAATGACTTTTGACTGAAGTATAGCTAGGTATAGACTTGGCGTGCTTAGAACTCTAAGCACTTGGGCTTAAGTATTAACTAGTTGACAGTCATGAGCTGAAATGTACCTCAATGCAGCTAAGTTACCTCAATAAATATCAATATTTTACCCACACCACTCATTTGCAATATGTATTACAAGTCCCATTTGTAGAGCTCCTTAAACACTCCATAAAAATAAATTTCCTATGGGGAAAAGGAAACAAATCAATGGCTTCCTAGCAAAACAAAGCTCTCTCCCCATAAATGAAATGAAACAGAACAGTTGCCAGTGCTGCCTGACAGGATTTCACAAAAAGTTGGTTAAAAGACTGGCAGATGCTGGCACCCAAATAGGAACAGGGCACTTCCACCTCAGCCATGCTTACCTCTGTAATTTGCATTTCAATATACCCTTTCAACCAAACACCTCAAAGCACTTGAAAACCATTAAATTTGTCAATTAAAAGCTTCCAGCGTATTATCTTCCTGGTACCTGAAAGGAAACTGAGCCACAGTATGATTAATCGAAGTTTTCACAGAAATAAAGAAATAAATAAATAAACCATATACACACCCCACCCTCCCACTGCCCCCCTACCCCCCCAAACACTACAGAGATGGAAACATGATCTCAGGTAACTGACTTTCAGTCCTGTACCTTAATCATCAGCCAAAAAGTTCTTTTTTAAATGAGATATCTTCGCCTTCCCAATGACCCGACAGAGTGCAGCAATTCTGATTATCACAGCACAACAGTTACTGTTGAGTTATGCTGGCATTTCTGCACAGCTGCTAAGCTGAAAGATACACAGGAATTTAAGCTAACACTATAGCAACCTCTCTTGTACTCTGCTATCACACATTAGATGTTAAGCAAGTTGTTGAGCTAATGGGGCCTATGGAGATTAGCATCAGTTTCTCCTACTATTACTTTATTTTTAAACTCTGAAATTCCAACTGTGAGAGACATGTATATCTGTTAAGGAACAATAGAGGAGGCTGACACTGTCAAAAGTCTCCCTACTCACTTTCCTCAGGGAACCCTCATAGAAAATATCTTCATGAGGGTTTTGCAGTCCTGGACCTGTTTGGCTGGAATAGGAACACTAGCAGGTATGTGAGTGCTTCTGCACTGTGGGCAAACCTTTTCTGTAACAAGCTGCTGCTGGGAAAAAAAGGGTTAGTTAACATGTTTCTGTGAACTGAGCACTTGTATATTCTTGAAGCAAGCAAAGCATCTTTGACAGGCTCCCACACAGGCTCTCCTCCTGGATGCAATCCTTTACCATTAGATTGAGCTCGAAAAAGCTGGTACGATATTTAATTACTTGGGAAAAAATGAAGCAGCTTGTCACCATTCTGCCATGATCAGACAACAGATAAAAATTCATATGAAGATTTAAGGTCACTGATGTCCTGTGTGATTTCTTTACTCCTTTCAGAAAACTATTTTTAAATGCAGACATTTCAGTGTTTTTGAAAAATCCCAGAGTCTGAAAATTAGTGACTGCTGTGAAGTCTCATCACTGAGATAGTGTAATTTTCTTTTTTTTTCCTATTTTTTCCTATCATTTTTAGATTAATTTAATTTCTGTTGAATCCAGAAATACTTCAGAAAATATCTTCTTGAGGAAAAGCACAGACATCAACTTTGTTATTAGGAAATTATAAATTATTGATAGAAACATTGCCTTTTTGACTTCAAGGAGGTGTGCTTAGGATCTCTCCCCATTCCAAAAAAACAAATGTATACTTTACATAGGAATATACTGGTATAGAGTGGCCTGTGAACATGTAACTTTATGTGAAAACTGAGGCTGGAATCAACATCTCTGTAAAAAGTTTTGATCTGTGTCTTTGAGTGACTAGCTTTGACACATGCAGGGATGGATAAGGGAGAAAATATGAGGCTGGCAGAATGTGAATGGGTGTACAGCTGTATAACCAATAACATGCTCTGTGACCAAAGGCTTTACAACCCCCTTTGCCTCCCCACCTATGGTAGTCAGGCCTGAAGTAACAAAAAAATGAGATTTGTAGAGGCAGTTTTCAAACCTGGCCCTTAATCTCCTTCCTGCCAGACCTACTCAGGTTTTCAGCAAAGCCTTTCAAATACAGAGCACTTGGAGCAAGTTTTCATACCCAGCTCCTTCCCCACCTCCCTTTCGCACACCAGTGTCTCTCCCTGCAGGGAGGTGGAAAGGGTCAGGGGCACTTGCTCCTCTCCTGCGTCAGGGGCCACGTCAGGGAAGACAAAACAGTTTCATGCCACGTTCCCCAGCTGTGGGAGTCTAAAGAGCAGTCTGGCTCTTCAGTCACTGTCTTGGCAGAAAAGAAGAACTCATACTTACCGTCTGAGAAAGAAGGGAGCTCTGTTCACCAAGTTTGATGATCTCAAGCTTTAAGAAAGTAAGACTAATCTAGAAGCTTTCCAGGCAAACACTGTCTCAGGATTATTGTACCTCACTCGACATCTGTCATTCCCTACATCTTCGCCTGCCCAGAAGTCTTGGTGTGGGACAAAACAGCCCCTCTGGCTTAAATGTCTGGTATAGCTCAAGAGAGAGAAAAACCCCTATCAATGTATTGTAGGTTTCAACTATTCAAAAACTTTTATACCATATCTCTCAGTACTTCAAAAGGAAGCAATTCCAGTAATAGCAGAGGAACATTTTACTAATAATCCTAGTAATGTAAGAAAGCCCTATTTCATCCTAGTCAATAGAGCCATGTTTGTGATAACTGAACACTGGCAGAAAGGGACACTGGAGGTTTAGCTGTATCCAAATGTGAACGGCATTTTAAATCTAAATAGTATCAGAATGTATTAAGAAAAATTTCAGAAGGGTACACAGAGAACCGCAGTGTTTAAAAGTCAGGTAAAAATCTGAACTGAACCTTTCTTTTCTTTCATCTTGAGTTTTGTATATGACCTGTCTGTCAGTACATAGTCTGTATTTGTCCACCACTGTCCAGACAAGAACAAGTCTAATGCCTGCTGATCAGTTCAGTTCTGTTAACTCTTACCCATTTTAGCACTCATTAGGGTAACGGAACAATTTCAGACTGATGATAAGGATATGAGAAAGAGTCTTCATTGGTCAGAGCTAGTGTTTGTACAAGCAACAGGAAAAAATCAGACTGGCAGTCTCACAAAGAGAATATTTTCAGTTCATTTTTTCAGGGAATTTGTTGAAGACTGAGCAATATTCTCCTATTTCTGTCTCTGCAGTATGGATGTAGGCACTTGAATAATACTATTTTCTTCTAAGAAAAGAGGGCAGAAAAGGAAGTGTTCTGAACAAGTATTTATCAGAAAAAAATAAATGTGCTGTTATAGAGGTGGTGAAATATTAGACTTTAATAGTGGGAGAGCTGTCTGAGCAGATGTAAATAAAAGTGTGTATATAAAATACAGCTGTGCTAAATCAATTGGCCAAGCATTGAACTGATGTAGGCCCAGAGACTAAATGCATTTGGTTTTCTTTAAGTTTGAGCATTTGGGTTGAGAAACTCTCTTTCCATATGTGTGGCACAGGTGCCATCGGCATTCAGTGCTGCGGATGGAGGAATATCGATACTACGTAAGCATAATAGATCTTTAATATTTTCAATGGGTTAATTACATTTTGCTTTTATTACCCCAGTTGTCTCAGGGACATTTCTTTGCCTTTTTTATTTGTCTTTCCTATGAGCCCCTTTATTATATTACCACATTTTGTACTGTACTGATTATGAACAAAAAATGGACTACAAAATGGCATTTAAGACACCAGAAGAGCAGAGTAGGATGAACTGATCTATTTAAAAAGCAACCATTTTACTTCACAGAACAGCTACAATTGATATTGCAACAGCACTCTCATGTTGAAAAATGCTCTGCTCTCACAGGTACTGTACACAATGAAAATATCTTACAAGAAGAGATCTTACGAGAAAGCTTAAACAACCCATTAGAAACACATATTTTAAATTAAGCATTTCAGAAATCAAATGGCAAAAAAATCATGGTATTTTCTATAGCAAAGAATCCAATTTGCTTTTTAATTCAACAGCTAAGCTTCCAAAGCCAACATTATGTGACTGTACAAGTGCATGAGATTAGAATTTCAAAAACTTCATACTTTGAAAGTTCTTGAGCATTGCTTGGTTTATACCAAACAAAGTAACTTAATGCAATACCATGAAAGAGTGAAAAAAAAGTATTCTGTAAATATCTGATATTGATATGCTTTTCCATCAAGCATGTCAAAGTCTGTTTTAATATACTTGAGCCAGATTAATATGCAAATGAAACCAGCTTTCCATTAGCAGGCATGAAATGCAAAAGACACCAGGTTTGCAGAATTACTCTATGGAAAATAAAATAAATCAGAAATTAACTTCAAGAAAAAGCATCATTTTGACAAAAGTGCATTACAATTAGCATTAACTGTATTGATTGGTCTATAACACTGCACTATTTACCAATGCAATCTAAAAACATCTGCTGTTCGCTAACTGCTTATTTAGGTGGAAGTTTATGTGTTTTCTATGCTAAGTGTCTCTCTTTAAATCACTTTTTCTTCCAAGTTATTGAATGAAGGAAGAATACCTCTATCTTTTAATTAGTGCCATGACCAGAAAACATCAAGATGGCAATAATAAAGCTTTAAGGGAAAGCATGTCACAATAAAAAGAGAAGCAAGTACTATTAAAGTTCTTCATTGCAACTAAATAATAAAACTATTTTAAGAAAATTCAAAAATGTCTGGAAAGTAAGTGGCTATTATTAGTTGTTATAGTCAGGCCTGATTAGAAAAATTCATACCGTATATACTGCTCTGTATCACTGAACCTCATGAAGTGGAGGTCTGTAGTTACAGGTAGATTCATTGTCTTTATTTGATGGTCTCTGCTTGAAACAAAGATCAGAGGTAAAAAAATACCATTATTTAAACAGAAGGTAGCCTTTTTGTCTTCTGAAGAGAACAAACTGCAGATAATAGGTGTGAGGAAATGATGGAGACTGCATTTTGCACCGCTGTATCTCTCAAGACATATTTTCAAAGTAATCACTTGATTTTAGTTCTTGTAAAAGCATAAATTGAGCAATCACCCCCAAAGAAATCAGAGACTCCATCATAAAAATCAAATGGAATACAACACCCTTACATTCCTCTAATTTCTGTTCTTGCCCCTTGCTCTGGAGAAAGCCATTTTTATTTCTTAGCATTAAAGTGGAAATTCACTACAATTGAGTGGACAGACCATGGACAAGAAAGGATAGCTATTAAATGAACACAAAAGTTTGCACAAGATCAAAATGGGAAAGAAATGGACAGGATAATTATTTATTCAATGTGGAAACAAATGAATTACATTTTAAAACATTTGATTAAGAATCAGACTCTAAAGCAACTGTGGTTTACTGTCCAGCTCTATACAAGGTAATGGACAGTGACTACTTGAAGGACCCTTGGGCAAAAATTGTGAAGAAACATCATATCCAGAAATATCATAAAGCAATACTGATGAAGACAGATCCAGAACTGAATGTCACATTTTTCCATTATTTTTATATACATTATCCAGGAAAACCAGCTAATTCATAAAGGACTATGACCACCTAAATGAAAGCAATCATTGATGAATAACTAGTTAGGAAAATAATCTACTTCTGATTAAATATGCTCACAAGTGAAAAATGTCAAACTGGTCCCAATGTAATTTT
This sequence comes from Falco rusticolus, assembly GCF_015220075.1. NCBI lineage: Eukaryota > Metazoa > Chordata > Aves > Falconiformes > Falconidae > Falco > Falco rusticolus. Next base: position 37,189,227 of record NC_051188.1, on the reverse strand, counting down.
AAATAACTAAAACATATATATGATATAGGAGAGGCAATCTTGAAACATATTTGTGAAATCTAGTTCACATCTGAGTATAGCTGAGCAAGTTTACTGGACAGTAAGTATAGTTTGAATACTAGGATGATACTGTGGATACTGAGATGGCTGGATTAATAATATGTGTTTCAAAACTGTTTGGACTGACGACATTTTGTAAATTGAGTTTCTTCACAGCTTGCACTTCTGATGACAATACTTCACAAAAACTGACTACTTTTCCGATTTTTTTTCTATATTTTTTACATTTAAATTCAATTTTAATTTCTGTATCTTTGGAATTTCCTTAAGCCTGATTCAACATAAAATAATGTGATCTGTATCATTTAAATACATATATAATGTGACCAGAGTAATGCTTGTATCATTCCAATCGATATAAACAGAAGCAGAAAATCAATCATTCTCTTCTTATAAGCGAAAAGAAAAAACTTGCACCTGTATTTTAATGGGTATGGTTGTGTCCACAGCTCTTCCTATGGCATTTTGCATTTAGACTTGAATGGCAAAGCAATAGCCGCTTCATCAAACCTTGTGATGATTTTATATTTTAGAGTATGAACTTCTGCCAAACAAATATCCCATTCTCATACCTGAAATGCATGAGCAATATCTACCGGAAAGTAATCTCAGGGCTCAGAGACTACATGTGTTATCTAAAGGGACTTCACAGAAAGTTGCACACACCAGCTAGAATCTTTATAATGTAGTATCAGGTTATAAAGTGGGGAAAGCAGGTAGAAACTCAAAAAGTTAAAAAGTATTGCGGCATTGTGGTGGGTTGACCCTGGCTGGATGCCAGCCAGGTGCTCACCAAAGTTGCTTGATCACTCCCCTGTCCACTAGACAGGGGAGAGAAAAGACAGGGGAGAGAAAATGTAATGAAAGGCTCATGGGTTGAGATAAGGGCAGGGAGACATCGCTCAGCAGTGACTGTCATGGGCAGGGCAGGCTCCGCTTGGGGAAATTAATTTAATTTATTGCCAACCCTAGTAGAGTGGTATAATGAGAAAGAAAACCAAACCTTAAAACACCTTCCCCCACAACTCCTCCTTTGTTCTGAACCTCAACTTTACTCCTGAATTCTCTACCTCCTCCCCTCACAGTGGCACAGGGGGTCAGGGAATGGGGCTGCAGTCAGTCCCTCTGCTCCTTCCCCTCAGGGGCAGCTCCTCACACCCCTCCCCTGCCCCAGCCGGGTCCCCCCACGGGTGCCGTCCTTCAGGCACAGCCGGCTCCAGCCTGGGTCCCCCCGGGGTCCCCAGCCCCGCCAGCAAACCTGCCCCAGCCCGGGCTCCTCTCCCCGCGGGGCCACAGGCCCTGCCAGGAGCTGCTCCAGCGTGGGCTGCCCACGGGTCACAGCCTCCCTCGGGCACCCACCTGCTCCGGCGTGGGGCCTCCAGGGGCTGCCGGTGGGGATCTGCTCCTCCGTGGGCCTCCCCGGGCTGAGGGGGACAGCCTGCCTCAGCGTGGGCTTCACCGCGGGCTGGGGGGAACCTCTGCTCCGGGCCTGGAGCCCCCTGCCCCTCCTGCGCTGCCATGGCGGCTGCGCGGATGGGCCTCTCACGTATTATCACTCCTCTCCCTTGGCTGCAATTGCTGCTGCTGCAAAGCTTTTCCCCCCCCTTCCTAAATATGTTATCTCACTAGCACTACCACCATGCCTGATGGGTTCAGCCTTGGCCAGCAGTTGGTCCATCTTGGAGCCGGCTGGCATTGGCCCTGTCCAGACATTCGGGAAGCTTCTGGCATCTTCTCACAGAAGCCATCCCTGTAGCCCCCCGGCTACCAAAACATTGCCATGCAAACCCAAGTAAAATAAGGTTATAAAATGGGTAAAGCAGGTAGAAATGCTAAAATTTAAAAGGCATTGTGACATTTTTAATGACTTGATTAAAAAAAACCCCACACAAACCCAGACCCACAAAAAATTAGATTTCAAATAAAATAGCTGAACTGAAAAAAGCCCACCCAAAAAAACATTAACTGTGACATCTTGAGATGGAAAAACACCTAAAAAAGACATATTAGCACCACATGAAATGTGAATTGAGTGTAACCTGCTGGGTCACTGATCTGTGGCAATTACATCATATAGCTAGTTCCCTCTGTGAAATGATTGTATCATCTCTGTTGGAGGCTTATGAAATATGACATCATCCTTAGAAAGTATACCATGCATAACCCTGGTTATCAGACTATTATAATGACATTATGTACAAAAAAGAACCTGCAAAAAACATCTTCTTCACTTCACCTATTTATCTCCCCACAAAATACACCAGGACCAGAAACAGACATGATTCAAGTGACTGAAAGAAAGCAAAAGTGGATCATACTCAGCCTCTGTGCAAATTGTTCTAAATCACCCTAAAATACTGGTCAAGCTTGTCAGTTTTTATTTTTCCCCCAAGCTATATCAGTAAGTTTAATCGAAGTTGCCACATCTCCCTGAAAAACTTACCTCATTTATAACCCTTGAATCATCACAGCTACAACGTTCTTTCTACATGCAAGCCAGGTATTTTTGCTTCTCCTGGATAAAAGATAGCAGGCAGCTGGTATGTCATTCCTGCTACATCTCTAATTTGTTTTGAAGTTCTATTTGATGAAGTAAAAAGTCCAGTTACAACACTTTAAGTAAATGAGTCTGTGTTCAACTATGTTCATGCTAGCAAGGAATTCCATGATCTTTATTGATGCTTGATTAAGTTTATGTTTAAATCTGAATGGGTATGCACAGTACCTGTAGAAAATTATTTTTGTTGTGATACAGCCATTACATAATTATTTACATTTCTTACTTGCTTGAGTGGAGAAAAAGCACAGCCCGCAGCACAACTGGCATTCACTGAAGAATATTCAAGGACCAAATTATCCACTAGTATAAATGCATTGAACCACCCAGTCCAAATGAAGACTAGTTTAGAATATCTAAAGAAAAGATGTTCAGGATTTTGACCTATTGTTAATAGGTCCATTGTTAATAAATTGAACTGTATCCTTGTGTGCCAGATAGTTTTAACTAACCTCTTCCTGATTATATAAGGCTAAAGTCCTTCTGACCCAAGTTATTAATTCGTTTGGTTCTGGAAGTATGAGCTTGCCAGCTCTGTAGAGTGAGGGACTGAATAAATGAGTTGGAGAAAGGAAAGATAAGAGAAAAGAATTGAACAGGAAAGAGTCAATAAATACATTGAAACATATTATTACAGAGAAGAGGGAAATAAGGACAAAAGAATTAAACAAGAATTTAAAAAGAATTAAATGATAAGATGAAAATAAGCAGATGAAAGATGAAAGGATGCACAATAGGTCAGGGGATGGAAACGTTTTGGATTCGCCAATTCATCCTCACAAAACAGAGCTTGAAGAAAGGTTTGATAAGCAACTGATTAAATTCACTGAATAGTTACGTTGCATATTCCACGCACTGTGTAGGCTCATAAGAGCACAGAGTTAACTAGTCAGGGGACATAAACAGAATTAGGTATGAGAAGCTGTAGGGCTGACACTCACAAAGTTGATGTTAAGCAACGGAAATCCTTTTCAAACATTAACAGTTCACTCTTAGCATATGTCACATATCTAATGTATGTGTCTCATGACTCCAAGACAGCAAGAGTGACATGCAGCAAACAACATATGCCTGGCACTTTTCAAGTACTGACATACTGAGTGAAACAGCAAGTACAAGGTGAAGAACAGCATGAGTGTATTAGCATCTTCCATTCTTCTGGAAGCTGAGAGTGAGAGACATTCTGTAGTTGCCAAAGGCAATATCAGCTTTACACAGGGACTCTAAGGCACACAGGATGTGCACTGCGTGTGTTACTGGAGAAACACTGTATATGCAAAGCTGGATGCCTAGCCAGGTACCAAAATACTTAATCGACCCTCCACCAGTACATATTCTGTTTGTTCAAATGTGAAATTTTTAGACATAATAGCCAAATCATGCCTATTTTTACAAACAGTCATTGTGCCAATGTACCGGTCGACGAACAATGTAAACCCCACGTACAGAATGCACTAGAGGAGATCCTGACAGCTACAGGCTGGACTGGTGATTCTGGCTTCCACTGTTATTAAGATAGTAGTATTTAAAACACAGAATAAGATTACTGAGAGCTCAGATAAACATGGGCTGCTATGAAAAGTGTCAAAGCAACTTCTGTAAAGTGGAATCTTGCAACATTAATCTGCTGCTACCTGAACAGAGTGTCAAGAGGTACCTGAACAAAAGAAATCTCTCTACATAATATATTTAGTTTCTTAAAAGTATTTTATAAGATTCTACATCAAAGATTATGAAAAAAACCAAGATGCTGCTGGGAGTGCTGGAAAGCCTCTTTCATGGACGGAAAGCTGGTTAAAGAATAGATGCTTTCCAGAGGGGTTAATGGTCACTTTTCTAAATGAAGAATCATCATCAGTTGAGTCTCCCAGAAATCAGCAGGGGAACTGTTTTTACTGATATCTTCAGCAGTGCCCTGGAGAAGGGAATGAATAGTGACATTTCCTAGCCTGCAGAAAGCAAGGCCATCTAAGGCAAAAAGTTGGCAGGTAATCTTCACTGTAGACTGACATGAAGTGATGTACCTAGAAAAAAAAGAATCTATACCCTGTCTACACGGTGCTTACTTCAGAACGGGTATTAAAACTAATGAAAAAGACTTTGAAGTAACAGAGTTGACAGTTTTCTGAATCATTGACTCAGTGTGCAGTGGCAGCCAAAAAAGCCTGCAAAATCTTGATCATCACCAGGATGGGTGCTGCAGACCAGATAGCAAGGATAACACTTTGCTGCTATACAAAAGCTCTGCTGTGCACACGCTGAGTCCTGTGTGTCATTCTGTTCTCTGCATCTCAAAGAAAGGTGTAGTGGAGTTAGAGACAGTACAGTAAAGGACAGTTAAAGTGGTCTAAGGTGAGAAGCAGCAGCTTTATAAGGAGTAGAGCCTGAGGCTCTTCAGGTTGGAGAGGGTAAGCAGGAGAGGGGATATGGCCAAGCTTTGCAAAATAATGAAAGGAATAGCAGAACTGTTATTTACCAAATCTCGCATACTAAACCTGGATTGAACTGCAGGAGTTAAGTTTAAACTGAATAAAATAAGGTATTTTTTTTGTGCAGCAGATAGTGTTCTGACGACAGAGGCTGTGGAAACAGACAGTATCAGCACCATTTTAAAAGAGGTTAGATAAATTCATAGACAGCACATGTGTTAAGGGGTACTAAAAGGACTAGACAGGGATATACTCTTTAACAACTAACTCATAGAACATTTGTAGAGGCCAGAGGTGTATAAGGGGAAGAATAATAGAAAGAAGCCGGGTCCATGTGCTGTTCCTTTAGAACATCCTCTTTCGCCACCAGCAGAAACAGAATGCTGGTCCTTCTACACCTTTTCTTGCCACCTAAAAGTTAGACACAGCTCAGAGGTACCCTGCCTTGGGAGACAGGTACCTATCTCTTGCCAAAGTCCCAAAGTCCCAGGCAGAGATGGTTAGGTTTCATATACAGAATCACAGAATGGTCAGGGTTGGAAGGGACCTCTGGAGATCATCTAGTCCAACCCTCGGCTAAATTAGGTTCACCTAGAACAGGTTACACAGTTGCATCCAGACAGGTTTTGAATGTCTTTAGAGACGGAGACTCCACAGCCTCTCTGGGCAGCCTGCTCCAGTGCTCTGTCCCCCTCAAAGTAAACAAATTCTTCCTCATATTCAGTCGGAATAGATGCTGAATCTGAAAAATGTCTAAAAGGTATCAACAGAATTAGGTTAATTAAAACAAAATACAGCTAATACTGGTGATGTTGAGTGGTACCAGCACAGAACTGAGTTAAAGCACAGCATGGCTTTCATACTGGCACTGGCCCATGCTTGTCTGACTCAGAGAAGTGAAACTACATTGCATCTGTCTACAAATGATCTTGTAAGGTCTGTCTTAGAGGCAACTAGTAGGAGCAGTGCAATGCACAGAAAAGGACAATGCCAATAATTACACAGTGACTATCAAGATCCAGTGCTCAAGCTTGCTCCTTGGCCCACTTTTGTATAGCAACAGACATATTGTTGCTGAATTTTTTCATCAGACCCACTGAAACAGGCCAGACCAGGAATGACTTTGCCCTAGTCGCTATACTCTTAACTACAAAATTATGAGAGTGGCTCATACTGTTGTATCAGAGACTGCTTTAACACTAGTTAAGCTGGGTCCTGCTAGCTGTGTCATGAGGGCAGATGGGAACTCAGCATGGTTCTATCTCCTTGTTATATACCTCAGGTCTGCACAGGTTTCTTCTGCAAGCTTTAAGCTCCATGTTGTTTTTACTATGTTTTGTTGTAGCACAGCTGGTAGTCCACAGGATTTGCACTGCATTTTTGCCTACAGCATAGGCACATCTGAAACAGAAAAGGAGGGAAAAACTACTGAGGTCACTCACTGTCTGTAATTTATCATGTACAAGCCTCCTTTTCCCTGCACACACTTTAAAATGTAGATAGGAAGGGGAAAATATCACTTTGTCATTTCAGCCAGGAGAGAAACTTACCCCTGCAGTTCTTTGTTGCTGCTTTTCCTGGCACAAATTTGTGTCACATTTGCTGTCAAGTGATTTGCCAACAACTAGGAGCAGTCACATTTAGAAGAAATAGGCTCACTCCATCTCAAGACTAACAGACATTGATTCCCATCTTCATTAAAAATCATTCTCACCCTAGAGAACCGTAGCAGTGAACACTAACTGGCTTAGATTCATGTCAGTGCCTATCAGAAGGACCTGTTGCATGAAGTTTCTATATATTTTACGTTCCCTCCCCTGAAACGGCAACTGCATCAACTTACAAACTTCAAGGTTCTATGATGTTCACAGAAAACCTTTTATTTAATAGCAAAACAACAAAAACTTTACAAGATGCTGTATATGCAAGACAAAGCATTTTTTTCTGGTGGGGAAAATCTCACTATATGCAGGGAAATCAAAACTACAAGAAATCCCCAAATTAATCAAGTTGCACAGAGTAAGCCCATAGATAGGGGGCTCTGCAGGACTGGAGATAGAAGAGTTTCATTTTCTAGCAAAGACTTTCATAAATCTAACACGAACTTTTTGCGCTCATGTCACAAGTACAGTAGAATTTGTCACCTTGTTCAGATGATAAGATGTGATAAATACCCTCCTTAATGCATTTATGGATTATTTTTTTTTTTAAATACAAAATAGTTTACTTCTAGGTGGTGTAAATAAGGCTATAGTTTAACTGATTAAGAGAACAACTATACCATATAACCAACAATCTTGTTGTTACCATAGTTTATAGCAGTTTATAGCCCCTCAATCTGCTTATAATACTTCATTTTAATCACAAACTTTGCAACCTCATGTACATGCTGCTCTACTGTTCTGTATTTTACAGTGTGATGCCATGAACCTTAATGATGCTCTGTACTGTTGCAGAGGATAACTGCAAATCTAGGACACTAAATGTTTAAAATCACTTTACTTCTCAGACTGCAGCACATGCTCTTTAAACTTGCTTAGCTAAGGGTGATATGGCACAATAAAGAAAACAGCACCAGACAGGATCTCCCTGTTTTTTTCTTAGTAGCAAATCTCCTTCTTGAACATTTAGAAGGCTGTTTTCTGGCAGCAAGCCTCTCAGTGGCCACAATACACAGCAGCATCAAATCTGCCTCAGTTGAGCACACATACTATGTGCACCCTGCTCATTTTGTACCATCATTTTGCTTTGCAAATCACCAGATATTTGAGTTAGATTATTCCATAAATCCTTCACTCATTCCTGTGCCAGCTACCACCTCACCCCATTTTTCTATCTTGCAACTTGTCCTATGTCATTTCTGACCTCCAAAAACATCACTTCATTATCCTCCACCAACAGTGTCTGCATCCTGCCTTTCCACTTGCCTCTTCTAACCCAATATCACCACACCTATCTTTCTACAACCGTTCTAATTGCCTGGCTTCTTCCTGCCCACTGAATGAACTACCTTTCTGATAATCACAACCCTCCCATTCATTCTCCTTTACCATAAATATTTGGCATTGCCCTCACCCAACCCTCTCCTTAGCATATTAGCCTTTCTTACATAGCCAAAGCACTCTCATCTGCCATCCGCTCACTGGTGGCTATCCATACATCTCTTATGCCTACCTTTCCTCTATGACTCCCACCATGTCACATCAAGTTCTTAAGATCATGCTGTATTTGTTTCCTTTCATTAATATTTCTTCTCCAGCATTTCTTCCAGCTAATGTTTAAGCTCCCTGTTAAGCTGTCTGATGGGCTTCTCCTTCCCTCTCTGCTCTCAAAATATACCAAATATTGCCAAGTCCATAGGATCCAGGAAGATTCAAAGTATCCAGCAGCATTGCTTGAATGGCTCATCAGGTGCGACTGTGCCACACGCTTACCTGAGCTGCAACCTGATCTTTTCTGTGGCTGTCAAACTCTCAGTCACGTCATGCACAAGCAAGGTTTCTGGGCAACAGGCAAGCTTTCCCATATGCATATCCTTCCCACTACTAATGACTTTTGATGAAGCAGCAAGAAATTCCTTCATTCCCTAACCCAAGCATTTGACTCTGCCTCGCTCTTCCTGCTGAAGAAAGAAGCTGCACCAGGAAAGCACAGAAGGATCTGAGGAGAAATGAACGTTAGTCGGCTTGGATGGTAAAAAATCAGTTCATGATACAAGAATGTTTTTTTAATTGATCTTAAAATAATCTATTGAGATACTTTTTACTTATAATGTGTACTTTAAAAAATAAAAAAATACCTGTGCAACAATTTTATTTAATTATATATAATATTGTGTGATACTCTTTCCTCCCTCTGTGTAGTGTGTGTGTCTTTCATAACAGTCCATGGTAATTCTTCTGGTTTTATCTTGAAATCTGATTACTTTATCATATAGAGATTAATCCATCTTGTTTGCCTCCTGGTAATAGCTTTTCTATCCCTTTGTCTTTTAGGCATTTGTACTTTAAATAACACAAGTAAAACATCAGATAGATAAGAAACCAAAGAGTACCCATTGAAAGGAGAGAAAAAAACCATCCCAAAACCTAAGAAAGAAGCAATCAAACAGGAAAGAAAGCATCTAATACCTGCAATACTGAGAAGAAACAGTGCCACCTCACTACCTACAGCTTGGAGATCATGGCTTAGATATGACTCTGTCCAGCAATTTATTTGTTAAATGGCTGGGTCACAGAGTGGGCAGACATCTTAGTAAGGACATAATGAGGTAGAAAGATTGCTTAATGCATTCAAACGAATGTTTATTTAAAGGAAAAAGACAAGAGAAAATTCATTTCCTAGCTAAGAAATTATTGGCCACTGAAGAGACAGGAAACATTTTAGGAGGGAATGAATTTTGCTAACACTTTTCTCCCAGAAATGCACAACAGTTGCAATGAAATGTTTAAATGTTTTGATGGCTTCCTATGTTTGTAGAAACTTTTCACTGCAACATTGCCTTTATAGACAGATTTGTCCAACAAGCGATTAGTTGCCAGTTATTTATCGGTCTATCAAGCATTACCTTGAAATATCTCCTTTTTGTTTGATGAAAAATCCAATTTCCCATGAATATAAAAACTGCTCCTTTAAAATCACTTCACATTTAAACTTGTCCTTTTAAATTATGATTTTGAATAACCAGCTACTGGGGTTTTTTTGAGGTGTACGGTACATGTAAATTTGAGAAAATCCATTCATTTGTTCAACAGACTTCTGAAAGCTGTTCTTGATTACAGATTATGAGCTGATGGCCTAAAATGTGAATTAGTTTAGAATTTGCTGTTAGAAGTTGTAGTTACAATTGGTTTTGCCATCCAGTGTAACAAGGTGCTTTTTAGTCCAAAAAAATGTCTTATCTCTGTGGACTGCTGCATTTCTCTTATTGTTGCCTACAGATAGTGCAGGGAGAATTCTGGATAGAATTACATCTGCTAGTAAGACCTCTACTGTTCCCTGTACAAATGTGCCTTGCCTCCAAATAAAGGGAGAGGAAGCAGCTTTTCAGATGCACATTAATTAAGCCTTGTTATCAGTCTACCTGGAAAGTAGAAGCTGATTTGCAACTCATGATACAGTTCAACAGAAATCAAATATCCATTTGGATGAGTTGATACGCACACTCACTGTGGTGGAAAGACCTTTCTTCTCTGGCTTACTACGGATGTGACTTACATACACTTAGGAATCTGCTTTTTATATCTACTTGCTGTACAACACAGGCAAGCACAGCTATGAAAAGCACCGTGAAACTCTATTTCTGATTACATTGTCTCCCTCCCCTATAGTCTTGGGTAATACAAAATTGATCTGGAGAACAGATCAGACAGCAGTGTCTGGACAAGCAGTAGGAAGAGGTGGTGTGTACAATTTCTGTTATGTTTCTGATCTCTATTATACCTCTTTGACCTCATATAAGAAGACTCAGATTAGTTAATTACAGAAATTTCCTAAGAATTATTAATGGAAAAAATGGTAGGGAGCTATTGTTTTCCCATTTCTAGCTGCTCCATAATGGCACATCAGAGCAGATATCACTGGTGTGTGTCAAAGGTTATACCAGCCTCTACCTATCACCGTCATCTTTCAACCTTCACCTTGATTATGCAGGAGACAAATATAATCATTTTCTTTTCAAGTCTGTAGGAAAAGATGACATACATGATAAAACTGGAACAATTGGATTACAAGGTAAAACTGCACACATATCAATAAATTTGAGACTTGGATGTTCTTGGGGAGACTTGTGCAGTCAAGTTAGTAATCTGTGTTAACATCTCATCTCTGAAATGTTGACCCTGGTTTGAATCAGTGTTTCTAGAAAAAAGATTTACTCCTTCTTAGTTTCAATCTGATTATTTGGCTTACAAAATAACTGCTTTAAACAGGAGACTTTATACTTGTCCGGGTAAATTTTGTTCCAATTTTTATTTTGGCCACAAGTCAAAGATAACAGCTGTATGCTTGTGGGTTCACTGAACTTTATGTGCTTCTTGGCTGCATCACCAACTAGAGGGAATAACCAATAATTAGAACATTTCAGGTCATCTTGAGAAGAACAGAGTTTTCCCATGTTTGGAAAGGTCATGTGACCTCTTTTTTGCATGTTCCCAAATGTGGAACTGTCAACCATAGAGCACAGAGCTGCATAAACAAATAAAACTGCCATTATTGTTTTGAGCCCAAGAAAAAAACAACACAAGGACCTACATCCGATCATGAATATTGTGCAGAGATTTTAAACTACATATAACAATTTCAATTTTTAACTCTCTAAGTTCATAGTAGACCTAAGCAATATTAGCAGAACTCATTCACATATTCTTTGTACATAGGCAGCCCTGGTCATAATGATTTGCAGCACAGCACTGAAAGCCTTAGCTTCTGTTTATTGTTGTTTTTTTTTGTTTTGTTTTGTTTAAAGTTGAATCAATACCAGTTTATATAAATATATGTTCCTGTTTTCCAATTGTTCCTGCAACAGCATTTATGCCTATCCAGTGACAAGAAAAACAACAATAAATGTAGTAGGATGAAAGCAGAAAGGATAAGAAAATAGAGATGATTCAGATTAAATGGCTTTAGATGTGTGCAAATTTTTTTCTTTCTGTTAGAAGTGTAAATATTTTTTGGCACTTTGAGATTATTATAAAGGAAAATAAGAAGTACCAATCTTTGAAAAACTTAACTGACAAAACTATGCTTTTCTTGTTACTAACAGCATAGACCCCTCCTAATATGGAAAGGAATGAAAACCATTTTTGTGTCACATCTTTTAATCCCCAGGTTTCCTAAAGCTGTTTGTAGAAGCTATACCTAGTACTTCATGCTGTAGATGGGCAATTTATTTGACAATATTGGAGAAATTATGGATATTAGAAAGTATACGTATGTTTGAAGGGTTGAATAAGAGGTGAATTCTTGCAAAGCTACTACAGTTATCTCTTTATCACTATAAAATATGCCCTGGGAGCTGTCAGTTACAATTGGTCTACCATTAGAGAAAAGGAATTGCTTGCTACAACCAAATGATAGTACCACTGTAAAGGAAACCCCTTCTACCCTATGCATACCTATGGATATGCAGTGTGGGTTTAAATGCCAGGCTGAGGATATGCAAAATGCAGAGTACTGTGGATTCCTTATACTCTATGAAATTTCCCAGTACACGTGACATTGTGGCCAATACCAGCAAATATGGAGAACCTCACACATTTGTGTGCTCACCTAAGGTAAGAAAGACTAAAATTCCAGTGATTATTCTAGGTAAGCCAGTCTAGCAATTGAAATGTCAGTCTCTGATTCCTGGATGAATGTCTTGCCCACTAGGCTACTAAGCAGTTGAGGAAACCGAAGGGTTTTCTACTATCTCTTGTTGGAGCTTGCTGGATAAATTAATGTCCTTCAGAACAGGTATCTGATCTTTCATCACCTGAACCCAAAAGCAGTGCTGAAACTAGTGTGTCTCATTTCCCTCAATGTATTATTAATACAAAGCAGGACATGTACAAAAGGAAAGATACATCCACAGTAGATGAAATGTGTGACAATCAGGCCACTCATCTAAGAATGGAAAGTCTGGGATTAAATCCCTCTTCTGAATCACACAGAACAGCATCTTTATACTGATCTCCAACCTCATCCTCAAGAGCTCAGGCCTACCACCTCTTCTGGTGAATGAAAGTCTTTCCTGTTGTGATCATAAATTCCACCACTGTTGAAACTAACATATGTATTCCTGCAATTTTAAAATTATTACCTTCAAAGAACTTCTTCCATAAAATAAAAATTTTCCATTGGAAAAATCCTCACCTGTCCTATTTATGGCAACTATAAACTCACTGTTTTATATTTTAAACATACTAACACTGTGCATATATTAACAATATGACAAATGATACATATACTGTTAATAAGTGCAAAGGTAAGTCCATTGCTTACAAGATGCTACTAAAATGCACTGTTGAGGCTATTTGGTACGCATTGTGCTCTCATGTTATTCCATAAATGCTGTCTGTATTTCTTTGTATTCCTAGAAACTGTATCTCCTTGTGGTATATCACACAATTGCTCTAGTCTTTTAAAAATTTGAGTGCATGAAGCCCCCACAAACACTGTGAAATATGTAGAATTGTGATAACAGCTCCCTGAAAGGCACACTCCCAGTTTGCCTTGGGGACAGTCAACTGTCCGATTAACACTTGCAAGACACTGCCCATCTCCTGATGCCTTTTTGAGGGACAAGTCTCAAACACAGTGAAGAACCGAGCTGGTGGTCTACAGAAAACGTGGGCAATGTAATTCCTCCTAATGCCTCTGAGGTGAGCTTTCATGTCTGCTGGTTTATTTTTCAATCAATTGAAAATGAATAACTATTCATTAAGACTCCAGGGTAAGATAGGAGGGAGAATGAATCTGGATAGGAATAGGCAAAATAACAAATAAATATACCTAAGGCTGCCAATTCCATTTAGAAGCGTTAGCCTATATTGTCCAGCTTTTAAACAGCAGTTTCTAGGTGCCCGCTTGTCTACAAATCCATGATAAGAAGATGGTAAAATTAGTTTTGCAGAAGTCTGCCAGTCTTTCAATAATATTTATGCCTAAGACTACAGCTCTTCTGAAAACCCACTTGAACAGCAAGGAAGGGGGACAGTTGTTCACTAACCTCTGCACAGGGTAGACTCAGGAGAGCATGAGATTTATGGGAATTAATTTTATATCCTGACACAAGTCTAAAAAGCTCAACCTATGTAAGTAAGTTTGATATTGAGGTTGCTGAAGAAAAGACATACAACAGGATGCCATCAGGATATAATGCTAATTTTTATCAGACACTGGAGTCTGTGTTTTGGGTAGTTCTTACTCCTGCCAGCAACCTGTTAGTAAAACAAGAGAAAGGTTACCACTGTGCTGGAGGTACAACAGTTCTGTTGAGGCGCTATTGACTGGTCCTTAAAATGCAACAGTTGAAAATACTGGAATGGATGCAAAGATGAACTTGAACTTGCTATACAGCAAATAAGAGTCACCTTTGACTAGTTTAGATCAACAGTAGAAGCCATTAATTATTACCTGAGCCACATGTCTAGTCATTCACAGCCTTTCTTAGTTCAAACTGCACGCTTAGAGGATGCATGCACTGACTAAAGAAACAACTAGCTCTTCCAGTTGCTGGATGTAGTGGAAAGGAAGAACTATAAATATAACTCCACTACCATTTTTATCAAGAGAGCAATATTATTCCCCAGTCCACCTCTTCTTCACTTTAAATATTTGCTGTTTCTTTTTTTTTTTCTTTTTCTGAGTGTTGCCTCATTTCCCAGTTGTGTAATATCCATAGAACATTTGTGGAGCTTTAACATTTTGTTATAATTAAAGGGATTTATTTTACTCACAAAATGTCGAGATGTGGCTGTGACTCCTAAATCTGCTGAAAAGAACAGCTGAAATATTGGTCTTACTGAAGTCAGCACCCAAACTACCATGAAGAGGACCACATTTCCACCTAACGAGAGTGGAGTCCTGAACCTTTTAAAAGGGCAAGGTACTGTATTACCAAAGCAGAATATACTTCATCAGTGATTTATATTTTCTTATGATCTGTAAGTTATTATCGACAACACAGTAAATTATTCTGGTCATTTGTAATCAAGAAAAACTGCAGCTGGTTTAGACATAAGGTGTTAGGATAAGGACTGAAAATGCAAACCCTTCAAGTGAAGGCTGTTTTTCTTTAGCCCAGCAAGATGAAAGCTGTGAGGCAATATCACCTGTTTCTAAAAGTGCATTACAAAAATGGGAAGGGAAAACTCTTTAAATTAAAGGATGAGGTTGGCACAAAAACTAACTGTGTAAACATAATTAAGCTGTGAATTAGGCAAGGGTTTGTAACCTTTACAGAAATGAGGTTTTGAACAGCCATCCAGTAGAAGTAATGAGACTAAAATCCCACTCTCTAATATGGAACTTGATAAATGAAATTTATAAAGTCATGTGTGTGGTTTCTTGCAAAAGAAGTTTTGATTTATGACCTAGGAGATTCTTATCAGACCTATGCAGAACACTAGAATCCCATAGCTATAAAAATATGTCCCTGAGGGACAGATTTCCTGGAGTTTTATTAGTTCTGTATATTTGTGCATATATTTATCAATTCAGGAAGTGGGACAGATTTAATAGTCCAGTAAGTATCAAAAAAGGTATAACAGTTCTGAAACTAGTATTTTTATGGCAAGATAACAAAAAAACCCCAAAAACCAAAACCAAAAAAACCCCAACAAAACACCCTACCAGACAAACCAGAAAGACACACAGGATGCAGAATTGCTTTGTGAGCACTGAAACTCTGAGCACAAAATGTTGTGCTTTAGCCACCGAGCAAACACTGTATAGTAAAAGCACGACTCCAGTTGACATCTTACTGTATGTCCCCTCCTATTGCGCTTGGGTGTATGTAATGAATTTTAAACATGTTGCTTGCTTTTGGCCAGGTAAAGGTCTAGTGTAAGGCTTTTCTCAGTCAAATAACAAACCTCTGCAAACCAGGAAGGCTTCCTTTCAGTAATCTAACTAGTGAAGGCTCATTAGACTGTGGAAAATCTCCTCATAGAAGTCATGGAAACAGGCACTAGATTACTTCAAACTGGAAACTGATTACCTCATAGCAAAGTCAAGAGTTGAGCTCCTTGTGCCTCAGGTTCTCAAAACCAGGGATGCAGCAAAGGCCGGTGGCTTGCTAGGGGACAGGGAGATGCAGGGACTCCCCATGGGCCCGTCCCACCCCCCAGGCAGGAGCAGGGCAGCCAGGGGGGCACTAGGGCAGCCCCAGCCCTGGGCATCAGGCACCTCCCCGGGGACAGGGACAGGCTGAGGATGGGCTGGGACATGGGCCTCTGGATGGGCCTGGCTTGGGGCAATCTGTAGCTGGGCAGGGCAGTGCAGGGCTGTGGGGACCTGGAGACTGGTCCTGCTATGGCACCATTCAGGCAGGGGCCAATGGCCCTGGGGTTTGAAATGGGGTCCTGAGCCATGGGCAGGGTGGGGGCAGTGCCATGGGGTAGGCAGGAATAGGCAGGCCTCCCAGGCCCTGGCATTGTGTAATTCCCCATACTTTTTTTTCTCACACCCTTCTGAATGCAAATCAATGAGGGAAGAAACACAATGCTATAGCTTAAATTCTTTTTGTGCACTGGTATGAATAATAAACACTGAGAAATTACTGGAAAAAGTCTTTTTTCTCTCTTTTGTTTACATACAGCAGCAGCGACTGCCAGTCTGGTGTTGTCTTTGTCCCTTGCTGTCTCCTAGATTCTAGTTCTATCTTTGTGCCCTCACTGAGAATTAAATTTTTTTCCACAAATTTCATGGTCTGGACTGCTAGGACCCTCCCAATTAGTTAAAGTATTTAGATACTCCTGATCACCAGAAGACCAGTGCTTGCTTAGCTTGAATGAGACAGGTATTTCCTATCTGTTTCTTGGAGAAAAAGTAGAATCTCGTCAGTGTCTTCTCTCCAGTTAAGAACCACTCCTTTTTTAAAATTCCCCACTTTTTTATAGTCAACAGAGATCTTCATAAACTGGTGATGGAAACTTCTCTGCACTTCAGCAGGGATTCTTTCATGAGTGCTGTTTTGTTTACCTGCTGCTCTTGTATTGTCAGATTCCCTATCCTGTCTTCATATCCAGGGCATTAAGCAGCAGATCACATTTAATGGATTTTGACAGGCCTCAGTAGCTGGTACCTCCTACAGTGACAGCCCCAGAGACTAACACAAGGCTATGACAAGATTTAACATCTCTGTGTTTAATGACTAGAGCTCACATAATTCCTCTGCCTACTTGACATGAAACCACTTGTGTGATAAATAATATGCTTAGTTAAAAATTGGAAAGAAAAATATACCCCCCTTTCACAGTAATTTTGGGAAATGATTTTGCATATTATATCCTATAGATTCTACTTGTTCATCACATGGGAAACCTTTTGTCCACACTTGCTTGAACTTCGACATTGTACATATCTGGATTCAAAGAAGCTAGGCAAGGATTTTTGCAGGTCAAGCTTCCGCAGTCCCACTTCACATCAGTGCTGTACAGTAAACAGTAAAAAAACCTTTCTGAGATGCTTTATGCAGAAGACCTTGAAATCCAACTGTGAAACTAAAACTTTAGAATCCATTTCCATTTTTTGAGGAGCTTCCTTTGGGAAAAGTGAATTTGTCTGCCATTGTCAGGAGCCTGTGCCAACCAGTGGCATTGGTCAATAGGTTAAGAAATGGCATGCTACATTATCTCTTAACAGAGTGGAGGCACCCAGGTCAATTCCTAAAGAGCTGGGCAAGAGGATCTGTGAAGCATTGAAGCCGATTACATGGCAGTAAAGACAGAAAAGATTATAGACATTTAATTTCTTTAATTTTAAAAAGAAATATTTCTCACTCATTCAGGATATAACCTTAAAATATAACACTTACTTTTACATAGCTAAAAGTGTCCTTCAGCGTCTAAGCATCTCCTCTCTATTATCTTTAAGTCAGCAGTAAAAGATTTGTCTTATGAAAGAGATTAAAAATCCTGCTATTAGAATTTATGGTTTCCAGATGTTTAAAATCTATTATTTAACACTAACACTCTTCTGGAAGTGCAATGTAGTAGCAAAAAAAAAAAAAAAAAAAAAAAAAAACAAACATCTAGATATGTATGATAGCTGGAAAAAACTTTAAGTTTGGCACTTTTATGAAACTATAGCCACCTATTTCGGCAATTACAATGTCCAGTGAAAAGATGCACATCTTTTCATATAAGAGAAAACAGAAAGTTCCCCAGATTCACAGAAAAAGAAATCAGTGCAGCCATTCAAGCAACATCATAATTCTTCAAAGATTTTATTAATATATTTGTTATTAGCATAATGCCTTTTCTACTGCTTAGGTGAAAATTAAATTTCTGAGCACGTTACAGCACTATTTAAAAAGAGACAGGGAGATATGCAAAGTTTCAGGAGTAGAAAGTCCACCCAAGCTAGCTGCAAATACAAGCCTTCTGCAGATCATTAATAGAAGTAATAATTGTTAATACATGATTGCCTCATTATAATAGTGACATTCCAATTAATTGTTTCAGCACCTTTCAAACTGAACAAATTTCTTTCTGACATCCTTTATTGTGCCCTTCATATTCCCTTGTAAGCGAAAAACCACTGATATGCTTGAAAAGAAAACAAGAAGGAACTTTGCAAGTCCTATTTTTTCAAGCAAGTTAGTGGATTTCCTCTTTTAGAAGAAATCATAAGCAGTATAAATCATATCCTCACTCACCTAAGAGCAGCCATGTATTTTTCAGCATCTGAATACATTTCAGATTTCTACACTTCCTTTAAAATGCGCAGTTCTTTAATAACCATTAAGTATCTGCCAACTAGAGGAAAATCATAACCTATGCAGTGTGCATCAGAGCCATATCATTAAAGGGCTGTATTTTTACACATATGAAATATGATTTGCTCTTCCTTTTCAGCTAGAATTGAAAACAGTTGACAAAAAAAACAGCAATTAAGTTAATGCAATTATTTAATAATTTAGAGGGGTTTATATTTAGTATTTAATTAATTTAGTTAATGTTTAATTATAATAGTTTAAAGTTATTAATCAATTAATTTAAAGTTAATAATTAATAAAATACAAGTAGCAATCATTTATTTGCCTTCTGGTTTCAGCCCAGTGCTTGCATATGGAAGTTTGCATGTGCAGGACGTTAACACACTAACAGTGTTTGAAAGGGAATTCTTTAAAATATCTTAAACACAACTTTCTTCACACCATTCCCCTTGGCAGACAGTGCAAATAAATATTTGAATTATTGATGTGTGATACCAGCAGCCTATTTCAGCATCTAGATATTTATACAATAACCAAAGGTACATTTGGTATTGGTTTCAGTAAGAGCCATAATTAAAGGCAGATGTGAGTTTGAAATTTGGTCCAAATTCCTAGACAGCTAATGCGCAAAATGAAGAACATACTGATGATAACAGTCATATACACACCTTGCAAGAGAAGATTACTATGTATTCATAAATTTGGAGTAGCTTAATAGGTTATAGCTCAACTTCTCCACAAAATATTAAACCCAGCATATTTAGTCCTCTTCTGCCATATTATTCCTATTTCTCTTATTCTTCAGCTTAACCAGATCTCCTCTCATGATACTGCAGAAGTGATCAACTAAAATAAGCATTATTCAAAGCGGTAGTTTCATTGTAGCATACCAATGGCAAGGCCTGACCAAGCTGCAAGAACACATGTCCCATCACAGGAGCTCTCTGCTCCAAGATAAACTGCCCTTTCATCCATCCCAAGTACATACATGCATGTCTCGGACAAAATATCATTTTTCAAATTGCAATGATAAGCATATATAAAATAGGAAATGTTGGATTCAGTCGCTTTGTGCACATAGGTAAATAACCACTGATTATTTTTCATGATCACTTGTTTTTTACTGAACTCCTGGCCGTTTCAACTCGAAAGATAGATAATGCTCAAAGAGTGAGCAGATGCTAGTTTTTTGCTTTTATCCTTAGGATTTGCTGCGTAGCCTCAGGCCCTATTTGCTGCATGCTATTCAAATGTCATTCTGATGATTGAATTATTACTTTCCACATGAGTATTCCCTATGGCATCTATTATTATTGTATCTGAATACTTCAGAAATGAGCAGTTAACCATCCTCCACTTTACCTCTGTAAGCTCTTTATACAGCTGAGCCACTAGTGACCTTCTCAGTACTGTTTAATGTCTTCATCAATGACTTGGGCAATGGGACAGAAAGCATCTTTGTCAAGTTCTCAGATGACACTAGACAAGGTGAAGCACTTGATCTGCTGGAGGGCAGGGCTGCAATACTTCCACAGCCTGGAGGAATGAGCAAACAGGAACCTCAGGAAACCCAACAAAGACAAATTAAAAGTCCTTTACCTGGGATGGAATTAGCCCATGTAGTATAGGTGGGGCCTGAATGAACAGGCAGCAGCAATGCAGAATAGCATTGGTCGAGGAGGTGCAATCTTTGAACAAATGGAACATAAATCAGGAGCAAGGCTTCTTGGAGAAGAAGGCTTACCACATACTAGGATGCTTTAGCAAGAGGGTTGCCAGCAGGTCAAGGGAAGGGAAGTGATTATTTCCTTCTACTCCACCCTTCTGAGGTTTGGAGCACGATGTCCAGCTTTGAGGTCCTCAGTACAGAAGAAGCATTGACAAACTGGAAAGGATCCAGTTCAGAGTTACTAAGATGCTTGATTAGGTCACCTAGTGACTGGGTGTGTAGAGCATTTGGTACGCAGAAAAAGCCAGAGGAAGCTATGCTTGTTTAGCCTGCAGAAGTGAAGGCTAAATGTAAATCCAATTCCTGCTTTCAACTTCTAAAAGGGCAGTCATGGAGAAGATGAAGCTAGACTCTTCTCAGACGTGCAGAGTCAAGGACAAGAAGCAATACTCACAGGCTGCAGCAAGGGAAATTCTGGCTGGATAATCTGGATAAAATTCTTCACAGTGAGTTCTGTTGAGTACTGGAAAAGGTGCCCAGAAAAGCTGTTGGACACTCTCTTTGAAGATTTTCAAAACTGAGCTGGACAAGGTCCCAAGAGATCTGACCTTACTTTGAAGTTAACCCTGCTTTGAAAAGGAATGTGGACTAGATGCTCTCCTGAGTCTCCTGCCAATCTGAATTATTTTGTGATTCTGTGATTTCCAAATAATTTTCCATCACTACTGCATAAAAAGGACTGTCTACTTGTGCATTAGGGAGAGAAAAAGGAAGAAGCTTGACTTTGTAGCAGTGTAATGAGAACACTTCTCTGGAGGGGAAGACATCTGAGTTTACTTCTCATGAAGATTGCTCTGCTACATTACTAGATGTTACATAAACCTTAATATCCTTGCACAAAACTTGCAGAAAATGATTGGGGAGGGTTTGAAATGTAAGATAAAATGGAAGTAAAGATCTGTATTAAAATTCAGTTATTTTGAGTAGTTTTGATTTGGGGAAGAGCAGCTACCTCTAGTAAGGCAAACAGCTTATTAGCAAGTCCTCCAAAAAGTACTTTGCTTCTTTCTGTTACAGATAATTTCCCACTACTTGAATTTTATTCATGTCAGTCTCAAAGTCATCTGTTCTGAGAAGTTCCCAAGTTGATAAAACATTTATTAGGGTTGTGCCAGAAAGATTTTTATTAACGCTAGCAGTATTTAGAGAGCAATCGGTGCAGAACTCTAAACAGTAATAAAGTACATTTTAAAGGTATGAAAGAGGTGCTTTCATTAGAACAAACACAGTCAATCTTTCAATCTTTGCCAACTTAATATGGTCTTTTAAAGTCATGCAACAATGGAATAAGATTCATTTTCTAAGATAATTGTGAAGTGAGCAAAACAAATATAAAAAGATTATATAGCAATTTATAAAGAATGCTGAGAACCAAGAAGGGACCATATTTTAATTCTGTCATTGGGCCAGCCGTAGTCAAATATCACATTATAGGCCTCCAGACAAGATGCCTGTGAAGGAATTCCACTGATAGGTTATCAATACATCTCCCATAAGATCCTTAACAGAGGAAAGTGCAAAGTGCTGCACCCAGGGGGGAACAATCCCTGGCACCTATATATGCTGGGGGCTGATCAGCTGGAAAAATGCTTTGCAGAAAAAGACTTAGGGGTCCTGGGGGACACCATGTTGAACATGAGTCAGCAGTGTGACCTTGCAGCAAAGCTGGTGGTATCCTGGGCTGCATTAGAAGAAGTGCTGCCAGCAGGTGGAGAAAGGTGATCCTTCCCTGCTGTTCAGCCCTGGTGAGGCCACTTCTGGAGCACTGTGACCCGCTCTGTGCTCCCCAGCATGAGAGAGACACAGACATACTGGAGAGACTCACACAAAGGGCCACAAGGTTGATTAAGGGACTGGAGTACCTCTTATGAGGAGAGGCTGAAATAGCTGGGGCAGTTTATCTTAGACGAGAGAAGGCTCAGGGGGATCTTATCAACGTATACAAATACCTGAGGGGAGACTGTAAAGAAGATGGAACCAGGATATTTTCAGTCATGCTCAGTAACAGGATCAGAGGCAATGGGAACACAGTGAAGTACAGGATGCTCCATCTGAAGATCAGGAAACACTTTTTACTGTGAGGGTGACTGAGCACTGGCACAGGTTGCCCAGGGAGGTTGTGGAGTCTCAATCCTTGGAGATATTCAAAAGCCACCTGGACATGGTCCTGGGCAGCCTGCTGTATGTGTCCCTGCTTGAGTAGGGGGACTGGATAAGATGATCTCCAGAGATTCCTTCCATCCTCAAATATTCTGTGGTTTATTCTGTGATTCTGTGACATTATGATGTCCCTGCCTTATAAGCAAAGTTAGAATTGATCTTATAATTAGTGTGTTGTGGAATTCTTTATACCTTACACTAATACCTTTCCAGCCCCAGTAAAATAGTTCTGCTGCTTATCTGAAATGCAAGAATATTAATAAAGGCATATGCAAGATTTGAGCTTGTATGTATGTTTGGATGTGAGCAGTCATACATAGCTGCTAAGGTTCAACAAGGGTTAGCAGCTGGAGCTAGATCCACATACCATGATCAGGGTAAACCGAGAGCAGAATTTGGAAAATCCGAAACCACTGGGCAAGGTTACACTGTAGTTGAAAGTCTGCTGAAGATTAGCAGCAAAGTCTTAATGCAGAATTCAGGTGGCAGGAAGAAAAAGCACAATGAGGAAGCGCAGTTTCTACCAAATGGCATTGTCATAGAATGTCAGATAGCAGATAGGTGCTTGCCCACTATGCTAGCTCATAAGCTGTCAGTCTGGAGTCTTCTGGAGCTTGACTGCTAAGGCAAAACTTTCCACTGTGGAAACCATTAGTTGGAACAGTTTCGGTGCTTCTGTTGAGTTCAAGAACAATGAAATGTATGTCTGGATGAACCAAAGTACCACAACATTCAAAGCAATAAATTCAGCTTTGAATTTACTGCAGTCAGTAGCTTCTCTAGAAATAAAAAACAAAACTCACCTTCAAACTGAGTTCAGCCATGCAATATCAAGTTTCCTTTCTACCTTCATTCTCCCAGTTCACCACTTTTAACTAATTCACTGCATTTACCAGATTTGAAGCACGTCTCAACAAATATCTATGCAGAAACTCGATTTCTATTTCTTGTGGCTGTAGTAATGGAAAATACTCTGCTAGACAAACAGAAAAGTGGATCCATAATATCTAAATTTTATAATGTTTTCAGGAATTATAGGAATGCATAAAATATGCCTCCATCATAATGGAAAGGCAAATTTGTCCTCCAGGCTATGTGTCTTACCCAGTATATTCTGAAAACATAAAAAGAAAAATCACAAGGGAGTTGGAAAAGCCCTGAAGTTTTTCCTGCTGGCATATTTTTTAAATCACTTTTGAATTTCCTTAGCTTCAAAAGGACAGTCTAACCTGGCCTTTTATTCTGCTGAGTAACTAGACATAGCCTTCACAATCTGACCTTTCATCTCCAGAGACCTGTATTTTGCAAGTAGAAAGGTGTTAATAAAAATCTTCAAAGAGTTCACAAATTTCTTTTGTTTCATATTTCATAGCTCCAGTACGGATCCTAATTGCTAAAATAGATCTTTTTTTTTTTTTTTTTTTCCTGTCTAAGACTGTAAGCTAGCAGTATATGAGCTTTATTGCTTCTTTCGAGAAAATGTTGCTTTAGCCATTCAAAGTCTGCCAGGTTCTGCCCACAGTCCCCTGAGATTAGTATTTAACTGCCCTCAAAAGGTAGCTCAATTTATAATTTTCAAAGCTGCTGTTTAAACAGGATTTTTCTGATTTTAGATGTCTCTCTGAAGTTTATGACCAGCAGCTCCTTTCTCTCTTCCCTTCCCTCAATCCCCCCAAAGCTGTATTAGCAACTTACATTAATGCAGTTTCAGATGTTTGCCAGGCAATATCTGATGTTCCATAACCTATCATTCTGCATTCTCCTTCTTTTTCCTCTCGCAGAAAGTATCCTGCCTTATTAAGGAGCTGTTCATTCTGTGGACAGACAGATTTTGGTGCCATCCTGCCAGGTTATCTAGACAGTGAGCAGGTTCAAGGGGAGACTTCAAGTGGAAAAGAAATCCACTGAGAGCCATGAAGCCTTCGGCCGCTGCGGGGGACTGCACGACCCTTTGGTCTGCTCTAGTATGATGGCTTTTAGGATTAGATCAAATTAAAGTCCCACATATTCAAAGCGTTTTATGTCAAGTACTATCAAAGGATGAAGAGTTCCATTGAATTTAGAGGGCTGGGGGGAGTTTAGGTTTCACCTTTGAAGATCACATAAGGAACTGAACCACAGTGATATCAGAACAAGTGTTTAATCATAGTATATGTGAAAAGCAGAGTGATCCTTCACATAGGGGAGGCTGTGCAGTTTCCATAGTTTCTTTTCCTTGTGGAAAAATAAAATGTGTGGTTTTAAGTTTTTGCCCTCAGATAATGAGCAAAGGTGCAGATGATGAAGACCCTCTTGGAGGAGGGCCGAGTGCCACAGCAGCTGCTGCCTGTGCCACAGTAGCTGGGGACACCCCATAGGGACCTGCAGCCATGTTGTTCCTCCCCACCGCAGCCACCCTGGGCCAGAAGCGAAACAGGGGACAGGAATAAAAATATTGCTCCTGTCTCGCCTTCTTTTACTGGCAACATCCAGCTCTGAGGAGACAAGGGAACAGAGCTGTATAAGCCAGGGGCTGTGGAGGTGTAGTGCTAAGAGGATGATGGGCACTCTCTGTGTGAGAAGCTGGCCTGGCAATGAGCGGCTGGCTGCAGCCAGCCCAGGGTATGCCATCACTGCTTGTTAGGCAGATTTGGGTCACTTGGAAACCCTCGATGGTAGGGCATCTGTGCCGGTAGACTGAGTGCTGGTAGAAACCAAGATGGCTGACTGTTTGGGCTACCAAAGCAGTTCTCTAGGCATGGCTGTGGTCTAGGTGGGCTAGATCTTCAGCTGTTCCATCATGTGGTGAGTCTCTGAGGAGAGTCTCCCTGAGAGGGGCTTGTGCCATGGCAGTCCAGTCTGGTTTGGCTTTGAATGAAAACAAGGCATTGAGTTAAAAGGCAATCAAACAAGGCAGCAAAAATTCAGTCCTTGAGGCCAATCAGGATTTAGGGTTTTATTATCAGTGGGTTTTTTTCTAGTTGTTGAGAATCTGTTGAACTGGTTTTGGTTGCTGATGAACTGTCTCCTTCCTTTCACATGAGGTAGTACTCTTGCCTTTGCCACAGACTGCTGAAAGTGCTAGACTGACTACACCAACAAGTAATGTTTGTCAATATTACCTTAGGAGGGATTAATTTAAGCTTCCTCATATCACTAAATCTCCTTCTATCACATCTCAGTTTAGCTATAATTGATCTTTTCTGTCTCTAAAGAGCATGCTGTAGAATAATCTATATTACATCCTTGTTAAAATATACACCTCTTTTAGCCCTAACACACCCCGCAACCCCACCCCCCTGTCTCAGAATGTCTTTGTTTACTTCATTAAAGAAGATGTCAGAAATCCTGCATTTCAATCCAGCTATGGGACTGCTTTCTTTACCTTCAAAGGCCTCAGTTCTAGCATAAAAGAAAACACTGATTCGTCACATGATCAGTAATGGAGGATATATAACACCTCCCAACATCCTGCCGTATTAATTTCATGACTGCTGTGGGTCAAAGTCTCAAGAGAGAATTTTTTGTGTAACTCTACCAAAAGCAATAGAGCTATTCCTACTTGCACCAAGCTACATTTTAGGTCTCTTAAGTTCTCTCTTGGCATCTATACATGGCAGAATTTATATAACAACACAGCTAAGAGAGCAAGCATTTTATCCTACAGAGTTATCTTCAACGCTAGTCCCTAATCAAGCAAACTGTGTCAGCAGCACTGCAAATTAAAAAGACACATACTGTATAGGAGGAGACATGAGACCTGGAGCTCCTACAACAAGCTCCATTTCACTGTACAGTTGTACACATAACAGCAGTTGTAAATTGTTTGAACTACTGACATAAAATAGAGTTAGAAAGGTAAGGAATATTTCATAAATGTCTTCAATATTATCCAGCGCTGGCCCACAAGGCCACCAACAATAAATATAATAGTGGTAAATCATACAACAGTTCCTGAAGACTTATTATAAGGCTGCTGCCAATCTTCAATTCTAAGCAAAATATAATCCTGCACATTGTGTTAATGTTTTGTTTAGTATAAGACACTTTCAGGGTGTACCACTTGGCCAGAGCTTTTCCCTCAGTGCCACAAACAGCAGCCATGCAAGCCATTATCTGAAACTAGCATTTCTGTCATTGAAATTTGTATTTGAAAGCATTGCTACTGTGGTAACAGTGGTTTGGATTTTTTTACAATCTGGATTATACAACCTGCAAATTCAGGAAAGATACCACTCACATTGAAACTACTCAGAATGCTTACTCTTCTGAAAATTAAGTGGGACAGCAAGTCAGGATTCTACATTTAAAGAGGTGGGGAATGCATATGCTGAACCCAGAGGGTTTAACCTGTGGCTGTGTGAAGAACAATTTTACTGGTTTGAAAGATTCAGTGGAATTTGCCTCTTTAAGCACATTACATGTTAAAACTGGTTGAACGTTTCATGCTAGCACAAAACCAACTATTACTGCTGTTTAATCCTGTATCTGTAAATACTAACAACTTGTCCCCTAAAAAAGGTTTTGCATTTTATCCTTATTTGCTAGCATTGACAATAATCCCAGGCAGAATTTTACTGTTTTAACATAGTTGGTTAAGATCCTGATAAACTTGAGGGTGTTTTAAAACACTCACTAAACACATTTTAGTTTATGTCACTTCTTTAAAATTCAGTTCCATGTTGCTGTTGTGAGTTACCATTTTTTATCTTGTTCTTACTAGTGCTGGCAGTCATGTGTAAACAGACATATTTTGGATTCAGTCAATCTCCATCACTGCCTTGGAAAGAAAATTTTAATGATAGAATGTTTCCGTTAATCTACTTTATCTCTAAACTTTTATTGTCTTTCTTGCTTACTTTTTTACTATTTTTTTTCTTTCAGGAAGAAATACAATCAAAATTACATTAGGCTTAGTCCTAAAAGATTTTGAACACCTATCATTTTAATTTAATCTGACAGGATCTGACAATACTTGGCACCATTTATCATGTCCATCAAGGAACAGACAGAGAGGTTTGGCAGAGCAGTGGATTGAGTTCCCTTTTGTTAATGAAAACAATGCTGCCAACAATCCATTAAAAACATCCCATTTCTTTTTAATATTCCTCAAGTAGTAAGAATAAAGCCAGAGGGAAAGATGAAATTGGAAGAATTGTTTAGACTTTGCTTGTCTCATTTGTGTTTAGACCTATATGGCACTGGGTCCTCCTGATAATTTTTTATTCTAATCTCTGTGGCAGAAGATAAAACAAGGAATGGAAATGATCCAGAAACTTGCTTTAGACATACTATCCTGGTTTTGGCTGGGATAGAGTTAATTTTCTTCTATTAGCTGGTACAGTCCTGTGTTCTGGATTTACTATGAGAATAACGTTGATAACACGCTGGTGTTTCAGTTGTTGCTGAGCAGTGCTTACCCTAAGGCAAGGGCTTTTCAGTTTCCCGTGCTCTGCCAGTGAGCTGGGGCACAAGAAGCCGGGAGGGAGCAGGGCCAGGACAGCTGGCCTGAACTAGCCAAAGGGATATTCCATACCATAGAACGTCATGCTCAGTATATAAACTGGGCCAGGAGGCACCGATCCCTGCTTGTGGACTGGCCGGGCATCATTCAGGGTGGGTGGTGAGCAATTGTATTGTGCATCACTTGGTTTTTCTTGAGTTCCATTCCTCTCTCTCTTTTTGTTATCTGCTTTTTCATTACTATTGTTGTTGTTGTTATTATTCTTAATACGTTTTTCCTTATTTCAGTCATTAAACTGTTCTGATCTCAACCCATCGGTTTTACCTTTTTTTCTGATTCTCCTCCCCATCCCACAAGGGGTGTGTGTGTGTCAGTGAGCAGCTGCAGGGTACTCAGTTGCCAGCTGGGGTCAAACCAAGACAGTCCTTTTTGGCGTGCAGCGGGGAGACATGATGGATTGAGATAAGGACAAATCTGACTAGAATGCATTAAACCAACTTTGTGATAAGCTTTCATTATATTAGTTTAATAGTCGCTGGTCACAATGTTGATGTCTTTGTTCTCAAAGTTGGTGTGCTTGTTCTTAAGGTTGCATCATGTAATACCTTACTTGCAGTATATGCTCCCTGTTCTACCCTTCATCACCTGTGGGAACTGAGCTAAGGTTATTGTGTTGTACTTTGTAACACTGACTTATGGTACGACAGAATTGTTGGTTGTGAGGCTAATCTGGTATTTGTACTCAGCATTGCCATCATCTCCGTACTTCAGGAGTCATATCAGAAACTATTAATAATTACACCTTTAACATTTTCTCCTCAGAAAGCTAACCTGTGGAGGAGACATCTTCCCCTATCTTCCTTTTCCCTGCCAGGCTAATTACAGTAGCATTTGAGAATTCTGAAAATTTTGACTATCCTTGGGATGTTGAAACCAGCATGGTCCTGTTCCTAGGAACCAGCACGTTGCTGAATGTGTTCCAGATCTTGTTTAAGGTTAAATAACTGTTTAAGAATACCACTCAGAGATCTGCTCTGAGGTTGAATAGCTATAAGAGGCAGGGTGCGTGGCATAGTATGCCCAAATACCTAGGACAGAGGGTACCTCCAATGTACCTCCAATACTTCACCCCTGAACAAGTGCAGATCCTGAAAAACTAGTAAAATATTTGGAAAAGGTATGCTGTCACCCTGGCAATTCCAGAGAGACATAAATCACTGCAATGTGCTGGGGCCTGGCCCATGCCTACCAAGCCCTGCTCAACACTATTCATACCCTCAAGGGGAAAAGAAGGTCTCTGGATCTGACAGCAAAGTGACAGGCACTGCAGCTTCTCCAAGCCCAGCGACAGGCACTGCGGCTACTCCAACCCTGGCGACAGGCACTGCAACTACTCCAACCCCTGCAACAGGCACTGCAGCTGAACTAGAGAGCCAACCCGTGCCAGTATCAGTCACCCTTATAAACAAGAAAAAATGGCCATGAAAGTCAGCTCATTTAGTAAAGGAGGACAAAGCAGGGCCATCATGAAGACAGGAGGAAGAGACAGAACAAGAAGTAACCTCCTGATCCCTATCCTTGAGTGAGTCATGGGATATGCAAAAATATCTCAGCTGTTGTCCAGATAAGCATATTACCACCTGGCTGCTTTAATGCTGGAATAATTGAGCTAATAGTTTGGAATTCAAGGGTAGGGAAGCCAAGCAGCTGTGATCACTTTCTAGGGAAGGGGGCATTGGCAAGGCAGTTGGAAAAGAGGCACAAGTCCTCAGCCTTTTGAGTTGACTCCTGTTAAGAGTGAAGGAAAGGCATCCCTTCAAGGAAGATGCTATATATCACCCAGGTAAGGGGACCACCATGGAGAAAGTACCCAGTACCTGAGGGAATTAGCCATGCTAGAGATGATTTATTATGACCCAAACAACATGCAGTTACCCACAGATCTGGACAAAGTCCAATGCACATGACCCCTGTGGTGGAAATCTGTATGGAGAGCATATTTGTTGTACACCAACTCATTGACAGTAATGACCTGGAGAGACAGGCACTGATGGTGGATGAAGTGGCTCACCAGCTCTGGCAATATGAAGAAAATACCTTTCTTCCTACAGACTTGCATCTTGGCTATGGAAAAACTGTCTGAAGAGTGTGAAAAAGTGCTCCAGGAGTTCCAGCAACAGAAAGAGGATATGTCCTACCCTTGACCTGTACAGACCAGTATCTCAGCTATTAACAGTAAGCATTTTTTTTGGCTAAGAGAGGGCATATAGAGGGTACACACCACTGGGTTCCCTGTGATTTTACCTGCAGGACCATGGAGGAAATGGGATGGAAAATCTACTTTGATCCTAGAGTCATGGGTATGTGAATTACAAGGAAAAACAATCACAATGAAGCATCTTCCGAGAAAATCACTGCTCCAGTCTCCAATGGGCAGTTCCTCAGGCAGAGTGGAAGGGCTGTTCTTACTCCTGATCCTATGGAAAGGAATTCTTTTCCATTTTTACAAGAACTAAGTGGAAAATTCTTTGATCAGTACTAGGAGGTCCTTGCTCCGAGCCAGGTGGAGAGGGACAACTGAGTTTACTTGACTGTGTGGATCAGACGGTCTGGCACACCAGATGCACAGGAGTATAAGGCTCTAGTAGACACCAATGCACAGTGTACCCTAATGCCATCAAGCTATGAGGGGGCAGAACCCATTTGTATTTCTGGAGGGACACGGAGATCCCAGAGGCTAACTGTATTGAAGGCTGAAATAAGCCTGATTGAGAATGAGTGCAAAAGCACCCAGTTGTGATTGGCTCAGAGGCTCCATGCATCCTTGGCATAGATTATCTCAGGAGAGGGTATTTCATTGACTGAAAAGGGTACACATGGGCTTTTGGTGTAGCTACCTTGGAAATGGAGGAAATAAGTAGTTGTCTACCTTGGCTGGTCTCTCAGAGGACCCTTAAGTTGTGGAGCGGCTGAGTGTTGAAAAGCAACAGGTGCAAATTGCTACCACAACAGTGCACAAGCAGTAATATTGCACTGCCTGAGATTCATTGATTCCATCCATAAGCTGATTCACTGACTGGAGAGCCAAGGAGTGATCAGCAGGACCTGGTCACCCTTTAATAGCCCCGTATAGCCAGTGTGAAAGTTTAATGGAGAATGGAGAATAACAGTAGATTATTGTGGCTTGAATGAAGTCATGCTGCCACTGAGTGCTGTTGTGCTGGACGTACTAGAACTTCAACATGAAACGGAGTCAAAGGCAGCCGAGTGGTATGCCACAACTGATATCACTAATGCATTTTTCTCAATCCATCTGGCAGCAGAGTGCAGGTCACAGTTTGATTTCACTTGGAGGGGCATCCAGTACGCCTGGAATTGACTAATCCAGGGGTGGAAACACATCCCTACCATTTACCATGGACTGATCCAGACTGCACTGGAACAGGGTGAAGCAGAAACACCTGCAATACATTGACGATATCATTGTATGGGGTAAGACAGCAGAAGATGTTTTTGAGAAAGGGGAGAAAATAATCCAAATCCTTCCAAAATCCAGTTTTGCCATAAAACAAAGATAAAGGGACCTGCATAGAAGATCCAGTTTTTAGGAATAAAATGGCAAGATGGATGTTGTCAGATCCCAGTGGATGTGATCAAAAAAATAACAGCTATGTCTCCACCAACTAGTAAGAAAGAAACACAAGATTTCTTAGGTGTTATGGATTTTGGGAAAATGCGTATTTCAAATTACAGACTGATTGTAAACCCTTTCTATCAAATGACCCAGAAGAAGAATGATTTCAGATGGACTGCTGAGCAATGACAAGCCTTTGAACAAACTGAACAGGAGATAGTTCCTGCAGTAACACTTGGGCAAGTTTGGGCAGGACAAGATGTAAAAAATGTGCTCTACACCATAGCTGCAGAGAATGGCCCTGCCTGAAGCCCCTGGCAGAAAGCACTGGGGGAGACTTGAGGTCAGCCCCTAGGCTTTTGGAGTCAGGGATACAGAAGATCTGATGCCTGCTATACTCCAACTGAAAAAGATGTACTGGCACCTTATGAAGGGATGCAAGCTGCTTAACAAGTGACTGCTGCTGAAGCACAGCTTCTTCTGGCACATTGGTTGCCATTGCTGGGCTGGATTTTCAAAGGGAGCGTCTCCTCCACAAGCATTGCCATGGTTTGACCTCAGCTGGTAAATAAGTACCATATAGCCAAGTGCTTATGCCTGACCTCATCAGTGGGATGGGGAGGAGAATCAGAAAAAAAGGTAAAACCGATGGGTTGAGATCAGAACAGTTTAATGACTGAAATAAGGAAAAACGTATTAAGAATAATAGCAACAATAGTAATGAAAAAGAGAGAGAGGAATGGAACTCAAGAAAAACCAAGTGATGCACAATACAATTGCTCACCACCCACCCTGAATGATGCCCGGCCAGTCCACAAGCAGGGATCGGTGCCTCCTGGCCCAGTTTATATACTGAGCATGACGTTCTATGGTATGGAATATCCCTTTGGCTAGTTCAGGCCAGCTGTCCTGGCCCTGCTCCCTTTGTGTGCCCCAGCTCACTGGCAGAGCACGGGAAACTGAAAAGCCCTTGCCTTAGGGTAAGCACTGCTCACCAGCGTGTTATCAACGTTATTCTCATAGTAAATCCAGAACACAGGACTGTACCAGCTAATAGAAGAAAATTAACTCTATCCCAGCCAAAACTAGGACACATTCAAAAGTAGCTGTGCCAGCCCTGCTGTCTAAACATGTAGCCACTATTAAAATAGATTTTAGGTTTTGTTCCTACTGCAAAGAATATCTGGTGTCCAGGCTTATCTACTACGCACATTTTCAAAAGTTACATTTATATACCTTTAAAAAAAATCAGTCATATGTGAATTTTAAATGTACAGTTTTAAAAACAGAATACATTTGGATTTCATTGATATGATATACTGATTTTTGAGTCATCATCGTACTTCATTTGTATCTTTAAAGGGGCTTGTATAACCACAAAGGATGGAATACCTTTATTTTTTTTTCAATTGAAAAACTATTACTAGTATAGATTGAACATGAAATTTTATAAGATCAGATCTGGATCAGAACTTTTTAGCAAAAGTATGCACCTAGAATTTAGCTTGCTGATTTACATGTCCTCCATCCTCTTCACAGCATTTCAGCAAAAATAGAAGAAACAGCAATAACTTGCTGCTCTGTTTACCAATTATATATTTTCTTAAATCTAATCCAAAAAGAAATCAATTATGCATTTTGATTTGCTTCAGTGTTTAGCTTCTAACACAAAGAAATCTAATTAAAGGTGCAATATATATCTGCTACATAATAGCTTAAAGTATGTCAGCCTGTTTTAAAGAAAATTGTATGTATAGATGTAACTTTTTGTCCTCTTTTCTCTTAGCACTCTGACCTTATGAATCCCAGAATACACATAGCTGTTCTTCTGCTCTGTCACTCCCTCTCTGACAGTGTTTCTTGGGGACGTCATGCAGTCTTTTCCATCTGTGATGGGTACCCAAATCTAATCCACAGCTGAGTTGTAACATTTGCTAAAAAGATAACCTTGAACTCTGCTGACCTGCCAAACAGTACACAACAAAACTGTTCCAGATCCTCTCCTTCAGTTTTTATTGTCTTTGATTCTTTGCAATTGTGAAATAATTGCACAAAATAGAGATAAATGAGAGGTTTCATTAGCATAAACAAAATCTCTGTAAATTATTCATGGAGATTTACCATTTTCAGCCTCACTCTGGGTTCATTTAAACTTTTTTTATAGCAATAAGTTTAGTTAGATTTTAATGCAAATGAAGCTATTCTAAATTAAGGCTTGGTTCTCAAATACTTACTGCAAACAAGCAGCATACACCCTATCCTCTTACTTTGCAGAACAGTAATTTGAAAACAAAGGTAGAACAGATAAATCAACTCAGATTTAATTTATTCATTAAATATCACTTATGTCCACATATGCTTCTTATTTGGGTTGCAAAGCATAAACTGACTAAGACACCATAAAAATAACACAATAACAGCACATTACAAGAAATGAAAAGCAAATGTATTTGGAATTGCTAAATAAAAAGAAAGACATAAATTTGTAAGTGGATTTAGATATATTTTTTAAAAATTCAGGAATCAGCTTAAAACTTACCATTTTCTCCCAGGTTTAGGAAAACCAAACAGTTGTTCTTTTTTTGGGTTCTAGTTTTGTTTTTCTTTTTTTTCCTCACCCAGTAAGCAATTTTGTTAAAATCTGACGATATAGAGCAATTATCTAGTGAGTCAGCAGGACTCTTATTCAGTTTCCTTCAAATTTATTTTGGTGGCAGGCAATTCTTGTTACATTTTTTTTTCTCAGCCTTGAATTAATAACATGCAGACTAGGAACCTGTTTTTTCAAGTATTTCCGGGCCAGGAATCCCTCCATTTGGGAGATTCAGTGAGACTACTTGTGGCACAGAGAACTACACCAGAAATCAGGGTGTTTTAAGACTACAGAAGAATAATACACTTTTAAAAACAATAGAGTACAGTATAAATATAAATAAACAGGATATATCAAACAAAATTTTATCCAGAGACTGTGCAAAAAAACCCTAAAATGCTTTTCATTTTAAGATGGACTTTACTAGTTTATAAACTATGACTAATAAAATAGAAAATATACCTTAAGAAAAAAAAAAAAAAAGTTCTGTACTGAAATAGGGAAACCTGTTTGTAATAAATATTCACACTGATATTTTGCTATCACGGTGAGGAGTTGTGCAGGATATCACATTCAAAGTGCGATGTCCAGGAAAAAAACACTAACAAACCTCTATTAAAATGCTGACACAAATTGTGTATTTGTTTTCAGACTGTTCTTAAAATATTTCCTCATGCCTATCAAAATGGAAACTAAATTTTTTTGATTTATACTAAATTTTGCTTTACCCATATGTGAACCTAAAGGCAAAATCCAGCCTTTATGAAAGCTTTGGCTTCTGAGGGCTTGTTTGCAATTTATACCAAAGTGAATTTCTCTGAAGTAAATATTTTAGGTAGGGAATCTATCCTCTATGAGCACTAGCATTATTGTCTTCATATCTGTCTCAGCAAAGTGGATATCTAGCACTTGGCAGTAAAACTAGCTTCTGGTTTTCTTCTTTTTCTACAGGAAGTCTCTTTCTTGTTTTTTTGGTTTTGTTTTGTTTTGGTTGGTTGGTTTTTTTACAGATGTGTAAACAAACACATACATACACATACTATTACAGAATCTTGTTCCTTGAAGAAAAATGTCTTGTATAGACATGTTAAGTAATATTCAGACTTATTAGACTTTTACACAATTTTTCTTAAAATAATTTTGGATGCATCTGGTAAGTCCAGATATTTTTTTCTTCCCTGTATTTCTTTAATTTCTTTCTTCTGACAGTATTGAATTTTCTATCACTTAAGTCAAAAACACTGAATTTTTCTAGTGTTTTGTTGTCATATTTGTTAAAAATAAAGTGAATTTGGTTATTTTTTGTTAGTTTATGTTGTTTTGCTTGGCTTTCTTATATATTTCTGTAGAATTCTGTACTACTGTATTTTAAATTTTGGCTTTGTGCAATTTTTAATCATTTATCTGAATTATCTTTTCAAAATTTATATGCATTCCTTAACATCTACAGCAATCAGTTTGGTGTGGTTGTGGTGTTAGCAGTACTCTGTTTTTCTCAATTAATGCAAATTTCTTGCATTGTGTAAAATTTTAAGTATAAGAAATCTTAGAAGTACAGTTTGAAACAGTGTAATTTAACAAGTTTTAAAACTTTAAAAAAACCCCATAAGGTATCTTGGAAATATCAAAAGCTGTACTTGAACTTAAATTTCAAGTAACACCTTAGAAATTGAACTTGGCACAAATTTAGGTGAAGGCAGGTAAGTTTTGACTTGGGCCATCATGGTCTTAAAACTTTTTCTGAGCTTTTGGTTCAGAAGTATTTAAACAAGGCTTCTCCTCAAAGACAATTGTATAGTTACCTTCGATGCATCTAAAATGAATAATTTGAAATGTAAAGGAAAAAAAGGGAACACAGTATGGAAGGATGTGTATTTCACATATGCCCTGAGAAAGGAGGGGAATCTAGAACTAAATGTATTGTAAATTCACAGAAACTTTTACATACAGTACAACAACAAATCTGTTGACATTATTGAAGACCAATTTGTAGAGAAATCAGGCATCTCTAGTACAACTTAGTGAGTGTTATTAGAATTAGAGCTAACTTTACAGAAAACTATTATTAATTGCTATCCAAATTGAATTTGATATGGCAGAATCTGAAATATTTGCTCAAGAAAATACAGAGCATGTCTGTCTATTAATTCATTAAGAGTGCAATCTTCCAAACATTGGCAGAACACTGACAGAAAAATTGTGGTTAATGTCATACAGTTCATTGGAGCTAGTAAGCACCAGCTTTACAGTACCTTCTTTACATTAATATAAAGCAATGCTTTATGATGCAAATGATCAGCTCTTCTGGATTTCTCATAAAATATTTTTAGGGACATAGCTTTAAAAAAATGGATATTTGGTGATGGCTATTTTGTTTCTTTTTACTACAGTCAGACACAGAAGACATTATTCACCTGTCTAGAGGCTGACTTCTACAGTATTGGTAAATCAGTTGCCATACTGTCTTTATAATCGGTAGAGAGACACAGGTATATGTAGGACATGCACTCTCATCCTAATTAGGTCAAATGATGCTGATGTAAATCTTAATATATGTATTTGTCTCTCCTGAATAGAAACCCCTAAGGTCACTAGCTCAGGATCCCCCAGGCAGAAGCGTTTAATGTGACACAATGTAATTGCACTTTACTGTTTATTTATCTTTGTTTATATAACTTTTGTCCTGTTAGACTGACATTTGCACCCCTGTATTACAGTTACAGTCTGCTTGGTTAAAACTGTATATTAATCCAGTGGCCCTTGGCTCGTACTCAATGTTGTCATACTTCTCAGGTTACAGAATATACAGTGTTTTTACTGATTTATACCAGGAATAAATGATTTTAAAATATACAGAAGATACATATGAATATTTTTTATATGAACAACACTTTCATAAGGCTAATGAACAATTATTAATGATTGCCCAAATGTAATTCCCTCTTGCACTGTGTTTCACCGACTGAAAAACATTAGTCTTCATAAAAACCATTTTGTATGGAACAAAACATGTAGGGACGTGTTACTTATTATTTATGTGTTTCTATGTGCATGGCATTTGAGTTTGGTTGACCCTGACTGGATGACAGGTGCCCATGAAAGCCACTCTATCACTGCCCTCTTCAACTAGAAGGAGAGGAAATATAACAAAAGGCTCATGGGTCGAGATAAGGGCAGGGAGAGATCGCTCAGCAGTGACTGTCACAGACAAAACAGATTCAACTGGGGAAATTAATTTAATTTATTATCAATCCAAAGAGAGCAGGAAAATGAGAAATAAAACCAAATCTTAAAAACAACTTCCTCCCATACTTCTTCCCAGGCTTAACTCCACTCCTAATTTTCTTTACTTCCTCCCCCCACAGTGATGGAGCAGGATGGGGAATAGGACTGCAGTCAGTCCCTCACAGGCTGCCTCTGCCGCTCCTTCCCCTCAGGGGCGGCTCCTCACACCCCTCCCCTGCCCCAGCCGGGTCCCCCCACGGGTGCCGTCCCTCAGGCACAGCCGGCTCCAGCCTGGGTCCCCCCGGGGTCCCCAGCCCCGCCAGCAAACCTGCCCCAGCCCGGGCTCCTCTCCCCGCGGGGCCACAGGCCCTGCCAGGAGCTGCTCCAGCGTGGGCTGCCCACGGGTCACAGCCTCCCTCGGGCACCCACCTGCTCCGGCGTGGGGCCTCCAGGGGCTGCCGGTGGGGATCTGCTCCTCCGTGGGCCTCCCCGGGCTGAGGGGGACAGCCTGCCTCAGCGTGGGCTTCACCGCGGGCTGGGGGGAACCTCTGCTCCGGGCCTGGAGCCCCCTGCCCCTCCTGCCTGCCATGGCGGCTGCGGGGATGGGCCTCTCACATTCTCACTCCTCTCACTCAGCTGCAAATGCTGCTGCAAAGCTTTTTTCCCCCTTCTATAATACGCTATCCCACAGGCACTACCACCATTGCTGGTGGCCTTGGCCTTGGTGAGTAGTGGGTAGGTCGATCTTGGAGCCAGCTGGCACTGGCTCTGTTGGACATGGGGAAGCTTCTAACATCTTCTCACAGAAGCCATCCTTGTAGCCCCCTGCTACCAAAATCTTGCCATGCAAAACCAGTACAGCATTTTACCAAAAGTTAAGGAGGGAAGATTTCTGTCATAAGGACCTTGCAATTAGCTAAGGTTTTTATCTGTCTGCTGGTGTTGGCTGAGACAGTTAATTTTCTTTATAGTAGTTGGTATGGGGCTATGTTTTAGACTTGTGTTGAAAAAAGGTGCTGATAATACAAGGATGTTTGTGTTATCGCTGATTAGGGCTCACACAGAGCCAAGGGCTTTTCTGCTTCTCACCCCACCCCACCAGCGAAAGGCTGGTGGGGTACAAGAAATTGGGAAGGGGCTTTGAGTCCCTTGCTTTGCTTTGCTTGTGTGCATGGCTTTTGTTTCACCTGTTAAACTGTCTCTAAGTAAGAAATGACATGCCTCGTGTATTCTGGAAGGCTATATTAGGACTAAAACGGACTGCACTTTGGATGAATAAAGTAAGATACTAGCAGAGAGGTACTGCAGCCTGAAATACCAGAGTTTTAGCATGTTTTTTTTTCAAATAAGTTTAGCCCTTTTTCTGAATAAAACTTAAAAACTACAGTCCAATTCCAATGGAAGATGATGGTACTGCTACATATGAATTAACAATTGGGAAATTATGAAACAGTATAGCATTGCGCTTTTATATTAGGAATGGAAATTTCATATTTCTGGTTCTGTTGATGGATCCACGCCAAATTCATGGAAGTGGGATAATAACCAAGGTGGCAGAAGAAGCATAACAGCTGAATGAATCTAAAATTACTCTTATAGAAAAAGAACTGGAGAATTAAATAGAGAATAATCACCTTTCTCCAGGAACTGTAAACCTCTCTATAGCAAGGATGTAATTCTCTATTAAATTCTATAGACTGGATTAAACCTTGAACGGAAAGAACCTAATTTCTTGTTAAATTTCTTAACTTTGTAGAGGAATTTTTTTATAACTGTATTTCATTCTACAGAACCTATAGAAATAGATTTTCCACTTCACTAGGTCTACTGCATACTGCATTTCCTGACTTTTTAAAAGGCAAAGAAAGATCATCCTTTGTAAAAAGGAACATTTATGCTTCTACTGACCAAACCAATCTCTCTTTTTAGTGTCAAAGGGTGAAAGGATTAGATGTCAAGGATCCTGAGATCTTCTGCAGAGGGACAAAAGAACACATTGGAACCAAAGTCCATTATACATAATCTGCACAAGAGAGGGTACATAGTCACTTGGCTTAGGACCATGGTTGCCACTAATACTATATATAGCTGTGCTTGACTCTAATGGACAATTAAGGTAAAAGACTTCAGTCTGCAGCTACCTTGTGACACACAGGTTTATCCTACACTTGTCATATGCATTTTGTCATCTGGATGGCTCTCCAGACTATTCTGACTGATTGACCAGAAGCGGGATAAATATCTCAATCTCTGAGGTGCCCTAGGGTGTCTGACATAACTACATGGGGCTGACAGATCTGATGTAAGACCTATGGTAGACCTGTGTCCTTCTGAAGGGCCAGGAAGGAGATCACAGAGGGGCTTAAATGACACTGGACCTTGTGTATGGATTGTTGAATAAAGCCATAGATTACAAATGAATATAATGAAAACTTGGACAACTAGTTCACATGTACCTCTCTACCTACAAACACTTACCTTTGGTCTTCCCAACCTGTAAGGTAAATTCCACCCACTTTGTCTCATTAAGTTTTGTTCAGTTGCCTAAACATAATTGTTGAGTGCTGTTCAAAATTTTCTAGGATGTCTGGGAAATGCCTGAGACTGGGACATTTGGACTGGAAGAAACAAGAGGACACACACTCTTCTGGGCCAGCACCTAAAAGCCAGCAGGAATACCCCAGGATCTCTGTTTAGCTATCTGCCAATGTTACACAGCTGTGTTGAAACTATATCATAGAATTTAACATTATTTTGGGCTATTTTATTTCTGGATGTGTAGAAACATTTTATAGAATATGGTAAAAGAATAAGTAAAAGGGATCTTTAGTAAAGTGTCCTGGAGTAACTGTCACTTGTCTGAGAATAAATTCAGAGAGTCAAGAGGTCCTCTTCAGTCCTGTGTTCCTAACTAAAGAATTTTTTTATTGTTAGTTTAAATGTTTGTGGTTTTGAAGCCAATATATATATAGATCAAC
Organism: Falco rusticolus; assembly: GCF_015220075.1. Lineage (NCBI taxonomy): Eukaryota > Metazoa > Chordata > Aves > Falconiformes > Falconidae > Falco > Falco rusticolus. The sequence continues at coordinate 37,148,996 of NC_051188.1, read as the reverse complement.
CTATGCTATCAATCCTTTGACTAACATGTCTATATGGTTAAGTTTTATACTTTCCAACAAACTAAATCAGTCATGTTCAGATAGCTTTCCCAATATTTTTCTTATATGATGATTGCGTGTCTTTTGGAGTGTCAGTTCTTCATGCCAAAAGTTCTATATTAGGAATGGAAATTAATCCTATCTCAACTTTCTGTGTGTGCACGTGTTTGTAAATATTGTGAGGCATCAGCCCAGTCCTGTAAAATAGGTTCAGAATGTCCTGAGGAACCATGATACTAATTGGGTGCACTGTCAGTCCAAAAGTGCTCTGGCCATGTTACTTCAAGAAGCCTGAGGAAGACAGACAATGCAAGCAGGAGAATTTCTGAATAGCATGTTAAGCCGGCTGGTTTGAGGCTTAGCAATACATTTTATTTCATCACCAAGCATTATATAGACATGATTAAAAATAATGACAGCAAACAGATGGTCACTGTTCATGGAATTATACGGAAGACATTTGTGGACTATTTTTTCTATGAATGTTTTGCAACAAAATAATATATTCAACAATAATGCAGTCTCTTAAAAAGTGAAGAAATTTTGATGATGTTCTAGTCAGCTTGTTCAGTATGAACCTTTCTCCTAAAGAGATGGTGGAAATGAAACACAAACATGCTTCCAAATATTTTGGACATTAGGTATAAGTAACATTAGTTTAAAATGTTTGTAAAAACCCAATGTAACAACGCATGTTAATAGTGTTCGGAAATATTATCTTTCTTTTTCAGGAATATATACATATTGTCCAGTAAGGAAATACACAGATGTATTTAAAAGCTTTAATCTCATGAAAAGCTTCATTGGACAGAGTACATTAGCCTTAAGTTGTTTTCGGGATAAATAATCTTTATATAAACAAAAATTTTTAATAGTGATGAAAGGCAAGCTGGTAACAAAGGGTTATTGAGAAAGACCTGTGAATAATCTTATCATATGCAACAATCTTACACATGCCACGAGCAGGTCTCTTCACTTATTTCCCTACAGTGTACTGTTAAGGTCTCGTCATGAATTTTTGTGTCAGGTTCTATCCTATTGACTTCAGCTTTGTCTGATTGAAGAGTATATGCTTGGTCTTAATTGTGTAAACAATATGTAAGTTTTGAAAGAAACCCTTCTCTCCATATATTTCAGCTGAACCTTGTCACTTTTCTGCTATCTTTGCTTATACCAGATGTTGCTGAAAATAAGAGGCAGGACTACAAAATTGTGGTATTGTACTGTCAGCCAATCTCTGTGAAACCTCACTAGTGTTGTGTGTAAGCACACAAAATGTGTGCTTTCTCCCCTTTGGATATGTGTCCCAAATGAAGGAAGGCTGTGTGTGGCAGCATCTGTGGTTATTCCAATAGCTCAAGGGAAAGAGACCTGCACTACAGAGCACAGATTCCACCTCTTCCTGATGGCTCCTTTGAGTGGTCTGTGCAGTTCTCTCCAGTGGAAAATCAACCTTATTTTCAATTTGATTCTGCTAGAAATTGGTAATTATGGATTTGAAAATCCTGATCTTACAGTGGTTTTTTTTATGTTCTTCAGCTACCAGAACATGAGCTGCAAAGTCAAGCACTTAAATTATCAAATGCATTATTTAAGGTGCCTAAAAAATCTTAAATCTGCCTCTGTTTCAATGTACTCTTTTGATATGAGATCACATTATATTTTTCGGGTGGTTCCCTTGCTTCATTTGATAAAAAGCTGGATATTATTGATACTACATGAAAGAATCATACTGGTAGAATTCATAAGGTTTTACACTTAAGAGCTCTACCTTGTTTACTACAGAGACTGGTGTGTTGGTAATACATTCGGTAGGGAATGGAGGATCATAAGAAATTTTTTCTTGTGGTTAATGTATTCAAACTTCATCCTGGACATACTTATGCCTCAAGTGCCCTTAAATGAGAAACGATGCAATAAATGTTTCTCATTCATTCCCTATTTGATTAGGAGAATGGAATTCTATTAATTTACTTTGAATGACTGGACTCATCTTACTTTAGAATCATAAAATCATTTAGGTTGAAACAGACCTTTGAGATCTTTGAGTCCAACAGTTAACCTAGCACCGCCAAGCCCACCATTAGACCATGTCACTAAGCACCACACTAACATGTTTTGAAAAACCTCCAGGGATAGTGATTCTACCACCTCCCTGGGCAGCCTGTTCCAATGCTTCACCCCCCTTTCAGTGAAGAAATGGTTCCTAATATCAAGTCTAAACCTCCCCTGGAGTAACTTGGCACTGTTTCCTCTTGTCCTGTTGCTTGTTGTGTAGGAGAAGAGACCTACCCTCACCTGCCTACAACCGCTTTCAGGTGGTTGTAGAAAACAATAAGATCCCCTCCTGGCCCTCCTCTTCTGCAGACTAAACAACCCTAGAGTTCCCTCAGCCACTTCTCATCAGACTTGTGCTCCAGACCCTTCACCAACTTTGTTAGCCTTCTCTGGACATGCTCGAGCACCTCAATGTCCCTCTTGCAGTGAGGGGGCCCAAAACTGAACACAGTGTTTGAGGTGTAGCCTCACCAGTGTGGAGTCCAGGGGGACAATCACTTGCCCTGTCCTGCTGGCCACACTGTTTCTAGTACAAGCCAGGATGCTGTTGGCCTTCTTGGCCACCTGGGCACACTGCTGGCTCATGTTAAGCCAACCACCAACCAACACCCTGAGGTCCTTTTCTGCCGGGCAGCTTTCCAGACACTCTTCCCCAAGCCTGTAGCACTGGGTGGGTTGTTGTGACCCAAGTGCTGGATCAGGCATTTCTCCTTGTTGAACCTCATGCAATGGCCTCAGCCCACTGGTCCAGCCTGTCCAGGTCCCTACCCAGAGACTTCCTACCCTCAAGCAGATCAACAGACCCCCCCGAACTTGCTTTTGTCTGCAAATGTGCTGAGAGTGCATTCAATCCCCTCATCCGGGTTGCTGATAAAGCCATTAAACGGGACTGGCCCCAATATTGACCCTTGGGAACACCGCTTGTGAGCTGGATGTTACTGCATTCACTGCCACTCTTTGGGCTTGGCCATCCAGCCAGCTTTTAACCCAGCATGGATTACAACTGTCCAAGCCATGAGCAGCCAGCTTCTCCAGGAGAATGCTGTGGGGGTGGTGTCAAAGGCTTTGCTAAGGTCCAGGTAGACAACATCCACAGCCTTTCCCTCATCCACTAGGCAAGTTATCTTGTCATAGAAGAATATAAGGTTTGTCAGGCAGGACCTGCCTTTCATAAACCCATGCTGACCATGCCTGATCCCTGGATTGCGCTGCACATGCCACGTGATGGCTCTTTACAGACAATGGAAAGGAGTAGACTTTACTATATTGTCATCCCCTTTACCTTTCTTGTTCTTCATTTTGAGATTGACTGGAGGAATTCTAAAACCTACAAATTGCAAATGAAATCAAAAGAAGCTGCATTTTTCTTGTATAAAATCAGGTTCTATATATTTCATATGTGGCACAAAATATTAATAGAAACTTGTGTTGGGCTTCATGGATGTGTCAGCTTAGCTCTGGTAACAATTTATGCATATAAAAGAAGGAAACTTTCCCATTTCAAACCTCCATACACTCTTCGGCATGACAGGTCATTGGCTCAAGAGTCTCTGCATCAGATGATATTCCCAGTAGTGGAGTGTAGGGTATGTCTTCATGTAGGCAAGTCTTCAATGTGACTTTAACTTAGTGGTCCAGTTGGGCAATGGCATAATCTGTATTTTGCACATACAGTATTTTAAATTTCTGAAATACAAGAACAATATTAAAAAAAAATGAGAGGAATCATGCATGATAAATGTGATACATAAAGACTTGAATATAAAATATCATTCAATAGTTATCAGTTTAGAGCTAAATCCCATGTCCAGTAGAAATCCCATTGTGGATCTTTGTGAGTATTTAATCAGCTTGCCAATTCCTTGTGTGTGTAAGCACATGAATAACTAATATGATTTAATCTATGTATATCAAGAGGCCAGTTTATCTTGACAGTTTTGATAGCTTGAGTATCTGGGTGGAGCAGGAAAGAGAGAAAGACCCTCAGCTGGTATGTATAACTTGGCTACAATGGTTACAACTATTTTTACCAGCTGAGAATTTACTTGCTCTTATTATTCCATTATCATATGCCATAAATCTTACAGACCACACACTATACCATTATACATGTTGTTTATGCTGTACATTTTTTGGGAAAAAAAATTAGAAATATTTTAGTTCTTTTTTATTATTATTACTATTTTTCATGCCCTTCTACTTTGTCAGGTTGGCTTCTTTACCATGCCCTCCAGAGCATGGGATACAGAAGGAGAGAAAAATGATAGCTAATAAATTTTTGAAGCCTCTAAAAATTACCTTCTGTAAAATATCTTTTCTATACATAATAATGTCACTGTTTTATGGCCTGATGGTGCCTGACCTTCCATTATGAGGAGCTGAGGCTCCTTTTCAATGGTGTAAAGCTCATCTTTATAGCCTTATGTGGTTGTAAGATATTGGCCCTTAAACATGTTACTTACAGGATAGAAAGAATTGCCTGTTTGGGGGCTCAGTATTATTCGAATGCATAGGAAGGGAAACAGGGAAAGCGTGATTTTGATAGTGTCTGAAAATATACACTTCAGAAATACATTTAAAACTAAATATAAAATTTTGATGCTAAAAGCCCCAACGTATCACTGCCTACCAGGATTTGACTCCACTGTATTGATTCATTACCATGGTTCTGTGTGGGAATACAATAGTAGCTGGAGTAGAAGTAATTTGGAAACAGTTCTAAAGAATTTATTCCAACATCCATTGAGTTAATAAGGTATTTAATGAAACAGAGTAAGAGAAGTAGCAAACTTTAACTGGGTAGTTTTCCAAAGTGATGCATGCTTAAGTTTACTCACAAATTAGGTTTATTTAAGAAAATCCAATCACTAGTTTTCTGAAATCCACAAAGCTATTAAAACACTGTTAATCAAAAAGTGTCAGGTTCCCTGTTTCTATTGTAAGTGTAAAAGTGTGTATTTGTGATATCTGAAAGATCCAGTTCCTCAAAATATTTCAGTGAAAGCGCTAGAAATGTTCGATTTCGAATGGCTGGGTTTTTTTATTGTTTTTGTAATGTATTTATCACCTGTGGTTATTAACCCTCAGCATTAATGAATTCAGGATTGCAAACACCTGCTACTGCTACTAGTTTAGTCTCTTACTAGGCTCAAACTTTACATTGTTGGAAGGGGAATTTCATCTTTCACTGCAGAATTTATGCACATATTTTATTTGGTCAAAAATACGGGAATCCCATTCCTTTATTGGAATTCTGCTTGTAGTTTGTAAACCTGATATTTGTGTTCACAGTTCAGAGCAGATGATGAATAAATATGAAGTGGGTAGGATGGAAAAAAGGGTTAGAGACTTTAGCTATTTCTTTTATTGGGTAACTTATTGGCAACTATAAAATCTGTATTGTGCTCTTGAACCATATTAAGATGCAAGGAGTTCACATTTACTCTATCTATGTGGGAAAGAGCTTATGTTATATTTGAACACTCTCTGCCTGTTGGATTTTTAGAACACACGTTTCCAACCTCAGTGACATTAGATTGGATCTTTTCATATGGTTACTTTAGCTTGAAAATCTTTTTTTACTTAGTAAAATCTTGTGTTTAAAAGTGCTGCTGGAGCTGCACATGAGTTTTATCTGTAGTAAATCATCACGAAAGATCACAATATTGAGCCTCAGAAGTTTTAGATATATTAACATTCCAATAGGCTGCTAAAGATCTTTTTTTACTAGCAAGAACTTGATGTAGCTTGACCTTATAATAGGAAAATAGGATTTTTCTATTAAGGATTTCTAAATGCAGTATCAGTGAAGATATGGAGAGAAAGACCTCATAGTGTTTTAAACACCTCTTACAGTAACTACATTTGCAGTGCCGGTAAGGAAGCTGTATTTAAGTTTTCCTTTTAGAAAATCAAAATTAAGTGCTCCTATTGTCTCCTCTTCATATCTCTCACATGTGCATTGTATTAGGCTCTTCTTTTGGAAATATTGCAGAGGAATGAACATTTTGTGAAAGATTCTCTGAATGCTTTAGTTCAGTTAATTTAAGGAAAGAGATTAATAGAAATTTCAGCTGAACACAAAAGCATCCCAGAAACCTTGAGACAGTTGCTTGAAAATTACTTTTTCATGATTGCTGAAGACTACATTCCTATTCTTTATTTTTTTGAAAAAATCCAGTGTGTTGCTCTAGTATGATCAATCCTCTTATCCAGTATGAGTATTTTAATATTGTCTGCTTTTAGATTTTAAGTTATTATTCAAATGCAGATTTTGTTAAGTATAACAAAAGAACCTTAATAAACAAATAATAATGGATTAGGTGGACAGACTATGAACACAGGACGTGGGATAACTACAGGAGTAATAGTGGTTATCAGATTGTGCCTACCAAAAGTAGAATCCTCATGCAAAGAAAAGAAAAGTGACTGATACACTAGAAGGCTAATGGTGTGCCAGACACTAAGAGAATATTAGAAGGCAATATTGAGAAAAATGCAAAAGCTTGCTTTAAATGTTCTTCTAGCTCAAAAGCACTCCAAAGTCTTTGGGAAGCAAAAGACTTTTATGTAGTGCTTTAATTTGTTTCTTTTCTTTTTTTTTATTCTGCTGCCACAAGGGCAAGAATAGCTAACTCTCAGGGTCATGGCAAATTGATTTTGTGTTGTACACTTAAAAGGAGATTTCTAAAGTTTTATTTTACTACTGCTTGTTCTGAGAGATTTCCATTTTTATTATTGATTTTATTTTTTTTCTTTACTGTGAGATGTTTTTGAAACAAATGGCATAATTTCTGCAGAGCAAAAGCATACTCCTAAATGTAATACCTGTGAGCATTTTGGTGTTGTACACCAAATTTGAAACAAACCAGACCAGACCCCCTAATGCATAAGAAAAGAGCTGCAATGACTATTGTATGGGGGTTTCTGTTAACTGTAACAGATCTGCTGCTTTAAAGGGCATAACCCTCAACATAAGAGGTGGGGGTTGGAGGGCAGAGAGCTAATCGTGGGATTAATGTAGATTTTGTTTATAATCCCTCCTGTGTTTATATGCTTTTATCCACTGTAAGTGTGGAAACAGGACAAATCCCCTTTTAAATCTTGTTATTAATGAAGATTTGTCCAAAGACTTTATTGTGCCTTCAGTGGAAGCCTTGTGCTTGGGAAATGCATAAGCTTACCAATGCAGCTGGAGGACTTAAGAGATATTATTCCTCTGGGACTTGCAATGCCACCTCATGTTCAAGATATTCAGGGTGAGAGCACATCTGTTGATAAACCACATCATGTTTCATTCTGTTCTGATACAGATAGGAGCATAGCTGAATTCAAGGACGTGAAGAGCAGTACTTGCCACCAGTCCTATGCTGTCATCCAAACTGGCTCATGACCATTATAGAATCATAAAATCATTTAGGTTGAAACAGACCTTTGAGATCTTTGAGTCCAACAGTTAACCTAGCACCGCCAAGCCCACCATTAGACCATGTCACTAAGCACCACACTAACATGTTTTGAAAAACCTCCAGGGATAGTGATTCTACCACCTCCCTGGGCAGCCTGTTCCAATGCTTCACCCCCCTTTCAGTGAAGAAATGGTTCCTAATATCAAGTCTAAACCTCCCCTGGAGTAACTTGGCACTGTTTCCTCTTGTCCTGTTGCTTGTTGTGTAGGAGAAGAGACCTACCCTCACCTGCCTACAACCGCTTTCAGGTGGTTGTAGAAAACAATAAGATCCCCTCCTGGCCCTCCTCTTCTGCAGACTAAACAACCCTAGAGTTCCCTCAGCCACTTCTCATCAGACTTGTGCTCCAGACCCTTCACCAACTTTGTTAGCCTTCTCTGGACATGCTCGAGCACCTCAATGTCCCTCTTGCAGTGAGGGGGCCCAAAACTGAACACAGTGTTTGAGGTGTAGCCTCACCAGTGTGGAGTCCAGGGGGACAATCACTTGCCCTGTCCTGCTGGCCACACTAGTACAAGTGTGGATTCTAGTACAAGCCAGGATACTATTGGCCTTCTTGGCCACCTGGGCACACTGCTGGCTCATGTTAAGCCAACCACCAACCAACACCCTGAGGTCCTTTTCTGCCGGGCAGCTTTCCAGACACTCTTCCCCAAGCCTGTAGCACTGGGTGGGTTGTTGTGACCCAAGTGCTGGATCAGGCATTTCTCCTTGTTGAACCTCATGCAATGGCCTCAGCCCACTGGTCCAGCCTGTCCAGGTCCCTACCCAGAGACTTCCTACCCTCAAGCAGATCAACAGACCCCCCCGAACTTGCTTTTGTCTGCAAATGTGCTGAGAGTGCATTCAATCCCCTCATCCGGGTTGCCGATAAAGCCATTAAACGGGACTGGCCCCAATATTGACCCTTGGGAACACCGCTTGTGAGCTGGATGTTACTGCATTCACTGCCACTCTTTGGGCTTGGCCATCCAGCCAGCTTTTAACCCAGCATGGATTACAACTGTCCAAGCCATGAGCAGCCAGCTTCTCCAGGAGAATGCTGTGGGGGGTGGTGTCAAAGGCTTTGCTAAGGTCCAGGTAGACAACATCCACAGCCTTTCCCTCATCCACTAGGCAAGTTATCTTGTCATAGAAGAATATAAGGTTTGTCAAGCAGGACCTGCCTTTCATAAACCCATGCTGACCATGCCTGTTTCCCTAGTTTTCCTGGATGTGCCACGTGATATTCTCCATAGCCTTTCCCATCATCTCCAGGGTGATCTTCTCCATAGCCTTTCCCAGCACCAAGGTCAGTCTGGCAGACCTGTAGTTCCCTGAATCTTTCTTCCTGCCCTTCTTTAGATGGGCATCACATTGGCTAACCTCCAGTGTTCTGGGACCTCTCCAGTTTGCCAGGTATGTTGATAAACGATGGAGAGTGGCTTGGCAAGCTCCTCTGGCATCTCCCTCAGTACCCCCAGGTGGATCCTATCGGGCCCCATTGTCACAGAGTTATACTGAACTGCTTCAAGTTACTCTGAAGTGTGTATAAAACCTGAGCGGCCATATGTCGGCTCAGTACTATTTGAACAGGACACCTAAGTTTTGCCCCAGCTTCTTTTTGCCCATTTAAAGTTTTTGATCATATTTAACATGGTAATGTGTGAACTCAGAAGAGAAGATGATAACTGTTGTGAATGATGTTGTCATGGTTTGACTCCAGCCAGCAACCAAACATCATACAGCCGCTTACTCACTTCTCCCTCACCCAGAGGGATGGGGAGGAGAATTAGGAACGAATATAAAACTTGAGGTTTGAGACAAGAACAAGTAGAGCAAAAGCTGTGCATGTAAGCAAAGCAAAACAAGAAATTCATTCACTACTCCCCATCGGCAGGCATGTGCTCAGCCATCCCCAGGTAAACAGGGCTCCATCATGTGTGATAGTCACTTGGGAAGATAAACACCATAATGCCAGATGTCCCCACCTTCCTTCTTCTTCCCTCAGTTTATATACTCAGCATGACACCATATGGTATGGAATATCCCTTTGGCTAGTTCAGGTCACCTGTCCTGGCTGTGTCCCCTCCCAATTTCCCGTGCCCCTCCAGCCCTCTCACTGGCAGGGCCCCAGAAACTGAAAAGTCCTTGACTGAGTATAAACATGACCCAGCAACAACCAAACCCACCAATGTGCTGTCAACACTGTTCTCACACTAAATCCTAAACACAGTGTTGCATCAGCTGCTAAGAAGAAAATTAACTCTATCCTAGACAAAACCAGGACAGATGTGAGAAAAGGGATAAATAGTACATACAATAATTTCACCAATGTTAACCATTCCAGCTATGTGCCTTCTTGGCCAGAGCCAAATTACTTAAGTATCTTTTTTCAAATACTAAAGAAAAAAAAAACCCAAACTCAGCTGAGTGTTGCACAGTTGTTCGCCATACTTTCTGGTTGGAAGCACTTGGTTCTAGGACTCACACACCACCTCTACCATTGAAACTTCCTAGAATGTACTTTTGAGCATTTATTTTTTTTTGTTACCTTTTGGAACATGCCTTACTCTCTTTGCTGATTATACAGATGCTGAGGTCTGTAGCTTGAAGTTCTGATACAAGGTGCCCATATTTTAGTGCTGTGTAAGAAAGACAGCTTATATAAATTGAACAGCCTTTGCTTTTTGTTCTTGATTGACAGCCTCAGTACAGGACTGTCTGAAACTTGTGTCTCTGAATCCTAACCAGTTCATCTTGGAGGCTATGTTATAATCAAATGTTTCATTATCTTTGTTTCTGTTGACATTCTATCAGATAATATAGTGTTGGAAGCTTGTGCCTAACCAATGTACAACACTAATAAATAGACTATCTGCCCTTCCTTGTGATCTGAGTCAGCACTGTGTAGTGTGCAATCTAAGGTACAAAAGGAACATGGAAGAAAAAAAAAGCAAAACACCCAACCCCAAATATTCACAAAATTATAACAAGAATGAGTCAAAATATGAGTGAGAGAAATCTTACAAAGGTTTTGTTGACGAACTTACTTTTTTCACTGCATGAAAATTAAAGAATCCTTGGACCCAAACCCCTTTAATACCACCAAAAAGGCTCTTGCCACCACAGGAAGTCAATTATCTCCATGGTAACCAAAACAAATAGTCACTATTGCCTTAGCAGCCACAAAGAATAAAAGGTGTATCTAAAATTAATTTATGTCTTGGGATCAGACACCTAGGATGAAAGAACTAGTCCATAAAGTACCCCAGAGGATCTAGTAAAAGAAAAAGTCAGTTCCTTGTTGTGTTTTCAAGGGAGCTGTGCTTGGAATGCAAAAATTTGCTTTTCCTTTTATTTAAAAGAAGATTGTCAACGTGTCCATATTTATAGGGACACTCCCTTAAGTGTCCTAATCTAATTCTTCACAAAGAAGGTTTGGTAATAATTGGCTGAAAAGGCAGTTACTTAGTAATCTCCCTCATTCTGCAGAAGGATCTGTTTATTATTGTGTAAATTAATTTGGTATGAATGACTTCCCGTTTCCCTCCCTGTCTAAAACACACTCAGAATCTTTTTCATAAATATTCCAGTATAATTAAAAAAAAAAAATAATTGCATGCAGACCTGGAACTATATAAAGACTCCATTACATTTCTAAAATGAGAAGACAAACTCATGATATATTTACTTGTAACATAAATCAGAATAGGGAAAAGGCCACCAAAATCATACAACTTTTGCGTAACAGTGCAGCTACTCTAAATATTTGTGCATTTCCAGCCAACACCAATACCATATTTTTCCTCAGAATCCTCCTTTTCTAGACAGCTTCTTACTGCTGCAGGATGCACTGTTCCTGCTGTAAAATAAATTGCATTGTATATGTCTGATTGTATGTGAGCTTTGGTTCATGATGCAGGACCTATGGAATAGCATCTGTGTAAGAAATAGCCTAAATCATTGAGATTTAGGAAGATCTAGCTAAGACGAGATCACTTATCGTGTATACTCTGTTTCTTGTACTAGTCCCTAAGCAACTCTGTTGGCCACATAGTTAGAGTACTGGGTAAGGTAAGCCTTTTGGTGTATTAGGGCATTTCTCGTGTTCTTACAGTAACCGTAAACATTGCCCAGAGTTTCAAAATATTTCAGCCTGACGTCTCCTTCTATAACACCCAAATAAATCAATTTTCAAGATTTTTCTCGGGTAGATCTGCTATGTATTGAACTTTTTCAAAGTCTGGCCCTTTGCCTGATTATTTTTTGTAGATTTTTACTTCTTTGTATATTATGAAAAGTGAAATTTAGCTTTGCCTTGAAAGTATATTTCCCCACGACCTTGAAAATGCAGTGTTATGGTATTTGTATTGTCAAAGTGGTTTAAAAAAAAAAGACTTTGAGCCATTAGAAAAATTATACAGACAGAGTAGAATTGCTATTGTTTAAATTCAGTAATACTTTCTATGCATTTCAGCTTTTGCTGTGAGTTTAATCTTTCTATAGTATAATACAAAGAAAAAAGGTAGTATAGAATTTTGATTCATCTGCTTTCCACAGCTGATGACATTTCCTCAAATATAACAAAATTAGAAAGTTAAAGAGGACTTCTTTCCATTTGAATATTATTACCAATTGTTAAATGATCAAAGGACATTACAGCCAGCTGTAAGATGTCCTTAAAGAGAAGGGGCTGTGCTTGGTACATTTTCTTCCTTTAGTTCAGTTATTAAGAATAGAAAATAAAACCACTGTATTAGGAATATTTTCAGATAGTGGTCTGTGGGCTAAAGTTGACTGCAGAGTGCAGTCACCGAAAATAATTCATTACACTTTTCCCTGTTAGCTAGAAGAGAAGACTCATCTTCTATCCTGGATAGCTCGGTTAGTAACTAAAGCCAGACATGGTGAATCTGAACTTTGGCTGCTGGTACTTTTGTTTTCATTCATTAAATTTCATTAAAGAGAATACAAATGTTTAAAACAAAATCCTGCTGTACTTCAGCAATTGCTTTCATGAAAAGGGGACTCTGTGTGATTGTAATTGTAATGCAAAATATGGCCATGAGATAATTTTTTTCTCAAGTAATTTAAAGTCTAGACATCTAGGCTATATTTGTCAGAACATTAATCAGAATTGAGGATGCATAATGCCCTGAACCTTTGCTAGTAAACTGTTGTGGTCCCAAAACCATATGGCCACCTGGGACACACCTGTTGTGAATAGTCCCTAGTACACTCTAGTTTCTGAACTGTGCCCAGGAGCTATTTGGGAAAGTGGTAACTGGCATTGCCTAAAATCATGCAAGGCAAAGTCTGAGTAGATTAACACCAGAATGGTCTAGTGCCAGTGCCCAAAAGGGACACTGTACATTGTTTACTTTTTTAGCATACACCTATCCCTAACTTAGGCACTTGTCTTAGGACAGGAAGAATCCCGTCCCTGTGTGGAAATTCCTGTCTTTCTCCACTTATTAATGAAGGACCATAAATGACCAGTTAGGACCATTTGCCTTTAGTTTAGAGGGCTGAATCCAGAGTGCCTGAATTTAATTCCCACAGATATTTATTGTGTTTGAAATGTTTTCTTCAGATGTTATTGTACACTTCCTTATCACAATAGATCCACACAGGACCTCAAAAAGCAGAACAAGAAGCTTTTATATAAACTGATATGAAAACATGTTCCTATATACTCTGTCTTGGACCAACCAGGAAACCTAGAAAAGAATCAGAGTATGTAGTAAAAGAAAACAAATGAAGGCAAACTCTTACATGATACTTTTATTTATTTATTAAGGACAGCATCTCAAAAACAAATCTGGAATACTAAGGTTCATGTTAGTAACTGTACTGTAAATATTAAGTCAGTGCTCTAAAGAGGTTGCATAATTAAATATTGAGACCTTGAACAATATTCTGCTATGAAACCTTAGGTCTTTTAAAAGTCATTGGTAAGAAATCTGTTCAAATCATCCCCTACAAGATTAACTTAACTAGCCCTTTTTGTAACACTAGAGCACTGTTGTTCAGTGTGATCTAATAAACATTGGAAAATTCTTGAATATAAAATGCAAAACAGTGGCAGGTAAATACAAAATTGTGAATAAGGAAAAAAGGAACAATTCAGAACATGGACATATGTCTTCATGCTAAGAAGGGGTTAAGATATAGAAGATATAACAAGACCTAATAAACAAACCAGGAAAATTAGGGAACTTGGACAGAATTAATGTATTTCATAAAAAGATAAATGAACAAATGGAATAAATCACCAGTGAAGGCAATTGAAACAAAGATTATAAATAAAGTATGAAGTATAAAGTATAAATGAGGTTGGAAGACTTAGATTTATTTCCTGAGAAAAAGGAAAGTGAATGATCACAGTAAAGTAGGAAGGTAAGACTAGTACATTAAAAATGGAAGGCTGCAAGTGCATACAGTAAGTTATTTTTCCTACTTCATTGAGTAATTATTAAAGATAATTTAAAATATATAATTAATAAAAAGTACTCAAGGTGAGCTTTTTTTTAAACTTGTAATTCTGGAAGACCCATTGACAAAATGGAAAACAGTCAAGGAGCACAAATAATGAGCATTAAGTATAAGCTAAGCACCTGGTACTTTACCTGGAGAAGTTACAATGTAAATATTTAAAGAGAACAGATGAATGTGAGGACTCCCACCATAAAATAAAATGGGAATAATAAATACCTTGCAAGTCTGAAAGGTCAAAAGTCTCTCAGACAGAGATTAAATTTTCATGTTGTTTTTACTAGAAATATGACTGTGTTCCCCTAACAGAAACATGACCTCAATTAATTTGTGTTCTAAATAGAGCATAAGCAATACAGAAGAGGCTTTTTATTTTTGTAAAATAAAAATAAGTATGCTAAAAATCTTCCATATATAATAGACAATTCATATAATGTAATGAATATGAAGTTTTTCCTCAATTCCTGTTGCATATTCAGTAGCAGAATCTTTAAGAGTAAAAAGATTTTCTGTGAAACATATGTAAATATCCATTAGGTAACCACATTCATGGTTTTAAAAAAAATATTTTTGTAGTTAAAGAAAGCCACAGCGCTATGTAAGGATATGCAGCATTGTTTCAAAATAAGAAAATAGGGACCTAACACTGAAACAACCTGACTTTAGTGGGACTGCCTGTGTGTAAAGATACTTCTGTTCTAAATCCTGGTAGCATTAGTGCCTTGGGCAATATGTTATAGAAGACAAAGACTTTCACTTTTGCTGGCAGTGCCACAATACTAAGACATCAAGAACACTAACCTCAGCCAAATCTTTTAAAGCCGATGTTCTTTATCTCAGTGTTTTGACAATGGCTTTCTCAAGGGCATATCCCTTTTAATGTTAATTTATTTGCAGTCTTTTATCTCCATAGGAAGAATCAATGCCATTTAATACTCAAACCTCCTGGGGGGGAAACAGCAGAAGCTGGGTTAGGTCAAGTCCAGAATGAACTTTCAATCAGCATAGCATGAAAGTGTATGAAGACCCTGAATTAATTTCTGCCTCCTCACAATTGGTGGCCTACACCATGAAGATTAGTTTTCTGTGGTCACCTTTTTCTCAAAAGAAATGTGTAACAGTCCAGTGCTTTCCCTGCTCCTGTGTAGTCCTGTATTCACCACCCACGCCATTCTCAGTGGGAGGAGTAAGAAGGTAGCTGGAAGGCTCCTGTCTTGTAAATGTGAGTGACTCAGTAGAGAACACTGAGCTAAGTCAGCAGGAAAAGAGCACAACTGAGATTCCTTTACCTTAGCTACAGCGTATTTCTAGCCCTGTGATTTAAATGGGAGCCCATCATATACAACAGAGATTACAGCAGTTAAAGGTGGAACTAAAGCTTGCAGAAGACACACTAGAACTCGAATCTGGTCTAGTGGCATTGAGTTGCTAGTGTTTTGGTATAGATGTTCATTATCACTTAATGTGTAACCCTTAAGGCAAGAAAAATGGAAATATTGCCAAAAGTTAGATTTAGATGACTCAGATTGTTTTACCAAGGCTGCTTTTACAGACAGTGGAGTGGAGCAGTTCTGATGGGGCTTATTTCAAGTGTTTAAAATTAGATTTTTCTCTAAATCAACTACAGCAGAAACATCTCCTTTTACTGACTGTAGACAAAGCCTACATAACCTTCTCTTGGTAACACTAAAGACAGACATTGTGAATACTTGGTACAGTCTCCTCTTGAAGAGTCATAATTTGGATGCCTTAGCTGTAGGTCTGGGTTTCATTTACTCTGCGCTGGTGTATTATTTGTTACAGAAAGTGTTCGTTGTGCCATTGAAGCCCTTGGAAATAACTTGCAATTTTAAACGCTTGAAATATTTACCTATAAAGGCTTTTCAGACCAGATGTTTCAAAAATTTGAAATAAAAATAATCATTTGCATCAAGGACTGTGGAATGAGCAAGACTAGAAAGATACATATGAAAACATACAGTAATTACAGTAGGCACTGTAACTCCTCTGTGGAGTACACAGAAAGTCCACTTTAGTAGAAAATTATTTTAGAATATTCCCATCATATGAAAGTAAAATATAAAATTAGTTAAAAAGATATGGATATCACTAAAGTTGTATTAAAATAGGACTTAATTGAGAAGTATTATCTTAGTAGTATTTTTTCCACGTGTGTAAAGGCAAAAAAGGGAAAGCGAAACACCCCCAATCAGCAGTTCTATTGCCTAGAAGAAATAAACCTATAGATTTCACAGATTATTTCACACAGCCATCAACTGTCCATTAAATTTGGCAACCATGTGGAACTGTAGCAAAATATTCACATCTTTGAAATTGTTGTGTGCTTTAGAAGTTGACTGTTTTTTCCTGTATATTTCCTTCACAGACATCACCAAACTCTACAAATAATAAGGAAACCTTATTCCACTACACTACATCCCATTCCTTTGATGGACTAGAATACTCTATCTGCCTTGTGTGGCAAGATTTTGGTAGCAGGGGGCTACAAGGATGGCTTCTGTGAGAAGATGTTAGAAGCTTCCCCATGTCCAACAGAGCCAGTGCCAGCTGGCTCCAAGATCGACCTACCCACTACTCACCAAGGCCAAGGCCACCAGCAATGGTGGTAGTGCCTGTGGGATAGCGTATTATAGAAGGGGGAAAAAAGCTTTGCAGCAGCATTTGCAGCTGAGTGAGAGGAGTGAGAATGTGAGAGGCCCATCCGCGCAGCCGCCATGGCAGGCAGGAGGGGCAGGGGGCTCCAGGCCCGGAGCAGAGGTTCCCCCCAGCCCGCGGTGAAGCCCACGCTGAGACAGGCTGTCCCCCTCAGCCCGGGGAGGCCCACGGAGGAGCAGATCCCCACCGGCAGCCCCTGGAGGCCCCACGCCGGAGCAGGTGGGTGCCCGAGGGAGGCTGTGACCCGTGGGCAGCCCACGCTGGAGCAGCTCCTGGCAGGGCCTGTGGCCCCGCGGGGAGAGGAGCCCGGGCTGGGGCAGGTTTGCTGGCGGGGCTGGGGACCCCGGGGGGACCCAGGCTGGAGCCGGCTGTGCCTGAGGGACGGCACCCGTGGGGGGACCCGGCTGGGGCATTCCATGAAGAACTGCAGCCTGTGGAAAAACTCTCACTGAGAAGGTTGTGGAGGACTGTCTCCTGTGGGAGGGACCCTATGCTAGAGCAGGAGAGGAGTGTGAGGAGCCTCCCCCTGAGGAGGAAGGAGCAGCAGAGACAATGTGTCATGAAGTGACCACAAGCCTCCATTCCCCATCCTGCTCCATCGCTGTGGGGGGACTGGGAGTGAAGTTAATCTCAGGAAGAAAGGAAGTGTGGGAGGAAGATGTTTTTAAGATTTGGTTTTATTTCTCTTTGTCCTACTCTGATTGGACTGGTAATAAATTGTTCCCCATGTCGAGTGTTTCGCCTGTGATGGTAATGGGTGAGAAATCTCTCCCTGTCCTTATCTTGACCCAGGAGCCTTTCATTATAGTTTCTCTACCCTGTCCAGTTGAGAAAGGGAGTCGTAGAGCAGCTTTGGTGGGCACCTGGCCTGATCAACTCACCACGAACAGTTTCATAGAATAATGGAACTGTTTGGGTTGGAAAGGACCTTTGAAAGTCATCTAGTCCATGCCCTTTGCAATGAGCATAGACATCTACAATGAGATCAGGTTGCTAAAAGCGCCGTCCAACCTGACCTTGAACATTTCCAGAGACAGGGCATCTACCATTTCTGTAAGCAACTTTTTCCAACATTTACCACCCTGGTTGTAAACAATGTCTTCCTTATAGCTAGTCTGAATTCCCTCTTGTATTTCAAAATCATTACCCCTTGCCCTGTTGCTACAGGCCCTATTCAAAAGTCTGCCCCTGTCTTTTTTATAAGCCCCCTGTAAGTATTGAAAGGCTGCAAGAAGGTCTCCCCAAAGCCTTCTCTTCAGGCTGAACAACTCCAACTCTCTTAGCATGTCTTCACAGAAGAGGTGTTCCAGACCTCTGAACACTTTTGTGACCTGCGTCTGGACCTGCTGCAACAGGTCCATGTCTTTCTTGTACAGAGAACTCCAGAGCTGAATGCTGTACTCCAGATGCTGTTTCACAAAAGCAGAGCAAAGAGAGACAATCACTGTGCTCAGCCTGCTGGCCATACTTCTTTTAATGCAGCCCAGGATATAGATGGATACTGGGCTGCAAGTGCAAATTGCCAGCTTCTGTCCAGTTTTTGACCTACCAGTACCCCCAAGCCCTTCTTCACAGGGCTAGTCTCAATCCCTTCACCCCCCGTATGCAGGCCCTTCTATTTGGCTTTGTTGAATCTCATGAGGTTCGCAAGGCCCACTTCTCCAGCTTGTCCAGGTCCCTCTGGATTACATTCTGCCCTCAGGCACATCAACTGCACTATGCAGTTTAATGTCATCTGCTGAGGGTGCACTTGATCTTACTGGCTATGTCATTGATAAAGATATTTAACAGTACTGGTCCCAATACAGACCCCTGTATGACACCACTCACCAATGATCTCCATCTGGACATTAAGCTGTTGACTACTACTCTCAGGATGTGACCATCCAACCAATTCCTCATCCATCAAACAGTCCACCTATCAAATCCATGTCTCTCTAATTTAGAGAGAAGGATGTGGTGGGGACCATGTCAAAGGCCTTACAGAAGTCCAGCTAGATGAGATCTGTAGCTCTTCCCTTGTCCACTGATATAGCCACTTCATCACAGAAGGCCACTAGGTTGGTCAGACAAGACTTGCCCTTCATGAAGCCATGCTGGCTGTCTCGAATCACCTCCCTGTCCTCCCTGTGCCTTAGCATAGCTTCTAGAAGGATCCATTCCATGGTCTTCCCAGGCACAGAGGTGAGGCTGACAAGTCAGTAGTTCCCAGGGTCTTCCTTTCTACCCTTTTTACCCAGTTTGAATAGTTTAAATCATTTCTTGCTATTACTTCACTGAAAAGTGTGATTTTAACTTTTGAGTTAGGTGTCAAAACACGGACACCTCATACCATTTCAGATTGCCCAGGCATCCAAAACAGACAGATGTGACATGCAGCAAATCTGCTCCCTGATGGAGTTAGCCATAAGGGAAGAAGGACACTCCACAGAGCCATGTAACGCCACAGGTTTTTGTTTAGCCAGTTGATTTTTACTGCAGGTATCTACAAGGGTTCAGGTTTGGAATGCAGGTGCCCACAAGTAGCTGTCTTAAACTGAATAGTCCAGAAGCCTCCAGTGACTGTTAATGAGTTCTGCGTTGTCTGTAATAGAAGCTTAGGTAACTGTCTGTATAGTTGTTTTCTATTACAAAAAAGTGAAGACAAATGCACAACCATAGTAAGAGGAAATTCTTCCATTTATTTTAGAGGTCTACCTTAGGGTAAGATGAAACACACCACTAAGATCCTATTTCCATACACCGTCAATAACAGGAAATCAGCAGATTAGCTCAGGTTTAAATATTTACATCTTAGTGCTTGAAGTAAACAAAAGTTCAGCTGAGCTTGGTGTAAGGCCTGTCCATGAATCCCTGTCTCTGACTTGGCTTAGAGGCTCGCCCTGTGTTTACGTCTTATAGGCTTGCCGCTCTTGAGACCAGACCTTTGTTTTGTTCCTGGCAGGGAAACTCATGAAGATCTATGTATTCATGATGAATATATTTACATTGTTTGAAGGGTGTGTTGTAGGAGAATCTGTATTCTCTATGCTAATAGCACTCTTGTCATGCTCAATAAGCTTTTGTTTCAGAGCCCCAGAAATCTTTCCTATGCAAATCAATTCACAGGGGCACTTTAACATGTAAATCGCAATCTGCCTCACATGTAAGGCATTGATGGATTTTTAAATTCCTTTTCTGTGGGGAAGTAATGAATGGTACTTATTTAACATATACTACTACACTAGGTGCATCTCCAGTACTTAGTGGCAGTGCTGTACCAAGTCTAATATAGCATTCATAGTTTCAGGATTACAAGAGAGAAGGACAAGAAATCTATGATAAATATACTTCTTTTTATCTTTTATGTACCAAAAGTTGTCATCCTGATAAAATGTTCAGTGGTCTAGGATCTTGACCGAGAATATGATACTATTCTTTCATTGCGGAGTGAATACTAACTCCTACAGGAAAACATTACTGAGAATTTTTAACTGAATCAAAGACATTTAACATTAAAAATGAAAAGCTATAAATTTTTTCAAGTCAGAAGAGAACTGATTTACTAAATAACAATATGAAATAAACAAAACCAGACATATAAAAAGAGTTAGACAAGTTAAATAGGAGAAAATTAGGTATAGGGATACTAAAATTTAAACACATAGAAACTACTGATTATAAACAACATGCATCTTGGTGTAGAAAAGCAATTAGTAAAATCATATCATCCAAAATTTTTGTGAAAAAACAAGCAGACTGCAGGAGAATGTGGGGGGTTGCAAGGTAAAAAAACAACTGATATTTGAAGTGATATCAAAAGATAGTAACATCCTGAGGACTGTACTTACCAGAGAAAGGTCACAGACAACTGATCCTATGCATGTCTCTGGATCAATATGAATGTGTTACTCTGGAAAAGATAGACTTTCTTAACATGAAAATAGAGTTTGTTTTGGTTTGATTTGATTTGGTTAAAGCAGAAGACTGAAATTTAACCTAAAGAAACAGAACATGAAATGGTAGAGTTCTGCACACTTGATTCTTGCCATATTCTGTGTCTGTGGTCCTTTTAATGAAAAAGTTCATCACATTCATTTCCGCCTCAATTTGTACTTTATTCTGTCTGTTTACACTAAAGAATGACACATGACAAAGTTGGTTTTTAGAAATATGATGGTCTAGATGATTTTGGTTGGTTGTAAAGACCATAGCTTTAATGATTACAGTACAATATAACTATCTAGGTACATTTTACAGTGCAAAATTGCAAGGTAACTTATTTCAGCACTTCAACCGGAAGGACTTCCTTTTTTAAAAAGCCTATAAAAATCAACAGCATGCCTTTTCTGAAGTCTTCTTTTTTCAAAAGACAAAAGTGTGGTACAGTGCTGTTTAGATTAGAAAACAATTTACAAGTCAAAAGAATCTGACCTGACATGCTTGGCAGGCCAGAAGAATTAACAATATGTACCAGTTTCTGAGAAACTCTATGCTCAAACCATCTCAGAAGGAAATTAAGTCCAGGTAAAACTAAAATCCAAATAATCTTTGGAATTATATATGCATACATGCGCACCATTCTCCCACCCCCAAATACAGAAATAGTCCTTCTCATCTCTTAGTGATATATAACCAAAGCCACAATGCTTAATTTTCAGATCTCCTTTAATTCTCCAGGTTAAGGAAACAATGCAGAAACACTTCAAGGGATGGTAGCCAGCTTACTGAATGTAAGTATAGAATGTGAAGAAATACATTCAAGTTAGTCATCTTAATTTCCCTTTATGAGGGGAAATAGGCATTTGTAGGATATGAATCATCTCTTTCTAAAATAGGTCAAAAGACTTGTGCTTTCAAATGCCCATTTTTCTTCTTTGACTGAAACCGGAATGTCAGGTGAGTGATTCAGTTGTAACTGTCTGCACCACAGATGTCTAAAATGAGGTGAAATGTATATTGCGCAAAATGATTTTCATGAAACTACTAATTTGAAAAATATTTATATGAAGCTGAAGTTGCATTATCATCTCATACTTGTCATACAAGTATATCTAAGGATATCTAACACTTTTCTGTTAGTTTAAAACTATAACATATTTTAAAATGACTGTTTAAAATGATAAAATTTTAAATTATTAGGCTGGGTGAATTATTATATTCATCATTCTCTAAAGGCTGCTATGGTACAAAGACCTTTTCCCACATTTAGTTAAAGACCAAATGTAGAACTTGCATGTATATAAACCATAGTACTCTTTCTGAAATTGGTTGAACTTGTGCACACATTTGACAGGACATCTCTTTTTTTTTTTTTTTACTTTTAGAAGAAACATGCTTGAATTTTTATCTCGTCCTCCTTTTCTCCATGTAGCAGCTTTACCTAGATGAATGGGAGCAAACAGAATCTTCAAAGAACCTTTTCCTCTGTGGTTTAGCATCCACAGAGGGGAGACTTACTTCACCTAACTTTAGGTGTCACTGCTGCAATTTTCTGTAGCTCAGCTAGTTGCTATACCCTTCCTTTGTAATCAGTGGTGAGAAATAGGTGTTTAAAGGCATGATTAATGTTAAATATTAAACTCCTGTTACTCCTGAGAAGTACCTATTGTCAATCATTGGAAAGAAATTTAGTGTGCCAGTCTCAGTCAAAAGGCAATTCTACAGTGCTCACCAAAAGTGATCCAAGGAGCAAACCTCTGAGCACCAGTTCGTTGCTATCTCAGTTCTTGGCTCTGTTTTGGGTTGGACTCTTCTATCTAGCTCTCCCTTGCCAGAGAAGCAGTCATCTGTACATAGCTGAATAGGAGCTAGGCAGTGTCAATAAGTCTTGGGGGCCAGGCCACAGTTTCTTACCTTGACATATCCATAAATGTTTACATTCTAGATGTCTGCATTTAGTCAAATGAGTCAAACCTAAAGTCTTGTTTTTATATTGCCTTGGACAACAGGGCAAATCAAAATTGCTTATCTTCCCAGAGCAGAAGAAAAAAATAATAAAAATAAATTCACTCAGTCCAGTGTGTAGGGAATTTTTTAATATGATAGCTTTAATTCATACCGCACAGTTGGCACTACTTATTTTCTAGATGGAGTCTATCTGGAAATATGACACCTATGAAGAAACAGACCTTTCTTCACATCAGTAATTGCAAGCATGGGGGAAACCAGAAAGAAATGCAAGACTGCAGTAAAGCAGAAGACATTTAGTGGCATGAAGTGGTTGTTGTATGTGCAATATGTGATTAGGAAATAATGAAAATAATGGAAAAATGACTGTTGGAGTACAAATAAATTCACAGTTGCAAAGTTTTGGCTGCTCCTGGCATGGAATTTCCCCCGCCTTTTTTAACATACTAGCTTATATATAGCTGCAATTAAAGAATAAAATGCATAGCATTTTCAAATAAACAGCTTGAGGATAAGTGCGGCATCCAGTGGAAATTTAAGCTTTGGTGGTGACGCAGTAGTTAGAAACGTTCGAGAATCACTAGTTGTAGACAGTGATCTTAAATATGTAGTGCTATTTAATGTGCCATCCAACTCTTGTGATGTATACTAATTTCTTCATTTAACATTTGTATGGTGCTACTCCAGTAACGACCAGTTTTGTTTTGCTATATGTTGCTTATGAACACAATAAAATTATATTTTGTGCCCTTTTCACTGATACTTATGGCAAAGTCATAATGTCAGTAAATCACTCTTTTTCTACACTTGCGTAATTGTTTCCCTTCTGCAGTAAGACAAAGCTGCAAAAGGTTTGATAATTCATTTAAGAATGATATTTTTTGGCTTCCATTAGAGTTCTTCAGAGTCCAACTTTACTAGGATACCTGTTTTGTATTATATCCATTGTGGCTTTTTTGACTAGTCTGAAAAAGTGTCTATGCGTATTTTCAGTTTTCTTGCAGAAATGTTCACACTCCTGTCTCCAAAATGAGAGTGAAAAATACAAAAGCAGTGGTGAATTATCATTCCATCAACTTCTAAGGAAATTCTAGTTGCCTGCAAAGGAAACTGAATGAAATGCTATGGCTTTTGAAACCATTTAAAGTATCTTTTGTAGGTCAACTGTAGTGTATGAAAAGGTGGTAACAGTACAAAGAAGTGACCTTTATTCATGATCTTTAAATGTTCTTGATATTTCTAAAATAAGTCTCACAGTTTCAGTGATTTAGTGGGAGAGTTTTGTTTTGTTTTGTTTTGTTTTCTAGTGTTTGAAGGTTTAGACAATATAAGGTCAATAAGGCACTTGTTCTGACTCTGTACCCCTTCATTTCTGCTGATATTAGCAATATTGAGACTTCTGCCCTTTATAGAAAATAGAGACATGTTTTTAAAATCACAATATAACATGCACACAATTTTTGAGCCTGTGTTTTTCATGTTTACATCTTTAAAAAAGAATGTGCTTTATAGTCTCCAAAAGACACAGAGAGGGCAAATAAAATGCCTTCCAAATAAATAAATACATGCTGAAGTATATTTACAGCATCTTTTGAAAAGATACTCCAATTATTTTTATCTCAGCTTCAGATTAATTCTGTTTGCTTATATATACCTGGGAATTGTTGAAGAACGTCAGTGTCTAAGAAGAGTTTTTTTCTGTTGCCACAGCTTTGATACCTATTCATCAGTCCATAGAGCTTTGTTTGGTTTTGGTTTTATTTTCTGGGGTTGTAGAAATCATAGTACAATGAGAATATATGTGCTTGTGCATGTTTACTTATTTGTGTATATTTTAGTAAGGGGATTATTTTGCTTGGGCAGGCCAGAGAACACCTGCTTGCTGACATGAAAATGTCTCTGTATCTCTTTGTTGCCAGCATGGGGTTAAAGCGTATTTCTATGGAAATGAGCTCCTACTATTTATATTTGCTGGCTCTCAAATGATTCATTAATAGTATCACCTTATGTAGCTTGGCACAACTATACCTTCTTGTGTGAACAAAGTGCTATTGCATCAATAAAACCAGCAAAAGTGCTGTTCATTATACTTCAACAAATGAGGAATTTAAAATCCATCAGATTGTCATGTGTGAGACAATAACGTGATTTACATATTAAAATGCCCCTGTGGGTGGATTACCATAGAAAAGATCATTACGTAGTAGAGCTGTTTTTCCCCTTCATCAAAATCTCTTTTTAAATGTCTCTAAGAGAAACAAGTGAAGTGAAAACTGTCTTGATTATATATCTCATTTCATTTCTCTTGTCTTTAAAAATCAGAGAAGTTGAAGAGCCAAATAAATAAATAAATAAATAAAAACACCAAAAAAAAACCCCAAACACACACATACACACACACAAAACAACAGCTTAAGAAATAGGAGAAAAAATCCTTGACAGACTGAAAACAGTTATGGAAAGAGGAGGCAAAGGTGGAGCAGAGAGTGAGAGAGGAATATATTCTTAGTCTGCCAATACATTAGATGGGTTTGTACAAGCAGCATAGGCTTTGAGGATTTTATGTCAAAAAAAACCCAGAATGATTGTTCCAAGATCAGCTGCTGTCACATGTACAAGTAAAAAAAAACAAAGACCCATTTATTCTACAAACCAATTAATTCTATGAATACATTTTCTTTTTCACTCATATTAACAGTACAGGACCAATATGTTTGCGTGATTAGACAAAAGATGCCTACAGTATATAGAAATTAAGGCTATGATTGAAAGAAAATTTCAGGGTAGGACTCACTCATGCACCTAGAATTTTGTGCTCTTATATTTGCAGAATGATATTTTTGCATGACAGATAAATGCTAACACCAACAGCTGCTGGAGTTAGAATTTCCACATGTAAAATGTGTCCACATATATTGGCATTTTCATGCAAATGTAGTCCTTGGACCTCTGCGGAACTGATACTAGAAAAGCATCCAGGCAAGTGTCCGTACATGGCAAGGTCTTTTAAATACAAGAAGCAACCAATTTGAGAATTAGACTATGAAGATTTAAATTGCCACACACACACACTTTTATTTAGTATTTTGTGGCAAAAATACACCTACTGGTGATTTTTGATTCTCAGCATGGGCTACATTTTTTCTCACAATACAGACTGCATTGCTTTTCCTGTGATTTACGCCTGCTGCCTCTAATGAAGCAATGTAATGATGCTTTGTGGCACAGCATCAGCTTGAACAATTTACTGAACTGTAGCTTGTGGACTGCCCGTGATTTGAAAAAAAACTTGCTTTGTCTATAGACATAGTTGCTGATCACATAGTCTTATTTTTCTTCTTTCTTATAAGTCATATTTAAAAAAAATTAGAAAATACCATCAGATAATTTCTTAATATTATGCTTTCATGCAAATGATTGCTACTGTGTGCAATCATTAGTTAGTTGTTAGTGGTCAGTGTAAGCAGGGGGTGGTCCATGAGACAGATTCTATGTTTAAAACACATCCCACAAAGAAGTTTCTGGAAACCTTATCTTTACAAAATTAAATTGGAGTTGACAAAATGTCTCTGTGCTGGCTGCCACAAATTCCTAAAGCCTCTAGCTGCTGATTTAGAGATTTTTGGTGAGATTGTATGTTCTTTAAGCAAGTTTAATAAAAGCATTCTGGTTTTGTATAACCAATCTCTTTGTCTGTGTGTTTGCTGTGATCCAAAACCTATTAAAGTCAATTAGAGCGACTGTGTAAATGAAGTGATGTAATGATAATGTAAGAATCATTGTGCTGTGACTTGCATTAAGCTCTAAGCCAACCTCTTGTGACTCAACTATTTCCATACACCTCAGCACATTTGGGCTGACCGAGTTGTTATTTTATTAATGAAAATGTCATACTTTATCTGTTGATAAACACATGTGAAATAGTTTCCAATATTACAGAGTTTATTCCACATCTTTGCCTCTAAAGTTCCTTTTGTTTGTGGATTATTAGTGGTC
Source organism: Falco rusticolus (assembly GCF_015220075.1). Taxonomy (NCBI): domain Eukaryota; kingdom Metazoa; phylum Chordata; class Aves; order Falconiformes; family Falconidae; genus Falco; species Falco rusticolus. The sequence goes on along the minus strand of NC_051188.1, from coordinate 37,122,393 downwards.
TATATCAAGCAGCACTGACATTTTTTGACATGTTTTCAAGCAAAATTTATATTGAACATATAAAATTATTGTTAATACTATGCTGAAGACATAAGAAATGAAGAAATCTTCATTATGTTCCTTTGGTTTAGTGCATATAAACTTCGTCTAGTACATGCTTAGGGAAAAATAGTAATTTTTTACCCTAATTTTGAATAAAAGAATAGAGTTAATTTAAATTGGTTGTTCCTCTGCTTTTTTGTTTTGAAATCTGGCATTTACTCTTAGAAGAATACAAGATATACACACAAACCCAGAGAGAAGAAAACAGGAGAAGGTAAGAAATTGGAATCTGAAGATGTGTGTCAATTAATTTGCTAAGAGATCACAAGGATGTGTGACAAGACCACTGCTACCATGTCACGGTTCCTAGGCTTTGCAAAATGTTTGGGGTTTTTTGTTTGTTTTTATTTTTTCCAATCTTTTGCAGAAAAATCTTTTTCTGTATGTTTTAGCATGAAATCAAAGTGAAAAGAAGGTAGAAAAGTAAATGGCAAAATCGGAACATGAAAGATTAATAGAGTAATAGAAAAAAGAGAGTACTAGAAAGAAGGCTGGGTTTCCATTTCTTTTCAGAGAACATACTGAAAGAAGTTCTGTTATTTGGTTCTTTCTTTTAGTTTATTCTAAGCAGAGCATCTTTAGCGACCAAAGAAGTGAGGAAAAGATGCAGACAATAGCACTGTTATCTTGGGGTGGTAATGTTGACTGAAGTTCCCTAAAAGGTGAGAGTGAGATATAAGCTACCAAATGGTGGTATTTTTTAGAAATGTTTTATTGAAATAGCTACCTCTTGCCTCTCAGAACTATCCACCAGATCAATAATATAGCAGTGCACACATGTCCCATTGTGACGTGTCAATAATATAGCAGTGCACACATGTCCCATTGTGACAGCACTGTGGTCTGTTTGCTTTAGCAGTCCTGTAACCTTGCCTGGGTGTGTAAGCATGTAGTCAACAGTCCTAATTTTGTCTGTCCCCATCCTTTTTATTTGTTTGATCCAATTTTTCTGTATTTTCTTTCAACAACATTATTACTCCTATCATGTAATTTTCTAAAGTCGATGATGTTGTCATGATCGTTTCTTTAAAAACAAAAGGGCTTTTATTGACTTTTATGAAAGTAACAACAAGCCCAAACTTCATATACATGAAAACTTTACATCTTCAAATCTTTCTGCGATCCTCAGCCTCCTTACAGGTCACTTATAGCTGCTTAGGACTTCTACCCCAATGTTCTTTACACTCTAAAACAAAAATCAAGTGCTGCAAGTAGCTGTTACTCATCTCATATACCTCAGACAGGGAAAAGTTAAATATTTGATCTGACCTAGATGCCAGCCTCTGTAGCAAACACTTTATCTGTGGAGGATCTTCTTAGATCCTAACAGGTTTAGGCTAGTTGTTTTGAATTTCCATTTTTAATGGCGCATTTCACCTCTTTAATAATGCTTATTTCTATTCTTTGACTCTGAAATCAAACTTTAGTTAGATGTGTAATTAATAGACAGTTACAGCTAAGTGAAAAATTCTGTTGCTTGGGAAGAATTTGATTTCTCTTCATGTATGTATCCACTATAAAGTATCACTATTACCAAGGTTAAGATTGCTCATGGTTTCCCAGTCAGGAGCTTTTCTCTCAGTGTTACAACTGACAAAGGAATAATTTCTTGAGATTTATCAACCAGAGGCAGAATGCAAAGGAGCACCTCACAGCACCTTAGAGTCCTATTACTTTTCAATGGAAATTGTAAGCTTCAGTCCCTTCAGATTTTTTTTTATAGATTGCATTCAAGAGATTCTATGGTACAATTAAAAGTATTGTAAAAAAATATTAGAACAAGAAAGTAAGATGAATATTACTTGCAGTAATAATCTTGAAATCAAACTGGGTAAGATAGAGTGCCTGCTAGCAGAATTTGTGCCTGTCTAATGGACAGCTATCTTCTGCCTGTCTAGTACCGCTGGTGTGCTGATACTAAGGACTTGCTCACTCACTCACTCCTTCAATAAGCATCTTGTCTGAACATGGAGGATTAGGCCACAATACACATTATAATATTATTTAAGTTTGTCTTCATCATATTACTTACCTTTGTCTGTTATCAAGAAATGACATGTAAAGAAAGACACAAAACAAAGGCTTCAAAATTTGAGACAGGACACTTTTTAATAGTGTAGCAAATTAGGGCTAATTATTGTACAGTGCCAAAATCATTCTTTTCAGGAACATGATGAAATTCTTTCCCCACTCTCCCATTAACTCCTTCTTACCTCTGTGTAGTTTCTGCTAATGTTGTTGTGACTTCTTTAATCAACTCAAAAGAACACTGACCCACACCACCTTAGGAGAAATGCTTGAAGGTTTTCTGCAAAACTCTTCAAAATTTTCTGTGTATGCATAGAATATGTGTTTGCAACTGCAACACCTTTGAAAGTGTCTATTAATTTCACTCAGATAGGTTTTATTTTGTGAGGAGTTAGTCATATCCCCATCTTCTTCATATCTTTTCCTTTAGAAGCTCTGGGGCTCCTGGAAGAGCAAAGAAGGGTCAGTCTGTACACCTAACAATTCTGTTTGTTTTTTATTTATGCAGAATAATCATAGAATCATAGACTATCAAGTTGGAAGGGAACTCAAGGATCATCTGGTCCAACCTTTCTTGGCAAAAGCATGATCTAGAAAAGATGGTCCAACACCTGTTTCAGCTGAATCTTAAAAGTGTCCAATGTTGGGGAATCCACCACTTCCCTGGGGTGGATTATTCCAACAGCTGATTGTTCTTATTGTGAAAAATGTTCCTCTTGTGTCCAATTGGAATATCCCCAGGAGTAACTTGTACTCATTACCCCTTGTCTTTTCCGTGTGACTCCTTGTAGAAAGGGAGTCTCCTTCTTTGTAGCCTTTGCTTTGTTTGGTGATAAGGTGTCCCCTAAACCTTCTTTTCTCAAGGCAGTTCTCTCAGCCTTTCCTCATATGGCAGGCTTCCCAGTCTTTCCATCACCTTTGTGGCCCTTCTCTGAACCCTGTCCAGCCTGTCCACATCTTTTTTGTATAGCAGGGACAAAAACTCAACACGGTATTCAAGGTGTAGCCTGACAAGCACGTAGAGTGGAATAATGACGTCTTTACCTTTGCTAGTGATGCCCTTGTTGATGCAACCCAGCATTCTGTTGACTTTCTTTGCTGCAGCAGCATACTGTTCACTCATACTGAGCTTGTTGTGCACTGTGACCCTCAGGTCCCTTTCCATAGAGCTGTGCCTCAGCTGGGTACATCCCAGCCTGTGCTGCCCTCCTGGATTATTTTTCCACAGGTGCAAGACCTTACATTTGTCTTTGCTGAACTTCAAAAGGTCCTTGTCAGCCTACTATTGCATCCTATCCAAGGTCTTGCTGCAGGGTGGCTCTCCCTTCCAAAGTGTCTACTTCACCATTCAGTTTGGTACCATTGGTACACTTCATCAGGGTACACTCGATCCCATCATCCACATCACTTATGAAGATATTAAAAAGCGTTGGGCCCAGTATGGATCCCTGGGGGCCCCCACTTGTGACAAATTGCCAGTTTGAAAAGGAGCTATTTATCATCACCCTCTGTGTGTGGCCAGTCAACCAGTTCCCCACCCACTGCATGGACCACTTGCCTAGACCACAGTGCATCAATTTCTCTAGGAGGAGGCTGTGAGAAACCATATCAAAAGCCTTGGAGAAATCCAGGTAGACAGTGTCTACTGCTTGCCCCACGTCAACTGATCAGTTTACTTTGTTGTAGGCTATCAGACTTGTCAAGCACAATTTGGCCTTGGTGAATCTGTGCTGGCTTTTCCCAGTCATGTTTCATTTGACTTGTGATAGATCCCAGTAGGATTTTTTCCATAACCTTCCCAGGGCCTGAAGTAAGATTGATGGGCCTGTAATTTCCTGGATCCTCCTTTAAGCCCTTCTGAGGGTGACATTAGCCTTCTTCCGGTTTTCTGGGATGTCCCCTGATGATCACAACTTCTCAAAGTTTATAGAAAGCAGCCTCACAGTGATGTCAGCCAGCTCTTCTAACACCCTCAGGCAGATTATTGTCAGGGCCCATTGATTTGTAGCGATCAAGCTCCTGTAATAGTTCAAAACTGACTCTTCCTTCACTGACAGTGTGTCTGTGTTTGCATCAACCTGAGTTTTTGTTCCTGAGGCCTGGGGCCCAACAGTGCTGGTAAAGACAGAGGTGAAGAAAGTATTGAGACCCTCAGCCTTTTTGGTGTTGTTGGTGACTAATTCACCTCTCCTGTTTAACAGTGGGTCAATATTTTCTTTCTGATTCTGCTTGCTTATGTACCTGAAGAACACTTATACTTTTTGACATGTCTGGCCACTTTCAATTTGAGCTGAGCTTTTGCTTTTCTAACTGCATCTCTGCATCCCCTGGCAATGCTCTTGTAGTTCTTTACGGGTATTCATCTGCTTTTCCATCTCTGGTACACTTTTCTTTTTGTTTTGAGCAGACTCAGAAGCCTGCAGTTAAACCAAGAGGGTGTCTTGCTCTGCCTACTTCCCTTACCTTTAAAGGGGATGAACTCTTGCTTTGTGCTTCCAGAACAGCATTCTTGCTAGCTTCTTTATCCTCCATGGAAGCTTCTCACAGAATCCCTCCCAGCTGAGCTCTGAGCAAGCTGAAGTCTGCTCTTCTAAAATCTAAAAACTAGTATTAAACTTCAGCATGCTTTGCAGGATCTCAGATTCCAAGATATTGTGTTCACTGCAGCCAAGGCTGTTGCTAACTGAGATATTACAAAGCAGGTCTTTTTGGTTTGTAGCAAGTCCAGCAGTGCTTGATTCCTGGTTGGCACATGTAAGATTTTTATGAGGAAGCAGGTCCTCTATGCATTCCAGGAACTTAGTGAATGGCATGTGAGCTGCTGTGTTGTTCTTCCAACAAATGTCCCAGTAGTTTAAGTCACCCATAAGAACTAGGTTTTGTTGACCCAAAGCTTGCTTAAGGGACCCAAATATTGCTTTGTTGACCTTACTGTCTTGGTTTGGAGGTCAGTAGCTGATGCCTACTGTAAGATCCCCTTTGGAGATGATCCCTCTGATCCTGACCCAGAGATCTTTGGTAGGACTTCCACAGTCACTGTAACTGACTTGTATACATTCAAGGTTCTCCCTAATGTGGAGTGTGACTCCTTCTCTTCTTTCCTGCCTTTACAAAACAGCCTATAGCCATCTGTTGTGATCTTCCAGTCATGTGAGTTGTTCCACCACGTTTCAGTTATTCCTATGATATAATTTTCTGGTTGGGCATGGAGCTCCAGTTCCTTCTGTTTGTTCCCCAGACTGTGTGCACTGGTACTCGTACACTTGAGGTATCTATTTCTCATCTTAGGAGGCAGCTAAAGAACTTTTCACTTTTTTTGTTGGCCTGGCTTATTTCCCAGTTGGATGCAGTGCTATGAGCGTTGTCACTTTTAACAGTGCCCTCGCGTCCTTCATTTTAAAGTCCACCTCACCAAGTTGGCCAGCCTCCTGCCAAAGATTGTCTTGCCATCCATCTTAAAATAGGTGAAAATATAATACTAGCTTTTCCACAATTTGACATGGAGACCAAGCCAAATTTTCCCCTATATAATAACTGCCATATATAGAAAACAGATAACTATTAATATTGCATGCTCAAAGACAGAAGAGAGAAGCAGCAAAAAATGAAAATATATGTACCTAAAAATATCTCCCCTGAGTTCATATGTTTCTAAATATCACACTTAGTAATAAAACAAGATTTTCATTTTACTTGTCTCCTAATCAGCTATCAGAAGTAACTCCCAGAAGCTTTTGTGTTGACATTCAAAGACTTCGTAGGCTGCTAAAGCTGCACATACTTTTCTAGAAGATAGGAATTATATGCCTTACAAGCCAAGTTTTTGCTGGTGCCAACTGGGGCTAGCTGTAGAGTTGCTGTGCGAGATATCTGTAATAAAATTTTACTCACCTGCGGGGACAGTTGAACCACAGGTTTCCATCCTTCTTCTGTTTCTTTTGCTCTGTGTGTGATCTCTAGTGCATCTGTTTTTGTTGACATGAGCATAGCTTACCAAAGAAGTATCTTCAGTAAGTATTGTAGAGCAGGCTAATAAAGTGTCTATCTCAGTATTTCTTTAAAATTGGATTCTAGGCTTCTGAGTGACACCAAAGTAAACAAATCCATTTTGTTTCTGTGAATCAAATAAGTGAAATACCCTAATTCATATAAAAATAGTGGTAACTGAGTTTTCCCTACACCTCAAACTCCCCTTAATTTGCTTTTTAGGGAAGACTTCACAGCAGCAATTTTAGAAGATGCACAGCTGAAACGTGAGAGTAATTTCATTTGACTGTTGAAATAAAACTGTGGTGACACATATTTGGGTGGAAAAGCATAGAGGCAGATTCTAACCATACCGAGGCTATCTCACTTGAAATCTAGAATTACTCTACAAATCCAAAACTGAAACCGAAACCAAACCCAAAACCAACCACAACAAAAAGCCCCAAAACAAAACCCCCCACCATTCTTGTTTCTGATTTGCTGCACTGTAATTAAAACCAAAGTTCTGCTTGGATTTTGTGGATTGAACAATTCATGCCATTGGAAGTCAGTTTACCAAAATGGCACCAAAAATGTGTTGAGATGGAAGATAGGATGTAGTTTGTGACAGCTCTGTTAAATAGCTTCTGCAATTTCTCAGCCATACAGATAACATATTGCACGCTATTTTTACTTTTAGGCCTTCTAAAGATAGATGGAATGATAATGACTTACATGTATAAACATACTTTTCATTGAGAAAGATTAAAAATGCATTCAATAAAATGAACATATAAAATAGCTTGACAAACTGCAGACACACAGCCACACCTGTATTACAAATTCAGTAAGTGCTTAACAACACACAGTACGACTACAAAAATGCATAGTGGGAAGTAGAAATTATTGTATCATCTAATTGAAAAACTGTAACAAGGAATCTGGTTTGACTGTAATTACTTGGATTGGAATTTTCTGCTTTCTTCTACCCAGGTTCTTATACAGCCCTCACCAGTGTAATATGTGAGTGTATCCCAGAAGATCATTAACTGATGTGACTAGTATTTGTCACATCTTGTTCTCACTCCTGTCCTTCAAGTGGAAAATTATCTGAAGTTCTTTGATCTAGGAAGATACATATATAATTTGTGCTTGAGATACAGTGGCTATTTGTGATTGAAAGTAAGATCAAGTAAAGTCTTACTGGATTTGAAAAGGCAGCTGCTGAAATCATGTAATGATCATGATATCTGGGAATTTCTTTGGCACTTTTGAGAGAGGACCATAGATAGCTTTGCTCAAACATACTGTCTTCCAGAGCAGAACTGCTGCTTTGTTTGCTTGGTTTTGCTACTTTGTTTTTTGTTTTGTGTGTATGTGTTGGTTTTAAGTACTGTTCCCTTATTTACAGTAGCATAAGAGTTTCACTGTGCAATAATGCAATAAGCTTCACTGCTGTTTACTTCATAGAAGTATATGAACTATGGATAATCACAGTGGTTACTAGAAATCAGCAATGTTATCAACTTTCCACTATAACAGAATAATACTAAAAAAGGGAATATAATGCATGTATATTACTATATTTCTCATTTTTTAGGTTCATGTTAAGGTGTCCTTTACATATCTGAGAGTTTTTGAGGACCCTTTCATATTCAACCATATTGACTTCCACTGCTTTTATGAGTAACTGAAAAGACCAAATTACTGGCATAGAATGGTTAATTGTAAGAGTTTCCTTGGTGTATGTGGCCAGCAGAATATTTGTTTTAATTCCATCTTTGGTTCGTAGTTAAATATTTGTGACTCCAGAATCTACCAGGAAATGTGAGATTAATTATTACCTTTTCTCCCATAACATGGTAATTTGAGAAGCTGCTGAGGAAGCACTGGAAAAGAAAATGAGAAATTGGAGAGGTGTGCTGGAAAATACAGAGATATCAGGCAGATCTTGCAAGAAAGACTCAAGAAATAGATTTTATGAGATAAACAGAGCAACATAAGAAAAAGATCTCATTAATCTCTCATGTTTTTCTCTCTTTACAGATTGAGCACTAAAACAGAAATAATGCAGCTGGTTTGAGATCAGCAGTTTTGTTGCAAATAGAGGTCTGAGAAAACAGATCAGTGAGCACCAGAGTGTTGTAGGGAAAAGGATGCAGATTTTCCCTTAGCTCAGCCTTTCAAACCATTCCAACCTACTATGATTTTTCTTGAAAGGATAAGAGAGGCAGGACCCCAGCCCCATAAATCATTTAGGAAGGTCAGCTATATCAAATTTAAAAAGGAGGACCCCCCTGCACATACTTCCTGTGTTGCAGTAACTCTACTCCATTGTTGATTTACTGTATTCTGGCTTTAGAATGAGGTCCTGCACACTGTTTTGAATTTCACCATTTGATGGAATGTACTGTAGGGAGGAATTTTTTTCCTTTGCATTTAAAAAAATGCATGGAAAATGGTCATTACTTTTTCTCTAATAAAATAATAGTGGTAAACTTAAAAGATATAATTACTTTAAAATCATATTTGATATTTACACATTTATTTAGAAGTTTTTCATAAAAATTCAAAATTTAGTGTTTTTCATAACAATTCAAAGGTCAAGTAGCAACTAAGAATGGATATATGCATTCTAATGATATTCTCTGAAATGTGGATATCTGTTTTATTGTTATCTTGTGGATTGTGTTGTCCTTCAGAGCTGGTCACTCCTCCTTTCCTCCCCTGCCCTGCAGTTACCCTGGGAGTCATCCAGACTTTAAGATTCTTTTCAGGGTCAAGGCTAATTACAAAACCACCTTATCCCTCTTCATTACTTCAGTATCTATGTAGTCCCTCACCTCAAAGACATAAAACACTTCTGCAATAGAAATTGTCACTGGCTGCTCTGCTCAGAACCCAAGTACCATGATGCTGTTGACAGCCAAAGGTACGTGTTGGTTAGCATGTTTGGAGGATGGCTGGTTACTATGACACAGTCTGAATTGGCTCTAGCAGGCCTGAGGAGAGATGTGATACTGTCCTTGAGCTAGCTTCTCTCTATATATATTGCTACTGTCAGAACATCTGTAGCTGCCATAGCCCTGGCATGTTGATTTTGAACAATAAGCCTTCAATAGTGCTTTCTATTTGCATTTTGACAGACTACATCCATGGTTCTCAAATGAAGACTCTGGATTTTGTGGTGATGTTGCAGTCAATTTCAGCAACCTCAAGAGTCTTTGTCCTTTTACCATGAAAGTAAGCTTACACTTTACACTAGTGAGGCGTAATCCTGGATATTCTTTCTTTAATGCTCCTCAAAGTTGTGTTGTGTCCATTTCTAAGAAAGAAGGCACATCTATAAATTGTGACAGTGAACTGGGTTTGGATGTGAAATACAGTATGGACTAGCTTAGACAAAGAGTAAGGTCCCTTTTGGGATGCATATTGCAAAAAATCTTTATGGCCTTATGGAAGGATGGCAAGAAACAGAACAATGCTGTGTAGAAAATGTGAAGAAAAAAGTCCCAAAGCTAAGAAATTCATGAAATCGTATGAGATGTAAACAAAGCAAATTACTTCTAAGTATTCTTAGATTTTTACATAAATTTCAGTAAGAAATACAAGATTCCTGTAATAATCAAAATATCCTAATCTTTAAAATGAAGTTAATTCACTAAAAAATGGGCTTAATTTATTGCTTCCTAGAGAAATATCCTAAAAAGAGCTGTAGCAACTAAAAAACGCTGAACTGAATCAGGCTTTGAGGTGTGCAGAGAACTGCATTCAGCCTGTAGCAGCCCCATTGTATCAAATTTAATTCAGAGGATTTAATACATTACTTTTTTTGCTTGTCCTCAGTTTCATGCATCTTCTCTGTAGACATTCAAATGAATATAAAATATGTCATTCGTTTCAATCTGAGAGACATGAGACAGTTGCTTCAGTGATGCTCTGTTTTATTCTTAAAAAGAACAACTGTCTGATGCAGGTTCTCATCTGGCATGTATATTGTCATTATTAAATGGATATGAAGGTGTTATCACACTCATCCTCTCCTCTCCCCTTCATATTGATCTTTACAATAGACAAAAAGTCTTAACCTTTGGAATTTATCACAATGGCTTTTCCTGCCTTATCAATTCTAGTGGGTTGAGCTCTCTGTATCTGCATTGAGATCTCTCCTATCTTCCTGCTTTTCTCACATTTCAAGAAGTCTGTCTAGTTGCAAAACTCTTGTTAGAAGACACATATAAATGTTTTGGGGTTTCTAATCTGTTTGAAAAAGAAGTGGCTACACTCTGAGGAATTAAAATTATGTCTCAAAAGGAAATAGCTCTTCTTTAGAAAACTCTATGTGTAAAGAAAGATGATTATCTCTGACCTGATCCCTTTCCTCCCATCCCATTTAATGCTTTCCTTCTCTCCTCAGAATTCAGATTTGATCGCATTGCTGCCAGAACATTTAGTTTTATTTAAATGCAATGACAGAAACATTGCTAATCTGGTTTTCCTTCATTCGTTTGCATACTTGCTGTCAACAATGGTTTTATCAGCCATCAAAATCTAATTGAAATGGCAGTGCTTCATGTAGTCATCCAATAATTATGAAATAAATAGACTGAACATTCAAATGCATTTGAGAAAACAGCCCCTAAAGTAACATAAACAGAAAAAGGTAATTAAAGAGCTCCCTCTATATATTTTTTTAAATTCATATTTATCTGAAGACATCACTTCTAAGCTCCAGAGGTAGATTACTATGCATTGTTTCTGTATTACAGAAAGAAGACTGACTGGATGGAGTTAATATGGAAGATTGTTCTAGTAAATAGTACAAAAAAGCACTTCATCATCGTACCACCAAAAACATGCTTTGCTTTCTCTTCAGAGAACTCCTGCAGTAATACACACACGACAGTTAATAATAGATTATAAAAAGCAGTGCCCTTTATCATCTAAACACCAAATCTTTAGAGGCTTGCAAATAGAACAGTCTGTTCAGTGACTGTAGAAATGTGACGTCAAAAGGCTGTTCTGTTCCTTATTTGAAATCTCATCATGTTATTCTATAAACTCCACACTCTACCTTAAAAATCAAGGCTGCAAATTTTCTGCAGATTACAGTTTTGCCTTAATGGAAACAATATAGCAGTGGTGTTTTTAAACTTTTGAAAGAAAGGGTAACAGAGCTCTCAAAATAAGCCCTGGTCATGAATTTATATATATAGTCCTGTGATGTGTTGGCATAGCAACTATTTCTTAGAACTCTGTTTCTGCCTAAGTAAACAGCTAAAGCACCAGGCATGTCTCTTCTAAGCTGTGTCTGTTTGTAGTACAAACATGTATTGTACATGAATATTTTCTTCCATAGATGGGGAAATTTTAGTGGTGCTCACTTATACTGCCATTGTTGCCAGTGTTTTTATCATAAAATCTTATTTGCTTACTAATTTAGTGATGTTATTGAACTGATGATTCTAATTTAAGTTTGGTTTTGGTTGTTGGTTGTGGTTTTTTTTTAACCCAGAACAAAGCTTGGCATAAATAGTCCCAGTCTAGATGCTATTTTATGACCTTGGTTTGTGTAATTTTTTAATAACATTTTTTCAGAATGCCAACAAAAGCTAAATATGAACAAAAATTAGTCATGGCAATCACTTAAATTTGTGGCATACCAGACTGCACATATCATGAAAGGCTACTGCATAATTTAATATTTTTATGTGTATTTGTGGCAATTTTTATTCAATGTGTTTGATTCAATACCCTATTCAAATTCAATACCCTAATATATATTTGAAATGGCTATTGTTTAACCTGGCAGCCTTTCTTAACTGCAAAACATGCATTTAGATGTACATAATCTGATCTTGAAAAACAAATGAAGCTTGTGATCCTTTAAATAAAGATTCATTTATGAATGGTTTATAATGAGTTTACAAAATGATTCTTTAAAATGGTTAATCATTTATAATAAAGTCTAACTGAGTTATATGTGTCTTATAATCGGTTCAAACACCTATCAACATGGTTATAACTATCTGCTACAGATGGTACTAATGTCCATAATATACTGGTAAACTATTAGTAAATACTTTGTAGATGGCAATAATCTGTTCAGTAGAAATTATTATTGATAGATACAAGCTCTCTACTATTTTGTTAGTTTTTAAATAATGACTAACCATTTCAGTTAATAAACCTTTGCAAATTATTTATGCATTTTTAATGAATGAAAGAATGTTGCAATTAGTAAATTCTAAGTGTCTGGTTCCTGGAGTGGAATGTTAGATTCTTTTTGATGTGGTTTCCCTGAACACTTTGCTCTGCACCTCTCTCCCCAGTGAGTTTGACAATTTGTGCCATCAAGGTTCAATAACACACTCTCCTTCTTCTGCTTTCATTTATCTTTCTTAGGAACTTTTTATGGGTCCTCTTTTTCTTCTGCTTCTTAGAAAAATGTAATGCATGGGAGAAAGCCCTCATGTCTCACTTGAGGACATGTGGGCACAGATGATGACAGGGAACCAAAATTGCTCTGCTCCTGTTCCAGTATATTTAAATATAAGATGCAATGCCTGTTAAAATACTTCACTACAGCATTGATAGAGACTATGGTATTGTCTTGGGGCTGGGGGGATTTCTCTTACTTCCCATTAGTTCTCCCTAGTTGCCTTCAGTAGACTGCCTCTGTAGTCACTGGAGAGAAATAATCATCTCTTAACAGGCATATGATACATGCTTTAGGAGGTGTGATGAGTCATCCTCTGGAAGGGCTTAGCTCTCAAGCTTGTGCTGACTGCAGAAAGTAGTCTTTGGCTGAATACTAAATTCTAGACAACTGAAATTTAGTGGCATGAATGATTTCTTTAGTGTAGGGTTCAGCTCAAGGTTAAATTCAGTTGTTTGTTATATATATATGCACCTATATATGCACCAAATATCTAAACTTCCATCATAGTTGGGAGTGGCCTGTCAATACATCAGTCTGGAGATTGGAGAGTTGTTATCCTCTGTAAAGTAGGCAGATAAATTTGCATAGCTAAATAGTCCTAAGGACTTATTGGCCGTGTTGGCTGTATTTCCACTAACTGTAATAGGACCTTATGCTTCTAAGTCACATGTAGATGCTTACATTTGCAGACAACAGAATTTAGAGAATCTGAATTTTGGCACTGATGCCCAAATAGCACACTGCAATGAAGAAATAATCTGTGTTGGTGCCCCCCCAAAAAATGCCCAATTATAATTATGACTGTGGCCCCACTGGGATTTCTGCAATTTCATTGCCTTTTATCAACTATTGTCATTAGAATAAAAACCTTCAGCAAGGCTGGTATCCTATAGCATAGCTTCTGTTTCATCATAGGCATTACAATGTTGCTCCTGACCTCTTACATATCTTGGCTTGGTGCAGCACTACTGCAGTGAATGCAATTCTGGGTGAACGGTACACTATTCCTGTATTGCTTCAGTGTATACCTGAAAGGATTTATTTTTACTGACCTTGGGTTTATGATTCAGTTGACTTTATATATGATGCTATCTTGGATTCTCAGCTCATCTGGGCAGTTCCAGTAGTCCTGGGAAGCAGACAAGGCTTCTCACATAGCATCTGGCTGTCCTGACAGAGTATGACAGAATGATAGATGAAAGCACTTGTAAATCTATGTCTTGTATCATTTGTTCTTAGATATGTTGTAGCCCCTACCTTGAAACTGGCATATAACAGACTTAGCTGATGCTTCTGTCTCTCTGCATTTTCTGCATTAATATCAGGCTAGAGATTTCACATTCTTGTTAAGTTGTTGTAGTTGTGCACTGCAAAGCTGCTCTGGATTAGAAATCAGCAATGTATTTGTCAGTTTCTTTCATGCTTACACTTTACAGTTTCAGTAGCACACACGAAAGGCTTTCTGTGACTGACAGTGTTTTTTAAAAAGCACTCCCAAATGATTTATGGGTACTTCCTACTGGGATAGTTTTCCTGTCTTTGACCATATTGCTCAAACTTTTCGCATGCAGACACTGTTATAAGAAACAGCTTTTCAGTTTTGACTTATTTGGCTATGGGTGATGCTAGTAATCCTAGACATGACAACTTCAGGCTGTTTCTTCTGTAAGAGTACTGTCCTGTGTCCCATCTCACTAGCATCACACAGAGAGCAGTTTCTTTATTCGCATCCCTGTATTGATACATCTAATGGCTGTGTTTAATTGAATTAATTGTCATATGACATCTTCTTTCAGCAGTAGCTTCCAAGATTTGCTCACACAGTTGTTTTCCCCCTCCCCATAAATGTATTTTGTAATTACTAGTAACCTCTGAGTAATTAGTATCCCAGGTATGGACATTTCTCACTTTGTGTTTACTTTCCTAGATTTAAAGTGCTGGGAAGAAAGAGGACTGTTATGTGTAACATGTACAGCAGTGAGTGTTGTTCATCTTGAAGGCATATTGTACTTACACACTTTGTGACTGATTTTCCTGATTCCTATATCATGCAAAGTTATGACTGAAGTCCGCTATACCCTCTACCATAGTGTATCTGTCCAACATCACCTATGATATAGTTGGTCTAATTTTCACTCCAGGGAACAGCCTTAGACAATTTGGATACACTTCTGTTGTGCTGAATGTGGTGAGGTAGTCATTTTTGCTACTCAGTACTTGCCAACGTCAATCTTTTTGCATTTTGGATTTTGGCACTAGGTCTTTTTCCTGTAGTTTTTAATTTTTGCTTTTGCAAAGTCAGGTAATATTTCATGACTGTAGACTTTTGGCAGTGAGCACTTTTTGCATTTTATTTAAATAGCTTGAGTCTATCCAAACGCATTTCTTGGCTGACATTCCAATATCTACCATACCATTCAGCCAATGTGTATGTTCTGTGACTTTCACAAAGGTGTTCTTATCTATCACGTGCTTATTTGATCTTCTTCCCCATATATACTTTTTCTTCTAACACACTAGACACTTTGGAAGGCAGATACTATTCCAGCAATATCGCTTCAGCTATCTTCATATGTAACATAGAAGAAGCCTTTTCAGATTTTCAGAAACATCATGGTAATTTTTAGCAGAGAAGCACCACAGTGGCTTTGCCTGCTCTAGCTGTTTGGTTTGGGTTTTCTTTTTTAAATTTGGTTAGGGTGTGAATTATTGCTCCCTGCCTGAAATCTACTAAATGTATGAATTAACATCCTTTGTCTGAAAGCATTGTTCCTGTCTAAAACAAAAAGCTTGAAATTCCAGCGCATATACTTTTCTTGTGTATACTTTGTGCTTGCAATTGTTAATGTCATCTTAGGATTTTAAAATAGGTTAGCCTGACTGCAGGGTTTTTTTGCTTATATAATGCTAAGGAATTTTTCATGTAGTGAACTTGCTGTCTGCCCTTAAATTTCCTACTTTTTCTAATATCTTGTATTTGCAGTTGATGATAGTCCACACTATGCAAACCATTTATTTTTGCTGGTTTCCATTGAATTAGAATCGTAGAATCACAAAATCATTTAGTTTGGAAAAGGTCTTTGAGACCAAGTCTAATCATTAATCCAGGAGCACCAAGTACATTAATAAACGATGTCATTAAGCAGCACATCTACGTTTTTTTTAAATACCTCCAGGAATGGTGATTCCACCACCTCCCTGGGCAGCCTGTTCCAATGCTCCACCACCCTTTCAGTGAAGAAATGGTTCCTAATATCAAGTCTAAACCTCCCCTGGAGTAACTTGGCACTGTTTCCTCTTGTCCTGTTGCTTGTTGTGTAGGAGAAGAGACCTACCCTCACCTGCCTACAACCGCTTTCAGGTGGTTGTAGAAAACAATAAGATCCCCTCCTGGCCCTCCTCTTCTGCAGACTAAACAACCCTAGAGTTCCCTCAGCCACTTCTCATCAGACTTGTGCTCCAGACCCTTCACCAACTTTGTTAGCCTTCTCTGGACGTGCTCGAGCACCTCAATGTCCCTCTTGCGGTGAGGGGGCCCAAAACTGAACACAGTGTTTGAGGTGTAGCCTCACCAGTGTGGAGTCCAGGGGGACAATCACTTGCCCTATCCTGCTGGCCACACTGTTTCTAGTACAAGCCAGGATACTATTGGCCTTCTTGGCCACCTGGGCACACTGCTGGCTCATGTTAAGCCAACCACCAACCAACACCCTGAGGTCCTTTTCTGCCGGGCAGCTTTCCAGACACTCTTCCCCAAGCCTGTAGCACTGGGTGGGTTGTTGTGACCCAAGTGCTGGATCAGGCATTTCTCCTTGTTGAACCTCATGCAATGGCCTCAGCCCACTGGTCCAGCCTGTCCAGGTCCCTACCCAGAGACTTCCTACCCTCAAGCAGATCAACAGACCCCCCCAAACTTGCTTTTGTCTGCAAATGTGCTGAGAGTGCATTCAATCCCCTCATCCGGGTTGCCGATAAAGCCATTAAACGGGACTGGCCCCAATATTGACCCTTGGGAACACCGCTTGTGAGCTGGATGTTACTGCATTCACTGCCACTCTTTGGGCTTGGCCATCCAGCCAGCTTTTAACCCAGCATGGATTACAACTGTCCAAGCCATGAGCAGCCAGCTTCTCCAGGAGAATGCTGTGGGGGTGGTGTCAAAGGCTTTGCTAAGGTCCAGGTAGACAACATCCACAGCCTTTCCCTCATCCACTAGGCAAGTTATCTTGTCATAGAAGAATATAAGGTTTGTCAAGCAGGACCTGCCTTTCATAAACCCATGCTGACCATGCCTGTTTCCCTAGTTTTCCTGGATGTGCCACGTGATATTCTCCATAGCCTTTCCCATCATCTCCAGGGTGATCTTCTCCATAGCCTTTCCCAGCACCAAGGTCAGTCTGGCAGACCTGTAGTTCCCTGAATCTTTCTTCCTGCCCTTCTTTAGATGGGCATCACATTGGCTAACCTCCAGTGTTCTGGGACCTCTCCAGTTTGCCAGGTATGTTGATAAACGATGGAGTGTGGCTTGGCAAGCTCCTCTGGCATCTCCCTCAGTACCCCCAGGTGGATCCCATCTGGCCCCATAGATTTGTGCATGTACAAGTGGAGCAGCAGGGAACTAATCGTTTCTTCCTGGATTGTAAGGGATTCATTTTGCTCCTCCTCATACCTGTCTTCCAGCTTAGGGGGCTGAGTACCCAGAGGAAGCTGGTCTTGCTATTAAAGACTGGGGCAAAGAAAACAGCCATGACCATGTTTACGTGGGAGCTCCTGGGCTGCCACATGCCTTCTGGTGCTGGCTTCTGGCTGAGTAGGAACCACACCTCGATTTCTCCTGGTGGGGCAATGACCGCTATCGGAGGTCGCCTCTGAGCCATTAGGGGGACAATGGCCTCCCTGCTGCCCTCCCTGTGCCACCTGCCCGCCACGGCCTGTGGCCTGCCCTGGCGGCTGCGCTCCTGGTCGCCCGTGCTTGCTGGGGGCTGCTTTTGTGCCTGCGGGGGTTCGGCCGCCTTCACTCCTGCTGGCTCCTGCGCGGGGTCAGAGCTCTGCTGCTAGTCAGGGCCTCAACACTCCTCGCTCGGGGGCTGTGAGGTGGGTGGCACTGGGGCACCCTCTGTCTCTCTCTCTGTCCTTGCATCTTGGTTTTGCTGGGTCACAGAAAGCTCCCCATGGTCCCTCGGTGCTAGTGTAATATATGTGTGATTAGTGTGATATACATCTGGGAAAAAAGATCCTTTGAATCCATATTTGCCTTTTTGATTTAGCAGACTGATTTCTCTTTACTACACCTGCTGAATATGTCATTCTATGCAAATCATTCCCACCATCGAGCTTTCAAGTCTTGCTTGCAGGCTTAATATTTCTTTGAGTTGTATTTATTTTATTATTTTGGGAAGATTTTGGTGTTTATTCCTAATTTCCCTGCTTTCTCAATGCTGATCAGTAAATTACTTATCTGTCTGCTCCACTAAAACATTGCTCTTTGTTGTGCCTTGTCTTTTGGATTACACGTACCTGTTGCTTTCTGCAGAGCTTCTTTGGGATCCCTAGGCATTTACATTTCAGCTGCTGTACCTTTCATCTCTGTTACTGATTTATCACATTTTAATTTATCTCCTTCTGGTAAGCTGACCCCAGCTGGCAGGTAAATCCCCACTTAGTCATTCACTCACCCTCATCCCCAATGGAATGGGGGGAGTCAAACAGAAGGCAAAAGTGAGAAAAACATTTAGGTCAAGATAAAGACAGTTTAATAAGTGCAGGGACACCACCCTGCCCCACCCCCCCTGCCCAGGAAACATAGGTGATGCCAAGGCAATCACTCACCACTTCCCACTAGCGGTCTGATGCCCAGTTAGTCTCGAGCAGTGGCACACTGGAAAAATTCCCTCCCTCTTCAGTTTTATTGCTGAGCATTGACATTGTGTGGAATGTAGTATCTCCTCGGTCAGTTTGGGTCAGCTGTGTGCCCTCTCAACTTCTTGCCCACACCCCACCTTAATTGATGGAGGGAAATCAACATGAGGAAAAAAGACTTTGATATTGTGCGCTTTTCAACAATGGATAAAACATTGTTGTTTTATCAACCGTGCTTTGGTCACAAATTTGAAACACAGCACTGTATGGGACGCTATGGAGAAAATAAACTCCATCTCAACCATGTCCAGGACATTCCTAAAATTTCTGAATCACACACCAACCATCCTGTGATGTTTAGTAATTTAATTTTCTGTTTTGTCAGTCTTAATTTTAAGTTATTGAGAAAATGCATATAATATCTTTGTGTTGCCTCCAGATCTTTTTTTTTCTTTACTTAAGCTGTTGGTTACTACCGATAATCTCCTGGAACAAGAGTTCTGCAAGATCCTATTGATCATTGCACAGGGCCACCCTGTTAGGAAGCTATTTATCGTGAAATAGGAATCCAAGATCTGGGTTCAACAGTAACAATAATCCAATAAACTGCACCAATCTGGATCTGGATTCAATATAAATTGGGTAATAATCTAGATCTAAATAATGTAGTAATCCAGATCTGGATTCAATGGTAATAATTCAAGATCTACGATGACTTGCTGTTCTTGCAGCTCACAGTTCCTGTTTATGCATTAACAATGATTTGTCTTACAGAGGTGCTGAAAGTTTTCATTAGTGCCTGTAAATAGCATTAATATCCTTGCCTGAAAAGTTTACAGAGGCTGTACAGAAGTAAAACATTTTTTCAGGTATTTTTACAGCTCAAATTTTTGTCTTAAGACAAAGTATTCTCTGTACTAGACCATATGATGAAAGTTTGAATATTTTTGTTGGAAAAGTAAGTGCATTGGATACTGAGACCTATCAAGCAGCTGCCTTGCATACAATGCGACTGTATTAATAGAAGTTTCAATATGCAGATTTCTTGCCTGTGCATGGTGTATGATACTGATTGTAGATTATTTTCTATGATAGACTGCAACTGCTGTGAAGGAAGTAAGTTGATGTATGATATTGATACATTGTAGATTAAAACTCCCGTAGTTTCTCCTTAACAGTAACAGACACGAATTATTATGATCTATTGTTATCAACAATCTGAAGATTCATTTGTTTGTTTCCTTTTAACAATGTACAGAACACAGAAGCATAAGCAAAAGAAAATTTGAAACCTGGGAAAAATTACAAACTAAGAAATTTACATTTTATAATTTACATTTTACGTTTCAGTACTATCGCTTTAGAAAGTATGTATGGATTTCACAGTCCTGGGAAACAGGAAGAGCTTTGGTAACTACATACATACATACAATTATTTTAGTGCAAGTAACAAGTTTAGAAATGAAAAGTGAAAATCTGTCCTATTGGTACTGAAAGGTTTAGAGACAGGGGAAAAAATGCCTACCAGGTTTTAATTTTTGTGACTTTACTGCTAATCATCTCCAGTCATTCATCTTTCAATAGCACAAGATGCAAGTCAAAAGGGTGCCACAGAGTGATGTGCAGAAGTCCTGCTGAATTCTTGCAGTCTGAGGTCAGGCAGTACTCTGTGTAGCGTTATGTGATGGGGTTACAGAATAGGGATGCTATAGGCAAAAAATAAAAGTGGTGGAGAAGAAATGCTGTAAGCATCTTGTTTGAGATTCTGCAATGGTTTCTATGTTTGGTGTCTATGCAGACTGAACATGCCTGGGGCTAGAAGGCTCAATCCAAAAGAAAAACAAACAAACAAACAAAAGACATAATGTTGAGCTAATGCCTAACTTTTATGCCTCACACCCTGGATTGCAGTCCAGGATTCTCTGAGATGTGCACTTTGTGCAATGTGCAGGGAGAGACAAACACCGAAGAGTGTATTGACAATAAGTAGCATCCAGTGTAGATACTGCCTAGAAGCAATCCATAAAGAAACATGGAAGAACGGAATGTTTCTGAATGCCTTCCTATTTTTAACGTCTGGACATGTAGATAGTGTGTTTTTTCCAGCTAAAGCTACTTTTGTATTGAGAACTTTAAAAAGTACACAAGAGAAGACCTAAGCATATATTTTTACCTTTGTTCTATATGAGATTTCAGAGAAATCAGAACTTGTGCTTTGTGTAGAAAGGCTACCATCTGAAGGTATGTCAAGTGCTCACACTGCAAGAGAAGTGGGCTAGGGATCATCTATGTGGTGATCTCAAGGAAAACACAAGGAAACTATTGTGTGGTGTGGCCCGTGACGGTGACTGAAGAGCACACTCAACATTGCTCATAGGGTCAGGTATAAAAACAACAAATGTTTCCACATGTTGGCTTTGAAGATATCCCTTTGATAGAGCTCATCTTGTTGGTGCTTCACATCCTGCAGAGTGGAGTTGTGCCAAGGAACAAGCTCAGCTACCAAAACCAGTGCTGCGACATCTGTGACTGAGCTAGTGATCCCAGCTTCTCAGCAGAGCTAGTTAGTTTTAAATTACAGTCTGCTGATATGTCTATACCCCTTCTAGCTCAGGAGGTAACAGTGATGAGGCTATTCCAGGGTTTTCATACCACATTCCATTGCTTGCTGTAGTCATGCCTGAAATGTCCTGATTCACTGTTGACTGCTTCATTAGACTGGTCTGTGTTTTCATACTGATTTTACCGTAGGCTGTTCAGTGCTTCAGGGAAAGACACCACCTATGCTTTTTTGCTACTTGCTGGGCTAATTGTACCTTGAGAGTGCCACAAACATACATACACATTATATTTATTTAGACAGATGTGTGCATTTCTGTCATAAATACATGACCATATAGATAATCTGTGTGAGATATAGGTTAACAGTCATGAAAGAATACAGACACACTCATTACAATATTATTCCCCCCAACACACACCTGTTAAACAAATTGTTTGCGGTTTGACAAAACTAGAAATTAAAATTTGTTGGGTAAATGAAAGCAGTAGTTACTCTGTAGAATCCATTATAAAAACATAAATCTGCAATCTTTAATCATAGCTGTAATAACAATAGCACTACAATAACAATAATGTCTTGGGGTTTATTTTTGTAGAGAGGAACCCTTTCAATTTTCTGATCATTGTGCTATTGACCTGCCTTTCTTTTGGTTTAAAACCTGATGGAGCCGTGGGGAGCAGTGTCTGTATCCCTGATGGAGAGTTGCAAATAGTGTTTCTGTGTATGGAGGCCTTGGCTTTGCTGGTATTTTTGAAAGATAGGCTTTTGATCACAATAGCAGAGATCTATTGATTTTTACCTTTATGATCAGCTCCGGATAGTCAGGCTACATTCTGTAAGCTGTATTGAAAAAAAAGCCATTATATTCCCATGCGGTGATAAATTCTGTGAAGAAGAATACGTATTAGAATAACTTTAAGTGATATTGCTTCTAAATCTTAGCATGTAGGCTGGACATGACTTCTATAATACATATAGTCCCACTAATAAACCTGCAGTTAGTACTCACATTTTCATTTAATTATGTAATACATATTGCTGTTCACACACGCAAGCACTGTGCTAGTCTATCAATCCATCCTATATGCTTGTAAAGCTATGAAATTCAGGGTGAAAGTTCCTTTACAAAAGCAGCCTGTTTATTTTAGTGTACTGGAAGGGGATTTAGAAGGAGCTTCTTTCATTAGTACTTGTACTCACAGTGTTGATCAATGGCCTCTAAATTTTTCTTCCATGAAGAAACAGTTAATATTCTGCTAATATTTATGGTGAAATACTGGAATACCTGAAAGGATTATCCACAGAGTGCTAGTGTTGAGTGTATACAGGTCAATCTAAAAGAGGGAGGTGAGCAAAGATTTGCTTTATTCATGCTGTAGTTAAAACTACATCTGTAATACTTCAGCTTGAACCCTCTCATTAAACTATGTGAGTATCTGAAAAGTATAATGCCTACTTATTCCTTTCCCACTTAAATAAAAGAAGGGTTAGTATGAAAAAATCTGAGACTAATTTTTTTTTTTTCTTTGTTATGTGGCTAAATTAAAACACTGGAAAAACTGCTTTGGCTTTCATTCTAAGCAGAATGTTTTAGTTTTTATAAGTGAAAGTGAAAAGTTCTAAATATTTCTTTTCATGACAAAACATTATTTATGTCCTGAAAATTAGGGCTCTTTTTCTTTTCCAGATATCTAGGTTTTATAAAATCAGCTTAACTTTTTTTTTTTTTAAAAAATTAATTTTCATTTTGAAATGGAAAAATACATTCAAGTATCTTCATTTTTCTTAATTCAACATATTCACTCAAGCAATACTTATATGTAGTTTAAGTTTACTTATAACGTAGTTCCTCATCTTAATTGCTTTGCCTCACAGGGTTTTCCCAGTCATAATTTGTACACGTAACTTTCTCTGGAGATATGAAAGTGCTGTTGGTAAAAACTGGTTAGCCTGTTCGTTTAGATAGTGTGGTCTCTTATTTGCCTTATTCTGATGAAATTGTATCCGTTGCTGAAATCAACTGGGACAATATGGCAGACAGAGTTCAGTATTCCCTTCTTCTCAGGAAAGTTGAAAGTGTTTCGACCATTCTGTCCTACTGGCTGATGGATGGCAGTTTATTGGGAAAATATTTAGGTGCAAGAGATGTTATTTACAAGATTCATTTAACTTTTACATCAATTGTTGGCAACTCGCCATTCTTAATGCTTGTTTATTTGAACTTGCCTTTGCATACTTATGCGAATTTTTATTTTCTTTAAGTTTCTAACATGAAAGACAGTTTTGCTTTCTTTTTTTATAATTAATTCTCATAAAAAATAAATTTTCAAGATTTAATGGTGTCATGTTTTGTTGATGTTATCCTGCAATTTAATTATAAGATGATTAGAGAATGATTTCACAAGCTTTTTTAGAATGAACTTGATTTTCAGACACCATTTTCCAGCTACCAGTGAACAAATGTCTTCTCTTTTAAAAGGGAATACAGAAAAAAAATGAGATGCAAAACCTCTAGATCTAGAGGTTGTAAATTGCATGCCCTCATTTTATAGCTACATAAAACTCCTTTGCAAGTTTGTTGTTGTTGTTGTTGTTGTAGTTTTTAACTAAAATACTTACATCTATATTTAGATATTACTGTGTTAAGTACAGTATGTTTGGCAGGAATGAGTACAATATACATAACCATGTAGTTAGCTGTAATATCTATTTGCAAAGCTGTCTCAGGGAAATGAGACTATGAGCATAGAAACAATAAATTTCTGTAGTTAACATAAACAAGTGCCTGATTTGTGTTCTACACGCAGTTCTTCCTGTCAGAAATGTGAGTTCTTCCTCTAACTTAGCTTTTGTTCTTGCTGTATGAGGTAAACACTGATATTTATCTTGCAGATACTGTTTCCAAACATTGTCTTCTATTCTGGTATACCTAAATGGTCTTACCATATATTTTCCAACATTTTTTCATATATCACCCCTGAGTTCACCATGTGTGGTATCTTTAAAGAGTTTCATATAAACCTCAGAGCTCTGACTTCAGATAAGACTAGTGACAGGTGATAACCATTCCTATCCTAAGAGTCGGGATCACTTTCTGCAGCTTCCTCTCCTGAGCAATTGTTCTGAGAGTCATGGTCTCCATATTTTTCTAAGCTACTTTTTAGAAATTCGGTTTGATATACCAATATCTTGCGCTTGAATCTATTCTACCTCACTTCTGCTAAATGCTCCAGAAAGAGAGTCTGCAGCTCTCAAATCTTTCTTAGATTTCTGTTTGACATGCAGCTCTGTTATCTGTAATCAAAGAAATATTTGAGGAACGGGACCCACTTGTTCCAGCTTAGTCACCTAACTGGCAACTACATTTTAGCAGCTAGTGAACCAGGGTTCTAAAAATGCATGCTTCACTTCCATATAGTCAATAAAAAGCAGTAAATGCCTGTGAACGCCTCCAGAGGGAGATCCTGTCTGCTGAAGTTTCCCATGCCTGACATAACAATACATGTCAAAACAGTCTGTTTTCAACTAATGATGACTTCCTGCCACCAAGGAGATGAGCCATACCATATCTAGTTACTAAGGCTAAAGTCTGCCTGGTTTTGACTGTACTGACATGCAGTTTTCATTAACACTTATGACATTAATCAGTTGTGGCCAGACTGCTCTTACTGGACTGAATGTGAATCTGGAAACAACTTAATTCCCTTTTCACTGCCAAAGCACCTTTGGACTAGGGACTCTTAAGGTCTCTGAAAGTGTTTATGAAGGTTTTCAAATAACTGTCATTGGCTTTCTTTCCACAGTAACATTCTGATTCTCATTATAAATTTTCTTTCATGCTTTACCGTTCTGAGGGCTCCTTGTATCTCTTCCCTGTCATTTTGGGCTGGCATGATGGATCACAGTCTTTACCACATCAAGAGCAAACTCATAACCTTTTCTGACTTTCCCCATTTGCCAGGTTTATTAGCCCCCCGGGAATCAACATGTTTGATTGTTTCATTTGAAATCACTTGCTTTGGTTTTTTTCACACCTTTTCAGAGATATGCATGATGATGATGCATGATGATGCCTTTTTTCTCCAGATCAAAACATAAGCTTTCTCACTCTTTGAACTTTCTGTGCCATCAGAACAAAAAGACACAGTAAATGGACCAAGGTAGGCTACTTACTTAAAAATATCTTCCAGAAATATTTTGATATCTATAGTACAAAATAATATTTGGATTGGCTACATCCTTCAGTATTTTTCTCGTTGTTTGTTGGGTGGGTTTTTTTGTGGTTTTGGTGTATTTTTTTCACTTTTACAAAAAGACTCACGTAATTCTTCTTACCTGTATTTCAGTAAAAACTTGTGAGATTATTCCCCTTCAATGACCAATGAGTATACTCACTTGGTGGTCATTCTAGACACTCTATGATCTTAGAGCAATGAGTTTAATTAATTCTTGATTGATCTTCATCCATTTTGAACTTTTCTCTGTTTCTTGAAAGAGAATCTCAAACTTTTAAAATTATTTTGGTCTCTTGTACCTCTAATAAATGCAGCACTGCAGCAATTTTAGGGTTCTGCATGAATTATTTTAAAGTATATTTTCAAATCTGTGTGCCCCCAAACATGCATCTTTTATTCATTGGACAGAATCCACTTTCAGAACATTTAAGATAATTATAGTTGAGTTATGATCCTTTATGGAACCAGATTGTTCAAACAACAGCACCCTCCACCCAAAATTCAGCCATCTGTCACTGTCCACAGCACAGAGCATGTGGATGTGCCCATATGGATGAAAGAGTTTTGCTAGTTAATGTTTTTAAAGACGTGTGCATCTGTGACAGAGACATGCAAGTCCAGAGAAGTAGGTAGGAAAGTCTGTAAGTAAGGATCAGATATATTTTGAACAAATCTTGGGAATGCAGCTTGGAGAAAAGGTAAGAGTAAAAGCTTTTGAGAGAAGTTCTGATTGAAAACAGCACTGACAACTGTGACCAAAGACAATGTTTAAGGCATTTTTAATCCCTTTGCTTATTTTCTACTTTGTTATGAAAAGTAGGATTCTGAATATTTTCATAAACAGGATTATATCAAAGAAACATCTGACTCCATTATCAGTTTCTCTTTGAGAAACAATACTTACATCCCCTTGTTTAGTTAGAAGACAGACGCAAATATACATGTGTATGTGTGTATTTATAGCCTTCTAATATGTAGTTTATCTGCAGATAAATGTCAGAAAACTTAGTCTGAATGAAGTGATCTGTATTCCTCAAGTCTCTATGCTTCTGATTTACCAGTTACACATTACTTATTCACCATTTCTTACACTATTACAAGATCAGTGTGTCAAAACTTTTCTTACTATTCTGTGCTCTTCTGGAAGACTAGATAAGCTACAAGATGTAGGCACAAGCATGGGAATTAGAGAGACATTTTTTCCTATATAATCTCTTTTTATAATAAATATAACTAAGCATAGCATGTGGTCTTCATTTTGACTTTTATTATTTATTATTGAAGAGTTTTGGTTTTTGAATAGGTTTTTATATTTGTATCCCTGTATAAGTTTATATAAATACTAATCTAATATAAATACTAATCTAATAAGGAGATTGAAATGTGATTGCTGTTTCAATAAATAACTGAATACACATTTACCTTCTGAGGCATTAATTGTCTATGCAAATTTGTATTATGTCTTTTATAAAATATTTATTACTTATTGGACTAAAAGATCATAACATATCTCTTGACTCACATGTAATGCTAAAAATTTTTTTTGTAATTTTAGTAATCTTTTCACTTAACACTGCCATTTGGGAGTTTCTATACTAAGATAAAGTCCAGCCTATATTAATAAAATGAAATCCCTATTTAAGAGCAAATTTCAAGAGCTCTTAAAGAGACAGTTCTTTACTAATGGAGACACAAAAAAATTGCCATCTTGGTTTCTCTGTGGTGTTCTTAATATTGCAAAACTCAGATATTACTCCCCCCAACCCCCCCAACCCCGATTTTCACATGGGGATGTGAGTTGTTTTTATGTGTTGAAACCTCATAGTAAAAAACAGTAAAAAACCACCTCCTGAGTAGGCCCTTTTCATCTGTCTTTGTTTTGGAGATATCTGTTCAGCTGGGATCCTTCACTTAGGAAGACAGGAAAAGCAAAATGGTTCTTCCCTTCTCTTTGTGATCTCCCAGGGGACTGTGCTTGTAAAACTGGGAAGGTATGTATTAAATGTCTGTTAATAGAAGACTTGAGGCTTATTATACTGTGTTGTAATAGTTACTCTGATTTATATCCACACTATACAGCTTGCCTTATGTATACTGTGTGTATGTTGTTTTCTTCTTGCTTTCTTTGAGGTGGTACAGAAGGTCTGTCTTTGGGCTACTGAAAGTTAACCTAATGCTTTGCATACGAACAACTTGGGTAAGGGTTTTCCTTGCTTTTTTCTCAAAATAGAAAGATTTTACTTTTGAACTTGGGCTTTGTATCTCCATGTTCATCCCAGAGATTCTTAATGATGTATTGCTTAACCCTATGCAAACTTGAGACGTGGCACAAAACTCTTTAAGGCACATCTAGGAGTCAGATGTGTAAAAAAGAGAACATGCAATGATGAGATCTTCAAGTTGAAATGTGACTTCCCCGTAGCCTCTACTAATGTTTGTGTGGTTCTAGGATGTTGCCAGCACCTTCCTATTCTCTCTTTTGCTTACTCGTGAAAGACGGTGCCATCTACCCATGGCTACTGTATATTTGTATACATGAACATGTCAGGAGCTGCCTGTAGCTGGCTCTGTATGTTTTTATAAATGAACATGAGTTGTGATTCTGCACAGATGTAACACTGTGCCAGTCTGTTGGTATGGTGCCTTACCTCCAGTGAAGATTGGGTGGATTAATTTTAATGGATACAATTTTTGCAAAGAGATATTAATAGGTGGTTTTACTGGTTTAAAAATAATTTTTATTGACTTTCCACTGGGAATTTTTCTTTTTTTTTCTTGACTGAGACACTTCTATAGAATTTTATTTTATATGAGAGCAGTTCTGTAGAAAACTGAAACTTCTAGTCTTCATAGATCTTTGCGTTCAGGCTTCAAAAGATGGTGTTCAGCATTTTCAAAGATCAAGTAGCACTGGCTGGCATTCGTATGGATACCATTGCTTCTGATGGGAGAGTATAATGGACAGTTGTATGAGGCTGATCTGCAAAAGCTGACATTAGTAAGAGCAGCTTGTTTTTCTGTCCAAAATTTGTTAACAAACTTCCTGCTTATGGAATTTAAGACATGAATAGTGCTGGCTTATGAGGGAAGGAGCTAGCAATTGCTACACACAGGCACATACTTTCCTGCTTGTCTCTGCCAATAAACCCTAATCTTGATTAGTGATACAGCCTGATACTCCAATCCTTCATGTCTCCTGAGTCCAGATTTCCAGCCATGCAGAACTGTGCCATATTTGGAGGTTCAGTGGGGTGTGACAAACAACTCATTTGAGACTAAAGGCAGTATTTGAATTTGGATCTCCTGAGGTAAAAGGCTAGTTCACTTATAATTTATGTTATCTAGCTCACTCATGACAAAGATTTTCTGCACCAGAAACACCTTGACAGGTGTTAGTACAAGGCAGCATAGTTACAATTAACGCAACAGCTTTATTAAATTTGACATTGACATGTGTATTAATAATCCTTGGACCGGCATAAGAAAATAATTCACTACATTTTAAAGGTGTAATTATATATGTGCATATTTCTGTTTGGTGTCTTTCACACCCACAGTCAATTTTCCTTGCCTAATGCCTTCTGTCACATTGGTATTATAAAGCAGATGTTTATTATAAATTATACCTCTTTAATACATGAGTATGTAAAGATGCAAAGTGAGTTTATGACTTTCCAAGATTGTGTCTAACAAATTAAACTACATATGAACATCAATTCTACAGATTCATTTACAAATAAGATTACCTGAAGTGCAATATTGTATAACTGAATACTAAAACTCTCGCAGAGAAAGTGTTTTGGAGCAGTTCAAGTACCGAAATGTATCAAGTCTAAAAGAGACAAAATAATCTAAAAACATCCTTGTCATACTCAGTTCTTCTTCCCATTAATACTCCTGCTATCAACCTACTCTGCTCTTACAAAGCTTTACAACTTTAAAAAAGTACCCAAAAGCTGTGATCTTTCAAGCTGTGGTCTTTTACAATATGCTACATGTTTCTATTTGTTTGTAACGTTAAAAAAGTACAACACAAATAATCTGAAAAAGACTGGGTTTTAAGTGTGTCTTTTCCCATAATTATAAGAAAAATCGTAGTCTCTTTCACTGATGGAGTGAAAATTTTCTGCATTGTTTCTTTTCTTAATATTCTTTTTCACTCTCAGTTGTTTGAATTCCTTCTCATTCTGAAAAAAGGGAAAGGCTTCAGACTGTTGAAATTGTACGGCATGGTAATTTAAAAATTAAAAAATTCTCTGCAGTGATTTTAATTTAGTGTCATAAGATATTTTTATCTGTAAATCTGTTAATTACACTTGGACCCCCTTGCTGAATTGATGGCTTTGAGTCCAGCTACAACATGGTACAGTAGAGTTTAACCTCTTTTATTTTCTCCACAATTAGTGCTTGTAAGTAGCTTAAAGTGAAAACAAATAGATTTGGAAGGTATAAGAAGAAGAAAAAGAATGTTTGCAGTTAATTTCAGAAAAAAAGTATCCTCTGAGGATTATTTTTTTTTAAATCTGTCCCTTTC
Source organism: Falco rusticolus (assembly GCF_015220075.1). Classification (NCBI taxonomy): domain Eukaryota; kingdom Metazoa; phylum Chordata; class Aves; order Falconiformes; family Falconidae; genus Falco; species Falco rusticolus. The sequence continues at coordinate 37,092,664 of NC_051188.1, read as the reverse complement.
TTTAGGAATAAAATAACATTCCTTGAGTTCATATATTTTGAAACCTGTGAGGACACTAACAGATGTATCATGCAGAACAAACTTGCAGTGCTAGGATGATGTGCCAGATGACCTTTCAGTCTTGAATTAAGGGGAGATTACTACATACTGCTTCTGACCCATTTAATGAAGATGAACTGAGATATTTGAGTACATTCGAGATACCGTTTTACTTTTATCTTTTTTAACTTTAAATTTATGACTTCTTAGTTTTTTTAATTTCAGGTTACATTACATACTGGGGACTCCGATGCTATAATGTCTCCTTAAGTCTTTCTTCCTCGATCTTGTTTTCATTTTGACTGGGATTTATATGATCCTTCAAATGCCAGACAAATGCCTGCACTGAAGGTGTACTATGTCTGGATGCTTATGACTCCCACTAGAGAAAGTGAGACACTACTAGAGTAAAATTGATCTCATCTGAACGTAAACGTTTAAAACAGGTCAGATGAAATATCTTTAAAATTCCTGTTCCTCTCTATTGACTTTAAGAAGTGACTAGGGTGAATAATAAAAAAGTAGGTGTCTCAATGGTAGTAGTCTAAAAGTAGTATCAGCATCTAAAACTGATGACTCCCCCTTTGTTATCTACTGCCTTGTTTAGTATTAGCTTCCATGAGTGCTGCTGCTGAAAGCTCGATGTCTGCCATAGGGAAGGCTGCTCCAGCCACATCTCATTCTGCTTTCCAGAGGCTGGATTTTGTAAAGAAGCTGTGGCACCTCCCTTTTAATAGGGTTCAGGGAGGGATGTCAGTATTGTCTAGTGATAAAGGAAGAGAACAAATACAGCTTTTATTCTTTTTTTTTGATATAGCACATACATTTTGACTAAATAAATTTTGATCAGAATTTCTCTTTTTGGCTTTGGCTCTTCACTTGGAAAAAAAAAGAACTTAAATTTTAAACCATTGAACTAAAATTCATGTAAATCTGGAGCAAATATGAGGGGGAGTAAAGAAAACAGTACTCCTTACACTCCTTATTCTTGACAGAGAAAAAGGGTTATAAATCAACTTTTTAAAAGAGATTTTTTTACATTCTTTAGACAATGCTCAGCTAGAACGCTAGAAGTCTAAACAGTGTTCTTTCTGACAGTACTTTTACATGTCTCCATACACCAAATTTCTTTTTCAGGTCTAGCAAAAGTAATCTTTTATTTAAGCTTCCGTTTCTAAACAGTCTTCTTCTTGTGGCTTAGCTATGGGGTCAGGTTATTTTCATCAGGATTCCTAATGCACAGCAATTGTTCATGAAATTATACAGTTAGAAGTTGATTATGCCTTCTATTTTCATTAATGAATGTAAACAACATTGTTTCATTTTAGGATAAAGATGAGAACCTGTGAAACTTCCCAGTGGAACCAGACAACTGAAACAACAGCAGTCACCAGCACGGCATTTGAAATACCAGTGTGGAGGGATTTTCTTGGATATCATGTTTTTAGGGGTCTGAGAGCTTCTGACAGGGGCAAAAGCTCAAAGAAAGGAGGGGAAATATAGTGTAGCAAGGAAGGAACAGACATGGTTTCAGTAGCTGGGTAACATGAAACAGAGGAAAGGCTGAAAGGTTTATTTTTGAAGCTGAACATTATCTAACAAGAGCTTGAAGCAGTCAGCAAGGAAACCACCTCACCTGATTCTGGTTGTGTTAAGGGAAACTGTGTTATATACATTTTCTTGTACATAGGCAAGATTGAATCAAACATATCTGATGCCACCTTTGATACATTCCTCCAACTGATTTTCCCCTCCCCCAAACGGTCTAAAATTAGATTAATTGATCAAGTAAAATATTATAATAATACACACTGGAGTATAATACTTGGCATTGGCCCAAGTGCATGGATGAACACAGTTCTTTCCTGCTAAACACTGGCTTTTGCCTTTTTTTCTCTCTCATTTTAGCACTTGAGAGGCCTGTGGGCTGTGCTGTCATTCCACTGTCTACCCACTCACTAGATGCACTGGTGGCAATATATTATTTTCAGGACATAGTGATCCTCCACGTGTGTTTTCTGCACCAAATCTGAGGGATTACATTTGTTCATATTTTTTTCCCTAGCTGTTGTTGTCTTTACTAGATTACTCTTGTATTTCTTATTAGTACAAAACTTTGGACTTCTTCATGGCATACCCTGCTGAGAGCAATAGATGCAAATGCATTGCATGTCAAACCCTTCATTATTGATATATGTGAAAAGCCTCATTAGTAAAAAACAAAACAGAAACACCCACATCCATTTTACTTATCTGTGTCATCAGTGACAGTTAAGAAAGACAAACACGCTTCCTTTCTATTGCTTGCATCATTCAAGCCATAAAGCTTGAAGGAAAGCAAATGCAAATAAATAAACGAAACATCGAAGTGTTTAACTATGGCTCTAGCCTAATATGTCTGCTGAATATGCCAGCAGTGTGTCCAGGTGGCCAAGAAGGCCAACAGCATTGTGGCTTTTATCAGAAACAATGTGGCCAGCAGGACAAGGCAAGTGATTGTCCCCCTGGACTCAGCACTGGTGAGGCCGCACCTCAAATACTGTGTTCAGTTTTGGGCCCCTCACTGCAAGAGGAACATTGAGGTGCTGGAGTGTGTCCAGAGAAGGGCAACGGAGCTGGTGAAGGGCCTGGAGCACAAGTCTTCTGAGAAGTGGCTGAGGGAACTGGAGTTGTTTAGTATGGAGAAGAGTCAGGGGAGACCTTATTCCTTTCTACAACTACCTGAAAGGAGGTTGTAGCAAGGTGGATGTTCTCTTCTAAGTAACGAGTGATAGGAGGAGAGGAAATAGTTTCATTTGTGGCAGGGGTGGTGGGGCGGGTGTCGGGGTAGATTGGTTATTAGGAAAAACTTCTTCACCAAAAAGGTTGCCAAGCATTGGAACAGGCTTCCCAGGGAGGTGGTTGAGTCCCTGTCCCTGGATGTATTTAAAGGTTGTGAACATGTGGCGCTTAGGGATGGTCTAATGGTGGGCTTGGCAGCGTTACGTTAACTGTTGGACTTGATGACCTTCAAGGTCTTTTCCAACCTAAATGATTCTATGATTCTATGTATTGCAATATGATTTAGTACTAAATGCCAGGAAGTACTTTGCAACATCTTATTGTTTCCCATAATTTTCAGTGCTCCTTGAGGTCTGAAATCAGAGTATCTGTATTATTTCCATAGGAGCTAAGAGAAATAACCTCGAAAGAAAATTTCTAAGAGAGGGAAGGAATTCTCTGTTTCCTTTTTGATGTAAAACCTGAAAATAACTTGACTAAGATTGAGTCACTGAGAGGTACACATGCGAAACTCTCACAGAGTGTCTTCTGTGTAGTGTGGGTACAAGAGCACATTGTATGTTATTAAACCCTTTAATTACTTTGGGTTTTTATTAGTAAAGCACTCTCTACAAACTATTGGGCAAACTGCCACCTGCAACATGAAAAAATGCAACTGGCAAACTGCACAAATATATGTACTATGAGATGAAAGTACTGTGAGTCAAGAACTGTTACCACACTCCCCACAGTCTCATTCTCACTTGTTTCTCTGGTATACATGTGTGGTTGGCTGGCAAGTCACTTGATTACAATGTGGGAAGTGTCTAAGTTCAAAGTTAGACTTGCATTTTTGTTTCCTCTCTGGAGATTTTTTCTTCCCTACCAATCTTTTCCTTGTTTCTACTTTTTATTTTTCGAAACAAAATGTTATAGCTCTTTATTTCAAACAAACTTTTTCATTTCAAATTCTGCTGTACATTTTTCCCCCAGAGGAGTAGAAGATGGCTGAAATAACTTGAAAACAAAGCCAAATATTAAGCTGAATTTTTGTTGTTGGTTTCTCAACTGAATAAAAAAACATCCACAGTTCACACAATCCTACTTGAAAGGCTTTTGTGGTGAGTCTAGAGATGAATATGAATAAGCATATAGCACATAACTCCATGCAGTAAACACCTAACTTCCCGGATGAAATGTCTGTAGCATTTGGGTTAATGGTAGTTAGCTCGTTGTGCCTGTGTGCTGTCAAGGTCTTCTGAGATCTTGTGTCATGCTTTTAATTTGCTCCACCTGGGTTCATGACTTACTTTCCAGTTATCCTGTCATTTACGTTGCTTTTCTCTGCATAGCTGTTAGTCAGTGAAACCACTTGTGCCCATCGGGAGGCATATTTATTCTTTTCTTGAAATGTGTCCCATTTTATGCTTCAGCACTTGAAATCTGACATGGTTTCAGTTTATTTCTGCATAAATGTTTTAAGTTGCAGTGGTTTGTTATTTATTTTGTTGCCTCTTGTGTTCTACACGCTAATAGCAAATCAGTTTTTTCTTATAACTTTCTTTTATTTCAATGTTTATTCAGGGTTTTCTATTGTAATAGAGGAGTTAGAGGATGCTAAACTTTTGTTACACTGCATATTTTATGTACAAATTCTTCATAGTAAATATTTCTACTATAGTAGCAAAGCCTGGATTTGTAAGGTATGTTTGGAAAAGTAATTCTTGTAACTGCATGTACTATAAGTAACCTCAGCCTGCTGCTTCAGCTGAGCTAACAGAGGGCAAGAATAGCTGGGCTATAGTTGAAGGACAAATTAGCTTGGGAAATATAGCATGACATTATTCTGAGTCCATATACTGGGAACCAGGGAGATCTGTATTCTATTTATCTGGAAAGCTAAACAAGTAAGATGACAATGCATCAGTGCTACACAGGAAAATAAATAAATAAATAAATAAATAAACTTTTCACAGAGTCCATGCTGGGTAAAATACTGGAAGTAAATGAAAAATTTAAACTGATTACATTTATTTACAATATTTTAGCTTTCACAGTCTCAACTACTTGTAGTATCACCCCCCAATTCTTTTAAATGGATATTGTTGTTTCTTTATTTTTGAGCTTTTCATAGAATTTATTATTGCTGATTACTTTTAGACAGGAAATGCAGCTCCCCTGTAACGATCAAAACTAGTCACATTAAATTAAGCAACAAATAGGAATAAACTTTAGATTAAAAGTATAACAAAAAATATTTTCCTTTAATATCTTTATTATTTACTTTTGGTGTTCTCTGCCTTTCTAACTTGATTTTGATCTCCTTTCCATGTTTGGTCTCAGCAACATTGTTGTGGTAGAACAAGTGCAGACAGCTAGGACTGAACCCTGATAACTGTCCCCTTTTCATGCTTAATAACTGGTACTCAGTTTCGATCCATCTTCTACTGAGGCAGTAGAGTTCACTGATTTCAGCAGGTAGTTGGGTCAGGCTGCTAGTTCAGCCACACAGCTACTGATTTATTGTTACTTTTAACTTTTTTTTTTGTTAGTTACAGCTTAGACTGGACCATCCTAATACATCCTATACTGGATGTGATAGCTACAGCACATTGCAGCAGTCATGGAAATCTTTTGGCTTGGAAGGGACCTATGGGTATGTCAGGGAGTTGGTGCCTTTGCATTGTGGCAGGTTTGAGTGTTTAATTCCTGTAGTTACTGAGATGGCTCATAGAGTGTCTGAGAATCCTTAACTATTTATCCTTACAGCATTCCTGAGAGCTAGGAAATTGCTTTTGTCACTGTTTTACAGCTAGGGAGCTGAAATGTGGTGTTAACTGGCTTGCCAAGGTCACGTAAGAAATCTGCAGTGCAGAAAGGAACTAGCTAGAGCCCTAACTGCTGTGTGATCCTCCCTCTATCAGATACAAAGCAAGAATAAGCTAAAACCTGAATCTCGCAGGGAGTCTTTCAGGCTCCTTTGGCACCATGTTGTACTTCTTACTGTTCTACTAAAAGTTTTTCCTTTACGCTTAACCTAGATGTTCTCTGCTGCAGCATAGGTCCATTAGTTCTTGTTCTGTCCTCATTGACTGAGAATAATTTGTCCCTATCATCTTTACAACAAATCTATGCATTTGCAGACCATGCTTCCCTTCAGTCTTCTTTTCTTTAGTCTGAAGATGGCCAGTTCGCTTAACCTTTTCTCCTAGATCTTATCTTCCAAACTTTTTACCATTTTTGTTGCTCTCCTCTGAACTCTTTCATTTGTCTGACTTTTTGAAAATGTTATGCCCAAAATTAAACACAGTGACCCGACAGAGGCCTAGTCGGTGTGGAGGAAAACAAAAGAATTACTTATCTTGTTTTACATGTGATATGTCTATTAACACTATTCAATATAATATTTGTCTTTGTGACAGATGCTGTTGTGAAATTGTATTTAGTTCTTCATTTACAACAAAGCCAATTTTTTCACGCAGCATTGTCCTTCCCAACACACTATCATTTTCTGTACCCAATAAGCCTGTAAATATGCTTCTTATTCTGCTCATTACTGTTGTTGTTTGTTGCCTCTCACTAACTTGAATTGGAAGAAGCCTTGTCACCTACATGTGGGTAGAGTCCATTATGATTCTGGCGTACTGAAGGACGTGTGAGAGACAACAGAGAGGTGAAGTTTGGTGGAATTTGTCAAACCACTGCTGTTCACTAGCATATTACTGAGTTGTGATCTCTGCTTTCTGATCTCAAACCCATTGTCAAGTTCTTCTTTCAAATGTCCCTGCTAAAGAGCTAACAATTCCTTCACTTTTTAACAAAATACATGACTAAGAAGCTTTAAAAAATGTGTCTCTGGCCTTTTCTGCCTGGCCAGGAGCAGTCCCCCTGCCAAAAGAGGTATGAACAATGGTAACGAAAAGTCAAAATACTGTTGGTTTAGATCAGGGGGGTTTGTTGGGAAGCTATCATGGGTCACTGGTGGGTACATTGGATTATGCCATCCTACAGTAGCCACTGTGGATTTGTCTGTATTAAATTGCATTTTACTTCTTTCAGCAAAAATCATTTTTTAATGCATCAGGGTCATGTTGTATTGTAAATGTGGCATTCAATAACCACAAAATATTCCAGAAGACACACTCTTTGCCTGTTTTTAATTGCTGTGTTAGTTCAAGTTGTGTCATATGTCTTTGTGCTATTAACCTTTGGTTAGATGTTATACAGCTGCCAGTCCTCAGTTTTCTAAACAGCTATATACTTGTGTGGTTTGCCAGTCCATATCACCCCGGCCTTGAAAGTTGCTGCATGAATTATGTTCCCCCTGGTGACAGCTGGTATACAGAGATTTACATTTTTCACCATGTAGCCAGTTTTTCATTATTTAGGAATGCTGCTTTATTTACTCAAAATAGGGATCATATAATGTTTCAGTTATTAACCTAAATATGAAAGTACAGCCTGCCCAATGTGGAATGTAAAAATCTTGAGTCCTGTTGTGGTTTAACCCCGTCTGGCAGCTAAGCACCACACAGCTGCTCTCTGATTCCTCCCGGTAGGAAGGGGAAGAGAGTCAGAAGAGTAAAAATTTAAAAAAACCTCATGGGTTGAGGTAAAGACAATTTCATAGGTAAAGCAAAAGACACACACACAAGCAAAGCAAAACAAGGAATTCATTCGCTACTTCCCATGGGCAGGCAGGTGTTCAGCCATCCCCAGGAAAGCCGGGCTCCAGCACGCATAGTGGTGATCTGGGAAGACAAATGACGTCATTCCAGATGTTCTTCCCTTCCTTCTTCTTCCTCCAGCTCTATAAGCTGGGCATGATGTCATATGGTATGGAATATCGCCTTGGTCAGCTGGGGTCAGCTGTCCCAGCTTTGTCCCCTCCCAACTCCTTCTGCCCCCCAAGCCTGCTCACTGGTGGGGTGGGGTGCAAAGCAGAAAAGACCTTGGCTCTGTGTGAGCCCTGATTAGCAATGACAAAAACATCCTTGTATTATCAACACTGTTTCCAACACAAATCCAAAACTTAGCCCCATACCAGGTTTTATGAAGAAAATTAACTCTATCCCATCCAAAAAACAAGCACACCTGTGTTCAGCTACAATAATAATAAAAAAAATCCTTGCTAGATAATAGAAACCTAAGCTCCAAGAGAGCTGCTGAGTAGATGTAAACCAAACCTGTTTGAGTGACATGCTTGCTTCCACTGTTCATGAAAGGCCAGTCTCAGACAGTTTCTAATCACACTGCACTTCAAAACAATGCAGCCTAAGTCAGAGTAAAGGAAGAAAGCAGTTCATTAAGAACTATAAATCAAAACAAACCTCATCGCACTTCAGTTGAATTAGCATTCTTTTTTTCAAGGCTGCTACCTGATGTATGTCTAGCTGGGCATTCATCAAAAGAGAGTATGTAACTTTGTTAATTATATTCTGGTAATTGCATACTCACCTTTAACATCTGAGAGGAAATAGAGAAGTAATGTTTCCTTTGTCTTGAGTTAAAGTTTGCGTTGTCATCATCTTACACTGTCTCCAGTAATTACCTTGTGTTTTAGTATTTTGCAAACTGTGCAGGCAGTGTGGTTTATTTGTAAAATTGGATCCGGTGTTAAGCTAGAGCATTTGCAGAGATTAGATGATGAGGACCACACAAGGCTGATTTAGATAACATTTTAAGTAATTTATGATGTAAGAAAGAAAGGCCCATAACAGGGCATTGGCTCAGAGCCCCTCACTGGCATTGCACCAGCTTTGCCCTCAGTCCAGTTTGTTCCCTCTTATCCTTATCTTTGGCTTCAGTAAAGAGTACTGTAACCTTCAGTTACCTGGATTGATCAAGGCTGCAGAAAGCAGTGTATCAGTGTTTAAACTGAAGCCCAACAACAAGCATATAAGGGCATCTAGATGCTGCAATGCAGCCAGTCCAGGGTTTAAAAGGAGGAAACACAAGGCAAGATGCTGTGCCTGTTTCTTCTGTGTATAATTTACTGTGCAACTTAAACTCTGGACCTGTTTAATGGTCCTAACAGCAGAGTTTCTAGGCCAACAGCTAAATCAGCCACAATGCTCTGCATTTGCAGACAGGCCTTATGATTTACAAAATTTAATAAGCTGCCCCCTCATGATGTTTTATTCAAAGACATAGCTTTTATAATAGTTGCCAAGAAAGTTGTCAAAGGTACAAATACCCATTTTTATAATGAAACTTCAGGGGGGTTTCGTTTTTTTTCCATGAAAAAGCATATAAACAGTCTCTAAGTATTGTTAATTCATTCACAATGAATGCATTCTGGAGAGCTCCATTGGCTGGCCATGGTAATACACTAGTGACTTCTCCAACATTGCTCTATGGCAGTAATATTTCTTGGGTAGTAGTGCAGTGAGCTGCTGGCAGCCAAAGGACAGGCGCAGGGAGGAGGGAGGCCTTACATTGTCTCATTTGTAACCTACTTCATTTTAAATGAGGGTTGCATGAAGCCAAAGTTCCCTGTTTCACCCAAACATGCCTTTTCAATGCTAAATTCCTAATATATTTTTAAGCAAAAAATGTTTTTCTGGTATATTGTTTTCTATTCAAAGTATCATAGGAAATCATATATCCTTTAATTAAAAAGACTGATATACATGAAACATCCAAGGTGACTTTTAAATTTGATAGATTTTGTTTGTACAGGCTACTTAACCATACTTGTCTATTGAGTATTGAAGTTTGGAAGAAGTAAAAAAATGTAAATTTTAGGTTCTTACTGAAATTTGGACTTTGTGAAGTTATTCACAGATAATTCTTTAAGAACTGCAATATTTTATGCAGCTGTGAAAAACTTTAAGTAGTTTATCCCCCTGAAAACACTATCAAATTTCATTAGATGTAAACTTAACCTATCATATTTACATACTCAGAGCCCAGCTTCAGAGCTCTTTGCCTTCTCATTCTACCTCCATTTATGTTTCTTTCTCTCAGTTCTTGCCTAACATTTTGGGCACAATTTCCCCAAATTTGCTAGTCAGTACTTACATCCAGGAACAGACTCTCTGTAGCAGTGTAATTTCTCAGTGTAATACTTACTAAACTCCACATCAAATACTTACTACAAGACAATTGGAGTAAAAATACTTTGATGAAATTTTTCTACCCTGTTTAGTTGTAAGACAATTAGATTATTTAATGAATTTTTAGTCTAATAAAGCAGTAGTCGTCTTCTTGGATTTAAACAGTCTGGAAAGTAAGTTACTCCAAATAAACATGTGAATATTGGCAAAATAATGAAGCTATTTATTATTTGAAATTTAGATTTTAAAAAATGAAAAAGATAATATTTTGCAAGTGGAAATTATTTGTGTTTTGACAAAATCCACATGCTTTATATTCTTACTTTTCCTGAACTTGTCACTGAAATCAGGAGTAAGAAAACTCAACACCAATGTAGCATTAAGAAGCAGGCAATCCTTTACTGCAGCACTGGATGTATGGGGGATCATTCCACCTAACATGCATGCCGTATGTTATATTTGAGCAAGATTAAATAGCCTATACATATGTATATGCATTACATTTCTTGGAAGAGTCATGCATATTCATTCATTTCCCAAGAATAGTTGGTACTGTGTTAATTAAGCATCATGCATACTCCTTACAGGTATTTAAGAAAACTTCCGGGGGTCTCCAACAATAGTTGACCTAGTTACAGCTGACTGAGAACTGAACCTCCGTTACCTTTTCGTATATGAACTTGTCTTGACCACAGTTTAACTTCTTTTAGCAAGTTTGGTTTCAGATCTGGCTTCAAAAGATCTTTTAGTTTAGTTCCTGTTTGGAAATATTGATTAACCTTTCCTTAACAATATAATGTTTCACAACTACTGTTTCATGGTAATATCCATTATACTGAAATGAACAATACATGGTGACAAAATCACTACTGTTTATCTTTGTGTTGCTCAGTGTAGTTATTACCTTAGCTTGTGTTGCCTGTGTATCATGTACCAGAGAAAAGTGAGAACAGTCATGTCCCTCCGATTTGCTCTTAAAATGTAAAAAAGTCTGATTGTCCACCTGAACCTGAGAAAGTACAGGAAAATACCATTTGCTTCTCCAACAACTCCAAGTCAGGAAATTCATGGAGGTAACCCAGACCCACTGGTCTTCCGTTGCAGGGTGCTATTCCTGTTGAGGATACTTGTATTTTGGTGTCTGACATTGTTTAAAACTTAATCACTCTTCCTCTTTAAGGCAGCTTTCCTAGTGCAAAAATAGCCAGTCATTCCAAGTCTTTAAATCAGTTTGCTTCCTCTGTCCTGTTTCCTGTCTTCCATTGTTCCATCCCTTATCCCCACACCCACCTCCTCCAGTTTTCCCCATTACATGAATCACTTTCATGTAAATGATTCCTACTGTTTTTCACTCAGCCTAACCCTGAGGGAATATTAGCCCTATTAGAAATGTACATAGTTTACAGAGCTGTTTGGGAAGAATGGCTTGAATGTGGTGATAAATACGAGAAAATAGGTATGTTTTTACCACTAACTGCCTACAGTATTTTATTCCATTGCAGGGAATTTTCATGGATGTATGGCAAAACAAATTGCAATCACTGGCTTTTTTTCCACTCTAGTTATGTATTTCAAATCATAAGTGGCATTATTATTGTCATTGTTGTTATTATAGCTATTACTATTATTAGGGAAAACAACTTAATATTTTTCTATGGAATTTGAGTAACAAAGCAAAAGTATTTTATTTCTGTTGTTGAACTCCTCCCCTTTTTATGTTACTGTTTTACTTTTCATAATTATAAATATACAATATACAGCTTTTAAGGTCAAGCAGAAAGGAAGATTTTATTTTTCAAATGTCTGCCAAAAAAAACACATGGAGAGAAGACAGTACTAGCATAATTTAATGTTCTTTTGCTTGGTGAAAAATGTTCTTTGGACACTATGTCATGACATGTACTTTAAGTAAAGCTTTTCTGAGGTGCTTTATCTTACACTGTATGGCTTTGCTTCTCTTACACTAGTATTCAGTTTCCTTATTGTTCGAGGCTACAAATATGTCACAAAAGGCTCATAAGTGTTATTTATTCTTCTGGCTTTCAGGGCTCATTGTGATAAGAATGAGCAGTTGCCACTTTGCAGATGGCAGGAGAACCAGTTCCAGGTTTTGGTGAACCTAAAGGTCATCGATGACTGTGCTGGAACACAGCTAGCCAGTGATTAAGCAGCAGGTTTGACAGGCATAGCTATGGTTAGATCTGTGGGTTTGACACATGTCCCTTTTCCAGCAGGGGCTGCTGCAGAGCAGTAGTAATCACAGGTTCCCAAGGGAATTGAAAATGATTTTCAATTCCCTCCTCCCCTCCCCCCCCCCCCCCCCCCCCCCCCCCCCCCCCCCCCCCCCCCCGAGTTGCATTTGACATAAACATATCATGAAGCTGTTGGTTCTGTTGAGTCCGAAAAAGGAGAAAGTCACTGAAGAAAATTAAATCTGGACTGAGACAACATAAATGCTCTTGGATTCTTCCGTAAAATATGCATAAACTGTACTGGAATTACCTCCTTCAAAAGGGAAGGCATGCAAATGTAAGATGTAGAAACATAAACATATATACATATATACATGTATATATGTATTTATACATATAAACATATATACATATATATATGTATATATACATATAAACATATACACACATATATATATGTACATATACATATAAACATATGCAAAACAGCATATCTGAAAGGAAGCAAAATGTTATAAAGAAAGCCAGCTTTAAGCTTAGTATGAAAACTCCCATGGTAACCATAACCTGTGTAGTGTGCAAGGTTTAAAGCCCTAACCGCATCATCTGGCCAACACAATGTGAACCTCAGGGATCCAGCGGCAATCAAAAGTATTCTGAAGTTGAAATACTATCAGATAATGGAAGAGTCCATAAAGGCATGAAGATTATAAAGAGAGACATCTTTTCAGGCTAGATTATATGTACAATTCTAGGCACAAAGTCATAGAAACATAGAATCATAGAGTGGTTTGGGTTGGAAAGATCATCTAGTTCTAACCCCCCTACCATGGCCAGGGACACATTTTACTAGACCAGGTTGCTCAAGGTCCCACCCAGCCTGGCCTGGAATACTGCCAGGGACCAGGACATCCGCAGCCTCTCTGGGCAACCTGATCCAATGGCTCACCACCTTCACAGTGAAGAATTTCTTCCTTCTCTCTAATCTAAATCTACTCTCAAGTCCACTCAGAGGGTTAGATATATGCTTTTTCCCAGGTTACTGGAAGTTACAAGGTATATGGTTTCTCCCTGTTAGACTTGATTAAGAACTCTTTCTTCTCAGATAAGGATTTTAGGGTTAGATTACCATATCCGAGTTAGCCTCTGTAAATTGCCTTTGTAAAAGTAAATGCCTCCCGAGAGGAATTCACCTCATCCTAAAGGAGACACTTAGGGTAGGTCAGGTGAATTACATCTGGAGACTTTTTCTCACCTTTAATGGTGAAGAAATCTGGCTAAGATTTCAGTGTTTACATTCTGTATGTTATGACGATATTCATCCCAATCCTTGTGTCTCATACAGGCTTACATCACCAGAGCTGCAATGTTGTTGCCTAGTATTTTGTTATAAATAACGCATCTTAAAGGATTTTATGGGATCTCAAAAAAAATATTTCTGCTGTCTGCTTATACTGCAGGTTTCACATATAGCAGCTTGGTTACATTGCCAGTGTTTTGCTTACTGAAAAAAATAATTATGTGATTATATTGCTCCATATTGCTACTTGTCTTCTGAAAGAAAGTAATGGATTGTGGTGCCAAAGGACCTACCTACTAATATAGAAAATTGTGAGATATCACCACCACACAAATGGTAGTACAAGCACAAACTCAAATTAATATTAAAAAAAATAGCTTGTGAGGTAAAGAAGGCTTGCACTTTTCTGTTGAGACACAATGGTATGCTAGCTTTCTGTAAGAAATAGGATTTTCCTTGAATTGACCATACCAAATTCATTTATCCTTGAATAAATAAAAAAATGGTAAGAAAACTTCATGTTTTCAGAGCTGAATGAGAACTCCGTGCAGGCAAACTTGTAACAGAAACACATATGGTATACACAGAAATTGAAGCACAAGGCATCAGCTTAGATATGATAAATATAAGTAAGTAAATGGAAGTAAAGTGTTGCATTTGTCTTTGTAGAACTACTTTTCTGTGTATTGTTGCTCAGGCTTAGGATATCCAGACTTACCTGTCACCTAATTTCACTAACTTCAGTTCTTTCAACAACTTGTTCAAAAAAATGTTGCTACTAATCTGTAATGAATATAATACATCTTTTCCAGTTCAAGCTGGGCCAAATGCAGGTTTCATACTGCTAATGATATTTCCAGTTATATTTCTTACATTGTTCTCACCTATTATTATTTGATGAATCACATTTTTATTGAAATAAAAATAGGTTCTTTCTTTAATTACTGCATAAGTTGGTTTTTTTTTCGTGTTTCAGGTTGCAAAAATTCCACATGTACTACACGATTGTGCTTGGAAAACTAAAGGGCTTGGTTCTGATATTTAATTGACTTTTATCCTCCTAGAAACTGTCAGCCTTATCCCTTTTTCTAGTCATGGGGCTGCTGGCTACAGTTTGTAAGGGAAGATCCGACTATCTGGAGTACCTGCCTGTCTAATCAAGAAAAGCGTCAGGGTTTTTTTAACCAAATGTTACTTCAATCTAAAGTGACTTCAGTGTATTAATTAATTGCAAATAAAAGCTTGTGTGGAAGTATGTGATTGTACATTACTTTTAGGTTTACTTTTGAAATGCAGATACTGTGGGTAGATGAAATTTATGTGCTGAAAAAGAGAATTTCCTGAATAGTATGTGGTTCAGTGCCTGTGGATTTCGCTTGAACTGTGGAACAGTCAGCTGCAGACCTCTGATTTAGGTCTATTGCCAGACTTAGTTTCTCAGTTTCTCCTGTGAAGATTGTTTGAGTGAATAACAAAGTGTTCAGGGAACCAGACTGGTGTAGATTTCACTCTTTGACTTTAGGCACTTGATCAAAATGTCTACACTATCAATTTCTTATTTAATGGTCCTTTTTTTTCATAATGTTTCCATTGTGACATAAAGATCTCCAACAGAATATTCAGTTCCTTTAAAGCCCAAATTTCTTTCTGGAGATCGTCTGCTCATTATTGAGTAGATAGGTAGGATGGATTTGTGTTTACATATATAAAAGTTGAACATATTCGTGAAGTGTACAATGGGATAGCAGAAGATTGCCTATTCTGTGATATTTTTTTAAGACCCAATTTTTTTCTAAAGCACAGAAAAAGTAAATAGTTGAACATCAGCATTTTTCATAAAAACTTATTTTTTAGACTTCTCAACTATTTATGTTGAATTGTGTACTGTTATTTAGTTTCCTAGCCATCTATACAAGATTGGAAGCAATGAAAAGCACGATTTCTGATACCTTTTTTATTCTAGTATATGAAAAAAGCTTTTTAAAGAGAGGTCATCGTTTATTTGCCAGAATAATACACCAGAAAAGTAGCCAGATTTCGGAGAGTGCAGCAGTGAATGTGCTGAGCTTTAGGAAAAAAAAATAAATCTGTACATAATGCAGCTCTGGACAAAAAAATTTAAATGAGAGTCACACACTCACATAAAAATATAGCTTGTAATATATTACAGTAGAGACTTCACAAGTCTGAATGAAGCCTGCACTAGTTAGATCAATGTTTGTTTTGATGTTAGTTTTGCCAGTGAATTCAGCAGGATGTGGATTGTACCCATCATCTTGTGTTATACTTGAATCAAAAGAATTCATCTTTAATGCTTGATGCCACAGAACTTTTCAGTCAATGGGATATAGACATCTTCCAGCACAGCACTTACAAATCTTTAGTAAAGGTGGTGGATAAACATACCTTTTTCATACATTAGATACACAATTTTAACTCATCCGGACGTCATCTTCCTTGAAGGAGGTTCCTGAAAAAAACGAGGATGCAAAGTTATGTTAAAAAAGATCAAAATGTCCCTGAGAATTAAACTCAAGATCCTTAGAGTGGCAGACTATAAAGTGAAAGAGATGCTGTCACTCTGCTTTTATCTCTTTGATCCCATGTTCAAGACTAGCATAGGCCTGCAGCAGTGCTTAAACTGTTAACACTGTTACAAGAGCAGCTATTGACTTTGGCATTATTGAGAACCTAATACCATTTATTGAAGTCAGGTTTTACTGATTTTTAACACTGACAAGATTTCTGTAAGGGCAGATATAGCGAAGGTTTCATTTGTAATTCTCAGGACCTTTTCCTAATTCTCAAAAAAAACCGACCAAAAAAAAATCCAACAAAAAATGAAACTTAGAACCTCACCCTACAACTATGCAAAGAGTGTATGTGGCAGTTTGTAACAGACATGACAGAGAACTGGAAAAAGCACAGACGAATAATGCTAATTCATCTTCTGATGCATGGAGATATTCTTAATATCACCCTGCCTACAAATGTGTATTTTAAAAGATAATATTCTATTTTACAGATTCCTGGATTTTATTTTTTGCAAAACTCATTAAAAAGAAAAGGGATTGATAGTAATATATATATATATTATATATATATATTAATATATATAATATATAAATATATATTTATATATATAAATATATATTTAGTAAAATATATAGATTGATCATTTCAAAGAGCTACTTTGGTCTCTGTTCTGTGATTATAAATTATGTCTATGATGGTTTCTAGGTCAGCTTCAAGTCAGTAGTAATACTCAAGTGTTTATATGAATGCGTATCCTAAATTCAGCAGAAACAAGCTTCCAGATTTTGAGTTGCAGGTTTTACTCCTTAACTGAAATTAACTTGAGTTTAACACATCATGGTGAAGTGGTGTTGCCAAGGAAAAATGAGGCATCAGAGTAACACATGCTGGAGCCAAGTTTTGCCTCATACAGGGCTGGATTCCCAAGCCATGTGGGGAAACCCAGACAAATTTTGGAGTTCTTTTCCTAACCTTGCCCTAGTTTGAAATGAAATTACAACTTAGTGTTTGTGAGCTGAAAGTAGAGAAGAAGCATGAGGTACTTTCCTGCCACATTTTTCTGTGAATTGTCTGTGATTAGCTTCCAATGTTATGCATCCTAAGTATCCCTGCTTAAGAAGCAGCAAAGCAGAAGTCGCTCCCTTTCAGAGGTACAGCTTTCCAAATTGTGGTTAAACCTCTGCTTATAGTGCATTGGAGAGGGAAGCCAGTGACTTGGTTTTTGACACATAAGAAGTACCACATACAACCTGAATGGCTTAATGTCTGGTAGCTATGAGAGGTTCTGTGAGACATGAACAATCCTTTAAAAGATATGGTTTTGACTAATTTTCTGCTCAGTATGGGATTTATAATTTATTTTCTGTGTTTCATATCATTAGAATATAAAAATGCAGGTAAAAGTTGGAATAGCACGAGCTTGACTGAAACAATGAAAACTTCTGAAATTTTGTCATGTTTCTCAAGTATTTCCTCTTTTTCATCAAATTTAGCATGGGAAAACATATATTCTGAGGATAGTGCACTTTTTAATATCTATTTCTCCATGTAACAGCAAAAGCGAAAGTAGCATAAGCTGCAGTCTGCGCAGATACACACACACAGAGGTGCATATATATTCCACTCTGTAGTATGTACATGTGTACTGTAGAAAGCACAACTGAAAATCACCAGTCACTTAAAATGTCATAGTCTGGAGTATGCCTGAGTTGTGCTGTCATTATGGGAAATGAATTCAAATAATAGGTGCCATTACTGTAGCACAAAACTGTTAGTTAAAGTTCACAGTGCTTGACTAGGTCATTTAAACTTTTATTAGGGAAAAAATGAATTTTTGAGTGTTTTTTCCTCCTTAATTTAAGTAGGGGCTCAAAGTTTAACCAAAAGCATCTAGAAATAAGTTCTACTGCCATCTTCCTGGTTCATCTTCCAAAGAACAGAAGGCAAAACTCCCTGTGCATGAGGCTAACTAGTATCACGGGGGTGTCAAATTTGACTTGAGGTGGATTGACGTGTCATTATTCCTTTCATTCTTGCTTCTTTTTTAATGATCTGCACCTGAGCTCTCGTGTGTATTTTGTGACACTTATTAGCGATCTACAGGTCTGAGAAAACTGTTGTTTATCCATCTTTCACCTGTGAAAGTGTTAACAAGACGAGACATGCAGCAGTGTCTGGTGCCAGCTGAAGGTCATGGATAGAGTGAAGAAGTGTCTGACAGTCTCTCGTGGTGGGCATTGCACCGTGTTTCACTGAAAGCAGCAGGCTGAGCGATCTCACACCATTAATATCAATGGGACCTTGAGTGTATGCTACCTGCATTCCTTCCTCGGTTCCAGGAGTGGAAGTGTGGAGCTATTAGCACATCTCGTTCACATCCTAGGTAAGAATGCTGAAATAGTTCCACATGGCAGATGAACAAAAGAAGTCATTAGGCTTATTCTTGTCCACATGCACTCAAGTGCCTGATGGCAACTGCCCCTGCTGTTTTAAATCAGGACTGAGAGACTCAAGGCTACTGATTTACTGAATTTCAATCAACCCAGTTTCATCTTTACTTCCTCTTATTTTTCTTTTGTGAGGAGATGCTTCAGAGCAACTAAGTCTCATTGACTACAAGAGTTACTTTGATTTCCAACCCTGCAGTATCTTCACAATAGGTTAGTATTAATGGCATTGGTATTTTTGAAAATTGGCATAATTTTTCAGTTAGAAGTTTTTTTAGGATGAAATAGATGCCTCACATGCAATGTAGTTCTAAATAAACTCTCCTCCCCATCTTTGTGTCTGAGTGAATGGCTGTGAGTAAAAATATGCACCACTTTGTGAATATTCATGTCTGTGTGTGAATTACCTATGGAGACAGATGTAAACCAAAATAACATGCAAATATCGTATAACTATATCTTTATGTGTATATATATATAAGTGAACAGAAATTGGTCTGTTCTTGAAATACACCTAGAACAGTTTTGCAGGGGTACATACAAGTGATATTTCCTTTCCCTTTCTGTCTCTTCCTCTTCCCTTTCCCCTTCACTAAACCCTTACTCTTATCCTCCCTGCATCCTCCCCTCTCTTCCCCATTCCACCTCCCCTGCCCTTCCTCCCTCCTTCCCTCTCCTCCTCTCCACTCCCCCTGTAACTCTCAGTCTCCGTTCCCTCTTCCCATGTCCCTTTACCCTCCCCTTCTCCTTTTCTTTGCTCATTCTATCCCTCCTTTTTTTTTTTTTTTTTTCTGTGTAGTGGCTTGCTTTCTTTTTTCTGATAGCAACAAAAAATGATTTTGCAAATCATTCAGACACTTCAGCCCATGCTGGGCTGTCACAGCCACTAACAACTAAAGAAACCTTTCCATTTCTTGTACAGCACAAGAAATGATGCCGTTCAGCAGACAGACAGTGGAAGCAAGGTGTTCAGTGCTTTCAATTTTTATTTAAGGCAATGGGGAGCATATTGCTGCAGGTACTAAGAACAGGCTTACTTTCTGAAGGAGCCAAATTTGTCTCTGGATAGAAAGCTATCAGTCCCAATAGTCAGTAGAAACAGCTCTCCTGATCTCCCTCTACCTTTTATTCTGAATTTTAAGTATGTTTTGTGACTGATTTAACAACTTCACTCTTAAACTTATTAGTGTAAGACCCTCACCCAGGACCCACTGAAAATGGCAGGAAGACATTAATGAATTTAAGTAGACTTTAGTTCTGATGCTAACAAATGTCCCACTGGCTTAGCCTTTCATAAGTCAGACAAATGAAAAATAATGCTAAGCATTTATATCAAAAATAAATACCAGCTGTTTTCTGAGGTCTTTTTCTCAGCAGTTCCCATTGATGCAGGCTATAGCAGGCTTTGGAATATGACATATTTTATTGGCTTGTTCCTTTTGAAACAAACTCCAAATCATTGTTTTGATTTGTTTTGTTTTGTGGGCTCATGGGTGTTTAAAAGAACTCCCAACGTCTTGCAAGTTACAATTGTACTTGTAAGTACAGTAGTGGGCAATAATAACGAAGATTAAGCATTCTGTAGCCAGGTTATAGTGGAACAACAACAACAAAAAGAGCCTGCTGCATTTTTCTAAACAAACAAAAAAGCATAATTGGAAAAAATCATTTTTATGTTCTTTTACATTAGATGGGGCCACTGAGGTGAAACATTCACTGCTGAATTACTCTTCTAATCTGTGGAGGAAAACAACTACTGGTGAATTAGAGTCCTGGAACAGAGCCATGAGAACTAAATGGCTAAAAATGAAAACAGGCAAACATTTGAAGAGTATTCTACAGAACACAGATCTTTCCAACACCTCCCCCTTTTCCATGGCTAATTCATTGTCATGGAAACTGAATTTATCAAATGTTCTTGTTCACTCCTAGTGACCCAGTGAGTCGACTTACAGAGCTGGTGAAGGTAACTCAGGCTGAAGCAATTTTTACAAATGATATGCAGCAGTTCATAAACTGGTAAATTTTGAATGGTACCATTGTGCTTCCTGAATAGTTTCCCTTAGTCTCAATAGACTCTTTTTGTCTGCAAGCTAGAGGTGTCTGAAACCCTTACTAATAAGTTAGCATGGGAGGCATGTATGAGTTTAGCTCCTTTCTTCCCCTCTGCTCCCCTTTAATTTGTTTTTCTTTTTACCCTGTGAATTTATGCTAAAATCCTGTTATTTATGTCTTTTATTTACTTCATGCATTCTCCACAGCATTTTCCTTTCCTGATCTGTAGCCTAAGGATGCAAAAATCCTTCATCACCTCAACACAAACATCTCTTCTTATCTGTTGCTGAAGGTAGGTGTTGACTATCAGGTGTAATACACAATGACTACTGTATGCAGCAGGCTTTGCCAAATCCAAAATAACCCTGGAACTCTAAGTGCTTTCATCCTGTCTCAGAAGGTGGGGTTGCTTGTATTTCTTCATTGTACAGGAAAATTGTCATATAATTATTTTGAAGGTTTTTCAGCTTCCATGTCACTGCCAAATTCCATCAAGGTTGATTTTTACTTTATTTTATGTTAGCAATTAGTGACTTGTTGTCATGGAAACCATACTTCACATGATTCTTGAACTTAAATGGCTGAATGTGATCATACAGCAGCCTTTCCTTCTCTAGCCTTAGTAGTTAATGTCTTGCTTTTTGTGTGTGTGTTTCAACTTGATTACAGAATCATGTAAAGTATCTATAAACACACAAAATAATAGCAGAAGGCTACATCAATTAAAATGGAGTATTCAATAATTCATTCTTTAATTAAAGCTCATCCTTTTCCTATTGCTGTAACCTTTCAAGTGTTAAAGCAGACATAAGAGCTAATAATTAGTATGAAATATATTTTTTAATTAGCAGTTTGTGAAACAAGAATGAAGGAAAACAAAAAATGAGGTTTTTAAATACTTTTGCTTTTATGCTTAATGCAAAGAATGGAAACAAAAACACTTTAGAGAAAATATTTTCTAGGGTATAAGTCTGTATCTGAGGTCATAGATGGTATATTTTTTTGTACACAGAAAGGGATGTATTCAGTTCAGCTTTTTGTTGGCAACATATGAAATTAATCGGGACATAAAAGTAAAAGGATATGTCCCAGAACACTGTAAATAACAGACACATTTGAATATCTTAAAAATTTATTTCAGAGGCTACATTTCTCAACAGCAATCACACTGAAAGTTTAGTACATTGCATTTGTTTTCATGTGAGTAATGTCTTCACCATTTAGAAATATTCCAGAAATACTTCTGCATCATAAAGATCTGTTTCCATTGAAGATGTTTTAGATAATATTGTTATGATAGTAGTGGCAGAGTAAGCTGAAACAGACCAATACATGGAGTCCTTTATTCCCGAGTAAGATACTTCTTTGGGTTTGGTTAATCCATTTCCAAACTATCTGGAGATTTTTATTCATATGTATGTGTGTGTATGTATAGGAACATGTGTGTGTATATATATACACACACACTTTATTTAGAAAAACAGTTCTACATGCAAGAGTTATACAGATAAGAATACAATATTTTAAATTCACAGCTTCTGCCATTTTAATTTCATTGCCTAGATAAATGGTTCATGTGGTTGTATGTTCATGTCTCTTCTGATTCTTGGAAAATGCTGAATGGCCTGTAATCAATAAGAGTTCAAGGTACTTGAATCTCAGGAAATTATAAGAATCAGCCCTGGGCATGTGAAATTATAAGTTTCACTCTAATGAATGTGAACTGATAGATACAAGATTTTGGAGACTTTCCTGGTGCTTGAAGCATAAGAAGACAGCCTTGAAAGGACACTGCACTTTTTACTAAACTTTCCAAAAGTCTGTTTGGATTATTAGAATTAAAGTAAAATATTGGTTAATGTAGCTATCAGAGACAAATATGGTTCAAAGGCACAATAAGAAGAATTCTTCCCTGAGGTAACACAGCTGAATTCAGTGTTATTTTCCCCTCTATCTCCTCCCACATATTGGAGACTCATTAAGTGGACTCATTAGCTTTACACAGTAAAGATAGCTGTTTGCTTTCAGTGATGCAAAAGCAAATACAGTATGACTTCAGCATGCATTTCTGTGTTCAGAGGCTGCCTACAAAGAAGCAATTTTGAAGCATTTCAAAGTGAAAAGTATTCACTTATTCAGCATGCTGTATTAACATCAAGCATTTGATTGAATACATCTTAAAAAAAAGGGGAAGGGGGGAAAAAAACAGAGGTAAAATTGTCAATTTCTTATACTTGTGGTAGTAAATATATCTGCCAGAAGGTCACATAGTTTTGAAATGTAATGTATTTCCTGGATCTTTTTATTAACTATTAAGGGAAAAGGTACATACTTCACTTTTTGTTGTATGTTTCTGTGCTCACTCAGATCCTAGGAAATCAAAGCAATTATTCTGAAAACCATGCTGAAAGCAGTGTGAGGCCAGAATTTGCCTCGTATTAAGATACACTGAATTCCACATTATCAGACTAAGAATGGAATTTCCTGGTAAATTATGAATTTGGGCTTTACTCTCTTTTTGAACTGTTCCCCCTTGTTAATGTGTCAGGTTACTCTTGGTTCTTATTTCTTTAGAATTGCTTCAAATTTATTTTTACAATGCTAACTTCTAAAATTTCTTAGGAGTACAGCCTATACTTAAAACTTCTAAAATCACAAATCTAGTATCAATAATTGCATTAGCTCTATGGTAGCTATAACACATATAGAATCTTTCATGAACACTTCCACTACATGTTGGTATACTTTTCATTGGTTTGAAGAGTTGTGTTAAACTAACACTTTTTACTAATTGTACTCTGTATTTCTTTTCACAAATATGTGGAATTTTACCTTTTGTCTCATTAAAAATGCAGAGAATGAAAAGGAGCAACTTACTAATTCAAGTTTATAATGGAGTGAAAAATTTGACCTTGCACACGTATTCCCTGGAAGTATTGCTCTTATTACAATGATTTTAAAGAAAATATGAAAATAAAACTGCAGAATAATATTCTTCTATATGCACAGTTAAGCAAACAAAGACTCCTTAGAATCAGATGTAAGTGAATTTCAAAATAAGAAGCTATAAACCAGCTGATTTTTTTCATTGTGTGGGATTTCTTTGGGTTATTATTTCAGTCTTGTAATCTGTTTAACGTTTTTGTACTTGGAAAGACAATAGAATATGGCAGGTTCTTTGACAGTTTGCTAACATAAATTAACCTCATTTATGGGAAAACTGACTGTGTGTGAACATTTACTTTCGCAGTGCTTTGTAAGACAGTCTCTAAATTGCTGGCTTTCTGGGATATCTGCTGAGTAGTAACACTTACGATATAGCATGTATCTTATGATAGGCTTGCATATAGATGACCTTATCATATTTGTAGGAGAAAAGAAATAAAAAAGACATGCCCGATACCTTTTTTCAAGTTAATCAAAATTCTCAGCATTGCACCCATAAAAGACTACTGTTTTGCATAGGATTTTGTTGGGGTAGCAGAGAGAGGTATTTGGCCATGGTTCGTTCTTTAATTCATAAAGAAACCATGCAAACCAAGATTAATAGCAAGTATTTCATGACAGCAATTTATCACATAGAAATAATGTTAGCCTAAGCGAAATGCTTAGGATTATATTTGTTTATTTCTGTTTAGTCTGACAAATGATTGTTTTCTAGGAACAAGGACAACACAGGAAAATGGCATCAGCATAATACCCTCACAAAATGATGGCAACCAAAATAACTATTAGACTTTTCTTATTTTGCTAAATTTAACATTGATTGTGGCTAATTTAAGTAGATCTTAAACTAAAAGAATTCTAAGCCACTTTATTTGTAAAGTCCACTGGTGTTTATTTTTATTTCATAGATATTCCTCATCATTGTCACCTAACTTATATACTACCTCTTAGCTTTACAAATAAATTCACAAGTGAAAGAGTCTGAGGATCCTGTCTATCCACCTTCTAAAAACATGTGTATTTCACCTTTCAGTGATCTACTGTTAGATTTGTCACATAACTAAGCAACAGAAGAAAATGCAGACTTACACAACCCCCCACGTTGCCTCATAAATAGTTATTTTGTTGTGTAGAACTTCTGGTGTTAAGGAAGGACCAAAAAAGTTTCGGGGGGTGGGAGTGGGGGGGGTGGAGGGGGGACGGGGAGGGGGACACACATGGGACAACAATAGAGGGAGAGACGAATGGCATTTTCTAGTCTGAGTTCTGCAATTAAAAAAAGCTCTGTCTTTAAAAAGAGATATTTGTGTTGTGAACCTAATAAATAAATAAATAAAAGGCTGACGACTTCTTTAGTACTCTAAGCCTGGACTGAAAATTTTCACTTTAGGCTACCTTTTCTGAGAGTCTTTGCTATCAATTGTATTTGTTCTGGATGACCTACATTTATGGTGGTAAAACCTTTAATGTATAATCATATCATCATATTTTCTGTACATGCCACATATGTTAGGAATAAACTATTTTAGGTGCGTTTCAAAGCCTTAAAGTATGTTTATGGATTATCTCTTGTACTGTTAATATAAAGTTAGATCCCTTGGTTACTGTAGGTCCAATTGTGTGCATGTTTCAGAGGGAGCCTTTGAAACCTCTAAATATAGCTTAAAAGAGTTTCTCTATATCTAAAATGTCATGACATTAACACCCAGTATCTTGGGATACTCCAAAGTTAGAAACTGGGAAACTGATCCTTTCCAGTAGCATAAAGCTCCCATTTCTAGCCTCTCAAGTCTTCAAAGAAATGGACTTACTTTCTGACATTTTAGACGTAAAAAAGGTTTTGTGAGTCTTGCTCATCCTGTATATTAGGAAGTTATATTTTCTGAGGAAAACTTACTGATTTGAAAAGAGAAAGAAGCAATGCCTCCTTGTTGTATTTGATTTAAAATAATAATGAAAAGATCTCTACTGGTTCTTTACATGTATTCTGTAGTTCTGATTTTTATAGGAGGGGATCTAGGTCATAAAAGCTGTGCTAATTAATCACAAATATATAAAAAAATCTTATATTCAGGTTCATATTTATAAAAAGCGGATGTACTTACCTAGTTCTGTATGAAACTAGAGTTTGAATTTGCAGATATATATGCTTTTTATGAGCAGATAAAGGAGATTTTATTTGCTGCCATTAAGAAGGAAGTTCAATTAAAAGGAAAAATAGTAGTATGTGCTTAGATTTTCTTTGACCCAGTGCTCATCAGTGGTGATTGTGTACTCTGGGCTTTTTTGGTGGTGAGACTGAATCTGTAATTAATCGCAGATATGAATATGAAAAGAAATTTACTATCTCAGTTCTCTTCAGTAAAGCATTTTGTTGAGCTGGATGACAAATCAGTGCCTGAAGTTGTATGTCACGGTCAGACTACTTTTCCATTTAGGGCCTATTGTACAGTGACTGAAAAATGGTAGAGCGGTTCAGCTCCATTTGCTGAATAACCTGGAGGTCCTTAGGGGAAAAGGGGAAAAATCTCCTCTGTCTCAGAGACTGTTGGATCTAACCTGAATTCTGGGCATACAAGTAGCATATTTCTCCTGCAAAACCTTGTGTTAAGCCTGGCTTTGACTAGTGTGATGGGAATATCAGACATCTCCCCAGAGTAACATTTTGCATTACAGCAGAGATTATATGCAGTTATCTGTGTGTTTGCCCAGGAAATTATATATATGTTTCTGAGATGAATCAGTAGTGCTCCTTTATATTGTACATGCCAGTTAACAAAAGATAACTTGTTTTCTTTACATCAAATCCAAGAATTTCAGAGTTGCCAAATGTCCCAACTTTCTTTCTGCACAGATACCTTGAAAGGCCTTGGGTTTAAAATGTGAATTTTCACAGCATTACAAAAATCATGTCTTGGATGGAGTGGAAAGAACTGAGAGAATCAGATTCTATAGTTTATGTTTAAACATGCCGTCCAAAATCACTTTAGAAATTTATCTACTAAACTATATTCTGGTTTATACCAACTTTAGTATTTCCCACATACTGTCTCCAATAAATACATATTATCTGTAAGTATACACAACATTAACAATTATACATTAAAGTTATAGCTCTAGATACACATTTTGAGTCCTTTAATGTACAACAGTTTAAAGAAATTCTTTATTATAGCTATAATTGATTACATAGGAAAACAGTAATCATCTCACGGCCTAAATGTTTTGCTTGCATCATATCTGCCTTGCTAATATTCTATACAAATGATAAGCACTGACAGTGATGTCTCAAGAAATGCCAACAGTCTCATTACAGAAAACCTGGATTATTTAGAGACTGAAAACTCAAACCCATTTGAATTTATGTAACTAGCAAGTGCTTGCTGGATAGTGAAGGCATGCCTGGTTCAATATAACTCAGATATGAGCTGAACTGTTTTATTTTCCTTTTATATTTTCTTTTCCTTTCTCTATTTTCTTATTTCATATTGTCTACTTTCTAAATGTGAGGTTCTAAACCAGTTATTCTTAGTCAGCTAGCTATCAGAGAAGACTCTTAGAGAGATAAGAATGGATAAAATTGGATAGATTTTTTTTTTCTCTCTGGCTTTCCTTCTCTCTGACAGAAGTTGACCATGATTTGAAGTGAATTTTATCCCTAAAGTAGCTTTATAGAGAAATCCAAAGTAACCTTCGTATATTCAGTTCATTGTTAACAATTATAAAGTCTACTTTCACATTATCTATCATGGCTTATCACAAAGAATCCCTGTTATTCTCTCTAGCCAATTCAATAGCCCTGACAGTGCTGTAGTGGTGGTGATGTGCGTTCGCATGTAATTCGGGCATGGAAGCATCCTTCGCTGATATTTTCTGTTCCTGGGAGGCCTTGCATAGGGAGATGATTGATCAAATGGTCTCCTACAGGGGTGCCATTGCTGCAGGCTGGTCATTTAGGGTGGCCAACCAAAACCAAAACTGAGGCATATAAAATAAAAAGGAACACAGAAGTAGCTAGAGGCAAAAAAAAAAAAAAATAATTGTCAGTCCATTCTTTTGTTACAGCTGTGCTTCAAGCATCAGCGCTTGTAAGAAGCTAAAAAGTGGCCCTAGGATGAAGCTCTGTAATTGGAGGCAAGCAAGGCACAGATGCTAGCTTTTATTAAATATCAACAGAATTTAACAGTGCCAACAGGCCAGCACTGAAGGAGAAGGAAGGATGAGAAGAAAATTCCTTCCCTGGGCTAATTTCATGCTTACTGTCCTTCAGACCTACTCATCAAATCTGTCATTATATTCTGTGTCTCTGAGAGAGTCAGGCTATCTATAAATAACTGGATAGCTGTATACATTTGAGCCATGTATAAACAATATATTGCTCATGAGATGCTGTAGGCTATCCTGCTTGGTTCCCAGCTGCTGCTACTGAAGGGCACAAGTGTCTTGTAAGTACTGTGTGGTATCTGTCAGCCCTACGTACACATCTTTACTTCCTTGGAGTATCTCAAAAGTCATTAGACAATAATGTTCAGGCAACTGAACCCTTCCCAAAATGCTAAATGGACTCCTTAAGTGGATGAAGGCATATATCAGAACTGTTGATAATTCTGTGCAGCAAAATGTTTCTTTCTCCTGTTCTCTTGCACTGAAATTTTGAAGGCTTATAGAAAGAGGCAAAAACATTGAGCCCGACTTCTCTGCTCACTGGCACCTTGTAGGGCATTTTTTGTGAAAAGGAAGTGGTCAATTTAATTTGGAGATGGACATTCTTGGGTCCTGGTACTTTGTTATGACATGGCTTCATCCAGCTGCAGAATGGACTTGTTGAGGCTATTATCCATCAGGCAGATTTGCTGCAGCTCTTGGACTTCTCTATATTTTACTCAGTGAGAACAAAAGAGATTTAAGAATATCTCTCCTCTGAGATCTCAGGTGCCCTGCCCCTTCACTGCATGCACTGAAAATGGAACAAACCAGAGTAATTTAGAAGTATCAGCCTTGTTTGTTTAGGTTATCTCTCTCTCCAGATTATTTGAATAGCGCTGTGTTGTGCAGATCTTTATCTAAGATCATACAGGAAAGAATTTTGTATAAAGCTAAATTACTTTGTCTGATGCAGCAAATTCTAATACTGAATTGAAAAGCACTCATGACAATTTAGCTAGTTTCTACTTGTTTGTCACAGCACTCACAGAGTTCTCTGTTTCTTCAGACTGACCATGTGCAAGCTGCCTTTATACTGAAGGATGCCACCCCGAAATGGCTACTCAAGAGTCATTACTCAAAGGTAATTGTAAAGCTGAAAGGTGTTCAGTGCTGACAGCACCCTCCCTCCCTCCTTCACTCCCCTCTAATCTCCCAAACTGCTACAGGAAATCCTAGCTATATAGTCAGTCCCTGGAGAGTTGCTTTGCTTTGCAACGTTCCTGCCAAAAGACAGCACTGTTTTTGCCTGAAGTTCTCTTTTATGACATCTACAGATCAGCATAAAGTACCCTGCAAAATTAATTGAATTCTCCAATAATTGTTTTAAAGCCAAATGCCATATAGAGCCTTCAGATATATGCATTTTTTAAATGTCTTTGTAGCCTGATTTGGGCCATTTACCTCATGAAATCTTAACTTAAGGCTGAGTGCATTAATGAAACTGTGAGTCAATGTATATTTTTCTTTTCTGCCTTTTTTTTTTATTAATGTGGATGCTTTTGTTTTCTGCTGCAGTGAACATGTTTCTCAGGTTTACTTGATCTGTCCACCTGTTGGTGACAATGTGAGCAAGGATGGGAGAATAACAATAGGTAGATACTAAGAGAAGGAGAATTGTGTCAAAGAAGATTAGGAAGAAGTATACAGATACAGCAAATTCAGTCTGATAGTTGTAGGAGATTTAGTAGGGCAAGGAAATCAAAGTTTAATTTTCCAAAGCTGTCTAAGTTGGGGACAATACTCATCTGCAGTGTACTGCACTGGTTCCTTCTACACAGGTTCCCCAATTCCCCCACACCGATGGGGCTCTGCTGTCATGGGTGTTGTGTTAAAATTAAGGAATGAGCTCACTGCACTACCACTTAATATAAAAAATGGACACCTGCATCCCTTTATACAAACTGAGGGGTGAGACTGGTCAAAGCCAGCTTGGATCAATGCAGATACAGTGGGGTGGACATTGTGGCATTCAGAGGGTTGTAAGGAGTTGAGCACCCGCTGCCACATAAAATCAACAGATGTGTTCTTGCAGAAAGAAATTCTAAAGTTCATGTGAGATGTTAAACAGATGATTGGGTGGGTGGGAATTTACAAAAAAAAAAAAAACCTTAAAGAAAAAAAGGGCAATTTGTGGACAGAAGGAATTTTAGTGCAGAGCAGTCTATGTTATGGTTATGTAGCATCCACCAAGGGTGAGAGTTTGAATGTGAAGTACCAGAAGTTATTGGCTACATTTACATTAATAAGTAACTCAGTCAAATGGGAAAGATCAGCACATCAAAGCAGGTCATGCTGGCATTTACATCTGCTGTACGTGACGTCTGGAGTTTTAGTTTTTGCACTGGATTTAGCATGCTTTCCTAGACTGAACATCCCTGCTATCTGTATGACTCAAAGCAGCCCAAAGGTCCAGTCACTGCTTGGCACCCTTACGTCTTGTCATGACATAGGGGCACGTTTGGTGCATACATGAAGACATACATTGCAGAGGAATGAAGGCAGTGGGTTGCTTAGCATTGATAACATGCAGCTGTGGCCTTGCCTCAGAGGCAGTGGGTTGATTGACATGGACGATGTGCAGCTGTGGCTCGTTCCTAGAAAGTGGATAAATAGTACTGAGAAGTGTGAGGGGGGGTTTGGGTGGAGGAGCAGCAGTGGGGTCTGACTTCTGGAGGAAGGAGAAACAGCATGGACAGTAGAATCTGGGTGATGGTAAAAGCCTTGTTGTAGCCTACTATTTTGTGCTGTATCAATACTTTGTGTTTAGATTCCTGTTAAAGAAATTAATTTTGCAATGACTGAAACTACTCTCAGCTGAATCGCATGGTTTGCTCTAGAACAGAGCCTGAGATATAATCATTGTTTAATGTTTAATAGATGCTTTAAAATTTATAAACCTGTTTTTGAAAGCAATAGAGCAGATTCTGCATTTATCATGAGGTGTACTAAATTGTAACTCCAACTTCAGTGCATTTATTCCTAATTGTACTTGAACAAATAAAAAGATAGTCAATCTCCTTTTGAAGAAACTGATTACCAGGGCTAAGAATTACACCATATATTCAGTATTCTGTCATGTGCCTATTGTACCTGAAACAAAGCAGGTGTTACATAAACACAAACATTTATATAAAAAGTATTATAGAATTTTAAACTTTAATTTGGGTTGTTTGAACATTTTTTAAAAATTTCCCTATTTCCATCTGTTTGTATGTATACATAGAGGATTTCAACATGCTCTTTTTTTATTAGTAATTAATTTATTCCTTTGAAATAAGGATTGTGTTATAATGCTAGTACTGTTAAGTCAGATATTGCTGAAAGTGCTCATATAGACTGATTCTTTTTATTTATTAATTTAGCAATTTTATTTTTCAATGCAGTATGTTTCTCACATATTTTGCATTCTAGATCTTCTTTTATTATGCCATTTCCCCCTTCTTTTTAAAGCACCACTAATTCACCTCAGTGCAGCAATAATGAGTAACTGAAAGGAGTTTGGAAGGAAAGAGGAAAAAAGAGAGCTATTGAAGTAAATGAAGCATTACCCATGACTGCTGCACACAACAGTGTCTTGTTCCTGTACTCACGTCATATCCCCTCTTTTGAGCATTAGAAAGATAACTAATTTCCCAGAGCATCCCATGCTCAAGGGCAATAGTTACCTTCACCACAGAGACAATTAGCACTGGCTGTTATAATTTTGGAAATATGTAGCAATTACTTGCAGCAGAAGCTGGGATCTCAGAATCACTTAATGAAGACTGGAAAGAGCAGAGCTCAGAGATGGTGGCCCAGAGCTGCTAAATTCACTGCTCTACACTGTTAGTTTACAGAATGCCAATGCAGATAATCTTCGCTTTTCTTTTTGTCTTTCCTCCTCCTTTCCACCTGTCTTTATGATCTGATCATCTCAGCATCTCATTTGTATTACCCTTTCTGTTCTGTGCATTGCATTAGCTTATGATTGCATTTGGCTAATTTTTTAACTCATAACTTAAAAAATGAAAATGTTTCAATGAACTATATTATACTGTTGCCTTGCATAAGCATGCACTCGTCTTTGTTTTTCTTGGAAGTTCCTATTATACTTGCTTTTGGTTTTATTTACCCCTCTATAACTCACAATTAAAATTTATTTCACTTTGAAGGTCTTAAGGATGTGTGAAAGCTCTGTGTATGTGTAAACTCCTGGAGCTAACTATGTATTTACACTGTTGGAGGGAGCATAATATATAGAACTTGTTTGCGATTATGCCATTTGTAATAAACAAAATAAAAAAGATAAGGTTAAAGCTCACTTCTAAATACATGAACTCTCTAATGCCAATTATTTTCAAATTGATTCACAGCAAATCTTAAGACTGAGGCTGATGCCTGTCTCTCTGGGTAAGTTTCATTTTTACATAGTATTATGAAGATAGCTTTAACTGAAAAAGTGCTCGAAGGAATGTATAAGAAATACCATAGACAAATAGCTCACATTGCTTTGAATGGATGGTTGCTTGGCACTAGTGCTTTTCTTTCTGAAGGGATTTTGGAGACTCTTGTGTTCGAACACTTGCAATTAGAAATTATGTTATCATAAGCATGCTGGTGTTTCAGGCATACAAATTTCATTGTGTTAGAGATGTGCTGCGGAAGGGCTTGCAGCTGGACTTCACGTCACTGATCACAGCCCTCTGAGCCCAGCAGTTCCACCAGTTTTCAGTCCACACTACTCTCCACTTACCTCATCCATACCTCCTCAGCTTGTCTATGAGGGTGTTAAGGGAGACAGTCCAGAAAGCCTTATTAAAGTTGAAAAGAGCAGCCCTATGGAGAAGGACTTGGGGATACCGGTGGATAAAAAACTGGTCATAAGCTGGCTGTGTGCACTTGCAGCCCAGAAAGCCAACCATATTCTGGGCTGCATAGAAAGAATCATGGCCAGCAGGTTGAGGGAGGTGATTTTCCCCCTCTGCTCTCATGAGACCCCACCTGTAGTATTGTGTTCAGCTCTGGGGCCCCCAGCACAGGCAAGGCATGGACCTGTTGGAGCAGGTCCAGAGGAGAGCCATGAAAATGGTCAGAGAGCTGGACCACCTCTCCTATGAAGACAGGCTGAGAAAGTTGGAGTTGTTCAGCCTGGAGAAGGCTCCAGGGAGACCTTACTGCAGCTTTTCAATAGTTAGAGGGCTTATAAGAAAGATGGAGAAAGACTTTTTACTAGGGCCTGTAGTGACAGGACGAGGGGCAACAGTTTTAAACTGAAAGAGGGCAGATTTAGGTTGAACACAAGGAAGAAATCTTTTATGAAGAGGATGGTTAGGCACTGGTACAGGTTGCGTAGTGATGTGGGTGCCCCATCAATGGAAAATCTCAAAGTCTGGTTGGATAGGGCTTTGAGCCACCGTATCTAGTGAAAGATGTCCTTGCCTCTGGCAGGGGGGGTTGTACTAGATAATCTTTCATGGTCCTTTCCAACCCAAACCTTTCTATGATTCTGTTGGAGTTGTGTATGTCCAGTTTCTTTAAATGTTCCCTAGCCTGATCTGCCTCTACTGAGGGTAAATATTCCTTGGTCTGGAGTTTTGCATTGGTCTTGGGGACCCCATAAGATCACAGCCCAGCAACTGCACACAGACTTCTAATTCCTCCTTTTTGTTCCCCGTGCTTTCTGCCTTAGTGTAGAAGCACTTCAAGTGGGCACCCAGTCTTGCTGATTTCCCAGAAAATGTATGACAACATCCCCTATTGTGCAGCCCTGTAGGCACTTCCTTATTTGAGTGCATATGCTTAACACTGGCCCCTTGGAGCCCAGCATTGTTGATTATAAAGTCTCTCCTGTCCATGTGATCTGACACCCTTTGCTTGCCATCCCAATCCACCCTCATCTCCCTCCCCTGTCATTCCTAGTTTAAAGCTCTCCTCATAAGTTTGGCTGGCCTGTTGGTAAAGTTGCTTCTTCTCCACATAGTCAGGTGGGTCTCATCTTTTCAAAAGTCTGTGATCATCAAATAGACTTCACTGAACACAGGTTCCCACCACCTACCAGGACACTGAAACTATTCTATAGTGGAGCAGGAGCCATTCTACTGAAAATGTCCTGCCAGAAATTATGAGCTTCCAACCTTTGCCACCCTGGGAGTCTCTATTTCTCAACCCAATAAGCACAGACCCTTCCTGGCCCTCTTTCAGCCTGGCTGGGAGCCCAGGCTTTTGTATCCTGTAGGGTCCCAGTGAAAATCTGTTCAATTGTTTTCTCATCATCCTTGATGCTGCCCAGCCTGCTGAACTCCTCCCGCAGCGCCTTTGCTTGGTGACACAGACCCGCCCCTGTGATCACGTCCTGTAATTGAGGAGCCCATTATCCTTGACCTCAGGATCAGCAAGAGGCTGAGGGCTTCCTTGTGGCCCCAGATCTGCAAAGCTGTATCCATCCTCAGGAGCTCCAATTGGGTTGAGATCTCCATTGACCCAGAATAGTTGCTCCAGTGGGTACTAGGGACTCAGCTCAGTGGCTTTTCTACTGCTGCTGAGCATATGTACACTGCCCTCAGCAGTTTCTTGCTCCCATCTGCACAAAATGCTGTCCTTTGAGATCCACTCTAAACCCAGTATTTCTATTGGGTCCTCCTTAGTACCTGTTGAAATGGTGTGTGACCCGCCCCGGTTAGAAGTCATCTGGAACAACAGCTCAACAGCCTTTGATAGTTTCTGGAGAAGCTGCAAGCTGCCTTCTAAGGATGGGTCTGAAGTTACTAAAACTGTCCTGAACAGGAAGAACAGTGACATACTTTTAAATCAAAATTGACTAAAATGCAATAGCTTTGTGTAAGACCATGCATGATATCCACCTACAGCAGACTAATAGAAAAATGGAAGAGAGGAAAAGACAGGGCTGATTGATAATAGTAATAATTATTATTATTATTATTGTTATTTGGTGTTCTATCTTAACACTCATGCTCTGCCAGCATTTTAATGTTGTGGAGCAAATGAAGAATTTTCTCAATAGTGCCAGAGGGGCATCATGTTAATTCTTTGAGAGAGAAATCCTTACAATTTTAGCATGCCTGGAGCACTGCTGGTTTATGATAAGGTCTTTGTAGAAGTGCAATAAAGATGATGGCTTAGTTAAAATACTATCAATATACTTGGTTAGGAAATGAAAACCCCAGTCTTTCATGTGTATTTAAATGAGTGAATCTTCCTATTCTTCCTTTAAAGAATTTCAATGTATACATGGGTAATCTGTTATGTTGGTTTTATTTTTGGTGTAATTGTGTTTGAATATAGAAATATTTCTGGGATTAAGAATCATCACTCTCTGAAAGAGTCTTATTCTGAGAGGAGGGTGAATATACATTGGGATGAACAAATACCATCGCAGATACCTTTGTAAATTTAAGTGTAAATACGAATGCCTATGCTCATACAAAACGTGTAGAAATGTGTTCTACTAGGTATCTTCATGCTTTGTGAAGGTAGTCAATAGTATGCAAAGCTGAATAGATTATTAAATAAACAACCAGGATAAGTCATTTAAGATTCTTGTTGTGGATTTTGTGTTCCATTGCATGTTCTTTCCCTATAGGTTTCAGTAATGGTGCTAATGATATGTGGCACTAATATAGAGAAGGAACTGCATAGCTGACTTTCCAGTGGCTGCTTTTGACTGCAATAGACCATTTCAAGTGTATGCAGGTAGTAAATGCAGAGGGAGTACAAGGATTTATTTGGCTGTCCAGGAAAGAGGACTTCAATTATCTTTTTGTGGATCTCTCATCACGTGTAAAATATGAGTGTAAAGTAATTTGATCAAAGCTGAGCAACAGCACAACAGCAGCACTGTGACAGGAGCTTTAGATACAGCAGTATGTTATGTATCATCATTTTTTCCTCCTACTAAAATCTAATGGGATTGTATAGCTTTGTATCTCTGCTGATAAGGCCTTGTACACATTCTGTATGACAATGTGTATTTTGAGTGTGTTGTCCTTCTGGGCTATATAAATAAATATTTTGACGGCAGACCTGAGCGTCCTCATTTTAAAAGTTTTCCTTTCCAACAAGAAAAATTTTTCAGGAAGTAGGGTCCAGGGTTTGAGACAGAGATGATATGGTGAATTGTGATGTTTTTTTTTACCTCCGGTAATTTCAATATAGTAAATTGTAGCTATGTTGATTTGTACTTCCAAGTAATTCGAATGCTTTAAGAAATCCCAGTTTTGGTATATCTAAAATATTGCTGGAGACTGTTAGAGATTCTGTCACGCCTCCCTATAGTATTTTTTAAAGTTACTTAAGTAGTCAGTTACAGTATGAAATGTCTGTATCCTGATGTTTTCCACAGATGATGTTGGATCACAGTTATCCATTTACAAGCGTATTGAGCCTTCAGCCAAATATCAAACCTGGATGTTATGTTGCCAACAGTTCCACTGGCTCCTACAAATGTTGTTGTTATTTTCCTGACTCCTCTGCTGCCATACTTTTGACCTTCTATTTATTGAGTGTGTTACAATGACTCTGCTACCGTAAGGTAACAGCTATTGCTACTCTCCAGATATTGTCAGGTAGAGTGGTTTTCCACATGACAGTATGGACAATATTTTCCTCTGACAAGATAATAATTTTACTTTTTCTCTTATTCAAAGGATTTTTGTAAGCCAGAATGATAAAATTAACATCTGAAGAGCTGGCATTTTTTTTCAATGATGTCCCATTAATCTTGTGAGATAAATGCTTGGCAGATTCGGAAGACGGGGTATGTTAAAACAGAGACAGTTCTAATATTAATAAAAAATGTAGTAAAAATGTAATTTATTTTTAAAAATATATATGCAAGTGCCATATGAAAGGAGGCAAGAACTATCAGGTTCATTTTACATACAAAGAAACAGATGAGAGAAGTAGTAGGACTTCCCCAAGTTTATTCTTGGGATTATAAGGAACCACATTCACTTATTTTTCTATGAAAAAGATAACTAGATGCTTAGTTAGGTCTGTCACAAAATCACAGAACTGCTGAAGTGGGAAGGAACCTCTGGAGTTCAGATAGTCCATCCCCATGCTCAAACAGGGTCAGCTACAGCAGGTTGCTCAGAAAGTTTAAACTCACTAGTCATTCTTTGAGGCTAATGTGATTTTCGTGTTTGGAATTCAGTACTTCAGAAGATTAGACTCCGCTGTTAGCAACAATTAGTGCTATGACACTCCTTTCTATTTTGGTTAGATACGGATAGTTTTAATATTTCTTCAGTGTTTGTCATCTAGGAAAACTCCATGAGCACAGAGTAGCAATCAATTAAAAGTAAATAGGTATCTCTGACAGTTTAAAAGAGTCCCAAAGAAGATGACAAGAGAATGGTACAAGACAATAAATAATTTATAGCTGGAGAAAATTAATCAAGAACCCCCAATTCCCTCTGTCCCCACACACAGGTGCTCAATTACACTACCTCTAAGAAGAGGCAGGAGACCAATAACGAAGCATCTGTGACATAAATGAATTTAACTATTAGGGAAGAAAGTCTTGAAATATAAACACACTGAAGTAACCAAACCAAATTACAATGCAATGTACATTTACCTTATATATACTATTTCCCATAACTTTTCACATAATTAAATATTATAAATGCTATAAAGTGTAAGTAAAATACAGAAGCAGTAGAGGGATTTTCTAGTGATGCAGAGTATGCAATCATAAGCTAATGCAAAGAAGTGAAAAAATTAGAAAAATTGAGATAGAGAAATTCAGACAAAGATGAAAAGTTGGTAAGTTAGGCCTTGGTGCTGAACCATTAAAATGAGTGGAAGTTACTGCATTGTCCTCAGTGGAAGCAGTTAACTCCAGAGGGTAACAATGAGTTTGCTGAAAGTGGTGGAAGCATTGATGGAGGAGAGTAAAGTCAAAGACAATGACAGTGATTGTTCAGAAGAGGGGACAGGAAGAGGACTAAATAGGTATGTGAGGTCCTCAAAGAATTTTGGATATAGTTGCCTGTTTCATTACTGGTTTTCTTCATTTTGATGCCTGCATAATGCAGATGAAATAAGTGAATTGAATTAACAGACCTATCCCAGTTTAAAGCACAGAAGGGACCTAACAATGCAGTTCAAAATGGTTCCCAAAATGACTGTTGATCCATATACACATAGGAATCGTCCTTTCTATTCCATTTCTACCTCTGCTGTTTCATAAAGCAGTAGTGCATGAATCCACCTGGAACATAGCTTGTGAGCTTTGAGACTCCCAGGGCTAATTCAGTGGGTTGCTCATCTGATTGCTTCAATGCTAAAACACAGTTTGGTGGCTGTTACTGCTACTGAAGACCGTTTCTGTTTGACTCCTGACAAATGAGGTAGGTAATAGCTTATGTAACATAGTTGTATTTACTCACCTATTTTGTTTTTTTTTTTGTTGGTTTTTTTTTTTAAGTGGAACGAGGAATAAGATAGTCATACCTATAGGTTTTTTTTATGTATCTTGACTTTTTATAGACATACATATATGTAATTAAATTCAAAGTTCGTTTCCTAATTTCTTTAGATGATACTGTTTATGATTCTAGTCCAATATTATTTTGGGCAGATTCTTCAAAAACATTCCACAAGACTCAGTGATTTCTCATTTTTGCTTTGCAGTGATATTTCTCTGTCCTACATACTTTTTCCTACTCTTCCCTTTTTTTCTTAGTAACCACAAGGAGGTGGATGATTCACTTAGCTGGTGAAATATAATTCTTTTACATTTCTTTCAAAGGATCCCAGAATGAATCATCCTTCTCTCATTATAGCTTATAAAACTATTATTTTCCTTTTAGGCAAAACAGGGCCTTAGTTGTTGTCATCAAAACCTTGCTATTGTACTGATGTAGTCATAAGATTTATTTCTACACTATTCAGTTAATGAATCTCAGCAACAGATTCATTTGAATGAAGAAGGGTTATGACCTGTAGTCTATGAAGGTAGGAAACCCAATTCCCTATTGTTTGACACAATGACAGTCAATTAAAACCAGACAGAAAAGGGATAAACTACTATCAGAACAGATTATTTTTGAGGGATGCAAGTGACCACCTGGGATGAGATTCAGCAGGCACAGGTCTCCTACATTAACAGATTTCATGTCCACAGGCAGATTCTAAATGACTATTAACAGTGGTTTATTAAATGCACTTTCACTAATTCTGTGATTATTTTGTACAGCTATTTTAAAATAAATTTTATTTATAATAGAAACTTCAAAAAGTAACTAAAAAAATCTCCACATCTCCTTTACTTTTCCAGCATAATTTATTTTTACCTATTTTAGTAATGTCAGTAATGTTGCTTTTTCTGAATAATACATACCTCTTATCCTTCAGAATGTGGATCTACTTATACTGCATTTGTT
Organism: Falco rusticolus; assembly: GCF_015220075.1. Classification (NCBI taxonomy): domain Eukaryota; kingdom Metazoa; phylum Chordata; class Aves; order Falconiformes; family Falconidae; genus Falco; species Falco rusticolus. The sequence continues at coordinate 37,053,739 of NC_051188.1, read as the reverse complement.
GTTTTAAATTGTATTTTTAAATTTCTTCTTCCTTCCTGTTGCTCTGTGTAAATTGGCTTCATGTTGAAGATTATGCAATTTCACAATTAACCCATTTTTATCCAGTTAACAGGAGATCAGTTTTGCTGATTTCACCTAAAAAAAATTCTTTTAATTTTGTTTGGCACTTTCAAGCAAGGTTTTGATGCCACTTGTGTATGAGAATAAGAACCTATCATTGCTCATATGTAGCTAGAGATTCTAAATGGCAGTTTAGCTATGGAATCTTTTTGCAGTGAGAACCTTTCAAAATTAGTCCTCAAAGTTCAGTTTCAAGGGGTACTAGGGACTAAACAAGACCCAGGAAGTCTCATAAAATATCTGTATTGTCTTTTAAGTGTGGATCCAGACCCTGCTCCAAACTTGCATGGTGTCATTTTTGAGTGATTCAGAACGCAGTAGAAACATTCTTGCCATTTCATTCCTCTTCTTGCAGCACTGATAGGCCAGGTGATGGAATGGCCCTGCATTTGTCAATTTCAAGTCTGTTTTGTACATATATTCCAAAAGGTCTGTGGAGTGATGTCATACGGCAAAAATGGAGCAGATGAGTTTGTTTGGGGTCTTTGTAGAACTGAATATCACATGCTGAAAGTTGCTTTAAATACATATAGAACTGATAAATAGGTATTTTAGGACTCACTTTAAGTCAAATAGAGTGTAATGGATTTTAACTGTATGGAGTGCTCGCCAAGGAACATGAGTTATGCTTCCTATGGACATGCTCGCCGCCGAGCAAAGCAAATGTACACTACAGTCAGTATTACTATGTAAGTAAACCTTTGCTTAGTATCTGCCTATAAGAAAAAATGTGTAAAATTCAGTGTTCATGTCCAGTCTGAAATGTCTTTATTATCCTCATTTCTTCTTTTTGCACATACCTAGAACTGCTCAGGCTAAGAGCACCCACTTACGCCTTATAGGGATCTAGAAAACAGAAACTCAACCAAGTTGAATTAAGCCTATAATAAAATGTTGAATCTGCTTTCTTTTTGAAGTCTGACAGGGATACATTTTTTCCTTCCGTCCTTACTTTTCTTTTCCCTGGTAGGTAGAGCATTTGCTGAAGAAATAGATCTTAGCTCTTCTGATTTTTTTAGCACAAAGGAGATGAAACCCAGCATTGCCACTTGCCAGGACAGCCATCTAAAAATTCAATTTACAATGTGTGCAGCAAAGGGCGAGTCAAGTGGAGTTATTTGGAGATATAGGAACCATGTTCATAGAACCACAGAATGATAGAATGATAAAATGTTTTGGGTTGGAAAGGACCTTAAAGATCATCTAGTTCCAACACCCCTGCCATGGGCAGGGACACCGTCCACTAGACCAGGCTGCTTCTGTCAATGCTGTACCGCTGTACCACTTCAATGCTGCAGAACCACAAGAAGTGTTCAGGGACAGGAAGAGAATTCTAAGGAAGAATAGCTTGATAGTCCAGTTCTTGAAGTAGTCTCCTACCAGGGGAATCATCATAGCTTCTTGTCTGTCAGCTTTTGTTTATGTATTTTATACAGAATAGTCATTGGGCAAACCCAATGAACAATTCTGAATGAAGAAAAGATAATTCCTTAGGGTTCACAAGGGCTTAACTCCATGTTTTTCTCATGGCAAGCACTGTTCCTGCTTCCAAAATGTAAATGTACCTTAAGCCCTATCTAGGATACTTCATTCTTTGAAAGAATAACATTTAAAGTCTAAGCCCAGGAGAGAACTTCAGACCTGAATTCAAAGTGAAGAAGGGTGATTTTGGGATTCATATTCCAGACATATGATTGGATTTCAGGCAGGTTTAGTGATTGACATTTCTTCATGTCTTATTTTTGTTTTCTTCATCATATGTTTTGGGTTTTTTTTCATGACCATCTGAGATGCTCTTCATGCCTTGTACATGAGTTATATGGGCTTACTTAACTCTAGGATTCGAATTTCATTGTGGGAACCAGGCCTAAAATTAAGTGTTGCAATATATCTAAGTTAGACGGGCACTGAAATATTTTATTGCATCTGGTCCTCAATAATATGGCTTATGACAGAAAAGAAGTGGTATGGAAAAGATTACCCACACAATATTTTGTGGAAGTAGACAATACAGCCCTGTTTCACAAGGGTGATTCTTAATATCTAGTTTGTGTATTTAAAATTATTACATTACAGTTAGAACTTATCTGCTTGATAGAATATGTGTTTCTGATCTGATTAGGAACAGGTTCTATTCTGAGAGCTTTTCTGCTACCTCTTCAACATTTCTCATCAGCTAATAAATTTTATTGCTTGATTTAAATTGTATGATTTGAAAATACATATCCATATTTATGATTTCCCAATTAAAATTCCAGAATTAGTGCCAGCTGTAGTTTGTTCCATTTGCTTTGCATCTTTGCGGTGTCCCATATTATCAGCTTAGTTTTTACATCATTATGAAACAGAACAGATTTTTTCTTTGGTGGATAATTTCTGTTTTGTTTTGAGGGTTTTTTTTCAGTCTACAGTCAGATAGCCTAAATTATGCTAGTTTCTTTTGTGTTTTCTTTAAGGAGATGGACAAAGAACTTATGAAAGTGTTGGGGTAAGACCCCAGGCAGCCAAGGCAATGGAGTGGAACCGTTCTATTCTTTCCTTAGAACATACTAAAAGGTAACAAAATCAATCTTCATATCTTTCAATCTTTAAAGCTGTGTTTTCTTAGGAATGTAACAAACAAGGAACCCCGAAATAAGCTCACACTAGGAAAAAGGATCTTGCTTTTCAGCTAGGAACTCCTAAATTGAGCAATTTCTATGCACTCTGGATCCCCCTTGTTCACCTTTGCGGTGAGAAAGTTCCTTGTTTTTCTTATAAGTCTCTTGGCTCCATTTGTATTTAAAATTCCTCATTTTCTGTGTTTTTCTCTGCCTCCTTCACTGTGTATTTCAAATATTTCTTTGAGTGGAGCTTGCTCAGTCATTCTTGAGAAAAGGCCAAGTCTTCAGGGGCAGGAGTCAATCTGGTCCAAAGTAAAACAGGCATAACAAGGCATTCCTTAGCCCCAGCTACTTCAATTTTTAACTGACATCATAATGCTCACATAGTAAGTTGTAGCAAATGAATAACATAAATATCTCTTTTGTTCCAATAGCTCACACACTTATCTACAAACCTAGCAAAATTTAATTTGCTTTACTTCTGATTGTTTGTGGAAAATAACCAAGCTTAGAGCCTAAATTTGCCCTATCGTGCATACACTTCCACCCCTTCCCCTCCCCCCCCCCAAAAAAAAAAAAAAAAAAAGGACAAATTGTCTTACATTTTAATTTGTGAAAATGGTCTGGAAAACATATGCGGTTTTTTCCTAAGAATTTGAAAAGAAGGAATTTCTGAAAAACAAACAAAAAAAACAAAAAAGGAATTTTTATAGGTGGAAAGAATTCTGCTATCAAAAAGTGGGCTTTTACTGGATATGCCACATTTTCTGTATGTAGAAATATTTCCTTTTCTTCTTCAGATATTTGTAATTGTATTCATTTCCACTGTACCCCAATTTCTGATGTATACTTTCTTATAAACTCCTCCAGTTTCAGCAAGAATAGCTGAATAGCATTTACAGGTTTCTCACCCTGCTACTTCTCCCAGCAAACATTTCACATAACCAACTTCAACGTGCCCTGGCCTCTCTATAGTGCAGATAAATAAACATATTTTCCTATTGGCAGGTTGTAGCTGTTCAAGGAGATACATTTCTGCCACCAAGACAGCATGTTCCTGAGATGTAATATACTCAGAGTCATCTTGCAGCGTAAAACTACAGCTGTCTTACTTAAACTATGGAGCTGGATTAATTTTTCCTCCCTCTACATCAGATAGACCTCACCAGGGAACTCATTATCTTTGAGAGACCACTCTAAAAATACTTTTTATGTTGTATATCACCTTGCTGATTCACTCCATCTCTGCCATCAACATGGTGGCACCAGTAATGTTTCATCGTTTTCTTTTGTCTCCCAATGATATGATTTAAGCTCTCAAAGTTTGTTTTGAGAAGTAGAAAAGCAAAGTACAGTTCTACTGAGTTTAGGAAAATACTAGATTCCAAAATGGTGGCATTACAAAGGACTTTTTTCTTCAAGTGTGGATAGGCAAAATGTCAAAATTTGCTCCTTGGCATCCTACATTTATACAAATAAAAATACAGAGGTCTTGACATGAATTACAAAGTAGGGATTTCAGAATTTGAATACACATCCAACTTTGTAGATGGACTCCAAACTATGATGGGATTATCTCAAATCCCTGGAATATAGTGTCTGAACTTTGTAAGGGGAACTACACCCAGATCTGGATTTGAGTTTAGCAGGTGGAGCCCATCTGTATTTTGAAATTACATTACATGAGGTACAGGGTGCCTGTGAGAGTGGAATGCTTGATGGGCGTTGCTGCTACCCTGAAACAAAATCAATTTTACAAACCTGTGTGCTCAAAGAAAAACTTGGCAAGTGGCACCCTAACAGGAGTTTGAACCTGCACAGGTTTGCCACCTCTAACTTCCACACTGTTCATAAAAACAAACCGACAGACCTGACTGGCTTTTCTTGACATAGCTTTAAAGCAGGGCATTGTTTCAGAGTGCATTAGCATACACATGCAATGGCAAGACACGCTTGGTTTACAGGTTTTTTGATTTTGGGTTTTTGGGGTTTGTTTGTGGGGTTTTTTTCAACTTTTTTGTCACTGATGGTGCAGAACCTGCTCCTGCTCATCATTCTTTTTTAATCTGGCCCAGCAATGAAACACACAACTGGGGCAAGCTTGGCAGTTGAAGGATCCAGATGCTAAACTCCAGGATTAATTTCTCTAGCAGAGGCATCTGGGAGTAAGATCCTCTCTCTTGGCTTTCCTGGCAGCTTGTTTTAACCCCCAGCAATCCAAAAGGCTCATTTTTATGTTAGACTGGCAGTTCAGTTATTCTGGCAGGTAAAGGACTGCCAGATTGACTTTGTCAAATGAAGGAATTTGTATTTAAATATCAGTGCTTTCATTTTCCCAGTGATGAGAGCTCAGTCTTTAAAGACTTCTGCATTTGCTAATGATACTTTTCTTTGGCATCTTCCTTGGAATGTTACAAAAGAAGGAAGTTGATATTAGCAAGTGAGAACAATGAAGAGGAAGGGAGAAAAAATCCAGCAGTGATGCAGTGACAATAAACACGGAATGTAATTATGATCCATGAAGAGTGAAAAATCACAGTGGCTTCATTCATGTAGGAATATAAAATCAGTGTAAATGACATCAGATCAGCATAATTTTACTTTAACCTGTTGCCCTTTTTCTTCTTCTCTCTCTGGGTTTTTTTTAGGGGGGTGTGTGGTTTTTTTTTTGGCTTTTTTTTTTTAAGAAGTGACCTTTTATACTTGATGACAGAGAAATAATTTGTAACAGAACTGCAGAATAAAGAAATCCTGCATTCTTTCAGTAACTCTTTTCCCCTTGCAGCAGTAGTACTTCATAAAAAATAAGCCCTAGATATTAAACTTAATTCAACTTCTAAATCACGTATGCTGTAGTTGCATTGAGTATTAGTGATCAGAAGCCCTAAAAGAGTGTAAACACAGTATGGATTTCCAGTGATAGTATGAGTGTGATGCACTGGATTTTTTAAAATAACCTATTTTTGTTTTTATCAAGAAATACAGGATGAAGGTGCGCTACACAGTACATGACAACCAAGTTATTTCACAAAAATATAACTGGGGATAGAATTAAAGTGATGACAATGGAAGTGTAACTACCAGAGAAAGGTATTTCACATCTGTATGTAATACAGTGAATGCTCAGTTTCACATTTAAAAACAGTTCCTTTTATATGACCACATGCAGACTAATAGCATGTACTTTTGTAATAACACATTAACTACTGGTTAAAAAAAAACAAAAACAAACAAGCCCCAGATATAGTGTGCATCTCAAAACCAGGTATGGTTATGTTCAAATAATTTTTCCTCTTTTTCCTAATGTGTCATTCAAACCCATTTTACCCTATCTACTGATGAATACTAACTTTAAAAAAAGGCAATTCAGCAAGCTCTGTGGAACACTGGGATATACTGAAAGTGAAAAAAGATTAAACTCCTTAACCAACATTTTCAGCACAGAGACAGAAGGTGATCTTGTTATGTTTATTGTAAAGAATTATTCTACTGCTTCTAATAGCATTCTTGACTAAATGAGCACTGGAAGCGGTCTGTGGGAGAGAAGTTAGAATACAGCTCTGGCAGATGAGGGATCATAGAATTCATAGAATGGTTTAGGTTGGAAGGGACCTTAAAGATCATCTAGTACTAATCTCCCTACCATGGGCAGGCACACCTTCCATTACACCAGGTTGCTCAAAGCCCCATTCAGCCTGACCTTGAACACTTCCAGGGATGGAGCATCCACAGCTTCTCTGGACAACCTGTTCCAGTGCCTCACCACCCTCAAGGTGAAGAATTTCTTCTGTATATCTAATCTCAATCTGTCATCTTTTAGTTTACAGCCATGACCCTTTGTCCTATCACTACATGCCTTTGCAAAAAGTCCCTCTCCAGCTTTCTTATAAGCTCCTTTTAAGTAATGAAAAACCACAGTAAGGTCTCCCTGGACATCTCCTTGTCCATGCTGAAACCCCCAACTCTCACAGCCTTTCTTTATGAGAGAGGTGCTCCAGCCCTTTGATCACCTTCATGGCTTTCCAACAAGTCCTTCGTGAGCTTGCTCCAACAGGTCAATGTTATTCTTATGCTGGGGGCCTCAGAGCTGAACAGAGTACTCCAGGTCTCACAAGAGCAGAGTAGAGGGGGAGAATCACCCTCTCTCAACCTTCTGGTCATGCTTTTTTTGGTGTAGTCCAGGATTTGGTTGGCTTTCTGGGCTGCAAGCTCACATTGCCAGGTCATGTTGAGCTGCTTCTCCACTAACACCTCAAGTCTTTCTCCTCAGGGCTGCTCTCGTTCCATTTTCTGCCCAGCCTGTATTTGTGCTTGGAATTTCCTTGACCCACATGCAAGACCTTGCCTTTGAACTTGTTGAACTTCATGAGGTTCTCACGGGCCCATCTCTCAAGCCTATCAAGTTCCCTCTGGATGGCATCTCTTCCCTCCAGCATGTCAACCACATCATATGGCTTAGTGTTGTTGGCAGACTTGCTGAAGGTGCACTCAGTCCCAATGTCCATACCACTGACAAAGATGCCTACAGTTCGGGATTTCTCCTTTGCTTTCTACCCAAAATGTACCCAGTACATTCTACCCAGAGAACAGAAAGAAATTCATTATCCAGAAGGGAATGAATGAGCTTATGCTCATTGTTTCCACATTTGTGCTGTATGAACACTTCAGCTAGCATGGAGTCAAGGTCAGATTAATTTTATTTAACAGATGATAATTGTGTGTATGCAGTGTAAATAGTGCATCTGTATATGTGTTGATCTGAAAAGTGATCTGAGATATTTTTGGTTGCAATCAAGCTCTAATATGATGCCAAGATCCATGATCTATGGTTCATTGGTGGGAGCACAGGTCTTAGAGCTGTTTGTGAGCCATCAATTACACGCTCTTGATTAGAAAATATTGGAGTATGGCTTTGGTCAAGGCCTTGTCAAGCGAAATAGACCCAAGAAATGATGGATCAGCAGAGGCATTAAAATCTGGTCTAAAGAAATACATTGAGATGTCTCTGGGGATGATCAGACCTTTACTCCAGTTAAGGAAAAGTCAGCAGTATTATATATGTGAAAAGAACATGAATAGCTGGTAACCTGTGTTCATGTCACCTTGTAAAGTTAGAGTTTTCTTGCCTGGGGCAGGTTCCTTTACAGCAAGTATGCTGCAAAGTGGTATTGTCACCTGACAGCATTTCTTATGGCCCCCCCAAGCACTGTATTGTGGGTGAGATCCTGACCCCATTGAAATCAAAACCAAAATTACCACTGACTCTCTTGGGGCCATGATTACAGGGTTTTACCTTATAATCAAATTTTTTTTTTTTAATTGGAATAGATGTGAATCTTTGCAGATTGGATTGAATGGGAGAAACTCCAGGGCTTCTCATTGAAAGGTGTTTAATGATTAATTGTTTAGTTTTACATAATCTGTAATTTTAGTAATCCATAGCCAGTTTTAGGTATAGGAAAGCAGAGATAACAAGTTACAAAAATTTGGTTGGAAAGAAGCCCCATGATTTTTTTAATTTTTTTTCCCCCTTTCTTTCGAAACGGCTGCAACTGTCATTGATTTTTACTTTAGAGTATCCTGGCAATAGTGTCAGAGAAGTGGCAGAGACTATAAAGTTTCAGAAAGAATACTTCTCTTAAGGAGACCACTTCTGCCAAATAAACAAGAAAAAAGCCTTGTCACTTTTAAGACTGCTTTAGCAAGTTTGTAACAGAAGGGATGAAGTACACTGTGAATGGTTCATTGTGCCAATGATCGTGAATTCTTCCAGCATCTTTGAATCACTGAAACTAACTATTTAGCAGTGAAGTTCATAAAAAAAAAGGACACAGGTGGTGATACCACAGATAGATATATATTTTAATTTAGCCAATATGATTTTTAAAATAGAATTTGAAAGTATGTTCTTTTATCATGTCATTAAGGCATATATTATTTTTTAATTTAGAGTTAGAGATAGTATGTTGTCTCTAAACAATGTTGATACTATGCTTTTTCATTTTATGGGTACTGCTGATATCTTTGCTTGGCAAATTGCTACTGTGAGAGCTCTGTAGATCAATTAATTTTCAGTAAACCTTGCTACAAAAAAAAAAGCTAGCATATGATTAATCCATAGAAGCCTGTAAAAGCTGTAGGAACTCTTCTTGAGAGACAAATCACCTTTTATCCAAATACATAAACAAATAGGTTGAATAAAGGAACATTCAGAAGAATAGAAAACAACCAGTCATTTTCATTGAAAACTGTAAAACTTGATACCAAACTAACTGACGTTTATCTTATCATATTCATGTCTGTTCCTAAAATATTTGAGAATCTCACTATGTTTTGAATTAGATGCTTGCAGATATGGGGTTGTGTTATGCTGCTTGGAAAACAATAGTTCATGTGACAAACCAGTTATACTAGACTATGTTTATAGAGGATTTGGAAGGTATGGTGGCTAAACATCAGTTAAGTGGGCTGATTTTTCGAAAGGAAACCTTACACAACAGTGTGGTTGTCCAATTGGTTCTTCTAAGTTTTGTAACATTCTGTACAAAACACCAAATAGTCTTCATTTTCAAATTTTTGTCAAAATATGAAGTTGTTGCTGGCCATAAATTATAAAATCAACAGTGGCCTTGGTATGTAGAAACTAGAGTCAACAGCCTAGAGATGAAAAAATTTTGAAGCTTTTTTCAGTTTTATATTCCAGAAATTGAAAGGACCCCTGGGTGTATGCTTTAACAGAATGCTCCTTACTGAATTGCACCTGGGAGAGATTGTCAGTGAAAAATGTTAACATGATTATTTCAGAGCAAATAATTACACTGCAGCTCCCTCTGTTTCCATGGGTTTTATTTGGACTTTTGTAAACTGTGTTTCCCTTTTGGTCAGTCAAGTGCTGCTAAACCCTGTTCTGAGTTCTGTAAACTCTAAAAATGAATTTCTTCCTTAATTCTTTCAAAATATGCAATCAGCTGTGGAATGTGAAAATAGAAGTATATATGATATGTATGGCATGTTTTGTCTTAGGAAAGAAATGTCAGGCCGGCTGATTTGACAGTAGTCAAGGTACTTTGCCTGTTAAGCCTTGACATCATCTCTCTGCACAACTTTAAATGAAGCTTGAGTTGAAAACTTTGCAGCAGAGGTTGTGTCCTTATTGGGGTTTTTTTGCCAGAAATCTAATCTAAAGCTATGAGGTTAATCAAATTATTATTTATAAGGATGTTACTATGCTTCATACTCTACATAAATATTAATATATGGGAAACAGCGCATAAGATCTAGTCAGAAGAAAAATTATCATCAGTCTCATGCCCATATATGTTCAACCGTTGCCAAAATATTAGGTTTATTTTTGTGCATCTGTTTGTTCTTTTTATGTTCTTCTTATAGGTCATAATCATGATATCTGCCTTTCAGTAGTGCCATTTCTGAGAAGTGAATGTCTGAATAATCTGGAATGGCATTCTTACTTCTAACAAAATATACATATTATTCTACATGAATTTTTTCATTTAGTATAACATAAACAATTTTATTAAGTGTCACGTTAAACTAACAGATGTTAGGAGCATATGGCACAAAAATCCAAAGGTAAACCTTTCAACTGACAAAGGCGTCTTTGTCTTAATGGCAACTTTCATATATATATTTATTAAAAATACAGTTAGGTTTTGCTTTGTCTCCCCCAAACCTGCATTTTGCCTTGCCTGTTTTGCAGCCACTTCACCTCCATGGCCCATACTTATCCTATGGTCAACTGAATGTAGTTCTTTGCCTCTTATCCCTTCAAACTAATGAAATCTTAGTTGATAGAAAAAGTATTGTTATTAATCCTAAATTACATGACCTTGTACTCTATACTATTAATTTTTATTACTATGATTTATGATATCAAATTCATTAGTCATTTCTCCCTAATTTCATTTATCTACTACTCATTTAAAATCATCTACGAAGAACATCTAGGTAGTCTTTTAGCCTGGCTATCACAATTTTTATAAACCCAAAGAGTTGGGCTTTTTAAAAATCTTATTATCTGTTTACTTTTAAGTGTTAACTCATTCTTTCCTTCAATTTTGTTCTAAATCATTACATAGCAGTAAATGCCCAAAGCATATTTTTCTTTTCACAACTGCAGTGGTACTACATGAACTGAAAATAACAGCCACACTCAACTGAAAGACTTAGAATTACCTGAGATATCATCTTTCTGATAGGGATTATCATGCCCCCAGAACTGAGTGCATTGAATATCTAGTGAGATTTTTTTGCAGTCTCCTTATGGTAATTTAGATCTGTAGACCCTGGTTTCTTTAAGCTGACTTGCCTCTTCTAGTAAGCTTATTGTCCTCAACTTTTCTGAAAAATATTCTGAGGAAAAATATTAATTCAGATTTGGGGGCCACATCTAGATTATATTTAATCTCTTTCCTTGATCTATTTTTAATTATGTGGATAAGGAACTTTTCAGTATTTGTTTTAATATCCTTCACAAGATCTAATTTATCTTGGCTTTTGCAGTTCTCACTTCTCTAAACATATTGACCTGTAACACATAACTCGCTTTATTGATTAAACTTTTTCCTTTTCTTGCAGCCTTACTGCTTTTCTTCTCCCTTTTGAAGACACTTTTTCATCCACTTCAATCTCAGAGCATTTTCTCCAAATTTCCTCTGTAGTGAAAAGTGAAGAAAATTCCTGTACATTTGACTTAGATTCTAAGTCCTTGCCACATTTAGTCCAGCTCCTGCAAGTTTTCTTTTTTGAATTTAAAACCTTAATTATAGAGGTACTTTTATTTGGTTCCCCTTCATTTCAGCTGAGTCACTCACAACCACGTGATCTAAAGTTAACCACTTAAAACCACCTGATAAAGTAGTTTTAATAGTAGTGCCTCATATGAGGCTCTATTATCATAGAATTCCTATTATAAAATATAATTGATACAAATTCACATGAATTTATCAGAAATAGGCACTCAGCCCTTGTATATATAATGATAACTTTGACCAGCTGCATTTCTACCCTTGATCCAAGACTGAACAATTTCCTGTTTGGAGGAATGACAGGGATGAAAACAAAAAAAACGAACACCCGAGAAAATCCCAAACCAAGCCCAAACACACACACCCCAACAAAAACCCCATGAAATAATCAGTGGCAGGTTTTGGAGATGAAACATGAACTGACAGTAACTGAAGGAAAACAGCCATGTAATATTGAAGAGAATGGATTACTGCCACTATGCTACCTGAACTGCCCAGGCAGCTGGCACTAGTAAATAACATGTATTTTATTATGGCCCAAACTAATATTTAGAGGAAAATAACTTATGAAAACAAAGAAAATGAACATGAAAAAAGCGACTAAATTTCTTGGTATCTGAGTCCTCTACCTCAAAACTGAGAAGTGAAGGGTCCTTCTGAGCGTTGCTCTAACCCAATGCTAATTATTCCATAAAAAAGTGGAATAGCTTCAACATGAGAGAGTGAGACACCTTCTCTCATGAAAGAGTCAAAATATATGCAAGATATGGATTTTCAGGATGTATCTTTCATATATCATGAAAGCTCAAAAAATTAACCTGTTATTAAAAAAACAGATTGTTATTTCCTCCTGCACTGGCTGAATTTTCCAAGGTAAGATGGGCCTGCGGCCGCTAAACAGCAAGAGGCAGAATCAGGCTGTCAGACACCCTGCTTAGACGTACGATTTGAACTAAGGAGTCTGTGAAATCTGTTCTCAGAAAGATGTATGACGGGCAGTCTGTGCTCACAAACACTGGTAGCATACCCATTACCCCAGTAAAACTGTGGGACTTAGTTTTTCAAACTGGAAAAAGATGTCACAAATACATGTCACCTGTGTTTTATTTCTAAATCAGACTTCTACTGTTATGAAAGATTCTTATTACTATTAATGTAGTCTATTGCCTTGCTGAGAATGGTATTTTTGGCATGGCTTGGAAAGGTTGACTCCCTTCTTAAGGTACGAGGATGATGGGTTGCATGCGCTATATATTTTACATTTGAAACTGAAAGATTACTGTGCTGGAATTTTTATGGGCTATCTTGGTCTCTAGCTTGCTCACACACAAAATCTCTTAGAACTTAATCAAATATGTAAATAGCAAGTCAAGCAAAAAATCTCTTGCCAGGCTCCTATTATTTGGTACCAGATGCATGTGAGACTCTTGTCTCCATCTGCCTGTTTCATCTTAGATATGAAAACATCATATTAATTGTGACTATCATATTAATTACATCTGATTATTTAGGACATGAATTACTGAATGTATCTCTCAGTGCAGGTGGCACAGTTTCCAATGTGATGAACTATAGCAATCATGGAAAACTAGACAATTTATTTATAATTTACACTGAAAGAGTGAAATTTAGTTTTTAGGGAAAATATGTAGATCTTTCAGTCATTAAGGAAATTACAGTCACTTTTGTTGTAGTAATTTCTCTTTTATAAAAAAAGATGTTGCTTAAGGAAGAAAAATGACTTGACTGTAATTGATTTCTACTGTGTTTTTTTTTCTTTTATGCTACACCTGTCATCTTATCTGCATATGTCTCAGATTTAAGACTACCGAAGTGACTGTATCTGAAGGTGATATTTGTGATATTCTATGGATTGTATTGAAATCTTTAGAAATCATTTAGACTGTGACACTCTATGGTATATCAATTAAAATAATTCACAGTTACTTCAGCCTGGGATGGAGAAGGAGAAACAAGTCTCAGATGTGAAATGCACTCAGATTTACTCGCTGCTTGATTACGTTTGTATCTGTCATGTTTGTTCTGCAGTGAGTCATCAATATTTTGGTCACGAAAAAAAGTGGCAGATGAGCCCTTTTGTGGTTAAAAGGCAAGTCTTTTCCCAGCGGTGACACAAATATGCTTTCTGTGTGCCTCCAGAAGTGAAGTGAACAACAGGAAATACTTCCCTGTTTCAAATACTCTATCAAAACTCTGTGTGACTCACCTCTGTGACCTGTCTGAGCCCCTGTTCAGGGAGGAAGCCAAAAGCTTGAATCTGACTCTCTGTCTTGGCCCTGCACTCACTGCACACTGCTTCAGCCCGTCTGCAAGGCTGACCATAAACTGAGGTGATGACAACCTTTTATTTCTTTGGGTATTTAAAATTCACCGCAAGAGGCAAGAAGTCGTTCAACTGTCTTACTTTGTTTTATTGTATCCTCCATAAAATGACCAAATTAAAGAGTTTTTCCCACTTACAAGCAGTTAGCAATCCTTCTAGCTTAGCCTGCCAACAGTTTGAGTATTTTAGTGTTCACATTGTTCTGCTGTGAACAATGAAGAATTAAAACCTCACCTAATAAAGATGATTTCAACTGTCTTGATATTAGGAAAGAAAAGATTTCTCTGTGCTTAAGTGTCATATCACTCAGCTGGGACTTCAATCAATATTTGGGCTCATTTTCTCATTTTCAGGCTGGAATTCATCTAGGTCTGGGACATGTTACTGTGTTTACCTTCAACACCTCCTGCTGTTCTTCTAGGGATCTGTGATGACACATGTTTCCTTCCATTCGTTCCTGGCTTAGCCTGTTATGTTGCCAAAATTAAAATGTGTGTTATGTGCATTGCAGACCCCTGAATGTGATAATGACCTTCAGACCTAAGAAGGGTACTGAGATGTCAGAACTGAGATGTGATGCCTTACATCTACAGTCTTTAATTCATGGGAGTATTTAGGAAAGTTTCTTTAGGGGGAAAAAATAATAATATTGTTTTGCAAACACAAGTAGGTTGTCTGAGCATGCCAAGCTTGTGAGCCTAGATATGTCTAATTGCACTCAGCAGAGAAAGATGCACTCTGTGGGATCTGTCTGCCCTCTGTGGTGGCTTGTGCAATTTCCATGAAGCAGTAAACCCAAGAGCTGAATTTGGTACTAAGGCTACAGCAAACCTCACAGCTCCTTGAAAAAGTATTTTCTCTGCTTCACATTCTGATTCTAATTCTTTTAGTAAGACTAATTCATGTTTTACATATCCATAGTACTGTTAAAATGTGAGCCATTCTAAGCAACTCTTTATGACAGCCTGGTTATGGAATCTGAAAAAGGGGTGGGAGGGAAGAGACTGTAGTAAAAAAAGATCATAGAAGAATATGGCACTAGAAATTGTAGTACAATTCAACTTTTCCCAGATATTTGCTAAAGATGTGAGCCCACATTTATGTTTTGAGAAAAAGAAGCTAATAGGGCTTTTGTATTTTAGCACAGAGTGCTCCAAAGGACTTCAAGAGCTTTATAGCCTTTTCTAATTTTTCACTGGCCTTTTACTTTAATTTGTCATTTTAAAATTAAGATGAATAGGGGGAAAAAGTTGTTTCATACTTTGACAGCACTTAAAGTCTGTAGTCAAAAGCATGGCTCTATTGGCTAAATGCACTACAAATATATAGCCCAACATACTGGGTGTCACAGGAAGGTGGTAACCTCATTTGGGACTCTAAGTGAATGTAGGAGATGTGGGGATGCACATTAGTCACACTAATTACTTAGGTGTTCATGCCTTTTTGCACTAATAATTTGTGTGATCTAAGTGGAAACCCCCATGTTTTGGATATTATGGGGTCTTGCCATTAGGACGAGAAGTTCGTGATACAGACAGGTATTTATTTCTCATCACCCTGCTTATTTACAAAGAAAAAAAGTCCTCTTTTAATGAGCACAGTCAGGCTATAACAACAGGCAATTTCTTTGCTCAGTTGCTTCCAAATCTTTCCCTGCTCATCAGTCTCTCCCCAGACATAATGCTTACCACAGAATGGCTGAGACACTTTACTTGATCCCTTCTCCAGGTACGTGTAATAGAAGTATGGCATGATGAGGACTTCCGCCCTTGGTCTCTGTTAGCTGTGGCATTTTGTAAGAGCTATTTTTCTGCTGTTTAACTCCAGAATGGACTTACCTGCTCCTTACCTCTATCCCCAGTGACACAAAGCTGTTTGTTCAAGCTGTGTAATTAGCTAAGCTGTGTTATTAGGTGAACATATTAGTGGAGCTATATATTGCTTACCCTAGGTGTGGAAACATTTCAAAGTTTCAACTCTTAAATTTTTTTAAGCTTCAAAATGACCTTTTTCTTCTTAATCACATTATGGATATTTTACAGACTGTGATATTTTTGTTGCAGAGTGTGACTGGATTGCTCTTTTAGGCCCTGATTCAGCAAAGCACTGATGTATTTCCTGCTTTAAAAATCAGCAAAGCACTAATGTATTTCCTGCTTTAAAAAAAGATTAAAGGTCTTAAAGTAATCCTTGGAAATTCTGCCCGAGTTTATTTAGAATTTGATTTTAAAAGTCAAAGAGAGACTGTTACTGTTCAGACGATATCATATCTTAAAAAAATCTAATGAAGGAATATAAAGCTTTTCTTCTCACTCACTTTCTTTTGTTTTCTTTTAGAAAGTTCATAAGTCTGTGACAGCTCATTTATTTGAATTATATTGTTTATTTGTAAAAGACATTAAGACCCTTACATCACAAGCCATGTTCTTCTGTAAGTTCAATACACAAAACCACATGGGTGATGTTGAAGAAATAATTAATATTACTTGCTTGTCCCTGTTAATTATATTATTTCTCTGCAGAAAAAACTGAAGATACTGGAAATACATATCTCAAAAAGGAATTTGTTTCATGCTTTTGCAGACACTGTCGCTTTTGAGAAATGTGTTGTCCCAAGATATTAGTCACCAGAGAAGTTTTGTTCTGTAAAACAGGTGTCCTATAGAATTGTTGCCATCCTTGATCACAGTGCTCCCTGTTGTAAAATACATAACAGTATTTTATAAAGCAAATTAAAGGCTAAAGTGTTGTATCATGAGTTTCAACAGTGGCACAATAAAGGAGTTGCCAAATCAGCTATATGACTCCCCGTAGAAAAGATTCCACTTCAGGGCAACATTTAACTGATGTTCAGCTGGCATTGGATGTGCAAGAAATGCATGTGGACAGAAGCAAGCTTGGAGGCATTGTCCCTTGCTGTTCCCAACTTGCTTTTTCTGTCAGAGGGTTACTGCAGGCGCTGTTTGGATTTGAATAGCTAAACCCCATTTGGATGCTTGTTCTTGCAAACTAGGTAAGAACAGTGTCATGGTCAGGCACTGGAACAGCATCACAACCGTTACAGCAGTATAACAGGGATCAAGAGCTACATAATAAAGAGGTTTCATGCAACCAGAGTAGCACCCATGACACAGAAATACAGCTAGATAAAATGGACCAGGCTTATGTGTCCTTCTATCAGCCAAAACTCTATACACTTCAGTAGAATTAGTTCACATTTAACACTGCTGTAAATGAGAATCCTCCAGTTCTGTTTAACAAATAAATGTATGAAATGATTTGTCTTCTTTCATTTTGGATATAACAAAATTTGGTGCAACAGCAAGGTGAACAGACCTGAGACTTCTGAAGACAAAATAAGCACTGAAACAGTACTGTCACGATCCTTTCCTTTGCAAAGCCACAAATGAGACATTTGGGAATGGAAAACTGTTTTGAGGGAGCATTAAATTGGCCAAGAACAAATTGCTACAGAAAATGACATCCTCTTCTGAATATCCATTAGTTTCTGATAATCAGGAATTCTCGGATGCTTGAACATTCCATTAGTACGAAGCAGCGAGTTAATTGTAATAATTATCAGCAGTTTTAATTGTTTTGTTATAATGTATTTTGCACTTGGTGAGACAGTGTGAAATCAATATGCACCTCTAGGAAAAATATCTAGTATAATAAAATCAGGCTCCATTATGCCTCTCAACCTTAGAATTAAACTTTGTACATAAATATGTAATTCTGTTTGTGTACATATAAGAATTATGCTGAATTAGTAGAGATGCATAAATACATTGGACTTTTTTTAAAAGAGGGAAGATTGAGTCTTTTCTTAAGAATTGTTTCTGTCTTTCAAACCTTTAATTTTCAGACATGAAATCAGAAAAAACACTCCTATCTCTCTTCAATTTATTAAATATTCTTTTATATTACAAAGAAGTTCTTTACAGATATTTTAGTAGTGATTTCTAGAATACCTTTATTGATGTCACATTAACAAAAATGTGGTGAGGTATATGAATGTTAATTGTAATAATGATTTCCAGATGGAGATCCCAAAGCACTTAGAGACTATAAAGAGTTAAATGTTGCAACACTCTTGAGAAGGTCCTGCTTTCAGTTTAGCACATCTGGTGTAAAAAAATACTAAAATTTTGAAAAATAATTATCCAATTTACATAACTGTCTTCAATATGATGAGGACTAAACCCCAGACATTTGAATTCCTAACTTGCACCTTAACAGTAAAACAGCATTGACTCTTTCATTACACGCTGTGAGCTCATTGCCTATAATTCCCTAATGTCTGTCTTTTTTTCTTATGGTCTTCATGCTGTTCATGAATATTGTAGCGGGGAGGCTGCTACTGGAGCAGAATTGAGTTTGGGTTGATGTATTTTGGAGAAGACGGTAAAAAATTGGAAAGGGCAGAAAAGAGGCACAAGAATGATTTAAGCAGTGTGGAGAGATGTAATTCAGTGAGATATCCTGACAGTTTTATCTGTCAAAAGGAAGGTTTACAGGCAGTTTGATTACAGTGTTTAAATATAATTTTGTGAGAACACCCTGTATACTTATGGGCATTTTAATCTCATGGGAAAAAAAAAAAAAAAGAAAAAGAAAAAAAAGAAGCAATAGCAAGATGCTGCAGTAAGAAAAAAAAATAAACTGGAAATAAACCTTTGCGTTTAACAGTGGTTTTAATGGATGATTAATTGGTGGGAAAAAAAAAACTACAAAAGAAGTGAGAAATTCTACTTCTCTTATTTCTTTCAGATACCTTTCGAGATTTATTTTAGTCAAATGCAAGTTATCGAGCTCTGTAAAGGCATAAATGGAATAAAATGTAATGGTCTAAGTTGTAATGGTTTGTGTTATATGAGATGTCAGACAAAATAATCTGATTATTCCTTCTGGTCTTATGCTGTGATCCAATTAAAAGAGATTATTACCTACACAATTTCTGTGCAACCTCCACACTGAAGTATCTTGACAAGAGATGCAAATGTCTGTCCCTGTCTTGGGAGTGTTAAAAACTTCATTATTGTTTGTGCTTTTGGTTTGTTTGTTTGTTTTGTAGTTGGGTTTTGGTTTTTTTTCCTGCCTGTAGAATGAGATGGATGGCACTGTGAATCCTGGAGAGGCTTGAGAGGGGCATAATCTGAGATGGAAGTCATCCTTCTCCATCTGTGAAGATAGGAGTTGGGGAAGAAAAGAAATTAGAGAGGGCAAAAGATGACAGACAGGATGGAGGCGGGGAGCAATGAGACCAACCTGAAAAGATTTGTGATCACTACACTAGGAAATAGATAAGACTTGGAGCTAACTTGCTACAGTCTAATTTACATGTGAGATCTGAGCAAGGGTCAGTGCACACTCTAGCAAGAAAAAATATGAAAATCTTTGCTGATAACCTGCCCCAAGTCTCTATAAAATATCCCGGTTTCAGCAGGGACAGAGTTAATTTTCTTCTTAGTAGCAGGTGCAGTGCTGTGGTTTGGATTTGGTGTGAGATCAATGCTGACAGCAAACTGATGGGCTTAGATGTTCCTGGGTCATGTTTATACCCAGTCAAGAACTTTTCAGTTTCTGGGGCCCTGCCAGCGAGAGGGCTGGAGGGGCACGGGAATTGGGAGGGGACACAGCCAGGACTGGTGACCTGAACTAGCCAGAGGATAGTTCATACCATAGAACATCATGCTAAGTGTATAAACTGGGGGAAGAAGAAGGTCGTGGGGGACATCCGGCATTATGGCATTTGCCTTCCCAAGTAATGGTTACGTGCGCTGAAGCCCTGTTTTCTTGGGGTTGGCTGAGCACCTGCCTGCCCATGGGGAGTGGTGAATTAATTAGTTGTTTTGCTTTGCTTGTGTGAGTGGCTTTTGCTTTTCCCATTAAACTGTCTTTATCTCAACATGAGCTTTCTCCCTTTTACCCTTCCAGTTCTCTCCCCCATCCCACTGTGAGGGTAGTGAGCAAGCAGCTGTGTGGTGCTTAGTTGCAGCAGGGGTTAAACCATCACAAAAAATCACTTTCAGGATACGTTTGTTCTATACTTATTCTGAATAAAGGCATGGTTTTGCTGGTTTTTTTCATTTTTGTTGGGTTTTGGTTTGTTCTGACTTTTTTGTATGGTGGTTTTTGTTTTGTTTGTTTCATTTTTACTTCCTGTAAGCAAGTGTTTCTGCTTATTATATTTCTTCCAGAGATATAGGGTTGCTCCTGAGCTGGAGGGAATGATACCCCTCTATGCTCTCCACGGAGCAGCGCAGCTGAGAATGTGTTCAGGACACCTTTGCACCACAGTGACTGAGTACTAACAACATCCTTGGCTAAACACCTGTGTCATGGTTCATCTTTTAAGGACACAATTTCAAGAAATGCACATGAATAGCAAGTACTGTATCTCTCTGCTCCTGTGACCTATAAATAAAGAGAACTTTAACCTTTTGTAAACCCAATGATATGTTATTTGTTGGAGCAGCAATGTGTCAGACCCTAGCTGATTCAGGAATGACAACTAAGGAGCAAGCAGACTACACTTCATGTAAAATCCAATCGTAGTGCCATCATTATTACAGAGGCTTGAGAGCTCTGTTGTCTTTTCAGTAGCTGTCATTGCCCCTGTCAAGGGCTTCATCTGTATTCAGAATGTATCCCTTTATTTCCTTATAATGACAAAAGATGATTCACATTTTTTGCTTTCTGCTGTTTTAGGTTCTAAGAATGCATGGGTTTTTACCGGCTGTCTTAAACGCCTCTGTTCACCGTAAGGAAAACTTCTAAAGCAAACAAACTCAGGTCTTCCACATACACTCAGCCTTCCAGAGGGTACTCAATAGCTCCTGAGGATTCTTCCATTTTTTAATATTGCTCCATGCTATTTCAGCTATTCTGCCATCTTCAAGATTGTAATTATTATTGTCATAGCTGTAGCTAGACATCTACTTGGGGAGTGCACCAGAGAGAAGTGAGCTGTATCTTCTCCCTCCCCTGAGTCCAAAAGGGCAAATCCTTCTCATCTCTGCTGGTCCCAAAGGTAGGAGTCTTCTGACTGTTCTTTAACCCTCAACTCTTGCTTTGCAGTAGTCAAACCACTAAGCTGACAGTATATATAATGTCTTACTTTCTATTACCTAATTCTAAAACCCTGAAGCAACTTTTTTAATTTTAACAGTGTTGTTAGTTTTTATTCAAACTTGGATTTTTTCCTTTTTTTTTTTTTTTTTTTTGTTTAACTGTAGCTACTGATGGTTATTGCAAGTGACAACACACTTTTTTTAATGAAGGCAACTGGTGCTATCTGCTTTCTCATCTCTCTCTTCCAGAGATCAGAGTTAGTGCTTGCTTTTAACTGGCCTGGCTTTTGCTGAAAGTATTTAAGACCCTCTCCCCTTTTCTTTTTTTTTTTTAAATACTGAGAGGACACATGTAATGTACGCTTTTTACATTTCTGAAACTAACTTTTTTTATTCTGAGGCTGTGGCTTTGATTTTATTTCAAGGTGTTGTTGCTTTCCTCTGATATGGAAAACCCACAGAGATGCCAGATTGGAGAAAATAACGAAAATGCCTGCAGAAGGCTGCTCAGAAGAAGGAAAGCTATGTAAATGACACATCAGTGGTTGTATTCAGAGGCTGACTACCACCCAGGTGTACAAGATGCAGACTAATGGGTATGAAGGGAAAAAAGGAGGGTATGCTTCAGGGGGAAAACAATGTTTTCCACTCAATGATTTTTGTTCCATTTATTTGTAGGAATGGATTGATTATATATTCCTTCACAATCTATGTCTTTGCAGGAATAGTCTGTGCTGGCACCGTACGATGTCAGGACTGCTGCAGACTTGAAAGGATCTTCAATGCGGTTTATTATATGCTTGACAAGAACAGACAAGTTTCCATCCCATTCCCAAGAAAGAGGCTACTACTTCAAAACCTTTCTCTACAAATACACGAGAGCAGGGTGGAACTTCCTTTGGACTAGACCCGATGAACTAGTGTAACTCACTGAGAAGCAAGAATGAGCACCACAGGAGTATAACAGTCTCACCAGGTTGCAGTATATCCATTTATTTTTAGACTTCTGTGACACAGCTGGAGCTGACAACTCCAGGAATAGTAGTTCTGTCCATGAAAAGCAGAGAAAGCTGTATTCACAACCCATCCTCTGAAAGACATTAATAATAAAAAAAAAAATAAAGCAATGTATGAAAGATGCTGTTTAAAGGATGCTTTCAAGATGGCCTGTGTCCTGGCAGACTGCATGTAGAGGAAAATCTCTGGGACAAATTTCACTAACAAGGTATAAAGTATTCAGAATGTCACATGGGTAATATTCAAGCCACCATTGGAAATGGTGGCTTAAGTGAGAGAAAAACAAAATGCAGATGTGCCCTTCCAATTTCTTTTTACTGTGTTAAGTGTCCCTGTGGTATTTTTAAGTGCATTTTCTGCATATTTTGCATTTAAAATATTAGGTTATCACATCCTTGTGTATGCTCAAAGATGAACAAATTAGGAGGCTTCACAGGAGACTGGAATCTTTGTACAAACTCTTAATAGGGAGTTTTTCGCGGGGGGTGGGGGGGGTGGGGAAGAAACCTTTCTGTGAAAGAAAAATATCTTTATACTTTCATAAAAGGGAGAAATGGTGCTCAGTCTGCTTACCTCGGAGATCCTAAATAAAACCAAGACTTCTATATGTCAAAGGTAAAAAGATCTCTTGAATCTCTTAATCTTAATTGGGAAAGCTACAGATCTTTGCTATGTCTCCACCAAGAAATCAGGCATGCTTTTCCTTTCCCTAATTTTACCTTTCTTGCAATTTACCTTTCTTACCTTTCTTGCACCACTAAGGATGCTACCAATACTCTACAGAACAGAATTTGAAAACTACCATAATCATTACTTACTTGTGACTAAACAATACCAATGATGTGCTAATTCAAAACACAGGATAAGTGTCATTAGCATGACATTAAGCCTACTCTGTAAAAGTCCTGAAACAGATTTTACAATTCAAAGGCATTTCTACAGGTTGGGCCTATTGGATCAAGTTCTCTGATGCACAGTAGTTTGGTTGTGACCAATGTGATGAAGTACTTAAAAACTGGCAAAACTGCAGCTTTGCTTTCAAGGGAACTGTTCTGGAATAAAAGTATGTGAAATTAGAAGATTGAGGATGCTGATTTTATGATTTCTAACTAATAAGAGATAAACATTTAGTTTATTGGAACATCCAAAGCACTGGAATATTATTTATTGCACACGTGAAACGGACGTTTTCCCTCCCTCTTCCCTGGTAAGAAGCTGAGTTTTATTTATTCATTTATTTATCAAGGAACACACTGAGAGCACACAGCTTAGAAACTAATTTAATACTTTCCTAAAGTATGTTTTTCAAAATAATTTTGACTCAAATACCTAAAATCCTCCTTTATTTCAAACTCTATATACATGTTTTAGCTCTTAAAAATTTACAAACTGCAAAGATTAATCGTAATATAATTCCATTTTAAAAGCAGCGTATTTCTAAAGCAACATTAAACATCTAATATCTGTCTAATTGGTGTTTAGATGATTCTCCCCTTCTCTCTTGGACACCAAAAAAGGAGGATTATAGGTTGATAGAGGAAAAGTGGAAGTATGTGAGAGAAGAAAGATTCCATTATGGTTAGCTAATCTCAAGATTTATATTTTTCATATGTACTGATTATATATAAAGTCCTTACTAAAAAGTTAAGAATGGGCTATTATTCCTGATGTTTCATCCTTGTAATGAGCTGCAGCTGTTTTCCCACAGCAGCCTGTGCATCCTGTACTCACGTAAAATGAAAATAAGAGAAATGTATATTAATGTACATTATATGTTTCTAAATTTTTTTCTTTTGTAGAGGTTTTTAGCTCATTGCTGTTACTGTGATGTCTGATCACCTTTCAGGATTAAAAAAAAAAAAGTGTACTGCGGCATTTGCTTTCAGTACAGTTTATTCTCCCAGTCCCCAGAAAAAAATATGTTAAATTAATATTAATTATGTGTCTGTTTTCCATAAATGCTGTTTTTTTGTCCTTAAAAACAAAGTAAAAAAAAAAGTGGGGTTTGCCTCTGAACCTCATATCTGTGGTTTCTGTGATTTTTTTCTGGCTTTTCTAGAAATTAATTCCAAAGACAATATTATCTTGCTGAGTAAGCACAGCAGTCACCCTTGAGGTACATTGACTTCTACATCCATAGGAAGCCAGCAAAAAACCCTAAAATTCTCAAGAAAAGCAGTCAGACAATCAAAAGTAAACTACTTATATGTTGTGCTTAAACAAGGCCTAACGAATCAAGTTTTGGCATCTGTCCTGGTTTCAACTGGGACAGAGTTAATTTTCTTCTTAGTAGCAGGTGCAGTGCTGTGGTTTGTCTCTGATGTGAGATGAATGCTGACAGCACACTGATGGGTTTGGATGTTGCTGGGTCATGTTTATACTCAGTCAAGGACTTTTCAGTTTCTGGGGCCCTGCCAGCGAGAGGGCTGGAGGGGCACGGGAAATTGGGAGGGGACACAGCCAGGACAGCTGACCTGAACTAGCCGGAAGGGTAGTACATACTGTAGAACACCATGTTAAGTATATAAACTGGGGGAAGGAGAAGGACATGCGGGACATCCAGTTTTATGGTGTTTGCTTTCCCAAGTAACCATTACACATGATGGAGCCCTGTTTTCCTGGGGATGGCTGAGCACCTGCCTGCCCATGGGAAGTGATGAATTAATTCCTTGTTTTGCTTTGTGTCCGTGGCTTTTGCTTTTCCCATTAAACTGTCTTTATCTCAACCCACGAGTTTTCTCCCTTTTACTTTTTTGACCCTCGTCCCTGTTCCACTGTGAGGGTAGTGAACAGGCAGCTGTGTGGGCCTTGGTTGCTGGCTGGGGTTAAACCACGACATCATCTGTATAAAGTAATGAAACTGACACATTGATGACACAGAAGTACTTTAATCAAGGTGTGCATGGAAGCACATATTTCAGCCCAACAAAACCCCCAATGTTTTTGGATCCAGAGAAGAGAAAAAGAAGATAAGGAGGGAAAGAGAGAGGTAGGGAAGGAGAGAGATATCCCTGCTATTAGTATGTTCTCCTCCCGGACCTCATTGGCTCCTTCCAGATCAGCCATGTGATGTATGATACTTGATACTGGTTTGAACATGCAAATGGTATTGCTGCTCTAAAATGGGTGACTTCTCAGAGTTTGATCTTCCTGTGTTTGGCAGAAACTTTGTGAAATTACAGCTACATAGGACAAACTCCTGTTTGCAAATATTTTGAAGCTAACAGAGAACAGAACTAGCCTGAATTTGTATAAACAGAGGCTAATTGGAGGACTCTGAGGAACAGGACAACTGAATGACCAAAAGCAATAAGAAAATGGAGTCAGGGAATTTTTTATTATTATTTTATTTAGGCTCGTATCTTCATTGTACTACCTAAAGTGCAGACTCAATAATCTCTACAATTTTACTACTGCAGGTATGATGGCCTCTGAGAAAAGGGATGCTTAAGCTGTATGAGTATCCACAGCATTGGCTGGGGGTGAAAAGAGATGGGACAAAGGGAATGATGGGGCATTTGGGTCATTACATCTCATTTCTGTGAAGAAGAATGGAAAGAGAGCTAAGCTAAGGAAGTGTGAGGGAATTGGAAAAAAACCCAAAGAAAGCCTACAAGAATTTGAATTCAATACAATAGAAGCCAAAGATGGCAGCACCTGGTGAAAATCCAACATTGGGGATATTTTCTGGTCTGTATAACAGAACCCATGTATTAATAATCAATGGTGGGAGATTCAAATTAAATATTCTCATAAGATATTAGTGATATGAAATATCACTAATACTATGAAAGGAAGTTCTTAGCTAGAATGAACATAAATCAATCCTCCTTACAAAATGCAAAAATAATTTCTTATCCAACTCTGAGCGTGACTGTTTAAAGAGGAGTTGGGTGGAAATCTGTTTCTGTGTTTTACAGAAGAATATAGAACTAAGTCTGAACAGTTTTTTCTGTTTTGCAGTATGCTTTCTTAACATTTGTTACAGCTAGCAGTAGCAGAGAAAGACAAGATAGTGCTGGTTGTTGGAGAAGATAAAGAAAAAAGTTCACTACCTCTTTCCGATAATTTAATTACCATTTCAAAACAGTTATTTTACATATGCCTGGACTTTCAGAATAGGCATAAGTATGATTTGTTGAATGCAGTGAAGCCTACTTTGTTGGATAGGATACTCGACTGGAAAAGCTGTCTTTCAGAAAAGGTGACATTACTCTTTTCTCCCACTAAAACACATCAGTCAGATCAATTTCTCTTTATTTCCATTTGGTAGATAAAGTAGCTGTTGGCCAGAATTACTCAGAAGTATAATTTCACAGCTTAAGTGCAGTAATGCATGCAAAAGTAAAGAACCCAGACTGTAGGTGAGACTGATGAATGCATAAAAAAATCCTGTGATTTCCTTAGCTTTTGAGATTGTAGCAATATTGCAGACATTTATATAGCAAACACATAGCTGAGATTTCCTTTCTTTTTTTCTAGGGAGGTCAGCATATTGGCAGCCAGCGCTTACATGTCAGTCACCTTTGGAAGGAAGCAGCAGCAGCAGTTCTACTGAAAAAAATTTCTCCCATTTAAGAAAATTCCAGTTCTACAAGTATTCCCAGTCTTACATTTTCTCTCTGTCTCTGAAACCAGAAAGAATTCTTCAGACTAACAGAAATTTTCAAAATATGACTGCTGGAGAAAAGCATGTACTGCTGGCTCATCGAAGCCAGCAAAGTTGGAATAAAAAAAAGTATGCAGTTGTGTTTCTGGAAATGCTTCAGAAAGCATAGCCAGTAATGGCAAAATAAGTAAATAAATAAATAGATAAATAAATGTAAAAAAAACTTAATAGAAGAGAAATACAACCAGAGTTTTAAAAGTTTCATTAGGAGACATCAGATACATCTAACAAAATTTTTCCTGTTAATGGCCACTGTTGGAGACCAGACACTAGAAATAGATGGATCACTGTCTCATCCAGCATAACACTTCCTCTGTTCCTCTGTTCCCTGTTGTTACAGGAGCATTTTAAAATAAGATAAACTGTGTTTAAACATAGGAAGTAGACTGTGGAGAAACTGTTTATTCTAAGAGATGAACAAATTTCCTGAAGTTTTTGATGAAAATGCCATTTCCTGCTCAAGGATAGTCTTTTTTTGGTAACTGTGTTTAACCCCTTCCAAGTTGAATGCAGTAGATCTTGCCTGTGCTTTAGTAAGCCTGAAAACCTGTGATTTGTTATTATGTGGTGATGTCAGGTCATCTTGTGTAGAGAAGGAATAGTTTTATCAAATAAATTAAATAAGCAATGTGTTTTCCCTCAAAGTGTAAGATTATTTACGTACTTCGGCTTATTTTAGATAGAGACCATCCAAAAGTTTTGTTTCCCATTTCAGGTAATGGTAATAAAATAAAATAAAAAAATAAATAAATAAAAAGGTACTTTTACTACCATGGCTGCTCAGGTCTGTGAATAGGTCTAGTGCTCAAATTTCCTTTAACTCCTCTGCAGGTAATGTCAGAGGGAAAATATTGGACACCGAGGGTGCTACAGTTTGTTTGAATTTCGACTATGTTGAGACACTGATAATTGAATCATGAGTGATATTGACTATTATGCATCATGATTTGGGTTTCAGGGTATTGGTCAAACTACTGTTCTTTGAAAAGGGAGTGTTTAAATGATGTTACAATTAAAATCCAACTTCTTTTATAAGTCAGTGGGAATTAGGTACCCAAATTTCTTCTGTGCCTTTGAAAATCTCGGCATAAGTTTATAACAGTCCCTTCTGTCCCTCTAATCTGTGAATCTCTTAACCTTCCTACCATGGGAATTAAACTAATTTTCAGCTCATAGATTGGTTATGCTGAGATCCACTTCATTTACTTACTGATGGGAATTATTTTTCCCTGTTTTATGCTGAAAGAAATGTAAAACACTCTCCTAACCCATGGTAGCTATCGCTGATTTTGTTTGTTTGCTTGGAGTCTGTTTTGGGGGGTGGATGATAATTTCTGTATATGTTGTTTAAGATAAACAACACGGTTTAAATCAATAGTTGAAGTTTTTAGTGTGTGTTTTTAATATTTTTTCAAAAGTAAAGAGAGTAGGTAATCAGAAAAAAGAGAAAGTAAGCACACTGCGGGGCTGGAAGAGAAAGCTTACTTTGATTTTTCCCTCCACAGTGATGCATGAATGAGAGGATATTATGGGTCCATATGTGGTTGCTGTACCCCAGGAGAACTGCAAAGTGACTTTCTTCTTTCTCTAGAAGACTTACTCATGAAATGATGAAATATGAAGAACAGATAATTCAAAATTTTTCTGTACATTTCTTCTCTTGTCCTTCAAAACTATTTTGAAAAATGTTAGGATTTTTCCTTGGAACTTAGGGTCCCCATGAAAAATGAGTTTTATTTCTTTGAGTAACATAGAAAACTGTTTTCCAGCTCTCTTGATTGGACTAAGACTAGTCCCCCAAACCCCTGCATTGCATGTGTCCTCAGCTCACCAGTTACTGTAGTACTGCAAGACACTGTGATGAACGAAGTTGGATTTATCTGAAATATAAGCAGTTGCTTATTTGTTTTTAATTCGTCACCCTGCTTCCTTTCATCCCCGTTGATTTTGAAAATTTGTGGATCATGGGAATAATACATTTTGATATGCTTGGAGTGCACTCATTTAATGAGCTTACCAGCTTCTTATTGATGACCTCCACTTGCTCAAAGTGAATCTTTCCAATTTACAAGAATATATTTTTACTGGTGAAAGAAAAGTCTTTATTGTACTGAGATATTTCACAATGCCCCACCTGACCTACAGAAGGTGCAGACTTTCACTGTTATGTCTGCTGCCTTTGGATGAATGCCTCAGATGCTCTGGTTGCCTCAGCTGTACTAAATACCTGTAGATTGGCAGCTGAAACAAGGACTGTTCCAGGCTGTATATGAATGCTCTGCCTGCATGTTATCTGAGTGTTCATTTCCCATTATGGAAATTAATCAGTATAGACAGTAGAGAGCAATTCTTTGCATTTGGTCAATTGACTAATTTTCTGGTCTCCACTTGCTGTGTTGAGTAGGTCCCTGTGAACTATACTAGGAACTTACACACCGAGTTCACATGTAGGCACATTTAAGTGGTCAAATTACATTTTCTAGAGCTGATTTTCACCCTATTTCTTTTGAAGGAAACTAATTATCAGTGGAGCGTGTTATCTGATAATTCAGAACCGCTGATGCTTTCTTCTTTTTTAAAATGTGCAAGACCAGAGAAGGGTTAGAAATTATTTTTATTTTTTTTTTGACCTACCCCTCTGGCCCTTTAGGGAGAGCCAGATAGTATTGATAGTAGGACACCATGCTACTGAAAAAACTTGGTTACATTCTACTGAATTCCATTGGAAGAATACAGTTGCTGAAGGAAAGTGCCTCAGGTGTTTCAGAATTCCACTGAAAAAAGAAAAATTTTATAATAATTGGAAAAGGTATGTGACAACAGTAGAAATAGGAGTCCTAGCACTATGGTAATGTACCTATATAGTTTCTGGGACCTGAATTGTCATGTCTGTGTGACACTATGTTGTTCTTCATATATGCACTCAGCTCACCTCTGGGTAGTTTGAGTAGAGACACCCAATTGTGCATCATGAAGGCATAAAATTGGTTCACTATAAAGGAAGATTTCATAATGGTTGACTCTGCATCTATAGCCAAGGGCATCTGTACATGTCATTGAAATTACTGAGATTGAAATAAAGTTGAGTTGCCTCATAATGTATAAAAAAAGAGCAGATTAAGAAAGCACAAACTTTAAGGCCAGTTTCTCATAATGACAAAACAGAGGATATGAAGTTTAAGAGAAGGTAGGAATCAAAGTAAGATGATTTAGAGGCAAGCAGATACAAAATAAAATCTTTTATTGAGTAATCAAAGTTAGGAAAAAAAGTATGCATCAATTCCCATGGAAAATAAAATAAAATTCAGACCTGCTAGATCTTCTCCTTTACATCTTCAATTCCTTCTTTTTTATCTTAAAAGATACTTAAAAGAAGGCTTGGCTGAACAAGGTCATTTTTAAGTTGTATTAAAAAAGCAAATATGTATGTAAAAATGGAATTATTTTTTGTATTCCTCAGCACTTAGAGATCACTTCCCAGTTAATAAACACTATGGGTAAAATTCAGTGGCCTAAACACAGGCATTTAGTGCTCTTTCAGGTATTCTGTATCTCATATATTCATGTGGGGCTGATGGATATGACACAGGACCCACTGGGGTTCAGTGCCTTTCTGGAGTGACAGATGATCAGGTGCAATATGAAGGCATGACAAAAGTGATGCTGCTTAACTCTGGTTGGGTAACCAACTCACATCTTTAAAGAGAGAGATCATGTGTGAAGGAGCAAAACCTGATTTCCATGGACCTGGAATTATACCCCATGGTTATGGTAGCTGCAAAATGTTAACCACAACATCCTGTTGGAGGTCCCCAGGAGTCTTATTAACAGGGACCTTTTCCTCCTCCAAACATTAACAATAGAATATATTTTTTTTACTATTACGGAAGTTGAATCAGCATGTACAAGTCCATCTTAAGAATATCTGCTAACAGTGAAATACATGACTGAGATTTATTAAGATACCTGCACACTCCTAAGGGGGACATGCTGTAAATCCTGCTTGCATGAGTAAAGTAATTGAGTTTACCTACAGAAAAGTATAGTGGCCAGTCTGTATTTGTTCGAATTTGTTTAGATGTCTTAGGAAGTTTTGTATTTCTGTGATTTTTATGGTGGTAAACCAGTTGCTAATAAAATCACACCATTATTTAAGCAGAACTATCTTTTTGATCATTTAAACACTAATTAAAGTCACAACTTGAATTATTTATAAAACTTCCTTAAGGAATGACACACTTAATGACTGCCTAGGAACATAATTGTTTTTGTGAATTGTGTGACTTTTGTAGCCTGACAGCTTGGTGAAAGGAAATCATGCCACCATGTCACAATTTATTTTGCTTTGCTATGATAGGAATTTGAGCATGGTCTTTACTGATATGAAGTGACATCTAATTTAGTCTGTCCTAGCATGGTCCAGTAGCACCCTAGTTAACAGTTAATATATAACACAACTTCAAGTGGATTGCTAGCTACTATAAAGTATTTTGTGGTACCAGGACTTATTCTGATGAAAAATATAGGAAATGTGGCATAATATCAACAATCTTGAAGCAGATTATTTGCTTCCTTCAAAAATAAACACAGAGGCACGGCATACTAGGTTACCAACTAACTATGGGTTTGCATTAGGGTGTTACTGTGCTAATGGTGATCAGTTCTGAGAATTATTTTTAACATAGGCGTTAGGAAGACTTTAAAACCTTCTAATGTTCCTTAGGAAACATCACTAAGAGAAGTAACAAAGTAGTGTACTGCAGTAGTTAGGATGACGTCAAAGAGAAGGGTGAAAAGAAGAAGCACATGAACTCTCAGCATAGAATTGTGATGCTGAGAACAAAATTAATCAAGACACCAAAGGATGAAGAGAGAAGAAATTATTTAATCTTTAATTGCCTATACACCAATGATAGCAGCTTGGGTAATAAACAAGCAGAATTGGAATTGCTTATTTATGAGCATAAAC
The DNA here is from genome assembly GCF_015220075.1 of Falco rusticolus. Classification (NCBI taxonomy): domain Eukaryota; kingdom Metazoa; phylum Chordata; class Aves; order Falconiformes; family Falconidae; genus Falco; species Falco rusticolus. The sequence continues at coordinate 37,022,179 of NC_051188.1, read as the reverse complement.
ACAACCTGTTTGGTATAACAGAAACCTGATGGGATGATTCACATGACCAGAATGCTTAAATCAACGCTTATGCTTCTTTTAGGAAGGATTATTCAGGCAAAATAGTAAAGGAAGTGACATTTTTTCTTAAAAAAAACAAACCAATTCTATCTTTTATTGAATTAGGGATAATTAAGAAAAAGAAAAGGACAATAATCAGTGTTTATATGAATGAACTTCATCAGTAAGTATCTACAAATATATACTGTTCATCAGATATGCAAATAGAGCAAATTTACAAATATCAGATCACCAAATCATGCTGTAAACTAGATGACTGACTCCTTAGTTACCTGTAAAGTTCAGGAAGAATTTAAAAACCTGTAATGGTCTTCTGTAATCTAGGGAACTTCATTCTTCATGGCATAAAGTAGAAGCCTCAGGCTACCACTGTTAAAATATCACTGGAATTTCTGGTTATTATGTAAAACAATTCTCAAATGTCTTCTCAAAAAATGCCATGAAGGTAAATGGGAGGGGACTGAAAGAAGTACCACGGGACTGACTAAACACAGCTGAAGGCCACCTCAAAGTGAAAACCTCCTGATATTAAGATTATTTATCTTACCAAATGGAAGATTAAGAATGACTATATGATGGTTTATACAAAAAAAAAAAAAAAAAAAAGGCATTAAAAGATAGTGTCTCAGTGTATAAGGAGAGTTTATATTCCAGTGTTCATCACTTCGTTTGGGTGCCTAGAATATATTTTATCCATAGTGTGTGTAAGTAGTTCCTGGAAGACCAGAGCACAGACCCCTCTGCTACCAGCTAAGTAACTGTGGCTACAAAATCACATAATTGTGAATTATATGAGGGAAGATTGTGATCCCAGAAGTGGAGCAGCTTTGAAACTACTGGGTTACCTTTTCATGCATGTTTACATTATTTTGTCACTGTGACGTGACAACACTGGTCACTGCTCTCTCTTTGATTTGTAGGTTTTGTCCGTTTTTGTCAGAAGTGTTTCTTTAGTATAGTAAATCACACAAAATGCTGTTGAGTACCGACTGTATGATGAATATAATCTCTGGAAAATAACTATGGTACAAAGGCAATGCGTGTACTATAGTTTTGTAAGGAAGACACTAGAGTCCTCATCTGACTGCTTAAACTATTAATTATTATAACACTTTTATGAGCAACGATGTGTATGTTAGATTTCATGGGTTTTGTATATGAAGCAAATTCTTTGTCAACTGCTGTAATTTATAGTGATGGAAGGGTAATGAGACAAAGTGCCAAGCTATATAACATCACATTGCTGTACCTTGAATAAAGAGCCTGTAAACTGTTACTGCTCAAAGATTTTAATGAACTTAACCAATTGTGTCCTTAAAGTGTAGAATCTAAATGCCAGAGGTTCTAGTCAGGGTGAGTAAGCATGTGGGTACTTCCACAAAAAGATTTCTAAGTTACAATAGGGTTGTGACAAATTTTTCTGCAATCTTACTTTAAAAAGACAACTGTTAAGATATTTCTTATGATTTTTAATTTTTTTTCCTTCTTCTTCTTCAGTTATAAAAGGCCACTGGGTATATGAAAAGGTAATGGTAGTGTAATAAAATTGATTATAACTCCTGAAACTTCTCAGATATATTAGTAATTATGTGAACTGTAATAAAGAATAATTAGCAACTAGACATGAAGGTTCTGTCTGGATGATCTGATAACCTAGTTGCAGCCACAAGGAAATGTGACTCAGCATCTGAATGCATGAGAGAGGCAGGAATCTTTCTAAATTTATAAAGTTGAATTCTACAGTCTGTTTAAACTCGGTGCATTGTATAAATGTACAAAAATCTTGACATATAACCTATTTTTTGATCATAAAAGCATGCATTCTGGACCCTGAAATGCTCATATGACTCTTCAATTTGATCAGTATGCAATTCCTTTACTTACCCGAATTCTTTCATTGTGGTTAAATGACGGTTCCTTTGCAGATGTGATGGCAGACTGCATAGTACAGGAAAGTTGGTGCATCAGGTAATGAGTACTTTTATCTGGATTTCAAAGGATCTGTGCTGCATAGATGTAAAGAAAGGTTCAAACATTTACATGAGGATTGTTCTTATTGCCCTTGCTATTTGGGATGTTCAGCACATAAACCCACATTTAGTTGATTAAAAATAAATCACAGGTCACCTTTGACTCACATTGCTTAATTTGTGAGAAATAGACTGGTTTTTCTAATTTTTGCATGTAAAAAAACCACCAAAAGACACAGAATGCCACCTAGTAAAGTTTGATCACTGCTCCTAGAACAGATACAGTCATGGTGCAGCATTTGTCACATAAAATGAATGTAGGGTTTCTAATTATAGCTGTATATCAAAAGGACAAAAAACATGGTGACTTGTTCTCCTTGGAATAGTGTCTCTAAGTATTTGTTGTGTGCTCTACATCTGTTACATGACAGGTTGTTAATGATGTGTGTGTTCATTAAAGGTAAAGTGCCTCCTGTGTGCTGTAGTCCTTAAATCTGTCCTCTGAGATCCCTACTTGAGCACCCATGATATATTTTCCCAGATTAGGTCCTTTGAGGGTTCTAAAGAATACCTAGTAGCTGTGCTGTTCTCAATCAATTCTTCTATCAATGGTCATTCTCATTCATTTCTTTCAAGTCACATAAGAACATTCACTGTGGAGTTAAAGTGAAAGACAATACAACCACCAGTCCTGATATACATTATTAAATATTATCAAATACAGCCTCATGGATTCTGTCAGCTGGTTTGCTTTAACAGTCCTTAGGCACATTCATAATGTAAAAATGTATTCTTATTTTATTTATATTATACTACTTTATCTGCCTACAGATGGTATTGTATTATCCTGGGAAATTAGTTGTGTGCAAATATGAATAATCTAGCCTTCTCCTTCAACTATTTTCTTTACTTTTTCCAAATTAATTTTATCCTCATGCATTTCATTGACTTAAGTCACTCAATGGCCTATTCTTTAGCTCAGTCAAGGAAATGCTTAGCAATTTTTTTACTCTTCTTCCTTTCAGTCTTGACGATTTTTCTTTTGATCTCTACTTTCTTGGTTGTACTCACCAGCCCTTTCATCATATGTGCTAGACTTGGTCTCCAAGATTTCCAGTACTACTGTGGTGAAACTACCCAATTACTCTGGAATTACTGTTTCTTAAAATGAAATTTCTGCTAAAACTGTGGAATGTCAAAATCAAGAAAGCTAACTGAAGTCTAGAGTAATGAGCATCCTTAAAATACAAAGGATATACTTTGCCAGAAGACAAAAGATTTTGGCAAAGTTGCTCAAAAGATGAAAATTACATGTGAGCTGTGATATCATAGGATTTTAATAAAGTGTTAGGATCAAAATTTCATTACATCTTACTTAAAAATTCATATTGATAGAAATTATTTGTTATAGGCTGAGAACCAAGGAATTACAAACAAAAGAAAGTAAGGATAAGCAGTAATATTTCTAGCTGCAGGTTTAAGGATTTCGTTCTTTCAGTCAGTTACAAGTGCAACAATGAGGGTGTTGGAAAGAACAGAGAAGGAAAATGTATAAAGAGGAAATTTTTAAGTTCCCCCCTTCGTAAAGACGTTTAAGAGCACTAAATAAGTTTGTCTTGAGTAAGCAAAACCAAATGCTACAGGGAAAAATGGTACCAAAGTTTTGTTGAGATCTGACACCATGAGATGAGACTTTTATACGCTGTTGTAAGGCACGCAGTGGTGCCAGGTGCAGGTGCCCAGGTGTTGGTAGCAGGGCTGCAGGGTCTGCCCCTGTGCCAGACACAGCTGGTTTCCAGATGGCTCCAACGGATCCACCACAGTGCGCAGCTGAGCCTTGCAGCCAAGGTGGTGGCACCTTGGGGAAAACGTATCTAAGAAAGAGTAAAGTGCTGCAAAGGCAGTGAGGAGTGAAAGCAGGCCTGTAGGCTATTCCTAAGGTGAAAGAAGATGGAGGGGAAGGGGGTGCTCTGGGTGCCAGAGCAGAGATTCCCTGTATCCTCTGGAAGAAACCATGGTAAGTTGGCTGCTCCCCTACAGCCCGTGGAGGATTGTGGCAGAGCAGATACCCACAGTGCAGTCTGGGGGGCACCCCACACCCAGGCAGGTAGCTGTGCCTCGATGGAACTGCAGCCCATGGAGAGCCCATGCAGGAAGAGGGAAAACATTAAGAGAAAAGAAGGAGCAGAGAGGAGCTGTTACGGGCTCACCATGACTCCCCATTCATCATCCCCCTGTACTCCTCAGGAGAGGAGCTAGAGGAGTGGGTGATGGAGTGAAGTGGAGCCTGGGAGAAAGGGGGTGGAGGTAAAATATTTTAGGTTTTGTCTTTATTTTTCACCATCCTACTTTATTTTAATTAGCAATAAATTAATCTTCCACAAGTCAACTCTGTTTTGCCTGTGACAGCAATTGGTGAGCAATCTCCCTGTCTTCATCTAAACCCATAAGCTTTTTCATCTTATTTTTTCCCCTGTCCTGTTAAGGAAGGGTAATGAGAGAGTGGCTGGTGGGCAGCTGGCAGTTGGCCAAGGTCAACTGACCACAGCAGTTTAAATTAAAAGAAATGTGCATTAAATATGAATGAATGCTTCATATCTAGCTGTGGATAACCTCAAGGAGCAATTGTGATAGCCCCATTGTTTGAAATATTATCTCTAGGAAATGCACTGTATGGAACAAGGCTGGATCAGCTCACAGCAAGATGAGTTTAGAGAATTACTTGATCTTTTTCATATCTAATCTCACTGATTCATAAGGACTGCTATACTGGCTGCCTTTTGCTTTGTCATTAGCGCAGAGCACTGGGAATGCAATTGTGACAGAATATTCATGGTACTACCTGTTACACGCACCCCAAACCATGCAGTAAGTTTTTAATCTGCTGAAGTGAAAAGAAAATGGAGTTGTCATCTTCTAGAGAAATTAATTCCGACACTAGGGTTTCTTTTGTGGAGGTTGCTGAGGTGTAGTGTTATTGCTGCAGTGCTGTCAATGTTCATTAAATGTCCCACTCTCATGTAAGGAATGAAATAAACAGAAGTGGAAATTATTGAAAACAGAAACTATTTGGTTTTTTTTTTCTTTTTATTGAACTTACCCAGTAAATCCTGCCCTGATGAAGTCAAAATTCTCTTTAAATCACTCTGAGTAAGGAAAAATAAAAGTCAGAAAATAATTATTCACAACACGAGAAAACTCATGGCAGAGTCTTTATGCTCAAATACATATATGTACATACATATGTACATATAAAATATTACTCTAAAATACATGTTAATGTATTATAATTATTTTCTTTATTGTTTATCACTGCTGAGTGTGGTCCAAAAATAAAAATACTTAATTTTTCAAGTATAAAATTTTATCAGCAAAAATAAGACAAAGACAACTGCTACAGATACCAACATTTGAGTTTACATGTTAGATCAGCTTGCATCTGAGTTATGGTGGAACAGTTTGACGTTTTGTGTGTAACATAAAGACGTCCCTTGTCTCTGGTAGCTAATCTCTTCGGGTTCAACATAGTCAATAGGAAGAGAGAGGTTCCTCCTGATGGCAATGCAGAATGTAAAATTACATTCATGGTTCCTCTGCTGAGGATTATAGAATCCTCTTCTGAATGCCTGTAGAGATACTTCTGTCTCTGCTCTGGGCTGTAGTGGGAGTCGTTGGGTGATAGCCGCCCTGAGGCTAAGGTTGTTTATGAGACATCGCTGCTCTTCTCCTGATTTGTTCAGACATCTCGACCTGGACTGCAAGACTTAAGATCATTTCTATGGACTTGGATCCAGAAATTCTCATCATGGAAAGAGGCACTCATCTAGAAATTGGGACGTTTCCATCCTCCTAGTTCACATTTCTCCTAATATTTTAAAATGAAATAGAGAAGAAAAGACATAATATGCCAGATTGCACAGTATTGCATGATGCATCTCTTAGATAACAGAATGATATTCAGAGGATAAAGTAATTAAAAGTGAAAGAAATTAAGAAAAGTTTCATTTTGAACTAAAACACATCTTTTCCCTAAATGAAATCTTCCAAATCCATTTATAAATTTCTAGTTCACAAGAAGTGCCGAATATTTGGTTTAATTATTGAGAATGACATGTTGAAAATGATTTTTTTTTTTTAAGTGTAATACAGGACTCTTCCTTGAAACAAATTAATCACATTTGGCTGTTTATAAGAAAAAAAATTTGGGCTGGTCAACTGTAGTTGTCTGGTTGTCCAAAAGGCCATGGACTTAAATTTAGTTCTGGGGCTAAACGTGAATAGACTCACATCCACGATGCTGATTTAGAGTAACTCCGCTAGGGTATGGAGGCACCCATCCTACACAGAACCTGGCTGTCAGTCTCTTCTGTGTGTGCGTGTGTTTGCCCTCTACAATTTCTATTTAATAACATATGCCATATATGTAGCATGCCAGATTTCTACTGTTCCTCCACTGGTCAGTTTGCCCACAGAATATTTATATGGGAAATTATTATGGAAGAATGTTTTTTTATAACAACCTGGATATAAGCATGGCAGAGGACAGGGAAAATTGTCATTAGTGTAAGAAGCCTAAGCTGGCTGAAGCTTTGATGTGCCATGGCCTCAGCACTATTCCTGCTGCACTCATGAAATTAAAAAGAACTAAAAAAAAACCCCTAGGTTTCTTATGGCACAAATTTGTATGAGGTATGTAATAGCAAAGGTCAGTTCTGTAGATATGACAATTCAAATATAAATTACAGACAAATCTCCGTGTCCTCACAAGGTAGATTCTTTCCTTAGGGTTTATTTTTAATCCAGTTTCTGGCTTACAATAAAGTCTACCGAATGCCTAATATTATATTGTTTCCTTCACGCCTAAGTCTGGCTGCATTTCCACTCCCAGGTCTTCATAACAGCATTCTATCCTTACTCTTGCTAGTGCCTTGCAAGATCTCCTGCTGCCCCTTAATCTCTTCTGGAAAGGACACCTCCCCCGTCCTAGAGTGGTCCTATGGATACAGATATGGAAGTCAAGAGAAATTGGCAGCTTTCACCTCGGCTGCTCACTCACATTGCTCTTGAAGAACAGGAATTACAGAGACTGTTGAGCAGGCAAATTAAGCAGTTATATAAGTGTCATCCAAAGATATGTAAAATTTAGGTATGCAAAAGCTTTGAAATATTGCTTGAACATTACCTCATGGGATAGAAAAGAATGTTGTACCTCACAGAAAGCAGTAAGGTCAGCCAGGCTGGGGTAAGCTGGAACAGCCAGGGTCATCACCAGAACTGGAGAGACAGGTCACCTCACTGAAAGATGTGTGCATGTGTAAGGCAATTAGCAGGTGTGTTAATAACTTCAGGATATCAATCTTGATGAAAGGAAGGTAGAACAGCAGTAAGGGGGAGTGGAAATTGCATCTGAAAGGAATATAGAAGATGCTGAAGCATAAAAATGCTCAGCTTTCCCAAACTTGGTTTTCTTCCATGAATGCAATCTCTGAATACAATAATGGTAAAACTTTTATTCACACAATTGCATACATGTCTGAATGTTTTTCTGGGGTTGTTAAAAAGCCCATGGAGCTGTATGGATTGGAACATTTGAGTTCAGACTGCTGTGGTCTCTTAAGAAGAATGAGGCTGCTTTCATGATCTGATGAAACAGGACTATCTAGGAAATCTTGTAATTAGTAAATTTAGTAAAATATTGTGAAGAGTAATTGAATGCAAAAGAAGCTATAGCACATAATTAAGCATTATTTTTCATGCTTTAAAATGGACATTATAAAACACATCTTGGCTTTTAAAAGTAGATAAATCGTATAAGAATGCTGCTTCGAGAAAAACAGAATTTTGCTTAACTGTTGTCAGTAAATAATTTGTAGAATGAATTTGAGGAATCATTTTCAATTAACTTAGACCTGGACAACGTATCATTGGGAACATACATAGGTACATTGTTTTGTAATAGCATACTGAGAGCTTGGGCGCTATGCTTTTCCTGTAGTCCTGAAGTTAATATTAATTTTGTAGGCTTGAGCTCATTGTGTCCATCTATAGGCATTTAGGAATAAAGAGTTAGTTTCAAATTACTCACATCTGCTGTCCCCTTCTGGAAAACTAATTCTGAAAACCCCTTTCAACACAAAAACTGAATCTCTCTTTTGAAAGTACAGCAAAAGAAAAAAAAATTTGTGAGGCAAAGGAAAATCTTTTTCTTTGCTGAAGTCAAATAATACTAGCTTGTGAATAACTATTATTTCATACAAATTTTTGTCAGGATGTAAAAAAGGAAAGTGGTATCATTATAAGCAAAACCTCTGATAAATAATTGAATCTCACTGAGATATTCATTTTAATAACATTGTTCTGACTGTCCATGAAAAGCATAATGACTTCCAATGAGCTAAGTCCTTAAAAACTTTCTTCAAGACCTGAGTATAATTCAAACAGAATAAGTCTAGAATATTCTTTGATATTTAAAACTTATATAGCTAATTGTATCAGAAGTCTGCTTGAAGTCAAAATTTGCTCTAAGATGGTTTAGAGAATAAAAGTGGATAATACCTGTGCTTATTCAAATTTGGTTATAAAATCAAACATTCCCTGCACATTTTAAAAACAATACCAATTTGGGAGCAAACAACATACATTTAATCATATTAGGAAACAGAGTTGTTAGCATAAAAATAGGTGCTAAAATTTCAACTCAGCTAGTACATCGTAATACTAAAAGGGAGAACTGTTTTCCTTTTATCTGAGGAAAATTAGAATTTCACATTTTTTAAAGTAAGGGAGGCATTCACATAATCAGTGCAATATGTATACAGAACTGTTCACTTCTCCAGTTTTTATTTATTATAAACAAACCAAATAATACAAACTTATTTAACAAAACATGATGAATAGTATAGTATCATCAGGCATTATCACTTATTGCATTCATTTTATTAAGACATGATTAGAAAAAAGTAATATATTAGAAACAGGTTTTTAACCTTGCCAGAAAGCCTAAAGAAATAATGCTAGGATCCAAATATACAGAACTATGCAAGTATGAAGCATTTAATTTATCATTGCTATTAACAGAAGAAATAATGTCAGATCATTTACCAAACAGTGTCTAATTAATTCATTAACTAATATGAATATTTCTCACTGAAATAAGTGTATCTGAGGGAAGTCAGTATTTTATGTTACATTGGCTTATAGGTATGTGTTGGATTAACTGTAGGTAGTCAAATTTGACGAGTCGTGAAGAAAAGGATATTTCAAGAAGTAGTCATTTGAACATTTGATGTAATGATGAAACAATACTGATAAAACAAGTTGATGTTTCAATGTCTACTTTGCTGAATGTGTTTTCTACTCTGGTAAACAAGGTGCATATCAACTTCATTTTCTCTGCTATAGCATCCGGCTTTAATTAATTTTTTTGTTGGTTCTTTTAAGAAGATTATTAAATTTCTCTATCATCTGTTATTTTTTGAAAATACAATTAGACCTAAACCTTTCTGAGAGCATTTTATCAGATCTGATATCTTAAATGAGAGACATTGTCCTTTGCAAATTCATATGCTTTCATTAGATTAAAAGGCCTCCGTTAGAACTTTTCATTTAAATTTATATGAGATTTTTGGTGTGTAATTCCATGCTTCACAATATTCGATTTCTTCTGCAATATTATCCAAAAGCTGTTGCTTTTTTATTACATTTATTGTTATTCCATCCTTTGGTGCTCTTATGCTGAAGGAGATAATAATTAAACTGCATAACTTTGGTTGATTTTTTTACAAAAAAAGATATTTTTATATGTGCCAGAAAAATTATCACCAATAGCTTCACTAAGTCTTTAAATGAAGTTCTAATGAGGTAAATTTCCTTATTGAATTAGATGCTTGTTAGCATGATGAAATTATTTACTTTAGCGTCTGCAAATTAGAGCAATAATGTACAGAACACTACTATAACCCTAACAGAAATAACAGTACCACTGCAAATTTTTTTTTGTTTTGTGTTTTTGGCATTTTGATCAAGATAAGAAAAAAATCAGATTTTAATTTGAATATGAATGTATTAGCAAAAGAAGTGCTGCCTGGTGATCATTGTGCCATTCTCTGTTGAGGCTGGTTGTGAGGGAGACACTTTGTAAAAGTTTGCTGCCCAGAGAAATCCACCTTTTGGCTAGGCAAAATGTCAATCTTGAAACACTGTTTGTGTCTCTATTACATAAAGACATGCTCTTCAGACCATTTCTTCCTTCCCTTAAAGAAGTTTTTGCTGTTGTGCTTGCAGAGTAGAAATCAGTTGAACTCTCATATTGTTATCACCGTGAACAACAGCAGCACAAAGTGGAGCTCTCCCATACGTTCTTGTCCACTGCTGCATGAGTGGAGGCAAGGAGAAAAAGTACATGACATGAATTCTGTCTGCACTAACGAGGGATCAGTGTCCTGTACGCTAACATGGCATTTTTGGGTGAATGCTTGTGCACAGAAAGCTGCAGTGCTCTCTTGTGTGCACATAGAAGGTAGTTCTGGTCTGTCTGAAAATGTATCTACAAAATAGTGTATTATTTGGCCTTTTTTTATTTTTACCTGCCCATCCCTCCTGAGGAAAATGTCTATCAATTACAATCTGTTATTACCAAAACATATTTTCTATTTATGTTTTAGCTTATTAAATTACCCCTGTTGTATGTTGAACCGATTTACACCTATCTGTTATAATTTGCCTAGTGGAATACATGTCACGGTGAATTTTGGAGCATGGTGTTTAATTTGCATGAAGCTTTCCAGGTTAAATGTTATCTAAAAATCAACTGAATTTTTCCTTCACATTAAAGTTCCTTGGATTCTCTAGAGTCTCCATTTTCCCTTCTCATTCTTTTTCAATGTCCCTCCAGCATTTCTGGATTTTTTTATCAGGTTTATTCTCTTTTTTGCAACATTTTGTCTTCAGCATTATTTTTGTGGACTCTATGCCTCCTATCTCATATTCATCACATTTCAGTTCATGAGGCAGATCTGGTATTTCAGTGTTCAGGTTCATCAAAATGCTTCATCACATTGTTGCACCTGCTTTGCTTTTTGGACCTCACAGGACTAGCAGGTAAGAGGCAGAGCCCTGCACAAAATGCCCATAAAATGCTAAAGAAATAAAAGTAATTTCAACATTTGAAACTGTAGGAATGTCAGAAGGCTTTTTCTGTAGAATGTTATCTTTTTGAAACATGGAGGACTGGCTATTGAAATCCAGTATCCAGGCCAACAGCTGCAGCATTTCAAGCTATGGACAGTATTCCTTCAACCAGGAAATAACAAATATTCTGATAAACTTTGCAAATGTCATGCCACCTACGAGAAGTGAATTTCTGTTATCAGATTCCCTAGAAGTTCCTGGTGCAATAGGGACTAAACCAGGAAAGGGGTCTGGAGACAGATGAACATGTACATTCGTGAGATTGAACAGAAATGGAAATTTTGGGAGGGACTGTTCCATGTATTGACTAAACTATGTTAGCAGAAATCAAGAGAAGAAGTTTTACAGCTGTCACATGCTGTTTCTGGTCTGGTGTCTGCATGGCATTCGGCTCCTAGCAAGCAAATGAGGTGGTCTTGCTGAGATGACCAGAAGACTGGAAGCATAGTATGGCAGCAATCGGAAAACAGCACCCTTAGAAGCTAGAAACAATCCCAGAAAATGCTGTTTCAGAGGCCAATAAAGTTGATGAAAAACACATGGGAGAGTCTGGCATGACAAGTGATTACCCTGCTTGTCAAATAACCAAAGTGTTACGAAAGGGATTGAGAGATTTAGAAGCGGGATTCAGGAGAGTTAGGCATTTAAGCTCTGAAAAATCTAATCTCTTGTCCCCACAAGAAAGCAAAATAGTCTAAGAAGTCACCTATTGATTTAAGCAATTCTGAATTAAGTATTCTGCAGACTTGTGCATAAGGGCAAGCCTCCTGTGTCATACACATTCCAAGAGACTTTAACTTGATTTTAACAGGTTTTCTGTTTCTAGACAGGTAACTACCTGCAGTGAAATGTTTGCAGACTTAGGACTCTGCCCAGGAGGAATACTGGGAGTGACTTTTGGGCTGTCCAGGTGACTCAGGAGCATGGGCACACCCGCAAGCTTCTAAGTCTCCTTGACATTTCTGAAACTCCTGCGTTGCAAATGCATTTCTAGGACTGATTTAGTTAGTCTTCTGAAGTGCTAAAGCCTGTTTCCAGTTTGTCTTTGCCCCGATTGCAACGCATCCCGCTGCGGGAAGAGTAGAAAAGCAATCTGTTAGGGTTTGGGATAGAAGCACTCATGCGCACTCATTTTGTGTGCTCATCTTTTGATCTCTTCCTTAAACCCTGCATGACTCATGAGAAGGTGTTTATAGCTGAATAGCCCTGAAATGTTATGTCGCTGATGCAGATTGACCTCCATAAATAGCATGTCCTCTATACCAAGATCCATTTTCTCCACTCTCTACTGCTCCTTTGGGATGATTTTTACTGTTGTTCCTAGCTCTGGGGATTTTGTTGAGAGCCTGTTTGCAGAACACATACCACACATACCTTTCAAGGCTCTCTGACTCTTATTACTGATATTACTTTTTAAAATGATTTAGTGAAGGCTACAGATGTGCTAAATGGTTGGCAAAAGCATGGAATGCCTCTGAAGAGGGGCATCCACCTGCTGACTCATGAGTCAGTGCTTCTTTGGTTTTACAGTGCTGAATTAAAATAAATAGCAGATGATGAGAAATGTTGTACACTGCAATAAAACACAGAGAATGCACAATTCATGACAGAAAAGTAATCTGCTGCACATTTTGTTACAGAATGTTCACTCTACTATTCTGTTTCTCAAAAGGGTTCAAGTGAAAATGCAAAACCCTCCTTTTGCAAAGCATTTAATTTCAGATCATTCCTGCAATCCTCCAGTCTGTCTGTTCTCTCCCACGGGAATTAGCACCTTCTTAAAGTACTGAGTCATAAATGGCAAGTGCCTGACCTGAAGTATTTGGCTGCTATTAAGTTTCTTTAAAAACAGAGAGAGGGAGAGAGATATTAAATATCAGCACCATAGCTGCAGTTTAGAAGGAAACTAGCTAAAACAAAACACATTTGGCATAGACACAGTTCAGTGCCACAACTGCACTAATGTGATGAGTAAAGAAGGAAAAATAAAGAAGTGTTGTTTCATCCTCCCCTGAATTGTGGTTGTGCCCAGTAGTGGGTTTCTTAATGTTTCCATTACATCCCCCTATTTTTAGTAGTTAATAGCTCGGCTATAACAATTTGCTTCAGGCTGAAGCTTGGCATACAAGGTCTCAGTCAGGGAGCACATTTAGTGAAATAGAAGATTACCCATTTTAAAGCCATATTTTTTTCTGTCATACAATCTAAAAATATCTCCATTTCAGAAATGACATTTGGCATCTGATTTATCTATAATGTAATCTGGTATCTTTTCTCACTGCATTTGACCAATGAAAAGCACCATCAGGAAAAAAAAAAAAAAAAGCAGGTTTTTTTGGTTTGTATTTGTGTATCCATATGAAATTGGTGGCCACTGTTTTCACTCTTCCAGGATTTAAAACAATCTGTAGCCATTTGAAATTCAAGGAGATATAAGTGGAGCTGATTATATGACATCTGTCTACTGTGTGAGTTTTTTTACTTTGGTGTAAGACATTGCAGGAGAAAAGATAAAGGACTAGATGAACTGTGAGTATCTAATACTGCAGTTCCTATCTTTCTCTGTTTCCTAGACCTTGCTTGCTCAGGTACTCCTGCAATGCCTACCTTAAAAGATACTTGCTAGAAAGAAAAAGTGCTTTGTCTGAACAGAACATGAAACTTAAACAGTGTGATACCTCTTAGTCTTCTGTAAATTTATTTTTCTATATTTGCAATTATACTAAATATAGTGAATAGATGGATGAAAGAAGGCAAATTCTGGCAAAAAGACAAACACCCTGAATTTTTTATTCTATTGTATTGTAAAAGTGATGCACTAGTAGTTACAAAAGCAACATATACATATTTTAATGATCTAAAATACTGTAAATAATGTTAGATATTTTTTGCTTGTTTAGAAGTTATTTCTGGTTTTTGAAAGATACATTTGGTTTTGTTTGTATTGTGGCTAAGGGAAAATCAACTTCCCAAGTTATATTATTGCTCTGCTGTATAATACTTCTGGGGCTTTTATGGGCTGGAAAGCTGTAGTAAAGCGATGTTTACTCCTTTTTTCACACATCTCACTTCATTTTTCTTGCATGAAGTTGACGGTCTTGAACTTTTTGTTAAGGTACAGATGAAGGAGTAAAACATGAAATTTACATGGAAATAGTGAAAGAGAAAAGATGTCCTGTCCCTCAGTCTTGCAGTGGCGTCTGCGCAGCCCAGTGTTCTGGACACAATGATCTGCTCTTAAGCAGGGCTATATCTCTGTTGAGCAGTCTGTCTATTTGATACAGCAGCATGATAATGTTCCTTTTCCCCATAGCATCTGCACTAATTCTTGATATAACCAACCTAAAAAGATAGTATCAGGCAGTTGTTACAGGCCAGAAAAGCACTTGATACTTCAAAATTTATCTTACACTTTTTCCATGCAATAGAATGCAATTTGTTATCATAGGCTTCTGTATCAATTCATTCCTTTTTGGGGAATATTTTATTTCAGCATCTTTCTTTTTTTTCTCATTAGTTTCCATTTTAGCATGCGAATGACTCAGCAATAGGAACAGCCTTTGAAGGAAGCCGTCATCTGCAAGTCACATTTCCTGTGACAGGTACAGCAGTATAATTCAGCTTACTTGGCCAATTTGTAGTAATACTTGGTTGGGTAACCTTTTTGATATTCTCTCTCCCCAGCTGCAGCAGGGAATCCTGGCTAATCTTCTTCCAACCTCAGTCTTCTCCCAGACAGGGAGAGCCTACTGCTCAGCTCATCAAGCAGATCCACTAGGTTACTGGCATGTAAACATGTTACAAATGAGCTATGTTTGTTGTACAGGCACTTTAGGTGTTCCTGACAGCCCTCCTGAAAGCTATAATCATTGGTCCTTTGTTCAATGGTGACTGGGAAGTGTCTATGCTTTTCTCACACATTATTGTCTCTAGAATAAGTACAATATTGTTGGGGTTTACTTCAAATAACAAGTAACTTCAGTTTCATCAGGGAATGGTAAATTGGTGTTTGAACTATAGACATCTTCTGACAAGTACTGAGGAAAGAAAGGGCAAAAAAAGTCAGTCTTTGCAATAGGAACATTTATTTAACAGCTTTTAACAGACATTTAATTTTTTTTTCCAAATAACGTATGTGTCTGACTAGTAAGTTTGTTGGATTTTTGATTTTCATCCTTCGATCATCTACAGTATAAGTTATGTAGAATCAGCCTTGATAGAAAGATTGACATTTATATTTAATTTTGTGCTCCAAATCTTTGTGAGAGTCCCTGTTATGCAAAATAGATTTGATGAAGAATGTAAATGCTAGGTATACCTCCCTCCCTCCCTTCCCTCCTTCCTTCCTTCTTTCTGGCACTGTCTTCCCTTTCTTTCCTTTTGCTTTCTAAACGTCAACATTTAGCCTTTGAACTTATAAGTTATTACATATCATACACAGTTTAAAGTAACCTTCACTTTAAATTCCGTGGCTTTTGTTGGCTAAGTCAGTATTTCAACAGCATTATTACAGTTTTCTTTGTAAGAATATTGTCAGTCAGACACTCAGGACAGGTATGTATTTTGCGGTTCTACTTGGAGCTTAGTGGTGAATATCAGCTATTAGGCCCTTGCAAGATCCTCACAATTGATCAAAAATTCCACTGCATTGTCTATTGTTAAGCAGAGCTTTAATTAAAGCTATATTTTGTTTTCAATCCAATTTAGGAACAAATACAAAAAAAGAAAGATGTAAATTTTACAATGCTTGGCAATGTATCCAATTCTAAGCCGAACAAAGAAGCTTATACGCTGAAAATCTTGTAGGAATAAAGCATGTAAGATAAATAAAAAGCTTCCAGTGCTTAATTCCAATCGTCTCCACAACAACTGGAGCTGCTGATAAGACACCTACTCAGAGTAATGATGCAATGTGAAGAAGCAATAACCCAGACTGCATAAGTATGAAGGGATGCCATTCTTCTAAGAAAAGTATGGCAAATGTGAAGCTCTGTTAATGTTCTGAGCCATTTTCAAAGGTATTTTTGTGAACACGGCAAATTGCCAAGTTTTAGGGTTTTTTTCCAAATGTGATAGGGAGAACAAGAAATGTAACTAATATAAGGGTATCAAACATTTGTCCATGTACTATCATGTAAATATTTATGTACTGTCAGTTCATTATTAGTGGAGGTCCTAATAGGAATATAAATATTATAAAGTGTGTTTACAACAGATAAATCATAGGGGTGCTGAAGTAATTTGCAAGAGTAAAGCTCATTTTGGATAATTACAGAGCCCCAGAAGATTGTATTTCTGTATTACAAAGGGAGGAGATGTTCAGAAGATTGGTTTGGGCTGCCGACATTCTGAGGAGGCTATAGGCTGATCCTGCCTGGGACTGATTTAGGAATATATACAAATACTAATGAAGGATTTCGTAAATAGAAGGGAGGGAAAAATCAGTGTGGTTTCAATTGCAAGGCTAACCTTATTCAGTCAAATTTCATGCAGATGAATTACTGTAACTATAGAAATAATGTAAGAAAAGATTAGTTAAGATTATGCTAGCAATAAAGATACTAATGTTTTATTACACACAAAGTTCTGTTTTGCATTTTATGTGGGGGTAAATTAGGCGCAGTGTTGTTTATCCTTGTTTTATGAAGGCTATTTTCATATCCATATTAAACCTTATTATTGCTCTTGTCTTCACTCCCCTCCCCATCACCATATACATTTTATCTAGGCAGGCTAAATACCTGGCATATCTTCTTCTGCATGCCTTAAATACAGTTAAAGTTAAGAACAAAACAAAGCAGCCACTTGCTCTTCCATCCCAAAAAGGGCTAGGCAACAGAGAAAAAGACTTTGGAAGGTCATATTGTAATGAGATTAAAACGTAGTTCTCTGAGCTAGTGCTTAGCAGCAAATAAATGTGGTTCAGCTCTTTTCCATGAATGTTTTACTGATAAGATTAATTTAAAGTGAAACATACATTCTTCCCTTCTATGACAAGGTAGTTAATGTCTATCTGGTAAATGATTGTTCAAGTAAAACACTATGAGAGGGAACAAAGTTATTTCTGAACTGCAATAAAAAAGCTTAAAATTAGAATGAAATCTATCTCACACTTCTTTTTGTGGTAGTAAAAGCTATCAGTTTATAGATATGTTTGTAGATATTTTTTTTTTCTGCTAGACAGGTGATTGGACTTTGCCTTTGGAGGACAATGTTACACCTAGAGATTTGGGTATCACACCTTTTGGTCTTTTTTTTCCCCAAGTCTGGTAAGAACTTTTTAATTTTTATTTGCTATCATAAATAAATAAATAAATAAAGCATACTAAATACAATAATAAGCAGCTAATTGGTTCTGTTGAGGCAAGGGATGAGGGTCACAACTCCCTGAAGCAGGAGTTTCATAGGCTGTGCACTTCTCCACACTGAGCGCGCTTTTACAGAGACCACACCTCTGTAAAAGCACCTGTCCTATAGCCTAGTGTGTTAGAACAAGCCATGACAGTTACCTTCCCACAGTTAAAACCCATTGTCCTGCCTAATGCAGCTCCCCCCAACTCCTCCCTACAACCCAGCAAAGCTCCCTCCTCATGCAGCTGAGAAGTTCACCTGGCAAGACTCACATTTGTGGCTATGTGTATTAAAGAACAAAGTTGTGCCATGCAAAGCAAAACTGAAAGTTATTCCTGGACAGCCTGGGAAGCCTGCAGTCCGTTAGGCTGCCTCCACTGATGTTTCACTTGCTCTGTCCGTAATACGGTATCATTTTCTACATGTGCTCCCCTTTGACGTGCCAATGCCAATGTTCATTGTTCCTTCCAGCCTAGTCTCCCTCATGGCAGCATGATGTGTTAAACTCTACCATCGGGTAGGCCTGAAAAGGACAACTTCAAATACTGAGCAACAGAAATAGGAGTTAATTTTGTTAGCTAGATACAAGAATGCTATAAGTACTTTCTATTTCTAGTACTGTACCTCCTGTGTGATTCAATGAATTAATTTAGATAGCATTTAACCAGATGGAAGCTGAAACTTTTTTTCTGAGAATATAGCATGTTTAATAGATCTTTGACTTGTTATTTTGTATAATTTATTATCAGTCTCTTCTTTTCAGCTGTCACCCTCTTTTCTGCATTCTGTCTTCTGCTTTTGGTTTTCAGTGGACTTTGCCGTCATTGCAGTTTCAAAAGTTAACCTTTAATCCTTTCTATTGTTTAGCCAATGTGATATTTTTTTACTAACCTTTTACCTGCTAATCCTTATGTACAGGTATTTTGTATGCTCAACTAATTAATATTTATTAAAATATGAATCTGCTGAAATCCTGTTACAAAAAGGAGAAGGGAGAAAGGATTGAAGAAAACTCAGTTTCTTCCCTTATACCACTTTCATTGTACTGAAAGCTTATACACTTAATCTTCTCAACTAGTAGTTCTATGCTTTTAAGAGGATTATATTATTAGTAGTTTAATTATTCATTATGCAGTATTTTTCCAATTTTTACAAAGGGTTTTGTCGTTTGGTTTCTAAAAAAATTAATTTAATGTTCTATTCTTCTCAATAGTCATGACCTGTTCTAGTTTTGCCTGTAGTTTCACAAAAAGTTGCTTCAAGAAGGACACAAGAAGATTCTTGTAGCAGTAGATCCCCTGCCAGAGTAGTGACTCAAGCCACTGGAGACTGGCAAATTCAAGCTGTACTCCAGAGTGTATGGTTTGATTACTGTCACTACCAGTTGGATCATTAATCATAACAGTGGTAGTGACAGCAAGTTTTCTTGACCTCATCATGAAAGGCAAGGGGCCATCCACCAGAGCAATTCATCCTCCAGGCAAAAGAAAACTGTAGGGAGGATGTCTTTTATTATCTAGTGTTTTCTCTTTTATCCACTAATTCTGCCTATAATCTTGGCAAAAATGTGAGGGCTTTAAGGAGGCAAGATCTCACATTTCTTCTGCTCCTAGGGAAATATCGTTTGTTTCTGATCACATGTTCATTTTTTCACCCTTCTGTATCCCTCAGTATGTAGTATTTTGGCATTGGAAGGCAGAAATGTAAGTATCTGCAGATGTATAGAAAAACAGTGCACACATGGCTTTTTATTATACAAAGGTTTGTTGCATGAAAAATTACTATAGGTCTCCTTCTGAACAACAAAGTATGTACTTTTTACAGAATGGTTACTCTTAGCAGTGACATATATTAACAGTCTGTTGCTGCCAAAGGATTTAACCATGAAAACCCTGAGGGACTACTTCCAAAACCTGAAGATTAGAAGGTAGAAAATGTCTAGGGTTTCTGTGATTTTTTTTGGTGGAATTGACAGCGTTGTGACCTGCTTTCCAGTCCATGAAATGTCATACTTTTTTTCAGTCTGTATTATCTATGCCATTCTGCTGACAGCATCTGCTATTTGTTATGCTTTTTCATGTCCTCATGTAAAACTTCATTTTCCAAGTATTTGAATACAACCAGTCTTCAAAGAAATAATTTGAAGCAATCTCTGACAATTAGAGCCAATTTGATTCTCATTTTCCTTCAAGACTATTTACAAAACCTGTTACATGTGTCAAAAGAGATTCATAAAAGCGCATTTTTAGATCTTTTTTTTCAGTATAAGCAAGGTCAGTTGCAAGGAATTTCTATTCTGAGACTGGGAAAATTATTAGGAATTATAATATCTTTAACAAAACTTCAAGACCTGATCAAATCTGGTAACATAGCACTTGCAAAGTCATATGAAAATTTCAAAGTATCTATGCAACTAAATACTCACATGGAAGGATAATTAACTTGGGTGTGTCAAGAGGTCCCATTATGGCTTCATTTCTTTTTCTTTATTAATGACCCACCTGCCACACAAAACATGCAATGCAGTATCGTTGGCTAACTAACTACACTTTCCAAGACCATAGACAAACCTCCATTTGACTGAGTTATTTCTGCAACTTTCTAATTTATATACTGCACTGAGAGTTAATGGGTATTTAAAGGAAATTTGAAAAATTGAATTTTATAAGAAATAGCCATCATTAAATCTAGTCATGAAACTTGCCCTTGCAAACAGAAGCACGCCTCATTTTGGATGGGAAAATGTGAACAGCAACTCTGATTTGTACACAGCGTAACTGCGTGACACGTGTCCATTGAATAGCAGTGGTCATGACTTCTAGTCATAACACAGAACCCTGAGCATATTAGCCAAGGGCAACATACATAATATTATTTCTTTTTTTGTTGACACACTAGTGCTAATTCTGACTGAATAATTAAATGTTCATTTAGGTGTGCCAGCTAGGTTATTTCCAACACAGTATTTCAAGTACAGTATTTCAAATGTTAAGCTCCAGGAAGGATCCCTTGATATCAAGCAAGCAGCACCATGGAATGGGAGATGAAGCTCTGAGACTTAATTTTCTCTGTTTACTTAACATTGTACTTCATAGCATACAAACTTCCATGTTTCTTGTCTTGGAAAACACCCAAAAAATATTACTTTTTTTTCCATCTATATCTTCAGTTGTTCAAATTTCCCCTGGAATACTCACTTCATGTTAAATTCATTTGGACTCCTGCTTAAAGCCTAAATCCTATAATTTTTTACAGCTCTGAATCTCAGACTTCTTAAACACTGGGTTACCTTGACCAGCTTGGATTCTCACTTCTCCAATTCTGCACAATTTTCATAGCTCAAAAAGTTAAAATTTCTTTTTTTGCTCCTGTCAGGGCTTGTTGGTCTCTGGCCTGTAGTGGGATATTCCGTTAGTGCTTTATGTATCACTTTACCTTCTGATTCTTCTGTTTCATTCTCTCACGCTTTTCTTTTTTGTTTTTTCTTTTTTTTCCTTTTTCTTTTTAATGTTTTCACACAGGCAGTTCACAGCATTAACATATGTTAATGTAAACTATTTGGTAGATGTCAGTATTCATACAAATAGATCACAGTTAATCTCTGTTAGTTCCAAGTGTTAGTACTGTGGAAACTTCCCGTGTATCTCACCAAAACACCTGTCTTAACTTGTGTCTCATCCATTTAAGTGAAGCGGGCTTTACATTACAGAGAGTTCGTAAAGTGTACAGAAGTGACAAGCAGTTATGTATTTGTTCTTTCTCTTAATATATACAGAGGCCAATTAAGCAGACTTTGAAATAAAGTGCAATGAAAACTTTCCAACAGAGATATAAAAATAATGATAAAGAGGAAGAAGAAGAAGAAGAAAAAGCAACATATACCCTATTTATCAACCTGGAAGAGTCACAGATGAATTTGTATTTTAGGGTAAATATTACCTAAAGTTTGGGAGTTTTGTCAGGTTTCCATTAATATTTTGGACTAATGTAAAAAAAGTAATAAATCTGGCCACAAATCCTCATAAACTTTATGTGCAAAAGTAAAAACATTTTAAAAAAATCTAGTGAATATAAATCTCTGAGTTTTTCCCAAATCTAATATCTTTTCTAATTAATAACATTTACTGGTGAATTAAGCTCATGCACTAATATAAAATTCTTGAAAATACAAACATTTGGCAGACTGGAAACTCTACATCGGCTTTCTTGTTTCTAGTTTCCATTTTCCTTTGTAGTACCTTTTCAGGTGTATGTAGGGACATGAGGGATTATGGAGAAGGCCACAACACTGCTGAATGGTAAAGAGAGAAGAAGGAAAGGGGGCACTGAAATGTAACTGGGGGAAAAAAAATAAAAAGAATAAAAAATTGAACTATGACACTTACCTGCTAAGGCAGAAATAATGTTTTTATGCATTCAACAGTTCTGTGATAATAGTGTGGGGTTTTTTCCTACATGCTTAAGTGGACAAACTGAACAGTCGTGTTCCATAGTATATCACTTTGTTTTCTATGTATAATCCTCCTGTGTAACCTACTTTAGACATGCAACTTTCCTAGGAATTAATCTCCAAACAGTTTAGGAATAGGTAACTAGATTGACATTTGTTTAATTATCCCTATTAAAATGCAAGCCTGTGGTATACTATTGCAATAAATTTTAGCAATAAATTATATAATGCACTAGTTTTTTCCACAAAGAAAAACCTCTTTTTGGTGGCAATTTACATCACAAGCATTAAAACCTAGGTCATTTGGGCCTGTAATAATAATAATGGCAATATAAATTATATTATTATCATCTACTTCTCAAATATTTTACATGCTAGTACCTGAAAGGGTATGAATTAGCATAGCCTAAAGTGTTATTTGTACCCTGGTTTCCACTGAGCACTATCCTAGAATGCAGAGGTAAAGCTTTGTGATTTTGCAAGTTAAGCCATTCATCAGTTCCAGATACAGATCTTTCTGTGTGTCTTTTCTATGCATCCTTGAAATACCCAACTGGGTTTCTGAAGTTTAACAATATAGCTTGTGTTCTGAAGTTTCTGATCTGAAGTTTAACAATATGGCTTGTGTTCTGTAACATGATCATAGCAGCCTTTTCCAAACACCTTAAAAACTTTAAGGCTCATCACCTGCTTTGCTTCATTTTCCCATCTCAGTCCAGCATTGCTTGGTTTTGTGTGTGTTTTGCTGTAGGTAAAATACTGCAGGATGTAGTCTATAAGCAGCATCACTTGTGGAAATTCTGCAGTGCTTTTGGAAATGAGTCCAAAAATC
Source organism: Falco rusticolus (assembly GCF_015220075.1). Classification (NCBI taxonomy): domain Eukaryota; kingdom Metazoa; phylum Chordata; class Aves; order Falconiformes; family Falconidae; genus Falco; species Falco rusticolus. The sequence continues at coordinate 36,999,327 of NC_051188.1, read as the reverse complement.
TGGGATGATTCCTGAGGACTTTCTTCATAAAATTATTTAATACAAAATGCTGTGTCTAAAATTATAAATGTCTCATGGACATAACTTTTGTACCTTGACTTGAAGTGGCTTTGTCCAGGACATATGCATCTGCACTTTCTCACAAAACAATGTTACACAAAGAGTGATTGCTTTTCCCTTTTATTCAACAGCCCTGCAGGTATCCAAGACACTCACCTAAAGCAGCTGGCTCTAGTTCTGGCCCTTCTCTAGTTAGGAGATTCTGAGTATATGAACATCTCTCATACCTCTTATCACCAAGCTCATGAGGTTTTTGGGGCAAGATTCTTCTGACATCCTGCTTTTGAAGTCATTCCATTTTACATAGAGTAATTAAGGATTCATAGAGCTATAGCAAGCAAGAGGGAGCAACTGTGTGGTGGTACATGGTAGGATTAGTGTGCTTGGAACGGTGAAGCTCCATTTTGTTCTTCAAATGATAGTCCATTATATGGTTAGTTCTTTTGGAGATTTCTGACATTTAGGTTCCCTAATAAATTACACACTCCTGAAAGCTTTAGTCTTTGTGTCGTATCTATTGCTCTAGATTTAAAAAAAAAAAAAAAAAAAAGAAAAAAGGAAAAAGAGGTTTTTAGGGAATGATTTAACTCTTCAACATTACATGGTAAAGTAAAGATGCAGGCTGACTGACTTAAAAGGGTTTCTGAAGGGTGCTTTTATTTATATCAGAAAATGCACAGATTTAGCAAAGATACCAGCTTGCGTGCATTTCAGTGCAGAACATTTCTTGCCAGTCACCAGTGTTCATCGGACTGGGCTCATACCTTCCAGGATAACTGAAAATCTTGAGATCAAAGCACTTTCAGTAATCCAGAGAATTCTTCATTCTCAGCACACTTTCTTTTATTTTCATTGGGTTTTAAACTAAATTAGATATTGCCCCTGCCCTCACATCCAGGTAACCAAAGCCTCATGATGCATTTTCTTCTACCTACCAGGCAGAATATGCAACTTTTGTATCCTTTTTCAAGCAGCTTCTCTTCATTCTTAACCTATCCCATCCCACCCCACCCCATTCTGACCCATCTCATAAATTCAGAGCAAAATCTTCTCTCACTTCTAGTCTATTTTCAATACGTATTCCACATGCAATAATGAATATTCTGTGCTACCTCTAATTTGTGTGTACACATGCTAGTAGCCTTTTCAACAAAGGTGAGTATACCCAGGCATTTCATGAGATGGTCTAAAACAGAAAATCCACCACAGGCAAATTCCTGAAGGTTTTCATGTCCCCTCAATCTTAATTCCAGTACAAGCAGTTGTAAATTCTGCTTTCCCTAGTGCAGATGAGCAAGGCTTTTAGGATCAAAATCTCTCCATAAGTAAATAAACAAATACTATTTTTTTTTAATATCTGTTTGTTTTGTGCTTCTAATTTGCAATCACATTTTAAAATTTAATAATTTGAAAGAATGTCCTGTCACAGATACAGGAAGAGGACATACCTCTTGAAATAAATGCTTAGGTTCTGATATGTCCAGCATGAAAACTGCAGTAGAATAAGTTTTCCTTACAGTGTACTCTGTTAGCTTGAGCCTACTTTTTTGCATTCTTTATTTTGACGGATCAACAAAATTAAAGCATCACTAAAACAAATCAGCATACTTCTCCCACTCCATTTCTGTATCTTTTATAACTCTAAAGATGAGGCCTAGGGAGGCTGGCAGTGTCACTGTGCAATCTACTTTACAAAATCTGTATTGTGATATATGACATGCAAGGAAGTAGGCAGCCAAAGATACAGAAAAAAGATTGGGAAATTACTTTCTATATTGAACTGCGCTATGCAGTGAACACTGATTTTCTGTTATATCCTGCAGCTATCTTGTCATAATAATTTTTTTGTAAGTCCTTTTCTTTTGTTTCTAGATTTTCCAAGACTTAGCAGCCTGTCTGAAAGAAATAAACGGTAACTCCGAAAATTCTTTGGTACAGTATGAATACCGATTAATTTTCTGATGTATTTTTAGTCATGTTCCATTAAATATGTAAAATGATGAGTCGCTAGTATTGGTGAGAGGGGGAAGTGGAATATAATTAATAGATGAAAGAATGCCCCTTCAAAATGTAGCTCCTATAAGTACACTTGGCTGATCATGAAATTTCTAATTCCAGCCCTCATATCTATATTTTAGATTGACTATACCCTGGAGCCTCAGAAGTGAGCTTCATTTACTGAAAAGTCATGGGAAGTCATGTTTATTGTCTCAGCAGGTAGCTGCACTTTAAGCGTAATACTGAAAGACAAGAAAAAACAGAGGCCAGCTTGTCTTATTAGAGGCACGTTGTAGCTTCCCGACAGATGTGCATGGCAGAAAACAAAAAAGAATAGCACACATTTCAGGTTCTATCAGGCTTCAAATATTTCTGCTTTAAATATGTAAACCTAAGTTCTTCAATGTTCCCAAATACATGAGAATGGTATAAGCAATGTCTTCTGTGGAAGGAAATGTGACCTATCTAACTACGCAAGAAACTGCCTGTGAGCTTCTGTGTAGGCTGTAAGCATTTTGGCTTTATCCCTCAGACTCATATCAGTTCTTCAACCACAGACATGGAAGGATTTATACGTATATGTATAATATATGTATATTAATATATACATAAGGATGTATATTAAAACTAACTACAGTAATGAAATATTTGTTTATTCAATTTCAGAAAGGACACTTATCTCTCTGAGGTTGCAAAGCAAAACATTATGCTAACATATTTCATATACGTAGGCAGCAGCAAGGCAACCCTAGCAGTCTGCTCTCTTTTTGTCACATAATGTTCTTAGTGCCTAATAACACTGTGATAAAGGGGCTGGACTGTATCTGTGTAGCCATGTTTATTGCCATATGGTGGTTCCCAAATTACATTGCACTCTGATGAGCAGAGATTGGCCAAAATGGTCTGGCTGGCTCCCAGCATCAAGCAGTTGCTGACAGGGCTGGTGCACTCTAATGGTGGCAATACAGCTGGTAATACACCATGTTCATTCAGTTACCTTGACTGCCTGCTATTATTTTCTACAGTTATAAAAAGGACATTTCTTGTTTACCTTTATTATTAATTATTACATATCCCCAAGACACATCACCCATGCTTCTGCTAATAATATCTTCCATGGGGTATAATATTAATTAATTAATTCATTAACTAATTAATCCAAATCCTTGACAAAGTTCATTTGAGGTGTCCTATTAGGAGTGTCAGTCATATTAGTTACTCTAACCCTTTGACTTCTGGGTTTGTTGCTAGTGTTTCTGGGAGAAGGAGCATATATAATTGAACATGAGCCTCACAAGACTGAGTGGGATGACAGAAAAATCTGCTAAACTCAGACCAGCCCTCCAAATGATGTATGTGTTTATTATGCTTCTTAACATCTTGACCTAAAATAAACAATAGACCTCACTGCAGTTTTTCTGACCATTTTGTAGACTTCACTGAGTCTTTTGTGACATGCCTGTTACTAAATTGCTGTATTTTCATCTAAATAAACACAGTCCAATCCTAACCTGATCTAATGATTTTTATCAGCTCATCCAAACAGTCCTAGTATGTTGATATGTTCACACTGCAGATTTTAGTGTGACATAAAGGCAGGTAAGCATGCAAGCTGTAAATAAATTATCTCATACACTAGAAGTAGTTTTCTTGTGGAGCTGAAGGTTGCTTCATAGCCTAACCTGACTTCTCGGAAAAATGAATGAGTTTACATTAATTCTTTGACATGTAGACAGTTGTAGTACAGTGCCATTCATGATGTTGATGTGCGCTATGTTATGGCATGTTTCTGTACTTACAATAAACTCTAAAGCTATAGGAGTAAGGCATATCTAACTCCATGAAAAGAAGCACTTGCATTTTGGAATTATTCAGTTGTACACAGAAAGCCATAATTGCATCTCCTCGTATTCTATTATGCCCTGTTAACCCACAGTGGATTAGCACTAAAGTAGTTAACAAAATATTTCCAGAACTGAAATATACTGGAAAACTCAAAAAGCCTATATTAGTTCTTGAATTCATGAAGGAATCTTAGTCTATACTTAGCACTTCGTAAGTTTTTGTTTCTTATAACTAAAACTGTAAAATATTCTGTGAAACAGAAAGATGTTAAGGTTTTATAGATGTTGAAACTTACTTGATAGTGTTCATGAAGAATTTTTATGTCTTAACTAGATCTGCACAACTGATTTTTCAGCTGAACTTAAAATTCCTGAGAAAAGCATGAGGCAATCCTCTCTGCTCCTTATAACATTAAAAATCTGAAAAAATTATGTCACTCTGAACAAACATTGGCTTAAATTATTTTTTTTCCTTATAGTTGTCTATTTCATTAAAAAAATATACTTAGCAACTTTCCTAGATGATTAATTAAAAACATAAAATAAACAAATATGATAAAATTAAATATTTTTTCTTTGTAAAAATGCTTTATTATGTTTTCAAGAGTAAAACTATTAGCTAAATACTATTTAAATTCATAAAATATTTCTAAGTTCTTCAAGGAATATCTTTTTCCCAAAAAAATACTTCTTAGAAATATATAGTGTTAAAAAATACTTACAATTATAACTAGATCTTCCTATTTATTATGTCCTATGCATCAAATTAAGCCTTTGGTTTCAGAAAGGTTTTCATTAGATGAAATGAAAGCCTTTTTTTCACTAAAATCAATGAAAAACCATGAAAATTTCTGGTTTGTCTGCAGTGGTTTTTCCAACAATGTTTTGTTATGAACATTGCTCTCAAAACCCTCTGCTTTGTTTATGTATCCTCTGGCTCTCTGCATCCTCTTGATTCTCTCTTTGACAGAAGTACCTGCTTCTGTCCCTGGGATCCTATATAACCTTCACTTGGTCCTAATGTATTACATGTGAGTGTTAGAGATAATGGGTATCTCCCCAAAAGCTATCTAAAGGGAAGGCTCCTAGCCAGCCCTGATATGCTGCAGCTGTGAGCTTGGGTCAGACTGCTGGGAAAAGAGCTGTGTCCTGTTCTGTCTTTGCTTGGGAGCTGCATTAAATGGAGGCACTCAGCCCTGGTTGTGGCTGGAGCTGTTGTGCCTAACCAGGTGCCTTATAGATCCTGGTTCTGACCTGCTGGCTTGAATTCCTGCCCTGACCCTGGAGTCACCACAACGCCATGGACTTGCCTGATTGTTAGACTGTTGGCGTACTGGGTAACTGTCATGGGACTTGCTCTGCTCACCTCGTTTATAGTTCATGCTCCTTGCTAACCAGGTTACAGCCCAGCCTGCCTTGCTGCTGCTTGTGGCTCCCGGTCCTCCTTCCCTGGCAAAGCAGCCCACTCCTGTTCTTCCCTGATGGTGGGGCTCACTAAATGAGACCCTACTTCTGTATTGCTACACCATTCCCTTAAGGCAGCTGTATCAAAAGACAGTACTTTCCAGAAATCAAACAAGTACCAAAGAAAGAAAATTACAAATAAATTTCTGCTTAGGAGCAGAGCAGCAAGGAGAGCTCTAGAAAGCTATGGCTAACACTCCTGTGATGAAGACATCCTTTGCAGGAGTGAGAGATAGTTACTGTAAAGGGCCTATAGGTTGCAACCCTCAGATACGTGTCGTTAAGGAGAATCGAAATACTGGCAGAAAATTACTTGGCATAATGAAAATACTGCTTGATTATCATTCATTCAGCAATATTATTTTCATTAAATAAATGGAGATTTCAAGAGCTTTCATGCCTCAGCCTCTCAGAAAGGAACACTGAAAAGCTGACCCTCAGCATGAATGTGAGCTAATAAAAGCTTTCCCAAACTGGCGGTAGGCAGTGGTGCCTACCAAGGTGATGTTTGTCACTGTTTGAATCGACCTTTCTGTGAAGCCTGAAAACCAATTCAGATGTGATTGCAAAAGCTGGCTTTTGGTAATATCCTATTTTATTGACAAAAGGGAATGGGGTCAACTCATTTTCATAACAATCTGCTTGAAGAAATCCTTAACCACTATACATTTACAGTTGTTTTGCACTGCAGCCTATGAAAATATTACTGGGCTTAGAGTAGGCAATAAGAAGGGGAAAAATGACATATTTTTTTCTTTTTTTTTTTTTTTAATAGCTGTTTTAAGAAGAAAATTCTACCATTAATGAACAAGAAATGATAAGCAACTTTTTTCTCTGTCCATTAATCTATTCTAGCTTTGAAATATTGCTTTCTTTAAAAGCAAATAGTTGCTGAAACCTTTCACAAATGAAACAATTGAAAAAGAAAATAAAAAAGATACAATGCAAAGCAAGGTAGTGGTTTTCAAAAGCAGACACGTTTGAAAGGCTCCTTTTTTGTAGAAGTTCGCTAAGGCTAGTGGCAATGAGTGATAAGTGATTATTAGGAGACCTGGTTCTGGTTTTGGTTCACTACCTACAATTATGGTTTCAGTGAATTTATTATTTTATCTGATTTTGGATTATCCTAGTTCAAGCCATAATTTCTACTGATTAGTTATTATTCGTAATTGGTGAATGAATCATTTGCTTGGACAAATTGCTGCTTATCAATTGTTCCTGAAAAGTTCACTACAACTTATTTGTAATTTTCTCTCTGAATTGCATGAATGGTTACCTATGTTACACAACAATGTTTTTGGTCCTTGATGGGATCAAATAAGCTTTCTGAACTACTGTGCCTGAAGAAAAAAATCCTGCAGGTTTGGTTCTTGTTATTAAGACTGTTTAGAGCAGCTTGTTGTTTGAGCATGGGGAATGATATATAGAGGAAATATACAGGCACAAGACACTTTAGGATATTTTAAATATTTTGGTGTCTTCCCTTAGCCTAAGACAGGACATCCTTTTCTATGGATCCCAGATTTAGAAAATGTCTGATGAAACACAAGCAGATTTTTCAGCTGCTTTATAATAATTCATTGTATTTTCTTTTATCATATCCAAGCCCAGCAATTCACACCAAGTGTATTTCTAACAAGAAAGCTGAAGCTAGATGTGTGTTTTCTTAACCTGATTCATTCGATAGCTGGACCAAAACACCAAAGTGCTTAGGAAGCTGCTGTATAATTTCTCCTTTCTATAAAGAGTAGATCACTTTCATATATCTGCCAAAGAAAGGCATGGATTGAATACTTTGCTCTTTACTTAGTGTCATGCTGTCACCAGCTTTCTCTATTAGCAGCATAAATGTGCACAGTGGTCTTTGTCTTGTATAGAATGTGTTGGTGCCAGGTGTTGTCCTTAGGCGTTTAGAAACAACATCTTACTGCTCCATTAAGTATTCCAAACTAAATAAAACCAAAAGGTCATCTATTTTGTCAGTGCTTAGTTGTGCTCAGGCGATTAGCAGAATTACCAGATGCATCCTTGGTCCTCAGTGTCTTCCAGGATATGGGGCCCTCTTGAATTCTTGTGGTGGTATCACTTCACTCCATGACTTTTATTTTCCTCTACTGCTGCTCGTTGTTTACTTTGGACTCCTTTGCTTAGATAGGAGCCTTCCTTTTTCCTTTTCCTTTACTTAGTCTGTGAAAACACAGTACCTACATTCATATGCTCTCTTGCACATTTGTGCCTGCACAAATGTTCTCCACATTTTTGGGTTTTGAATTTTGGATAAAATCTTACTCTCTCCAATGCTTGCAGGAATAAGCAGCTATAAGCTGAATTAGCTGGCAAGTGCTGTTATTTGCAAATGTGGTTTACAATTTTTCCTTTGCTGTATTTCCCTGGTCCAGTGAAACTTCCTCAATAAACGGGTCATGAGGACTTCAGGGACTACCCTTCAGAACAGGAAACCATCTCTGTTCCAAAATTTAAAAGTGCTTTACTCCTGCTGAGGATTTATACATGTATTTTTAATTACTAGTTTTGTGATTGCTTCTTTAATAATGCTTCTTCCAAAAAGATTATTTCATTAACATAATGTTAGCCAATTGAGCTATTTAAAAAACCAAACACATCAAAACCTGTTTGTTTTAATTAATTATAAAGGGCAAAACTAGGAAAAAAAAGCAAATATTAATAAAAGACAGCAGTCTTGAAAAGGGCAAGAGGGGGATTAATACGTGTATGTACTATCGTATAGGGAGAAGCACTTTAAATAGAGCTGTGTGCAGAGTTAGACACAATGGAATAGTCATTCTTGTAAATTGTTCTCAGTAAATCTATATAATCTATTTATTTATCCTCAGATCATGCACATTTAGATCAGAGTTCTGCCAGCTGAGTTAATAATTCTTATCTGAAGGTAATTACATTGGTCCATAAGTTTTCACCACTGTGTTGTTCCACATCATATCAAACTGTGTGATGCCTCATACATTAGCATAAATGCGTTGTGGTGGTGCACAGCATGGTGTGGTGGCAGACTAGAAACGATGCAGCATTCCTAACAGTAGTGAACTAGTAAGTGTCACTGGTATTTAGAAACTTGTGCATACTGCAGTTGACTATTTGCTAGAAGATTTGTTTTTTGTCCTTTCCTTTGCATTCAAAGGACTTCAACAGGATGTTAACTTTATGACCTAGATTTGGTGCTCCAGAGAAGCTCAGGTTAGAACCTCAAAAGACTTCAAACCTACCTTTTAGTTACAAAAATGTGTCAGTTCTGAATTTATTGACATCTGTCAGAGTTCATTCACTACTAGCTAGCTGTCATTGTTTGTTATTTGATGCACTTCTATAATGACTCACTGCAGGGAGCTACCAGTCTCTCCATCACAGTGATTAATGAGGTCACCGTCTATCTGCAAGCATCTCGGCCTATAATTATTTCTAGTTGCTATTAGATAGTATGCCAGATCAGATGAAAATAATATGTTTATACATAATATCTGCCCATAAAAACAATATTCACCTGTTGTGAAGATATTTGGCTGGTTGTTTTCAAATAGCATGTTTCTTTAATTGCATTTGAGACATCTCTTAAACCAGCCTCATTCAAAATCATTTTTTCATTTGTGGTGAAAACAATTGTCACAACTGAGCTCTAGTACTGTTCTATTTCTCTGTCCTGAAATGTCTACTGTATTCCATATGCATCTTTGGTACATGAATATTTCTTTTGCGCTGATGTTTCTATATAAATAAAAGTCTGAAATTCTCTCATTATTACTATTGCTACTACTGTAGCTTTAAGATAGTGGTCCTAGCCACAACCCAGAATGGTGATCCAGCAAGCAAGCACAGTGTGGTATGTTTTACTGTCTTGAAAAAAACTGTAAAATTCTCCCAATTTTGTTTTTTTAGAATAGTAGTTCCCCAGGAACCCCATGAAGACTACGACTCCATTGTGCACAAGAAGATATAATACCCATCCTGAGGAGTTTAAAATCAAAAAAGGCAAGCCTTATTGTGTTAGGGACTGAAAAGAAAGGCTTAAATATTTCAGCAGAATTAGAGAAGAAGGATTTTCTTGTCATTCAAGTATCATAGTAAGAGGAACATTAGGCTTATCTCCAGCAAATTATTTAGGGCTGTGAAAATGTCCCTTCTGAACTGATAGATAGATTTATTCTGGGCCCTTTTTGTAGAAGGTAAGACAAAAATGGTCCAGATTCTGAAACAACCATGTGAGTGTCTGCTCTTCTCCCTGCCCAATGCAATTTTCTTGTGGTGGCACAGCAAAGAGGTGACTTATCCAATGTAAGGGAACTGTCAGGTTCAAATTCTTTTTATTCCAAAGTGATTTAGCACAATCCTCCTACAGGAGAAGGACCAAAAGGACTTGTAACATATGTCAGATCTTCTTTTTTTGTCACTTTGGTTTTGTGTAAATTATTGGGAAAGTTTAAGAAAAACTGGGAATGATTTTGGCTGCCTTAATTTCCACACTTGGTGGGTTCACCCAGGATTTGCCAGCTTACACTCTTACTTGGACCAAGTCTATATTCTGTATTCATACAATAATTTCTGAGGATGAATGTATCAACATCTGTGATGCACTAAAGTACTACAATGGCATAGACTATGTACATAAAGACAGGCAATTATAATCTTAGATGACATGTGGTGATGTTTTAATGTTTTGTGTCAAAATTACAGTTTTTCATGAATATTCTATTCATTCATTAGTCAGTGGAAAATGTTGCCAAATAGAATTAAATTAATGCAAAATATGTGTTTTACCAGATGATTTTTTTAGGTCTTAACAGTAAAATTGCTCTTCAGTGTTTCCTTTTATGATGACCATTATCTTCTCCTCTAATTTATTCTTTTTACCAGAATACCTTGCCATAACTATTATTCATTGTTAGACTGATTAGCTTTTCTATTAAGATATGATAATCAAATTCCTTTCTTTTCTAAACCCCAATGACAGGTCCACACTGAAACCCAGTAATTTTACTGAGGTTATAATTTCTTTTCTCACCACCAGGTCTGTTGGTTTACCCTTTCTGCAGTGAAAGTCCTTCACCACACTGAATAAACTGTTTACCCAAGGAGCCCAGTGAGGCCTGGTGAGGAATCCCTCATAAGACACAGGATACAGCAAGATTTCTGGGCAGAACTGGAACAAGGAGCAGAGATGTGTGCCTGCACACAATTCAGAGATGAAGGTGGACAAAGCTGGAGAAGCAGTACACTTCCCCTGATGTGTGGAAGGAGCCTAGGGACAGGAAAAGGATTAGGGTTAGAAGAACAGCATAAAACTTTTTTCAGGGTTGCATTCAGAAGAAAAAGACGAGTGAAATCTAAGATGACAGTCTTATGTGTCAGTTACTTATGTGTCAATTACTTATGTGTCAATTACTTATGTGTCAAGTGCTGAAGCGCAAGGGATAGAGAGACCAAAGAATATGGCAAAGCTGTTCAGCTGACAAGGAACTGACAGGGTGCTGGCAAATAGTAAGCTTGATCGAGGGTGTGTGTGTGGGGGGTGTGTTGTGTGAGATGATCATCATGGGAAGCATCTGAGGAAGTCCTGCTCAAAAGTCTCCAGAGAAAGGCCTAAGAGGTAAGTTTAGGTAATCAAAGGTAAGTATACTTATCAAAGACTAATTGTGAAGTCTGTGTGTTGTACCTGGGACTTCTTAAAACTGATGCCTCACGGGACAAACAGATTTTATGGTGTTATTGTGAAGGTTATATTTTTGTACTGCTAGAGAAAATGTTTCACACAGAAGTGGCTCTGAGGTTGCAAAGAGCTGCAGGGATGTGTGAAAAATACTCTTGACAGAAGAGGAAGATATGAAAAAAAATGCATGAGAGAATGTGTTGGGCTGAGAACCATACCTGCGCACATCCAGAACACATAAATTGTTGCAGTTTATTGCCAGGACTCATTATTTTAAGGCAAATGCAGAACTTCTTGGTTGCTGCCACACCTTCCTGGAAGAGCAGTCAAGGTTTTCCTTTCTCCCTCAGCTTTTGAGTGGTAACTTTGGAAAATGATAAGGAAAGAGAAGTTGTCTAATGCTGTTCTCACAAAGGAGAAAGAGGGAAAAAGAGAGAACCTGATGGAGATAATCTGTTCTTTTCCTCTTTCTCTGAAATTCTAGTTTGGAAGAGATGGGGTGAATAAATTCCAAAGGAAAAGTTGAAAAATAAAAAAAGAAACAGAGAAAAATTAGAGGCAAATTTCACTGCTCAGGTGGTGAAGAGATGATGATTTGGATAGATATTGCTGACTGATCCCCAAACAGCTCTAGTAGACTACATATTCCAAATTTAATTACAATTATTTTAGAAGATACATATGTATACTGAATCAGTCCAACGCAAAGGAAAATTCCAGTCTCAAGAACTACTTCTTTTCTTAATTATTTTTATTTCATAGTCTATTCACTAGTTACAAGCCATTTGTTTAGCTTTACAATACCACAGAATTGAAATTTTTGTTGTAAGGAATTAAGAAGTTCTTGTTTCATCAAAAGCTTTACTCTGTAGAGCTGCAGGAAACTTTTACAATTTCTTCCCTCACATAAACTATTCTATTTTTATTTTCCTTTCAGTTTGGTATTCTTTTCCACCATACAGCTTTGTCTCATGCATATTGTCAAATTTGTCAGGATTCCTTATTTGTCTGAAACTTTTCAAGCATAAGGGCTATTTTTCTAGTAGCAGCTCTAAAATATAACGCCCAGAAGATATGACTTGTATGATGATAACCTAGGCTGTAAGAAGGGACACAACTGAATAACAGAAAACTAAATAAGTAAAACTAACATTTCTCTCATGTGCACAAATCAGCTGGGAGTTCTTCTACATAAGTTGTTGAATTTGAGTGGATTCAGTTTTTTTATTATGACAGGTTTTATTAGTCAATATGCTGCTTACATTTGCTTAAGATTCTTCTACTTTCTGGGATACAGAAAATGTTTGAACAAAAGGAAGCCATAGGACTTTTGATTGACCTAACCCACTGGTCCGTCTGGAGATATTAGTGGATTCAGCGTTTATGTGAGCAACTGATTTCAGCAAAAATGCTGTAAAACACAGCTTTACTGTTCTGTCCCTTTCATTGCTTTACTGGTGTAATTTATTGCAGTCTAATGTTATAAGTTTATTTAGGTTAAGATATTTTTTTAGTATTATGTATTTCTGCAATTCCTAGCACAAGGGGAGCCTGAAATGAGGACTTGTGGCTCTACTGTTATACAAATAATAGCAACAGTTAAAAGCCTTTTGTCTCTGAGGCATTAAGACTACAAATTGAGCTGCGTTGCTGACTAATCTAGTGTTTTCAGCATCTTTGCAATGCACAAGTCAAGTAAAGGTAATTTCTTGGCTTTATTATTTATCCTCCTCGAATATGAACATTTTATTACATTAAAATCTCTAATATTTTTCAGGAAAAAATGTAAAATTTATTTTAAAATTTGAGAAGAGATCATATTAACTTGAGAAGATTCCAGCTATGGGAACCTCTGATATCTTTTCTTTGTACTGTGGAAAATCCATTGTTATGACAATTATGTTAATGTAAAGACTATAATGAAACAATGAGATATAACACATTGTACATGACATTTTTGATAGATGGAAACAGAGGGAGACCTTCCATACCTATACCTACTCATTATGGGGTCCATGTGATTTTAAACACGTAGCTTTTCCTGTAAATGTTCTGCATTACAGGAGGTTAGCTGACTTTTGAGGTCTGAGGCAATTAGAAAAAGTGAAAGAAAGTAGAAAAAACAACCTTGACTCAATTTGACTAACAGGAATATAAAAGTAGGAAGGGGTCTGAGAGGATGTAAATGATTTTACATGCTTGAACTTCTTTTTTAAGCAATTTCAGTCCACAGTCTTCTTCACCGTAACATGTTTTTTTCCCCAGATTTGAATGTTATTATATGAATTTAAAGAAACAAACTAAGCAATGTTCTTAATAGCATCCTTATTTTAAACAAACAATCAAACAAAAACCCAACAGTCAAAATTTAAAATGTTACTTGAAGTGAAAGAAAACTTCTTCCTTGGAGACATTGCAGGTTTCTTCCCCTTCTACACCTAATTCTTTCCATGTCCTTCCCACTCTGGAAATTGATTCTCAAAACTATGTTGCTCATCTGAAAAGCTACAGCTCACCTACTAAGGCAATACACTCTTTAAAGACCAACTTTAGATAAAATGTTTCTCAAAATACAAATACACACAACCTAACCAAATAAAGAAGAGGTACTTAGGAAAAAGAAAAGTTTATTTAAGCAGATGGATCGTTCCTGCTGACAGGTCAGAAAACCTTCTGGAGAACAACATTTTATCCTGAGATTTCCCCAGAAAAAAAATAGCGCTTTTACTTTTCTGTACTCCAGATAAACTTAACTCATCTATGTTCTGCAAACAAATGGCTAATAAAGTATTTTCACATTTAAGCACTAAATTCTACCCCACCCTTGAACCTGTCGGGGAAAAATTGAACTCTCTCCAGGCTGAAGATCTGCTGTCTTTTGGAAAGAGCAACAGCATTTTGTTTCCCACTTCATTCCCACATGTCCTTTTAAATCATGCATAATGTCTGCCTTTTCCTATCTGCCTGAGGGCTTGCTAACACCTTTCCTCCAATAAATAGATGGGATAGTTAATGCGGGCTTTTTAGAAACATTCAGTGCTACATTAAATATCAGTCGTAAAAGCCTCCCTAGTTTCACTGGACAGAGATTCAAACAAACTCTCATTCTTATTATTTATATGAACCTGCACTTTTGACTTCTTGTTATATATTTTATATATATATATATATATATATATATATATATATATATATGCTCTGGAGACACCATCAATGACTAGAGTTTAAATTTATGAAGCATCTTTCTGATGTGTCCACCCATAGCATGGCTTCAAGAAGCGTATGAGATACCACATCTGGTATAGCTATCATTCTGCTGATCAGGGTACTTTGTACAGATGCTGGGAACATGAGTTTGAACTACTGAATGCTGAGCAGGACGATGAACTTGAATTCCCCGCCTACTACAATGTTCAATCTACTAGGCCATAACAGTATATATAGGTACAACTTCATCCTCCTCTCCAAATAAAATTGACAACATTTCATGAATTTTTCTCTGTCTGTTTCTCCAAATGTTTGTGTGTGCTGGGAATACAGATTGGGTTTGGGTCTCTAATAGGAACGATGCATTTGTAATGGGACTGATGCAAGAAACCCCAGAAAGGGGCAGTTCTAAGATGAGCAGAAGCAAAACTAGGAGCTCAGATAGCTTTTCATTCAAACAGAAGACATTAATGGGACTAGCAGTAGCAGAATAGGGGTTTGACTGAAATCTTGATCTTTATCACAGCCTTGCTTATGTTCAGCTTGTGATATTCTGTCTCCTCTTTTCCTCTGCTTCCAAATCCATTGAGATAGCAGTTATTGCTGCTGCTTTGGTTCATATAGGATGCACCTAGCGCTGATCCAGGAAGTCAGTAGGATTTTTGGACAATGATCAGTATATTCACTGTTGCATAAAATGTGCAAGACTAAAGTGCGTTTCAGGATATGATATGGTCTTGTACTATCTCCTGTGATGGTGCATGGAATTCCTTAAAGAAAGCAACTACAGCCTTGTTTTTTACACTGTGGAACTGTTAATTACTTCTTATGTTTCTCTTGTTGAGTGCCATGACTATTGGTCTCTAGGAGGTCAGTACGGAGGCACAACCTTGCCCGAATTATTAGTTTGAAAACATAGCAGCTGGTGTCTGTGAATTGGCTGCCTTTAAAATGTTTCTTTTTGAGAACTACCCTCTCTTACACAGCTTGCAGATTTTCAGGTTGCTTATTTCTCAGGTGTGTCATTCTATATAACTGTACCCCAAAAGACATATGGAAAGGAAGAAGGAGACAACTCAGTACAGTGTAAGGACAGATAATCAGTTGGAATTCACAAATCAGTAGCAGATGTAGCCCAATTAAACTCAACAGTTCACAGGTGTTCACAGGAATGACTTTAACATAAAAGCACACTTCTCTTTAGTGCTTCTTGATTTTATTTTATTTTTCTACAATGCTTTATATTTTATATACTTCACCAAACTAAACTAGAAAAAGTAAGGTAATTGAAGATTAGTTGGATGTGATTGACTTAAAATTTAACACATTAATTGTCTGTTTGATTTAGGAATCATAGTGAGCTATACTTACTGAGGGGATGAGGGTTAAATGATAGCACATAATTTGTTCATATTGTTTAGAATCATAGAATCAGAGTGTTTCAGGTTGGAAGGGACCTTAAAGATCAGCTAGTGTCAACCTCCTGCCATGGGCAGGGAAACCTTCCACTAGACCAGGCTGCTCAAAATCCCATCCAGCCTTGCCTTGAATGCTTCCAGGGATGGGGCATCCACAACTTCACTGGGCAACCTGCTCCAGTGCCTCACCACCCTCACAGTAAAGAATTTCTTCCTAATGCCTAATCTCAATCCACCTGCTTTCAGTTTAAAGCCATTCCCCCTTGTCTTATCACTACATGCCCTCATAAAAAAGTCCCTCTCCAACTTTCTCACAGGCCCTGTTTAGGTACTGGCAGGCTGTTATAAGGTCTCCTTGGAGCATTCTCTTCTCCAGGCTGAACAACCCTAACTTTCTCAGCCGGTCTTCACAGGCGCTCTAGCCCTCTGATCATCTTTATGGACCTCCTCTGGAGTCACTCCAACAGGTCTATGTCCTTTTATTATTGCAGGCACCAGAACTGAACCCAGTGCTCCAGGTGGGGTCTCATGAAAGCAGAGCAGAAGGGGAGTATCACCCTCTCCCAGCCTGCTGACCACAGTTCTTTTGATGCAGCCCAGGATGTTTGGCTTTCTGGGTTGCAAGCATTCATTGCCAGATCATATTGATCTTCTTGTCTACCAACACACCCAATTCTTTATCCTCAGGGCTTCTCTCAATCCATTCTCTTCCCAGCCTGTGTTAGTTTGTGATTGCCCTGGTCCACACACAGGACCTGTTGAATTCATGAGATTCACACAGGCCAGAGCAGCAGTCATCGAGTGCCTCAGCCCTCTCCATGTCCCAGGTAACGAGGTCTCCCATTTCCTTCCAGAGAAAGCCCACATTTTCCCTAGTCTTCCTTTTACCTTTGCTGTACCTGTAGAAGCTTTTCTTGTTGCCCTTGACTTCCCTTGACAGACTTAATTCTTTAATTCTTAGTCTTTAGCTTTTCTAACCAGATCCCTGACTGCTCAGACAGGTTCTCTGTATTTCTCCCAGGCTACCTGTCTTGTTTCCACCCTCTGTATACTTCCTTTTTGTGTTTGACTTTGTTCAGGAGCTCCTTGTTCATCCATGCAGGCCTCCTGGTGTTTTTGCCTGATCCTCTTTGTTGGGATGTATCACTGCTGAGCTTGGAGGAGGTGAGCCCTGAATGTTAACCAGCTTTATTGGACAGCTCTTCCCTCCAAGGCTTTATCCCATGGTACTCTACCAAGTAGATCCCTGAAGAGACCAAAGCCTGCTCTCCTGAAGTCCAGGGTTATCATTGTGTTGTGCACCCTCCTTGCTGCCTTAAAAATCTTGAACTCCACCTTTTCATGGACACTGCAGCCAAGGCTGCCCTTGAGCTTCACATTCCTCACAAGCCCCTCTTTGTCGGTGAGAACAAGGTCCAGCATGGCACCTCTCCTCATTGGCTCCTTTATCACTTAGAGAAGGAAGTTATCATCAATGCATTCCAGGAACTTCCTGAACAGCCCTGCTGTGTTGTCCCTCCAACATATATCAGGGTGGTTAAAGTCCCCCATGAGGACCAGGGCGTGTGAATATGAGGCTGCTCCTATCTTTCTGTAGGGGACCTCATCCATTTGTCTTCCTGGTTGAGCGGCCTGTAGCAGACACTCCCTATAGCATTACCTGTCCTTGCCCTCCCATTAATCCTGACCCATAAGTTCTTGGTTGGCTACTCATCCATCCCAGGAAGAGCTCCATGCACTCCAGCAGGTTTTTGAACTCCTGGCAAAAGACATCCATAATTAAAACTGATATACAAAAGATCTGCAGGTTGCTAGAAAATGCTGGAACTTCAGTCCTGATTGGCTTCAACATGTATAATTCTTTCTCAGCAACATGTGATGGAATTTGTCATTGTCTCACTACCTGGACACTGTGGTATCAGTCAGAAACACAGCACGTATCCCATTCATTATTTTCAGGCTGGTGTTTTCCTGACTGCTGTTTTAGGAGTTTATTGAGGTGAATGGGCAGAGTGATAATGCACACATTTTTCATGAGTATCTGTTATTATGGTTTTAACATTAATCCTTTGACTTCCTATCATATTGCAGAATAGAAAGGTTTTATTTTGCCTAGGTGCTGTAACATGTGGGAGATATAATTCCATCTATTTTTCATATTTTGTATTACATTTGAATGATTTTTTTATCGAAATCATATAACACAGCTTTTACCTTAACATAGCTCCTAAAACGATGGGTGCTTTCTCAGTAAGTTAGACGTTACTAAAGTTCTTACTTGCAGATAATATTTGTATTCAGGATGAGCTGCACCTGCAAATTCAGAGAACAGTCTGGAAAGTATGCATGACAATGCCATCCTAAAGTACCTTTACAATGCAAACCTTACATTATTTGGCTTTATTTAACCTGGTCTTCAGTGCCATTTTTCTTATGCCAGTGTGCACTCTGTTTCTTAAGCATATGAGCTCTGCCTGTCTTAATTTGTTGAAATTTTCAGGACCAGACCTGATAGCCATTAGCTTTTGGCTTTCCGGATTTGGCAGAAAATACATCTAGTCAATAAACTAAAGCTTTTGCTATGTTATTTGAGAACAAATATAGCTGTAATTCTCACATTATATTGAGTCCCAGTATTTGACTTCCCTGTAGCAATTTCAACATTAGTCTAATCTGGCTAGCAAAGATGTGCAAGACACTTCAGCACCCCTGTGTTATCATTTGCACCTCCTCTCTTCATTTCCTCTGTATCAGTATGCTTTTCAGTGATATATCCTGTGAGTCTTTGTTCTTGTTGATTTCTTTGCACTATATAATGAGAAGTTATGTGGGTGTTCTGAAAACACAGGAGGAATTGCTGAAAGATATTGGTAAAATAGCAGGGCTTGAGTAATTCAGTCTGCAATCTCACTTCAAATATTGAGGTTACCCTTCTGAGTAAAAGCGGCATGTGGGCTCTTGTTTATATCTACAGCCATACTTACTGGCTTGGACTGAAAGCACTGTTAAACTCAAAAGCATTTTTTTGTCTATATACAAGGAGAGAAATATAGATGATTTAGCCAAATAAAACTGCTGTTAGTCCAGTTTGGGGTGTTTTTGTTTAAACTACTTTCCTCTTAAAAATTGACTTCATGTATGTGCTAATGCAAGGCACTGTAAAGATAAACCACTTGTGAGATCTTATTTCACCTCTTCTGAGACAAATCTAGCCACCTTTTCTTCCATCTACTAACAGCTGATACTAGGCCTACATGTCATTCCACCACTGAGAGCACCACTGACAGGATGTGGAGCTGTTCTCATATTCCAGAGGGATGGCACAACAGATCAGATCAATGGTCAGACAATGAGCCACAGGAGATGCCTTGAGCAGATTAAAATAACTATAGTTCTATGCCAGCGTTCAGTGCTTCAAGGACTTCCTGAGTGGCTTTGGTGTCTTGACCTTAACAAGCAGCCAGGCACCCACCCAGCTGCTCTCTCACTCCCCCTTTTAAGAAGACAGGGGGGAAATAAGATGAAAAATCTTTTAGGTCTGGTGTGGGGTCCTCCATGAGCTGCAGTGTGGATATTTGCTCTGATGTGGTCCTCCATGGGCTGCAGGGTGACAACCTGCTTGGAGAAGACAAGTCTTCTCCAGAGGCTACAGGGGAAACTCTGCTCCAGCACCTGGGGCACCTCCTCCTGCTCCTTTTTCACTGATCTTGGTGTCTGCAGAGCTGTTTTTCTCACATATTATCAATCCTCTCTCTCACAGCTGCTGTGCAGCTTTTTCCACTTTTTCTTAAGTATATTTTCTCCAATACACCACCACCTCGGCTGAGGAGCTTAACCCTGTTATAGGTCAGTTGGAGCCATTTGGAAACAGCTGTGTCCGGCATGGGGCAGCCCCAGCCTCTCCTCACAGAGGCCCCTGCAGACCCCCACTACAGTATTCACCTCCTCCATGACATTCATGCTTTTATCCCCCATTAGCATTTATATCCCACTCAATCCATCTCTGTCCCAGGCTGAAAATACCTGTTTAACTCAATCTGTCCCAAGCAGAATGATTCTTACTTCTTTAGGAAACTGTTCTTCATATGGGCAACTTTGACCATCGTTGTTGCCCTTTGCTGTACCTTTTACAGGACACTGCTTTTGAGGTGGGAGGGTAGCTTGGATGGGGAGTGGAGCAGACAGGTTCTCTAAACAATATTCAAGGCACCAAGCTTTCTTGAGGACTGAAGATAAATTTTCTAGCTTTTTGCTTTGGTTTTGCCTGTAGGTAACCTTTATTTACGGACTGAATACAGAGATAAGAGTTCTACCCTCTGCTTTTCCAAGGTAAGGATATAACTTGATTTCTTGATGTTACAGTTTTTGCTATCTGTAGTAAAATAAACTATAACTTAATTATTAGTATAGAATATAAATTAAATAACATTTGATACTTGAAAAATGATTTTTTTTTTGTTTATGGAGTAATATGTATTTTATATATATTATATTCCCTGTTTTGAGGAGATCATGACAGCAGAATGACTTTAACATTTAACATTTAAATATTTCTGAACCACAGGTATTCTTTTTAAAGGGTAAAAGCTGTTTCCCAACATGACATAATAATAATTTTCTTATACTTTTTGAAATGTAAAGTAAAACTATTACTCACTTAAGAAATTAAATTATGTAAATTGCAATTGGAATTTGTTACTCCTTCAAGTAATTTTTTTAAATTAATAAAACATCACTTAAGTAAATTTAGTGCTTATATCTCAAATACTCTGTAATAAATTTCACATAAATGCATAAGTCATTATTTAATTTAAGTATTAAACCCAGATCATTTGCTAACGGTTGGGATGAGCCTGGACAGACTGTGGCTCTTTGTGCAGTGGACATTGACTACAGAATGAAACCAGTTCTATCAGTTGTCTCCCCTGACTATACTGGGGTGGAAAAAGCAGAGGCCGATACCATTAAGACCTGCAGGACTCAGCCAAAAATGAAGAGTTGATGGAAATGATGTATCTCATCAGTCTGCTTCATTGCAATTCCCATTTTAGACACACCACTGTCCTTGCCATAGTTACACATCCTGCAGAATTTTCTGTAGGATATATTGTTTGAAATCAGTTCTGCTGTAACAGTGGTTGCACTGCAGAGTGGAGAGATGCCGCAGGTCACATCAGGAAACCATTATGCTGTTTGACTGGCCCCTGCAATCCATCCACATCCCAGATGGAAATTTGGCAGCTGCCCTCAGGTCAGCCTGGGAGGCTGTAGGTAGATTCCAGAATCGCAAAGGGCCATGCTTTCTGTATTAGTGGTCTCCCTAGCGTGAGCTGCCTGGTGCAAAGCTGGAGAGCTCTGCAAGGCAGAACAGCATTGTGATACATCATGAGCTCCAAGGCAGAATTTTGACTACCTGCTTTTTGAAAAATTCCCTTTCATGAAGCTTTTGATACATCTGCTTCCACTCCCAAGTAGGTGATTTTCCAATTTGCTTTCTCAATCCCACTCTCCCTCTGTATTCTTCTCCCCTAAAATATTGGCTCGATGCATGGTTACAAGTGCTTTGTGCTTTCCTGCAGTCAGTAGCCCTGGATGTTCTTTTTGGGAGCCCCAGCTTGAGCTGTCAGTCCTGGCTCTTCAGCCTTTTTGAAGAAGGCAAGGAGTCTGGTTATTACAGTGTTTTCAAAATACAAAGGTTTTTGTGCATGAAAATTGAAGAACAACCACCTTAATTCTAAATACTTTTAATTAAAGCACTGTAATTAATGTAAAAACTTTTTTTTTCCTAGACCCCAGTGTGTAGTCACTGAATAGCTGAGTTTTACAAGGAATGTTTTAATTATATTTAATGTAGTATATTTTTAAAAATTGCATTAATAAATACTGTTTAGTAGGATATGATATGATAATAATTTCTATGTAAAGTGATTGGGAACTTCCAAAAATTGGTAATTAAACATGATTTAAACTTATTCTGTCTGCTGACATACAAACTGCCTATCACAAACTATAGCTACCTCCACATTGGTTTTGTGTTCCTGTCTACATTTAATTACATAAATGCTTGCATTTTATTTCACCTTTCAAAACTCCATATGTATTAAGGGTATGGTGTATTATACACGACAGGTGATACAGGGTATTTTCATCAAATCCAGCAATACTTTTTCATAATTACTTTTTAATTGTGTAAATGACTTCACAGCATTAGACAGTAACTATCTCTTCCTGCTGAAAAATACATTATAGGAAAGAAACTATTCAAGTGATTTAGAACTTAAGGAGCTCTTGATTCCTACTTCTCCTAGAGCTGAGAGTTTCACAATTCTGGTAAAGGAATAGTGCCAAAAGCTCATCAGTTCTTTGGAGACAGAAAGCCAAAAGGAAATTAAATTATTAATTGGTGGCTAGTATATTAGGTCTGACAAAAGCCTTCAGCTGTGCTGCTTTCTCATTTCCATCTAGCTCCAAGTGAGCCAAGTCATGTCTGATTCTTACCTTCTGGTTTTGAATTGGCAGTGTTTGGTGAGCTAATCAGCAGTCTTTCCTTTACATGGATTGTTTTTTTGTTAGAACTGGGCAGTCCACCAAAACTGGAATGTTTACTCTTTTATTTTTATATAAACTTGTACCACCAAAAGTAGTCACATTTTCATTGGAATCTTTAACTTTGGGGCTGCTGGAGACATCAGGCTGTCAATGATCTCTGGCTGAAGGGCAGTGTTGCTGTGTGGTGTACCCCACGGCATGGAAGCTGGAGAACTTGGAAAGCTACAGCCTAACACATCTCTTCGTGCTTTTATGTTCAACCTCCTTTAATGGGGGTTCTCTTGACTTTTTTGTCCTCTTACATCCAATCTTCTAACTCCAGGAATGGTTTTGGTGATACCTAGGGAAATGGAGTAACCAATTGTTCTATTTCATCCCGCTACCAAAGTTTTGGACAAAAATACATTATTTTTCCTTGTACAATAGTGTTTTATCTGTGCAAGATGCTGATTTTTGTAATTAGCCTTTCAAATCAGGAAATCCTCTTCTGAATTTTTCAAGTTCCTCCAACACAAATGATTTAAATTTTCATTACCTGTAATTGCCTGAAGTTGTCTTAGTTCAAGGAAGAATACAGAGGTTTGAAGTGTTGATTTAGCATGTGTTTCTAGAGATGCTTGACTGAAAAAAATCAACAATGCACGGGAAAACATTCTTATTTTCAAACGAATTTCATTAAGATGTCAAAATGCTTCAGTTAAATTAAGAATTGTTTTTCGAATAGAAAAATAATTATTTTTTTAAAACCAACTTTATTTTTATTTCAATTTATTTGTGGCTGTGTCATACAACAGTAAGTCCCACCTTGAGCACTTTATGTATGACAGGGAAAAGAACACACCACCACCACCTCCCACCCCCCCCAAATCCACTGCTCTTCTGTTGGCATCCTCTGGTGCCAGTGACTGTTTTTACACTGCAGTTTTGGAAGCAGAAGTACTGAAAACTACCAAGAAAAGTGAGCAGCTATGGGCTGGTACTAAAACTCAGTACAATACTGTTGGAAATTCCAACAGAGATGCTGTGGAAAAGGAATCACTTTGAGGATCAGGTGCCTGGCATGGAACAATGTCAACTTTTATTTTTATACAATGCAAAGCTTTCACTTTACCTAAAGAAACATATTGTTAGGATTGAAATGGAAAAAAAACACCAAACCACCAAAACAAAAAAACCCATACATTTGACCCCCTAACTCCCAAGATATTTCAATGTTTCGTCCTCTTTTTTGGTTTATGACTGTATTTCAGAATCCCAGCATATTATATTGGATGGAAGTTCCATTTTTCAGAAGAAAATTATCATTTTCTGTTTGCATTTCCCAGTCTGCTGTATCTCAGATATATGACTTGAATTTCCTTTAAATCAGCACAGCATACTGTGGCCAGCCACTCATTGTTTTATCATGATTTTTTAGTACTTAGACAAATAATTGTGTAAAATTATATATATTATATATATTTAAAAATACAAAATATACTTTTCTACTCTCTTTCTTCCTGAATGTGTAAACAAGAAAAAATTAGAAGTGTGAAATCTGCATGCCCAAACCCCACAATTCAATCAACAAACAAACAGAGAATTAATAGCTTTTTATTTTAAAAATCATACTTATAAAAATCATTATTTCAGACAAGCTTTGATGTGGGTAAGGAAAGGGACAACATAGCAGTACTGATGACACTGATACAGAACTGGTATTTATTTCAGAAAATTTTTGGTTTTCCTATAGTGAATAAACTCAAAACACCACAAATTACTCTTTCTGTGAAATTCCAGTCTTTTCTTGGCTTTCAGTTCTTGCATTGAAATTAGAATGATGAATTCCAAATTCTTTGAATAAAAGCCATGAAAAAATATTTTAGATATTTTTATTCAAGTTGATTTGTACAGTCAGTACATACCTCTAGAGATAGTTGGGATGATGATCAGTGGGAGGTATACGTCTTTCAAATTTGGTACTACAGAGCCTGAGTATGTAGTTGCAGGTACAGTTTCAGAGGTGCTGTGTTTTTGACAGAAGACAGCTTCCCTCACCCTTCTTTCCGCTGCCCTGGCAGTTCATTACTTTCCATGTACCATAGCTCACTGCCTTTTCTGTCATTTCTGTTTTTATAGCATTCTTTTTATTACATATCATTTGACTCACCATGTTATGGTGTGGCCCCTCAACCATGAATCTTGATAGTGCTAAGAATGTACTACAGACTTTTGAGTGGGGATAAGTACTAGGGCTAGGGACAACAAACATCTGGCTTTGCTACTGAAACCATCCTGTGGTAAAATGGTACCCTAAGAACAGCTACTTAATTTTCAGGCCGATAAATCTTTGGGAATGGAAACCTACTTAGCAGAGAGAAAACCATGGTTTCTATTCTATCTTACTGGGAATCATAATTAATACTCACTATCCCATGGGAAAAAAAACAAACCCAACAAACCAAACTAAACAGTGGGGTGGGTAAATGCCATTGACAAAACTGAGTCTTGCTGGACAACAGCTAGAAGAAATGGAAAGAACATGTGAAAAAAATCAGGAAGAGGAAACAGAACAGAGGAGAAGTGGAAGTAATCTTTATTTCCCCTGACCTTTCCTGAATAATTCTCCTTACTGCTTTTTAATTCTTGAAGGAAAACTTGACAGCAACATATAGGGTCCGGATAAAAGACCGGCTACGTTTTACTGTGCTGTTGATTGCTCCAGCTAATCAGTACAGCACAAGACATTATACTCAGTCTCATTCTTTTAGTGTTTGCTCAGGAGATGAAGGAAGTAGGTTAGTATCAAACATGTAAGGGAGTATTTGGAGACTGGAAATCTTTCAGGGTTTAAAAAAAGAGTAGCTCTAAGTCAAGTCCTAAAGAAACTTTTTTTCCTGGATTGTAATCTATGTTAAATGTGTGCTATCAGAAAGTCCATGCCACATAGAAAGCATTATTAACCATTGTAAAACAAGCCAGAATAGTTGCTAAAACTGGAGGTGTAATGATTACTTTTGCAGTGACTTGCCAAATCAAGTCTAACTCAGTCTAAGAAGTCACAGATCCCATGGGTTTACTTTTGTTAATTGAGCACTTATTTTTGCCTCTGTGAAAAGTTACCATGGGTGCACTGTTATAATGAATTTTTGTGCACTTCTCCTCCAGAGAAGTGTCATTTTCTGTGCTGTTCTTTGCCATCATAAGAAACGCTGAAAACCTGGCTGCATTGGACACACTGAGTCATCTTTATGTGTACCACTTAGTGAGATTCTTTCCTGAACAAGTGTAATGTCTTTCTGGCACTATTTTCATTACCTTCTCTTCCTGAGTATAGGAATCTTGTGGTGACTCACAAACACTCAGGCTCTGCTGCCAGTTGACTTGGGTCTGTTGCCTGAGGCACAGAAGTTGCCCATTTCCAAAGCTTAGACGATACTTGAGATCAGCACCTTTGGCAATGCATCTTGTTGTGGAATCACCTGTACTTCACTACCACTTCATATTTCCAGTTTTGTTTTTAGCACACTGATTTTGCAGCTACTAATTCCTTCACTGCGTAGCCAAGATATCGCTTATTATGTAAAGAATTGTGGCCAAATTTTATCTTAATCTCTCCAGTGGCAGTTGGATAAATACCAACACCATTTCTGACTGAAATTTTAAAGGACATTTCACCTCTTCCAAATTGGCCATGGAACTGATGGCATCACAGATTAACCAGGGATCCACTGCTGAGCCTGTCTCCAGGCTTTTACACAGCATGGCAATGTTAAAGTTGTAGAAAATATTTGTGAATAGAAATGTATTACAAAAGGGGTTTGCCTGCCTTGCTGAAGAAGACCTATACCTGAGAAATTTCAGAAGATCTTAGGAAAAGCAGTGGGATAGTTTTTTACTTAATACTGAATAATCGTTTATGCTTCATGGAAATTCAAATTTCTGAACTATTACATTCTTTGACTTGCTTGTATGTTTAAATATCAAATGCAAAAACTATGTTAAAGAAGAAAATGCATGTTCAAAATATGGGAGAGAAACACAAGAGACCAGGGAGGAGTGTGTTATGCATACTGGTGAAACCCATTTTACACTCTTGTGCTTCTGCAGATGTGGCATGGAATACGGATTTCACTGCATCATCATCTAGTACTGTCAAGGTATTTTGTTAAGTTTTCTGTGACATGGAAAAAGTCATTGTACAAATTGCCTGTAGCCATATTACATGCATGTCGTGCGTGTAAAATATGCACTCATAATAGGTCAGACGATAGTTTGGCATAGAGCTTTTTGGACTATAGTTTGAGTTGAAAGTCTTATTTTATTTTTTTGAAATATTTTTAGTTCAAAAACATTCATTAGTATACTGTGTGTGCCCTTAAAACTGCCCTAAAAGCCAGATTCACAAAATGAATGTTGTTTTTGAAGATTTGTGGTCTGACAGAAATCACATATAATGGAGATCAGCTCAAATTTTTGGCTTAATTTTTTTGTTACAACTGTAAGTCCCAAATCCTGCTCTCATACATGAATGCATTTTTCCTTCTGATTTCTGCTTTTATAATGATTTAATCATTATACTGCACTCTACATAATTCCAATTAAATATTGGTCACTGCTCTTATGAAGAGTGCACACATTTTCATTGTAAAAATACATTGATTTAATAAATACCAAATGCATTATAATCATTACCGAAGAATGAACTTGTTTCATAAATGTACCAATTTATATTTAAAGACAAGCAATGTCCACATGGAAAAGTCAGGCAGATGTTAATTTTATTGCGTCATTCATCTTTACAAATATGTGTCTGGATTTGAAATCTAAGATACTTCAAAATTATTGCGGAGTTGGGGAAATAACACATCAACTAAAATCTGGAGGTTTAAGATTTGCTTTTCTTTACCCCATTGAGCTTTATGTATTAAGTAATGAAAAATGCCTTGTCATTAGTGCAGTTGATAAATCTAAAACTTTTCTTAATTAATATTCTCTTGCAGAAATCAGTTACTGCTATGGATTTATGCTATGGATGTGTCTTGGTGCTTGTAATTTCTTTCGTACTAAAGATACAGCTGATAAGGATTTTATTTAATAAGGATAATTGTTGTTGAAGGATTCGGATGTTTAATATTCCTTAGGTATCTCTACTGACAAATCTAAAAAATGTTAACTTGATGATGACCTCCAGTGATATTACAGGGATTTATGGAAGTTTTATTCAGGTAAATGGTGCAAGGAGTGTGGTGTATCATTGTTCTCACATTGATACACCACATAAAGATAAGGCCTGCAGATGGTGGGTACTGTGGGCAACTGTATGAATCTAAATTTTCTTTTTGACTCTGCTAATGATTGACAGTTAGTAGATGTCACCCTTCAAAATCCACAAATATCTTAATTCAAAGAATTTTTGAAGCATTTCAATATTCTGTTATATCCCAAGTCATTTTGGGATAGTCAGTTAACTGTCCCACCAGTTGAAAATCATGTAACTTATAACAATAACAAGCATTACACATGCATCACCTGCAGGATGTACTGACTGTATCTATACAAGTTAAACATGCCTGGGAACTTTCCAGGGAACTGAGATCAGCTGGTAAGAGACAGCACCTGCTGATGCTAGTCTTAGCTTCCAGAACAGGGAGTGCACACAGTCTGTCTGCTGGGAATGATCCCTGGAATACATTAACCCTCAATTCATGTCCGGAAGTGTTTTGGAAGAATGCTAGCAGGACTGCAGTCTAGAATTGTGCCAGGGTTTTATTAAAAAAAAAAAAAAAAAAAAAAAAAAAAAAAGATGGCATAAATGATCATCTCCCAGTACCAAGAGATGTTCTGCAGCACTGCCTAATATTTTAAAAGAAATATGACCTTCCTATCCCAATTACTCTTGGACAGATTGCCTGTTGCAGTGGGACTTCTAAGATTGTTAGTGAGAGAAGAATAGATACAAGGTTTTCTGAAAAAAGAAGAACATGTACGATTCATGAAATTCAACAACTCAGGAGGAGAGACTACAGTGATAAGAAGGAGAAAAAGGTCAGTGGGAGAATATGAACCTATGGACCTACACAACCAGCGTTATATATATATATATAAATATTTGTATGTGCCAACACACGGTTTCTGAGTACTAGCAGAAAAGAGTTGCTGATGCAAGAGGGAACCCTCATCTAGGACACTTCCTTGTCTTCATGGATTTCAATACCTTCATTTGCTTCAGAGTGTGGGAACTGAAAACCAAGTCCATTCTCTGTTGGTGACAAACTCCTCCATTGCTGATGACAAAATATTCACAATTACATGGAATATTCAAAAAATGTGAAGACATTTTCATTCTCACAGAAGTCCTATGCCTTCAAGTGAGTTTAGGTACTACGTGAGAAGCCAGCTGAGTTATGTGTACTGGCATGTTATGTGTACGTGAACCATCAGTGTCAGAGTTAATGGAAATCACAAACTTTCTCTGAAACTATTACTTTGCTGTTTTCTCAAATTGGCATCAAAGATCCACTGGGGGGGTTGCCCAGCTACTGTAAGGTCTTGAAACATCGTTGAAATCAGTGGGAGATTTAAAGTCTAAAGCAGTTGCTGGAGATCTGTGTGCTGCTCCCTATTTCCACTAATCTTTGTTGCAATGTAAGACATTCACGGTGATTTGCGGGTTGGTACTTTGCAGCTATATATATTCATTATCTTAGAATGTTTGTTGCCTTCCCACACCCTCACATGCACACACACATACCCCTGTTGTCTTTCTCGTTGGTACTTAGATACTTTAGGTACTGTTTTGTATTCAAGAACTTCAATTCTCTTCTAATTCCACAGGGGTCATATCCCCCACTAAGATTATGTTTAGCTTTTTTCTCTCCAGATGTCATTTCATCAGTGAGTAAAATTTGTTGATGCTAGCAGTGGAATGCGTTAGCTGATTCAGGTACATATTTCTATTTTTCCAGTATTTTTTTTCCTAAAATAATTTCTTTTTAATATCTAAGACAGAATAATCCATCGTGGGATGATCAGAACTTTGATTCTGATCTCATCCCTGATCACTTTGGCATTGATTTAACATTATTCTTGCCTTACCAGGCAGACTAGGGTAAAACCTGTCGTGTGCATTCATCTTTGTTAAACAAAGATGAATGAATAAGACAGGCTTTAAAAGCTTTTTAAAGAGCAAGGTGCAGGAACTGCATTCTCAATCTGCATTCTTTCCTGCTGTTTTATGGGATGTACTGAAAATGTGCTTTTTAGAGGTCAGATCATTTTTTCCCAGGTTTGAAAAAAGGATGTAAGCCATAAATTAAAAGGACTATAAGGTAAGTTCAGGAACTAGTCCATTCCAGGTACAGACACCCTATTCTCTTGAAAATTATGACTTATCAAAAGCAAGAATTATATCTCATTTCTAGAACTCCAGCTAGCTTAATTCTTATCCATTTGTGGATTGGACTTTGCTGTTTATAAAATAATAATACTAATAAAAAACCAACAATAACAACAACAAAAAGCAAACAAACAAAAAAACCCCAGCCAACCAACCAAAACGAACAAACAAACAAAAAAAAAAACCCAACAAAACAAAACCAAAACCCACCACCCTTCTTTGTTCTATTAACTCAGGAAAGAGGCATACAACCTGATGGAATAGAAAATACTTGGAGGAGGTCTTACCTGCTTTAAGTATCTACAGGGGCTTGGTGATTTTATTCTCCTCTAAATTAGCAGCCAACAGATAGATGTATGACATTTTCTAATTAGCTGCCCAGTGTCATCTTTATGTGAGAAAAAAAAGAAGAAATTAATGTGTTCTTTGAAAGCACTGTGAAAAATATGCAGTAACAGGGAAGAACACTCAGAATGGTCAAGCAAGCACATACAGCATGATGGGGAGAAAGTGCTCATTGAAATACTAGGTCTGAAAATTGCCTAGCTTTCCTGGGGGAACTACCTCTTTGCCAGTGTTCCTATTCTCAGGTGGTGAAAAAATTCAAGGATATGTGCGTCACACTCCATCTTCTTCCGTAGGTTCCAGTCTGAGTATATTTTTCTAAACTTATGACAAAGGATCCTGAGCTTTTGTTGTTAAAATGAAATTATCAGAAGCAGATTGGTTAAATAATGTTAGAGAAACAGTGAGATCATGCTAAGTAACGTTGTCTGGAGCCTGTCACAACCTTTTTCCTCTGCTACACAAGCTGTTTTTTGAGCAGACAGTCTTGTACAATATATATAGAGAGAGGGGATTTGAGTTACAGTGTAATGTAAGATTACATTTGGCACTTGGATTAGGGCCCTTACTTCCAATTCTCCTCTGGTTTGCTGTAAAATCTAATAAGTATGTCACATGCTTTTCTCTTTCACAGAGGTTTGTGACAGAGATAAACCATATTCTCCTGTTATTCTTGTTAGCTGAAGGCTCAGTGATCAGATGCTGTACTGTTTCCCTCATTTACTCAGCACTGTATTACCTTCAGTTGTGTCTTGATTTATTTGAAGTTACTTTAACATTTGTAGTCCACAGAGAAGATTAGAACATTTCCACCTGTCTTTTGAAGACTTTCTTTTAGGATTTTGAGTATGACAGGACAGTCATGACATTCTAGATTTGGAAGAAAAGTCAGCGACTGACTTATTAAATGCAACTTAGGCAGAAAGCAGATACCAGAAAACAGGGCTTGGAATCTCATGGTCAGCTGTTGCCTGAAACTTGTGACAAGTAAACTTTTTATATACACAGTTTTATTATCTTTGACACTGAGCAGACACTGAGTCCATGCCTTTACATGTGCCTAAGAGCACCTTGACCTGGCTGATCAACACAGTACCACCTTAATGGGATTTAGAAAATATAATAAAGTTTGGTTTCCATTAGCTTTGGTCACCTATACTGCAGAGTCAATTTCTGATCTAATCATGATGGATTCTCCACATGGTCGTAGAATAACAGAGGTAATTCTAGGGTGGGATTAATCTCATCCTAAACTAAAGTGAACCAAAACAAGTCAGATGAATCATGCCACAAAAGTGTCCTTTTCTTTCCATTAACTCTACAGGAAATCTAAACAAATATCTCAGACGATGAAGTCGGAAGTTAGTTGAGATGAAGTCCACATCTTCATATGCTTCCCAAATAGGAAGGAATACATATCCTGAGGGCGTAAACATAGGGTGCATTCTCAGAGGAGACTGAAAAGACTGGCCATTACATAAATGCAGCTAAGGCTGACACTTCAGAAGAAAGGTCTAGTTAGTGTCTTTGTGTCACATTTCATAAAAGCCTCATAGCCATGGTAACCAACAGTGGACAATCAGTAGGTTGAGGCGGCTCCAGTGATGCCATCCTCCTAAATGTACTTCCTTGCAAGATCACTAAGCAAGGAAGAAATGGAGATAGAAGACAATAAAACTGTCTCATGTCAGTGAAAGAGAGGGATACCTGCAGCACTTCTGTGGTGTAAGATCTCACTTTCCCTCTGCTGACACCTGATGTATGATGCACTCTGGTGAATGACCAGATTTTCATGGCTGATGTATGGATTTAGTTTGAAATCCACCATCAACTGTTTTAAGGAATAAGCTTGCCAGTTCATCAGTTCCAGGTATGCTGCAACAATTGTTTTGCATTACTGAAAACTGTAATTGCTCTATTGTTATTATTTCTATCAAGCTTATAAAGGTGTTTCAAACTACTGAGGGCATACACTGAATCACATTTGCTCTTTGTTGTATAATGAGAAAATATCATTTCCTACAAGAAGCTGAATCAGGTGATATTTTTAGATTGAAAATGTGAATAATTAAGGTTTGAAAAACATGATGTTACTGCTTTGGGCTATCCCATTGCATTTAGGAAATAATCAGTGAGATAGTTTAACCTTGTGGTTTATGGTATCATCACAAATCTCTTTGCTCTTCTGCTACTATACACCCATGAAACATTGCTCTACACTCTTTTCCCTGACTGATTACATGCTGAAAGTAGGATAGCATGTAATAGCTACTGTCATGATGCCAATAACATGTCCTGAAATCTTTTTTGTTGTTTTGTTATTTATAGAGAAGTTAGTAATTTTGACAAAGAAGTAAATCCCTTAAATAGTATTATCCTTTCCATACCCAGTTATTAAATCAATAGATTTTCAGAGACAATGGAGGATTGTTGATTCATGATTCTACCTGAAGAAAGACTGTGCAACATAAACCAAGAAGCATCAGAGATGTTTCAGAAAAAAATAAAGGACAGGCAAACTCTTACATCCATTGGGTTTGATTTGCCAGCTCTGTAGATGTTAACTGTGTGATTCTACAAGTAGTAGCAGGTTGCAATGACATACACAGCACTATAAGGTACCTGTGGGTAGTCAGCATCAGTGGGTATAAACTGGTGGTGTTCTTTACATCTAGAGGATTGCAAAGTGGCATCCCCTACTTTATTGCCTGTCTTTGAGCACTGTATTGGTGGTAATGTTTTCTGCTTTTTCAAGCCCTAATTCTGTGTTTGGCTAAAGCTGCATGCCATCTGTGGTGGTAGGTAGATGGATATTACAAACATACTTATTCTCCCCAGCAGTACCTCTGCTATAGAAATAAT
The DNA here is from genome assembly GCF_015220075.1 of Falco rusticolus. Classification (NCBI taxonomy): domain Eukaryota; kingdom Metazoa; phylum Chordata; class Aves; order Falconiformes; family Falconidae; genus Falco; species Falco rusticolus. The sequence continues at coordinate 36,966,522 of NC_051188.1, read as the reverse complement.
CTGAGTATGACTGATCTCACTTTATTTCAGATATCTACATCACAGACATCTACTTTTGAGCCCATCACTACTTCTAGGACACATTTCTGTTTAACTTACTTTGGATGTCTTCCTCTCCATGGGATAAGTTTCACACTTCAAGTGCTTATTTCTATCTGTAGAATATGTGTTTTTAGAAACTTCAGTGAGGACTTTTGTTAGTAAAAATTTGCTTTTAGGCTGATGAGGCTGCCTTAGTGAGTCATTACTCAGACCATTCTGGGCTGCATGATATGCTCACAGGGGACTGCTGCCAGGAACTGCTAGCCCAAGAACTGACTACCTAAATGGCATCAACAGGAAAGAGAAGTGAAAGCTGCATTAAACATTGAGTTTAATCCAGAAACTATCTAAAGAGTGGCAGAAAGTAGAAAAAGAATCAGCTTGTCGTTTCTGCCACCAAGACCAATTCAGGGCTTTTGTCCAGTTGGGGTACATCTATACCAGTAAATGAAGTGATTCCAGGAAAATATTCCTGAGTACAGAGACTTGACTGTCTGTACCGCTGAATTATTGAAGAAGTCTTGCTACAGTTTTGGCCTGTGCTGACAGATTTTAGGTAAGGGGAGTCATGAGCCAGGAACCCAAACTCCAATATGCAGTTTGTATATGGATATCCTATTCTGGGGCATAGGCAAGTTTAATGATGTGGTTGTGGACTATTTGATGCCAGTTGCTCTCAATGCCAGAAAATATTCCTGGTCATATTTAATTTACTAGTATAGATGTAGCCAGAGTGGATGCATGTATCAGTTCCTGAAAAAGTTAATTTGACTGCATTTTCTGAAGCTTTCCAGAAAGTTAACTCCACCTTTTCTGCACTGTAGAAACAGTCTGTATTCACTATCATTAGAATGATAACATATATGAATATCCTTCTCATTTGCTGTTACCCAAACAGCTAGTAGGTCGTTTTTCCTGTGCACATTAAGAGGAAAAGCATGTGCATCTCAAAATGAACACTGATTTCTAATGAAAATAGTGTCCATATTACGGAAGGCTGCGTGAAGAGAAAGCAGTCATGTTGCTCTGACCACACTGAGTTTCTCATGTGCTATAGCATTAGCTACTGTTTCTGCTAATCTCCATCATTCTTTTGCACAGGTGGACTTTTGAGCCCCTCATGTTTAACCCCTAAAGTGTCAGTTCATCTAAAAGGAAAATACGTCCTTTGGAACCATAAATCTGTCAAAATTCATTACCACTGTATCTACAAAACTGTAACCTCTGGGAGATTATTTCAAGAAAAATCTAAAAAGAAGATTCGTAACAGTTGGCAAAATCCAATTGCAAATAGGATTCAATGTCATGCTTCATATTTACATAAGATAAAAATTTCTCAGGTAACACTCATTTGTGAGAGATGGAGTTTCTATGAGCAATTATTGGTGACCATTTCTTGAATACACCAATCAAAGTAGCATTTTCAGGACAAAAAAGTACATTTTTTCCACAATAAAAAGGAAGTAGTCTTAGAAAACTATAATGAGTGTCAGTAGTTCTCCCAGTGGGAATTACTGATGATTATGTCAACCTTTTTCAGACAAATTCAAATTCTAAGAGAGACAAAATGAGACCCCACAGATCTAGGAGTAGGAATTTTACAGTCCATTTCTCAAAATTAAATTTATTGGTCTGACAACTGAGGTAAGTTTCACAATCTGACCTAGGAGTGGTAGACAGCTCTTTCTAATGTCTAATTATAGGCAATGACATATCTGCCAGGGCAAAACCCCAAAGGAGGCGGGTGAAACATTTAACATCCAGTACTGAAAATGATGAACCAGTTATCTGTCTGAAATAAATTATTTTTATTCTGCTTAAACATTTCTTCCCATGAATTAGATTCTTGCAGTCTTTTTACTTTTTCCTTGTTTTTCTTCACCCAGCTAAATGGCACAATAAGGAGAACAGAACTTAATCCTTGTTGCGAGTTCCCCTGTAATTCAGAAGCCTCCTTATAATTAAAGATTTCTTTTTTAGAGATTTCATACTCCCATAATGAACACTACAAATCTCAGCACTGACTACAGTTGTGCCTTCTACATTAAATGCACATTGGTTAAAATACAGGCCCAGTCCAGGGAGCAAGGATTAGAACCTGTGACTGTCCTCCCAGCCCAGTGCACTGATAATAGGCTAAAGTGTGTTACAGCCTCTTTATAGCTCAGTGAATCATGATTTTTATTTTTTTTTTTAAAGATGAACAGCTTCAATAATCAGAGCATAAAATTAATTTCATCACTGCAAGAAGTCTGTGAACTTGTGGAAAGGCAAAAGATACCAGTATGTACTCCACCGGGCTGAAAAAAGTACATAATCAGTCTCACATTTTTTTAACTTGTTTTGTGTAAAGGGAGGAATTACCATGACTGCCTCTTCCATCTGCCTTTTCTTTGCCTTTTGCTTCTGTCTGTCTACTTGGTTTTAAACAGAATGACTAAAGCAAGTGTTCTACAGTGCAAACTACGAGCAGACAGGGTCTTCTCCAGACCCTCTGTTGGCCACTGAGACTCCAGGGAATGAATTCGATTTGAATATACATTTCTTATGTCACTTAAAACATTAAAAAGTTAATTTTTTAACTCTGTGTTACAGGCCATGGGCTTTGGGTATCCCAGTATAAGATGTCAAATTCTTCCCTTGCATTTTTTAAGGAAGTAAGGTGTGATGATGTTTATTACCTTGCTGCCCGCCGTTTGCTTTGTACCACTACAAACCATTTTTCTCTAACAAGTACAATCTTAGAGGTAGTAGAGTCAGAGTACTGATATTTTGAGTATGGTTCTGTTTGTTATTTTAACACTGAAAGAACTTGGCCCTGACTTTGATTATCTTAATTTAATATCACTTTTTTTTTTTTCATTGAATAAAATTTTAAGAAGGTAGAGGTTTGTTACATTAATGAGGACATTTGTGATCCTTTTTTTTTTTCCCTAACAAAAATTGAATTCTTTGAGCTAGAATCCCTCCTTTCTGCTATTTCTGTAGGAAAGGGGGAGCTTGTACTTGGAAGGCAACCAGTGTAACATTTCTGAGCTTTGACACAGTTTGCAGTCACTGCTGAGATGGTGAAGATAATAAGACCACAGGATGTGATTACTAGTGTGACAGCAACTTACACAGACAAGATCAGCCTTTTTGCAGCCGAGCTCTCACCCAGTGCAGTGGGATAACTGTAACAATGCAGAGCTCAGCAAAGAGATGCAGAACACAGCTGGTACATGGGACAAGTAGTTGGGTGTCCTTTGAACTGTTGGCCACACCTAGACATTACTATTTTGAATAGCAAGTGTAAACCCAGATTAGATACATCTATATAACACACAGCTACATTTGTGCTTAAATTGTAGTTTCTATTCAGATTATGAATATTTACCACAGTATGTTCAGTTCTCAGTCTTAACACACATCACTATAATATGACTGCCTAACTCTGTAATAGTTTTTCCCCAAGTTTACATCATCTTAACTGCCCTCAGTTTGGTCCTCGATCTTAAATAAAATAACATGGTGGTGTTGATTCTGCTCATTCAAGAGGGAGAGGGAAGAAAGGTGTATATATCACCAACCCAAAGCACCAGAGAGACTGTATTCTTCTCTCTTTGCTTTTCTGGGTCTGGAATAGTACTTTTTTGCTTCTCACAGAGATGTGTGACATAGTTTGATAATGCCTTTAGTGCTCAGTGTAGTGGTCCTGAGGAGAGCAAGGAAAAATACAAACAGACCAGAAGGCAAGACAGGTGCCATGTTTCTTAATGAGAATTTTGATTGTCAAAGTCTAGCGAAAGCACCTGTATTCTGTTCTGTCTTATTAATTTTTATTACTTTTTCCACATTTACTTTTGATTATTGTATCAGTATCCCTAAATCTGATCTCATTGTTTGATTTTCAGTTTGCAAAAAGTTTAGCGCTTTATGAATTGTATTAAGACTCTCTCCTCCTCCTGCTCTTCACTGAGGTCTCAGCTTTTTTAATCTCACTTTTCTAAAACTGGGTACACTTACACACTGCTGCATAAAACTACCCATTTCTGTTTATGGAGTGGAGAGTCCAAGGGAGTAAGCATCTACTTAGATGAATCTATTTAACACACTGGAAGTATATTTTTATGGTTTGACAGAAAAGGGATTCCCTCTTCTCAAGTTGATGACATTTCTTTTTCTCTGTGTGGGCAGAACCCAACACCTCAGAACGATGCATCAATTAAAAAAAAAACAAAACAAAACAAAAAACAACAAACACAACAAAACAACTGAGCTAATGTTCCAGATAGTCAGTAGCCCATAAGTCTGAGTAAACCTTCACCTTTATTCTGCCCTGTCCCTCACCAGAATTGAACATACTGATATCTCCCAAGACAGAAGACAAGAACTGAGATGGAAACTTCCTTTGCAACAAATATGACGGAAAGTACATTCTAAGAACTATTAAAATTTCTGATACTACTGAGAATGGGCACTAAAGGGTTCAAAGAATGCCAGCTAGGCAGAGAAGAAATCATGAGCATAACATGGCAAGATAAAATATAGCAAATTTTAGATTCCTGACATAAAGAAGGAAATAGAACATGTGTAAGAAGGAATGAAAAGGAAAGCACAAAACTGAGGGTCAGCAATCACTCATTGTGAAAGGAAATGTTCATCTGGAGATTCATAAAGTCTCTGAAAGGCAGAAATGCCATAGGTAGTGCATACTGCACAAATGATGTGAATGGAGGAGTGCAAAGTACTTGTCTGCAATGAGTAGAAGCAATGGACACAATAAGGCAAATAAGTCTCATTTATGTACTATTATAGCAGTGCATGGGATTTCACAGCCTTGGAGGTGACTGCTCGTAAGTGGGAGTAGTTATAGTGGGGAGATAAATAAGTTGGTTAACGTCATATATTTTTTGCTAGTGTAAGTAGAATTAAAAGGGTGATTTATTAATTGTTTTAACTTCTGTACTGGGACACTTTTTAGAAGACAAAACATGGGTTTAAAAAACAGTGACTGGCACATAAGATTATGCTAAAACAGTTTAAGTAGGATACAACTCAAAAGGGTTGGTTGCGGGTGTCGGCTAATCCATTTTAATATTTCAGCTGAAACACTTCAGTGAGGTTGATTTAATCCTTCTCACACTTCTTTTCACCACAATATCTGATCTCCTTTCCCAAGCTTATGGTTTCATCTCCAAGTTCCTTTGTAAACTGGGAAACTGGAGAGAGAGCTTTAAAGTCTCTGGATTCTCATGTTCATGACTGAGCATCCAATCGTGTTTATAGAGTCTCCTAAGATAATTCATTTTTGTGTCTATGTATTGTACAAACACCATTTCATCGTCTTGTAAAGGGCTGGATCAATACTTTTATATTATCTTGGATAGCATAGTTAAGACATTTACTATTTTCTCAGGATATTGTCTAACGAAAGCATTCCATAAATGTTCTCCATACTTTTTTTCCTTTGAATGATGTCTTTAGAACACTTCCTTGGATTCCTGAGATACAGAAGAGAAGAATGAGAATAATTTTATTTTTTTTTCTGTATTTTTGTCCTGGTTTAATCCTGCCTCGTAATTAAGTACCACACAGCTGTTCACTCACTTCTCCCCCACCCAGAGGGATGGGGAGAAGAATTGGAAAGGAATGTAAAACTCAAGGGTAGAGATAAGGATGATTTAATAATTGAAAATAAAATTAAAAAAAAGAACAATAATAATAACAACAACAATAACAGTTAGAATGAAAATGAGGGAGAGGGGAGAGGAATGAAATCCAAAGGGAAAGGAGAAAACAAGTGATGCACAGTGCAGCTGCTCACCCCCAGCTGACTGATGCCCAGTCAACCTGCCCCAGGTTATATACAGAGCATGATGTCCCATGGTATGGAATACCTCGTTGGCTAGTTCGGGTCATCTGTCCTGGCTGTGTCCCCTCCCAATTTCTCATGCCCCTCCAGCCTTCTCACTGGCAAGGCCTGAGAAAGTGAAAAGTCCCTGACTTAGTATAAATGTGATCCAGCAACGGCTAAAACCATCAGTGTGCTGTCAACACTGTTCTCACACCAAATCCAAAACACAGCACTGCCCCAGCTACCAAGAAGAAAATTAAGTCTATCCCAGCTGAAACCAGGACAATTTCCTATCTGAATCTTGTGGGATCCAGCTCTTTGCATGAAGGAGGAGGGAGGGATAAAGATACAGGACAAGAGGATAACATCCATTCTGCCCTAGTAACTTGTGAGCCTCTTGGCCTGTTCGAAGCAGATTTTGTAGGAAAAAAAGCTGAAAGGGTCTCTATGTGGCTGTCCCTGAGGCAAACTATACAAGGTTGCAACTTCTCTTAATACATTTTTAGCATAAAGGAGAGAGGCACTGTAACTGTCCTAATCTATGGGAAAACAGTTCATTAAAGATTATGCGTTAATAAGTATCAGAAATTCCACTCTTTGATCCGGGTTTCTTTCCTGGAGAAGTCTAATAAGTCTAACAAAGATCAGGTTTAGGGCTTATTGCTGTAGTAGAAGTTAAAAATTCATAGAAAACTGAGACACAAATTCATTAATGGCCAGGCTTCATTAGTTCTTCTGTTTATGAAGCTGCTTGCTGTCTCAGTGAAGCAGCTGGTGATGGACAGATCACATTATCACATTCTGCTCTATATTAGGAAAGCTGTGAGAAGTTTAGTTCTCAGAAGACTGATAATGGGTCACAATCTTCCTGACAGTATTTTAAAAATATCCAACACTGATCTAACTCGCTGCTTACTGAAAAAAAAAATAATCTAATAACACTTCCATGAACTTGTTCATTGTCATTGCTTATCACTTACCAATTCATGCTAGGAGTGCAGTTTGAATTTGGACTACTAGTGAATTAAACTAATTTCCATCTGACATAAATTTTTTTTCTTGCTTCTGATAAACTAAGCCTTCTTTTGAGAAAAAGGGACCATAAATCCATTTGCTGCCATGGGATCCTTGCCCGTTGTCACAGCAGGAAATGTAAGAGGGGACATGGGCTACCACTACAGTATTAAAACCATTCATCTCAATGAATGATTCCTAACTTCTACACCAAATGATGCCCAGTGATGTATCCACTCTGTTTCACGTCTCACCTTTTCTGGTGTGCCCCTTTTATGAAGTGTTTGGTCCTTGGCTTCTTTGAATCAAAGTTAAAACTGCCACATGTATGTGTGTGCATGCATGTGTATGCATGGGTGAGTAGAAGGCATAGTGGCTATGCTTCAGCTTGCAGAATGTGGGGGGGGTTTATGCTAACTGATGCAGGTATTGCATATCTTATGATATGGAACATGAAATATGAGGTTATTTGAGGGTTCAAACCTTCCGGCATAGTGCTAGAGGACTTTTTGGTGGGGACCAAACCCAAAGCTTGTTGCACTGTACTTTCTGGAAACTGTTCCTGGAGCAGGTATCTCTCAGAACCCACCCCAAATCCTTTTCCAAAGGGAACTAGCTGGTTTGGTAGGTAGTGACTGGATGAATTAACGTTTGTGCAGTGAGAATGACAGGGGAGTGGGGGACCAGTACCTGGTTTGGCAGTGCAGGAACATTTATTACTTCTTAGTAAGTAAAGCAAGGACCAAATGGCATGGCACTTCTTATGTTATGTAGATCCACATGGCAAAACAGAGATCCTATCCATATCTACAATGAAAACTGTTACTGGCATGTGCTGTTCCTTTGCCTGTGCCTGAACATTGACTAGGAGAATCAGCATATCCAGGAGGGTGCTTATAGTTAAAGAATGACTGAAGGCCACTGTTTGAACTAATACACTGACCCAGTTTTTCTTACTAGGACGGATTACAACCAAAAGCCCTGTGTTTTTTACAACTGCTTATTCAACATTTCTAGTAAGGGAAAATAATTTTGTTTTTAAGAATAAATATGTAATAAATATATAATTCTAATAAAAATTAATAGGAGCATTCGCATCAATTAGATAGGTATACTTGCTTCTTCTGTTAATTGCTTCAAACTGAAGCTCTTGAAAATTATTTTTGGATAACCATTTCAAAATTAAATTCCAATTTCCTTTTAAATGCCTTCAATTTTATTTTCCACATTGAAAATAGTAAGTAATGTTTAGATATTGAGTAAACTGCCCATACCTACTTATTTTGGGGGATAAAAATTATAAAATAATACAGAAACGCAATAGTCATCATGTTATTACCCATAATCATTTCAAAGACCAAGAGCAGCATGCAGAGAACAGATACAAGAGTATGGTTTAAAAATTCTTTAAACTTAGATTCATTAGTAGAAAAAAAAATGAGGAAAAAGGATGGAGAGCATGGTCTCTCAAACTTAATTTATTACAAAGAAAGATCACATCTAATAGAAACAGTTTCTGGATACACTATATGCCTTCTATTAAAAGAATAAAAGCCACATTGGTTTTGATTATTTTCAGATTTGTGTATATCTAGAGTACTTAAGGAGTTAATTTTCTCTTTCAGCACATCAACTTGTTGCTTCTGTGTTTATTGTTTGAACAGTAAAATTCCCTGTCTCTGATGAGACTCATGGTTTAGTTGTGCTAGATGCTCCCTGTACACAGAGCACTGTCTTTAGTCCCACTAGTATAGGATATGGCAGGAATTAATTCTGCCTGGAATAAGAGCTGTTAGCTTCACATGTCAAGACAGTTGTTCTAAAAAACAGTTGTTCTAAAAAAAAGTATATCAGAAAGGGTATGTTATGGGACAATCCCAACTCTTATGTCAAATCATAGCCTCCTTCAAAACACACAACCAACACATTGCCTCAGGTAAAATATCCAGCTGAGTGGAATCTAATAAATCTTTATATTCACTTTATTATTTTTCTCCCTGAAGTTATTGTTAGTACTTGAGAGAGAATAAAATATATATATATATATAAAAAAAAAAAAAGGGGAAGAAAAAATGCCTGTATTTTCCAGCATTGTTGGTAGCCTGCTGATTTTCCATACTCTGCTGTGCTACCCTGCTTATCTTCTATTCTACTTCAGCAGTTTTAACAGGTGTATGCGGATCATTGGGTTGGCTGCTTTCCATGTATTCTGGTCATGCTTAAGGAGGTACTTTGCTATCTACAATATTTTGTTTTCTACTGCAGAAATTGGATTGTATTTTCCATTAAAAAGCTACTTTGGGCTTAGAAAGATTCACCTAGAAAGCAACATCAAAAGAATTCTACTGCCTGGCCTTCAATTACCAAAGGATGGAAATTCACACTTAAAGATAAAACCTGTGAAGCATGAGTTCAGCAGTGCTCTCTGTGGGTAGTCTTAAGGCAACGACAAAGTGTAAGTAGGCAACAGGGCTTTGACTTTTAGCTGTGCTGTCTAGTTTGTTTCAGTCAGCAAAGTAATATTCTTTTCATTACATATTTAATTTGAATTTTCCGTGGTTTACTGCGATTTTTTTAACTTGATAAAAAAATCTTGTGTGCTTGGTGCCATTATGATTGTACTATCATTTTGTGCTAAATCTGCCTGATCGCTCTCATTTTTTCCCCTCTCTTTTTCTTTCTTTCTTCCTTTCTTTGCCATTTTTTCCCTTTCCCTTCCTTTCTCTTTCGCTCATTTCCCCTTTCTTTGACTCAGCACCTCTCTCTTTTCCCTGTTTCTTCTTTTCACGCTTTTTCTCATCCTTTCCCCCCTCCCTCATTTGCTGCCCACCTCTCTTCCCAATTAATAGGCCTCTGTATGTCCAAAGACTGTTTGAAATAAAGTATTAAAAATGTGCATATTTTAGGAAGGCTTCTTCCTCTTTCTTTTCCTGTTTTATTTTCTTCTTGCCTCCAATGAAGTTACTTGACCCCTGGCTCAGACCTTATTGATAAAGACTGTTTGAAGGTAAGAAGTGTAAGGAGAAAGTCCCAAGAAAACACATGATGCCACGTCTCTTGATATCAACAGCTCTTTGCTACACAAGAAAAACAGACACACAAAAAAAGACTAGAGCCCAACAGAATATTAGGGCTAACCTAATTTATTTATTAGCGCTTGAATTTCTCTCCTCATCATCTGCTGATTTGTTCTGTCTCCAGCAACACCAGTAATTCACAGAAGAAATCAGATACAAAGGTGATTTTTATTAGTAATTTGGTGACTGAGAATGGCTGTGCCTGTCAAAAGCTCCCTTTCATTCATACTAGCAATAATTTCCTTTGCATTAAGCAGTCCATTTGTCCAAGTGGAGGTCAATAAAGGTCCTGTGAGAGCCTAGTGGAGTAGATTTGGATGAGTTCCACTTGGATATGTTGCTATTCCCCTAGTCAAATATGGAATATTATTTCTGAAAAATGTTTACAACACATGAGATAAGGGAAGAAAGATGGTATTTTCATAACTTTCTTCAAGGTTTTACACAACTCTGATAAGGATTTATTTTTTACACTGTATTTCATAGTTATTAAAAAAAAAACAACAGAAACAAACAACAAAAAACCCCACCAAGCCTATTTTTATCCTTCTAGAATTCTCAGATGAATTTCAGTGTAATGTTTGTAGGAAGTTCCTTAAAACACTCAGCCTGAGGATGAAAGAAAAACAACGATATTCTAGGTTATTTTTATGTCTTCCTACTTCAGGACTGGAAAGACCTCCAATATTGTTTATACATTTTTGAAGGACCTAGCTTATCACAAACTCCTTAGTTTTTGAGGGATGATGTCTCAGATTCTGTAACTTGGAAATCCTTCCCAGCTGGATATTGAGAATTCTGCATGGTATAAAATATCCTAAATCTCTGTCCTGGCATAAAGAGGGTTTGGAGTAATACAACCCATGATAATCTTTATCCAGTGTAAATGACAATAAATATGACTGAAGATGTAACTGGGAATAAAAAAAAAAAAAAAAAATAAAAAAAAATCATCTGTCTGAAAGCTTCCCTGATAGTGATGGGTGAGAGATGTAAAAAAACCCACATGTGTTCAGATTACTTCAAATAGTGTCTTCTGTCTTTAATACCTAATCATACCTATGCACACTTTATTGTGCTGGAATACTTATGTATGAAAATATTTTTATTCGTATTCATTGTAATAGTGTCTAAAGAGGTCAGTTCCAAGGAGCTTGCCATCTAAGTGAATAAGAGACACAGGACAGGGAATAACAAATACTAACACAATCATCTCACATTACTATAAAGCCATGCCTTATGGGCTGCTGCAGATGACTGTTGCTAGTTAAAGCTCTCTATACTTCACAGATAGACTCTAGCATAATACTGATTCTTCTAACCTCAGTGTTTCCTTTGTCTTCCTCTACACCCACTGATGTCTCTTTCCTTTTTCTACACTCTCTTTCTCAGAAAGGGGTTGGGATAAAGACCATTTTTATCTGTGCTATTGCCAAACAAAATGACTTAGCAGTCAAAGAACTGACTTTCAATAAGACTTAAGCACATAAAAGTCTTTTAACAAGTCCTTCTTGGCTATTCTTCAGTCTCATGCTGCCTTATAAGTGTGCCTTAATATGTCCTTTGGGGCTGGATCAATCACATTTAGAAATCTAGGTTTACTGGTGAAGTCTGAATTTTTTCAAATAATGGAGGAGATGGTTTGCTATCCAGGAAAGTAATTCAAACAACCTATTTTGAAGTGCAAAAGAACAGCTCATAAAATTGCTTTTAGGATCCATCTAATTACACAAGTATCCGTGTACAATGGTTTCTTCATTTTACAACAAAAATTTCTTTTGGGTTGTGTTGATATTAATATCTGGGTACAATACATTTGTTTAAATTAATTATTATTAACTAATGATTATTGTTTAAATGAAATTGTACATTGGTGTATGAAATTACCACTCTCCCATAGAATTCCTAGACTTCTTTAGGAGTTAGGAGAGGCTGGGCACCCTTTCCTATAGGCAGCCTGGAGTCAAGCATCCTCTTTTGGCGATTGAAGATCTTAGCTAATTTTCCTATCCTTATCGGACTCAGTGTCAGACAAATCAGCTCAGGTATGACCCATGTGAGTTAACCTGTGGTTTCCATGCATACACAAAGGTGCATTGTGAGGTGGCTGTCATGGTTCTGTATAGAAGCTGAGTGGCTGGAGCAGTTACCACTGTGCAATAAACATGAGTTCTAGACCTCCTCAAGCTCATTATTTCTACTCTACTAAATATTTCCAGGTGTATGGGGGCGAAATCTCTGAATGAGCCTGCTGAGGATGAGCTATTGTGAATGTAGAATGATTGTCAAGGGTCCAGAATAATACCCCAAGTCTGTAGTTTGGAGGAAAGCACAACCCACATCTAATGAGAAACACTCAATGAGTAGTTGTATCCCAGAAAAGGGCAGGTCTTCAAACATGCCTGGGCCATAAATGATTGTTTCTAGGAATTGTCTTGATCAGCATAACGGTAAGATGTGCCCTTCTCATAGTGTTGACTACAGCAAGCCCAAGTACCTAATTCTAACATCTTATGTGATCCTGTGGGGATGAGGCTTTTAGTTTCCAGTGCATTATGGTGCTCTGATTCTGGGAAGAATTCATTTGGTCATCTTATAGCAGCCTTCCAGTACTTCAAGGCAGCCTACAAGAAAGCTGGAGAGGGACTTTTCACAAGGGCATGTAGTGACAGGACAAGGAGTCATGGATTTAAACTGAAAGGAGATAGATTTAGATCAGATATTAGGAAGAATTTCACTATGATATTGGTGAGGCACTGAAACAGGTTTCCCAGGGAAGCTGTGGATGTCCCCTCCCTATAAGGGTTCAAGGCCAGGCTGGATGGGGCTTTGAGCAACCTGTTCTAGTGGAAGGTGTCCCTTCCCATGACAGGGGGGTTGGAGCTAGATGACATTTAACATCTCTTCCTACCCAAACCATTCTGCGATTCTATGATTCTGTGATCTTGGCCAGTCAGCTTAGGAACTCTGTAGAGTCAACAGAGAGCAATAATTAGTGTTAAGGTGCATTTATCTTAGCTTGTACACATTTGTTCAGAAGATACACACCTCAGAAACAACAATCCTCTTTACTATTTCCAAGGGAAATCTAGCTTAGATTAACCATTTAAATTTTTCATATTTTAAGTGATGTCAATCCCTTTCTCTGAGTATGACTACAGATGTCTAAACATGTGACCTTAATATGTAAAGAAGAAAATCCATTTCTTGAGCTTTCTGTAACTATTTGGAAGATACAGGTTATGAAAATGTTAGATAAGGTGATACATTCAGTTTCTGTAACTACGGGTATTCCTTCAGCCTTCAAAAATGTTCAGATTCTCTAATTACTCATAATCAAACAACTAAGAAATGGAAATTGTTGTTAGATCAAGTTGCCTAAATTTTGGATCAGAGTTTTTTTTATGATCTGAAAGTTGATTTCCTAAGGCTGTGTAATACCTTACATTAGCTGAGTAATAGCTTACTTGTTTGCAAACACCTGTGATTTTATAATTTTCATCATGCTTATTAATAGAGCTTCAGTTGCTTAAAGGCACCCTTAATGCACTCTAGAACATGATAAAAAGCAGCACAAAATAATAATACATGTATTAGCAATTTGCTTTTTGGATTTTCTTCACTATTAGATCAGAGAGAAAAAACTTTCTAATCTCCCCATTCCTATCGCCTTGCTCTTTGGTGGTATTAAAAGCTGCAGATCATGACAACAGAATAACTTCTATGGAGAAAAAAAAATGGACAGTGACAATTTATTTGCAGAGTAGGGTCTTCAGAGTCATCTCAAAATCAATTTCTTATGTCAGACCTTAGAACTGTAAATACAATGCTTACTTCAAAATACTGTAATATTTTCTATAATAACCAACACAGGACAACACTGACATAAATTAAATGATTAACCAAAATTTGTTATTATCGATTTTGCTTTTTACATGTTAAGCAACAGAAAATTGCCTGTAGAAGTCTAGAAAAGTGTGAGAAGCACAGCAGGATTCCCAGAGGTAGAAGCTTTTCTCCTTATTACCACTTTGCCCCATTCTTTACAATTGCACTTTGTCCAAAGAGTTGGCATGTAAGCCTATCTGTTTTGATAGCCTTATTTCAGACTTGAGTTACTGGTGATGTTACTAGCCAATTCTCTGAAGCCCTATGGAGTGATAAGACTAATAGGAGAGAATGATGAATGAGCAAGGAGGCCAGGCTCCAGACTAATTATAATTTTTTTAAAAAAAGACTGTGAAAGGAAAGTAGTTCCTTGCCGTCAGGGAAGGAAAGAAATATGAACATCTTTGGATCATGCAGCTTGGATGACTTAAGGCAATTCATAACCAACTACTAAAATAGAATATACTGTCAGCAAACAGAAGTAGTACAAGGTACGGTAACTGAAAACAGGTTTGTCAATGTATCTTCCACAATTTAGTAGGGTAATAAAATGAATGTGTTAAACTATATAATATTCAGAAATATGGGTAAAACAAAATTGGGTGCATGCTACTACTGTAAAGTAATCCTGCAAAGAAATGTAGGTCTCTTTTAAGTGAAATTGTATTTACCAGACTTACTCCCTGTCCTTTTTGTTTTAAAGATAGAGATCTGGGAACAAATGCATCTGGGCTTGACACTGAAAGCTACAGAGGAAGGGTCCCATGTCTTTGTGCTTTATCTTTATGGAATCACAGCATTTTCATTGCCTAGTGCTCCCCCCAGTCATGTCATAATGTTCAGTCATCAAACATCCATGGATCAAGTCATCCCTTCAGAACTAGTTTGTTTTGGTGTAGGCCTGCTGTAGCTATGCTTGTTCATACAGTAAGGGACTTAAGTCTGACTGGATCAGTGTTTCTTCAGGGGTCCTCCAGAGAATATCCTCATGCTGTTGACCACAAAAAGGACTATATTCCAATTCAGTTTTGATCACAACTCTTGCTGCTAGGAAACACTGTGTAGTCAGTTGCCTTCTAAATGCAATGAAGCACAGATGAGATCTGGTGTTGAACCTAGCACAAAGACATAGTATACAGACAGATGTAAGCTCAAATTCCTGACTTTCACAATGACACCTTTTATAAGAAAAGGGGTATTACCTTTTATGAATTGTGAAACTTTGAGCCCCAAAAATAGTATTTATCCACTTAAAGATGCTTCACAATACTGCTTGGATAAACCATACTTCATTTCTCATCCAAATCTGAGTCTGCAGTATTGTTGTGAGCTGGTAAAGATTTCTATTTTTTTCCAGGCTGAAAGTCACTACACTTCACCAACAGAAAAAATTAGGTCTTTGTGGGATTTTCAAAAATACCCAGAACATTAAATAACTAGTCCTGCCTCAGTGACAGATTTAAGGATACCTAATTTAAGGTTACCAGATTTAAGGCTACAGTGCCTTATAAAACATTAAAGATAGAAAGGGGTTGTGTATATGTGGGATGCACACATACATTCTTAAATAGAGTGTCACTGTAGGTTTTAGATATTAATAGCAATTTGGACTAAGTCTGGATTTGATATTGGCACTTTATGGTCTGTGTTCAGAGAAAGGAGATGGTCCTTGATAAGTTGCCATGGTAATACATAGTGTGGAAAAGCCTCGGGTAGATAAATGAAAGCAGAGTCAGGGTGTGATTCACCTGACTCACTCGCTACAATAACCTAGAGCCATCCTAGATACATAGGGTACTCCTTCTAATCCAGCTGTTGCATCAAAAAGGTACAGAATTCCCACATTGTCTGGCTGTCAGTTCTACGTTTATAGCTCAGGTTCATTAGACTGTCTCAGACAACATGAAATAACCTATATTTAGGCAAATTAATCACTCCATCAGACTCCTTCACTACTTCTATTTTACAGATCTAGGAATGCTGTTCCTCTCTATAGCTCAGCTTTTCTCTTCACAGTGAATACCCTTCTGAAATGCTGTGCTTCCTCTAGCATCTACCACTGCTCTTCAGTTGAAAGACTTGCAGCTCCTTGCAGACCAAGATTCTGAACTGATTTGCAGCCACCATAATCTGCTTTATAACTTGTGGATGTTACTTCTCAGAAAGCAGTCCACCAAATTGGTGCCTTTAGAGGTGAATCAAGAGAATAAACTAGAACTCCAAGTAAATATGGCATAACTTAATGCTTTTGTACAGCTGATGAATTTTAAACATGCTTTGTGCATACTTTCATGGTGATTTTATTTGGGATTTAAAAGCGTGTAACACACATGCATTAATATTCCTATCGCCCCTCCTATTCCATCAGCTGTCAGTATAATTCATAGGCTGTTTCACTGGTTAAGCACACTAACATAAACCCTGTACATTTCTGTATGTTTATTAGGATGAAAGTAGAACATGAATATTGCTATATGGCAGAGATCATAGGGAAAAAAAAACCCAAACATTTTTAGTGATGGTGAACCAAAAAGCACACACACTCCAGGATTCTTAACTTCTTCAATTGAAACTTGTAATTTTAATGGGTTTTGTTTAGGGTTATAGATGAAATTCAGGTTCTGATGTAGTTTCTTAATGCATGAGGACTCAGGGAGTTGCTCTAACTGTTATGATAATATATGAATGACAGCATTCTATCACTGGCAGCTGTTCTACATGGGCCTTGTTATACATGGATGTGGCACTACATCCATGTCTAACAATTTGTCCTGCCAGTCTAAAACCTTGTCAAATATTGATCCGACATCAGATTCATGTATAACAAGATTTTTGATTGACAGCTGAGCAGCTGGCCAGAACTAAACAAAACCCCCACTGTTTTTAAAAGTTAACACTGCCAGCCAGTAATCTGGGTTTTATGTAACATTTACCCACATCTGCAGTGTCTTGTATCTTTAATTTTATATGTAAAAAAGTCTTCAAATTGGTAACATTACAAAGATTGGATTTAGTTTCTTAATAAAATTTTAAAGGTAAAAGCTGGCATAGCTTTGTTAAGAAATGCTATAGAGAACCATGCTTGGCAGCTTCAATTTTGGTGCAGACATATGGGATATCAAAACAGCAGGAAGAAATGGAAAGGGCTGAAGGGAATTAAGGTGACGTGTGTAGGAAAAACACGTTAGACATGAGGTTTTAGAGCTTGAGTATTATCATTAAAAATCCCTAGTAAAAAAAACTCAATTGGGATTTTTTAAGTTTATGGAAACTTGACCAGAATAAGAGGCTCATCATTTCTGCTTGCTTATCTTGTACAATATTTATGCTATTCTGAAGAAGCTTTCTGGATTCTAGTGATTAGTGAGAGGAAGAGGAGGGGAAAGCAGTGTCAGCTTCACTAAGCTTTTGGCAGGCCTGTGCAAAAGACGTTGTTGCAGCTATGAGACAGAGAGAGAATAAGAAAGAACATAAGCTAAAGTGAAGAGATTAGGCATTCATCATTGAAATTGCCACAAAACCCAAATCAGTCAAGGTGTATCATCAGCAACACAGAATTACTCAGGCAGCACCAGTCATTGAAAGCAACCAACGATACAGCTCAAAATGTTATTGCAGAAATGCCATCAGCAGTGCAAGTATAGTTTTGTATTTACCTTTAAAAATCACCGTAGCTAATGCTGCCTGTTTTAGTAGTTCCAAGGAAAAATAAACACGTTCAAGACCACTTGTGCCATGGAACAGTCACACAGAAGTTCCCAGCTGTTAAATAGAAACAGGGCTAACAGTTTTTCAGGTCAGCACTACAGACTACAGTGCAAAGGGAAATGGCTGATACAAATTAGACTAATTATGATCAGCAGTTTAAGACAAATGGGAATCTTATTACTGATGTCAATTGGCTGTGGATCAAGCTCTAAGGGATCTCACCTACTTCAGAGGTTGCCTTCCTTCTTTTATTCCAACTGCTTTGAATTAATCTGATGACCCAAGGCATCCACTACAAGGATACAAAGTACCCGTTAATGTAGCTTAACTGGTTGGTTAAGTCAGGTTTATGGCTCCTTTGTGTTGCTCAAGTATTGCAAAGCATCCAGAACATATCAAGTCTAAAAGCTATAGAGACAGATTTTAAACACATATAAACATGTATGCACCATTTCTCCTGTGCTTATCTTCAATTTATTCAGGATTCTAAGCCACTTAAAAAACATTAATTGAACCTTAGAATGGCTCTGCATGCATTTTACTTGGGAGAGCTTTATGTCTGCTTTATGCTTCAGTGAGCAGTTGCACAAGGACAAGACAGCTTGCATGGTTCCTTCTGTATTTGCAATTATATTTCTAAATTATCAGTTTCCAATTACTGTTACTACTCAAATAAACAGTTAAGTAGACAGAAGGACTGGAGAAGAGAGACATGCACAAACAGAGTCAAATAAAAATGTATGTACATACGTAGGTACATGTAATTCCCTTTCAAAAATACCAGGTTCAGTGGTGGAATCTGAAGATGTCCAGAGTCAGAAAATTATAGATCTGCAAAGTTTGGAACAGAATCCATCTTAAAACTACTGAAAGGCAGCTTTCACTAACAACATTTGATGCTGTTATGAGACACTAATTCATTGGTGGGGATATGAGTTACATTTGTCTCCCTTAGCTACATGTGCCCCAGGACAGGGGAAAAGTAGGAAAAACTGTCAGTGTGAGGATTTTTGTGTGCTGTTTGTGTTACATTCAGTGCAATCCATTATTAATTCCTACATTCCTAAAACCTCCAGCAATGCTGAAACCAGCACTTTCAACCTCAGCCTGAGCCATGGTATCTGTTAAGTAAGGCCTTTGAAATGTCCACATTTGAAACCATTCTCAAATCATAGAATCTGGTAAATCTCTCTAGCCTGTGCATATGTCTGTGAAAAGGCTTACTTTCAAAAAGGTGCATTTTTTTCCCTCTGGGTTGAGCGTGGCTTGTGCCTGAGTCCTGATACTTCAGAGGCTTCCAACTACAGTCAGATGTGGCTGAGCCTGAATTTGAGGTCATAGTGTCAACAAAGAATAAAACTTTCAGTTCCTGAGACTTTTAGTTGTTTTGAGATTAATTTTAAAGCGCAACATGCTCTGGTACAGTGTGTGGAAAAGTGCACATTTTTATTTTGGATGTTAAAAATGTTAAGTGTAATTAAAACACATAGTAAGCTATTGCAAAAATCAGAAAATCAGTGTTTTTTTTTCAAAAAAATCCCACAACCTAAGTGACAATTATATGGGCAGATTTATACAAACTTGATGTATTTCAAAGAGAAGGAAATTCTGTTGCACAACCCAAACAAGTGTACTGGGATCTTTTTACTACACCTGGCAGCACCCTGATCTAGCAAGGACAGTAATTGCAGTAACTTTTTTCTATTGCTCTTATGTTTTCCGAATCTTGGAATACAAACAGGTATATTCCAGGAGGTTGTCACAGTATGACTTTATTTGGAATTTCTTTAGTTCTTCTGTACTGTGGGGTTTTCTCTTTAATTTTCTTGGTTTATAACATCTGTCAGTTCTGTTTTATGGGTTTGTTTGTCTACAGAAAATGGAAAAAGTAATGATTGTGCCAAGAGACCTCTTTTTCTACCAATATCTATGTATCATTTTATATGACCATGAAGAATGGCCATTTATGACTTCCTTACAATAGAGACAATGGGCCTGATGCTGATATCAGTTATGCCAACGTAAAACAAAAGAATTTCCACTATATTTCACCAGTGTAAAATTAAAGTAAGATTTGAGGAAAAGCTTTTCAAAATCAGACAGGGTATAAAAAAAAGTTTGTCAAAGTTCAGATATTGTTTTTGATAAATAATTTACAATTAGTTTAAAATCTCTGTTTTCACTCCTAAAAATGTCCTAATTGGCCATAAAGGGAATAACATACTCTAGGCCTTTCAGCTGCTTTGAGAATACCAGATTTCTCATGCTTCACTATGTATCCAAGCTGTGTAGTTGTCTCACGACAGCTGCACATGCTGTCTCGAGTTATTAACTCCAGTAGGAAGCCTGAGGAGCTGCTGAGTAGCTTCCTCTCCAACAGGGTTTCTGTACTGGCTTTGTTGGGCTCCTGCATTGGAAGTAGGTGGTTTAGAAGAAGCCATCCCCTTAATAAGGACTCTTTGAAACTTGATTCAGATACCAAAAAATGACTACTTTTCTAAGCCTGATCTGGGCTGTGTCTGGGGAGCAGAAAGAATAAAAAGTCAAGGAAAACAAAAAATAACTTGTGTTTCATCTACATTTATATTTATGGGGATCAATTCTTTGGAAAGAAAAAAAAATACCGCCTAATGAGAAGAACGTTGGCTGGGAGGTTAACTGGTGTGCAGTAGGTTGTCTCTGTGACACAGGGTGAATTTTATGTGAATTTTCTCTGTATTTATATGTCAGTTTAATGGTGGCAGTACTGCTTCTATAGGTTGGATTGATAACTTCTGAGAATAAATACTTTCAGGATACTCAGATACTAAAGTGATGGGTGTTTACATGAACTAATATACATGTTCAATATTTCAAATTTGCTAATTGAGCTGTATATCTGGCCAGCAAGTTATACTGTTGATGATCTGATTTTCAGTAGCTGAAACAGAGTATGATGAAAACTTCGGAGTGATAAATTCTCTGAGGCAATGATAATGCTTTAAAGTGATAAGTAAGTCAATGAAGGAACTTATAAGGTAGTTCACTACCTTTGTAGTAGAAAACTCATATTGTCAGTTTTGGAAACAATCTGGGTTCTTTCCCAATGGTGGGAAAGAAAAAATATAGGATAGATGTAATGCCTTCCAATTGGTTAATGACAAGTTGCTGAAATTTGTTATGTCTGTTGCCAAGTTATTTTATTTCTAACTTTCTAGTCATAGGACAGAGGCCAAATGGACACAGGATCATGTCCATAATCAGGTATGATGTCAAAACTTTGGGAATATGTTGATTTTCCTAAACATGAACATTTCCAGTGGGATATATAGTTAACATCTTCCTCCATAGTGTGTGAATCAAGTATTTTGAAAATACCTGTCTGTGAAATAACCTCTTTTTTGTATTGCACATGTCCTTCACTCCACTTACTACTGCTCGTGCAAGGTGCTCACTTAATGGAATTTATATGCACAATTAAAAAATAGCTTACTTTTTCAATCCTCTTTTGTCTTTCTGCCTCAAATAACCTTTGACATCTGGATATTCTGTGGAGATGCAGACAAAGTGGCCAAGTTAACATTTCTGCTTATTATCTTCATCCAGATTAAAAAAAAACCCACCAACTTTTCCTCAAAATATGAGCTGGGCATTGATGCTCTCAGTAATACAAATCTGAAAAGAGAAATAAAAGGGGCTTGGAATAAAATATATCCAGCAAAACACAATGCAAGAACACCTGTGTTTTAAAGTGAAATATGATAACTTTTCAGAAAACCAGGTTTTGATCAAATCTTTAAAGAAATTTGACCTGCATATTCAATGGAATGTTATTAATCCTTTGCTGTTAAACTGAAAGCAAATGTAGCTGGCAAAATTGTGGTCTCATGGAATTCAACAGCTAGCCCTTCATTGATTTCAGTGGGTTAAAATTTTCAGTCTGCATGTGTAGGTTGACTACATGTTCATTCAAATTTAGAAATATTTTACTGTGTACTTAGCGCTAGAATATTTCTGAACATTTAAATTGGAACTCATATTAAAAAATGAGAAGCAAAAACACCTGCTCTGTTTTGTTCTTCTCCAAAGCAATGGAAAAAGGTCTGGCTTTATTGACTTTTTAATTCTATTTTATGGATTGTTAAGAACAGAAAGGGGCTCTGCCTGTCTATTCAGCACTAAAAAGACTTTGCTCACTACCTTGGCTTGGGACATGTGAAGGGTTAAAGAGCCCATAGAAATGACTTAAATTCAAAGGTGAGAGACTGCTGAAGTCAGCAACTACTACACATGCTGATGAATCTATTTTTACCTCTTGAAAAAGGAAGACTTTTCTTATCTATGCAATCATCTCAAATTGGTTTTCTGTAGCCATCTCTACGTTGCTTGGTGGTTCCATTGCCTATTCTTTCTATAAGAAAGGAAGTATAGGAGTGAAATTTTTCTGTATAACACAGGAGTCACACTAATGAAAGGCTAAGCATTTGGTAAAATTGATAATGGTTCAAAGAGATGAGAAATGTCCAATACTAAGCAATTGCAATGAAATTTTTTATAGAACTTACGTATCTAAGCTCCAGTTATATATTATGTGATGTTCTGGGCAATTCTTTTCAGACTTCTAAAAGTCTTATGATTCAGTGTTGAGATATAAATGTTGCAGACATGAATATGTCAATCAAGCACTGTAAAAAATGGAATTATGTTACTTATATATGTGTCAATTATAGTAACTTCCACTATTTCATGTAAGTCTTTTAAAAAACTGTAGAGAAAGGTCAGCAATAACAGAGGCAGAAAGTAGGGTTAATTCTATCAGATTTCTATGGGAGTCACATCTTTTAAAAGTTTTGATGGTAAACTTTAAGGATTATTGCAAATCAATTATTCCTTTGTCTGGAAGGAAAAAGGGCCTATAATGTGATTGTTATGTCAATACTAGTCGTGAATTAGGTTCAAAATCATGTAGAAATGCAAATTTCTACTACATGCTGAATATTCGTCCTACAACTAAGGAACATGCACTTGACTTTTGTAACCTAACCTATTTACCCATAAAGCCACAGATAGATTGCACTTGACCCCAAACTTTAAACTGTTAACTGCTCCTTTGCCTGATAACGAAGTGATAATGCAATTATTTGTGTACCAAAGCAGGAAAAGGTTGATCCTCAGTAATATGTCAGTGAGGAGCATAACATGGAAAAAACTCAATAGTTTTGGAGTAATTCCTTTACATTTTTAATTGTCTGCCTAAGGAGTATAGGAGTCTTTTAAGCATCCCATGAAATAATACTTACCCTAGGCTTTAGCAGTATCAGCTCTAAGGGAAAGAGTGAAAAGAAAACAGATAAAACAACCATAAAGACAATAGAAAAAAAAAGTCCCTTCGCTTAGGCTTAAACCAAGTTATTACATAATTACTTTAATTCCCTGCTTAAGAAAAAAATAATAACATCAGCGGATATGTGCCTGCATAAGAAAAGAGTCAAAATTCATGAAGGTCTCCTGATTTGATCTTCTGTTTTAACAATGAGGCAAAGGTCTGACAAGTGAAGTGCCCGAATGCTGCCAGCTCTAGCTAAGAGAAATACATAGTAGAACCTGCATCTTAGGAAATTTTAGGAAAACTGGGAAATTGTGCCTGTACTTCCTGTATTTTCATACACATCTGTATTTTCTAGGGAAGGATTTTTCCATCTCACTTTAACAATCATGATTTGTTTCAGTATGACTAAAGATTCTTTATTTAGCCACATTCCCAATAACAGTAGACAGCAGCTAGAAATCAAGAGTTGCTTCAGCCTAGCGTTCCTCATGCTGGACTTGCAGATACACAAATATACACCTGTTTTTTATTTTGTGGAATGGATTAGAAGTTGACCTTCTTCTGTTTTGTTTTAACTTGTATCTTCATGTTCTTCAGTAGCCAGTGCCTGTGGAAATGGCTCCTAGCCCTCCCTTCAGTCTTCCCTGCTTGCTCTTTTTGAAGGTTGTTTTTCCACTAAGGTAATTTGTATGACCTGGCCCAAATCCTGACTTGACTGAGCAGAATGGTGGCTTACAGCACAGGGAGAAAACAGCCGAGAGGGCAACAGTCTGTAGACTCCTTTATGAGGAGATTATGTGACTCCTTTCCTGCTCTAACATCAACATTTGGGAGAGATCCAAGCTCACTCATCTTTTGCTTGTGTTTTAATCATTCTGAGTACTGACAAAACTACATTTCAATCTTTTTGTAAAAGTGAAAAGTTCTGGATTTAGCTTACCCTTATTATCCATACACTGTCAATCTTCTTGTTTTTTAAGTCTTCCTTGTTTCTATTTGTTCTACTGACAGTGATAGACAAAGAGCACAAGACACCTGAAATACATTTGTGAATTCTTACCCCAGTGAAAAAAACCCTGATACTTTGCAAGGAGTGCAAGTGTCAAAAATGCTTTTCTGGCCATTTGCACTAGAAGGAATTAAAACAGTAAAGCTGGGGCATGATAAAAACCAAGATGACACTGTCAACTTGTCTGTCATGATCAGTACTTCTGGAGCAGGGGGCTGTTCACTTTGTCCCTAGAAGAAAGCTAAGGATTGTTGTCTTTCCCACTTTTCAAATTGGATAAAGAGAAGTTTATAAAGGAATAGCTCATGTTTTCCCTTTTTAAAGCAGTGTGGCTCAAAAATGCCATGATTCCAGGCACTGTAGTGAAAATGCAGTACAGATCCCACACACCATCAGGAAGTAGAAGCTAGTAAAACTTCTGGGACTGTATCTCTTGAGCTTCATGTGAGTAGTAACAGGAAGAGATGACAAAAACTGTTGTTAAAGCAGAGACAGTGTTCATCCATGAAACTGGAGAAGTGGATCAGTTCTATAGCTTCACAAAAAGACTGGCTTGTTCAGGAAATTCTTGATTGCTCAACAGCCCTGTGCAAGCCTTGCCTTTAGATCAGGGTTTATAAGAACTGACAGGACATTACTTCATTACTAAATAAAGCATCCCTTTTCTGCCCAGTTTAAGACCTCTTCTACAGGTGAAAATGATGCTTAATTTTGACAGTGTCACTGAAAGCAAATATGAAAGCACAGAAATAAAAAAACGAATGTTTCCTTAAATCAGTAAATTTCAATTATACTGCATCTGTTGCATTAAAAAAACAAATGCAGAAATTGAAGAATAATGAATTGAGGATCTCTGCTTGCTGACAAGAATATTTTAAGAAACAACGTTACTACAAACTATCGATCAAATTCAGTTTTGGTGTAGGTGGGCATAACTTCCTTTGCCTTCAAGGAAAATTGTATTAATGTAAATGTAAGTGTTGCCATATATGTCACTTTTCTTTTAAACTGAATAACTGGGAAATTGTTTTAAAAGTAGGAAAATTTTCAGATTACCTGCTGCTGATGTTGAGGAAATGTATGTAGCATTCTGGTCAGTAATTTATGGAGAGGTACTTTTGTATTTAATGTGTTAGAGGGTTCAAAAAAGACACTCTGACCTGCAGCTAAAATGGTTGTGATTCCTTTTGCTTGTAGATGACAAGATGTCTCCTGAAATTATTTCTTTCATAGTGTCGTCACAAAGTGACACTATTTTCTCTGCAGGCAAACAAGAAAGAAAGAAGGGGGGGGGGGAAGAAAGAAAAAAAAAAAAAAAAGCCCAAGTAATATCAAGTAATATTTCAAGTCCAAAGAATTCACCTTTTTCCTGATGTAGCAAAACCTTAAGTTTAAGGTTTTGCTACAACTTAAAGACAGGATTTGTAGGGAAGGATTTTAAGTGTGCTTATCTTTTGTTATCCAGAAGAAATTAAGGCTCCAAAGAGAGGAGAAAAGATACCTTTTTCACAATCAATAATGCCAACAGGCTGTTTGATATTCAATTTGAAGCACATAACCTATCTAAGATGACAGAGGACTCTTGTCTCTACATATTGCCTCCCACACTATGTGAAAAAATCCCACTGGGTACCTCTGGTATCTATCCTATGGAAGAAGAAAGAGAAAAAATCTTCTATTTCACCAGAGTTCTTTAGGGTTACCCTAGTAAAACACACAACATGATGAGTTATGAATTCAGATAGAAATTAGCTGAGACAACCTGTTATCATGCTTCAGTATTCCTTAGGACGTGTGACCTGTATCTGCTTGGGACATTACAACTTAGAAAAATGGTGTGACTGGGAATAAAAATTATTTACATTGTCTCTTTTCCGTTCTTATGTAAGTCAACTTAGAATATTATTTCAGGATTGCGGAGCATGTGGGTATGTCAGCATACTGCATGCCCAGTTTGTATGGGTAGGAAATACTGAAAGCAGCATGTACTGTGCCATTTTGTACCCTTTCGTACATTTATAAAACATTAGTTACTAATACCTGCAATTTCTTTCCTTTTATGAAACCTAAAGTAACTCCAACATGTCAAATCAAAATAGTAGGTAATTTACAAAATTAGGACATAACTTCATTTTTTTGGCTAAAAAGGCTGTCGAAGTGGACTATGAAAGTTTTCTTATGTTAGTTGACCTTTGGTGTTGTTATATAGGAGACTGGACTAAGTGGAGTGCACATATGTGTGACTAACCCAATGTTCCATCACTGTCTTATTCCCATGAAATTTTCCCCAAAATATGATGCCACATTTAAGTCATACATAGATCAAGGATTTTTGCCTAAATTTTGGGGGGGAAAAAAAGGAAAGAAAATTTTGCAGAAAAGATTATGGGTTTTGTTGTTTTTCTTTTTTTTTTTTTTGCTGGGAAAATAAAAATGAAAGATTTAATCTCAGGTTGTATTCATATTATGTTGTGTTTAAGGTCATAAGAACAGTACTTTGATACAAGTAGGCTTTAAATTACTCCATGTCATGCACTCCCCTTCCGGACTACAATTCCCAAAATGCTTTCTGGAAAGTCCCTCGACTAAATCACCTAGTGCTTTAAGGCAGCTTAACTGTGGTGCAGGACTAAGCAGTAAGGTGAGGCAACAAAGAAAAAAGAAACACAAGGTGCCACCGTGCTTTAGGTAGATCAACCTTACTTTATTTTGTGTTGGGTTGACAATGAGATTCACCTACTTGAAATGCACCAGGTGCTTTGCGCTTCATTTCCTTTTTTTATTTCAACATTTTCCATCCTAAATCTCTTGTTCTGCCAAAAAGTCAATTTTAAATGGTTTTCTTTCGTTTTAATCTGTTCTAACTATGAAGAATTCTTGCCATCCTATTAAATATTTGGCAGAAGTTACTGAATTAATGACTCGATTTTCTTTTGTATTTTTTTGGTGTAGGCACTGCTACTAGTAAAGTATACATTGTGATACATTTTGTCTCTGTAAGCTCAAAACTTATTAGCAGTGTTTACTGCTCACAGATTTAGCAGTGAGGAACCTCCACACAGGTTTCTTTATTGTTCTGTAAGGACATTATGTGTGTTACTTGACCTTTCAAATACATTTGAAGCAGAGAGAGAGAGAGAGAGAGAGAGAGAGAGAAAGAGACAGAGGGAGGGGGAGAGAGAGACAGAGAGACAGAGAGAGACAGAGAGAGAGAGAGAGAGAGAGAGAGAGAGTGTGTGTGCGTGCGTGCGTGCATGTGCGTGTGCGCGTGCACGTGTGTGTGTGTGTGTGCGTGTGTGTGTGCGTGTGATAAATGACATAAATGTGAATTCTGTAGGTACAGGGATGCCATCCAGATGGACCTCGACAGGCTTGAGGAGTGGGCCCATGCGAACTTCATGAAGTTCAACAAGGCCAAATGCAAGGTCCTGCACCTGAGTCAGAGTGATCACCAGTGTCAGCACAGACTAGGGGATGAATGGATTGTGAGAAGCCCTGTGGAGAAGGACTTGGGGGTGCTGGTGGATGAAAGATTGGTTGTGAGCTGGCCATGTGCACTTGCATCCCAGAAAGCCAACCATATCCTGAGCTGCATAAAAAGAAGCATGGCCAGCAGGTCGAGGGAGGTGTTTCTTCTCCTCTACTCTAGTGAGATTCCACCCTGAGTACTGCATTCAGCTCTAGAAAACCTAGCACAGGAAAGGCATGGACCTGTTGGAGTAGGTCCAGAGGAGGCCCACGAAAATGATCAGAGCACTAGAACACCTCTCCTGTGAAGAAAGGCTGAGAGAGTTGAGGTTATGTAGCCTGGAGAAGAGAAGGCACTGGGAGATCTTATTGTGGCCTTTTAGTATATAAAGGGGGCTTATAACGAAGATGGAAAAAGAGTTTTTACCAGGGCCTGTAGTGACAGGACAAGGGGTAAACATATTAAACTAAAAGAAGGTAGATTCAGACTGGATATAGGAAGAAGTTTTTTACAATGAGGGTGATAAGGGACTGACACAAGTTGCCCAGAGAAGTTGCAGATGCCCCATCTCTGGAAGTGTTCAAGGTCAGGTTGGACAGGATTTTGAGCAACCTGATCTGGTGAAAAATGTTCCCCCGCCCCAGGCAGGGAGGGGTGGACTAGATGAACTTTCAAGGTCCCATACATAGAATACTACAATTCTATGTAGTCATGGTGAAATTTGAAACAAATACTGAAATATACATGTAATTACTTTTTTTTTGTTTGTTTAGTGAATATGTATGACTGATAAACAACCACAGATTGAGAGTATGAGTAAGTACTGTTGAAAAATGTAGATCTGAAATCTATATTAGAGAAAATACATGAACATTGTTACTGACAATATCTTTGCTCCCTATACAGTATGGATATATCTGTGATACTCTACCAAGCATCCACCTGGAATATAGAATCTAACTCCTACTTATCTTTAATTTTTGACTCTACTAAAAATCCTAGTTAAATATTCCATGACATAAATTGTTACCTGAAATCAAATGGCTACTTTTTTCTATCCAGAGTTTCTTTTGTGGTAACAAAGCAGTTTCATTCTGTTATTATAATATACTTCCATCTGAAGTAGCAATAATGTGTTCTCTACCTGTAGCAGTTTCCTTAAAAGTAGTACTTTCTCCATTTTTTTACACTATACACATTATTTATTTATTTACTTCTGCAGTCTTTCACATCTTTTACTTAGTGATCTAAAGAAAAAGTCTACCTTCCTGATTTGCCTCTAACTGCAGTCATTTGGCCCAGCTATCTCTACTTTTCTTAGTGCACTGAAAATAGTACATAACTTTCAACAATTCTAAAATCCCATATTCCAGCTTCCTTCTCAAAAAGTCTTCAGGAGCAACTATGCTACGTAATATCTGACCTTTATTTTCTCATCAGTGGCTTTGAGAGAAGGTGGGGTGGGGGTGGGGAAGAGTATCTCATTTCTCCAGTTACCAATCAAAGCATTTCCTTTCATCACTCCTGCCTCATTTGCCACCTCTCCAATCAGCAACCTATAGCTGTTCTTGTCTCTCTAATCATTGCTCACAACAATATCTCAGCTGATTTTAATTTCAGCACAGTTCTAGTGATAGTACAGAAATTGCTTTCCTTCATCTAGCTAACAACATTCTTCTTGTTCATTTCTCCTTTCCTGCTATACTTTAGCTGACCTTTTAACATTGTGGTCTACTACATGATTTTGCCTCAGTTCCACAGACACTGGAATTAGTGTTCTGTTTTCTCACATACATAAATAAATACATCAATACGCAGAAACAACAACCAAACCCCATCTGTTTTGTTCTGATATTTCTTTTTACTTTTTTTTCTCTAAGACATTTCTCTACAGGATTTCCCTTAGCAAATTTCATCGTTTGCTTCCTTATCCATCAGTATTATTCCTCTTACCTCATCTTGGTAAGGGATCATTGTAATCCTTAGGAACTCATCCCATTTCTTAAGACTTATATCACTTGGTATTACAGATTTTTTCCAGTTTGGATTTTGATCTATTTCAAATACTGAGTCTAGGTTTGGTATTTATGACATCCCCGTCCTATTGAACCCCCCATGAAAGACTGGAAAGCTGCAAAAATTATTCCTTAATATGTAAAGAGTAAGTGGTTTTAGTCCTTTTACCTGCAGGAAAGTAAGATGTGGAATTTCAGACTGCAGGCAGCCTTTTTACCTTCCTTTGCATTCAGGAGGTTGAAACAGTCCTTCCTAAGGAAAAAAATCCAAACAACCCAACACACTGAATAGATTTGTTTGTTTGTTTGTTTATGGAATTGTTTATAATTCAGACATTTGGGGTCTTCTGTCAAGGACATCCACTACATTATCCAATTTTAAGAAGACCTGACTAATCAGGAATATAGGCAGCTTCTGTCTGGATTGCCTAATCATCCAGATATTCTCACATGATGGGAATAAGTGTTTATATGATTCAGCCAGCATTGCCAATAATTATCTTCTGTTGAGGCTGTTGCAGGGAATAATTTAGAGTGTATTGAGCCACAGCAAGAGAAAGAATGAGCTAGATCAAAAATAAGGATTTGATAAATTTACACTTTAACTTTTCTTCCCAGGCACACAGGGGAATTCAGAGCTCAGAGTTAGATTTATGTCTTCCCACATAGGACCTGGAGAGAGCTAAGCAACTCAGAACTGAATCTAGGAAACCTCTGGGCAGCTGGAGGAGCTACCTTGATGTAAGCATAGGAATCACTGATGACAGGCATATAACTAACAGCCTGACCATCTCTAAAGTCTGCAGGGTGACTGAAACCTCATCAGAAGACGCCTCCATCCAGTACTCTGTCTGGAAGTACACAGTCTCTGACAGAGACACAGTACTCTGTCTAGAAGGTAAGTTGCTTGCATACAGCTCCTCTGTCAAGGAAAGAAACAAGATTCCCCCATGTAGTAATGAAAAGGGTTCCACAATTGCCCAAATTGGTAGTATTGTCCAATAAACATTTATAAATTGGGAATTCTCTAGGTTCAGAAGGGTATTTTTGGACCCAAAAAAGACAGGCTCACAGCTCTTCTCCTTCCTTTCAGGCTTTTATACAAAGTAAGTTTAACAAGATCCCCTCCCTGTCATGTTAAAATGGTTTCACGATATATGGAGGCAGAAATAGAAATGTATGAGGAGTGGTCCCATCCTGTAGACCGTAATGCTTGGAGTTCTTGTGTAGCAGGTTTAAAAGTTTACAAGTTGTATTGTGTAAATATATAGAGAGATGCTAAGTTTGGGGTGGCTAAAACAAGTTGTTGCAAAGCCCTGTGATCTCCAGTGAACAAAATGCTGTTAGTCTGGTCATAGACTAGTCATATCTGTTGCACCTAGCGATCGCACTGATCTGAAAAAAATATGGAGAAATTGTATGCTTCTGTACTACTTGGGGAAAGAGTTATTATTCTGGGGATGTCTGCTTTACAGTTTATGGCTGCTTTGCTTTGAAGACGCTGCTTGAGGAATACCTGGGAATGAAATCCAGCTGATTACATGCAGAAATGTGCAAGATACAGTGAATCACCCAGGAAAAATGGGCATTTCTAAGGAGTTCAAAGCACTATTCCAAGGTAGTTGGCTAAAACAGGTCTGTTGTATTGCACCCTAAACCACTGTTTCTCTCTCATTGGCTATAAAGGAAAACAGATTTAGATACCTGCACTGTTGCATACCTAAAGTAATAGGAGAATCCAGGCCATCATCTTTACCCAAATAGCTAATGTCTAATCTATCATGTCACTGTGCAATCAAAATACCTATATTACTAACTATAATTATCATATACTATTCATGTTATGTGACTGGTCACTTGAAATTCAAGTCTGTTCATTGAGGGATGAAATGCACTTTTCAAATAATGAAAAAAGATAAATAGTAAAAAACATTAAAAATACCTAGTAGAAAATAATGTATGCTAAAATTCATAAAAGCACTGGGATTTGCAAAGATATTTTATAAGTGCTGTTAACCATGTACTCAAGCAAAGAATAACGTGCTCTGAAAGTAAAAGCAATGTAAACTTGTTATACTTCTCTATCTCCCTATTCCAATATAATTACTCAATATTACAAGATATGTTTGATGATATTGATAGAAAGTTTGAAACTCCTAAATAACTGCAGCATCAGTAGCAGATTAGGGAGAAGTTATAAAAAAAATTGTCATTTTTTGTTTTCTTTTTCTTTTTTTTCCCTCCTTTTTTTCTACACTTACATCCAACAGCAGCTGAGAAAGCAGCCTTACCTAACAGGAAATAAGCCACTATGAGGACAGTTAAAGCTATACCTAGGAGAACAGTATCTCCTCTTTTGCTGCAGTTTAAATATTCTCCTCAATATATCACAGAGAAAATATGATCCTTGGATTTGTACATACAGATTGAGGCAATCTGAATTTGACACAGCTCAGGAGAATATCCAAAGGTTAATTTCAACAGTGCTTAATTGCTCTCTGCTCCTGGGGCTTCTAAGCTGTTAGTCTTGAATAATACCAAAGAGACTGATGACTGTTTTAGAAGTGACAACTTGCTCATAGTCTCAGTGGAGGTTTAATCAGCAGTTTACTGCAATGCAAGGACACTACAGCTAATCTGAACCCACTTACTGACGTGCGCTGGGATACATGGCAATGGGTTACTTAGTCTCCACATCATGCACCTGTTTAGATGTTACTGCAGTTCCCATTTCTCCACTCACTTGTTTTATGCGTCCTGTGGAAATCCCAACTTGAAGTTCTTATTATGACAGTGAAGGGTAGTGGGTTGGAGGTGGGAGTCTGCATGGGTCTCAAGCCGTCAGAGCACTGGGAACAGTTCAGGTGAACATCCAGACCTGGGAATCCAGAAGAGCTCTCAGGTCCCCTAATATACACACAGACTGTAAATATCTCTGCAGTGCATGGTCAGCCTCAGCTTGAGCCTGAGCATAAGCATGGTTTGTGTGCCATTTCACTCATAGGTCAATACCTGAGCATCCTAAATCTAGGCTACGGACCTTCCTGTTCAGGGTTTCAAAGCCTAAGACTGACTTAGACCACTTCATTACTTATTTGATGTTATGGTAGGGTGTAGTAGAAGAGAAGTTTCTACAGCTCTGGTCATGCCTGTGAGACTGTATCTCTTGAGGCTGCATCCAGGCCCTACTGCCACTCATCTGAGGTTGCTGCTGCTTATACACCAGACTCACAAGCCAGGCTCAGTAGGGTGCCTGAGTCAAAACCTAACATCTTATTTAGGCTAGTGGCACCCACACAGTGAGTGTAGTCCCAGTGAACATTTGTATATCCTTTCTTTTAACCCTTCTATTAAAAGATCCCAGTGCATCATGTCATAGATAGGTGTTGGAATGTTTGTAGTATATGATAAAATATACCTTCATCCTCTTGTAATAAATTAACTGATATTTGTAAAACACAATAGCTGTGGAAATAAAAGTGTATCTTTGAAACTCTCCAGTACAATTACCTTTGCACAATAGTCTTTTCAGGGAGGTACAGTAATTACGAAACAGAAGTATGAGCTCATTATTCTAATCCAATTACTTTTCAACAGCTGGAACAGGGACTGCTTCTGTCACTGACTTCTAGGTTTTAACTTTATTTTAAATTCAGCCATGTGTCTTCCTTAATCACAGGTGCTTTTGGCTTCAGGATAGATGATAACCAGGAATTATAACAGAAGTTTTTGAAAGTTTTACAGGATATCTAACAGGGCTGGCTGGATCATTGGTTAAATAATGAGATATGCTCTCTAATTCTAAACCAGGAAAATACCTCTAGTTTATATCAATATTACAAAAATTACCTGCAGCAGACTAGCTTATTCCTAACAAGAATAGGTAACCCTCTTCCATTTGGAATACTCTTTTTAATGCTGTATACTTTCCCTAGGAGTAACTTAAATAAAGTGGCTATATAAATGCATGTGTTTAGATAAAACACCATAATAAAGATTCACATTTACAGCAACTATTATGCCTGTAGCAGAAAAATTATTCAGTTCTGTAATGCTGCAGTAGCATTAATCAGTTATGAAAGAGAAAGTAAATATATATAGATATAAAAATGTATATACAACAAATGAAACACAATATGTTATAATGCAATATATATGTACTGTAATGGCTTCTGTACTATATCACTTCAGAATTGTCAATCTCAAAACTGTTGAGAATTACGAGCTTACATGAATGTCACTTCTACTAAACTCTTGATAGAAAGCAGACGAGCCTGATTTATTTATCTTTTTAGATTCTAATAGCTTTCAGTGCATTTTATGAAATGAGTAATATTTTGGAATAGCTACATTTGTTGACCTAAAATCACTGCCTCTTCTGGCAGTTTTTACTTCAGCCATAGCTAGAAGATCATGAGCCAAATAAACAGAAAGGCAGACCTCTGTGCTATTACAAACAGTTCCAATAATTCTGCTTCACACTGTGTAAGAGAAAATTTTTGTTTCCTGATGACAGGGGAAAGGATTTACTCATTGTACATCAAGTTGATGTACAATGTACAAGTCTGCAAACTGAAGGTGCAGATCTCAAAAGGGTTTAGCCCCTTTTCACTGGCAGAAATATATCCCTGGGTGAATCAGGAATATATTTATCATAAATATAAGTGTTTGTCTTTCCACGCAGTCAAAACATTTCTCAGTATCTCAAACTGCCTGCGTATCAGTATGCTGCTGTCACAGAGTTTATTTCTTGAATTTGCCTCTCTCTTTATATATTCATGGCTTTAGTCCATGATGCCTCTTTTCTGAAAACGCAAGATAAACACCATTGATCAAAGGTTTATTTGAACAAAACAAACAACCTTCTCAACCAAATAACTATCCTTAACATAAAAACTAGAAAATAAAATATATATTTTTCCACATTACACAAAAAGCTTAATCAAGTATAAAAATGACATGTCTTGTAAGTGAAAGTTCTGTATTTCTTTTGCAGTGTGTGCTAATTGAACTGTGCAGTGGACAAAAGAAAACATCACTAATTATAGCAGTGATTAAAAAGTTGTACAGAATTACGTGGCAGGTGATGACAATAGTTTATGTCCAAGGCTAATGGACTGGTACTTTTCTGTTACTTTAAGAAAAACTCCAGAGAATCTCTTGTTTTAATTCAGTACTGCGCAGGTGAAGTTCAGGACAGAATGGCCCTGCTTGAAGTTAATGTGCTAATGAAGTACCCAAAGTATAGAACTTTTGTAAGCTTGAGCAGGTCATCAGTATAAAAGGATAATTTTAACCCAAGTGCTATTTATCTAGAGCGCCACAGTCTAGAAACACTGCTAAATGATGTAGCTGGTTGCTGTTATGGGAAACATTTTGGTACTGTGATGCCACCAGACAGCTACAATTCACAGACAACTTCAGTGTCACATAGTCCATGTTCATTTATTGTTAGTTGTTGCTTAGTTAATAATTAATTGCCAAAAAGTGCAATGGTTGGCATTCTAAACACATTCCTGAAGATACTTGCAGGACATACTGCCTATATTTCATTGTATTTCCTTTACTTTGAAAAATGTGGTTCTGTGTTTTCCAGGCATTTTAGAATACTTTTATAGGTAATTTCTTCTCTGGTCTGAACAGGTCTGCTGCTTTTATTGCCAGTTACAATTTACAGCAACAGGTCTGCAGTATTTTTCTACTTGAACCCAGTGGACTGCATCATGTCCTGATTACATCCTTCTGACCCCAAGAATGCTGTTTCTGTAACTCAGTGGGAGATGTGATATGAAAATCTGCAGTTATATGCAGTTTGGGTCTACTTGTTATGACTTATAGCATCATCTTTATTTTAATGATATCTTGGCTTCTTGGTCCAGGAGCATAATTTTCTTCATTGACTTCATGTCCCTCGTTGAAATTTGTCTCTGTGTTGTCTTCCTTCTGGTTGTTTGCATGTGATTCAGCTGGTATGAAAATTTTGCTCAGTTTTATACAATAGCCTACATTTAGACAGACCTAATTCAAGGGTTCTGTCAGCTTTCAGTTTTCCATTATGACATGCCCATGCAAGAAAAATCCTTGTATTAAACTAATCCATAAATCAGCAAAACATTTGAGAAACAAAGCAAGTCAGTACGCTGGCAAAAGTTCAACTATTTGAAAAAGTATTCTTAGTCCCAGGTGTATTAAAATGAGTGAATAACATAAAAATGTTCACTCCAAAATAGTATTTCAGGCAGTTGTTGATTATTAACTGCTTGATTTTTAACCACTGCCATTTCAGATCTTGAATTTGCCATGAACTATTCACCATAAGCTATGCTGAATTCCAACACTAGTGTTCTGCAAACAATCAATCTTGTGATCAGGATTATGCTGCTTAGGAGATAGAAGGCATTCAGGGGCTTTGTATACATAGTACTTCAAATATATATGGAAGTATGTAAGCAGACATACTGTGCTTAGTAATATTAAGAAGATTTTCATTATATTGTATATGGATTTGAGGCATTATTCTTCACAAATGACAAGCTATTCTAGCTCTCTGTGGTATGCTCAGTTTCTGTCTGTGAGCAGAGTATAATGTTTGCTGTGTTCTACACACAGTTCAGTGGCCTGGTCTTGCAAATAATTATGTGTGTATGCATAGAGCTTTACGAAGAGAATGGCTCACAAGAAGTTACTTACTTGTAAGTGTTTGTAGGAATAATTTATAAGACTAAGGCTATGTAGAAATGGTCTATTTCAATAATGAGAACAAACCTAAAAGCAACTATAAACTGGATTTAACATTGTGGACTCAACTGTCTGAAAATTGCTTATGGGAAAGACTGCTTCTTCGTGTTTGACAAGCGCTATCTGCTCTGCTGAGACAGCTAGTAAGCGTTATTTTGCTTCTTTGTGGTAGCTGACAAATCTAGACACTACTGGTTCTTTTTCTATTATGTGTTATTAACTATATTTCTATACAGTTTTCACAGACACTAAAACTGATCTTGTATACTTTTGTGCTGTTTGTATCATACTAGAAAACAAGCATTCACTGGAGGAGGGAGGAGATGCTGTGTTGTAACTTTGCCATGTATTTTCCCCCTTTCTCCAGTTTTTTCTTTTCTTTTTTTTTAATTAAAATTCAGTTGAAAGTCTTTTTAACTAAAAATATAACCTTTTGAAGTTGTTCATTATTCCTGAGCAAACTAGAAAAGTGTGAATATGATAAAAGCTATCCAAAATGAAAGATAAAAATGTACTCAGTTTGAAATTATAGAGCAGAATGTCTCTTTTGCATATAGTCTCTTCATACATTGTATATTTGATATGTATAACCGCGATGATATATTTACTTTTCATATATGGTCTTGTCTTCTTGCAATGGCTTTCTTTTTTTTTTGTAGAAATGAATTAGCATCTAGGTAGAGTGGTTGTATTTTTAAATGCTGCTTCTTTCTCAAAATACTACACTGGAAAAATAGACTTGAAAAATGAAGTGGGCATCATAGTAAATCACAGTAAATGTATATCAAAGTATGTCAATAATATGAGAGACAAATGGATTGACTATACGAGTTTATATTGCTTAATATTTATAATACTGTGAATGTCTTGTATGAGGTTTTATAATGGATCTGTTTCAACCTTTCATTGGAGAAAGCCTCATTATTCTACATGATATTCCTCATCGTACCATACAAAAGTTGTACAAATCTCAAGCTTCAAGAAAGAATACAGGCTTGAAGAAAGGCCTTTAAAACTTCTCAGCTGAAGTTTACTCAGGTGCCTGTTTAATTTCTAAGATACTTTCTGATGATGTCTTTTAGAACCTACTTAGAGAACTGAGCTGGGACACACACACAAAAGAAAAAAAAAGAAAAAGAAAAAAAACACTGAAGATACAGCCTTTTTGATTCTCAAAGGTATCCTTCACCAAATTATTTCTTAAGAAAAGTGTTCATCTTTTGAAATGAGCTATGGATGCAGTCCTTCTAGATTATTGAAAGGAATTTTTGTCAGTGCCTGTCTTGCCTGGTCTTTCACAACTTATCTGGTCTCTGTCTAGCTCTTTTGCAGATCAAAGTACCCCTTACCTGTCTGTTGCTGATATCTGTGCGAAAGATATACTCAATCTGTAGCCTTCTTATCTCTCGGTGTGTAGTTTCACCTTTCTTTACAGACCTGAATGCAAGTGTCAGGAAAAAGGGAAAATGTCTGAACCAACATTTTAAAGACAGAAGTTTCCTTGGACTGTGAGTACTAGTTTAGTCTAGTTATCTGCATCTATATTAACCAATTAAACAGGGCCAGGATGTAGGTTAATCATTACTTACCTCACTAAAAGTTAGGCAGTTAAATCTGGGATCCTTCAGCAAGTAAATTGTCAATGCTTGGCCTTTTATACATTGAAATTATATTAACATCTAGTTTTCAATAGCTTGTGCCAGGGCTTCTTAAAGACACGTTATCCTTTTTCCTGTGTTTCTAGCTGAACTTAGTGACAGTAGCCCAGTAGTTAACATATAATGTAGCATAATACAAGATTTAAAATCTGTATGACCCAGATGCTAATTACAAATAAATCGGAATGTATGATTTAATCTTAGAGATGCCCTGCCTGCAGTCCTGGGACAATGCAGGAGTGGGGATGATGTTTCCAGTGAGAAATAAGGATGACTGCTGTCAGATGGCAGTAAGTCTATTAGTTCTGGTTTTGCCGTATCCTGGGGCTCAGTCGTTTCAGCTGACTCCAGCTGTTTACCACAGCATGTGGAGCATCATGTTCTGGTTTCAATAGATTCTTACTTTGACCTCTGGATGCTTTTCTGCCTTAGGTATCCTTTCTTGCAGTATTCTGGATTCTTTATCATGTCTACAAGTCTCAGAGGACTGTCTGCGGTCCATGGGTTTGTCTGGTCTGTGTAACTCTCTTTGCTAAACAAATTCTAATCAGTGGTCAAGAGTTAAATCTGAGTCTTACGTTAATTTCTCCTTTAGGCTTTTTTGTTCCAGATTCCAATCATGATCTGATATTATCAAGGATTCAGTTTGTGCCTGTTTTACTACATTAGCTCTTCACACATGAACACTTCTATGTTTTCAGAATTTTGTACTCTCTGCTTAGAAATGCATTGCTGATGTGTTTCATTTTTGTGTAATGAGCAACACTTCTCAAATCTCTGTATTAAATCTCTTCAGTTAGCCTCCTCTGCCTGAGCCTCATCTACCTGAATTAACTGCAAAATACTACAAACATTAAGTGCTTCAAGACCAGCTGTTATCAGCAAGTTTCCTCTGTCTTCTTTTCTGAGGGTAAAGGTGGCTTGCAGACACAAAATGAATCATTACTTTTTAAACCTTTCAGTTTTCATCTCTCTTTCCAGTAATGCTGGCTTTAACCCAGCTTTTAACTGGTCCATCAGAGACCAAGTGGTCTTACAGAGATCTGTTGTTTCTACACTACATGTAAATTGATCTTCTTATCACTAGTCTCCAGGGTCCTGATCCCCTAACAATCCAGACCTGAAACTTTGTGAAACTGCTGTGTAGTTCTCTTTTGTTCTGCAATCTCAAATTTCTTTTGTATGAAAAATGGGTGGGGAGAGACTTGGATGTGGTAGGATATTTCAAGAGCTCCCAGCCTGTGACACTCTCAGGGCAGGGTTGTATGACACTCTTAAACTTGAGCATTGTCAGTACCCCCAGGTCTTGCTGCGAGCCTCTACGAAACATAATAACTGGCCCTTTCTAGTGGTTCTGATTATATCATGACTTTGAACATTAGACATACTGTATTAAAATGCAAGCATCACATTTCCTTTATAATACCATGTCTGCAGCAAACCTACAGCTGTTATACTCCCCTCAGCTCTCTGCACTTTGTATTATTTCTTACTTTTTATATAGGATTTACCTTTCATAGGATTTTTTTCTCTGGGCATGGTTTCCTTACTCACTAATTTGGGCAGGGTCAAGCTGCTGCAACCCTTCAGCAATCATTTAAACAGTTGGCAGTGTTTTACTTTATTCTTTTTTTCCCTGTGAGGCATATACCTGTTTCATTTGGGTTCCTCCTTTCTTAGAATAATGACAGGTTCTTTTAACTTTCATCTGTTAATTTTGTAATTCTCCTTTAAATAAATTTTTCCTTTCTCTAGACATGAATCTTGCCTAGTATAAAGCATAAGTTTATTTGACCCAAGTTTTATTTTTCTCCATTCTCAAACTATTCTATGCTGCCAGCGAACTGCAGATGGAGAGGTCATTCTTTCAAGCCTGAGTTTGTATTCTGTGTGTTATGAAGTTGTCTTCCACACAATAAAGTTATTTCCCCCCGCCTCTATTTCACGTTTACCTAAGTAATTAAACTTATCCATTACTCTAACATTCAACAGCCTCAAGAGTTCTTCTGGTAATGGCTTGTACTTGTCAAACTCTGCTTGAAGTGGCAGATAGCCGTTGCTGTTCCAGGATTACACAACCTTGTGAAAGTTTTGCTCCCTGAATTTGTTTGGAATTTGAAAGTTTCCAAAGTTTTGGATAACAGGCTTTTAGGTGACGAAGATTATAACTATTCTGACTGGGATACCTGTACTAGGTAGTAGGGTACAAACTGTTAAATTTCCTGCTCCAACTCCATATTAATATACATAAGATACCCTTAACTCCTGCTGACACAGACATGTTATTTATTGGGAATTCAATGCAAAAGAAAATTGAAAACAAACTTTCTTTTATCAGGAATTTGTTTCTGGTGGAAGAAAAAATACTCATAAAGCAAACCCTCAAATATCTCATTTTTTTTTTCTTCTGGGAAAGAAGAAAGTACTGAATATATGTTGTCTACAGTTTACATGCATCTTATTGTCACTGTCCCATTGTAAGCTTAAGGCTGTATCCTCTGTTATTATGCAGAAAATCCTATCAATAAACCTGTCTTGGAGAATACTTACTGAATTGGCCTGTGGAAGTAAGAGAGATGGAAAAATGCCTTATCCGTGCATAGGGACAAGGGCTGCCATCTTAAGAAAGAGACACTTCACACATGGTGTTATATCTAGAACAGCAGGAAAACCCTTCTCTTTTTTTTTTTTTTTTTTTTTTTTTCCCAAAGGCTGTGGCATGCACTTATTAGATGGGTTAAAGGTGGCCAAGTGGTACATAACTGGTAGAGATTTGACCACTGGTAAACCTGCATGCTACTATTGAGTATCACATTTTTATGATGGCATGTCTTGAAGCAAGGTTTTGGACATAGATTCCTAAAATGGTTCTGAACATTACTATCAACATCAACATCAGAAATGAGGAGAAG
Source organism: Falco rusticolus (assembly GCF_015220075.1). Classification (NCBI taxonomy): domain Eukaryota; kingdom Metazoa; phylum Chordata; class Aves; order Falconiformes; family Falconidae; genus Falco; species Falco rusticolus. Next base: position 36,925,848 of record NC_051188.1, on the reverse strand, counting down.
ACAGAAGATTTTCAAAGCCACTAGTATAAGTATAGTCAACTAGACATTTTTTATCATCAACGACAAATACAAATGTTAGGTATCCTTATTTTGACATTTTGCCTGTTGTGGTGCTTTTTGTTATGTTGAACTTGACAATATTATTTTAGGCTGAAGCAATACTGTGTAGGTCTAAGGATCAGAAAACCTACTTAATGTAGCTGTGTCACTGAAGTGCTGGTTATTTGTTAATAAGATAAATAGTAGACTAAGCAAGATTTCTGTTGTCCATCAGGTTCATAAAATTAAAACAGTCTGCATTACTGTAGGAGGATGACATGGAAAAGATCATACCTCACTTTTGATAGGCCAGTCAGCCTCACCTCCATCCCTGGAAAGGTCATGGGACAGCTCATCCTAGAGGTCATCTTGAAGCATGTGGAGGAAAAGAAGATCATCAGGAACAGTCAACATTGATTCACCAAGGGGAAATCACACCTTACGAACCTGACAGCCTTCTATGATGCCATGACTGGCTGGGTAGACGAGGAGAGACCAGTAGATACTATCTACCTTGACCTCAGCAAGGCTTTTGACACTGTCTCCCATAACACCCTCACAGGTAAGCTCAGGCAGTGTGGGTCAGATGAGTGGACAGTGAGGTAGGCTGAGAACTGGCTGAATGGCAGAGCTCGGGGGGTTGTGATCAACGGTGCAGAGTTGAGCTGGAGGCCTGTAGCCAGCGGTGTTCCCTGGGGGTCAGTAATGGGTCCAGTCCTGCCTGTTCAACTTACTCATCAATGAGCTAGATAAAGGGACAGAGTGTACCCTCAGCATGTTTGCTGATAATACAAAGCTGGGAGGAGTGGCTGACACACCAGAAGGCTGCACTGCCATTCAGTGAAACCTGGACAGTCCTGGAGAGTTGGGCAGAGAGGAACCTGATGAAGTTCAACAAAGGCACCTGTAAAGTCCTGCTCCTAGGGAGGGACAATCCCATGCACCAGTACAGGCTGGGGTTTGGAAAGCAACTCTGTGGAGAAGGACCTGGCAGTTCTGGTGGACAGCAAGTTGTCCATGAGGCAGTGTGCCCTTGTGGCCAAGAAGGCCAGTGGGATCCTGGGGCACATTAGGCCAGTGTGGTTCAGGTGCGTGGCCAGCAGGTGGAAGGAGATTCTCCTCCCCCTCTACTCTACCCTGGTGAGGCTGCATATGGAGTGCTCTGTCCAGTTCTGGGCTCCCCAGTTCAAGAGAAACAGGGAACTACTGGAGAGTGTCCAGCAGAGGGCTATGAAGATGATTAGGGGACTGGAGCATCTCTGAGGAAAGGCTGAGAGAGCTGGGCCTGTTTAGCTGGGGGAAGAGAAGAGTGAGGGGGGATCTTCCCAATGCATGCAAATATCGTAAGGGCGAGTGTCAATCAGATGGAGCCAGGCTCTTTTCAGTAGTGCCAAGCAACAGGACAAAAGGCAATGGGCACAAACTGAAACAGAGGAAGTTCCATCTGAGTATGAGGAAAAACATCTTTACTTTGAGTGTGACAGAGCACTGGACTGGGCTGACCAGAGAATTGTGGAGTCTCCTTCTCTGGAGATACTCAAAACCTGCCTGGACGCAACTAACTCATTGCAACCTGCTGCAGGTGAACCTGCTTTATCAGGGGGTTGGCCTAGATGATCTCCAGAGGTCCCTTCCAACCCTGACCATTCTGTGCTTCTGTGATAACCTGACATGAACAGACATGGGTTGTTCATATAGCAAGAGTAACTTGAATGATGTTGAGTGCATAAATAAGATAATTAACTAAGTTGATTGATTGAAATTGCATGATAGCTGCAGGAAAATTGATTGTTAAGTAATTGGAAACTATTATTTTTATTTAAGCTACTGCAGAGATGATCTTACTGTGTGAGGTTTGGTCACTACTATAAAGAGTTATGTTTACTACTCACCATATAAGAAATTCATGCTGTGTACTTGATCTGAAATGAAGTCTATGGTTAAAAGTTGTTCAGTGTGTTGGGTATTTTACCAGGGAGGAGGAAGTCTTTGGAACAGTCAACATACATCATGGCTGCGCTGTCTACCTGAAACAGTAGAGAAGGTTTGGGTTCCAGAAGTAAGAGCCAAAAGACAGATTTTGGCTGAAATACCTAACCACTTTTTATGAATATTAGGCTGGTAGATTTGTAACTAACTTTGCGATCTACTAACTGTGAAAATGGATTAATCTGTAAACTCTTATTTCTGTACTAGATACTCTAGCTAGACTGTTTCTGTAGTGTATGTAAAGAAAGATTCAATTTATCTCATTCTAATGTAGAGATCTAAATTAGTTGTGATGAACCACCTCCTAAAAGTGTTATTTTTCACCACTGCCTAAGGAAGAGTGTACATAGGTAGGTAAGCGCCTTATGCAGGGAGAAGCGATTCTGTTTCACTTGTGATTAATAAACAGAGACAAGATATTTGCCATCATTTGCCAGAAACTGGAATTTATTTCAGAAAGAACCAAAAAGAGTAGTCATCCTCAATCCTGTAAGCTAGTACAGGGTACTCAGAGCTATGACTGATTCTTTCTCCATAGAAGCAGCTAACTGGCATGCCATGAAGAGGGGCAGAAGAGGGAAAGAAATGGTCCTATGCTAAATCACTGAGAATATCCTCAATGAATCTATATGGCTCCAAAATATGTCCTGTGTAAATGTCTTAGATGCCTTTAAGCAACTCTGTCAGACACAATTTTCCGTTTGTAGATTTCTACTTTCATTTTCTTTTCCTCAGTTTTCCTGTCTTCTCTCTTGTGGCTATTAGCTTGTTGGAGATGAGTGGGATCATTCCAAGGGTGTGTGTTCAGACAGAGCCTTGCACCACAGAGCCTCAAGCTACAGATCTAATGCAAACATATATTAATAATTAGTAATATGCAAATACCTCTTATGCACAGGAGATTCAGGAAGCACAGTCTCCACTGTAGGGCTGTGCCTAAACTGAGTAACTAAGACCTTAATAAAAATAGTAATGAACAAGTCATGGTGTGTTTTGTGGCTCATCATGCAATTGTCAAAATCAGCTGATGAATGTGGGGAGAAGCTTCAATCTAATCTGAAAAAAAAGTGTTTTGCAGTATTGAGGTGCACTGTGGGAAAAATAAGAGAGCTGCGCAACTAAATTGTTAGGTCAGACAGCTGAAGGAAGACTACGTTTTGTTAAAAATGTTTGCAAAATGGCCACCTGGGTTGATTAGAATGTTGGTCTTCATACTTCATGGAAGCATAGAATATTTTAGATTGGAAGGAAGCTTTGTAATCGTCTAGTCCAATTTCCTCTTCAAAGCAGTGCTGGCTTTATAATTAGATCAGGTTGCTCAGAACCTGGAGCTCAAGATGGACATTTCACATCCTCCCTAGGCAGTTTATTCCATTCCAGTGCTTAAGCGTTTTCATAATGAAATTTGTTTTCTTTTTGTTTAGTGAGGACTGCTTTGCTTCAACTTATGATCATGGCCTCTTTTTCTTCATGAATCATCTCTGTGAAGGGTCTGCCTCTTTCTTTTGTGTAAGTCACTGTTAGGTAGTCAAGAACAGCGATTAGATCTTCCGTAAGCCTTCTCTTTTTAAGTCTAGGCAAATTCAGGTTTCTGAGCCTTTACTGACATATTATGTGTTCCAGTTTTCCTACCCATCCCAGTGCTGCTTTGTTGTAGTATCTTCACTTGGTCAATACCTCTTTTAAATCAAAGGGCTTAATGCTACATTGAGCCAGATGTGGACTACAAGTGCTTAAGAGAAGCTAATAATTGCTTCCATTGACCTTCTGACTACTCAACCTAATATTTGGTGACTCTTCATCACTATAAAGATGTTTTCCACCACTTGTTTAATGTTAAATAGTAGTTTTGATTAATGTAAATTATTATTAAGCACAAATAGTCATAATACTGAAGAATGCAACAAGATAAAAAGGAAGCATCCTTTTCCCAAGGTTTTAGGAACCGAAGTCATCTCTGATGGTTAGAGTGTAACTCTTAATGAGGTGAAGAATAAAAATTTCTGTATTTCTGTGCTGTTGTAGACCAAACCTTCTGTTCTTTCCTGCCTTGTTGGGAGAGAAGTGGATCCTAAGTTCATACTGTAATGTTTCGTTCATAATTAAAATTTCCTGGGGAATTCATATTTATTCATGGAAAGGTTGAACTAGAGAATTCCCTTTCCCTGCAAAGGTCTGAAAATTGCAGAGCCATGTTGTAGCCTTTGCCCTGAAAGAAAAGTAGTGTACAGGAAATATTCATGCCTTCCAGCAAAAGAAGTTATAAATATCCCATAATTTTTTGCAAAATAATAAGAATCCTGGGGTCTGAGGACATTATAAATAACCAATTAGACATTACTTTAGATCTCCTTTCTCTTTTTCCTTTAGTGCTGTGTAGCGAAACACAGATCGTACCTTCTAAAATAGCCATTCATTCTTCAAAGAATTTCTGTTTATGTTTTATTTATGAGGTTTTCTTCATTTTTTACCTTAATACATAACTTGGCTTATGTAGCTCTGTACTTTTGGCTGACACTGTTATAAAAAATATATAAAAGTGAGAAATGTTATGTGTGGCAAAACAGTATTTGGAAAAGTACAGTGAGGACCTGAACATCCAGTGAGAACAGCTCACTGTGGGGGATTTCCCAAGACATTCTTTTGGTGATACAAGTGGTCAGGTAGAAGAAAGACTCATACAGAACACATCACCAATCACTGCCTTTTTCCCTGGGATCTTTTGTGTGTTTCCTCTCAGTTGTCCTCTTGGTTATGTTTTCCTCGGTTCCTCTTGATGGATTACTTTCTTCTTTATCTATTGTCAGCTTATAAAACACAGATGCAAAAAAGACTTCACAGAGCAGGAAAGGTGTGGCTGGCAAGGGATCAGATCCGACATAAAACAATAAAGATATGGTTGAGGAAGCATTACTTCATAGACCTAGATCAAAGTTGTAACTGTTTTTCAGCCTGTATGGTAGGATTTGAAAGGACTTGCAAATAAGCTGTAATTATAATGAAACCTGCCTGTTTTCAGGGGAACAGCTGAAATGGAAATGCTGTGATAAAAGTTTCAGATTTTTAATTCAAAAGAACACCTTGTTTTATAAACCTGGTCAATGTGGTCCTTTTAAGTAGGTTTTTGGGGAAATAATTCCTCAGTTATGTTCAAAGAAGTTAGAGATTATTTTTTTTGGTCAAATACAGATTAAAGAGGCATGAAACAGAGCTCTTTGAACATTATCACATGCATACCATTTAACTTTTCCTATTTGTTGCAAAGAAAGAAGTAAGTACACATTATGTGGCTAAGGGTATTACAATAATATGCAAAATCACCATGGGATTAATAGATTTACTACATAACAACACACATCACAGAGAATATCAGTCAATAGCATGTGATAATGTTTCACATAACTGAAAAACAGTCAGAAAGGATTAGAGGAGCTCTGAGATCATGAAAAGAGCTCTTTTAATCCAACAAATGGATCACAGTTGAAGTGACAATTGAGTGTGGAGGAGAACACAAAGGGCCAAATTCATCCCAGGTGTGACTTAGTGGAAATCAGCATAATCAGTCCTGGAATGAACTTGGTCTGAAATATCTTGTAAAGGATAAAAAGGTGATGGAAAAAGACCTATAGTACATATAATTGTATAAAGGAAGTCTCTTTGGGTCCATCACATACCTTCAAATATTCCCCTTTCTCTTTTTGCTGCACACAGAAGTGACAACAGAAATACTGTCAAAATTAAAATATATATATATCCTTTGCCAAATGAGATCAGAGAACAGAATTACTTAAGTAACACGATAAACTTAGCCTGGTATGCTATATAAATTGGCCTATTAATGTAAATGGTACTTCATTAATAACTCCATTTTCGTCATGACATTTCTATTTGTCTGGGCAGTGTGAGGGTGGATTTTACGTTATTCAGTAGACACCATCTGATATAATGACTTGTCTGAATGTAACAGAATATGGATTAAATTGCCTTTTAAATTCTGGACTATCCACCTAAGACTGGTATCAATTAGCAGATCCTGAACATATTTGCAGACCTGTGGGTAAAGAAGCATAATGTAGCCATATGTTACAGACAACAGAGATACGATTACTATATAAATCGTGCACAGTTGAGCAGACTGCATTAGAATTCTGATCCCTGAGATTCTAAAACAGAAAAAGGTTGTGGAAGTAAAATGCATATTTGGGGAAATAGCTGGTTTTTTGGGGGGTTTTTTGGTTTGGTTTTTTTTTTTTTGTGTGTGGGTTGTTTTTTTTTTTTGCCAGTGTTGTTAATATAATCCTAATCCTTTGTGTGTCAGATGGTAGATATCAGCATTATGATTATGGCAAAAGTGTAGTGGATATCTATCTTCTTTTCTTTAGCCTCCCAGTGAATATTATGATTTTAGCATATTCTTGGAAATGTCACCCATAATAATTTTGGCAACAATACTAAGCAATCCTGAGTACTTTTCACAGGTAAGGTCATTAGAAAGAATATCCTTTTCCACTGAAAACACCATTCTCCTGAGCTGGGTTCATCCTTCTGAAGTGGATTACGAAAATATTGTGAAGGATCTTGCTATTGTATTTCATACCTCAGCAATAAGTGAACCTATCCATTTAGGGGTAGGTGCCTTTCTCCAAGGTGGTCAGCATTGCAGAATGCCAGAGTGGGAAGATTCAACATCTTTGCTACCTTTTCGTGTATTTCAGGTGTCAGTGGTGTTTTCTTCTGACTTTCAGGAGGGCAAATTTTTCCCTTTGTATGCACAGGCGTTGAATGTGTTCCTGGTTTGTTTCCTTCCTTCAGACTTAGCCTTACATCTTGATTATCTGTTAATTGGTATTTTGCTCCCATGCCTCCAAATTCACACAAAATTAGCATCTAGGGCCATGGTTTCATCAGTTTTTATATGCCCAAGGCTGTGAGATATAATTAAATCCCTGGTAAATTTTTAAATTCAAAAGAAGGAAAAATAGAAAAAAGCAAATATATTGATACAAGTCAAACAATATTAATTGCACTGCCAGATTCCTGTCTAAAAGATTTTAACTAAAGATTTACAAATGAAACACTAGGAACTGTTGGACACATACCATTTCTTTATGAAATAGATGAAACTTTAGGGGTTTGCAAACCTTTTTGTGGGTAACTATCATTTGTCTGAATAATGACTAAGATCCTACAAGTCACAGTGAACAAAACATAGTACTTCTTTAAATCATGTTCTGCCATTATTGTCTCTGATCTACCTTTCCTGTTCCTTTTAGTGAGAGATGTTAGCAATGTAAAATGGACTGCATGGTTTTTGTTTTTCAGTACTAATTTCGGTTAATAAAAGAAAATACTGAAATAAAATTCAAACCAAAATGTTTTGAAAGGTTGATCAAACAGACCACGATATTACTACTCTACTTTCAGAATTAGTTGTCTAAGTTTATGCTTCTGACAACATTATTATGTTTATAAATAAATAGTGTGAAACAGACTGTTAAATGTTCATGGTGTGTGGGGTTTTTGGTTTCTTTGTGGTTTGGGGGGAAATAAAGCTATAGCCTTTAAATCAGGTTTCAATTCACATATCTTTGTTAATGAAGTAATGTATACCAGGTCAGTATTTTTTAGATTTTCCTTCAGAATTTTGTACAAGAAACTGTTCAGGAGTCAACATAAGACAAAGCAGGTAGTTCCAGGAGAGGGACGGTTCATTGCAAAAAGGCTAAGTGTACATTCTGAGATAGTATCATGTATGTCAGCCCTTTTCTTACATTCTTCCTTGGGCATTCAACAGGCATTCAACGTGCAACAGGCCTATTTCAGTGATGGGATACTGGCAGATGAAATTTTGCCCTGACCTAAACTGACAGGTTTATGTTCCTGAAACTTTGTGATACCATAAATTTTGAATACAACTTCTTATGACCTTTAGAATAATTTTCCTTTCCTTATGGCTGAGCTGATAAAGTAGTACAATGTAATACAACCAAGAACAAAATGGTGGTTCCCAAACAGGTGGCTACCATTCTAATATGGAAGGATACTGCAAAGATAAAGTGCCATAGAGAGCCTTGTTCATTTGGGAAATTAACACTTTAATCTCTTACATGTGATATTTTTATATGATATGATTTTTAGCTCTAGAACAATTAAGACAGAGTTTCAGTTATGCTTCATAAACTGCTTATTACACAAGTCTGTTTCATGTTATTTACAGCCTGTGATGTCTGCAGCAGGACTCGCATCACTTCCTGACGTTGCTTCAGTAGGAACGCTTGTTTGTTTTGTACCTGGCCTGAAGTAGTTTCTTGAGAGTTAAAAGCCTCATGGCTTAATTTGTCCTCTCTATGATAGGTCTCTAGGTGAAAAATGCCATCCCTTTTTGTGATCTCTGCAATCAGTTGAGATCAGTGAACTCTTTAAAATATTTTTGGGGGTTCATATCTTAGGCTGAATTGTTTCCTGGCGATGACAGTTTCTTCTGTGACTAATGAGGAGCCCAGAGTAAGTGCATTCTGTACCTAGTGCACACAAAAAAGTCAGGTTTCCTAGCTGGGAATGAACAAGACATTTGTACATCAGGCCTAGAGGGACACACCTACTGCCCTCTAGCTAATGGGTTGTTATTATTATGTAATTACTTGCAATGATTAATGTTAAAAAACAATTTATAACATTATGGAAATAACAATACTTCTTTGGTTCAATTAAAAACACTTGTACCAGTACAGCTTTCTCCCTGCCTGGCTTAATTTCAGTTCTGCTGAAATCTTCATTTAAATCTGTTTGATTTGAACCCTATACTCACTACAGCATCTGTGTATTACTCCTGAATCAACAATATTTTCCTGAGAAGGAGGCCATCCTGGGGCAACTGTGGCAAGCATAAAAAATATCTATTTCAAACATAAAATAAAAAGGGAGCATATATTTCTGATATATTCATGCCAAATTATTGTTTGGCATGCCAGGAGTGAAATATTGCTTTGGTATTTTCTGGTTATATGTGATCACTTGTTACAGTGTGAAGACAACATTCCTCTGTCCCTATATCTAATTTTCACAAATTGCATAACAAGTAGGCATCTTTAAATGTGGAATTCAGTGGGGGTCTTACAACTAAACATGCCTACTCTGTAGTGGTTGCAATTCAGACAGAAGATGGCAGCTTTCCCTTTTCAGCCTTCTAAGCATGGGGATTGTTTCCAGAAACAAATCAGGCTTCCTGGCTATGTTTCTTGTTTACAAAGTGCTGTATACATTGACATTTAAGAATTTCTGTGTACTTTATTTCTGACTATCATACATCACATCATAAAATTGAAGGCAGTTAATGTCCCACAGAATCCTGGGTGAAATCAAAATTGCTCTGCACTCTACTGGTTGTTGTACAGTACTTCAAAAATACATCTAAAAATTACCTTTCTGAATCCCTCATTGCTTTGCTAACCGTACTTCTGGTAATGATGATGGACTTTTTTGACTTTGGAGCTGGAATTCTGATTGAAATATAATGTAGCCATTTTGCTCTTACATTTTTATGTTCTGTAACAAAAAGTACAGGGTGATCTAATATGCTCTGAAGGTGAACTTCATATTACATGGATTAGATTTCTTTTGGGAGATACCTTCTAAAATCCTATTTAACAGTGTTACAAAAAATGAATAGCCAACAATGAAGAACCTAAAAAAAGATAAGAAAATAAAAAATCTACTTTGAAACCAGAAGTACTAAATATATAAGATGGATGAAATCTTTGAAGATAAGCTGAAAGAAAATATGATTAACACTGATGAAGCAGAATAGTGCCAAGTATATGTCATTTCTGAGCCAAATGCATTATACAAGGTGAAAATTGAACTTTCAAGACTTGTGTTAACATTTTACTCTTATGCTTTATCAACGTAAGTGAGAAAAAAAAAAAGCAAAAGCTAAAACTACATAGTGATAAGTCTGTTGAAAGTTAAATATGGTCATGTGTCAACACTTTGCTGAATGACATCATTCGGGTAAAGTCATTACAGGATTACATAATGATTCATTTCTAAAGGCTGGCAAATAAGGTCAGATACCTTTTGTGGGTCAAACCCTTGAAAGTTTTCACAGTATATCCTTAACTTCCATTGTGTTTGTAACTTGTATGGAGATCTGTACTTAAGCTGATTTGTATAGATATTTTATGTACTTGCACAATGCAAATCCTTTTCATTATACACTGCTAAGGGAAAAACAATTCTCCATAGAGCCGTCCTTGATCTTACTTCAAAATGATAAATCTGTTTTCATGTCACTGTTTTGAGTTTATTGCAAGAGTAACAAATTTCCGTTCAGTCCATATGGTATAACCTCTTCACAGAATCTGTACAGCTATTTCTGCTAAAGACTACTGTGCTTGCTTAGGATATAAACTATCATAAAATAATGATTTGATTATTTTTATTTATGTTCTGTACCACACATAGTAAAACAAAGGCTCAGTGATCTTGTACTGTAAATAGCAAAAGCCAGCAGTAAATTGTATAGATAAATGATAAATAAAGAATAATTATTATCAGATAGGTGCAATTCTCACTGACATCTGTAATTTTATACAAAAGTAGCCGATCAGATCAACTTAATTTATGCACATGTATAGTTATCAAAATTTGACTATTTTAAGTGCCGTACAAATGTTTCCCTATGTTCACAATTGATACAATTACATAAGAGAGCACATGTCCAGTGCTCAAGCTTGTTTAGGTGCTTTGAGTCCTCCAAGTTTACATATTTGAAATACTAACCCTAACCTCAATGATGTGTGGTTGTTTTTTTTAGATGAGGTATAACTGTTCTGTTAAGATATCCATAAACTGCCCAACATATACCTGTAATGAGTTATTATAGATTAGAGATATAACTGGTAATAAGACTAATAATATTAGTCATGTACTTGACAGAGCGTAAACCACAGGGTTAACTAAAGAGCTAAGTCTTTCCCTAAAAAAGAAAAAAAACCCAAACAACCCAAATCCAAAAACAAAAACCCACAAAAAAACCACCCTAGCTGACCACTGAGGCTTTATTAATTTAATTGTTGAAGTTTTCATGACATTTCATTTATTTTATTTGCTTAGCATTTCCAGATCTGAACTATCCTGAGGCTCAGATAAACTATTGTGAAACCTGCAGTATCGTAAGGCCAATCTTTGCTGATTATTACTACTGCCTTTTAATGGGACTGCATTACCTTTTTGGGTACTGAATTGCCATCAGCTTTTTTTTTTTTTTTTCTTTTCATCTCACACTGCTTTTGTTTTACTGTGCAGAATGATTTCTGCATCCTTGTTTCAGTTTTGCAGATACCTCATAATATTTTCAGCAGCCTCTGTGATGATTGTTTAAAACACTGATTACACCTGATAGAACTCCAAGATCTGCTTAGCTGAGAAAATACACTTCCATGTCAAAAAGTTTCTAGGCCACTTTCACTTTAGGTGTTTTACCTGGGTCACACACAACGTAGAACAGATGGATTACTGGGGAAGAAATCTCTGTATGTCTTAAGAATATGGAATTTCTTCTTTACCTATTTTCTGAAATAAACTGAATTTTATGGTCATCCAGAGATATTACATGATCTATTTGTGTAATAATTTCTTGGGGAAAGGATGAAATTTTGTCCCACAGAGTGAGGAAGTGGAAAACTTCTTTGAGCTCTTCCTTTTTTTCCACTTGGTAAGTTGAGGAAAACTTTTGTCTGCCTTTGAGTATTTAAGGCTATTGGTCAGCAAGTTTACTGTAATCTGAATAGTAATGCATGTGTACAGTTACTATTAGGTTACTGTTAAGAGTGTAATTATTGCGAAACACTTAAAAATTGTATATGAGTGCTCTTTTAATGCTAAATCTGAAGAGAAACAAAATTTCAACTTCATAATGTAAATTTTGGTTGCCCACCCCACCCCACCCCACCCCTTGTTTTTTTGTTGTTGTTGTTGTATTTACTGTGATTGCATGATCAGTATTTCCACAACAATCTAACTATACTACCAAGTCAGACATTTCTTAGAGATGTCTGGTTTATTCATTCAAAGGGTGAGAATTCTGCTTAGGAGGAAAAGGGTTTTTTTCCCTTAAAAAAGTAAGTAGGCAAAAATCCATGACAGCTACAGCCAGCATCTCCCCTATTCTGTTCCCTTACTCCCCCTCTGACCTTCTATGCCCAAAAAAGGGGAAAAGAAAAACATTCCCTGAAGATAGTCAGATATACAGATTGCTTTAGTGTCTCTGGAAGATTGCTCCACTGCCAAATGTCTTCAGCAGAGACTGCTTTGTCACCAGATATCATTTGCATGAGCCTAAAATCTGTCATTAATTTATTAGTGGAGATATTTGATTGCTTGATGATTTTTTTCCCCTATACAAAATCTAAACCTTGTCTGGGGCAAAGACTGAAACCTAAGTGTCTCATTTCCCAAGTAAATATTTTACAAAGCAGGTTGCAAGTACCATATCTACCATCCTTGAGAATGGAAGATATATATATATTTTTTCTTATTATTCCTTAAAGAAAAAAAAATAAGGAATTTAAAGAATGTGAGCAATATAATATTGAGCAATATCCCTATATTCCTTAAATATAAACATCTTCAATTATTTAAATATTCCTTTCTGAATGCCTTATTTTTTGTCCCATAGAGTATTGAAAGTAAATCTATTTCCACCTCAGTGCTTGGAGTTGTTGTTCCTTACTTAAAATGATTTATTGTTTTTTGAAATTCAAAATGAGAGGACCATTCTTTAGGTAGGTGGCTAATTCACATATATTCTTGCCCCTTCTCCCATGACTTTACTTACCGAAATTGAACCATGTCAAGTAGATACACTGAAAACGTCTTTCAGCCTTTCCAAATATTCTGTGGCTTGCTGGTTGTGATACAGGCCTACAGGATCTTAGAGGTGGCTGTCAGTGTTCAAATGCTCCTTAAGGAAAGTGTTTGACGTGTGTAAGATTCTAGCATTAAAGGAACCAAAGCCAGCTTAGTGAAAGCTTTTTTCTCAGTTGCTCAGTTACTGAACACTATCCATTCTCTCTTTGGATTGATGAATGAACTTGTGTAAAAATATTATCTCGTCACATAATTATGGACTGCATCATAAAGTATAGAGTGAAGGGAGATGAATGAACATTCCAGCACTTCATAATTCTGAATGCCTCATTCTGCTACTTGATCAGTGTGTTCCTTTAGCAGTTTTTATTTTTGTAACATTATGGGGATAGACTGTGATAATTGATTGCTAAAATACTTGGAAGGAGTAGAAATGTGAGGCTGGGTCATGCTCTGCTTCTCCAGGGACAATATTAGCTACACAACATGTTAGGGAGGAACAGTATCTCAAGCATTCCCCACATTTTCAGTAGATTATATTCACTGAACTGACAAAGTCCAGAGTGCTTTCATTTGTGACTAAGCAATATCAAATTCTGGTGGGGAAAATTCCCACACCTTGCCTCCTTTTGATCACTTCCATAGTAATTTAAATCCCTAGTACAGCAAACAGATAGTAGTAAGGGAGACTTTTTTCTAGTTTCTTGTGGGAAGGCTCTTTTGCTGTCTCTTTTTATAGAAATATAGCAGCTGACTATAGTGGTTTATAAAAAGATTCTGGAGGTTTATCTTTGTATATTTATGAACTGAATTGTGAATTTGTAACCATAAAGAACATTACCTCCCCACCCTTACTTCAGAAATGTTGTTAGAAATATGCCACAGTCCACGAAAAGCAGAGACATTACTTGATGCAATAACTACCTCAGTAATTGACATTACTGAGATGATTACTTAATAACGCCTAACAAATCAAATAAAACAAATGATTTTGTTTATTGCAACACAAAACCCATCAACCGTTTTTTAAAGTATCTCAGGTGAATCCTCAGGGTCAATAGTCTTGAAACTACTTTCTAATTCTAGTATATTTTTATTTTGTTATTATATTTTCCCTTATTTTATTTTATTTTACATATTAACCTTAACCAACAATGAGATGTAAAGGCAGAACTGCCACTGTAGATTAATGACTGTAAAACCATAAAGAATTTCAGGAGTCAGATTGACAGTGCAGACAGAAGACAAGAACAATCATAAGGACTTGAGATTTATGTTTACAGGCCTGTGACACTCCAACATTATAAAAATTGTAGATTATTCTCTTTTTATTTTATTTATTCATAAAACAACAGTGATATAATAAATTATTATTATGTTTAACAAGTATTTAATTAACTTCTCTGAAAAGCTACAAGTCTCATTTTGTTAAAACTTCTTTCATATTCTTAAATGCAATTATCTAAAAAATATCAATCATTTTTATTAGTTAATACTTGAAATTGCATGCATATCCAATATAATTATTAACGCCAATCCATTTACTGGTTCATTTAACTCTGGCTATGCACAATTATGTGTGACATTTTGAAAAGAAGCACCATTTTCATGATGATACAATCATTATTTTTTCTGAAGATCAACAAAAGATTTATTAATTTTAATTCTATTGCTTATCTGTCTACTGTCTAACTTATAAGAATAAGAGAAGCCAGATGGTAATGGAAAATATAATATAACTGTTGCAATCTATATAATTGCCACTCGTAACTTGTTTTTTCTTTTGTACTTTCACTACAGTACAAAATGAGGACATAATAAAGCCATCTAAGGAAAAATAGGAAAGAGAACCACTTCTCAGAGGTGAGAAAGTTGATTTCCTGAGGCCTACAGTAAGCAGACTGGGTTTTGCATTGCATTTGTTGATCAAAGAACAATGTTGGTTTATCTTTTTTGTTAAAAAAAAGTTACAGAATATAAATTCATTAAAAAAAATATTTTTTTTCAAGCATTTAGGAGTTATTGAAGATTATTACAGTGTGCCATAGGAAAGAGTTTGATGATGCGATTGCTTACCTAGAACTTTGGGTAGAATGTTTTTTCCCTGTTTTGCCTCAGACTTATTTTAGACATTGGAGATGTCACTTAGTCCAGAGTTGAAAAACTGTAGTTAGATTCCTAATATGTTTTAGAAGTCCTCATATGATTTAGATCTATTAGGAGATACAGATATCAAAACATTTCACATAAATATCCTAATTTATCTTCTGTCGAGTGTTAGAGAGTTGTATATGTATCTGAAGGTGCTTTATCCTCTAGTGCCTAGAGATTTTCCCACATGTAGAACTAATTGGTTTGATCTTCAGAGGGCTAGAAACTGTGCATGCTGGGATCTAAAAATTAGTAATTCCTTTATGTCAACTGTCAATGGGGGACAATACTGTAGATGTTGCTTATACAGTCATATAGTTCCATTCAATGAAGTGAGCTCAGTACTACCTTTGAGATCTTAGAAGAGTCTTCCCTGGATATATTTGCTTCAGTGTGTCAGCTATTGATGCCAAAGCGGCACAGAGTAACTGCTCAGAGAAAAATTTTGCCTTTAAGCAGCAAAGGTATTTATTTTGTGCAACATTATTCGCACCGGACAAACTAGCTCCAAAGTTTTCAGTGAAAAGTTAGGTATTTTATACAGTTTTCGTGAGAGGTTACACAACATGTTTACATACATACTCATTTGATTTTGACACCTGATCATTCCATTCACAATAGGTGGGATCTAGGTGGAGTAGACCTTTCAGTTTTCTTTGTTCAATGATTTCCTGACTTGATGGTCTCCTTATCTCCTTCAGGTGCCCACCTTATTTTCTAATTATTCAGAGTACATTCCTTTCTCAACACAAACGGAGCATCACCCAGAGCATTGTACCAAACTCATCCTGACTAATCTTTTTATTTTAAGACCTTGTTCTGTTTCACTATATGTAGTTGGGTGGGAGTGTGTGTTTTCAGCCCTTCTTTAGATGTTATGCTTGAAACCAAGCATACTCTCTTACGTACTTTTCTGTTTGTAGAAATAAATAAAATTTAAATAAAAACTTAATATGGTAATAAAGTTTTGGAGAATAAATAATTTCCCCATGAATTTCAATTGTTTCTAAGTGTCATGTTTATTAAACTTTATTTCTTTATAAAACATCTGTAGTATTTCTCCCAAATACATTACAGAATCATAGAATCACAAAATGGTGTGGGTTGGAAGGACCTTAAAGATCATCTAGTTCAACCCCCCTGCCATGGGCAGGGAAACCTTCCACTAGACCAGGCTGCTCAAATCTCCACCAACCTGGCCTTGAACACTTCCAGGGATAGGGCATCCACAGCTCCTCTGGGCAACCTGTGCCAATGCCTCACCGCCCTCACAGTAGAAGATTTCTTCCTAATATCTAATCTAGATCTACCTTCTTTCAGTTTAAATCCATTCCCCCTTGTCCTATCACTACATGCCCTTGTGAAAATTCCCTCTCCAGCTTTCCTGTAGGCCCCCCTGATGTACTGGCAGGCTGCTATAAGGTCTCTCCAGAGCCTTCTCTTCTCCAGGCTGACCAGCCCCAACTCTCTCAGCCTGTCTTCACAGGAGAAGTGCTCCAGCCCTATGATCATCTTTGTGGCCCTCCTCTGGACTCACTCCAACAGATCCATGTCCTTCTTATGTTGGGGGCCCCAGAGCTGAACCCAGTATCCAGGCAGGTCTCACAAGAGCAGAGCAGAAGGGGAGAATCACGTCTCTTGACCTGATGGTCACGCTTCTTTTGATGCAGCCCATGATTCCGTTGGCTTTTATGTCCCATTGTACCAAATTTAGATGCAATCAATTTCTTTCTTTCAAATTACTACCATACAGTATCTCCTCTACCTTTCAAAATAACTCCTGACTGTGTTGGGCCATATAATCCAAAGACAACAAAAATTGAGAAAATAATAAATTTTTTTCTTTTGTTTCAGACTTTAGATTTTATTATTTTTTTTTTAAATCAGTTGCTGGTAAGGATTTTTAAAATAATGCAGTTTTGCAGTATATGGATTATGAAGAGAAATATCAAAGTGGTACAGATTCCAGCATGTCACTTCAGAGACTTGGACAGATTACTTCTATTTTGTATGGCTAACTGCAGGTGTAATAAATTTTACATTGCCTATGAAGAATTATTATGCTGCTTTTTTTTTTTTTTTTTTTTTTTTTTTTAATGTGAATCAGGCATAGATTCTGTACCAGAGAAAAATATTATATGTGTATTTAGAAACAATGCTGCAGAAATGCTAAGTCATTCTACTGTTATACACCTGTAAAATGGGTAAATAAGTACTATCTCCATTTCAGGTCTAGGAAAAGCACAAAGAACAAAAAAAGATGTTCAAACATCTGTTACAAAAAACACAGAAGAAAATTTAAAGAGAGAGCTTAATGTCATCTGTTTGTTACTTATGGATTCAATACTCATGAAACAGAAATGCAGTGAGGTTCAGTGCCTGTGTTTAACAGCAATTAGAGATTTTCTCATGTCTCGTCTCTCTTCTCTTACAAGTCATCCATTAGCCTTTGGAATAAAGGTTTATTCTGGCTTATTCTGAGGGTGAACAAGTGTTGTACTCTACATGTCCATAAGGACTATGCTGCTCCCGTTTTGCCTTGGGGTTCAGTGATTGCCTTCCTCTTCTGTTTTAATGTTTAATTCTGAATTTAATGCTTCTATGCTACACCAGATGGATGGTCCTTGCAACTCCTCTTTTTAAATTATAGATGTAGTACAGGTAGAGAATAAGCAATACCCAAAAAGCTTCCCTCACAGCCTTACCTACATGCAGGTACAAAGGGATCTTTCAGCCAGGTGGTAGATCCGTATCTGTATTCCTTCCATCTTTGGCTTTCCTGATAATTGTGCCAAAGTGGCATGATATAAGCTTGTTCTGGGAATATCAGTCCTGCTGGCACTGGTCTGAGAAATGCAACTGGAGGAATGAAATTAAAATAACTCTAATAGTCCCCCATCTATTCTTTTTCTTGGATTTAAATTGTTTCGCTCCCCCTGCCCCCCATCTCCCAGTTTGCATTTGCCATCCACTTGGAGTCTTACTAATAGTAGTAGGGCATGATGAGTGCTTAAATCTATCATTATATGATAAATTTCTGTACTGGTAACTGCTCAATTCTGCATTATGTTGTAAGCTTGGACACCCTGCAAATATTATGTAGTAATGTCACTGAATGTTTATTACAGGCTAATGAGTTTTTGCTCATAACCTTCTTGAATTGTTTGGCCTTGCAATGAAATATTCAGTGCCTTGTTACCAAACACCTCAGCCATTCAATCCCCATTTTACCAAGATATTAACTGAACATCTTCCTTAATTTTAACTAAACAGTTATTGCCTCACAAAGGATCCTGACCAGGTTACATTCTTAATGAGGAAATTATTCTAAAGCTGTTAACAACTGAACAGGGCTCCCCTTGGGAGAAGACATGAATTCTTTTCTTAAGAGACTGAACAACCAGATGGGCACCTTCAAGGCATACACAGCTTCAAGGAGGATGCTTCAAGTGCCTCAGCTTGCCAGCAGCAATGGTGCTTGTTTACCATGAAAGGATTTTCTGTGTTAGCTTATTTAAATTTTTAATTTGGGAATCATCAAATAGCAGGATAAAACTATGTTAATTGAGGTGAATTGTGCTAAACTCTTCAGAGCATATAGACATGAATATTTGACTGAAAATAAATCAGTGGGAAAAGTCAGAACAAATTTAGAGCTGTGGGTTTCTTTTTGCCTGTTTCTGCAGCATTTGTTAAAAAATAAAAAATAAACCCCCCATATTCCAGCAGTGATTGTGTTTAGTATATAAGATTTTTGCACTGCTATTGTTGTATAACACTGATGGATTGACTCCAAAATATGTATTTTTAATGTTGGAACTTCTTAATATTATAGAACAGGATAACTGTGACTAATGAAGACATCAGATTTCTAATCAGAATGCAAATAGGAGAAGATAACCCTCTTCTAAGAAAATTTTATTTTTTAATATTTGACTGTCAGCACCATCTAAGAATTATTCAGCTTTGATATTGCTGCATCAGTCATGTAAAATTCTGTCCTATTTTAGAGGCAGTGCCCATGAAGCTAATATTTCTAGTGCTTTAATATCTTGATATATTAATCGAAAGTCTCAGAACATTTAGAGCTTTTGTATGCATATGTGCCTTAAGACTGTGCTGTATATCCTGAAAAATACAATGCATAAGGTTTCCTGCTTATGTATTTTAGTTGTTTCTTGGATAGCTTGAATTTTAGAAAACACATCTGTGACTGGTTCTGAGATTAAAAAGATCTTAACATTGCGGGAAACAGGTGAGATGTAGTCGCTAACTTAGAAAAAGAAGAAAAAAGTAAACTCTTCACAAGATGCAAATTGGGTTATTCTGTTTATATAGATGTCTGTAGGAAAAGAGAAAACATCACAGGATCATAGAGTCATTTAGGGTGAACAGGACTCATGATCAGAGTCCAACCATTAAGCTAATGCTACTAAGTCCATCACTAAACTGTGTCCCTAAGTGCCATATATACATGTCTTTTAAATACCTCCAGGGATGGAGATTCCACCACTTCCCTGGGCAGCCAATTCCAGTGTTTCACAACCCTTTTGGTGAAGAAATTGTTCCTAATATCCAATCTAAACCTTCCCTGGTGCAACTTGAGGCAATTTCCTCTTGTCCTATCACTTGTTACTTGGGAAAAAAAGAATGAGACCCACCCTGCTACAACTTCCTTTCAGGTAGCTGTAGAGAGTGATAAGGTCTCCCCGAGCATCCTTTTCTCCAGACTAAACAGCCTCAGTTCCTTCAGCCGCTTCTCAAAAGACTTGTGTTTAGACCCTTCACCAGCTTCATTGCCCTTCTCTGGAGGTGGCCAAGGCATTGACCATTTCTCTTCAGTGATTTCATGGCTAACATGTAAGATACTATTGCAAGAATAAACCCTGAGAATATCACCAGAAAATGTAATAGAAGGTTATTATGGACCGAAGAAGCTCATCATGCAAAGTGGTTAAGATGGCACAATGTCTACAGCTAGTCCTACACAAGGTAATGCAGTCAGCATCATATCCAGTTTTCAGCCTAAGGAAAGGTATCATACAGCTGAGTTATGTTAACAGTAGCCTTAGATGTAAGTGTTATAGATACCACTTCTGAGCAGCTCTACTAAATGCTGCCACCCTTCTCACATTTCTGAAAGGAAATAATTTTTAGGAAGTCTAGAATTGATCCTCACCTCTTGAGAGGCCCGAACAAGATCCAAATGCTGTTAGTATTTTCTGACAACAATACTTATTACTTCTAAGACTGGACTGTAAAATATGATAACCAGATATGACAGGAGCCGGGAGCTTACAAAACTATACATTACAGTAGGTGTAATAATATGATCAAGGAAATAGCTGTATTGACTATGAATTAGTTGCATTTTTTACCTAGTGTTTCTATCTTAGTTCTATTTCATAGGATTCAAAGTCAATGGAGGCAATCATTATTGACTAATCTGACCTCTATAGTGAAGACCATAGAATTTCAGCATTAAAGTTCTTAATACATATCCAGATGAACTAATTTCCTCATTCTTCAAGCCTTTAAATGAAGAAAGGTAGTTAAAAAAATAAAGAAGATTTGTGCAGCAGAATACCTGCAAAGTTCTAATCATTTGACCTATTTTCAATTATAGTGTTTAAGAAGTTTATCAACCTGGTATTTTTCCGGATCTGTAATGAAAGTATGTATTTACTTTTGAAGTAAGCAATTTTTTTAACAACAACAAAAAAATTCCTTCTCTTTATCATACTATGGATCACAATTTTCTTTTAAATTTTATTAATTTGGCCTGGTTTAGATTTTCCTTCTGACAAATTCAGTTTGTTGTTCTAAGGAATTAAAGTTTCAACTAACTCTATTATTTTTTTAATTTCAGAGTTCCTATTCTTCCCCTCTGCCTCTCACCATCTCTTTGGAATTCTATTTTGCTTTAAATGTGTTTATTTCCACAGAATAATCCTATTCATTGTCACAGCCTGCTGTGTCATATGTGTGCTGATAGCACACTGGAACATTTGTTCCAGTCTTTGCAGTCCCGGGAAGATGCTTGATGCTTTGTGTAATTTGTTGTGCTATTCAAGCATGCATGTCTTCAAAATTTCTTGAATTTAGGAGAGATAAAACTGAGTTGCTATTGATTGATTCTTCAACATGGATATCTCAGGTATAATCCATGCTGGTATCTGCAAGTGGCAGCTCTTTTAACTCTCTCAAATAATGACTATGACCTTGGTGTTATCGAACTTTCATTAGAAGTCTTGATTATGCAGCACTAAGTTTTTACTGTCTCTGGTTTTAAAGAATTCAGGATTAAATTGGGGCTGTTTTCTTTCTGGTCAGGTCTAAAAGAAGAATTTAGAAATTTTAAATTATAATCTGATAAACTCTCTCCTTGTTCCCTTCCTGTTTGACATTGGTATTGTCTAGGTGTACACGAAAACATCAGAATTACTGTCCAGTTGTAAGGCAGAGTTAACACTGTATTTGATTTATCTTTTTAAATATTTATTGCATCTGGGTTTATATTAAATTTGCATTGTGCTAAGGATTTTTCCATTAAGGACACTTTATAAAAGTAAGTTGGAATGATCGATAGACTGTGTGAAATGTTTTCAAGAAGTACCACATCTTATATGGTAAAAGGATATTAGTGAAGCTTGGGTGTTTTTGAGTTCTGAATAACTGCATAATTATTGTATCAGACTACCAAACAGTGCAGAGTTTGGACAGTGTGTCTAGCAATTGCAGAAGAACAAAGCTGTTTAGAAAACAGTATGGTTTGAAAGACAAATGTTAAACCCATTCACTTTCAGAAATAATTTTAGGGAAGTAGCTTGCACTGAAAATAAGAATTCTTTATAACGCTACCAAAAAGTATTGTCTGGTTTTTTTTCCAGTATAGATAAATGTACTTTATTGGCTAAATAACTTATATAATTCTGAGAAGGATAGCTTAGAAAATCTGAACTATTTTCATGTTAAGCAGTAATAAAATTATGCTTATTGAAAAGAAATGTGGATAGTAAAAGAGCACCGACAATCCTAAAAAAAACAAAAAAAGCCAACAAGTAAGTTACATGCTATTTTGTAGAACATAAATACTGAGATATATTTTTGGTTGATGTTTCAAGGCCTGGAACATACATATTACATTCAAATTTTTTATACATATTTTAAAATGTAAATGAAAACAAAAACATTTTCTTTGGCATATTAGTACATACATCAGGACAATGTACAAGCATGCTAATTTGAATTTAGGGATTTTACACTTTTCATATTTGGTTGTCAGGAGGGATGTAGAAATGTACAACTTTAAACCATAAGCAGCCATAGACAAAAATGTTGATCTAATCATGCTGTGTATTTGTATAGACTTTTATCAGCTGTGTTATGTCACAACAGCTGTATTATATATATGAATTTTAATATAGTTATTATGTAATAAAATCTTACTTGATCTTTTCAGTGTTTCTCAATCTATCATGGTTAAGCTTTTTGACTTGTTTTGTCAGTAAGAGGAGTTTTGCTACTAAAGGTCATGTTAATACAAATTCCTTAATGGTAACATGTTCATGGCTAAGAAGTTTGAACACTAGGAGAGGATAAACAGAGCACAACAGTTGGTCTGAGGACTTGATTCCTATTCAATACACATTAAACAAGGTTTTTACCTCAGATTAGCCTGATCTATGAAGGCCCATTTGTACCTAGAGTCCAGTGGAAGCCTCAGTTTAATTTCAGTGTGAAAGAGGCCTGGTTTACACGTGCTGAAACTACCCCATGATATGAAGCAAAGTCTGATTAGTGGGGACAATGAAGAGATTTGTTTCCAAAAGACTCTTGATTCAAACTGAAACAGTAATACAGGCACATCAGAATTTACTGCAGGATTTAACTGTATATTAATTCTAGCATTTCATTTTCTGGACAGTGGTAGATTTAAAAGCCAAGAAAGACTTTAGCATAGTTTGGTGTTCTATTTTTAAGATGTTTAGAAAAAAGATATGCATCAAAAAGATTAGGTAAGAATTAGAGTGATGAATGGAAAGTTAACTGAGGCTATTTCACTTCCCTGACACTGCTTGCCATGGCAAAGTGAACCACAGCCTTTAGTTCTAGAGGTGTCCCTGTCTTCCCCTGGGTTGACAGGCACCTTAAATTAATCTACTGCATAGTGTATGCGCAACTCCCAAAGGAGACAATTTGCCCAATATAAGTCATCTGTACTTCAAACCCATGCTTATAGTCACACCGTGTTATGAGATAAATAAAAACTGTGGCAATCTATCAAAGCATGACTGCAAAGCAGATCAAGCCACGTTACGAAACAGAACACAAAAGTGCTCATACTAATGGAAAACATTCTGTCTGTATTTCTCAACTCCCGCATAGATTGTTTTGCTAAGTGCCTCCAGCCAGTGGCAGTGAAGATATATTCTAATAACTTGACAGTCACCTGCACAGAAGCACAGAAAAGGACTAAATGCCCTAATTACAGGTCTGCTAACACTCTGGTCTTCCAGCGTTCTTTTCTAGGGACAGAAACTTGGAAGCTGGATTCCCCTTAGTTATGCCTAAGGGGATAACAAAGATGTAGATCATTTAAGTAGTTGCTAAAGACATTTACTGGGGTTTTCACTCTTTTTCTCTTGTATTCTTATGTCCAGCCAAGTTTTTTCTTAAATCCGCAAAAGTAGAGGCTCTCTGATACACTCATTCCAGACAGCATTCATATGGGTCTTTCATTTCATTACAGAGATGTGGTGTTCTTTGCCTTGTTTGCTCCTTCACTAGTAACAAGTAAGTGACGGTCTTTTATGCAAAGATAGTCTAATATTCAAAGCATTTAGTTATGCTGTTACACTTAGCACATGAAATTAAAGATGAAAGAGTAAATGTAATAAAGCAGGAGATATGCAAACCGCATAATGTAAACATTTAGAACTACAGGACTAAGTAAGAAGAATTACCTGTAAAAGATAATTTATCTTTTACAAATGTAAATGTAAAATGTAAATGTAAAAGACAATATAAACAATTATAAACAGGCAAAAATAAGAAGTTGTTAAATAATTAAGTAAAAAATTTACAGTGCAGATTATCCATGTCAGTGTTGAAATGGCAGACATTTTCTATTTGGTATAGACGCACACACTGTGCCTAGACAATTCAGTCATTATAAACACTTATTTTGATCATCACTATAAGCCCCACTTCTTGTCTCCTAGAAAGCTTCAACGGAGAATAATTTCCCCATGTATAAATGACCCTTGCCTCTAACTTTACAGCTGTGTTAATATTGGGGCCTGCCCCATGCTTAGTAGTCTGACAGAACTGTTGTCCATGTTGTGGTTTAACCTCAGCAGGCAGCTCAGCCCCACTGGCCACTCCCTCCCCACCATTATGATGGAGAAGCAAAATGGAAGAGCAAAAGTAAAAAAACCCAAACCTATGTGTTGAGATAAAGACAGCTTAATAGACAAAGCAAAATCTGTGCATGGAAGCAAAGCAAAACATGGAATTCATTCACCACTTCCCATCAGCAGGAGGTGTTTGCCTATCTCCAGGAAAGCAGGGCTCCAGCACACATAACGGTCACTCAGGAAGACAAACGCTGTAAGTCCAAATGTTCTGTTTTCCTCTTTCTTCCCCCCGTTTATATCGCTGAGCATGACATCATATGGTATGGGATATCCCTTTGGTCGGGGGGGGTCAGCTGTCGCAGCTGTGTCCCCTCCCAGCCTCTTTTGCACCCCCAGCCTGCTCACTGGCGGGACAGTGTGAGAAACAGAGGAGGCCTTGACGCCATGTAAGCCCTGCTCAGCAATGGCTGAAACACCAGTGTGTTATCAACACTGTTTTGGTCACAAATCCAATTCTGCTACAAAGAATATTATCCCAGCCAAAAGCAGTACACCTGGAAATGCAAGAACTTAATTTTAAGTCTTGAGAGAAATTAAGAGGGAGGGTAGGGGTGGGGTGGGTGGGTGTTGCAGAGAGAGAGTTTAGGTCTCTCTGCTAGAATGTGCTGATATCAACCTTGGGCATTTGTGTAATGAAGAGGTGATGGTCACCTTGCTAAGCCACTAGGCCATGTAGAAGAACATAAGGCTAGAAGAAAACTGAGCCCTCACCTGGATAAGGACAGACTGGGGTCCTACATTGTGCTTCTTGGCAGGCTGTATGCATTTTACATTAGATCACCAAAAGACAAAATTAGAGCAATCCTAAAAGAAACGATCAGAAGCTCAATTTCTCCCATTTTTCTGAGCTAGATTCAAGTCCTTTTGTCAATTTGGTTTCTGGTCCTATGACTCTTGCATTCTTGGCTGCTAATGTTTCTGTTTCAACAAGAAGGGTGGGGAAATCTTTAAAAGTGAAAAGCAGAAGCTGTGTCCAAAAGATGAAAGAAGGTACTCTAGACTTTGGCAAGGTAAACTTATGTACGCATTAAGGCACGCCAAAAAAAATCTTGTGGAGCAATTTGCTAACAGTATAAAAATTAATAATTTTTTTTTTTTTTTTTAACATATCAGAAGCAGAAGCCCTGCCAAAGAATTTGTATAGCCAACATAAGACTGATGTGCAAAAGGAACAATACTAGAACATAAGGCCACTGCACAAAAGTTGCATTCTCTGCAGTGGCATTAACAGTGATGGCTGTTATAGTAGTTTTTTTCTTTATGGGTGTCAAGTCTAAGGAACTGTTCCAAAAGTGTCAGTATAAAAGGTTTTAGAACAAATTAATAGATACGTATTATCAGGATGAAATGACTTTTGCCCAAGAGTTTTAAATTAAATCAAATATAAGATTGCTGATCTTGTTTGTAGTGGATAGCTTACTGCTTACATTGGCTTTAGCACCAGATGAATGAATTAATGTAATGACTCTTTTCTAAAGGACACCAAAAGCATTTTGGAAATTAAAGATTTTTATGTCTGACTGCTATTTCAGGCAAATGTTAATAGAAATATTTTAAATAATATCATACATAGACACATACATTAATATACTTACTATAAATGATAATATAAGACTAAACAGGACATTTGTAGAAAGAAGTCTGTGATTCACAAATGCAAGTAGATGTGTTACCTTTTTTTAAATGTCAGTGTATCTGCTTGTATGTCCATGTTATCTGCTTGAAACACCGTACATGGATTTTCAAGAAGATATCAACTAGATTCTTCACCATTGTTTTTTTAAGAAATAAATTTACCAATGAGTAGGAGGGAATTTCATGACCAATAATCACTTAAATGGTGGTAATTAAAACGTAGACTTAAATGGTCACGTACTAAAATAGGGAAGGTAATGGAGTTATCCCAGAGGGCTTGGTTCTTGATTTCATGTTGCTTAAATACTTATGATTTAAGATAGGGGGTCAGGAGCAAGATGCTTAAATCTGGTGCTCTTACCTACCTCTTCAGCTTGATCAAAACCGAAATAGACTGAATCTGCAGTAAGATTTCACAGTACAGAGCAGCCAATAAGAAGGCAGATGAAATTCAAGATCAATAGATGCAAAATAATGCACATGAAGGAAAAAAATCACTCTGAGTTTGCAAACAACAATAGGTACTAAATTAGGTGTAAATACCCAGGAAAGAGGCTTTTTTACAGATGATTTTACATATCTGATCGTTCGATGCAGAACAAAAATAAAATTGGAAATTGTAGAAAGGAGGTAAACAGTAAAATGGAAAATCAAATTATGACACTGAACAGTTATACTGTGCATCTTTTGAATGCTGCTTACAGTCCTTACTCTTTCTTCTCAGCAAATATGTGAAAAAAAGGCAACAAAGCGTGGTCTGAAATGCTCAGAGTAGAAAATGATTGACTGAAGTGAGGTATGATACAGAGACATGAAATCAGGAAAAACATAATTAAGTAAAAGGATTTCATACTATTTAAAATTAGTCCATAATTTTCATTTTTATAAGATATTCTGCTTTCTAAAAATATGAGTTAAAAATTCTTGGGGAGAAGGTTGCAGAAGATATTAAACCATAACGCAGATGCAACTTTATGGTTAGAAACCTTGTAAAAATTAGGCTACTGGCATTTTGGGCAATTTCTGGGAGAGAAGTATCACCTTATTCTTGCCTCATTTTCTTAAAGTTTTCCCATAGACATTTTTCCTGACCGCAGTCAGAGGCAGGACATAGACTGGATAAACCATTGCTATGACCCCAGAAAAACTGTTCTTTCATTGTTATGGACCCTCTCTATATATAGTTACTATTACTTTTTCTGCCCCTTTTTATCTAACTCCTTGAAAATCTATTCTGATGATATGATAATTTCTTTTTTCTGTATATTATCTAATATTTGTTGTATATTTGACAATAACCATCATAAAACTAACTGAAGACACAGATATATAGCAATTTTCATACAGATAATCAAGAACCTAATCCTGGGATAGATGGAAAATTAAGGGAAATGCTATAATTAAAATTCAGAGACCACTATCTTTAAATGAAATAAAGAATCAGATCCATTGTTTTAAAGAGAACTACATATGCGTGTAAAATTTACAAACTGCATGCACTACTTATTACAGCCTATATTGAAGTTATATTTTTCTTGTATCTTATTGAATACTGAATACAATCTCTTTGAACTAGAAAGTGTCTGAAGTTGCTACCATATGATACTTGTGGTATTTTGAATCAGGGTTTATATCTTAAGTTACTCATAGGCATTTCAAAATCAAGAAGCACTTGCAATGCAACTAATGGAGTGCTGAACTATTTTCTAATTTTGGACATATACGGGGAATGGGGAGTTGGGGAACCCAACAAAAAAAAACACTGAAGAAGAGCCTGAAGGTATCTAAAATGGAACCTACATAAAACATAAATCCAGAAGTCCACATCTAAGGCCCTAAACCTGCTTCTTAACCTTTGGCCTAGTAGTACAGATGCCTTAAATCTTCTGGGACAGGTCTTGCAGTAGAAGTCTGAATTGGGACACCCTATTTACATACATTTACATACCTCAGATCTATATGACGTTCTGTCTTTGGAAAATTTTTGTGCATGTATTTTTCTATTGGCTTTAATTATTAATTTCTATTAATTACATTAATTTCTATTGATCTAATTAATAGATTTTTCATTTTTAAAAAGTTCCAACATTTTATTTTTGATGTTTATTTTTTTCTTTGAAATTTTTTTTTTCTTTGAAAAAGGCAAATTATTTCCTTAAGTTTGTGAGTAGCAAAGATGTTACTTAAGATAAGGAGTGATGTGAAAAAAAAATATTATATCTGCCTCCACACTTGGATGCTGTGAGCAAAACAAGGAGATTCTTGAAACTAGCACATGCTGGTACATTTACAGCTCAGCTGTAATTGGTGAAACAGTTGACAAAACATGTTTATACAGGACTCATGAAAAAGAACATTTTTTTACTTCATGTGTTCAGTGTTTATAGGATTTATTTTATTCTTTCATTTTTATTATAGTCAGAGATAGAAATTGACAAGACTTACAAATATGTTTTGAAATAGCAACAAAATTATTAACTTTATTGGTAGGAAGTGGAAGTTACTCAGTGTTAGTAAGGTCTTCTCAAGCCACTTATGTGAAAATAAGAACTACCCAACGGGCTATATGAGTTGTATAAGAATATACAGTCTCTGTCTCAGAAGTTTGCAATCAATAAAATTATCACTGAAGCCATGGAGTAGATTTTTTTTCCCAAAAAATATTTCCCAAACTGTTCACTAGATTCCATAAAAAGTTGTGTTTTCTCAGAAAACTGTTTGTCAAAGGAAAAATAAATATTAATTTCACACAGGTCTGTCTATTTTGTTTCCTCGTTTCCTCCTTTGCTCTGTTTTACATGGTAGAAAAATCTCATCAAAAATGTCTTATGCTCTTGACCCAGCTTTGTTTGAAAACTGTTTTGTCATCCTTCAGCTCCTTAAAGGAAAAGATGAAAACAAAAATATGGATGTGTTTCTAATGAGGATAATGAAAGTTGAAAGGCAAATAGAGGCAACGGAGGAAAAGTGTGGATACTGATAGATACTGAGCAGAGAAAGGTGGAAATGATGAGTCTGTAATGTGACTTAATGAAAGGAAACACTTTACTGAAGAACAAAGATTCCAATACAAAATTCTGAAAGCAAACACTTGAGATTTCAGTGGGATTCTGAAGTCTATATGGAGGATTAGACTGATTAGAGGCAACACTATATAAACTTCTTGCAACTTTCTTTGACATGATATTTAGTCTACCACCAAAAGTTGAAAAAGTTATTTTTGATACACGAAATATTTCTGTCACCAGCCTCATAGTATAGTAATAAAGGCCAACAGAGATCAGTACAGAGCTTTCTTGCCAGTTGTTTAAAGTGATGACATTCTTTCTGGAACTTGCCAGGAGAAAAGATCTTTTCTTTATTTTAAATGGTGTTTTGTGTTTCTTAATATAGTATGGGTTACACAGATTTTTATTTTTTTTTATTCTGGGTGTTTTAAAATTTCATTTGGCTATTTTGAAGTGTATTTTCTGGAACAAGGATAGATATTTATCTGATAAACTATGATGTAAAACTATCCCTGAAGCTAATTCCTCAACTTCTCAGATGGATTTTGATAAAGAAGTTGACAGTTTATTGGCTGGAGCTGGTTTGTATGATTGTTTCTTGCTTTGCTTTTTTTCCTTTTTGCTTTTGCTTTGTTTTGTTTTCCTTTCTTCCTGGGCTTAGTCTTCAGAATTTCATCTGCTCTCTATATTGATAGATATTTTATTTTAATCCAACATAGACCTTTTGATGGATAATCATACTAAATATTAAATATTTGGTTTGTGTCATGAATTCCTTTGAATATAACAGATTTTTTACTGTCCTGAGTGTAATATAAACTATTAATTATGTACTGTCTTTCTTCTTTTACCAAGCTGTGGACTTTGTAGATATAGTAAAATTATCCCTTGTTGTCTTAAACTAGAAAATGTACAATAAGCTTGATGAAAGAAAACGTATTTTATAACCATGGTAACTGTCAGTAACATCTGTAGATATCTCTCTCATTTCTCTATGAAGATTGAAAAACATCATTAATTTTTGTTGATTTTTATTTTTTGTGCAAAAGGAGAAAAGGGAAAATCAGTGATGGGCATAATTTTAAATCACATATGGCTAAGTATTTAGGAATTACGGGCACAATGAGTGTGGCAGGCAATAAAAAATATTTAGATTCAAATGAATTTGTCAGAGATAGAATTAGCCTTTCCATAAAATTGGATTGTCTCTGTAGTGTCTCTGCAAACACTTTAATGATACCTCTAATGATACTTTCTGAAAAACATTGATGTGTATAAATCTTTCCAAATGTTTTTTGAAGCAAATCTGATACCTCTTCCATCTGCCCAAAAACCTGATAGGATTTAAAAGAGAGAAAGATCTCTGTGAGATGACCCTGACATTATTCTGGAATTTGGGGACACTGCTGGCTGAGAAAGGCAAGGTTCCTGATTGATTTTATAAGGTTGCTAAGTGTATTTCAGTGATATTTTAGAATAACTAGTCACTAACACAGGAATATTCAGTAAACAACATATGCTACTGTAGTTGAGGGTTGCAATAGTCTAGTCAACTGAAGTTCAAAGACAGACAGATCCTCTCAGATGAAAGGCTTTTTTAATGGCCTCAATTTTCAGCTAAATATGAGCATTTTGGACTGTGTTTCTGTTGATGATTTTAACCCCATATGGAAGTTGCCCTCATAATGGGTGAACATTCTGCAAACCTCATCATAGGAAAACCCTAAAATGTATTTGCACCTCTGTATCTGGTAAGTCAGACTCTTCCCTAATACTTCATGTTGAGCTATTTCACTACACCAGCCATCATTCTTCATCTCATTACCTTTTTCCACACCTTTCCCAAAGGTAGGGGTAGCTGATGTTTAACAAAATTTTGTGTACCCCAGCCATGAGACCTGACTGCAATATGCAGTGTTTCCTGTCCCTTCAAATCTGATTCTTTGTCATCCAAAATAGAAATAGATCTCTAATCTCTGCAGCTGAAGTTGATCTCCCATAAAGCATGGATCTGCTTTCAAGAGGGCCAGACTTACTGGCAGGAAAAAGCAATAGTTTATGGAAATACACAGACTGACTGTAAGATTCTTTTTCTTTGAGATAACCCTTGGGAGGAAATGATAAGTGTTGGGTGACTCTGCACTTTGTATGGAAGTTGAACTCTATAATGTGGACCAGACATGAAAGCCCTGTGGAAAACCTCTGGCCAGTAAGCTGCTAGAGCATTAGGACCTCTGTTTCAGCTACATCTGTTACGGAAATGTGTTTTCAGTCAGAGAAACAAGACAAAAGTCATGTATGTGCTGAAGATATGTCTCTCCCTGCTTTCAGGTACCCTATGGCTCTTCTGCAAACTGTCTGACATTACAATCCTGTTGTAACTGTGTTGCTAGGTTGTGTTCTCCTGTTTTCCTGATGCAGCTGAGAACTCCAGAAGGAAAGAAGGCATAATGCCCACATTACCTTTTTCATTGTGTTCACTGCCTGGCAGCCGGAAAAGTAGTTTCACCCTTCCACTCCTTTGCTTGCAATGAGAACTAATAGTCAGATGGCTTATGTTAACTGATTAAATTTTCTGTGTGCCTGTCTCTGCCCTTTCTGCTAGATGATTTAAATCTGTGCATACAGGAGATCCACTGTGATCTTTTGCGTGGAGTCACAAAGCTTTATCTTATTCTTCTTGGCAATACTGTGGAAACATTCCTGCTTCTCTAAGGAATTCTTCAAAAAACAACCTATTTAAAAAAAAAAGCCTGCAGAATATATAGATGCAGGCAGTTGAGGGCAGAGGTAGAAGAAACCAAATTCTCACAGAATATTTTGGACTTCCAGAATATATAAAAAAAGTGGGATAACCCACTGATAAAAGCTTTTTCAAAGCCTTTTAAATTAATACTTTCGTTCTGAGAAAGCAGTCATGTCAAGGATGATATGTTACTCCTTTTCTTCCGCTGTATTTGACTGTGTATCTAAATTGGCTGCTTTAGGTTGAAACTGTGAACATAGCATGGATCCTGATTTTAAAGAGGGTTTCAGTGCAACCTAAATTGCATTGTATAACGTGGGAAGGGTTGTTTATTCTTTGAAGTGAGTCAGATTTCCATAGACACTGTATTTTGTGAGAATGTTCTTCAAAAGATTGTGTGTGTATGTGTAAATTAGTAGATTTATATACCAATAGATGAAATGCTCCCATCTCTGAACATTCAAAAAATATGACACAAACACCAAAGGTTTGTGATTTTTAAATTAGTTTTAAATACTAATAATCTGAAGGTGAAGTTTCTTTGCTATTTTGATTTTAAACTCCCAGAATCTATGTACCTATTTTTTTTCTTAGTAAACTTGAAGATGATAAACTTTTAAAGGAAGACACTTCAGATTCTTTTATAAACAATTACCTGACAAAAAGAGTTCAGGCTTAAAAAAAAATAAATATTGTGAGAGGTACAAAAATCTGTGAGTTGACAATCCTGAGACATTACAGAAGAAGATATATTAAAGCATTCTTTACAAACTAGGTTTTGTTGGACCAACAGAAGATGTCCTCATGCATTTCTAATGATCTTCTATGTACAGGTCCTTACATGCAGCTCTTCGTGATGTAGTTAGATGTCCCTGTCACAGCTAATCTTTGTGCTGGCAGTAAAATACATTTCATATTTTAAAAGCCATTGACTTTTTGCCCCTCCCTGTTTCCTTCTAGGTGTTCCTTTAAAATATCTGAGCTTCTCTTTGCTTATAATGCATTGCCTTAAAAATAAAAGACCTTTTTCGAAGGTAGCAATGTTCCTATGTTAATTTTAATATGTAATGCCTTCTCTTCTCATAATTTTTAGATCCATGTGTATTTTCTGATTTAAAGTGGCATCTTCTCCACATTGGTATGAAGGTTTTTTAAAGAAAAAAAGAGGCTTGAAGAGTGAGTGGTGAAGTTTTGTATGAATTCTCTTACATTTTGCTGTGCATGTTACACTGAAGAAATATGTCAGAGTATATAAAGAATACCTACCAAGGAAAGTCTATGAAAAAATTCTCAGTGTGATCAGAGGATTAAATCATCTAAAGAGTAGGAAACACTATGCCTAAAATTATGATAATTGAACAGAACTAGGCCTTTTAATTATGTGGACAAAGATAAAATCTGTATAAATGCAAACCTATCTAAGGTTTGGAAATTTTTATTCATAGATATCATTATCAAATAAATGTTTGTTAAATAGACTTGTATGTATTCACCATTGTAATGCACGTTAGATTTACTTCAAGAATAATTATTTTCAAAAAAAGAGAAAGGTCTAGGAAAAGTATTTTGGATTCATGACCATTTGAGTATGTCTTCTCTATTTGGAAGTTATTACCATATTGTGTTTCTACAGTTTAGTTACATGCACTCTCACAAAATTATTCAAGCACATTCTAGATATTTGACAAAAAAAAAAAAAAAAGGCAAAGTCAAGCATTGCAGCTTGATTATAGCCTACATAGCTTAAAGCCAGAAGTCTTGCAAACATCTAATTAAAGCAGAAAAAATCTAATAGAAAACTAGAAAACACTTAATACAAGAAAGGAAAGCACAACATTACAGAACAGACAGAAGAATAAAGTGCTTTTTGCAGTAGATTTCATAAAACTGACATTGTAACACAATTAGAGACATCAGGGAGCCACAATGCATAATAGAACATTTCAGTAGTGACAGTAAAGTCCATACAATTTGTATGGTGTATTGGAGCAGAGCTTCAGATGAATGAAAATGAAACAGCTGCCTGCTGGGATTAGGCATTAGAGAACAATGAAATGACCAGCTGCTGACAACTCAGTACAGTAGACACCTGCGAAAGGTAGTCCAGTTAGCCCAGCTCAGCAATGCTGATGCCACTGGCAGGTGGTATGCCTGGCTTTTTATTACTGGTTTTTGGATCAAATTGCCATATGTTTACTTCTAAGGGCAGTGAAAGTCAAGGGACTGTACTTGTCCCTTACAGCAAAGGCACTGAAGTAGAGGTCCTGTATTACTCTTAGAATTTGTCTTGCAGACCATGGTTTGCTTTTGTGAAAATTTTACTGAAACTACAGCCATTAACAGTCATTCTTCATTATTTTAAGAAGCGATAGGAGCCTCAAAAGAAAATACCTGTGTATGACAATGCCCAGCCCCCCCCCCCCCCAAAAAAAAACCCAACAAACCCAAACAAAAAAACAAAACAAAACAAACACGTATGAAATTTCCCAGGATTTAAAACTATGTTATTGGAAGACTTTGTTGAGCACTTGTTTTAGGGAAGGGTGCCCATTAATCTGAAATGGAGATAGAAGACAGAAATGGACTTAAAGTCAGGGCAGGTAATCAGGAATGTACATGAATGCAACAGCATGTATAACTTAGGCATCTCCAAAACTTCAGGTTGTGGTGTTTGGGACAAGAGCGGCCTGACGGAAGTCTGGCTGTAAGAGCAAATCAAAATATTCCTTTTCATTGGTTTCTCCTATGCTTAGAAAACAAGGTTCTAAAATGATTCTTCACTAATAAGCAGGACCATATGAATGATACTCATCTCCATTATCACTGTCCCCCCGTCTATCTGAAAGAGGAAGTAAGCTACTGAATATTGGGCTAGCAGTTTGGGTTGAAACACAAAATCCTGTTAATGTCTAAGTGACTTTATTTATAACAATTTGTTTTTCTATTATACACCCACCCACAGGCAAACAAATTTTAAGGATGCAAAGTTAGCTTTAATATTTTATAGCTGAATGTTTTATGGCCATTCTTATTAAAACCAGAAATCACACTGGCTTTTCCCTTCAGAGATGGAACAAACTATGATACAGATACTACCAAAGCAGACTACTTCAGGACACATGCATTAGACAGAGGTGCTACAGGTAGTCTCTAGGAAGCATATGTCTATTTTGGCCATCCTGAGTATTGACGGAAGGTGCTCCTGAGTCATGGGAAAAGTGGGCATAAAGATATCTAAAAATTTTAACTGTGTACTTACTAGTCACGGCCTGACCTGTAAGCCCCAAACTTTGGGTTAATTTAAAAAGTCAATTCAAACATTAATTTTCTGAATCTGTCTCTTTCTTAGTGTCTGATTGCAATTAAATATTCCTCTCCCACCAGAATAGAGTTACAGTTACTGTAGTAATGTATTCAAGTTTTTATGTCACATACATCTTGAGCCTTTTCAATAAGAAATGTGATGATGAATTCAAATGTGGTCTATCCTTCCGCTCATCTTCTCCCAGAGGAAAGAATCATATATGTAGTGAAGTGATTTTTGCTGGTTTATCTATGTTTAATATGTGTACTGTGCAACAGGGGTTTATAGTAGAGAAGAAGTGTACTTTACTTTTAATCTAAAAGAGGTTAGGTGGTGATATTATCTATACATTTCTGAGTTATCTCAGAATTGTTATTGTGAATAGGAAGTTATCTGTGGAGGAAAAAAATAAAAATAAACCCTTGCAAGTTCTTCTACCCTTTTTTATTTAACAGAGAAATGTATATTGTTGGATTATATACATGGTCTGAAAATGTATCTGTAGTTTAAAATAGCTGAATGCTTGAACAATTAGACTGTGCCCATGGAACCAGTGTTTTGAAAATCTTTATTCTGAGATACATTAAGTACTATACCATGGAAGACAGTTCTTCCAGGAACAAGCTAATGCAGTGCCAGAAAATCAGCTTTTATAGCATTGTCAAAGTATTCCCAGCTATAACACAGTTTTACAAGCAGATACTGGCATGAACATCAGAATACACCTGAACTTCAAGATATTTTTTTATTATGATTATTATCTATGCTTTCCATCTATGAGGAGAGGAAAATTACATTAGAAACTCAGCAGTTAACATTATTTTTAATAAGGCAAATCCTCCAGGATCCTGTCGTAGAATATGTTCCTCCTAATAAACTGCAAGATTTAAGTTGTGCTACTTTTGAGCACTCTTGTAAGATAAAACTAGTGCAGAGACCCTGGAACCAGCCAAAATGGTGGAAAATTATACAGCTGTACCAGTACGGCAGTGTTTCTGAGGCTGTTTTTGTTAACTCACAGGAACCACAACACATGGTTGCTGCACCACTCTCAGACACAAGCTGGCAGCTCTTTCTGACTCCATCCAGCGCTCCAGGGATGTATCATCTCTGTGTGACATTGGCTGACAGGTGGTTCAGGCACTTCTGTGCTATAATTCCTTGTTGTAATATTAGAAGATGAAGGCCTGAATTTTAAAAGCATGTATGAGCCTCACTTCCATTGAAATTGTTGTAGATGGCTCTATATGCTCTGAGTTTCTTGCACTAAACAATTTGTTCAACACAGATGGAAAATTTGTGGAAGAATGGGAAACTAAAACTGGAAAGACTGCAAGGATAAGAGTTTTAAGCTTTAGTTATTCAGACACAAAAGAAATTGATGTAGCTTTTTTCTGTAATTACCACACCCCTATATACGTGATTACTTTCTAAGATTCTCTCAAACTGTTAAGCACAGGACTATCACTCAGTCATTTTAGGAGAGTGTGGGAGCAGGAATGGAGTTTGACCATTAATATGACACAGAGTTTTCTCCAGTCCTTTTTTAAACACCAACAGACGGTTGTACATTGCTTTACCTCCTCTTCCAAGGAAAAAAACCCCAAACATTAGATTCTTTTACCCTAAACCATGAGGGTTGGATAGGGCTTTAGATGATATCTTAGTTCAATCACTGGAGGGTAGTTTCTGATGAACAAATTCTAAGACAAATAGTGTGGTCAGAAGAAGTGTAGTTATCTGCAAAGCACTGATGCTATTAACATCACAGTGACCTTACAAAAGCCTGATGCAAATTCTAAGATGCTAGAAAATA
Organism: Falco rusticolus; assembly: GCF_015220075.1. Taxonomy (NCBI): domain Eukaryota; kingdom Metazoa; phylum Chordata; class Aves; order Falconiformes; family Falconidae; genus Falco; species Falco rusticolus. Next base: position 36,888,872 of record NC_051188.1, on the reverse strand, counting down.
TAAGTGCTGTTATCATAAACCCATAATCTTCAAAACCTATTTTTCGCTCATCTGCAGAGTGATGAGTTACACATCACAATGTGAAATCTAGCTTATGATTGTCTCTTTGTTCTGGGGCCCTGTTCAAATATATGGATTAAAATTACTCTTTGGTGGAGTGCAAGTATTGGAAAGTCAGTCAAGCTGTTCTGTTGCAGTAGCATGCTGAGGCTATGATGTGTAAGTGACTGAGCTAGAAGGTGGAAAGGAGAAGAAATTATGCAAAATAAATATAAAGAGTGCCAAACCATTACTTTCTGAGCTACTCTTCTGGGAAAAAAAGGTTTAGCAGTGGTGATATCTCTTTCAGGCAAATCGATGTATGTAGGGTTAATAATGGAGCTGGATGCAGCTGGATGCTATTGCCAGTAACATCACACACCTCTGCATTATACAGTGTGCTGGCACCAATGACTTTTTCTGACAGAGCAGTGCTCTTTTCTTCTTTGCTTTGTAGGGTGTTTTTTTGTTTTTGGGAGTTTTTTTAGCTGTTGGCAAAAACCGTGAAAGCAGCTACAACACACAGAAATGAGCCACATACCACAGGGACTGCTCAACACAGTAAGTTACCCAAATAAAACTTTGTGTGTTTCCATTTTTTTTTTTTTTTTTAATTTCACTTTGTTTTGGAGTCAATGTCAGTTTTCTCATCTACCTGAAGCTAACACTAAGAGAACTTGTGTAACTACTGCCATTGGGTTACTTTGGCTTAGATAACTGAGGAAAATTAATCTAGGTGTCAAATAAATAACAGACTCTTTTAGTACAACAGATTTAATTAAAATAGTCTGTTTTGTGATAACTATTAACAGCTGACCTTCAAGTAGTTCTGAACAGAAAATACAAAGAATATTTTACCTGATATAACTGTGCTCTTGAGAAGGATTTAATCTTTTCTAAACCAGCAATGCATGTTTCTTCAATTTTTATAACCACGAATTGTCTCTAAGCAACCTTATACATGAATTCATGTATGTACATTTGTGTGCCTGACAGTATTTAGAACTGCTTCTTGCCTGAGAGGTAATTCCATAACAGTCTGTCTACACAGCTTTTCTCCAAAGGATTCCCCTTATAACTGTGCACAAGCATTGTGAGCTAGAGCTTTACACTGCATAATAAAATTTTTATTATTATTCATCAAAAATCCTAAATAATTTGGAAAATTTCCTAATAATTTGTATCAAACCTGAGTTGATTTATACATAGAAAAACCTGTGTCTTAGTGTAGAAAATTGGGAAAAGTATACTAGTATATGAAAAGCAGTCTGGAATCTACAGAAGAACAAACACTATTTCCTTATGATTTGAGATCCAAATCATATTAGAAGCATACAAAAAAGAGGGATTTTAGCAAGGCTGAGACTGAGTTACTAATGCACTTCTGGAAACTTACAGAAATTAACCTGCAAACTTGGAAGATAGATATGCAGCATTTTAAAGACTGTGTAAAAATATATATTTGTACGTACCTGGCCTTGTAATGATGATGTGTTTGCTATTTCAGATCACTTTTGCAGGCTTGTTTGTGAGATAAAAAACCCAGAAGAAAAAAAATATCTAAACTAATGCTTTCTTTTAGGTTTATTTGCTCATCTTTGCATTTATTCTGTGGAGTTTGACATCTGGCATAATTTTCAGGTATGTTGCTTATTCATAAAGTGAAAGAGAAATGGTTTTTCTATTTCAAAAGAAGTTTGAAATTTTAAAAGTCCACTTACACAAATGAAAATGTCAAAATCCCTATTAAATATTGTTATGGCAGCTGATGTCTAATCCTGTCCTTACCATGGTGTCCATGTAATTTTGGGCAAGGCATTTAAACCACATCTGCAAAAGGACTGGAATCTTGTAGCATTTCACTGATGTTGAGTTTTGAAGGCTGAAGGGCATTAATGCTTTGTACTCTGAAATTCATTACCAACTAGTGCATGGATTTGACTTCTGTACTTCAGATTTCTGCCCCTAAAGTACAAGTATTATAACTATATCCCTCACCAGGGTAGTTGTAGAAATAAGTACTTCCATATTTATGAAGCACTAGGATACCCTCTTCATGAACTTCTTGGAGCAGCCTGTGAGGAATTAATCATAGTTCCTATTCAGAAATAAGGTTTGAATAAGTAAAGCCTTGGGTCACAAACTGAATAATAAGGGTAAAAGAAAATATTGATCTTCATATTGATCACTAAGTGAGCACCATACATTCATGGCCTGTAGTGAGGCTGAGGTCCTGTGGAAAATATGTTGTGTAATGATGTAATTAAAGATTATAACATAATGCATATGTATGAGGGATCAAATTAACATTACAGTGGTAACCTCATATCTGACATTTTTGAGAGACTGAGCACTCAGCCTAATAAGTTCTTTTAACATATTTTTGTGGGTATGTAGAATATATGTATAGGCAGTTCTTAACTTTCCATATAAATGATGGACTGCAGAGAAGGAAAATTTGAAAGAGAGTCTTTTAAAATTGTATTTATTTTATGTGTGCCCACAAATGGGCCCTTTTGAACAGAACAGCGTAATGGGGTTGAACTCAACAGAACTGAAGTGTTATAGCATTGAATCACAGAGACATGAATCAGATTCCTTGGATTTTCTGAATATTGATGGTCTGATGTATTCATCTTGAAAATAATCTTGCCCTCTCACCAAATAAATTTTTCTCACCTGCAAACTGTAGATTTGTTTGAAAGAGTAGGTGTGAATGACATGCAAATTATGTAGCATACAACTCAGAATTTTTCTCCAGCTTCCCCTGCTACCTCATATGTCCACATAACTTGATATTACAAGAGTCCTTTGGGGACAAAGGCTATTGCAATAAACAGAAAGAAGAAAATGTTAATCAGATCTACTCAAGATGCTCCTTGTGACTACCAAATCATTGGTAAATATGCAGGACATGAACTGACACTTTTAATACTTCAAGAAAATGCATTGTTTCAAACAACCAGGGACAGTCTTTTATCAACTACCAATGATTTTGTTGTATCAGTAAGGGGAAGGAGGAAAAGAAAGGAAGAAAACATGTCAATTACTGGTAAGTGTTGCTGTCCTTTCAACAGCCAAGTAAAAGCACTAACACAGAGGTGAAAAGTGAGAATGAGAGTTTTGTAAGTATGGCTTACCTTTGATTACACAAAACCTGGAGGGACTTTCTTTTTATCTTTTTATCTTTTTACCTCTTCAAATGAAAAAATAATATTTTTTTAAATGAAGATAGAAATTATACTTTTAAAGCACCCTTTTCCTCCTCTACTTCTAGACATATTTATATATGCTTTTGTTTCTGTAGAGAATTTTTAATATACTTATACTTGCTAGATATGTGTTTAAGGTTGCAATTGCATCAAAGTTTCTAGGTAGAGTATGCGGTTGCTATAATGGAACTCCACACTTCTCCCACAGAGATAATTGTATTCCAGTAGTGCATGGATTGTTCTTGCTAAGCAGAATATATAAAGCATTTGGGGATCATCTGTGGGTGACAGAAGTTACTGTTAATGTCATTGGCTTTTAATCTAAGGTAGTAAAAACTCTTATTGTGGTGGGTTACTCTCATCCAGCACCTGTCTGAATGCCAGGTGACCACCAAAGCAGCTCTATCACTCAGCTGGACAGGGGAGAGAAGATATAACAAAGGGCTCATGAGTCGAGATAAGGACAGGGAGATCACTCACCAATTACTGTCACAGGCAAAACAGACTCAACTTGGGGAAATTAGTTCAATGTATTACCAATCAAATCAGAGAAAGGTAATAAGAAATACACCCAAACCTTTATAAACACCTTCCCCCCTAGACATCCCTTCTTACTGGGCTCAGCTTTTCCCCTAAATTTCACTGCTGCAGTGGCATGAGGGGATGGGGAATGGGGGTTGTTGTCACATCATCACACATTTTCTGAGTTGCTCCTTCCTCCTCAGGCAGAGGACTGCTCACACGCTTCCGCTGCTCCAGTGTGGGTCCCCCACAGGGCCACAGGCCCTGCCAGGAGCTGCTCCAGCATGGGCTGCCCACAGGTCACAGCCTCCCTCGGGCACCCACCTGCTCCGGCGTGGGGCCTCCAGGGGCTGCCGGTGGGGATCTGCTCCTCCGTGGGCCTCCCCGGGCTGAGGGGGACAGCCTGCCTCAGCGTGGGCTTCACCGCGGGCTGGGGGGAACCTCTGCTCCGGGCCTGGAGCCCCCTGCCCCTCCTGCGCTGCCATGGCGGCTGCGCGGATGGGCCTCTCACATGCTTTCACTCCTCTCTCCAGCTGCAGTTGCAGGGTTTTTTCCTCCTTCTTAAATACGCTATCCCAGAGGTGCTACCATTGTCACTGATTAGCTCAGCCTTGGCCAGCAATAGGTCCGTCTTGGAGCCGGCTAGCACTGGCTCTATCAGACACAGGGGAATCTTCTAGCAGCTCCTTACAGAAGCCAGCCCTGTAGCCCCCCAGCTACCAAAACCTTGCCATAAAACACATTATAACTATTTATGCATTTTGTTACATTGTCACATTTTAACTATTTTGTCACATCCATTTGACCAGCATTACTTTCAAACATTGTGTCAGTTCTGGAATGGCCCTCTGTCTTCTTCAAATCATTCAGTTGCACTGTCCATATAAAAAATGCAGTTTTCTAGATTATGCAAGAATATTCAAAAGATATTGTTGAAAAATTCCATAAACAGATGTAATAGCCTTTTCCAGATAATTATGGGGGAGCTTTCAACTATGCACAGATTTCAGTATTGTATATAATCATTACGCTAGAGCAAGATTGTAAAGTGGTTAATGCAGATAACTTTCTATAAAGTTATCATACATGATCACAATGTGTATAAATATGTTTTAAAGCACAAAATTTGACTGAGTTTATTTTCTCATTAATAAGTTCTCTTAGGTCCCAATTTAGTTTGCAAAAATATAGGGAAGTCCTTGGTTATTTAGCAAAATTTTAAACATATATTTAGGTCACATCGAATTTAATGGGATTTAGGCATGTGCTCATAATAAATCATTTATGGAAATGTTTTCTCAAATGATTTTTCATTACTCATTTGAGGAGGTCCATTACTAAGAACCAGATTCTACACAATAATCTTGCCATGAAACCTCAATATAGGCAAAAGGGGAATAAAACATAGCTTACTCTTATGTTGCTTTTTAAGCCAGGAATATGCAAAAATCTGTGTGCTTTAAGAAAAACTCAAGCAACCTTTTTCACTGGTACTGGTACTAATCTATTTTATTAAAGTGGGTGTACATTGCCAATATATGTTTAAATGCATGATAAAGCTCAAAGCAAATAGAGACCAAAATGGAGACACTTTGGAGACCCTTCATTTTAACTGTGCTATATGGTTGATTATCAATTAATTTAAAGTCTGCAGATATTAAAGATTACAAATAATATCCTTGTAAAGAACTGTACCATTAGCCTCATTTTATTGACAATTAACCGGTGTATTGATTTACCATGGACAACCTTGGACTTCCTCATCTGGTATGAGAAGAAAACTTCCTGCTGTAATTGCCTTTTCTGGTATCCTTACCTATTCTGCTAAGTATTGAACTGGCACCAAATTGCAAGTAGTGTCACTGACAAGTACAGCATTTAGAAGGGCTGATTTAACAAAGTAGCAGAGCAGCAAGCTGGTTATGGCAGTGACAGCAGCACTAAGAGGATTTCAAAGCATTGTTAGACTTTCTAAATCTTTCTCTTATCATCTTTCCAATTTTTAATTTGCTCACTCATTCAATGTAATCTCTTTTCAGAAGACATTCTGTTTCCCTTTCTGGAAGTCAAGTAGTAAACTGGAGCCATTCTCCGCTGCACTTACCTTGGTTCCTTATTTTCTGGCACATATAGATTAATGACTTATTCAGGCTATTCCAGCACTTAACTTTTTATATCCTGGGCAGAGTGAAAAGCAGCAATAGGCTGTGGAAGTATGTAATTGGTCTTTATACGCTGTCAGTCCTTCTGCTAGATCTGTCTTTGTCGAACACGAAGATGGAAGTGGGAGAGAGGAAAACTAATCTGCAGAAAGCATCCTAAATTCAATTAGAAATGCTTGGTATGATAGAAATTAGCATTGAACTGAATAAATTGCAAGCTTTGACAGACTGAAGGTCTAAATGCCAGATGCAAAGTGATAATGTGTGCAAAGGTTGATTCTTCATAGGAAGTAGCAGCCAAGATGTTGGTGAAGTAACCAAGATACCTACTGAAATGTGAGAGAGATGGTTTAATGTACTGAACTGTGCAAAGCCCATAAGGACATGGTTGCAGGAGACATCAGTAAATACAGCATCAGTGGAATCCAGCAAAGTCTGGAGGGAAGCAGATGCTGGAATAAGACTGGAAACCAGGTGAAGGGGCAACAACAGATGTATCCCTCCTGGACAGGATTATATATCCCTTTCTGTGTCACTGGTAACATAGAACTACAAGTAGACAGATCTAGTCACAGAATGTAGTCTGCTGAATTAAGGAAAGCATCTGTTGAAGAAAGAAAGCAGTGATTGGCATTGCAGAGCAAGAGCCTGTAGAAATGGCAACTGAGAAAACAACTAATGGAATATACAATTGCTTTAGCAGCAGTTTTTTATGAAAGACCATTGAAGACATAGTAAATCACATAAACCTGCTTAAATTACATTCCTGAAAGTCAATGCATTATTCTTGTATAAGTCTTTACATAATCCATGCAATATATAGAAACTTTATAGCAAAATCCATTCTGGAAAGGGTGGCAAACACATTTTGGAGGTCAAAAAGAGGATTTGAGAAAAGATCTTTGAATTTAATGTGACTGATTTTTGACAAGTGCAAAGCATTGCACATAGGAAAAATAAGATACACACATTTAAAATAAGTTCTAGTTGGCTACGTAGTTGGATGGAAAAGATAAAAAGCTTACCACAGATCTCAAAATGAATATAAGTCATTAGTGTGATCCTGTTGCAAAACAGGAAAATCTCATTCTGGAATGAATTAAGATGACTGTTGGATGTAAGACATAGGAAGCAATTTTTTTCTTGCTCTTTCTGGCTTTAGTGGATCCTTGTCCGGAACAGAGTCTAACAACATGGTTAAGAGAAGACGATGATAAGTCAGAGAGAGTAGTAAGAATGATAAGAGGTTTAGAAAAAGTGACCCATGAAGAAAAAGAAAGGTTGAAATAATTGCATTTATTCAGTCTAGCAGGCAGAAGAATAAGGGACAGGAGGTAGCAAGAGTTTCTTCCATTAGGTAAAAGGCAGTTATAATGAGGGCAGTGAATTATTGTTCTCTGTGACCATAAGGTCTAAGACAGAGAGAAATCAGCTGAATTTTAAGCAAAGATTTAGTTATAAGTCTTACATACTGGGGAGATTTTTAAAAGCCAAGGGTTAGCTAAGCAATACAATAAGATGCCTGTATAGGCTGGTTTTTTCAGTTGTGTGGTGGTTTGGGGTTTTTTAAATTACTTTTGGGTTTTGTTTTGTTTGGGGTTTTTTATTTTTTTTAAGAGGCAAGACATATTTTTTAGTGTTTGTGTAATCTAATTTTTTATCCTGCCTGTATGCAGGTAGAACTAGGCGGTACCTTAAGCTTTGTGATTTCTAAGATTCTGTGCTTAAATGACAGAAATTCACCAACTACAACAAAAATTTTCTACTCAACCAGAAAGCAGAGAGGCTATTAATCAGGATGTTCCATGGAGAACTCCTCTGGTGATTAATGAATTCTTGGTAAAGATGAATGAAAATAACCCAACAATGTGAATGACATTCATTGATTATGAGAAAGATACTGACTAGCATCAGAGAAAGAAAAATGTTCTGCTGAAAGGGACTGAAGCATAACAAAACACTATCTGCAGTTTCTGAGAAATGCATGTGGGCTGGGCTGTGACTGACACACATGGGAAAGAAGAAAAAGAGAACACAGAACAGTACTTCTTGTCTGCAGTCTACTAGTGGTGCATTTATATGAAAGGACCAAAAGGGTCCAGTGTGGTCTGAGGGTGCAATGTGTGAACTTTGAACAGACAAAAGTATTACTCATACCCCAAGTCTGCAACGAAGGTGGAGTGCAGTGTCCCACAAACAGCATATAGAAAGCTCAGGTTCAAACAGACTGTGAAAAGAGAGTTTGGGATGGAGGTTGGGGGTATGGGGAGGGGGGAGGAAGAATGCTAGTGTTCTGCCAAAACACAGTTCTGACTTAGAAAACCAAAAGCCTTACAACACTAAATTCCTATTGGTTATTGCAAATAAAGTTGGAACAAATTTGTACTGCTTTATTTTAGTTTGAACTTTGGCCAAATCCCTTTGAAAAAGTGGAGAGTGAAGAGCAACCAAGATGTCTTAATTTCCAAATGCCATTTTTTTTCTCACTGTGAAAACTTATTGTTTCATCAGGACCATGAGAAAAAGGTCTTCTTGTTTTTGTTGTTGCAAATACCATGTTCTCATGAGTTTCTACACCAACCACTATGATACATGTTCTTACTCAGCTTTCTGGATACTGCTGCATTATAAATGTAAATCTCTACAGCTGTGTTGAATAGAAGAAAAACTAAAACAGAAAAGGAGGACTTTTTGAATAATAGCAAAAAGCAACAACATTTGTGGAAAATGGCAAGGCTGAACTGATCAGAAACCACCATCACCTGCTGCACTACTCTATTAACATTTCTGTTTTTCTATTACAGTGCATTAGGAAGGACAATGCAACTGCATGGGGATTACTTACATGGAAAATGCAATAAAGTGTGGTCAAACAAATTGTACTATGGGTTCATTGTGATCACAGTAGTCAGGGATGAAACCTAAGAAATGGGAAGAGTATTACTATTGTGCCAATAAATGTAAAAGAAGACTGAGATGATAATTTTATTCAGAATCCATAATTCTTGCTCGCTAATGTCTTTCTCAGAAATTTGCCTTTCCAGATAATACATGTCATATTAGTTCTTTTCTAGTTCATTCTGTAGTAACATTTCCATTAGACACAAGCAGAAAAAAAGCAACCACATTATAAACAACATCAATTCCTAGCATTAAGAATGAATTAATTGAAAGAAAAATGTGTTAGGAATGCTATGTCCTAGTTATTCTAAATTCCAATTGAATTTTCACAGAACCTCTAAATCACCTGCATGGAAGGGAAACGTCTGCTTGCTTGCATGTTTGATTTTGTTATAGGCCTATTTATACTTTCTTATTCTTTGCTAACTCAAAAATTTGCCTGTATATAAAACATTAACTTTGGTGTATGGAGTGCAATCTTTCTCTAAAGCGTGTGGGCGGTAGGGAAAGCCTTTGGAGGCAAGATGAGGAGGAACACACATTGCCCTGGAGGTGCTGTGGGTCTGCCCTGTTGGCCCACTGTTGTGAGGTTTGGCTGCTGGGCCTCGGTACCAGCAGAAAGCAGCCCCTTCCCATGCTGATCCTGGGGAGAGGCTCCTGGGCAGCACAGTGGGCAGGGGAGAGGCTGCAACTGAGCCACCTCCAGCCCTGGGAGCTGCTGTGGGCTGCAGCTCCCCTAGTCTGGCCCTGGCTCCAGCCTTGCCACCTCACAGCCTTGCCTGTGCCAGCCCTTGCCCTGTGGGTCCAGATTCTGTCCCCATGGCCCTGCCCTGCCATCCCAGGGCTGTGTCCAACCCTTGGTCCCTTCACCAGACCTGATGCTGACACCCACCCATGCCCAGGCTGACATCCTGGCCCATCACTGTGCAGGAGAAGACTGCTCAGGGTGGCTGAGGGCCTCATTCTACAGAACAGCAGTTTATATTTTAAATATTAACAGAAGAAACCCTGTTAAATCTGGGAACCTGTGAAAGCTGTGGTTTATGTTTAAGAATACTTCCTCTTAAACACACCCAAACTTCCTACCAAGTGGGACTTGGGCACATGCCAGTCATCCTGCTCATCCTCACCGGTGCAAAAAAGAGTGTACACACTTGGCTATGTGGAAGCTGCCGTGATCACTGATGGCAGCTCGTGCGAGCTGCGCTCCTCTGGCAGGCATGGGACTTTGGAAAAGGTCTTCACATGGGCATGTATCGTGGTGCTGGGGACTATGTGTTTGCAAAATGCTGGACTCATGATTACAGTAAGAGAACAGCTGGAAGTGCTGAGTCCTGACACATGGAAAGAACTTCACAAACCCCACAAGGTGGCCTTGGGTAGCTCATAGGAATTAAAGGGCCTTGCCTCTGTTCTCCGTAATTCAGTGGTAATTTCTCCACTAACAACATACATTGCAGTCACTGAGGAGCAGGTGTCAGAGAAGATAAATGGGCACCAAAAGTGTGCAGAACTGTGGTGAAATATACACAGCCGTAAGGAATTGTTGTGTAGGGTCTATCTGTCTTCAAAGGATGAATTGTATTGCAGTAGCTTCAAGAAAAGCTGAGTATGATGAATGTAAATGCATAACTTAAACCTAGCTAATTTCTTAATTCATTACAATACTTCTTTCCTATAAGCAGCTTGGAAAATTATCGATTAAACAAACAAACAAAACCTAGGTTTATTTTTGGCTGGCAACTACTCTGGCCCTAAATCAAATGTTGAATCTGAGGCAGCAGTGTGCTTATCAGCCTCAGGTCATGTCCTTAATGCTCAATGAAAGGGAAACCTGTTTCTCATTCAGTGATTGCTCAGCTATAATAAACTGCTAACATTTTTTAATTTGATACTTTACATACTCATTAAACTCTGGTATCATATAACAGGGCAGAAGGTTTGACTTTTTCCCCAGGAGCAATTTTCTCCCGAAACCTGGAACGTTTCATTGCTGTACTGTAATTTAAAGGGTTGTGGAGACTTGGTGGAATAAATTACAGTTTATGAAAATAACCAAAACCAAAGACAAACTTTCAAGAAAAGCACCCAGCTGTAGTGCATATACTGTTTAGTGTCTTCAAATCACATGCAGGGGGGCAAATTATGAACAGAGAACTTTATAACTAAACTATAAGTCTTTATCTCCACAGGAGGGCAAAAGAAAGCTACAGGATAACTATCTTAAAAACTGATTTATTATGATACTTCCCATACATACAGAAAAAAAACAACCCCACACAGACACATTGAATTTATTCATACACTTAGAGAATGTAGAGAAAATACTGATCAAAGCGCCTAACATAACTGAATGACTAATCCTATATCAGAAAATAAAACAGCTAGTTAGGCATCAAGGCTTAAGCTTTCACCTTCCCTTCAGACTGTATTTCTACATGAGTCAGAGCAGGTGGGATCAGGCATGAAAGCTGTGTTAAATCAACCATTAAAAAGGGAAAATAATAAAGAATCCAGGTTAATAATTAGAAAGAACTTTAAAATTAATTAAACAGAGCAACAATGTACAGGAGCTTATACTTTATTGAACAAGGAATGCATGTTGTGAAGCATAATGCTATAGGCCAAAGGATATTCAGTCAGCTGAGGTTTATTAATAGACCAGTCAAACACGGGCTGGTATATCTTACTGCTCATACAAGATAGACACTCCATTTCAAACAATTCTTAGCCACAAAAGCCTTTAGGATTTGTTAATGACTTGTGCATACTCATCCATGGCAGCAAGGAGTTTGTGGTGGGAATATAGTGGGGATATACCACCAAAAATAATTTTGTTTCCCTATTGCCATCTCCTTCTTACCTCAATCCATGCAGTGGCCACTTAAGAGGTTCTAAATGAGGTGATGATATCAGTCCATTCTCCACTATTTTGTGGATTGTTTTTGCAAGATGGTGCCTCTTGACTGTGTCCGTATTGCTATGATGTTCAAGACAGAACATCAGACGAAAGAGACAGAAAGAAACACCAGGGAAAGAAGAATATACTTTTTCTCAAGGCAGGTTTTGCTCTGGAGCCGTGGTTGAGATTCAGGCTGAGAATGACATTCTACTTGTGAAGGGTGGAAGAGATAACACATGCAAATTAGAATTTCACTATGAGATCAGATTTATGATGTCTCTAGTCCAGAACCAGTTCTAACACTGGATATCTATTGTTGATTGAAGAGTGCAAGATTCCTGTAGTAGTCAAACCTTGTATAAACTGCTCCCATACAAGTCCCATATATTTCCTAAAAGTTAGGGATTGTTTCAAGACGGATGCTTATCTTGCTTTTTTCTACACAGAAACTCCAGATACTCATATTGTTCTTATAAAACTCTAATGCTTCTTTGAATCTTTTGAAGTTATTTACATCAAACGATATCAAGTTGTAGCATGCTTTACTGGGCCCTCTACTGATTTCTTCTCTGGAAAGCTCTGTTTCTCTCAGCTGGGAAAAGAGAAGGATTTCTGACAACTACACTTCCAATCTTTTGCTACTTTGGTTGGTGCCCAAAATAAGCTGTGTTGATTCTGGTAATAAATCACCATTTTCTATACATATGCATCTGCATTAGCCTTTAACTCAGAGGAAGAAGACCTTTCGAGCAAATTTTCCAACTGTAACCATGTTGGTTTGCAATGTGGAATCATTTAAGAGTGCATAAACTACATTACTTTTGCATGAAATGAATCAAAATTGTTCCAACTGCTATATGTCAGTAAAAGGCACAAGACTAGAGTTAGTCTGAAGTAAATCTCCAACAAAATTGCTTATAATATGGACATCAAGTTTCAGCAGTAGTTGTTTCACTTAATAGGTATGCTCCTATTGCCTAATAGAAACTGTTAATCTGACCTAACCATCTTTAATCAGTTTTGCAGGAATAAAGTTTTGCACTGAAAACTCCTTTCTGGTCTTGTTTTCGCTTTGTTCACCACCCCCCCACCCCCCACCCCCCACCCCCCCACCCCCATGTATGTCCTGTTCATAACACACTGGAAGAAAAAAATCAGTAAGTATAGGGGAAGTTAGACACAAGTGTGTGCTCTTTGTGAATTTGTGGGGAGCTAGAACTTGTGGTGGAAGGGAGGTGACAAAATTCAGTAAATGATTGAGAGGGAGCATCAGTAGGTAGAGATGTGGAAAGATTGAATCTCCTTTGAGAAGATGAAAGGACAGGTCAGTAATTGGGAACAGCAAGGACCCATTTGGAGGGCAGAGAGGAAAAGAAGTAGCAGTTAAGATAGTATAGCTGTTTTCAAATCTTCAGTTCAGCTCCAATGCACTGATGTAGTATCTGAAAATTAAAAGAGAATGGAGTGGGGAAAACATTGTTTTGTTTTATTGAAACACACACAGGATTTTATCATAAATGTGCATTTATGGTTGCTAACTTTTGTGTAAAGGGCGTTTATAAAACAATGGTACCTGGTCCTCTGGGTATGCACTAAAAATAACTACTATTTCAACAAAGAATCTGGACTTTTCCTATTCATTTCAGGTATACCCAGACTGCATGCATGATGCAGTAGTAGGATTATACACTGTAGTATTATTCAAATATGCAAAGTCTCATTGACATAATAGTCAGGGGAGAGCATGGTTTAATGTATCAGTAATCCACATGTTAAAGCTCTCTAAGTATGATTTGACATGACAGTTCATAATGCCTCTAAGCTTTAACTTTCTATTGTGTCTGTGACATATACCCCACAAATTACAGTATAGGACTGTCTCATGAAATTCGATTTATGATCCATAATGTTGTTACATTTATTACACACACACATATATATACGTATCTATGCATATATACATGTATATGTCTACACCTTTTAAATCTCTACCCACACAAGATGGGAATTCAGAGATAATTCCTTCTTCCAGTCTTTAGTTCACCCTGCTGTGCCTATGCATTGAAGTTAAGTAACCTTGAAGGGCTGTAGAATATGTCTGTGCCATCAGCAGGGGAGTAAAAAGGGATGTGTATATGGGAGCACTAATACTTAAACTGCAACCTGCCAACTCCACTGATATGTCACAAATGCCCAGTGATCCATTGCAAGCCATAGTCATCCTCCTGCATTCTCCCCAAGCACTCACTAAATATGGTAAGTTCCTATTCCCTAGCCCACAGGTGTGTGGAGGCTCCTGGAGGGTTTCGTAACTGATCCTCTGCCAAGGTTCATGGATATCAGTGCCACAGAGTTAATTGAGCTGGGTCTGGTGCTTGCTGTGCTCTTCTTTGCAAAGACTTCTTGCTTTTAGGAAAAGGGGAGATGGCAGCTGCTGGGGAGGGGCAGCTGCACATTTCTTCGAAGAACTTACAGGTAGCTGGGTGGTAGGGATCATAATAAGATAGACCTGCTGCCAGTAGTATCTATGATGGACTTACATGACTACATTGACAATTAACTCTGAGACAAAAATGCATAATTCAGAGTATCTGGTGTCATCTGTAGGTGCTAAAACCTATCTGCCTGCACATTGGTGCAAGGTACTTAATGGTGTGTGCTTTGGATGTTTAACTAGGCATGTGATGATTTTTCATCAGCCACAGCGTTAGCAAAAAAGCAGTATCTGCCATAGGTAGAAGGCAGCTCCAAAACGAGCCCCTACTAGCTAACATTTGTATTCCCAAGGAATTGTTCTTGGATCTAGAAATGAAATTTCTTACTGTCACAGCAGTAGCATGCATGGAGGAAGAGGAACCCTAAGTAACAAAACCCTTTCTGAATTATATTGAAAATAATCTGACAATCAGTGTTTGTAATATATACTGATACAAACACATAAATACTTATATAAAGAGTATTGTCATTTTTAGAATGACTGCCTTCATGAGTTTAGAGATTTTATAATTGTGTGAGAATGCAGCCCTAATCACTACTTCAGAGTAAGGAGAGGGAAGACTCAGGAGAATGTTATTTTAATAAACTTAGAAGATCAGGCATTTGCATCTCCGAGCCATTCTTGTTCTCACTGCCATCCTATCATTAGCTCAATCTAATGCTCTTAATTTAATATGCTTTGTCTTTTCTATAAAGAATGAGAGCGCCTGCCTAAATGATCAGATCACTATAAAGAAAAGGTCTGTCAGTGTTCTTTCTATCCAGCATATCATGTAGAGAAATATGATAATCCTCATTATGCAGCATTCCTTTCTCTGGGTCTGATGGGTTCCACGAATAGGAAATGTTCAAATTGCCAATATTCATTTGCACAGCTCGCCTGTTTGCCTGCTGCTTTTCCACTGGGACCTGTCCCAGGCTGCTTCAAAACCTTTCAGTGATCACTTATATTAGTCTGTTTTTTCCACTCCTGTACTTGTGAACCGTCTGATATTTTTTATGGTATCTTTTAAACATTTACCTCCCTGTCTGTTTACTGCCGCCTAAGCAACATGTTTCCTGAGTCTTTTCTATAGCAAAATGCACATCAGAGACTCTTCCTTTCAACAACTTCTAATTAGGCTGCTAGGGTTGAGGTCTGAGCAAAGCAATTTTAAGAGTAACTTCCTTGAGCTGGCTCCAGTGCTTCCTGCTTACCAGAGCTCACTGCTTAAGAAGCTTATCAGCTAACTTCCTGCTGGTGAGACACTTGCCAATCATATGACATTACTGTTTCACTGTATCAATGAGCTGGACTGCAGGTTTGAGAATAATAAGAATTAGAAAGAGGAACTGACCTTGTACAAAGGAGTGTTGTGGTTCGCATGCAGAACACAGCCGCTGTTGCAAGTAACGATTCCATTTCTGGGGCACACACAGTATCACTACGTGTAAATATTCCTGCTTCAGCCTGAAATGCATGCAAAGGTGGCCTTTGCACAGCCTGTCTCTTCTGGCTCTTGATGTTGGTTGCCTTGAAATTTTTAAGGCATTTTTCACTTTCTCTATAATAAAGGAACAGTTCACTTGTGCTGTTTTCCTGCCCCTCACTTCCCAGACAGAGGATGTTATTTTAAAGGCAAACAATTTTTCCAGTATGTTGTTCTTAATTCTGCTTTTTCACAAAATGACAGTTCCGTCAGTGCAAACAGCTTTAAACCTAGACAGGTATATAGCATGCAGCGTTAAAGCTGTTTCTGAGAGCTTTGGATTGCATACCGGACCATTTAACCTACTCATGAAATAAGAAAGTCTCCTTTTTTTTGCAACTTGGAAAACAAATGTAATTTTTTGTTTCCTGTTCTGTTTAAGAAAAACACACATAGTAAACAAATTATTTTTTATTTCTGCTATTTCCTCCCAAACCTTTCTCTCCATGTTAAA
Organism: Falco rusticolus; assembly: GCF_015220075.1. Taxonomy (NCBI): domain Eukaryota; kingdom Metazoa; phylum Chordata; class Aves; order Falconiformes; family Falconidae; genus Falco; species Falco rusticolus. The sequence goes on along the minus strand of NC_051188.1, from coordinate 36,872,715 downwards.
CTGTAGGACATATTTGCATCATTATTCCTGCTGAACCTAGAGTATTTCATCCATTAGTCAAAAAAGAAATTGGGGAAAAAATCCAGAAATGTCTATTTGATTCTATATTTGGTATACATTCAAAATATTAATCTGTCCAGATTAAAAATTATAATATATACTCTTTCTTAAAAACTCAACAAACATGAGAAATTATGGCTTCATAGTGTTCTTTCATTACAGAGCTGTCCCTGAAATAATGTCTGTATTTTTATGACCTTTGAAGAATTCTATAGGTTTTATATATAATGTTTAACCATTTATTTTTAAAGTGTTCATTTGAAATTACAGTTTGTTGAAAATTTAACCAGTATCAACTTTCTTGTAGTTCCACAACAGTAAAAACCTCTGCTAAATTTAAATAGCTACTATAAATAAAGAGGGGATGTTTACCATTCAATCAGTTTCTCTGTACATTTTCTATGAAGTATTTAAAGCAGTTAGATTCTTACTACAAGCATTAACTGATTTTATGGAACACTCTGTTCCTCAGGATAAGTTAAGTCAAGATGAGTAATTTCTTTTCTGTGGTAAGCACGTAAATATTCAGGCACTCAGAGAAAGAGATGAATAGGACGTATAGTACCTTTATCCTTTGCGTCAGACTTTAAGGCAGGGAATGAGTTTCTTCTGATTTTTCTTCATCCCATATGCTAGGCCATGACACAACTCATTTCTGACCATGTTGCCTTATGCTTTGTTGGCTACTTGCCCATTTCTTGGGGCAATTTCACAACATGTGTCTTGAGCTCTGTTTGATTCACTCCTCTGAGGTTGATTTTGTCCCTTGGTGCCAATGTCTGTAATATAATTGCCTGTGTGCCGGCTGCTTGCAGACAGAATTCTTCTGCTGGGTACATTTTGACACACCCCATGTGGTCCTCATGGTTTGCCAAAGCACTTGCTGCATTACAACCTGTTTTCTTGTCAGCAACAAGTGCCTTCCATGATGTTGTCTTTTCTCTGCTGTCCAGGCATCATTTTTGTAGACACCTGTCTTTTCGGGGGTTCTTCTCTGCAGGAAGGGAGTTAATAGCTAAGGATAATGAAAGCAATTACAGAGTTTGTTGGATCTTTATTGTTACTGAGTCACAATTAAAAAATTAAAGAGAGAGTAGTTCAATAACGTTGATTAGATCCAGAAAAGGATTCAAGGCATAACAGCTCCCCATCTTTTATACAACCAAGTTATTCACCCAGACAGACTACAACTGCCTTCATTTCCCAGTCTGGTATGACTGGCTCCACAATATCCCTTAACTAACCGACACATTATGTTAGGCAACAACACATTTTAACCTTTCTCATTGAAACTGTGACAATGTACAACACAAGGCTGAAGAGCAATGTATTGAAAGTGAAGACAAGAGAAACATCACTCTAACTTAGTGGTTCAGGCATTCACCTGAATGAAAACCCATTTTGTTCAAAACTCTATTCAAACAGCTGTTTATGTATTTTACCTTCAGTGGTCTTTGGACAAATGCATTAGTACTATGGAATAACAGGGAAATCACTACAGTCAGTACCTCTGACTGAGTCAAACAAGGGCAGATTTGGGTTTTTTTCAGGACTGTAGTACTTGCATTTAAACAACTAAATTCCAAGTTTCACTTTACCACACAAGGCTTTGTGATCAAGTCTTGTGGATGTTGCCTTATCTACTTAAGAAAAAATACTTAACTCTTGCTTATACAATTTGGTCAACATTAGCAGGCATTGCTGATCATCTCAGATGGGTTTGCAAGTGCTTTGAGATTCTGAAGATCAAACCCACTTTTTTATTGCAAAACAACTTTGAATTCCTTTGATATTTTTTCAGCTGGGTTGTTCCTCTATCTGGCCAGTTTTCTATCTTTCACCTGTAAATACATTTGAATTCTGAAAGAGGTAATTTTTTTTCTAGAATCAAGTAATTTTTTCTTCTGAGAAGAGTCTAAGTACTTGTCTAACTAAAGTGTACATTTATTTAAGTCTAAAAAGAAGTGTTAAATGAAGTTAATAAGGTAATTAATATAACGCCTTCTACATTGCAGCACTTTCCAAAATATCAAGCTGCAACAAGGTCTTTTACCATCTCATACCAGCATACTCTTCACACCAGTCCCTCTGCTGCCTTCTCCTCATCTCACCTCATCCAGGGCATGTGTCTTCTCTCTGCTTCTTTCTCTTTCACCTTTTCTTCCTCAGCTGCTCTCTTTTCATTACATCTCAACCACTTAACTTAAACAGCCGCACCTTATCTACATTGGCCAACCCACCACCCCTGAAGCCAATCCACAGTTCTATATTATCAATGCTAATTAACGCACCTTCATTCCTTTACACTTCTACAGAAATGCCTTCATCTTTTTTAACCCAGTTTGGCTCATTTTGATTGGTAAAAAGCCAAAGATGTCCCTCCCTCCACTCTCACACTTCTGTACTTCAAATAAACAAATAAAAATTCTTACATGAAAGGAAAATAGTTCAGATGTATTTTAAAAGAAAACGAAGAGGACTCAGACTTTCATCTTAATGTTGATATTGTAACAGAAATACTGATTAACTGATTAGTGACTGATGCAGTGCACTAAGGGTCAGTTTCTCACATGCTGTGGTCATTATATCTATAGGACAGTACATCCACATCTTACCACTGTGGCCAGCCCGGTGTGCACCAGTTGCCAGGCCCAAGCAAGTGCTGTACATACCTGAAGTGTTGGAGGGTCTTGTGTACATGTTCCAAATTGTGCACTCTCATGTTACCCACATATGCAACTTCAGCCTTTATTCCATCAAATCTGCACCAAAAAGAACCCTTCCTGTACCTTAAAACATAAAAAACTTTATGCACTCATAACACCTGAGGGTTTTTTTTGTCCAGATGGAAAGGACTGTAGTATTTTGTGTGGATGAAACAAGAATCATGACAGGTCCTCCAGTCTTCCTCTCTTTTTATCTCCTTTTGAAAGTTCCTTACTAGAAGTACTTCCTCAAGGTAGAGGTGCCAATATGGGTCTCCTCTTGGTACTGTGGGCAGGGATCAGAGAGAAAGGGGCACTGATAAGTCTATCTTTAATGCTCTGTTCACATCAAGAAAACAGCTTTCTTTGATAATGACATTATCAAATACAGTTATTTATTTCATGATATGGAGCACACTGCCTGGGGGATCATGAATAATTCATTGCCTGAGATTGAAAAGATATTTTTATGCTTAGGCATTGTATTGGGAAGATGAAAATAATATTTCATTCTTTAAAGAATTTAAGAAGTTCTTAATGATCAACAATTACTTGAATTAAAGCAAGATTAAGGTTTTTTCCTATATAAATGGGGGTGGGCAAAATAATGGGATATAAATATTAGGTTATATATGCTTTGGTATGAAGACGTTGAAGGTTACTCTTTCTCTTTCTTTTTTGCAGTTGGATGAAGAGAATAAATACACTGTGCATGCTGATGCTGTCCCACAAGTTGGCAGCCTGCAGACTTCAGCCAACAACAATGGAGGAAGAGTCTTTGCTTGTAGTTGAATGGTACAAGCTAATTTTCCCCAGAGGCAAGGGAGGAACTGTCTTCCCTTTGACTACATACAGAGGTGATGTTACTAGGACAAGATGCAAAGTCAAATAGCTTTTCCCTTAAGTTGAAAGCTCCTTCTCTGTTTTATTAATCTGCAAATGCCTCATACATTTATAGTGCTGTATAAGTAATAATGTAGGGGACATTAAGTAGATCTTAATAGAAGTTTTCCATTAGCCCTTTCAAGCGTGCAAACGTACATGGAGAGTACATTCCTGAAATAATCAGATTTCATTATTTGGAAACATACTTTAAAGTGGGAGTTTCCAGAAGTTGTATAATACAGGTATGGTTCTTTAAAACTTGGGGGAAGGTAGGAGTGTATCAGCAACACATACTTGCTGATGTAATTGTGAAATATTAATTCTGGTAAATACACCTTACAGTTCTACCTTGACAATGAACTTTTTGTTCTTTCCATTGTGCTTTTTGTGCTTTCCATTGCTGTATAGGTAATTGCATTTGAGATTTCATAACCTTGTCGGAAAAATATAAAGAATGTATAAAGAATATTAGGAATGTGGATCTGAGACAACTGTGCCAATGCAAAAATCATAGTTTTAAATTTGAGTAAAAATCATAGGTTTTAAATTTGAGTAAAAATCATAGGTTTAAATTTAAATAGGTGAAATTATTATGAAGTTACTAAACAGATTGTCTGTTAATGATCATTCATACAAATAAAATAAGCTCACATTGTGGTCTAGAGCAAACTAGTGGCGATTGTTTGTACCAGGGAGTCTCAAGTACAAGGCATGGCACAGCTTTTTGTATTTGAAAATTAACCCATAATGCCATCCTAGATAAACTATTTTCTTTAACTAAAATACTATGCTGCAATATGTTAACTAACTGCCCTTACTGAAGAATATTTTTTCCTTTTGATTTTTTCTTTCTTAATTCTAAGCAGTAGAATGAAAGTGAAACAGTGGAAAAATATAAAAAATAGAGTTTTAAGATTTCTTAAACTGCTGGAGACAAAGCATTCACAAAATGAGGAGTTTCTGACTGAAAAAGAATAACAATACAGAAGTAGAAAAATACTTTAATATGTACAAGATATAACCATAGGATATCTTTTTATTTCAGATTTTTTTCCATCTTAGAGATAGCAGCTTTCAGCTTATCCTGGTTGCTTAGAAGCTCTACTGCATCTATAGGATAGAGTCCTAGCCTATATGCTACCTAGAAATGAACAAACATTTAGAGGTCTCTAGAAAGTCACCTTTACAGGCCCTCAAGCATTTAGGTGGAATCCTATGACAGCTCCTTTCTCACATGTTATTCAACACATTTCTTTAACAGAGCATCATGTCAAACAATTCTCAGGCCCACTTTCTGGGAAGACAGTAATATTCACTTTTATAGATACCATAAGTTGTTATGTCTTTAAAGAATATTTCATATAAGGTAAATTCTGTGCTTCCACAATTTTGCCTTTGGCCCATTTTCACTCTTAGTATTAACGTTATAAACATAAGGTTGATTTTGTAATATCTCCACTATAGTGAGACTCCCCTTCACCTTGGTACATGACTCTGTCCCTAGCAGTTTATGTATTGTGCCATAATCTGTCTCCATTCTCTTCCCTCCCACTCAGTTTACAGTTTCTCACATGTACTGAGAAAGGTATTGTTCCCCTAAAGGGAAGGAAAAGGGAAATTATATACTGCCATGGATAGTTGTAATTGTAATGAGTATTTCAGTGCCACTTATCTACCTCTCATTATTTGTTTGTACCTTTTCATTATCTGCTGTCACACATGTTTAAAAATGTTAATTTAGTATGCTTTTTTATTCCTGTATGGAAGTACCAACTTGAAAGAGTATATGACACTTTCTGGAGGTGACTTTGATAAAGAAAGATCGAGGTATCTGAAGGCATATCCCTGTTTGGTTTGTTGTTGGGTTTTTTTTAGCATTGCTAAGCCTTACTTTTTGGTGCCTCATCCTTGACTACATGTCCCATCTTCAGCTTAGGAGCTTCCCTATGAAGCCTGTAGGAAGAAGTGCTTCATAAAGGGGGTTAACAGTCTTCAGGTTGCCTGAAAGTCATCTGTGTCTTGGTTCAACCACAGGTTCAAGCCTCAGTCTTGCATTACATGCCTTTTCAGCATACAGATGCACAACCCAGGAGGCCTGGGGGAGGATCTTTGTTAGAGTTTTCAGGCCTCAAGCCCTCTCCTAAAGAATCTACTTTGAAGACAGAGCTCTCACTTTTAAAAAATTGTGACTGTGCCCCATTCTTTTTTTACCAAAAATTGGATGCTTGGAAAAGTGCAGATTTAAAGGAAAAAAAACAAAACAAAACACCCTTCAATCATTCCTTCATTATCATTCACAAATACCATTTTCCAAAGGGATGCACTAACCACAAAAGTGGTTAGTGAAGTTCAGGTATTAAAAGCACCTCTTTGTAGCTTTCTGAAAAATAATTCAGTGTTCATCACAGTGGAAAAGATGGACAGATCTTTACTTCAGGTGATGTAGGTCTCCCTGAAAAGGAGATGAATGACCATGCTGGGTTCTGGTTCTAGGACTAGAAGTGTCTCTAGGAAAAAAGAAAAATACTAAGAAGAAAAAAAAAAAACATGCAAACAAAGAAAGCCAACACATTTTAGAAAAGAGATCACCACTGTGTTCTTTTTTAGCTCTCAGACTGAATGTTCTGAGTGTAAGGAAAGTAGTAAACCTTGACGACCTTTCAGGACAAGAGCTATTAGGTGAAGAGAGAGTGCAGAAGTATGATCTCCTTACATTTTTTCTAGATTTTTGTTTGAGGGGTTTTTTTGCCTCTATTCTGAATGAAAATGGATGTATGTGTAGCCAGTGTTTTGTATGGATCATGGCTGGTGTGGCTTATGCGTGTTTTGTGCATGCCTGCCAGGCTAATTCTTCCCTAGGACTTAGGCAAATGAACACCTATACCCATCCAGACTCATCCAGGTGTAGAGGCCAGGATGATAACAGTGCCTGAATGCAAAGCAGTGAATCTCAAAGTGCCTATAACTTGGACAGGTTCTGGGGGATCATACATTTGGATTTGCAATCCTAGATTTACTTCATTCTCATTTTAAAAAGTGTACATTTCTCATAGTGCTGTATGGACATTTTTTTTTATCAACTACAGAAGAGCTAGCTGTTAGGAAAAAGTTAATTTATCTCTTTATTATCCTATCATTCTGCTGAATCTCTTCTAGCCTTCTCCCAATTATTCTCTGTTTCTGTGTGTCTATCTGGTTTCCTGCTGTCATATGCAATCCAGTGGCTTTTACGAGAAGAGGTTTGGAGAAAATCTGGCACTCTGTAGTATTTCTTTAAATGAAGGATAAAATTTGTCTCAATTGAAAACCTAAACTGTCCTTTATGTTTGTTATCATATAAATTGTGTATGGTGTTTTTTTCTGAGGTATTTTGTCCTGATTGTTGATGCCTCTTTTATTAAGTTACTGCCTCTACAGAGATGGTACCTCACTCAGAAAATCACACATAAATGAGGTTTGCAAGATATTCCTGGACTAAGGCAACAGAATTATAAGATTAGATTCACCCTTGTAATCTCTGTTTCTTGACAGTTTTGGCAGAACTCAGATTTGCTGTATGTGTTGAATTTACATTTCAGCATGCACTAAGGATAAAATTGGTGATAAAGCTGGAACCCAGAAAGGAAAGTACCACTGAGTACAGGCCAATGCACAGGATGTGGAGGAACTAAGATAGTAAGAAATGCCTTCTTTGATGTAAAGACAATTAAAGAACCTCTAACACCAGTTGTGGTGGATTGACCCTGGCCAGCAGCTATGCACCACACAGCTGTCTGCTCATTCCTTGTCCTCAGCAGGATGAGGGAGAGAATAGGAAGAGCAAAAATCAGAAAACTTATGGATCGAGATGAAGACAATTTAATAGGCAAAGGAAAGAGAGGAAGGGGTGTGTGTGTGTGTGTGTGTGGGAAGTGATGCAAAGGCACTCACTCACCACCTCCCACAAGTAGATCAAAGCCCATCCAGCCTCTCAGCAATGACTAGTACACCCAAAAACCCCTCTTCTCAGTTTTTATTGCTGACCATGATGCTATATGGCATGGAATATTCCTTTGGTCAGTTTGGGTCAGCTGTCCAGGTTGTGTCCCCTCCCAGGTTCTTGCCCACCCTCAACCTAGTCACTGCAGAGGCACAGAGGGAAAGAGAAAGCCTTGATGCTGTGCAACTCCTGGTCAGCAATTGCCAGATCACTGGTGTGTTATCAACACTGCTTTAGTCACAAATCCAAAACAGCATCATCCAGGCTGCTATGAAGAAAATTAAATCTATCCCTACCAGATCCAGTACACCAGTCCTTGAAAATAAGCTGAGAAATGAAGAAGGAATGAAGTCTGAAAACCACCTATTCAGTCAAAGAAATTAGAAGATTTGGGATTTTTTGGTTGTTTTTGTTTTGGTGGTTGTTTTTTTTTTTTGATTGCTTGCTTTTCAGTATCTTTGTTACAACTTTTTTCAGCATCAAATAAATTACTATTTTTTATGTTGAAGATCATCAGTGGGGAAAAGCAAAACAAAAGCACAAAAATAAGGCATCAAGCATGCTACGTCACTTTCTAGCGTTCCCTTTATTCTCTGTTTCTATCAGAAATAATGTCAGGACTAACTTCTGATGTCTGACCATTGCTTTAGTATCAGAACTACTGAAAAAGTTATTCTGTACGGGTACCACATTTGGATTGCTGATCACCTCAGATGTGCTTATCAGCACTAAGAATCCCATGGCTCGAGGAATATCTGCGAATGTCCTGTTGATTTATATCTCTGCTCCAGAAGTCATTCCTTTTTTTCTTTTTACAGAAAGAATCTATAGTCCACATCTATAACAAGAAAGTCATAGAAATAGGCAAAGGACCATTTTGTTTAGATCTTATTATAATTTGACCTGTTTTAGATAAATTTATTAAAGCATTAACCTGGCCTTAAATTCTCTAAAAAACTGCTGTGTACAATATATTGTGAGGGCTAGGAGAAATCTACAGAAGATGTCTGCATAATCAGCATAGACTTAAATCTAGATGTGTGTAAATTTACCTAACCCTGATGTAATATCTTAAAAATATCCTTAAGATTATTTCTTCTTTTTATTATGTTAATGGTCAAAACCAATGGAATACCTAAAATACATGAAAATTTATGGGGTTTAATGTAACTGCTGTCATATTTGCAAGGCAAAAATACAAGAAACTCTGTGAAGATTTGAATTTAATTTGCAAAGAGAAGAGAACAAAATTTAGTTCATAAATTCAAGGAACGTTTTACTGAAGTAATTTGCATTACCTAAGTTTTTTTCCATTCTTCATGAAATTCAGGAAAGGTAAAAATTCCTGTGGATATTTGGATAAATGTTGAGGAAAAAAATAATATAAAACTCTGACTGAACTAAACTGTAAAATTACAGAAAACTTGACTAACTTCTGTAACCCATTTTGCTTAATAACAAGCAAATTATTGTCTAGACCTTAATGCTTCAACAGTGAAGCTCTGTTGTTTTAAGTCATTATTTTCCCTGACCATCCGTTATGAACTTTTTGATGCAGTATTCTGCCCTCCTAAAGTCAGCAACAGGGAACTTTTGTCTTAATATCAGCATCTGTTAGTGCAAATTTGGCATCTCGAATCAAAACACCAATGAGACTGTCGTGATGGAGGGAAGACACAGTCACTCAATATGAGTGATCAGCAGACTTCGTTTATTGTACCTTACAGTCACCTTTTATGCCTTGTTATAATTAGCTCATACATATTACAAAAGTTAAGCTCATTATTGGTTAGTTGCCTAAATACCAAGCCCGCCCCTAGTTTCTCTTCTGTAGTTATCTTTTCCCACCTGTAACATTCTTTTCCCACCACGATCTTCCTGTTATTGTGTAACAAGAACAGCCAAGGATAGTGTATTTTTGCTTTACTTCAGATAAGCTGAGAGCGATGTGCATTTTTGTCCAGCCAGCTGGACTATGTCTATGTGAACTTTTTCAGCGAGCCAGTTATCCACATGAGACTTCACAGAGAACTGACTGAGATGGAAGCACAGATTTCCTCTATTAACTCTGCTGTGCTGGATGTAACCCCATGAAACAATAGCTGTAAGGTGTCATTGTCTTAAACTGTCTATAGACCATAGGTGTACATGAGTAGAGCATATTGGTTCCATGAATAAAGACTGACGTTCTAATGCTGAAGATAACAACAGAACCTTTTTGACATCTGTAGGTCAGAATGATAATTTAGGACTTCAGCATGGCTGTTCCACAACTACACGTATCACATAGTTAAAGGTGTCTTTTTATAGACGTGTGCAGAAATAAGCATGTGGGTTGTGCCTGGAAGGCCATAAAAGAAAGGTTTATTGTATTCAGCATCTCCCCTCACCATCTATTGCCCAAGAAGTATTTACAACAGCCACAATATTTCACTTTTAGAAGTATGAGGTAGTAACTTTCTCCATTTACAAAAACAAACCCAAAGATTAAGATGTTTTAGGAATTGATCTAAGGAAAAGAAAAATACAAGACTTATTTTAGACAGATGCACCTTTGCAGGGCTTCTTTCCAGTTGTTAATGAAAACTGGGAAATTCTGTGTGTATACACTTCTCACTGTTCTGTTACTGTTTGTATGTAAACAAACGCCCAACCCTCTTGCAAAACAGAAGTAAAATATTTTCATGACACAGAAGGTGATGATAGGGTTAATTGAAGTAGATAAGTTGCTCTGAAATCTGAGAGCTCTGAGCTTATAGCATAACAACTTTTTTATTCTTTTATTAAATGGATTGAAGATAGGATGTACTGGAAATCACATAAGCACACGCATTCTTTTAAGATTCTCTGGCTGATTTCTTGACCAGACAGGCCTGGATAAACCCCAGATAAGCATCTGGATGCTTATCCATGCTTATCCAAAGTGAAAAGAACACAGTAAGTTTGAACTGTGCTCTTGAGCCTTCACATGAGGTTTTTATGAATAACACACAATACAGAAGGACCTCAATGCTGCTCACTTCAAGCAGGCCAGAGAAAAAACTTGACTGTTTCTTGATACAAATGAAAAAGGAGTTATCTGTCAAAATAATTGAAACTACAATGAATGATATCCCCTGTATTGTAATGCTCTAAATCTAAAAAAATTCTCATAAACTTTGTAAATAATCCAAATCCCTTTATCCAAGTATAGTGATTATGTCCACTGCAGAAACATTGGCACTTTCAAAATGAAGTGAGGCTTCTGCTTGCTACACTAAATTAAATCAAGGAAAATGTTTCAATTTAAAATTTTTATACAAAACAAAAGCAGTAAAATAAAGTCTGGGGAAGGGGAATGAATTCACTGCTGACTGCCTTGGTCATCTGTCCTCTCTTTTGAGTGGTATGGTTTAACACTGTATCATTTGTTTTACCAACTCATTGTGTTTAACTTACTGACTTTGGTGGGACTAATTTTCTGAATAAAGTCCAGCCATGTGTATATAATGTACATATATAGTTTAGCTCTTTTAGTTAAACTATGACATTCTGAGAGTGTAATCTGAAGAGTAAACATCTCAAAGCATGTGTCATGTGTCATTTTATCTCTAAACACAAGTTCAACTGACTGTTTAAACTAGTTTCAATTGCTGGCACTGTTTGTCCCTGGAAAAAATGCTGGAGATAGGTGGATTATTTGATACAGTAATGTATTCAGTGGTGCTGTTTGTTGACTAGGCAAAATTTCTGATAGCATATCAGAATCCAAGGTACTCATTGACAATGTTCTCCTTTGTTAGGGTAAGAACTGATGAGTTTCCAGGGGCCATAACTATGGAAGGAAGAACTGAAGCCATGTTGGAACTACTTTCACAACCATTCCTCAAAATGCATTTCAAAGTCTGGAGAAAAGAAACCAAGAGACAGTGTCCAAGATCTTAGTATAGCTGAGAATGTGGTGCTTAACTTCCTTCATGCTTTCAAGATTTTTTCTTTTGTACTATTTAATGTACGATAGTGGTTAGCTGACAACTTTACTTCCTCTTCAGGATTACTGTGGCTGTTTGTGTACTTCTTTACTGACATTTTCTCCTGAGCTTCCTGTGGTCTTTCTTTTCACTGGGTGAGTGCTACTGTGCAGAAAAGTCCTGAAGGAACAAATCACCTTTGTGCTCATTACCTAATTTCCTTCCAAAGAGGCTGTAAGTACAGTTATCTTACTCTAAATACTGTTGAAAAGGAATGAAGAATTAAATGCTGTATGAAATGAACTTGATTCTCTTTAATGTTCCTCATTAACTGACCATTAAAAAGAAAATGTGAAAATTGCCTGTTCCAACTTTTCCTTTAGTAAAACAAACATGAACTTCAGTTTGTATGCTACTGGTGAAACTATAATTCAGAATTATATTATAGCTAATAGCTGCGACCTCTGAGGACTTGAAACATCCACTACTGGAAAAACCTAGCAAATTTCTGTTCTCATACTGTAAGGTTGTATTCCAGCTAGGACATGGTAGAGATTAGCTCAAAAATGATCTGCTTTCACTCTGTTGATCTCACAGAGTTGATAGAGTGAAATTATGTTTCCCATAAACAGCTGTGTGACCTTGTGCAATTCTGTCTTTCTGCATCAGATATCCTTGGATTTCCATCTATAAAATAAGAATATAAATTTGGGGTTTTTTTTATAACGAGTTTTGACACATTAAGAATGAAAAAGAACATGTAAGTACAAAGTACTGTTGTTTATGATCATGTATGAATATGAAACTCAGTCTAGTACCTTCCCACCCACCCCACCCCCCCCAATGCCACAGTCAAATAATTTTTTTTTGTTAGTTACAATATAAGAATAATATGTTGGGCATAAAACTTTTCCCAATAAAAAACATTATATGCTTCTTCTGGAAATACACGGTATGTACACCCTGAAAAGAAAATGTTTTCCTAGTGACTATCATTTTAGAACAAATGTCTTTGTCTATCATGTTTGTTTTTCCCTGAGGAAGAGTTGAAGGTCACATTATTAAAAGTGCTAATAAATTATAATATTTGAGTTAGTTAATTAAACCTGTCAGATGAAAACTTATCTGATACATGGGATTCTATCTTTTTCTGTCTCCACTTAGGTAATTCAGGGAGATGGATTTCAAAGTTAAGAGGAAAATAAATCCAGTTTTGTGTTTGGACTGGAAAAAAATTAAATTAGTAGATTTTTTTCCAGTTGTGTATAACATGACAAGTATATTTTTGACCCTAAACCATTGCAACTATGAACTCAATGTAAATTCTACATTTTTCTTTGTAAAAACATTTGATGACATTGTAATTCATTTTTTCCCCCTGACTTTGTGTCAGACCATAATGGCACTGAACAGCCTCACCTGGAACCCTGGCAGACACTCTTTGTCCATGTGCCAAGGAGCACCATTTCAGTTCAGGACTGGGACTTCAGTCACTGCATGAGGTATGGTGTAGGTGTACCTGTCTTAAGCTGTGCCTCCTTTGGATGTACACTATAGATTTGCCCTGAGACCTGCCTCTGGCCCAGTTCCCTTTTGCTTCTGTTCGAACACCTGGTTCTGGTGCATCACTTGTTTTTTCAAGGGCTATCAATGGTCCCTGCTATTACCACCTTTGCTCTGCCCACAGTTCTCAGACCCATTGGGACTGTGTCCCACTGGTAGAGGCACTGCATGTGGTGGGGTTACCCTGGGCTCATCACTCATTCCCCTTCATGGAGCAGCCCCACTTTTTAGGCCCCACAACACCATAAATCTCATTACTGTTTCCTTAGCTAGACAGTGATGTCACAAGTGGTGTCCCAAAGGCGTTCCTAGGTCATATTCAAGTAGGAATTTATCTCTGGTAGAATTGATCCAGCCAAATGTAGTGCCTGGCAAAAGGTGGTACAGTGTAATGCCTGTATCTGAACTTGTCTCACAGGTTCCTTTTGTAGTCCCTTTATTATGGATATGAATAGTTAACTTCAGGCTGTAAATCATCTGACTGGTTTTGGACACTGCTGTAGCTAGAACCCCTACTTCAGTGGACAGAAAGAGACTGATACAGAAGATGATACCTGTAATTTTAAATATACTCCCAGTCTCTCTGATGGTAGTAGTTTCTCTCCAGTTTCTACAGAAGAAAGCCTGATGTCTTGAAATGGGCTGACAGGAACCTCATGAAGTCCAATAAAGGATAGTGCTCTCACTCTGCTCTATGCCTGCAGTTGCACAGGTTTCCCCCCCACCCCCACTTCTTAAATATACGCTATTCCAGAGGCACTACCACCATCACTGATGGGCTCAGCCTTGGCCAGCAGTGGATCTGTCTTGGGCCAGCTGGCACTGACTCTATCAGACACAGGGGAATCTTCTAGCAGCTCCTCACAGAAGCCAACCCTGTAGCCCACCCCCACTCCCCCCAAAAAAACCCCAAAACAACCAACCCAAAACAAAAATACAAACAACAAAAAACCCCAACACCAAAACCTTGCCACATAAACACAATGCAAGGAAAACAACTTCAAAAAACTACCAAAAAGAGCAACTTTTAAGAGGACAAGACAAAAATATCTTTGTTAACAACAGTCATGTGCACCATACAGTGGATACCAATAGAAATAAGACAAAGATTTCCTTTAACTCCAGTACCACTTGGTGAAGACTCATGGATTGATGGGGTCAGATTTACTTGATTCATATGTTACCTGTGTTTATCAATCTACTTGTACTGACTGAAATGAAAATTAACATGAAAAAAAATGGAAATATAATAATGGAAATGGAAATAAATTTTTAAAGACTGAGTGGAAAACTGAAACGCTGAGAGCTGTTGAAGGTGAAAGCTCCACTATCTGCAATAGAAAATTCTAAAGATTTCAGGATGGAGTTAAAATTTTAATCAGAAGTGCAGATACAAATGTGCTTTTAGTTTACTTGTACTAGTGTAATGCAATAAAACTGAGTGTTATTCATTTAAAGAATTACACCTAGCAATAGTTGTTAGGTAGATTCTGTCTCAACTGCATGCTACTCTGAATCCTGTCCTCTTTAGAGACAATAAATTGTCCAGAGCCTTTTAAAATCATAGATCTTTGCCTGATATCCAGGATTGTGAGTTGGCAAAGTGGAATGTACATTTCTTTTCCAAGAGCATGTTCCTTTGGCAGAAACTTTTCCTGGTCTAAGACCTGAGCATACACTGAGTATGGTCTTTGTAAAAATTACTCCTTTAGACTATGCTTGCGTGACAGGATGCAACAATTTAAAAGCTGGATTACCACATCTAATCCTGTCTCTGAAATGGTGTGTTTGCAGGGAAATAAAAAATTTTAGAAGGATAGCTTGAGTCTATGACATATGTGGCAGTTAATTTTCTCAGTCACTGAAGGCTATGATGAGGTCTTTACCCAAAGAGTCATAGAATCATAGAATCATCTAGGTTGGAAGAGTCCTTTAAGATCAAAGGAAAAGATTCTTTAAGTCCAACTGCTAACCTAGCACTGCAAGGTCCACTACTAAACCATGTCCCCAAGTTCCTCATCTGCACCTCTTTTAAATACCTCCAGGGATGATGACTCAACCACTTCCCTGGGCAGCCTGTTCCAATGCTTGAGCACCCTTTCGGTGAAGAAATGTTTCCTAATATCCATTCTAAACCTCCCCTGATTCATCTTGAGGCCATTTCTTTTCATCCTATGACTTGTTACTTGGGAAATGAGACCTACTTTCTCCTGGGTACAGCCTCCTTTCAGACAGTTGCAGAGAGTGATAAGGTCCGCCCCAGCCTCTTTTTCTCTAGACCAA
Organism: Falco rusticolus; assembly: GCF_015220075.1. Classification (NCBI taxonomy): domain Eukaryota; kingdom Metazoa; phylum Chordata; class Aves; order Falconiformes; family Falconidae; genus Falco; species Falco rusticolus. The sequence goes on along the minus strand of NC_051188.1, from coordinate 36,857,290 downwards.
ATAACTCCGGTTACCTCAGCTGCTTCTCAGAAGACTTGTTCTCTAGACCCTTCACCAACTTTGTTGCCCGTCTCTGGACACACTCCAGCACCTCAATGTCTTTCTTGCAGTGAGGGGCCCAAAACTGAACACAGTGTTCGAGGTGCGGCCTCACCGGTGCAGAGTCCAGGGGGACAATCACTTCCCTTGTCCTGCTGACCACACTGTTCCTGGTACAAGTCAGGATGCTGTTGGCCTTCTTGGCCACCTGGGCACGCTGCTGGCTCATGTTCAGCTGGCTGTCAACCAACACCCACAGTTCTTTTCTGCCTGGCTTCACAGGATGTGAGGCAGAATTGTGGTTTTAATGTGCATTAACTCAGGAGTATCGCAAGTCTCAGGACACATACTTGCATAGCCAGTCTTGCATGCAGGAGGCACCAGGTATGACTGTAGTATATTGTCTACAGTATCTGAAGACTCATTGTTATTGTAGTATCTGTAGCCATCTTTTCCATTTCATAGGAAAATTGTCATTTACTCCAATTGAAATGACATTTTAAAATTTTTTGCTAACTTATTTGTAGTTTGTGAGTCACATAAATGCTGTTATTTCTTCCTGACCTTGTCAAAACCAAAGATCACGTTTGCATAGAAAGCAATAGAGACACTCAGAATGGCTTTTGCAATGCCGACTGCAATAACCAATGGCTATGTAGCGTATCATAATACACTACTATGAACCATATTTCCCATATTAAATTAAGAGCAAGACTAACACTTTCAGAACAGAAATGAGTAATGTATCATCTCCCTCGCCTTTTTACACTCTCAGGATAAAAAATAGAACTGTGCCTCCTCCAGCTGTCATCTTAGTTATGAACCTGCAAAGAGCTATTATAATATGAAGACTCCCTTTTTTTCTGTTGAATGTAATGCCATCAGTTAGTTGGCTTATGTATGGTGGATATGGGAAAGCTCTTAGTTGTGTGTCTTGTTTTATCTGCTCATCTATTTCTATTTGTTGTGTTACATATGAATGTTCACTTTCATCTCTGTGGTAGAGTGACTTTGATGCTTCTCTTAACTTCAGGTGCCAGGGTGGATCAAAGCTTTTTCCAACAAAAATGTTCATATGAAGTAGCAGAGGGTGACTGATTGACATAAAGCTTATATTGCCAAATTCTGATGCCAGGATGTTATAATAGTCCTATTGACTATACATTTTATTTATGTTTGGTTGTTGGGTTTTTTTAATATATATATCTATACCTATATCTATATCTATATCTATATATATATGAACAAGCAAGCTCTCAGTATCTTAATCAGTGGGTGACTGGAGAAAAATGCTTCTCTTTCTGAGAAGAAAGGGCAAAACATCAGTTTAGGGTTTTTTCCCCTTCATTTTGATTTAAAGATAGGTATGGTAGAGATAAATCTTCTTTGCAAATTACAAGTAAATCTGCTTTTTTTGAGGGGATGATGAAGGTAGAATGAGATGATGAAGCTGATTTTTTTCAGCATGCTGGTTCAGGAAAATTCTGTACTTAAACAAGTGCTTTTTCTAGTCTTTTCAGATTACTTAGCAGGAAGGATTCAAAAACATGTAACATCTCCATTTGTGATAATTCAGCTGTGGTGGGTATGCTGGAAGAGCACTGTGGATGATTAGATGTTTGGAATGACAATCACTTTACACCTATAACTTTGTTTTCTCCCAAAGACAATGAAAACGGTGTTACTCTATTTTGTGTTTTGGGGTTTTTGGGTGGTTTTTCAGTTCCAGTTGATATTACATAATTCTGAAGCTCCTGTTTGCCTGGATTCCTCACAGAGAACAAAAAGGCTCTACCCACCCTATTTCACCTTATCTCAGAATTTTAGAAGATGGTTGTTTGCATAGCACTAGGAGCAGAGAAAAAAAATGACCTGTAGCCTTCTGAAGTATACAGGAGTCTATCCATTTATTTCAGTGGGGTTTTGATAAAGCAACATGATATAATCAAGCCAACATTTCCTTTTTTTTTAGGACCCTTTGAAAGTTCATCTTTTAATTTTGTTTTTAAAGTCCCTAATACTAGGAGGATATTATCTGTGTGAGAGTCAAAGACATATGAGCAGTAAGGAGAATCAAAACATAACTAGCCTTCCAGTGCTATGTCTATGATGCAGAGTCATTGCTGCACATGGTTTTAAAAGGAAATCACTGCAGTGTAGTTCAGGGCTTTAGTGAGGTGAAGGCTTTTAATCTTTCTTCCTAAATTGGTGAAATCCAAATTCAATGCAAACTCATTACAGCTCTTGCACACAGTAGAAATGAATGCAGACAAAGCTTAGACACTGATTTTTTGTGTTCTGTAGCCTGATAGAAAAGATGGATGACATTTTTATTCGGGCAAGACTCAAGAAGAGCCCTTGGGGGAAAAAAAAGGATAGAAGTTACCATTCTTGTGTATATCCAGCATTGAGATCTGAGATCAATGGAATTTTCTAAGTGAGCAATACTGTGGGATTAAACACTTACTTCATGTCTTTCAGTGGAATGAAGTAATTTTAAAAGGAGTCGGTAATTTCTTTAGTCCAAATAATTTATGAAAGAGCAATACAGTATGATTCTTCAAGACATAAAATGGTACCTTCTGTGAAACAGAAAATATTATCCTCCTCAACAACCATCCAGGTACTGCATTTTTCATTCTTTTCAGGAATATTACATCTTTTGTGGGGTATTAGTAGCTCAGTTCAGTGTGCAAAATTCTATGTTTGACAATACATAAACAGTTTGATATTGACAATTTGCAACTTCTAACACATTTTATCCATTCCTTTGCTAGTATATCTAAATCATTTATAAGTAGACAATCTACAGTATATATGATGTTCTCAGTGTTCACTCTTTTTGCTGTTTGTTATTCTAGGTGTGAAATTTGTCACCTAAGTCACTGGTTCGATTTCTAGTTTCTGCTGTGTTACTGTTGTTATTACTTTTTTTTCTTCATTTCTGAAGAAGATTGCAGTATGACCTTATTAACTGCGTGGAAGATTTCAGGGTAGGTCATGTAATTAAAAGGATAATCACACCCTTTACAAGTTTATAACTCCTCCTTTTATTTCTTTTTTAATTTGTGCTGACTCCTTTTCATATCTGTTTTACAATGTGCTATATGTCATTCTGAACACTGTCGTATATGATTAGTCAGTATGATCTATAGTTAAGTTTTCATCAAAATGCTTGTCTGATCCAAATAAGTATTTATTCTATTTCTTCTATTTTTTATTTGGGTTTTTTTGTTTGTTTGTTTTTTTTTAATGGAGTTTATTCTAGCTCCTCCAGACATGGTTTAATTTTCTGGTTTATGGAATCAATTTGTCATGAAGAACAGAAACAGGTGAAAGAGCAGGTCATCAATTGCTGTTGTGTATGGGGCTGGATAACACTGAAATTGCTTTGAATTAGAACTCAGTGTTTACTGGTAGGGAAGAGAGAGACCTATTATATACAGCAATTTTCAGTCATTGAGTTATAGCTGGAGCACATAGAAATACTAGCCTGACTATACTTAGTTATTGATAGACAGTAGTAACTAAAGCTGGAATAACCCAATGATAACCTCAGGCATCCCTCTACCTTTACCCTTTATTTTAGAGCACAACCAGTCTGTACTTCCTTTTTTTCCCTAAAGTCCTTTTTTTTTTTTTTTTTTTTTTAAGGCCTGGGCTTGAATTTCTGAACTAGTACTTGAGTTTCTGAACTAGTAGATATTGGCAGCACTTGTCCACTGAGGGCAGCACTATAAGGAACTGATTCATATGGTGCAGATAGTAGGTGCAAGCTACAAAATCCTTATGGATTGTACTGCTAGTAAGCTGCTGGCCAGCTGCTGAAGAAAGACAGTCAGATGATTTTCCTGAAAGTGCTATCCAACTCCTACAATTACAGCCCAGGGGAAAAAGAATCATGTTTTAAATGTAACTCAAAGGTTTGGAGTTGGATTTGTTGTAGTTAGACAGTACTTTATTTTCTCTTCATAACACAGTCATGACATTAAAAATTAATAATAGTTAATAACAATTACTTCGTGTATACTTCAGCTTTTGGAGTGAATAACAGTATGTTAAAATAGTGTCTCCCTCTCAGCCCCTTTACAGAAGAGTACAGGAGATGAATAGCTTACAGCTTTCTAACTTCAAGCTGATGCTTTTATTGATTCAGAGGATCACATAGTTCAGAATTAACTCCCTGGAAATAAACAAGCCTGGTTTCATTGTTGGTTTTTTTCTTTTCTTTTTTTCTTCTTTTTTTTTTTTTTTTAGTGGAATTCAGATAGGAGAAAAAAGTACTTTTGTTATGGGAAATAGTCTTTGGCAAATACATGTAGAACTGAGGTTAGTTGTGGCATGAAGTTGCATCTCATGATATTGAAAGAAAAAAATCTTGGTGTCTTCTGAACTTGTGTACTCAAAATGAAAGAAACAATAGTTTGATGCCTCCTGACAGTTTTTTCCCTTGTGGCCACAGAAGGTGGCTGGAAGATAGAAAACAAGAAGGGACAGTGGTCCAGTTTTTACGTTTTCCTATATAATAGTATAGGACCAAAAACAGCTCCATGAGTTTTCTGGATTGCATTAATGATAACCTGATACAGCCCTGGAGAGGAGTCCAGAAGAACTAATTGATATTGAGGGTTTATCTCCTCCAAGGTGAAAAATGGTTAATGCTGTTGAGCAGGTGTCGCGGTTTAACCCCAGCCAGCAACCAAGCACTGCATAGCCGCTCGCTCATTCCCCCCACAGTGGGATGGGGGAAAGGATCAGAAGAGTAAAAGTGAGAAAACTCATGTGTTGAGGTAAAGACAGTTTAACATCAAGGCAAAAGCTGCACACACACACAAGTAAAGCAAAGCAAGGAATTAATTTGCTACTTTGCATCCACAGGCAGGTGCTCAGCCCTGTCCAGGAAAGCAGGGCTCCATCACACATAACAGTTACTTGGGAAGAGAAGCAACATAAAGCAGAATATCCCTCCTCTTCCTTCTTCTTCCTCCAGGTTTATGTGCTGAGCATGACATCCCATGGTATGGAATATCCCTTTGGCTAGTTCAGGTCATCTGTCCTGGCTGTGTCCCCCTGTGTCCCCTCCCAGTTTCCCGTGCCCCTCCAGCCCTCTCAGTGGCAGGGCCTGAGAAACTGAAAAATCCTTCACCCAGCAACAACCAAAACCATCAGTGTGCTGTCAGCATTGTTCTCACATCAAATCCAAGCCACAGCACTGCACCAGCTACTTGGAAGAAGATTAACTCTGTCCCTGCTGAAACCAGGGGAGAAGGACTGGCAGCAGTAGACCTGCATGGATTAGCAAGGGAATGCTAACTAAACTCAGACATGAATAAGAAGCATACAAGAGGTAGAAGCAAGGACAGGTGACCTGTGAAGAACACAGAGACCCTGTCTAAACATGAAAGAATCAGGCTATGAAAGCCAAAGTTAGGCTTACCTGGAGCTACATTTGGTAAAGGACATAAAGGCCACTAAGAAAAGCTTCTACAGGTACCTCAGCAGCAAAAGGACGACTAAGGGAAATATGAGCCCACTGCTGAATGGGGTAAAGGGCCTGATGACAAAGGGCATGGAAAAGTCTGAGGTACTCAAAGTCTTCTTCATCTTGGTCTTTATTAGTGATGTGCACGGAGTGGTGCACTTTGCTCTTAAGAGAAGCAGCAATCTGTTTATTGGTACAAACCAGGAATTTAACAAACCTTAATAGTAAATGTGACAGTGGTTTAATGAGATTCAATGACAAGGTGCACTTAATTATTTACTGCACAGAGGACAGGGTCAGACAAAACTGTCTGGGAGACCCTCCTGTTGAGTCATGAGGCTCAGAAAGGACCCCCTTGTGCTCTGAACTCCTTCTCAGAGGGGATTTTAGGTGTGGCTGGGTCCAGACTTAGTCTCAGACTTGGTCAATGGTTTATATTTAAAGGGTTAAATGTGCACTAGCAATCCTTTATACCCCTTTGCTAAGATTTCAAAGTTTAGCATGCTATTAATTGCTTACTGAGAACGTGTTGCAGCAAGGAATCTCTCAGCCTCCAGGAGTAAATTTGAGAGGTGTCCCTGCTCAGGGGAGATCCTGTCATGCAGCCCACTGCTGTGCAGGAATGGTCAACAGGCCCTGGGCTGTCCACTATTTATGGAGTAAGGCAATTGACTCACTGTCATATTTGCATACCAAGTACAGAAGTTAGTTTCTTTCAAACTTGGCTTGAGTTGGACCTTGACCAGCACTGTTAGATGGGAGCATTGTCCAAATTAACCCTTGGCTATTGTGGTGTTATGTCTCCACTTTGAGTCAGATACAACCACCATGACCAGATGCATCCATTACGACCTACTGCCACTGGTCGTTTTCACTTAAGCCACGGAAACAAAGGTCAGGATGGGGCTAGGGGTAGCACACTGCCAACTAGTAAAAATGGTCTTCAGGAATCTCAGGTCCCTGAGAGCAGTGTGAAAGTCCAGAGCAAAGATGACTTACCCTCATTGTGGAGACAGGTTAGGGAGCATTTAAACAAATTAGATGCACAGAAGTTCATCGGACTGATGAATGCACTCACAAGTGCTGAGGGAGCTGACTGATGTCAATGCAAGGCCACTCTTGATTGACTTTGTAAGGTCATGAAAATTGGGGAAGGTTCCTGAGGCCTATAAGAAAGCAAAAATTACTCTTGTTCTTAAGAAGAACAAAAAGGAAAGGGAGGTGGTGATCTTTCCCCTCTGACCAGCCCTGATGAGACACATCCTAGAACGCTGGTTCCTGTTCTGGGTTCCTCAGTGCAAGACAAACATAGACTGAAGCAAGTCCAGTAAACAGCGACAAATGTGCTGAAGGGAACTGAACCTCTAATGTACAAGGAGAGGCTGAGCAAGCTGGGATTGCTCAGCCTGGAAAAGAGACGGCTCAGACAGGATCTTATGATTTTTATAACTGCATGATGGGGAAAAGTAAATAAGATTGAGCCAGACTGTTTTCAGTAGTACCTAGTGTGGCTTTAATTTTGTCCTTGTTTCTCACTATCCAAATCCACTTAAATTAGCATTAAATTAAACTGATTTTTCCTAAGTCAAATCTGTTTTGTCCATGATAGTAGCTGTTATGTCATCTCCCTGTCTTTATCTTGACCTTCAATGTGCTTCTTAACCTTATTTTCTCCCTCTGTCCTGTTGAAAGGAATGATTGGATGGGTGTCCAACAGCTGACCAAGTTCAATGCACTACAGGTACAATTATAGAATCAGAATCACAGAATGACCCAGGTTGGAAGGGACCTTGAGACATCATCCGGTACAAACTTCTGTGGGAAGGGGAGCCTAGATGAGATTATCTAGAACCTGGTCAAACTGCATCTTGAAAACCTTTAGTAATGGGGAAGCTATCACATCCCTCAGGAAGTTGTTCCAGTGAGTTATTGTTCTGTGTACATTTCTTTCCCATATCAAGATGAAGATACAGTGGAGCATCTTAAATGGGATTGCCACCTATACTTAGCGACATGACTCCTGCACCCACTGAATGTTTGAGGACAGTAGGTTATACATACTTCTGAGCATTTCTCCAAAAGGAGATTAAAATCTATTCCCAAACCAGATCCTTATTTTTACAGTTTGTTTAGCTGGATGAGTAATATTGTATAACCTTGAGGACATCAGTTTTAAGCTTCACCCCACAGGCTGTGCACACACTGGACTTTCTGTGCATTTGGTAACTGTAATTGTTTGCATAGGTTAGGTAGAAGCATATTTTTTTCATTTTCTTGTTCATGCTTAGGATGCTTCAGCATTGGCTACTGTTAGAGATAAAATACTGGAATAAGGTGAGTACTGGACTGCAACATGAATTGTGACTGATGAAAGAAGTTGAGATTGTTTGCCAAGTACTGTTAAGGATTTTTCTTCAAACCTTCCTTCCATGAAACAATGCCATCATTCTGCTTTCATATGGTGCTTCTTTTAGTGTAGTTATGACCATCCAGATGGGAAAATAGAAATATCCACTCTTCCTACCACTGAGTATCAGAAAAATCAGAAGAAAGTTACAAAAAATCAGAGAAAGCAGAGCAATACTATGCAGCTTCCTTTAAAGAACAAAAAGCCAGTTTAACGGAAACAGAAATCACAGCAAATAGAGTCCTCATTATTCATTTAATTGTAATGACATTCTGAAGATTACATATTCAATGTGTGTTAATACACCCTGGAATCTCACCAAGAGTAACGGATGGACATATTTCCCTTGATAAATAAAAATTATTTCTAACAGCATAAAGATGTTAACTTCATATAACAAGATTGATTATAACCAATTGTTCTTGGAAATACTGACAAATTTATTGCATTGAGTTAATTCTTCTTCAACTAACTATAAAAGGTAGGATAATATTTAGTGAAACCTTCTGGTAACTTCAGTAATTTACAATCAGTGAATTAATCATAAAAGTTACATGAAACACTAAGAATATGGCCAGAAAGTCCCAAGCTGAGGGCAAAAGTAATCCTTGATTTTGGAAATGTTTTTGTCAGTGTAGTCAAGGATAATAAATTCCACCTTTCTTCTTATTTTCTCTTCTTTGTTGTTATTGCTTTTACTTTTCACTGCTTTTCCTTTTTTTAAAACCTTCTTTGTTTTTAAGATTCTGAAGGCAAACTAGTACTACATATTGCTTTCCAGTATTTAGCCTCTCCAGTATTACTGGGAAGCACCCACTCAGAATTTACCTCCTCCCTCCCCTGCTGTCTAACAACATCCTATTTTGGCCTCTTGTCTTATAAGTTTGATCAGAATCTTTGTGCAGACCAAGCTTATCTTTTTGTTCTGTACTTTTATCACACCTAGCACAATGGCTTCAAAGTGCTATTACAACAAACTTACCATTAACCCTTTCTTCTGTCTCCTGTGCTCCTCAAACACCTTTACAGCTTTTAAAATGCTTCTCTCTTCATTCAGTCTTCTGTTGACTATGTCAATGTGGCTAAATAACAGATAGAGACCAATTCTTGACTCTGAAACCAAGCAATTAAGACTGACTTGCATCCACACTGTTTAGGATTAGCTCCTTTTTAACAGATTTGTCTTCTAGAAAGCCATTTGGAGTGGTGTAATACATAGCCAGGGAGCAAGATAACAATTAAGCAATGTAGATGAGCAGGGAACCAATGTTTAAGGCTACTCTCTAGCAATGTAGTGTCTATTTGTCGGTAATGTGATCTAATGTTCAGATAAGGATAGGACTATTTTTAATGTCCTGCTCCCCTTCTCACTTCAGAAGTGAGCTCCCTCATATGACGCCGAAAGTCCTGAAATGACAAAAGGTAACAGAGTGCAGAAGAAACATGTCTGACAGCTAATCCATTAAGTTCTGTGTGGTCTCTTTAAAGAAATAACAATGAGATTGTGATTAATTTTAATAAAATGTGTGCATAATATAAACTTTCTAAGAGGTACCATCTGCAAAGTAGCATAGCAGTCTGATGGCCTGGAAATATCTCTCCAAAGAGAAGAAAGATCACTTTATTTGCAATTAGTGAGTCCTAAAAGCCCACACTGAAGAATTTGTTTGCATTTAAAGTGAAAAACTTTTAGCTATTGCAGCCATATTTATGAAAGAGATTTCCATTACTCAAACTGTCTTCCTAATGGATTATAAAACACCAAAGAAAGAGTGAAGAAAAAAGCAGAATAAATGGAAAAAAAGAAAAAAAGTGCAGTCTACATTGAACAGAGAGATGATCCGGCCCTGTTAAGGTAAAAGCAAGTTACCCAGATGCTAAGTTATGTGAGATACTGAAACAGCTAAAATGACCCTTAGTGTTGAGTTTATCTAAAGGGTTTGGGGGTTTTTGTTTCTTTTTTATTGTTATTAGTTTGTTTTCCATCATGAGAACCTTATTTCTGATTTTGTCACCATGACCTTAACCCTTCTATTTGCTAGATTCAAGCTTTTTTTTTTTTTTTTCCCTTGAACTTTATCTAGTGTTTACACAAAATGCAGGGGAATCTGCTAAGTACAAAGCAGACTGGGTCTCAATGAAAAACAGACTAACAAAACTGCATTGTGCATAACACTAGCCAGAGAAAAATTCTGTGATCTTGCAAATTGAGGTGTGTTTCCTCACAAACTGCAAGGATCAGCTGGTGCCAGATGTTGAGAAAATACATCTGGAAAGTGTAAACCAGTGTGGTTCTGGAAAGGAACAAGGGATGATAGTATATGATAGCACTTTAACCAATATTCCTACACAGCCTGTGTTTTTACCTCTCATTTTAAATCTTGAATGTAATACTTTAGGCATAGTCACTAGCCAGTTTTCTCCCTCCTTTCTTACACTTCCTGTATATTCCCCTAACCTGTTTCCTTTCTGAATGCTTCTGGTAGGCTGTTTGCCTTCCTACATATTTCTGCTGAAAAGCCTTATTTTAAGACTGTCTTCCTCTTGGGTTCTCATCTCACTCTCCTTCCTTTTGTCTTCAAGATCGCAAGTATGCTCCTAGTCCTACAGCCTGGATTTGCCTTTCCATAAATCCCATTCAATCTAGTTTTATTTGCAAATCCTGGAAACCACTCTCACAAGTTTCAATATTGGTATCTTCCTGGTAAACTCTGGGACTTGGGGTGGCAGCTGTAAAATATTGCCTGAGGGGGGAAAAGTAGTTCCTGAATTGTGTCATATAGCCAGAAGCCTTTGGTTTAGGGCAACAAATACAAGAAGAGGAACAATTTTCACCTCAGGGTGGCTATTTTTAATTCAATTTCCTCCCACTAGGCGTATGGGAATATTTGGTATAGCACATGCCTTTGTTTTATTTTTCATGGAGGCAGGCTGATATCTACTCTTTCATCCCTGCAGAGATTATTGTTATAGAAGGGGGAATAAATTAGGGGTTTTTTCCTTTTTTCCTTTTTTCTTTTCTTTTTTCTTTTCTTTTTGTGTATGTCTGCTTTTATCATATTTTATTTTCCTCTTCTGTTGAAAGATGCACTCCCATCAACAGAACAGTAGTCTGAGGAGAACAGGGGCTACTGGAGGATAACTTGTTCCTTATCATTTATGTTGTAGTCAAGGCAGATGGAATATCTTGAATATCTTTTCTTGTGTGGGGAACTGGTACTTGGAGTAGGAAACACCAAAATATTGTCACTGAATATAGGCAGATGATTGCTAGTACTCTGATATTTTAAAGCATGACAATTTGGGAAAATTTGTCTGTACAACATCAGAATTTGGCATGTGTTTATAACACACTATATATTTCTCACAAGCAGTTAATTCTGTTCTGGAAGTATAGCTTTTTATCTTAATTTTTATCTCATGTTAGGCTGTGATCCCAAAGCAATGACAACACAGACTAAATAATTTTAATGAAAGAAAGATATTCTCTTTTTCAAATGCAATCAATCTTTGCTGACTGAGAAGCTTCAATCAAGACAAGTACTGTCAAGAAAAGAGATTGCTTTTGCAAAAAATAAGTCATGTGACAGACATCAGTGATCATCCACTAGAACTGACCATAGAGTGGCTTGTCAAAGGTGTTCTAAGATTACTAAAGGACAGACTCTAATTTACCCACCTTTTCAAGTAACAGGAGTAGTTTAGGCTTGATGCATCCTTAGGAGTCTAATGTGACTATTTTGCCTTCCTTAGCAAAGACACACCTACAAGGAAAACTTCTGAGGGAGAGGAGCAAGAGTAAAGGGCACTGAACTTTAGAAAATCAGTCTATTGTTCAAGCAATGTTCCATTCCTTCTGCCTATTTTTGTTAAATAAAATTACAATATGCGTGGAAAAACCTACCACGACCAGAAAGTCACTAAATCATTAGTGAGATTCTGAGAAAGACGTTCAGCTAAGCTACTCAGGAGTTTGAGGAGGAAGGTTCATTTATTTGAGATAAACAGAAGCAGCTTTTCAATCGTAAAATGGATTTAGACACAGACTCTATATCCCCAGAGAGTGCCTTGAAAATAGGAGGTATGGTCAGCACTGGTCCTAGTACAAACTTCAAAAAACTCAAAACCATGAGGCATTGCAAAAATTGGATATTCCAGAAACAGTTTGAGAGTTGGAATACTGATATTCTGTTTCTTTGCCTCAGAGAAGCAAGAGTAGATAGATTTGAAGGCTGGTTTGTCACAATAAGCTGGGCAAAAAAGAAGAGAATGTTGATTTCCCTGTCCAGACTTTTTAGATGTTTATGTCTGTTTTCAGGGTATGTAATGTAGGCTAATTTAGTATAAAAAGAGACTACATGTTGCCGCTCTGGGAAGTAGCAAAATATCTTGAATGAAATATGTATAGAATAGTTTTGGGTTTCTTTTAATTCTTTCTAAATATAATTTGAGCACAAATCATTCATTTTAAATGCACATGAAGTAAATTACAAATGCAGTTGTAAACCAGTTTGTAATACATTTGGGTTGGTATTTCTGACTATAAGAAATACACCACCCACTGATAAAACGCTGAAGTGGACTGATGGACTAACATCTGTAATTCCTATGCCATCAAGCAGGAGGAACTGTGCATTGATTCTAACACTATGTGTACTCATTAAGTTCAGGGATTGTACAGTATGTGCAATTGTTTTTAGATCTAATACAACTCAGAGAATAATTATATAATTTACAAACAGAGAAGCATTCCAGTTTCTCTAGAAGTTCATCTGGCTGTGCACAGGCTTAGAATATACGTATGTTATTAGTTACACAAGCATTTTATATGTAATTAGTGTCATAAAATTTGAAGTGTTACAGAACATTTATGACAGCTGTGGAGAAGAGTACAGACGTAGGGTGAAAATACAGATAGCCACCAAACACAAAAGTCTCATGCTCTGTGAAGTAATGTAAGCTTTTTCAAGATATTTTCAAGAAAAAAAAGTAACAAAATATAAATTTTCATTATTTGCCTTTTACTAATTAGCTGAGATAAAACCAATACTTATTTAACTCTCTCTGAAAATTTACACATGTACTGTAAATTACAGTTTGGCAATACTGCAAAATGAACTTAATTGTTTTCAGTGGAAAACTGTGATATATTATGGCATTACCCATTTTATCTGTAGAATTGTATGCCTGCTGACATTTCAGGTATAAAACACTTATTTTCAGTGGTAAATTGTTTCAGAAAAACAATTAATCAGCTGAGCTCAAATCTTATCTTACATCTCAAATCCAAATCCACAAGTTTTTTGGGTATTTGTTGTTTGGAGGGTATTTTTAATTTTGAATAAATTCCTTTATCTTTCACCTAGATTTTCATTCCTAATAGGCACTGTGTCCTTGTCAAAATCAGTCTTTGATTCTGAAGTGTTTTGGCCATATCTCACGGATTGGTACTAAGTAACATAAATTCAGTTTCTTCTCAGAATGATGCAGAAGCGAAGGCAAAGTTCAGAAAAGAAAGTGACAGACTGAAAACCTTTCTCTCATGGGATTCTTTCGAACTGGCTGCCTGGAGATGATGCATTATAGGCAGTGCTGGTGAAGTTCCTTAAGGCATCCATAGGGAGGAATCCATAAGGGAGGAAAACATAGGGATCGGACTGTCAAGGATATGGCCTAGTAACCTCCTTCTGGGGTTACTGGTTGACCCTGAAGGTGCAGACCCTTTGCCTAGGATGCGCCCCTTGAGACTTAGCATTTGGCCACAATATCTTCCAAAATTCAGTCCTGTCTCCAGATACTTTCTCTGCAGATTGATCATGGAATTCCAGAATGTTGCTAATGATCTTGTGTTTTCTGAGCCAGATACAGTATTAATAATTTTATGTTTAGTAAATATTGAAGGCCTCTCCCTCCATTTATTTACTTAATATTTTAAACCCATATCCATCATCCATATAATCCTGTGGCAAGGAGTTTCTCAGTGTGATACGTGGAAAAAGTCGCTTAATTTTGCCTGGAATATGATGCTGCGTAATTTCACCTGGTATCCCTAGTTTTCAGGTGCTGGGAATGATGGTTGTTTTCCATTCACTTTTAGTCACAGGTTGTATAGGTTATGAAGAACAGTTATGTTTGCCTCAATCTTTTTGTGAGGGTTCTATGTGCTCCATTTGGTAACATACCTCACTACACACAGAAATGTGAAATAAATCTATATTAGTTTTTTATTATGGTATTGCATGTACAGTGACAACACTTGAATCTGTTATTGTTCTGCATTTTCACTCTTTGTCACTGAATTTGCTACTGTGAGGTTATTTGATTGCCTGCCTTGTGTCCTCCATTATAGCTTTTCCAAAATAGGCTGTACTCGGTCCTTTCAGACCCATTTACACTATTATCAACATATGCTTAGGTGTGCATTCCCTAATACAGATTTTCAGATCTTTGTTTTATTGCTTGCATTAAAGCAAAAATACATTCCCATGGAAAATGGGGACACATTCTCTGTCTTCATTTTGCTGTTTACACAGAGCAAGCTCCTTTAGGGACATTCTCCTACATACAATGAAGCATAAAAATGCCTAAGCAAGCTGATCAAGGTCCATAATAGGATGCAGAACAGCAGTATCTTTTGGGAAAGGACATTTCTATGATCAAGAAATAATGATACAAGATCCTATCTCCTATGTGCTATCTGTTTTCCAGGTCTAAACTTGTATTTCTGCTAGATGTTGTAGGATGCAGTTGTACCTCCCTCAACCTTTATCAATGTAAATCTTTCTGTGCTGTATTCCATTGCACTGGACAGACAGGTCTTTACTGCTACCATATAAATAATTTTTATACCTCTTGGATCATTTTAATTGTTTTTCTGTGCCATTTTGATTCTATTTTAATTCAACATAGGGAATTTTACATGGAGGTACCTTGAAAATTGGTTCTATAGACTTGGTCATCTCTAGTGGTCCTCTTCCGACATCACAGGGTTGTGCTTCCTATATTGGTGGCTTCAGTTCTATTTAGGCCTCAGAATGCCATTATTTAATACTATCTGGGAAAAAATTTCATATGATCCATTGCTTCTGATCCTCACTTTTTAAATTTTTTTAAACTTTGAGGAGATAAAAAGTAAAAAAATTAATCATGGAACTTGGACAAAAATATAATGAGAAACAGGCAGAAAAAGATACTGGGATGAAAAAAACCCACCCAAACAACAAACAAAAAGAATTCGTATTCCTTAAATCAAGTTCCAATGAAACCATAGGTTAATATTCCTCTGCTTAGACATGGATATCCCTTGAAAACATGATTTTTCCATCCATCGCTGGTTTCAGATTCATAGTTAGGCCAGAATCAGGTTTAATTTGCCTTATAGGATCTCTCCTGGAGAAAAAAATCAAAAATTTCCAAATTATCTTTTTTGGTCTATGTAGCTGAAATGTGATAACACTATTAAAGCTCTTTGCATCTTCAAAGTACTTCAAAATGCTTAGCTTTGTGGCATCAAAAAATGTTAGTTCCATTTTACACATAGGCTAGAAAAGTTGGCAAGCCTGTGGAGCAAGGCATTCCCAGAGCTGGCAACAAATCCCAGCAGTCACAGCTGTCACTCCTAGGCTTAGATCACTCTGCCTCTCTTCAGTGTTTAAATAACATGATAGACCTTTACTATTCCTGAATAATTCTGTTTGTCACTAGATAATTTGTCTCATGAGGCCAGGGGAAAAAAAAAAAAAAAAAAAAAAAGAGAACAGTAAAGAAGAAGAAAGCAAAGGTGATTTCATAGTCCCATCACTCAATAAGCTGTTTTAGGGCTGCTGCCAAGGGCAATATAGAGGCATGGGTTAGTCCCATAGGCGGGAATGACTATAAACATATATGATTATACATATTCATTTCAATTAGTTACGGGCTCATAAGAGTTGGAGACTAAAACCCCCTTCTATATTAATACCCTTTAATGTTGTACCTGAAAGCTGGGTTGCATCTAATAAAGACATATTTGTAACTTTAAAACACACTTCAGAGAAATTTGGTAAAACTGTCAGTGTTCGCCCAGCTGGGTTTTTCAGTACATTCAGTGGGAGCTTCATCACCGGCTACTGAGGTAGAACACTTTGACTGAATTTAAACAGCTTGTCCTACAACTGACTGGGACCTTGGCTGTTTGTACAAATGCTGATAAAATGACAATTGCAATTTTAAGGTGCCTTTTGGTTTCAGTATTTGTTAAGAACTCATTTTAACAGCTCATAGTAAAACCTCTAACTTTTGTTGCAAGAAATAAATAAAAAGTTGGTTTTGTACTCCTTCATTTTTTATAATACTTGCTGACATTTACTTGTCTTTCCTTTTACATACAGAGACATCCCTGCATATAGAAATGGCTTCATTAAAATAAAAAATATAGTAACCTATGATGTTTAAAAAATAAAATAACTTTACAAAACCCCAAACCAGCAGTGCCTAATTAGTATCAGAGTAGTAAGAAGGGCTCCTTTCACTAAGAAGTATGTTGAAATGAAATGTTCAGAAATGTGAAATTTTTGTGTTTCAAGCTGAACAAAATGTATGCCTTTTTATACCTAAGTATGTTCACACAGAAGAATTTCTAACTTGTTAAACACACTGTGCTCAGGGATGTATGGGATGGACTGAAGGTGCTTGCTCTGCAGAAGGGTTCACTGTAACTTTGACCAATATATGATGCAAATGTACATAAAATCTCTAAAATACATAGGCACACATACATATTACTTCATGAAGAATTGAAATATAACTACATAATCTATCAAAAACCCTAAAGGCAGCGTATAACCTTAGAAATCACAATATAATGAGAATTTAAAAAGAAAACAACATAGGGCAGTGGGGAATAAAAGAAATAAAAAAATCACTTAATCTAGTATCCATGGGAATTAAAGGCAGTGGAAGAAAGAAAAGTATGCAACATGGAAACTTCACAAAATAAACACTTTAAAGTGCTGAATCAATAAAACCCAAGTATTAATGCAGATAAGACACTAGCATTAATATTTGAAGGAAGTCATAGGCATTTACAGGACTCATTGAATGCAAAGAAATTTATTCAATTTCAGAGACTTTTAGAATTGTTTGCAGAACTGTCTCTAAGATTCCTAGGAACTCTACTGGTTTTTAAGACTGTTGTACTCTGAACAACCTTTTAATATTAACAACTTGGTGTTTATTTATTTACGCTATTGAGAAACTCAGAAAAATCACATACATTAATTTAAACTTAGCATTTTTTTTCAACATAACTAAATGTCTTCCTTAATGTAGTTGGTTGATCTTACACAGATTTCTCTTTCTTTTCCTCTAATAAAATATTAAACCTGATTGCTTTCTAAGACAAGTTACTGCAGTATTGTAATTGAGGTGTTTATAAACATTTAGAGTTCCTAAGTGTAACATTATCCTCTATAATAATTTGTTGATTGAGCTGGCAGAAGACAATGGCTTTTGATTAGCTGGTGCTGTCTTGTTAATATGTATTGTTCTGTTTCTCCATTTTGTTTCCACTTCTGCCTGTACATTCAGAGTGGGGGCACAATTTATTTTTCATTATTATTGGTTCTGCATGATTTTACATAATTGCAGTCATTCTTAGACTTCTTCCAAAGTTCTCAGCCCATGATTACCAATGACCTATTTACTTCCGTCAGTGTGATCAGCAGTCACCTGAAATCAACAATTCCAACTTAATTAAACATATTTTAGACATGACACTGGAAGTATCTAGATTTCTTGTAAACAATAGAGAACACTAAACCCAATGCCACCTCTTGGCTTCTCAGCAGGGCAGGATTAAATTTAATTTTGGGCTTTGCTGCCCCAAGCATGTAGACAAACAACAGTTCTCATGCGAAGCAGAATGTCTAGAATAGTAAGGTAGGGCAGGGAAGCATTGACTTGCTGCTTCTACCTAGATGAAAGGAGAACAGATATGGAAAGCTCACTTTAGTGGGTGTACTTGTTTTGACTATTACTGATTGCTTCTCCAGGCACTCCAATATCGTCCTCAGCAGGAAGGAGCAGCTTTGATTTTCCAGGGATTTAATACAGGCAGAATAAGCAGCATCATTACAGCCATATGCAACAGTCTTCTTCTGGGCATCTGCGTGGTTTGGTAATATCAGAAGCCAGCCATAACTGAATCCCTCTCTGGTCTACCCTCAGCTGAAGGACTTGCAGCATTATTTATTTAATTGTTTTCCCAGGATTTTATGCTAATGCTTTAATGTGTTGGGGTTTTGTTTCTTTGGTTGGCTGGGTTTAAACCAACAAAAACTTGCTCTTCAAGCTTGATTGCTTACAGAGCTTTCCCTTTCCCCTGTCCTGGCTGGAGCTCTTTCTGGGTACCTCTTCCATCCCCTTTGTAATGTGAGGTGGAGATAACTGGACACAATACCACCCAGTGGGATTTAGTAATTCTTTTTAAGACACCCAGTTAATCCAATGGTGAAATGACTCTATAGAACATTGTATGTCTGTGTCTAATGTGCCAGGATCCCTAACAGAGATTAAGTATCTGCATTCAAAAAGGATTTGAAAAGCAATTTCTGAAAACTAGGCCGCTGCAATTATTTAATTCAGCTAACACTGTAGACATCATTATTATTATTATTATTAATAATAATAATAATAATAATGATAATAATAAACAACGATGAAGTAATTTTAAAGTATTTTTAACCAGGAGGAAGCTACAACTATTAATTTGTTTGGTTTTTTGTTTATCTTAGAGGAAGCATGAGAAGAGTCTAGGCTTAAGAAAGTTTTCTAGCTATGGATTACTGCAGTATTGAGGGAACAATTACTGTTAGAGCCAATACAATATGAATTTATAAGGAGCATAGGATAGCTTTGCTCCATGGAGATCAGTCTGATGGTGTGAGGAGAAATCTGGGGTGAAGATTTGCATTTTGCTGTCTGCCATAGCTTCATACTGTTAGTATTCGGGGAGCACTTGTTTCTTGCTTTTCATTTCTGTCGGGAGCAGGATAGCTGAGCAATGCTCTTGGTTGGATGGAGTAACTAAGTAATGAAAAGCGATTTGAAAGTAAGTGTGTGAGTTTCATCACCATAATGATAAGCAGACTAGTGGTGTGAAACCTATTTCTTACTGCAAAATGATAACTTCCTGACACTTTTGCATTTCCTATCTTCCTAGGGGACCCTTCTGCAAAGCAGGGATAACTTTGCTTGAAATGTTTCAGTGATGTCTAGTATAGCGACCAAGATGGTCAGGAGGGTCATTTGGGTAGTACTTTCTGGCTTATTTATAAGAAAAAAAAAAAAAAAAAAAAAGGAAGGGAAAAAAAAAAAGGAAGGGTAAAAAAAAAAAAAGAATTTACAGAGGTCCACAGAGTATCCAGAGTATATCTGCCATTCTATAATGGCAGCAAGGATTTTTTTGCAGGGATCTGCAATGTGCAAGTTGGTTGCTTTGATTTTATTCTGAAAAAAAACTTTAAAAATTCCACAGCAATGTTAGCTTGAGGAAAACAAATGCCCCAGACTCAAAGTCACATGGTATTTACTGTAGCAGGCAGTGCTGGGCTATGCTGAAGGACTAGAAAGACATCTTTACAGATCTTTTTTATGTTCCAGTGTTTATTTCTCTACCCCATCTGGAAACAAAACGAAAATAAACTCAAGCAACAGCATCTGTTGCTCCTGCTGCTCTGAATTAAGCTAACTTAGTTTAATCATTTCACAAAACCCAAACACTATTGCTCTACCTTTCCAGGTGTCACCCGGGCTCATAGACTGACACTTTAGCTTGGCTCAGCAGTTCTTCTCATACACTATTCAAATCCTGTGAATTACTATGAACTATAGACACCTTTTATTTTCCCTTCTGGCAGAAAGAATTATATAACTTGTTTCTTCTGTACTATTACTTTTTTTAAACAAAGATTTGTAAGAACCCTCTCTTCCTGTCTTACACTGGCTGAACCCACATGAAAAATAGTACTCAGCACATGCAATATGTAGGAGGTAGTTGTTTGGGGATTTTAACAGAGCAGAATTCCAAGGCTTTGGAGGACACTATGGGATGTTTCTTCTTGAGAAGAGATGGAAGGAAAGGAAGAGATTTCAAAATGACTTTGATTTTGTGGAGTATCGTGGACTGTGTTCCATCTGTATTATGTCTGAGCATGTCACTCATCCATAAATCTGTCCAAATCTTATTGCACTCCAGGGCAATGCATAACCTCCTGCATTCCCATACCATCCAGCAGAAACTCACATGAGAAATAAAGAAATTGTTCCACAGCAGAAAAATGGTAAATGAGTAACTTTCCTCTGCCAGAAACTGAAGTATCTAGTTTAACTTGTAAATAACTGCTTATGAATCTACCTTAAAAGAGTAGCATAATGATAGTGGTAGAGAATGTGGTTATTTGAAATGATTCACTGCACTACCTTTATAGCAAAAAATCACTGTTTTTATAGATGATCATCAAGCATGGTTTTACTAGGTGAAGGGGTAGTGGTAATCCCTCCTTTAGCAGAGGTTTTTGCTGTGCCCATGCTCCTTCTCATGTGTCACAGAGGAACAGATCTCCCTCCACTGCAACATGCCTTATAAAGATACAGCTTTACATTCAGTTCTGCCATAGTAGATTATGTCTGTATTCTTTGATTACTTTGATATTGTTTGATTACAAACTGTGTTTTAAAAATCTTAGATTAGATAAAGGCATAGAGAATGAGTGTCTAGCTAGAGAGCTGTAATATACATATATGTATGCTAGAAAAGATCATATGGAACTAAAACATGTAATTACATGCATCACTTAGGCTTTGCAAAAAGTGTACTAGATATAGTTTTAAACCCTTAGGTGGTTATCTGCCTCATAATTCCATGACTAAACATGTAAAGAAATTGTACCTTTACCTCGAGTGTCAAGAACTTAACATAATGTTTTGCTAAATAAAAGTAAAGTTTATAATGTTGAAGGTTGGAAACAGAGCTGCTACATTTGCCCATTTTCAGAAGACAAGCAAATTAAATTCTGTAAAGCTAAAATAGCATTCTGTTTCTTGTTATATGTATAGAGCAGGGGTCCTCACACTTTTTAAACAGGGGGCCGGTGCGCAGATGAAGTGGCAGGCAGTCATCTGTGGCTGCTTGGTTCCCCCCCCCCAACCCCCGGCAGGGGGAGGTCGGGGGGGGGGTGTCTGTAAATACCGGGGGCCAGATTAAGGAACCTGGGGGGCCGTATCCGGCCCGCGGGCCGTAGTTTGAGGACCCCTGGTATAGAGTAACAAACTGTTTTATTAAACAGTTTAAAACATTCTTAAGCTGCTATCTAAACACTGTTTATTATTCCTTCATACTTCTACCAATCAAAAATACACGCCTTTCTCAACACCTTGTAAGAGTCGGTCTAAAGAGAACAATATGGTCTCAGCATTGCCAACAGAGACCTGGAGATGGAATGTGGTCCTCATGGACGCCAAGACAGAAAGACCCTGGGAAAGAGAACTGCACGGTACGAGGAGTACTATGCCGCTCCCTGCAACCTGGGACTGAAAGGAACAACTACAATAAGGCCGCGTAACAGCTGTCCAGAAGATGGATCACAACTGTGGTCATAACAACGAACCAGAAAACAATACAAAAACACGCCTCCTGGTCTGAAGCTACCCACCTCTAGCCACGCCTCGGGCACTCTTCTTTGGACATGCATGATAACCTGGCTCAAGAGGGCGGAGACTGGCAACAATCCATGGATCAGAGGAGGAGCAAGGTGTGTTGCTTGGCATAAAAAGATGCCTTCTTAGCAACTAAACTTTGGAGATCTTCTCCACCAAGGATCATGACGATCGGAAGGACTGGCGGGATGCTGCCTGGACCTGGGACCATAGGGACGCCTTGGACCCATGGTGGTAGTTATAATCCTCTTTCCTTTTCTTTTTACTTTAGCTTTTATTCACTTTCTGTCTTTCTACCTATCGCACGTTGCTTTACGGGCAAACAATAAAATTGTGCTGTTTAATTGAAGCATAACCCCTTGGCATGGTCGCCTTGATTTTTGCGCTTCGAGATCATAGTTAATGAACCATTACGAGTCCACTGAGTGGACCATGACACACCTCTTGCTCAATCTGGTTTTGTTTAGTAATTCTTCCAGAAACTATTTGTAAAACAGCTTACTCATCAGATATTGCACAGCAAAATACATTTGAAAGATAAAAACAAATCTGAAAAAAAATGTGTCAAGGCACTAATTAATTATTTTTTTTAACAAGTTCAAAATTCTAATGACTAGAAAATTCTTTTGTAAACAAGCATTTAAATGAAACCATCTCATTAATGTTTCTGAACTTTCTACTTAATTCTACTTAATCTTGTCTGTTCTTTAGGTTTTATTGTGTGCCCTATTGTAAATAATAATAGTAATATCAGGATTTTATTCTTCCAGTAGCTGAAATAGCTGAAGTTAAGAATAGAAAAGACATCAGCATATGAGAGTTAAAATTCAAGAGACAATTTGAAGAAAACGCCTGATGAAGCTGGTACAAGTCCTATGGACTTCACCATGCTTTAAACCAGCACAGTAGGTCCTTATTAGAAGAACACTTATATGCAGCTGCAGTTTGGAGTACATCAGTAATTCTAATAGATTCAGTGGGATTAATCTCATTCTCAGCTGACCTGAGAGGCTAATATCAAAATGCCTTTTCCTCAGTACACCAATTTTGTATATAGAAAGTCTGTTTGCTTCACCTTGCTTTGTTATGTCTTGAGACCTTCTGTCGTAAATGCACCGCAGACAGATGATTTTCCTTTAAACCTGTCTACAGCAACCTTGAACCTTTTAAAATGTTAATTGTTATTTTAGTGCTTCCTATAATTTTCATCTATTTTGAAACATTAGAAGATAGTAATAAACAGAAGGGCTGAACCCACGACTATTTGCTATTTCCTTCCCATTTATGTAGATTTATGTCTTTTTATCTTTGTTTCCCCCTCTCATCTGATATCTCCTATGGAACCAATACTGCATCACAAAATCACTGGGAGTAGCACTGATTGCAGTGAGTAATTACTGTCCATCCATCCATTTCTGTTACATCCTTAGGGCACTGACCATACCATTTTCTCTGCCTATTGTTTGCTATCCATTTTAATGGCAATACATTAAAAGGCAATGGATGAACATACGAATAACTAATGATAAGAGGTACAAGTATGATGTGCTTATGGGTAAAAGATAAATCAATGGCAGAAAATGGCTATCATGCCTCTTTAAATGAATCTTTAACTTCTCAGACTTCACTTTAAGGACACTTGCAGCTTTCAGCTAACTACATAGGAAGCATTGGCACTTTTTTTAGGAAAAAAAAAATCTAATTTACGCGGCTTCAAATGTAAATTAGATCACTGAGATGGATGAGAGTCAGCCCCATGACAATTTTATGGGCATTACTTTATAAAGCATGTAATGGCTTTTTGGACACTAAACATGAGTGTTCAAACCAGATCAGACTACAGATCACTCTGACTTGGGTAGTTATACTAGTTGATAAAGGACATTAAAATCAATAGGAACTTCTATGGTCATACTGAAAGTTTCCTGAGCACCAAAGCAAGGCATCCTTACGATCTAAATTTCTAAAAAAATTATTTGTATCTTAAAATAACTCATTCCCAACTATCAATACTCATTATTAAACATAGATTATTTTATCTTGGGATTTCAAGGCTGCAATTCCCTATAACTGAGAAGTATCTTCATTACTGCAAGTAAAACAGTATTGACAGCAAATGCTACCTTTGTACTGTTTATCTGCTTTTTCAGTCCTGTAATGGATAGGTTCTGGAGCAGGGACTTCAGCATATATCCCTATGGGACTTGACTGTAAAAAATGGTAAAATATTTCTACCTTCCGTTTTCTTTCTTTCAGTCAGTTATTTAAACATGTGAATATCTTCCATTTTGTCACTTAGTTTCTTTATCTAGAGCAAGTTTGAACAATGGCACCAAACTGAGTAGATCAATCAGTACACTAAAAATAGCAAGCACTTCAAGAGAAATCTTGAGAGTCTGGAAAAATGTATGGATAGAAACCTCATGATGTTCATAGGGGGAAATGTGGTGTCCTGCACCCAGGATGCAATAACACATATCACCTGGCAGCCAGCTCTAGCCTCAGGGAAATGGTAGATTTGGGGGGTCTGCTGTAAAGGACCAGGGGTCCTGGAGGACAATAATTTGGAACATGGGTTAGCAGTGTGCCCTAGGGCTGATGGTAGGGTGGGCTGCGTTAGGAAGAACATAGCCAGCAGGTGGAGGGAAGTGGTCATTCCCTTCTGTTTGGCACTTGTGAGACAGCAAGTGGGTGACTGTGCCCGGTGCTGGGCTGCCCAGTACAAGGTAGATTTTGATAAGGCAGAGTGAGTCCAGGGGAGAGTCACCATGGTGGCTGGGGCTGGAGCATGTGATGCAGGTGGCTGAGAGAGCTGGGTTTGTTCAGCCCTAAGAGGAGAGGGCTAAGAGGGATCTAGTTGCCGTGCACAACCACCTAATGGGTGGTCATAGGACTTTTGAGAGACGGGCATAGTGAAAAGCCAGCAGGGGGTGGAAAAGGTGCAGCAAGGCAAATTCCACCTGGAGTTAAACAGAAAAAGTCCTCAGTGAAGGTGGTTAGTCCCTGGAAGAGGTTGCCCATAGTTTGTGGAATCCCCTGCTAGGAGATGTTTAAAACTCAGCTGGTCAGGGAGCAAGTAACCCGCTCAAACTGAATTTGTCCTTGCTATGAGCAGGGTTTGAACTAGACGACCCCCAAAGGTTTCTGAGGTTTCTTACAGTCCAAACTGAAATTTGCTTGGATTGAGTTAGAGACAGTTGTTTGGGTTTTTTTTATTATTGGTTGTTTGTGGGGTTTTTTAGTAGGTTTCATTATCGCATGTTTTTTTAATATTTCAGGTTCTCTTTAATTTATGCAAATCCTCTGATGAAGTGGATTATACCCAGACCTATTAAAATTTAGACAGAACAGAGTTTTTAACTTCCAGACAACAATATAGAATAGGTTTCCATGTTAACCAACTAAGGGTGCACCAAAAGCTACCTTAGAGACCTTCATATTCTGTCATTGCGACATTCAAGCTAACTCAACCTTGTCATAAATTTAAGTAACTTTTAAAATTATTTTGTCATGTAATATTTAAAAGTTTTTTGCTAATTAGTTTGTCTTTGTAAAATCTGAATGATGACCTTTTGAATTTCCAGGGCATGAAGTTGCAGTTATGCAAAATGGACTTCCCATTAACACCTGTGCTGAATTATTTCCCACTGCTTGAACAGGTGTTGGGTAATGTATAACTCATCATTGCTTTGGAATGGCTGATTTTGCTTCAGGATACTGCTGGCAAGCTAAACCTCCGTAGCTGTTGCTTTATGCACATAAGAATAAAAGAATGGACTTGAAATCACAGCCATCACCGAATGATGAATGCTGCAAACAAAACTGACTTTCAGTATTTACAATCAGCTGATAAAGAATTCACTAGACAAAGAAGAGGCATCTTGTTTTGCTATCACTCTCTTGAATGATGTTGAAAAGAAAGAATTTTATTATCAACGAACATAGAAAATCATGAACTAATGCTGGATGCACTTGTTAGTTACAACAGTTTAAGTCTGTAGCTTGCTTCATTTACAGCTTATCAGATGACAGGTTTATCAGTAGCTTGGAGCTGCAATTCTTGATAAGACTTGTGATAAGGCTTTTTAAACCAAAAAAGCTAGCCTGATGCTTGAAAAACAACAGGTAAAGTTTTTAGTTCATGCGTATCACTGGATATGCTCAGTTAGGAGTGTAGGTTTTGCTCAGAGAGAAACTGTCAGTTGTGTTCTTCATGTACAGACTGACAAATAATATCTTAATTTATTTGAATTATTACATTTTTATATAGAGATGGCAACCTATAATATGTTATGTATTTATGAGAACTATTAATAATAGTGTTTCTTTCTTTGCCTTTGTCTTTAACAAAATTAAGTTTCAGGCAACCCTTTCTAATAGGGTTGGTTAAGAATTTTCCATTGAAATGAATTTTGATAAGAATTAGATTATCATCTAACCCTCAATCTCTCTGCTTTTGTGCAGATTTTGTATATTTTCTTTTAATATCTATAATAGTTTGGGTGAAAATAACTATTGTAAAGTGATGTAGAAGTGGATCATGGGAACTTGAGTCCTGAGCCATTGACTTGCTATTCTGTTGTATGAAACCATAATCTCCAGGAGATTATTTCCCAGAAAGCATATCTTGCAGGTGGTTATCATAATCTGGTTAGACATGGAACCATGGAAGTTTTAGTCTAACTGGTGACATCAAAAGACATGTGAAGATAAGAACAATGTGAACTACTGTTCCCCTAACACATGGTAGTCCCATTCCAGGGAAGTTACGTTTTATTGTGAGAGTTTTGTTAGAAACTTAAAACAGGAAAAAGAAACAGGACTATAATTTTTATCCAATTTTTCCCAGAAAGAGGCCCCTTTTGACTTGCTTTATGTTTGAATGTATATTTTGTAGATATGGGCATTTCATATTTGCATTAATGACATTACTTCTTCCTTTGGAATTGTCACACTTCTTCCTCTGTGTGAATTGATCTACATCAGTCTTTAATGGTAAGCAGTACAGACCTTAAAGGGAGGGTAGAAGTAACTGCAAATGGAATAAAGAGCTCGGAAAAATGTCTTGTGTGCATAATACAGACAGAAAAATAAATAGTAAATAAAATAAATCACCAACACATGAGGACGAATCTGACATCTACATAAGCTACCTTTGAAGGATATAATTTATTCCAATTGTGATTTTTGTGACACTAGATACCCTGAGATACCCAGAACAAGACTCTTTATTGGAACACAGATCTCGTTTGCTGTGTAAGCAGATGTTGCTATCTAAGACTCACCCAACCAAATCTTTGTTGTTGAATAGGGAGATTTATGATTTGAGTTTCACTGCATAACCAGGTGATGAGCCCTGTCCAAAAATTAAATATGAGAACTTTTCACAGACACAGGCCAGATGCTCCACAGAAGTTCATATGCTGGAACAGAAAACAACTGACCAGAATATTATTGCTGCAGTAATTCACCACCCACACTGTAATTGCTTGTGAGACTATAACCCACATGCTATGTCCTGCAGCAGTTTAATTTTTAAATCTAAAGAAGGAGGAGAACAGTGCAGGAAAGGCACAGATGGATCAGGCTGAGATTTATTATGTCTTAGTGCAAATCAACTATGTAACTAGAAGAAAAGGCACGCTTCAATATTGAGGGCATGTGGGGCTACCTCCTGTGAGTAAATACTCTTGTCCGCATAGGTTGCTCAGGAAACTTTAATGCCCACGCTAAAGCTGCATTCTGGACATTTGAATGAAGACTGTTTTGTGTCTGAATTCCAAAGTCTTCTAACAAAAACTGTAATAGCTTGAAGTGCGGAAAAGAAAACATTCTTTCTTGCTTGTGCTAATGATCTAACAGGGTTAAATTGAGATTGTTAGCTAATGTGTCACCCCATGAAAACCACTGGGAGAAATTCTGCACAGGTCTACTGAGTGGATGTAATTTGCCCTAAAATGCTTACAATATATTAGCTTCTCTATATAGTGTGTGAGTTTTGCTATCTTGGGTCTAGAGAAGTATCAGAGCTGCCTATTCCTTTTCAAAGTGAGTCAGAAGACAACCTTACAAAAGGGGTGTAAACTATTCAGAACTAGTGTCTTGGGGTAGCATCTAATTTCTACACAAATATCTGTGAAGGATTAGTGGGTACCCATGCTACACTGTAGTTTTGGAGTTCATGGAGTTTGTATGTTTTGGAGATCATGAAAGGAAGATGGGAGCTAGCTTCTTATACTCACTTATTTCTCCTTCATGCCACAGTTCATATATTGATGATAACAAATGGAAAAAACTTAGAGGGAACTATGTTTGAAAAGAATGTATATCATATGCTTGGAAAAGAATTAAAATTTCTCTATAGGACATGCTTACAAATAACTGGCAAGGTAAGATTTTTTTTTTCTTTCTTTCTTTTTACATTAATGCTGATGGAAATTTAGTGCCAGCCTGCGTGTTCTTCACCTGCTATCACAAAGCAGATGTTGATTTTCCAATTTACAGGTCTGGTAAGAATTCATGAGAAAGCTAAATTATACATGAAAGTAAGATATTTTTTTTTACTCCAGGCTCTGTTTTTTGTGATATGGTTTTGTATTTTTTAATTGCTAATCATCTGTCAGAAAGAAATATTTTTTTTCCTTTATCCATCCCTCTTCACCTTATGTTTTGATTTCTCTACACCTAATTGCTGTTTCAATAGGAAACAAAATGTGGACTTAATATGGAAGAAAAAATACTGATGTGCTTTTGGACTGACTCAATAGTTCTAAGGCAAGGAAAGTTGAAGAGTTAAAAAATTGGCTTCTATTAGTATAATCTAGGGTAAATTATGCAATTCAGATTTAGTATTCAGTTCATTAGAACTCTAAGGTTAAATTATTATATTCATTCCTGCCCACAAATTTCAGATTGTTCTTACCTAAAATTTGTAACATCTATTTTTCAGGTCTAAAATCTCACTAGTACAGCATTAACAGTTACTAACATTTTCTTTATACAACTGTTTTTACATGAAGAAAAATGTATATCTTTGACTATAGAAAATATTATAACTAGGGTACAACTCTTGGCAGCAGACAGTGCTTTACAGTGCCATTAATCTATTTATCATACAGCACAAAGTGAAATTTTGGAGCATGAAAAAACTGTGAGGAGTAAATAGATTTGTTTCAATCACAGTAGGTGAGCAAGTTAAAACATTTTCTGTTGCTGAAGGGAAAGCACTGACATCAGTAACCAGCAAGGTGCCATTTCATGGAAGCAATACCTGGCAGGCTGCATACTATGATTATAGTCCTGGATGGTTTTGTTCTTTCTTGTTGGTGGTTTGTTGAGACTTTTATCATAGGATCTTAACCTGGGATTGTCCAGAGTGGATGAATCCTCCAGTAAACTTTCTGTGCAGATTCCATAATGTAAGTCCTAGGCTTGTGCTGGAAGAAGTTATGATATATAAAATGCTACTATGGGAAGAAGTGCTTCGTCTGATGTTTCAGTGTCAATTCTGGTTAATGTCCTGTAATTCAGGAGTCCTCTGGGTACTCCATGTAGAGAACTGCAAGAGAACTTTGTTCCTCTTGGTATCTTATAAAAATAATTTTTGAAAAAAAGAAGTTATTGTAGGTCTTGATTGATAATATTCTTGAAAGGTCTATTACTGTCGAGGGAATCTAGAAAAGTTTAGGAGCTCTAAATATGTTATTTTTAGCAAACTCTACTATACACTCTTCCAATACCTAGGAGAACTGTATAATTATACAGCAGGTACATAAAGTACATTTGACATTTGATTGTGAATGAATGTCAAATTACTGTGCTGCAAAACACAAAAATTGAGTGAGTTGCATTTAGAAAAGCTAAAAAGGGCTGGAAAATAGACTTTTGTAAAGACAATAAAAAGTGTTTCATTCCGCCCTTTGCATTGTCATTGTTTGAGTAGCAGTTACACGACAAATAACATGTAATGCAGCAAGAACAATGAAGAAAGCAATTACTTGCTGGTTTACTGGTGTCCTAGCTGAAGTGTGTGATTTATATTTGCTGGTACAAATATATACACCAGAGTGTACAGTAGCGTGGGGCAAAGAAGAATAATTTGTGACAAACAGTTGCTTCTTTCTCTTTGAGTAAGAGAATGACAGCTGTATATTATCCTATTCTGTCAATGAAGTACCAGTCTTCAGAGACCCTTACAAACTTAAGACTAATGTGATTCCCTTGATCTGTGGAGAAAAATCCCACCAATTTCAGTGACAATTTTACATGGCAGATCAGGTCAACCTTGGCACATATTCCATAGGAAAGCATAGACAATATCAAGTATAAGGAGAAAGAAAGTCCTATGGGGAAAACCGGAGTGAAATAACAATATATAAACCACAGGACTGATATGTTAAAGCAAGCATATTTGTAGGAAGTGGTGTATAGCTGATGTTGAGCTTTTGCATGTTCACTGTCTTTTTAAACTACAAGAGAAAAGGTACTGAGAGCTCTGTTAATCTCTGTTTTTAAGTAAATCATTGTAATATAGGGGACAAGTTTTGATAAGTCATGATTTTATTTTTGCTCTCGCTAAGAGGCAAAGCCTTTGGGCTGTTGTAGGCCAAGAAAGGTGGTTATGAATGCTCATCAAATACATGGATCAACTGCATCTTAGCTGAAAGAGGTTCTACTGCATCCATGTACATGTCTATGCAAAACCATGTATCTGATACAGTTTTTGTTGTTGTTGCTGTGTATTTTGTCTTGTTTGTGGGTTGTTGGTTTTTTTGGATTGTTTTTTTTTTTTTAATTTAGTGTGTCTCTTGAAATTTTGTGATTATTTCTATCTGGGGCATAAATTACAAATACAAAATACAAAGGGTTAAGTTGCGGAGTTGTTCTAAAACAAAAACAAAGAAAAAAAAAAGCCAGTGTTTGTAAAGAGACTCAGATCTGTTCTTTTTTTATTTGCAAAATGTTTTCATGAATGAAAGCAGTGACAAGTTCTTAATTTCAGCACACAGATGCTGTTTGTGTACAATATTTTCTTTCTGTCCACAGAAGTCATCAAATGCAAAAACAATTTGCATGCAGACTTTTTTGTATGTGCCTGCATAAAGTTGTGCATATGCAAAAGGAGTATTAATAAATAAACCTGTAGGCTGCTTTAGAACCGAGTTAATGTAAAATTTCTACTTAAAAAAGTTCTGGTGGCTTTTATCAGAAAAAAAAAAAAAAGCTTAAAGCTGAGTCATACAGTCCCTCTCAAGGAATATTTAGCAGAAATATCATTTAACTTTCTAGAAGGGAAGCTATATAATTAATTCCAGTTTAAAAGCTAGGGGCCACATCTCAGCTTAACACCAGGAAGTCAGCCCCAGCAGAGATGGTGTTTACTGAAAATTCACTGCTAGATGTGTTCAGTAATAAAGAACCCCTAAAAGACTCAGGGCACAGTCCCCATGCTCCAGGCCATTTGGGAGTGGGGCACGCTTCAGCCGACTCTTGATTTACCATTGCATGGGGCTTCCCCGGCATGAAGCTGCAGTAATGTGGTAGTGAATCAGGCTCAAAACACTTAGCATTAATAAAGCTGTCATGTACTCTCTGCAGGTGACATAAAGTCTTAGAAAATTCTTGGCCAGTCACAGGTTTCTTTTGGAAAATCTTGGATTCCCAGACATGCACCGCCTCATCGTCAGTCCACCCGCATGCTGGGGCAGGGCTTCTGTCTGCCTGCCTGCCCACGCCGCAGGCACTGCTGCTCCAGCGCTGCTGTTGCCAGGCCAATTTTTCTCCCCCAACATGAGTTATTCAGCTTTATGATACAGGCAGGATTTATTGCTAAATGAGGGAGGGATTTCAGACGGGTTTTATTAACTCGGAAAAGCTGGAGGCAGTGCTCAGTTACATATTATTACATAAGGTGATGCAGGGGTCTAATATCTGTCACAATCAAAGGCTAATGCAAATTCCATGGACACCATAATATCAGCACTAATAATCAATGTTAAATTAAGATGTATTATCTAAATAGCATCCATAAAGAAATGAGGAGTCCTGAAATGTCATGTCACAGTCATTTTAATTAGAGCAGTGTTGGAGCTGGGGAGGAAGGTTTGTCGCTGTAAAAAGAAACTATGGTAAAATTCTGCTCAGCTTTTGCTGGAAAACACACTGTTAATTACACTGACAGATGCTGAAATGAGACTGTATAGTTGCTCTCCTTGATGAAATGATCTCTGTGTTTCTTATGAGGCTAGATTTGAAATAAACTACATAAATAAAGTGGTAAAAACTCCTTTAGTACTTCCTGTCTATGCTCCCCCATATATTTCCCTTGTAGTTATTTTCAATCTACAAATTAATTAAAAGTACAGCAGGCACAGTATATCTTTGAAAGACATCTCTCTCCCACACCTTGCACGTTTTTAGAACATAGAGTTTGTGGAAATAAGCAAAAGTATTTAATATAAAATTGTTTACATGTGTGTGTGCAGAGATTACCGCACACCAGAGAGGGCAATGGTGCCCAGTGTAGTGTTACACACCATCAGAGTTAAAACGCAGGGCTGTGGGGTGTGATTTTTTTAATATGGGTTTTATATATTACATACATACATACATACGTACGTACGTACTTATATATATTACTTTATTGTTTGGCTTGTTACATGCTCTGGCCCACTTGCTCTCATATTTTCAATATCACAATACAACATGCTATATACATTATGGAGTATCACGCATCATCCTTGTTATGCATAGTATGTTATCCATGCTAAATTAGAAAACAGGAAGCAACAGGGCAGCTGGTGCTTGCCCTTTACTATAATCTCCTAATAATCTGTTTCATCTAGTCTGTTCTTGAATTCCAGTAGTAATGATGATTCAACTATTTCTCCCCTGACAAATTATTCCATTGTCTAACCTTTTGGACATTTCTGCCTAATGTGTGGTTTTAATATTTAAGTTTTGAATTTCAGACCATTATTTCAGCTATAATGGTAAATGTGAAAGCCATCTTCTATCAATTAACAACCATCTGGGAGACATGAAACTCAGAAATGAAGCAAAGTATGGTACAATAGTGAATGATGAAAGGAAAAAAAAACTAACAAGCAAAGGAAATGTGCTTTTTGTAAGTGCTTTCTGGCACAGAAAGGTGGTGACCTCTTTAACTCTTTTAAAAAATTGGCTTTTTTTCCCCTCAGTAATGTATGGAATTCATAATTGACAGTCTTAAGTACATCAAAATCATTAGTCAGTTTCATGTCCTTTGGTTTGTTTTAAAAAGTAGAGAAGAAAGCGATAAACATTTGGAATTGTAGCGGTGGTTGCCACCTGGATTTTTTGAGACTCTCGGTGGGTATTTTGGTTATTTTCTAGGTTTTCTCCAGAACACAAATTACTTAAAACATTACCACTTAAAAGAAAAAAAAAAAAAGAAAACAACCCACCATATTATTGTATTATCAAAAAGTTCAAGGGACTCGAGCATTAGGAATTCATCATAACATTGTAAAACTGTTGGTAACTGAAGAATGGTGCCGACAGGCCCTCAGTAGTGCTTTAGGCCTAGCCAAGTTTCAGCACATTATCCCAGAATTTAGCAAAACTCTGTGTTACAATGCTGGTAAAACTTACCTCTGACTTTCCTGACCAGTTGATATGGGACACTTCAGGTTTATATAATTTCCCCTTTTACATAATCCTCAGAGAACCTAAATAATGGTAAATAACGAGCACTGTAAATCATTACAGCAGCGGTAACTTACTCTTCCCACCATGTGAGAAAAAGAAGGAATGCTGGAACTTTGCTATTACCATCAACTTCATAGGTGGAAGTCTGCTCCTTTCTGCAGGGACCAAGCAGAGCTTCAGATTTCATGGTCAGAGGAGACTGATGCAGTGCTCTGTGCAGTGTCCTCCGCATAGCTGGAGAATCCTGTACTCAGCCCCTTTCTCTCCCTTGAGGAGTAATGAAACACAAGAAACCTCACCTAACAGTATGACCAGGATCTAGCCTTTACCTGGCTGCAAAGCGGAGTGCTTTCCCATACGACACATGCTGCCAGGAAAAGTCTAGCCCTAAAACGACCTAAAAATTTAGGCCTTTGCATATGAATGACTGTATTTGTGCCCTGCAATCAACCCCAAACCCTACAAAAGAAAACACTAGAAGTGCAGACACATCAAAACAACACAGTGTTATTCTGTCCCTGAACGGACAGAATAATAATAAAAAAGAAGAAACTTCCAGCTCGCAGGAACCTATTTTTTCATTACGAAAGTATTGTAATTCATTTCAGCTGTAAGGAAATCCTCCTCCAATTTCATGCTACAGTAGTGTCCATAACAAAAATAAATGTATGTTACCAACATAGATTAAACAGCTGCTGACTGAATATTACACCAAGGAGAGAGCTGACTAGATAGTTCTGGCCTAAATTCTGACTTTTTTGCCTTCAGTCAATGTTGCTCTCCCCACCCCCCAACCCCCTTTTAATATTCTCACCAAAAAAAAAAAAAAAAAAAAAAACAAAAAAAAAAAAACAGCTGCAATATTCTTGAGATGTCAAAATCAGTACATATTGTCACAATTGTGACCCATTACTTTAGAGAAGGTATTCTGTGAACTTTTAATGCAACTTTAAATTTCTTTTTAAATAATCACATAAAAAGACAAAGGATAGTTTTAATATATTTTAAATAATATGTACCTTTGAGGAGGTTAAATTCCTTCATGTCAGTGTATGCCAGTAATGTCTCTTAATCTGTATATTGCTGACATAACAGACCATAAAGGATTTTGGAAAGTAATCAGAGAAGTCATGAATCCAAATGAACTGGGAGGATTTACCAGCACAGTGGACCTTGACATTTCATTTGATGAATATAGCTCCCTTTGCATGTCCCACTCTTGTAACTCTTTCTCATCTTGGGCAATGAATAGTTCCACATACAAATACGGTTACTGCCTCTTTGCATGTATGAATGAGAATTCAAATAATGTACAATTATTTGAGTTCATTATTGAAGTTAATTTATAGTCAACTCTACATTTGATTGAAAATATAATTTATTAGACATCAGTTAGTGTAATGTACTGACCATACTGTTTTCTTCACACGCCCCACACCCCCCCACCCCCCCCCACCCCCCACCCCCCAGGTGAGAATTTCTATCTAAACTAATGTTTTAGGAAATCTGAGAAACTCTATATCTCTAAATAAGCATTTTTCTTATACTGTTGAAGAAATCACCCTTGTTTTCTAGTGAAATGGTCTAACCCTCTATATTATAAATCAGTAAGAACTGTGTTCTTTTGACAGCTGCTTCTTTCCTCAGACAGTCTTTTCCATTAACTTTGGGGAATTCACTTGTTTACATGTTATTAAAACTAGAGATTTACATGGATTTAAATAAATTGCATTAAAGCATTGAGAAAAAAAATATTATCACAGAGCACTTTGGGTTAATAGCCAGACAGTATTATCAGCCAGTTTTTGGTTAGGACCACTGAAGGTAGCCTTTCCTCAGTAATTGCTCCTTGCAAGTAATTACTTCCTGCAGAAGTTTACATCGTCAATACACTTCTTCCTTGAGACATTGCTAGGGAAAGCTTTTTCCCAGGGGGATCAGCAGTAGCACAAAGTTAAAGTCATTAAAAAAAAAAACAAAAAAAACTAACAACCCGCCCCCCCCCAACAAATCAACCAAAAAAACCCAACAAAAAAACCCCCACATTAGCCAAATTTCTTGGTGTTCCTAGAAGACAGTAAACAAACTTTCTCCTGCCCAGTTTAGAAGTGAGTAAAGTCTGTTTGCTCACACTTAGCTTCAGCTGCACTGCTGGGAGGAAGGGAAAGCATTCAGCTCATGCACACTCAATTTTACCTTGCACTCATCATCTTACTTTTTATTATCTGCCCTGACTCTATCATTCCACATCACAAGAATATATTGTAAACCTACCCACACATGTAGAAAAAACTTAAGCAGTAGTGCTAGCAATCCTCTTATTTTCTTCTTGTTTGGACAATTATGCTTTTACTCCTTAGAAAGGCAACTTATTGTATTTATATTTTCCTAGACTGCTTTTTGCCTTTCAACCTTGTTTAGTAAGTAAGATGGATTTCATTTTGTTTAATGAGTTTCCCTTTCAACAACTTGTCTTGATGTTGGATTTTATTTTATCATCTCATGCATAATCCCAATATATCAGCTTCTGTCAAAATAAATGTAATGCACAGTGCCAGACACAAAGACAAAACCTACTGTTTTTAATGGGAAAATTGTCAACTTTTCAACAGGTATCTGTCTACTGCTCAAGACTATAGTCTCCTTTTATTTAAATGAGGCCCTGTTCTCATATTGACAGTTGTTTTACTTTTACCTTTTCTTCTGTCATGTTGCTACTTCTACCTAGGTACAGCTTACTTTAGCCTTACATAGACTAGATTAAATTTACCAAATTTTGCCTTTGCAGTATTTTGGCTGAAGAGTATGTTACTCAGGACAGTATTTACCTAAGCTGATTTTAAAGTTAGAGTTCACCAATGCACATGCAGGTAGGTGCCTACGGTGTCGATGTCAGTATCTGAGACCTCTAAGCCAGGTCAGGGGGATGGTGTTTCATGTCCTTGCAGCCTCCCTGCAAGACTACCGCCATGATAAGCAATGATGGCTCTGAAAACTGAGATACTGTAACAATTACAGATACTGTTTTGGTATTTCTTCTGATTATCATCCTGCGTTGCGCTCTGTTGCTTCAGAAACTATTACCCTGTGCCTCTGTCTGCTACCTTTCTCCTTAATTCTGCTGAATCCTACTTCTGTCTTCCAGCTGCAGTTCCACCAGCTCCTCTGTCTGCCAGTGACCAAGCTGTCCATCCTTTCCACTGTGCTTTGCCAATGTACCTTACTTTCTTTTTGGGTAAACCATCCAGGTAGCAAGAAGGCAAAAAGAGGACACCCTGCCTTACCTAGCATGCAGGACTGAAATGTTCCTTTACCTTTTCACTCTTGTTGTTTGCCCTTGTCTGAGCAGATTGCTATGCAGAGGGTCACAGTCACATTTGAAGTGACAGATTTATGTCTATAATACCTAACAGAGAGTGTCAGGAACCAAACCTGGACCTTGATTCTATATGGCATATATAGATGGCTTCCATCAGCTCCGCATAGAGCAAGCCCCTCTTGCAGCAGGTCTGTCTTCAACGTTGATGTTTGAACTGTCCAAAGAAAGAGCCAGGGGAAGACCTGACCCTTAAACAGTGCCCAAGGTTCAGACTCACTAGCTGGGTCTCTTTATTGACCCATAGTGTGCCAAACCTTGGTCCAATGTTGCAAAATGTGCCTCCAAAAGCCATCCAGCCATGTGCTCAATCTGATCCCAATTTTTCAATGCATGCAGTATACACATGCTGTGCATAGATGCATGCAAAGTTAAGTATATCCTGGATTAGTAAATCCACATGGGAATAGCAGATAGCTGCTCTTGCTTTGTAAGCAGTCCTGGTTGACTGCTAAAGATCTAGGCAATAGGAGAGGTGACCTTGCTTCTGTCAGAGCTAAAATTCCCCAGCAGCTTCCAGCAGCATGAAAACAGCAGTTGTAGATCTGTTCAGGGACCCTCAACTACAGACACGCTCAGGAGAGCTCTTGCCCCTCACTCTAGCAAGGGATCCTCATTTTGCTATGAGGAGGCTTCATTGTTGCCAGAATACAAGGACCTAGTGCACCTGTGGTCATTCCAGTCCAGAAACACTGCCTTCTTGCCAGTACTATGTCTTGCCATATGCAAAAGTTTGTCTAGCACCTTGGCTTGTTTTTGAAGATGGCTAATCGCTCCATTACATTTGCAGTGTGGCTACTTCAGGCACATAGCCCACAGCTGTAGCATGTACCTGTTTCAATAATAATCTTATTCACTGATCTTTGTGTAATTTCAGGTTGTTGTGTTGTTGTGTGTTTTTTAATTATTCAATTCCAAATTTCCTCAGGCTTAGTAACTGTTGAACAGTCTCAGAGTTTTAAACTATGATTCACCATAGATCATTACAAAATAAAAAGTGATAACACATTTATCTCCAAGGGTTTATCATGATCCATAAACCACACTGATAAATGTGAAAAAGAATGCATGAAAGCATTAAGAGATGCAAATGTGTTTAAACTGATTAAAATGTCAGATGAAAAAAAAAAATGAGAAAGGGAAAAAATTGATTGGCAGTTGACAAAGTGTGGAGAAGCAGAAGCATCGACATAATCTTCCTCCCTGCATAGTTTAACAGCTGACTTTTGGATAACACATCTACTATGCAACGAACTAACAGTTCAGTTACATGCAGTGGGATTCATTTCACCTAGCTTCAGATGTCCAAGCCTGAGAAAGCTGTCCTAGATTGTCTTCAAAAACAATAAACATCCTCAGACTGTGTTTCATTACATTCTCAAATAAGCATGTAAAACAGACCAGCTGAATTACTCTCAGGTTGCTTAAAAAATAAATTATTGGAGGAACCAGGCAAGAGATCATGGTTTTCCTATTTTCTGGACTGCAAAATAAACCTGTAGGCAAAGCATCTAAAAAGAAGGCTGTAGAAATCTCCGCACTTAGGGTAGGAGAGAGTGACTGATCCCAGGAACTAAGGAAAAATTACTATTAAGGACCACCACAGGAAATACAGAGATGGAAGTATTTTAAGAAAAGTGATGTCCCAACTGTAGGAGGAATAGAAGGTTTTGAGAGAATATGGTTTACATTTTTATGCCTGCACAGAGAAGTGGTCACTCAATCCCAACTAATAGATGGGAAATGTACTACTGGCAGAAAGCACCTTGGGGCAGCAGATGAGCTTGACAATATACTAACTTGACTGATTTGTTTGTTGGGGTTTTTTTGGCCACTGCTTATGGAATGTGCATGTGTCCATTTATTCAGATTTTTTAAAAAACTGTTCTTGAGCAGCGGGAAGAAATACTGCATGTTTGTTTTGTCTTGTCTGGGTTCAAGTGGAAGACCACAGGAGAAAAAGACTATGCCAGCCCTAACAGTACATAAACATATTACCCTAGTAACACTGTATTAATTTGAAGTCAGATTTAACCTCACTTCAGTTATTCATAGTCCTTTTTATGCTTTCAGTATGCTTACTTTAAGAAAAAGATACAGGTGGATTCACTTCAAAGTTCTAGCCAAAGCCGGTCACAAACTGCTACAATGATTTAATTTGTCTGGGTCAAAAAAAATAAATATCTGAAGACTGTATCTTATCATTAAATAAGTATCATATTAGAAACAGACAGTTTTGTATACTTTTATTTTGAATACTTTCCACTACTATGTGGAAATTAACACTAGAAATGACACACTACTGGAATGGAGATGGATACATGTAATAATTTTACAGATTAACGCTTGTGAGTACAGCTAGTTCTTTGTGCTTAAGTGCCTACAGGAGGAAAGCAAAGTAGATCCTCGAGAATAATTTCACCTGCTCTAGAATAGTGTCATATATATATAAATTCTGGAGTGGAACTTTTAAAAATGTGTTGTACTGGGAGTTCACTTGATTTATTTACAATTACTCTCGGCATGCTCCTAAATCTCTTCCTTTATGACTTAGTACAGAAGCTTTCTTGTTTATATTTGTGCTGAGTATTATCTTGGTCTTCATTAAATCTCATCTCACTAAATTACTACAGACAAAGTGCCAGATTATCTAGATGCATCTTCATTTGCTTGTGCTTAAATGCCCCACTTGCCAGAAGGTTAGGCTTGGAACATTTTAGGACACAGCCAATTCTGGGTGTGTTTATTAATTTAGCACTGAGCCTTATCAGACCACAATTATGCTGGGTCTTGGACCTCTTCAAATAAATTTCAAATGTGAGTTGGTTTAAAGAAAAAGCAAATAACACTTTCAGAAGTGTTTGTTGATAGATCTCCTACAAAATCAGCAAGACCATAAGAAGGCTTCAAACCATGAAGTGTGTCCTGTTAGTAAAATCTTGCAGACATACTATAATTTTAGGTAATACATGTATACCGTATTGAAATTTTCAGTATTTTACAAAAATCATTGTGTAATGGAGACACTGGTTTCTTTTCCATATAAACCACTATAATTTAACCAAAGGTAAATATAAACCCTCTTCCCCAGCTCCTGTTTGCAAATACAGGGAAAGATATCTTATTAAAGGCAATGCTGCTAGTATACTATGTGTTTTAGGTGAACTGGTAATATGGGTTTCTTGCTTCTGATAGGAGGGGACATATTTTGTAAGTGATGACAAGTAGAGATTTACATGCGTAACCTAGAGCATAACTGGTACAGACATTAGTCTAAGAAAAAGCTGTCTTCTTGTTCCATGGTTTGTCCTCACTGTGAAATGGGAAGACATGCCATTCACTGTGAAGACCCAGGCTGCTAAGTTCTGATGTGCATCACTAGGCGATGTGCATTGCAAAATTCATCTCCAGCTTCAGCCTAGACCGAGTAACACTAGGGCTGAACAGACGTGACACAGAGTCAAGATGCAGTTTGGCGTTGTTAATATGGCATGTTTCCTTTTGACAGAGTCGGCGTTTTTTTGGCTGCTGTGCCACATGTCAAACTAGTGGGTTTCATGCCGAGCTCGGTACTACCCTATACAGAACAACTACCAAAAATCTCTGCTAGATCATCATTTGCCATACTTCATTTTAGACACATAGCATATGTTACTTGAGTCTAAGACTTATCTTCACAACATGTGCTAGTTCTAAATTTTTGTCCCTGAGGCCTGTTTTGAATAGCACCTACTACTGAACAACTATCTTTTTCTCCTGTGACTGGTAAAGAGTGGTTTTCTTTCTTTTTTTTTTTGGCAGTGCTGATGCATCCACTGTGGGCCAACACAAGTATGGAAAAAGGTCAGTGAAATAATTTAGCAAATGTAATTGCAACCTCCTGAATTAAATATTTTGTTCATAAGCTCTGGAGTGCTATAGAAACATGAATTTTTCTGCCAATACATTATATTTCTATACATATATATGTATATACCCACATATGCTGAGTAATTGCAGTGCATAAACATGAATTAAATTTATTTTTCATATAGCTATATGCTCTTTGAAAGCTGGTTTTCTTGGGGTATTTTGGTGGGGTTTTTTTTAGTTTCATCAAGTTTTTACTTTACTTTCTTGCCATCTTTGAAAACTTTTTGTCTCTTTTGGAAGCCCAAGATTAATTAGTTGATTCTCCCTTCTTTTCTAATTCCATCTACAGTTCAGAGGCACGTAAAACCACAAAGCAAGATAATAACCAATAAATGGAATAATTAATTCAATGCACTGAAACTAATTTTAATTTATATTTCTCAAAGATTCTCACTAGGGAATGGAGAACCTAGAGTTCTAGGGACTGAAGTGCTTCAGTTCTGGTTGTTTTGAATATGTTGTGGGTAAAAACTGTTCCTGTAAAATTGAAACATGCAACAGCTAAAATCAGAGGGGAAATTAATAACCAAAAACATTTCAAAATGACTAAGAAGGAGGAAAAAATCTGAAAATTATTTCAATTATAACCTATCTTTTTTAATCAAGCCTATTTTGTTTACCTCACAAGGTACACCAAACACAACTAAGTATCTAAATCTCTTGAACTGGTGAAGTCAGAAGCTGGACTATCTTAGGCATCATGTCTTTCAAAGAGATTAAGCATTTTGGATGGGCAGCAACACGAATATTGACTTTTCAGCAAAGATAACAGGAAGGTGTTAAGGGACATGGGTTCTTGGTTTGCTCTTTTTGAAAACATCAGAGATATCTTAGTTCTTTTAAATCGGATTCACAGAATCACAAAATGGTTGAGGTTGGAAGGCATCTCTGGAGAACAGCTACTTCAACTCTTTACTCATAGCAGGGTCAGCTAGAACAAGTTGCCCAGAATCTTGACAAGCCAGGTTTTGAATGTGTCCAAGCATGGAGACCCCACACCACCTCTGTGATATTGGGGTCTGCAGCAGGTCTGCAGACAAGTTAGTTGACTTCAAAGACTTAGCCATGTACCTTTAAGATGGCCACAAATTGTCAGGTATGTAAACCGGATGTGAAGAATCGGAACTTAGAACTGCAGCATACGGGCACCTATGGCAACAGCAAATAGCAAGCAAGAAGGAGGACACAAAAACCTATCAGGGTCTGACACCTGCACTGTCCAATATATATAAATAGTTTGTATAAACAATAAAGGCCATTTTGTCAGAACCCAGC
This sequence comes from Falco rusticolus, assembly GCF_015220075.1. Taxonomy (NCBI): domain Eukaryota; kingdom Metazoa; phylum Chordata; class Aves; order Falconiformes; family Falconidae; genus Falco; species Falco rusticolus. The sequence continues at coordinate 36,815,416 of NC_051188.1, read as the reverse complement.
CACGCAGACATAGTGTTTCTTTTAAGTCCGCCTTGACTTGCGTCACCACATTTGGTGACCCCGATGTGCCTATATGATCCCAGTAAAGGGTATCAAAAAGAGATTCTGAGACTGTGCCGATCTGACCCTGGTAAGGGGTGTCAGAAGCGATCCTGGAACTGTGACCAGTGGGTTGCTGGGGAGGTGGAGCCTGGTGAAGCAGAGTAGCGCAAGTGGCTGGAAGATCCCGGGAGAACGTGACACCGGTAAGGTGAGCCACCAGGGACAACATGGGGAGTAAGTTATCTAAAGAAGATACCATGGTGCTTTCTATGTGGAAATTAGTATTAGAGAAGCGTGGAATTACTTTACATGGGCTTCGGTTAAAAGATATGTTATTGTAGGCCAAAACACCTGGAGTGGAAATGTCTCCCGCGACTGCTCTTAGTGTGTGGACCTGGGACAATTTAGGATCAACACTGTCAGAAGCTCTGGAAAAAGGGGACAAAGAGCTGTCTGGGTTTTTGCCTACATGGGGACTGCTTAGACATGTTGTAGGGGCTTCAAAAATCTGCAAGACACAAATGGGGGCTTGCAAAATCAGCAAAATGCTAGTGGAGATTTGCAGAGTCCACAAGACACGAGTGGGATCTTAAAAAGTCAGCAAAATGTGAGTGGAGACTTGCAAAGTCTGCAAGACGCAATTGGGGACTTAAAAAGTCAGCAACATGTGAATGAGGGTACATCGTTCAGACCTCCCCTGTATCCCCCTCCGAAATACAGACAAGAGGATGAGGGGGTGGGGGAGGGGAAGAGTCTGTGTCCCTTACCAGACGCCACTCCCCAATGCCCCAGATCCCCTAAACCTCTCCAACTGCATTGACTTATACTTGATACCGATTCCAATTCCAAGGACAACAAGCAGAAGCCTCGTTGGACCGATCCCAGCTCCCCTGACTCCCCCCAGCCCACACTCCTTCCCCCCTCGGCTCTGGCCCCCCTGCCCGCGCCCTCGGCTCCAGCCCTGCCTGCGCAGGATGGAAATGCCGAAAACCCGGATTCGGGTCCAGCTACGACAACGCTGTCAGTCACAGGCAATGAAGAAGGTGGAGGTGGTAAAAATCCAATTTCCAGTGGTACAGAAATGACGCACGACCCTCACCAATTTTGGCAGGCTGTAAGAGATGGGGTATTAAGAGACGGGAACTGGGATTTAGTAGAACTGATAGGCAGACCACTCCTTGATCTTCCTACGCCTTCCACCGATGCACCACACACATGTCCTATTGTATTGGGAGATGCGGCTGCTGGTAATCCTCACGTTCATACACCATTTGCTTGGAAAGTAGTACAGGACTTGCAAAAACCTGTTTTGCAGTACAGGGTGACTGCGTTCTGTCACGCGGAAAAGCTGTCTATAATCTACTGTATTACAGTGGTTGAAATGTATTTTGCTGTATAAAAAAAAAAAAAAAAGGAATAAAGAATTGTAGAATTGTACGGAACAGAGACAGTGGGTTGTTTTGACATTGATAATGTGCAGTTTTGGCCTTGCTTTGAATGATGTGCAGCTGAGATCCTGCAGCAAAGAGTTAAATAACTTTAAGGGAGTATGAGTAGAAACTAGGATGAGATAGAGGCATGTGAACGAGTAGTTTTAACCTATCACCTTTTAAATAACAAAGTCTGCATAGCATGTGTATTTTTAGCTGGGGGTATAAATTGGTGTGAGTCTATTAATAAAGTGGCACTAACTTTTTTTTTAAAAAAAAGGGGGAATGAAGGGAATGACCCCAGAGGCACGATTACAGAAAGCATGAAGGTGTCTTAGTACGCATGAAAGACCCTCATACCAGGCATTGGTCGGGACCACATGAATTGTTAACCTGGGGGAGAGGTTATGCTTGTGTTTCCACAGATGAAGGTCCGCGATGGATACCTGCTCGCTGTGTGCAGCCTGAGCTTAGCGTGCCAGACCATGGGAGCACTGCTGCCACCAGTCAACCCAACAACTAATGTGTGGCCTCCTTACTGAACCAGTCCTTGTTTGGTGTGCCCTTCCTTGAAACTGACTTGCAAACATTGTTGCAAAAAAAGTGAATGTATGCGGGGAATGAAGAATCTTACTGAAAGTCTTGGTATTTTCGATAATTGATTACCTCCGTATAATGTTAACCCAAAAGAAGTCAATATTGTTTGCACTTTGAATGTCGATACCTTGTTTGTTAGTCAGTTAAGAATGTGAGTCAAATTTGCCACTATTACATACAAAACAGAGCAACTGTTGTTTTTTTTGTTGGCTCAAGAACATGGCTGTAAGGATTTTGATGGTATGTGCTGCAAGGATTTTAGGCACCCCATTGCAGCAGCATGTTACCAAAATCTGAGAAAATGTCAGCCATTTTGGCATCAATTCACTCAATTGGCAGTATTAGTTTTTTGCTATTACCTTGGTTGCTGTCATGTTTGCAAGGGCCCTGCAGAACATGACAAACCTGGTACTAGCTGTTCAAAAAACAAAAAGGGGGAATTGTTGGGGTCTGCAGTGGGTCTGCAGACAAGTTCGTTGACTTCAAAGCCTTAGCCGTGTACCTTTAAGATGGCCACAAATTGTCAGGTATGTAAACCGGATGTGAAGAATCGGAACTTAGAACCACAGCATACGGGCACCTACAGCAACAGCAAATAGCAAGCAAGAAGAAGGACACAAAAACCTATCAGGGTCTGACGCCTGCACTGTCTAAGATATATAAATAGTTGGGTTTTTTTGTCTGAACCCAGCCACGCAGACATAGTGTATAAGTCCGCCTCGACTTGCGTCACCACACTGTGAAACCTGTTGCAGTGTTTAATCACCTTCACAGTAGAGATTGGTTTTCTTATATTTAAACTGAATGTCCTGTATTTTAATTTGCGCTTATTGCCTCGTCTTTCATCTTGTTTACACACACACACACACACACACACACACACACATATAATGTAAGTGTCTTGTCCTTTAATCATCTTCATGACCCTTTGCTGCACTCACCCCAGTATGTCACTGTCTCTCTTGTACTAGGGAGCCTAGAACTTGACACAGTACTTCAGGTGTGGCCTCACCAGTGCTGAGGGGAAGGATCACCTCCATCAACCAGCTGGGCATGTTATTCCTTAAACCAGGGGTCCTCAAACTTTTTAAACAGCAGGCCGGCGGGCGGATGAAGTGGCAGGCAGTCATCTGCGGCTGCTTGGTTTCCCCCCCCAACCCCCGGCGGGGGGCGGGGGGGGGGGGGGGGGCGGGGCTGGGGCGGGGGGGGCGGGGGGGTTCTGTAAATACCGGGGGCAGAGTTGAGGACCCTGGGGGGCTGTATCCAGTTTGAGGACCCCTGCCTTAAACAGTTCTGGAGGTTGTTGTCCTCCTTTGCTGCAAGGACACATTGGTGGATCATGCTGAACTCCTCTACCAGGATCCCCAGGGCCTTTTCTGTATAGCTACTTTCCAGTCAGTCAGCCCCCAGTCTGTACTGGTGCACGGGACTATTCCTCAGGACTTGTTACTTCTCTTTTTTAAACCATTTCTCCAGTCTGTAGAGTTGCCTCTAAATGGCAGCACAACTGTTTGGCATATCAACCACTCCCACACAGTTTTCTATCACCTATAAAAATGTTGATGGTGCAATCTGTCCCATAGTGCAAGTCATTAATGGAGATGTTAAAGAGTATTAGACTCAGTATCCATGCCTACTGTTTAAGTGACTGGCCTTAATCTGTAGTTGCAGATCTTTAGGTGCAGCAGGAGTTGTCCTCCTGTTGACAGAAGTCATGAGTTCCCAGTCTTTTCCATCCTGGAAGCCTCTATTTCCCAACTCAATAAGCACAGGCTCTGCACTTCTCTCCGGTGCAGCTGGGGCTAAGACTCTTTTGTCCTGTAGGGTCTCAGAGAATATACAGTCAATTTCTTTCTCATCATCTCCACATCATCATCTCAACATCCCTTGCTGTACAGCCTGCTGATGTCTTCCCGCAGCTCCTTTATTCAGTGCCACAGACACTTGACAGTGCTCATGTCCTGCAAGCGAGGAGCACATCATCCCTGGCCCTGAGATCAGGAGAAGCACCAGGCATCCCTGCTGTACCAGGCATGCAGATCTGCATCTGCCTTCAGGTGCTCCTAGTGGATTATGTCCTTGATCCACAGAGATAGTGGCTCCAAGGGGGTGCTGGGGACTTTGCCTGCAGTGCATCAGCACAGTTGCTGCATATGTGTCCATTGTCCTCAGCAGACTTTCTGGCCTGCTGTCATGTGCCCTTGTGCTGTCAGAGCTAGCCAGAAGTCACCTCCTCCACAGTTTTCCGTTCCCAGAAGTGGCAGGCATGCTGAAGTTCCCTGAAAAGTTCTCTTGATTTCAGAAGATTTGTATTTGCATTTGGGACCCCATCGCCTTTTTGCTGAGACCAGAGCCCCCTCATGAGTATTGTCCTACTGTTCCTGCTGTCCCACTGCTCCCGCTCATGGCTAAACAAAACCCAATTCCTTGGAACAGTTCATTGAGGAGACTGATCTGCTCATTAACCTGTAAGAAATTAGGACCAAAGAAATAATCATCTTTACAGCAAACCTGAGATGTGTATTTTTTGAAAAATGAGCTCTCTCACTTCCATCTTTAGTCTACATTTTGCTTCCTAGCCTCCAAAAATCCAACAAACGGTGAGCACAGTCTTAATTTTTAGGCTGAGCTTTAATCATCTAATTTTCTTCCTGGAACCTGAGTTAATATATATTCATTCTTCTCTTTCTGAATCAGCTTAAAGAAAAAATATCTGGTTTAATATGTAATAGTTTCTTAAATATAGGACAAGTGCTATCTTTCTTCATGTAATATTTTCTTAAATATAGGACAAGTGCTATCTTTCTTCACTCTTTCCTGTGATACACATCTATATCCATGTCATATTATCAGTGCTTTGAGATGATTGCAAGGAAAACCCACTAGATACTTCTTTTTTGCCCAGTACTTTATTTCATTAAGTGGATTTAAATATACACATCCTTTAAGCACAAATCAAACAAATAAGCACTCTGTAAAGATTCCCACTTACATGCTAGCAAGGGAAAAATCTTTAATGACTGGAATCACCAAAACTTCCTTTAATGGTTGTCTGGTCTAATTTCCAGTTAAATCACAGTACATTATGAATGCCGTGGAAGTGACAGCAAAGAAAGCAAAAAAACCATATGTTGAAAATGGGGCTCCACATCTAATAAACAACCATGGCAAAAGCACTACAATACAAAACCTCACAGTAATTATTCCACTGCACGTAACAAAGTAACTTGTGGAGCATAAAACTAACAAATATTGTGTGTCGATAGTTCAAGCACAGTATGCTTTTAAAATGCTATCAAGCAGTGGCAAGCTATGCCAGAAAGCACAGCCTCATCCAATAGCTTTATGCAAAATACAGACACTTACCAAGTCTTAAATTCTACTACAAAGTACTATAACGTGTTCCTATGCTTCATATTATGCCGTAAAATGCAACAAAAAAATCCCCAACAAACAAGCAAAAAAGAAAATTCCTTGTTTGTCTGCTAAGTGCTTCTGAGACATTTTTTAGAGCTTTTAAAATAATACTATTCAATGTGATTCCTTTTTTGCTTAAGCTTTTCAGTGTTCATGTGGGTCCTTTATGTTTGTTCTTTGTTGACAAGAACACCCTGCCAAATCAAGGTTTTCCCATTTATCTCGTCAACAATACTAGCATATTTTCAGTGCCCTTTGACACAGAAATCTAGTTAGTATACATAGCAGTTGTGTTTGTTGGAGTTAAAAAGTGAAATAAAGCAGGTTATTCTCTGGAAGAAAAACAATTTGGATCTGGGTCTAGGAAAAAAAAAAAAAGAAAGGTGGGTAAAGAGTGAGGGCTTCACTTCAAAATGAGTAATCGTCTTGCGCTTTGCAGAATCCTGAAGGATTGTTTTGACAATAGCTGTTTACTGTTCCTTTTGCTGCTGGGTTAAAATAGTGAAGTACCTTCTCCAGACACTGAATTTGGCTTCAAGTCTCATATTCATGCCTTTCAGAATGGTAAGGAAAAAAAAGAAAAAGAGAGAGAGAGAAAAAGAAAAGGTGCTATAATACAGACAGCTCTTCCCTTCACTGAATGTATTCATTTCATATGATATATATTGGTTGTGTAACATGTATAATTTTGCAAGTGCAGTATACTCATCTTTTAGTTGGGTCTGCTCTTTGTAACTTACAGAGCTGTTAGTTTATGGCTTAGCAAGGACAAATGGGATGTTTGAATCACGTTAACATGTTTAAAAGCATTTAATTCTCTATGTAAACAGTCAGATCAACTCCTGTGGAATTGTTCAAGAAGCATGGGAGATTTCATACAATGATTGGCCAGTAAGTTTTAGATTAAAAATGGCAGTAAGACACCAAATTTCTATATTGCATTTCAGATTTACAGCTAGTTTGGAATTCCAATTGGAGATTTCCAGTGAAAACTAATAAAATATTTCATATTCATATCTGCTAGTGATGTGAAAACTACAAAAGCTCAGGGCACGGAGGTCAGCTTCTGATTTTGTTTCATCCTTTGCTTTCTGTATGTCCAGCATGTGGCTAACAACCCTGTTTGCCCATCAGTATTTTCTGGCTTTGCTAGGCGGTTATGGATGCAAGCATGAACAGAGCATTTGTCTCTCTGCCCTGCCATGGTGTCCCAAACCTCTACTCAAAATTACAGGAGTATTTATCTCTCTCAGATAACTGCTACCACCACTATTAATAATTAGCAGTCTGTAGAGAACCATGCATTTTAATGAGAAATGGAGTTTCCAGTATTGTTGTATACCTATGAGAGGCTTGGGAGTACAGCGATATTTTGGCAGAGGCAGAGTGGAGAAACTTGTACTATAAGCTGTTCATACTGTAGCTGTCCTGTGAATATATAGAGGTTGTCACCCACCAAGGTTGCTGTGTTTTTCAGCAGTCACTCAGTGCCAAGCAGCATGATATAGGGTTGCTGCATTCAGCATCTGAGTCCTGGGCAATCCATACTATATAACAGGAGTCCCTGAATAATATAACAAGACAGCAGATGACAGTGACTGCTTCAGTTTGGCTCATCTTAGCCTCTTAAAGGTTCAGTTTCCCACATCCTTCTTTCTTTGCCATACATAACTATAATAACAACATAAACATAATGTAAAATTTCCAACTTTATAAGCAGCCGAATAATTAAGCTACCTAATTATGCCCCTCTAGTTTTAGAGTCGCTAGGTGCTGCTGCATAGCCTACTGGATCTCTCTGAGGTATCAGCGTCACTGTTACCAGAAGGCAATAAATCTTTCCTTTCTGTCTGAGACTCTGAGCCCAGTCTCTGAGGGCTCAGCTGCTCAGCCTGCTGCGGCTGTAGCTTGTCTGAGACATTTTGGGGAAACACTGCCAATTCAGTGCCATTTATCTCCCTCCTTTCTGGGATCTGGAGAACGTGTTGCTTTTTAGTGCGCAGTATATGTCAGTGGGAGTAACAGCCTCATAAGACCCAGGAGGATACCTCTTGTGGTATCCTCTGTCTGTGACCATTGTTTCTCATTGTGGTGTATACAGCTTTGTTTTTGTGAAGATTCAGCAAGTGTTGGAAGCCCAACTGCTATTGATGCTCATTTGGTTTTTTGTTTGTTTTTTTTTAACATCCCCCCCCCCCCCCCCATCTGCAAATTCCCGGTGACTCTGACATCAATGGGCTTGGTTTTCTGTTGAGCAAATGTAAGGAGGTGTCAGCCCATGCCTCATCAGTGTTATTCAGGAGGCTGGATCAGATTTGATAGCCATTTTTCTGAGTTGTTTAATTACTATGAGACTGTCACTAAACCATTAGACTGGGGATCATGTAAAAGTAGCAGCTAGATGTCCTAGACCCATATTTCACTGCAGAATGCCTAGACTCAAGCCCACTGAGCTGTGGCCAAGTGTCAGATGCTGGTTCACACGGTCACCTGTTTAGCTGTAGTATCCTTACAGGATCGTAATTTTTTAGGACAGGTGCATTTTTTTTTCTAGCCAATATAAACAAATTTATGTCTACTTTGAGAGAAAAAAAAAGCAGAAGCAGGGTTTTCCCTGCCATTGGACTGCTCCCTTTCTACTGACTGGTAAATGTAACAGACCTTGATAGTTTCTTCAGTGTCACTGTACCTTTTGGGCAGTTTCAAGTATTACTGACCTTTCCCTAATTGAGCAACACTTAAAACTTATTTCTAAGCAGTCTCCCAAATGTGTCAGAAGCACTTCTACTTGTTGAGAACTGCAAGCTGGTGCCTTGAAGAACCTGGGGAGTTTTGAGCACCATAAGTTGACAAGTATGTTAACATGTCATCAAAGAGAAGGCAAAAGAAGTAGCACATTTTTGAACATGCAAATCCTAAGCAGTCAAATGGTGCTGTGTCAGACTGTTCCAAAATGCCTTCTTTGGGCTGAGAATAATTTTATGAGCAGATAATTTATAGAAAGTTATAAGCCTCTGAAAACATGGGATTATAATGAAGTGCATCCTTAAATGCAACTTAACTGTTACTACAGTGGTGATGTTATGAATTCAAATGAAGAACAGCAATTAGCAGATAATCTCCTAAGTAACTAAGATCCAGGATCCACCCTGCAAGACATATTATATCTCAGCAGTATTGTTCTAAATACCATTAATCACAGTTTTAGACAAGGCATCGACAGCAAATTTTTTTTGATAGTGAAGGAGCTATTTTAATTTTTCAGATAAATTATATACTGTTTATGTACTTTTAAAACACTTCATTTCTAAGCCACTTAGAATAGAGAAGTTTATAGATTTTATATATGAAGCATAGGACTTTTTTACTTTCTTGCAACAGTTAGTTCGTATTCCTCCTTTAATTGATGTAAATTCATTGGGAGTTGACTTGTGGTACCATCTGTCCCGGTAAAATGTTAATCTAGACACTATAAACATAAACCAGGGAAGCCTGTGGGGGTTTTTTTTGTGTGTGAGGTTGACCCATCAAGTAAAGATTAAATCTTCCTATACTACAAAGAAGATTTGAAGACAGAGCAAACCTTGGAAACTGTTGGCTAACTTAACTGATGATGATTGACTGTTTCATGTTAGTTTTGGTTGGTTTATTTTATAATACCCCCTCTTTGTCACAGTACTCATTCATACCTGGTACATGTATGCCCAGTCCCATTTTGCTGTCCAACCTTTCCCAATTTCAAATTGTAATAAAAGTATTAGAGTATGTAATTGGTGATAAGGTGGCAATATAGGCAAGACCAGAATTGGTTACTTTACTGGGTTACACTATTTTATTTTTCCTGCTGAAGTCACTTAAAGCGGTGTGTATACCAAACCTACAATTTATGAAGCTATGGCTGGGGTTGTCTTCTGCCACAGGTCTCGCTTACCCTGGAGGACATAGACCTGTGTCCCCTTGGAGCACTAGAAGGACTGATATGAGTGGAGTCCTCTAATCCATAATTCGTTGGGTTTTTGTGTTTTACTGCTGGGGCAAGCAGGAGCATGTGGTGTGTATATAGGCAATAAGTACTTTGAGGTAACACTACATTTCTCTGTCTTTACATAAAAACAAAATCTTTGCAGCTCAAACATACAAATGAATTATAGCCAGAGATGAATTGTCATGCGTAAGCTGAGTTGTAACTGTGGCTGAATTTGTCTTGTGCAAATTTGGTTAGATGTCTTCATCTAAACTGGTAGGGTCCCTAGTAAAAAAGAAATAGGTACTTTTAAGGCATATTTCTTCTGATATATTTTAGCTGTCTACTTTAGAATGAGATGAATCACTCCACACAGCTGCCATTTCTCCCTGTGCTATATAAAAGGCATCTAGATGACTAAATCGGATGTAGGTAATTACTTTGTACTTTGACTGTGTAACTGACAGGAAATGTAATATGAAATGCATTTGCTTAAGTCTTAACAAGAAAGGACATAAGCTGGAGCATTTTTCTTCATATTTGCAGTGGGGTAACAACATCCATATTGTCAGTTATTGAAGTTCAGCTGACACAAAATAACTTGTGAAGCCATAACACAATTTCACCTACATTTACTGTGGTATTGAAAATAGTTGAAACTATTCAGGCTCTTAGCACTGGAAAACCCCATATTAAGTATGCTCAAATGTTTCAGATTTAATTCAGCTCCTCTGTTATTTTGAGTCAATTATGTGTATCACTTGGAGATTGATCAATAATAATAATAATAAAAAATTAGATCTCTGCTACTGTATTTCCTGGCTAGCTGCCTGAAGAAAAACCTTTCTCCTTTGGCTCCCCTTTTGTGTGTACTTAATCAAATTAGCTCAAAATAGAAAAAGCGATATACAGATCAAAGGAAAATGTTTAACTATAAATTACCTGCTTGTCTCTTGGGTTTACTCACCTCTCTTCAAATAGGAAAGGAAGCATGAGAATGTTTTTAGCTTTTCAGCTGTTTCCAGTCCATTAAGGAAATTTTACATAGTCTGAGACCAAGAGGACATAGGGCAATCCAAATTCTTAATTAAATAAGACTTAAATAGTTATTGTCACACATAGTGTAAGCTAGGAGTGATGAAAAATCATGGCAATATAGTTATTAGGCAGCATTGTTCTTACATTTTGTTGTATTAAAATTAGTATCTGTGTTTTTCTGTTTGTGCTGGTGTAACCGACTTCTTAAAACAACCAGCATAGGAGTTATAAGAAACTTTCTGAAAGTCTGGCAATTCAGAGTTGAGAACTTCAATTTTTTGCAGTGAAATTTCATTTTATTTATGAAATAAATTCATGATCAGACCATGTGAAATGGATTGTGAGATGTGTCAATGACTTAGCAGACTGAAATCCCTAACACTTTCCTAAACACCTGTCCAATGGAATAGACCTAAAGTGCAGGAGATTATCCTAGCTTAGCATGACTTCTTGGGTAGATAAAAACAATTTAGTCTCAAGTAGTATTTGCCCAAGTCCTCATGCAAGTATTGAAGTTACTACACATTTTTCTAAAAGAAGAAAGAACTTATCATATACCAGCCTACTTCTGTTCTTTTTGAACTCACCTTATCATATGGTATGTCTTTAAAAAAATAATTTAGAAATTAAATTAGGTTTGTGTTGATGTACTTCTCCCCCTTCTCTGGGCTGTTCTACAACCCCAGGAATTGCTGACTAGTAATAAGCTGGGCAGTTCAGCATTCCTTGTCCATACCAGTAACTCTTGACTCAGGCAGAGAATGGTACTGTCTGTACTGCAACTCCCAGTGACTGATCAAAGCAGGGAACAAGAATGGAGAAAATAAGTTGTTCCCAGACAAACCTGGAATGCTCCTACGTGGATCATAGCCTGTGTGGAACAATACTATTTTTCTTGGATTTTTTTTAAAAATTACTGATTCAGGTTGCGGGTAGGATGGAAATTTACAGATGACTAATGCCAATCATCTCACAGCCATATAAACGGTCCTAAAGTAAGACACTTTTGAGCAATCCTGGACGACAGCAGGCTGCAACCAGCATCTCCCTCTGAGCAGGATGCCGCTCGAGGCTTGTGAAATACCAAGTTTGCAATACCAGGGGGACTGTCGTTGAAAGCCAATGACACAGCCTGGGCTGATACCCCACCTCCCTGAGTCTCAACCCTCTGCCCACTGAAGAATGCAAAAGACTCCAGATGTGAGTACTTCACTGAAGTCAAGGGGAACTTTCAACAGGTATACCTTTGTTATAGTAAGCATTACAAGCTTGAAGAGCTTAGGTTATTTGGATGATTTGAACAAATTTTATTGATTTGCTTTGCTGTTAAAATCCTATGGATTATCTTGAATTGTGCAAAAATTCTCTCTCTCTCTCCTTCACCCTTTTAAATACATACAGCTCTCCAAGTCTGAGGCTAAGATTGGACCTAGCTGCACCTAAACTCTATGGGAGTTTAGAAAGCAATGGGTTGTACTTTGAAACTTCAGCAGAAGGATTCCCTTTATTCTTTACCTCACTTGCTGTATGTCTCCCATTAGACAGAATCCATTGACCAAGACTGAGACGAAGACTGGATCCAGCTGCACCTAAACGCCATGAGAGTTTAGAAAGCAAGGGGGTCCACTCTAAACCGTCAGATTCAACGGGAAGATCTTTACCCTCTTAGGCAGGGGTCCTCAAACTTTTTAAACAGGGGGCCGGCATGCAGATGAAGTGGCAGGCAGTCATCTGCGGCTGCTTGGTTTCCCCCCGCAACCCCTGGCGGGGGGGTGGGGGGGGTGGGTTCTGTAAATACCGGGGGCCGGATTGAGGACCCTGGGGGGCCGTATCCAGCCCACGGGCCGTAGTTTGAGGACCCCTGCTCTTAGGTCTTTGATCTTCATAAACTATTTCCAGCTCCACTCTGACATGATTTCAGTTTGATTAATGTTTGTGCATTTCATCCATGTAATAAGTAGTACAGTGAACCTTGCCATCGAATCTTGTGCAGTCGCATTTCCACAAATTCATATTAAACCTACTTCACTCAAACTCCTTGGTGGTGATTCCTTCAGCGGCCTGACCTAAAACACTTATTTTGTGACAAGGTTATACGTAGTATAATAGTCATCAGAATAATTTTGGATTTCCAGAGACAGATTAAAATCAAACAATTCTGAGATATCTAAAATGCAGTCTTTTGTATTTTACCTAGGCTGGGATACACGATTATCTTAGTTTTTGTTTATTATCACTGGAAAAAAGGAGTCACTTTCAAAGATGTCATTCATCTGATCTGATGACAAATGAATTGTACCCAAGAAATGTCACTGCTTTGTATTGATTCAAGGTGCAGTGTTGGATGACTCTCAGACATGGACATCTCTGCTGCCCAATATTATCGTCTGGTCCAAGGAGTTTCCTCCTACCACAAAGAAATAAAACGGCCCTGATATAAATTTCCTTGTCATTTCCAAGATAACTTAAGTGAGATAATTTAAATTTGAACTGGGAGTTAATGTAAGAACTGAAATCTAGTTTTTTTCTGACCCCACATAATGTTTTCAGAATATGAATAAATGTTGCAGTCAGTTGTTATGTGTTACCCACAAAATGATGAAATATTTAGAAAGCTGCTCTTGTCTATCTTTATATTTGTTCAGAATTCAGTAGTGGAAAGTGTCACACTCTTTGCAGTGTTCCAATTGTTCTTAACTTAGCTATAGAAATGACCAGTGAGCTAAAATTTGGTGTCTGAAATGGAGAACATTTAAAAAAAAAAAAATTGTTTGCCTTTTTTTAAAAGGTCTTTGAAGGCAAAAGGTTTTTTAAAAGTGCATTGCTGGCTGCAGAGTTTTTCAGTACTTCTATAACTCCAGCTGCAGTTATACAACATAGAATGGTTGAGCAACCATGAATATGGATATTGACATTATACTACTTGGTTTTAACATTTCAAACCAAACAACTGCAGATGAACAGTACCTTTTTAAAAGTACTTATATTAGGAATGATAGTGTTCTGTAGCTCTGCAATAATCTTAATTCTGTGAGAGTCTGTTTGGTCCTGTAGAAAAAAACCATAAAAACACTTGAAAATACTGGATGTTAGACTTGAAGACCATTTTTACTAAGACTTTTGGGTACAGTTCAAAATGAGCCTTAAGGTTGTGTCAAATAAAGAGACTAGCTCTTACAATTCAGAACAATTTCCAGAGTTCGCAGGCACTTCAGATCCCAGCAATGAATATGGTGAGACAGGAGCAATTTAGACCTACCCACTGAGAAACACTAGAATGTGCCTTCACTGTGTTCTTAGCAAAGCTCAGATGTATAACACAGAATTGCATAGAAGAACCTATGTCCGCCTGGGATCAAAAGTCTTGCATATTTTCAGAGGAGAGAGCTGCCTCTCCTCTTCAAAAGGAATAAGAAAAACTCACTGGTTTCTTTAGGCAGGTTCACCAGGAAATTATCTCTTCCCATAGATTAAATAATGGAGAAAGGTTTAGCTTTTGAACTGTTTAAGACTGTCTGTCTCTTGAATATATGGGCCAAATCCAGACTGCCTATCACCTGTCACTGGTCTCCCTGGGGATTTGTGTGTGGACTAAGATATAGTGGCCTGCAGTCCACTAGAACACAATTTTCAGCATAGGTCTGAGAATGTGTTGCGTACTTTGTAGCATTGTACAAAGATTTGCAGAGATATTTGTGGGAAGATATGTTAGGAATTTGTTAGAGGATTAGATAGGCCAGAAGGAGTCCAAATCTATGTGGTTTCTATATTGCTACAGGAGGTAGTAAACTATTTCCCCCAGTTTTCCCTGAGTTTAATCTTGGAATGAAAGGGTTTGCTGGAGAGCAAAACCAGAAATACCCAGCAGCGTCCAGTCAAAGGGCCAGGACTAGAAAGGACCTTTAAAAGTGGAAAGAAGATACTTGCTATTTTTTAAACCAAATGGGGCCCCAGTGTTTAAAGTAGTCCCTTTATGGAAAAGATGATCTAAATTCAGTGCTCTCTTAATACCACCTTTCTGTATGTACTGGAAAAACAATTCACTTACCAGGCTATAGAGTATGCTAGGTAAGTACCTACCTTACGGATGCTGTTTCATGAGGAGGGGAGTGCAAGATGCACCAGAAGAAGATGAAAGTCACTGGTCACTGGTCTCTGTCTAGGCACTGAACCACTGACCATTACCCTCTACCACTGCCTTAGGCTGAAGCAAGAGAGAGGTACCTTGATACACAGATATGAACCATTCCAAACATGCTTAGAAATACAGTCCTAAGAAGACAGCTTACTATCATATTGCAGTGGGAGTTATATGGATAAAATAATTTAGCTCAATACTTTGTCCTAGGACATCTACAGAAAATTCACCCCATCTGACTGAGGCACAGAAGTCAAGAACCCATTGCTGTAAACTTAGTACTCCATGAAGAAGGGCAGCATAAGACAGCATGATACAGATACATATACTGATTTTAATGAGTTAAATTATCTTCTTGGTGTGCTTTTTCTCTCCACAGAAGAAATCTAAGGTAATATTGCTTAAGTATCTCAATGAAGTACTAAGGTTACACAGGTGATATCACTTGCTTTGAATTCTACCTATAAATTCTCACTTAGGTATCCAATCATTTAAATCTGTCCCAAAGACACCAGGGTCCCTAGCTTTTAGCTTCTTGGTCCCACAGTAGAATTCATAGGTCTGCACTCATACTGCCTGGGAATGAGGTTGCAGAAAGATGTAAGGGCACCTTTGCACTCCAAGGAGAGGAGGAAAGGCTTGAACTAACTGCTCAATAGAGAAATGCTAGAACATATATCTTCAGTCTTGCCACGCTTAGGGTTCGGGGACCTCCCTCAATTAGGGAGATGTATATAAAGTCTTCATTTTTCCTTTCAGTAGTGGCTTTCAGATTTTAAGCTATTCAGTCTTTTGCAGATGCATCTACTGACATTCAAAATGTATCAATTTGTTTTTCTTAGTTTTGTTTGTTAGGATTTATTTAGAGAAATCAAATATTTTTCTCTGCCATATTAATGCAGTGACATGCATACAAGACTTGACAACCAGACGTGTTCCGTTGGTCTCATTGCATTGGTTGTGGAGATGTATAAAAGCATTTTCTTATAACATGCAGGTGCAGTTTGGTGCCAGAAATAATTTTCCCAGTATGTTAGCAAATGACATTCTGGCTCTTGATTCATGTACCACTGAGCTGTCAGCAATCAGCCAATTGATGAAGGGTTGGCTAGCCAACTCACAACACTTCTTTTTATATTTTGGCAAAGATCTGATTCTAAAGAGATGATATTCATTTAATTAAAGGTAATTGACATATTGATATATCTCTATATATATCTCTTTGAGGTAATTGTGCATTACAGCAGACAGCATAACGCTGTGTTACAATACCTGTTTTGGGTATAAAGAGTTTCATTATAAACCCAGCAAAACATAGAATCCAGCTAGGCCAGTCTTTGAAAGGACCTTTGAATTAATAGGAATGACATTCAGAGTTGTGCTTAGGGACAGGATGTATTATACAGATCAATCTTTGAACACAGTGCCAGATTTTAAGGCAGTATCTCTAAAACTGTGTATGTTTTGCTTTGTTCTGATAGCCACTGCACAGAATGCTGAAATCTCTGTTGCAACAAATTGGCTTTGTCATGAGCACTGCAGCAAGGCAAATACTTCAAAACACCTTTAGTGGCCTGATGGAAGAGTCAACAGCCAAAAATCTAAGAATCAATTAGAAAAGAGAAAAAGGTATTGCAAAGTTAGAGCTAGGAAAACAGTATCTTCAATAGGTTTTTAGCATCTTTTTCTATTTATTTCTTTTTTAAAAATAAATCAAACTTTTAAGGCAAGCATAATATAAATAATAATTATTTCATTAATGAAGGAACTACCAACAGTATAACTAAGTTAAATGGACTTATGTGATGTCCCTTTGCCAGTCCGTGTACACTAAATTCTTTTTTGCAGAGAACATGGAAGCAATAGAGGAACCTAAGCTATCCTTCAAACTGGTTATCAGAAGACAAAGCATTGTGCTTGGCTCTTGCTCCAGATGATCTAGATTCTGCTCTTCTCCTTGGTAGATGCGTTCTCATTTTCTCAATGCTTTCAGATGGAATAGTGTGATTTTAAAATCTGTGTACTGTTGCCTTGCAAAAAAGTAGATAACTGGTGCTGAAAGGTGCAAGGCAGTGGAAAAAGGTATGTCAAATCTTTGCACATTAGCAAGATACAATCATTGATCATCCTAAAGCTTTGTAGACTTCAAGGTGCATTGCAGCAACAAATGCTCATTGTGCTGTAATAAAAACCTGTTTTAAAAAAATAGATATGTGGTAATATAGCTTTTCTGGATTTTTTTTGTAATGTTTGTTTTACTAATACATAATTTACTAACATACAACTAAAGTACTATAACTTTGTATTATTATTAATATATCAATATGAGTATATATACATTTTATTTGCCTAAATTTCATTTTAAAGGCAACTATAATATTAGATACTAATCTATTGCTATAAATGCATGAGACAAAACACTATGGGTAATAAACAAGATTTTTCTTTTTTTCTGTACATTGTCTTAGCATACCTGTTTTTCTCATACAGTTAGTCAATGTTTATGTCTTATTTCAGTGGGTTAAATCACTTTTTTCCTGAATTTTTTTTTTACTCTTTTCATTAAGAAACCATGTGATATTGCAGCAGATATAGATATTTTGTCTTCTATTGTTGTCTATGCTTCTTATGGACTTAAATCTTGCTTTTTATTTTCTCGTAATGTTACGTAGCATTACTTACGGTCTTCATTTCAAATATGTATGAACACGATAAATGTACAATGAACATGAAGATCATTGCTTCATACATGAACAGAAAAATATTTAGTATCAGTTGCATTTTTGAAGATCTGCCATGTTGTTCCACTTTTTTTTATTACAGATTTCTTGAACAGTTTTCTGTATTTCAATATTAAAAGAGCTTTCAAAGATACTATTTAGAGTTAAATTATATGATGACTGCCATCTTTGTAGAGATGAAACTTTTAGAATATGGCAACTTTGTGTAACCAGATGTCATTTTTTCAATAATCATCCCCACTTATTACTTTCTGCCAAACCTTTTTCAAAATTCTTACTCCAACCAAGTGTTGATTTATAAGCTATTGAGTAATCTTTAGCTGATTTTTTTTTTTAATAGCATTAAGCCTATTTTGTTATGATGGCCAAGCTGTGCAATGATGGATGTGCAAATCACTATCATACTCTTGCACTTTTGCAATAGTTTAAAATACTAAGGGTAATTGTATTGGTAATAGGTAATTGTAAAGGTAATATTAGTATCCCCATTCTGCATAAGAAGTACTTTCCTAGAACCTTAACGAAGTAATCTGTAGTTTTTCTTCTGTTTGTAAAACATAGTCACCACTAATGTTTGTTTGTTTGTTGCATTTTGGGATGCAATGTTTGTGACAGAAGTTGTTCTGAAAAGGCTAGATTTGTTGATGACTGGGAAGCTAACAGTCATTCAGGATGACAGCTTCTAGCAAGCTTAGGAATGAATGCCATAAAAAATATTTATAAGATTTGGATGCAAGTATGGATTAGACTGCCATTAAACAAAAGGAAAAAAAAAAATTAGAGAGACCCTCCAGTGCTGAAACAAAAATGGAGTTATCAGATTATTACTGACATATCTTTGAGGGGCAGAAAGAGTAAACTGTCCAAAGGTGTGCAGGTCAGCACACTGCTGCTTCTCCTTCCCTTCTTCCTACTGGGTAACACTGTGCATCACACCTCACTTGCATGTTGACCTTTACATGCTATCTGAAGCAATTTTGGAAACACAATGGCAGTACTTATTGCTACACAGAAGTGAGCGCCTTATAAATGTTTGATCAAAAATCACCAGTTTAACTTGTATCTTCATTTTTAAAACTGAATCTATTTAATACTCTCCTCGTGAAATTTTCTACCCAATTAGGCTGTGCTGAGCATCAAAGCTTCTCTAATCTGTCTTCAGTTCTGTGACATATATTTCTATATACTGTCTATGTTTCCCAAAAACTGTTACTTCTAACATGATACAAGCACTTTTATCTGATTACCTTGGGACACTGAATAATTTGGATAATTGAAGTCGAACTGTACAGTGAATTCCTTGCCCTTGCATTCCTAACATGAGAGCAGCTTCAAATCATGGGTAGTTTCCGTTAAATTTAATTACTCTCCCTTGTGACTTCCATAGCATAAGTATGGGCTACTAAATGAGGGCAGTTACTCTTATTCTCTCTACTCTTTACTGTGGTTCTTTTTATGGGTCTTTTTCCAATTCAACATGAAATTATTTTCATTATATGATGAATATGGACATAGGTTATGCCTTCATTGAAGTGGTTAGCGTTCTCTCCATCTGACCTGCACCTTCATACGCTAAAATTACTCAGTAAGGAAGAAAATACTCTTCATTAAAGACCTAGTGATCCAACTTCATCATGTAGTGTTTTGTTATCACTTTTCAGTGAATTCAGTCCTCTAATGTTTACATTTGCTATGTAATTGCATAGATTGCTCTTTTAGGAAAGGCAGTTACACTTTTGAGCACTTAAGGTGAGAAAGTCGTATTGGATCAGTCTATTAACCATGAAGTCTCATGTCTTTTCTGAGAATGATTAGATGATGGTGTGGACTACCTAATCACTTGACTACACGAGGGGAAGAGTAAATTTTAGGGAATGATCGAAGTGCTTCCTTGTCTCATAGAGTAAATTTTTGCTGAATATTTGTTATTATAATTTATGAGATTTTTATACCCATATGCATCATAGTAAGTGGTTTATTTATAGCAGTGTCTAGCAAAGTGATGTGTTAGAGTGGTCTGTCAATGAAATCACAACAGCCAGGCTGTTGTAGCTGGGTTGGGCTGAGTACTGTTATGGTGAATCCTACCTGCTAAGAAATTGGCTCTGGATCTTAAATTTAAGAGGATGAGAACAATGGAAGTGAAACTGTATAATTCTTCTTGATGTATCAAAAATGTTTTATTATACTCCTAGACTTCTCTCATATTCTTATTATCCAAAACCTAATGGTGTAAGATGCCATTTCAATCAGCAAAGTAGGTCATTCCTTTCAAAAGTTCATGATTATGTAAGAACTGTTTAGTCGTAACTCAAATACAAGTTACAATCCAAATGTATGTTTTGCATATACTCATACTCCTAAATACTTGTATACTTTTTAAGAAGCTAATCTACATTGTCATACACATTTACTGTTGTGGTTGGTTTTAAGTACTTGATTTATTGTGCCAGTGTTCTCTTAAGCAACTTCCACGAACATCAGCAAAGTCTCACAGTGATGTGAGTGAGCCTTGTGTTTAAGCCTGTTCTAGTGACATGAATCAAAATACTTATTTCAAATGTTCATGGAGAATATACAGCTATAGTTATTTGGAGACCATGCTTACCACTTCTGTGGCTTGGTGTCATTTACAAACAGTGGTCAGTACAACACAAACCCCACTGGACTTGCAATTTCTGTCTTCTATCTGGAGTGGAAACTGGTTTAGTTAGGACAAGGGGTTGAGAGGAGAGGTTGGTTTGAAGGCAGGAAATTATGTAGGACTTTTTAAAGAGGTTTCTATAAGAATTCATGTGGTAAACATCATTCATTACTCTCTTGTAATTTATCTATTAATTTTGAACTGTATTTGATAAATATCATATCTTCCTCAGTTTGTGAAAAAATAATCTGTGATTTTCTTCTATAAATATCCTCACTGAATACTGATTCTAAATTGTTCTTTAGTTTATTTTCAAGTAGAATGGTTGATCTATGCAGTTCTGTTTGGTCGTATAGATTGAGCTACAAGTACGCAGTCAGGGAAAGAAATACATCTTTTGTTTTCATATGAACTTGCACTCAAAAGCTGCTGGGTATATTTCTGGCCTACTGAACATTGTTCCAGTAAATATTCTTTTCAATGAAGTGTGTTTATTCTAGAAAAGAAACTAAAATCACGAAGATATATGAAGGCCACACATTTTGAAAGCTGATAAGAAATAGAAAAAAATATTATTATTCATTTATCATTAGTTCTCAGAATACCAACATGCATAAAATTAAAGTACATTTTCAATTTCTTTTTGTCTTTCAAGTTCACTTGCTCCCAGTGGAGAATTTTACATTTATCGATGTATGACAATGCAAGAAATGTTATGTAAGAATTTAAAGGGTAAATTTCTCAACTAAATGTCAGTTTATTAAAAATATCTTATTATAAAATCTTCATGTCAGGGACCAAAGTACCTGTGATAGTGTAGACACCTTATTCCATTGATGGAACTATGAGCTAGAAATAAGATTATTAATTTCAGTAGAATTTTGTGAAAATGCTGTTGTTTGTCCATGCATCCTAAATAGCAGTTTTGTAAAGTTTTCCCTTAACTTTCAGTCTTCCTTTACAGTATTATGTGGTAATAACTGCAATTATTTATATTGTGTAAATGTTTGATGTTTTGAACATTACAATTTTTGAGTGAGCCCACAGATAACAATTCTGCAAAGCAAAAGGAAACTTGATCCTTATTTGTTAAAAAATACAAATTGAAAAGGCCAGGGGGCAACTCTGGATTTGTTTAAAGTAATATACAAAATAAATGGTATCAGATCCACATCCAGATCCCAAGTTCCTCTTTTTAGCATTCTTTTTTTTGGTTTGTTTGTTGTTTGTTCCCACAGAGATTTAAAATAAGCCTGCTAAGTATCTACAGATACATAATCAAAACCTGCCAGCCTCAAGTCTTTGTCCTCTAATGGCTGTGACAGATGTTAAGGTAGAATGATATTTCAGGCAGATTTCCTTAACAGAGAAACTGAGGCTCAGAAAGGGTATCTGTTGAAGTACTTGTGCATGTTTGGATGTCTTGCCAAAATGAGACTGAAACTGTGCTGGACACTTAATGAGATTTTGAATTGATGCTGTGATTTCTTAGTCTGAGTATAATCTGTGATACCAGTTTTAGCGGAATAAAAATGGCTGGCCAAACCTGGCTCTTACATATGTACTAATGCAGCAACTGCCATATACAGGGAAAGATCAGTGAAAAAATAAATCTTTTTCATTGGGTGTTCCCATATTCTGAAGAGAAAATGGCAGGAAATATCACTCACTGTTCTTGAAATCCTCTAGATTATTTCTGACTGCTTGTACCTGATAGAAGCAAGAAGCAACTCTAGTTTTTGTGTGTCATGATCTCCTCATGTGAGCTTCTCCATATTTTGTCCCAATACTCTTTTCCTGTGATGAAATATCTACTGGAAAGCATGTTAGAGTCATTAACGTGAAGTGTTCTTTCCTGAGTGCAAAGCTGGTAATAAGGCTTGCTTTGTTTTATGGAGAATGTTTCATGTAATCACCATTTCTTCAGATGGCATTCCAAAAAGAGCTACCTCCATTGGCCTTTCATGGAAGTGGCACACGCAGAAGGCAGAAGTGGTACAGTCCTAGTGATAGACTGACATGCCATCCATAAATGCTGATTATAAGGTAGAAAAAGGCCAGTACTTCATGAAGACAAAGCACTCAGAGAGGCTATTAAGAATAACTTTGTTAAATCTCACTGGTGGTGAGCTGCTTATGCATATACACTGTACCACTTAAAGTATAAGAGCTCTGCCATGCACTTTAGAGTTTCCTATTTCAATGCCTATTGAATATCAAAAAGGAAATATGTTTAATACTGTAATTCTGTCATTGTATTTAAATATTTTCAGGGCAGGAAATCACCAAAAGAGTATGTATGCTTGGATTTCATCTATCAAAATTGGATTATTGTAATGGGCTCTACATGGGGTGGCTTCTTAAAACCACTCAAACTTGATCTGGTGCAGTACACAGCTGATCTCTCAGTAAGTAGTGTTTCTTAAAAAATAATAAAAAGAGCTCTACGGTATTTTTAGATGCAAGTTTAAACTATCTTCTGCTTATAAAATGTCATGGCTTTTTGCAGCCTTTGTAGATGTCAAGCAAAGTGTTTCTGTAGCCTTCAGTGCTGCAGAATCAAACCTTAAATGCAATGAAAATAGCAAATGTCCAAGGCACTCTGACTCTGTGATAGTGTATGAGCTTTAATTAGATTATATGCTCAGGACCAGATCCTGGGGGTTAAATGCAAAGGAGCTAGAGGAAGCATATTTGAATCCTTGGATTTGGAAGTTGCTTCTTCTCTAATTTATCATCTTGTTTTTACTAAGAGAAAAATACGTGTATCACCGCAGATGGTGAAGGACTTAGATTTTGGAAAATGTGGTGCATTTTTAACATTAGGCACCTTTTCAATAACATAGTTAGGAAGAATCCTGAACCTTTGAAATAAAAGCTAGATGTCTGAAAGGTTAAATATAAAAGGGGTTTTCAAAATATTATAGTCAACTATTCTGTTTATTAATGTAGTGAATAATCTGTACTGAGCAGACTACATATAATGAATCATTTATCAACAAAGCATGACCTTTTCCTAGTTGTAAATTACCCACAAGTAGACTTTGATTTTTAGAAATCTGGTTGTTGAGAATTGTTTGATCAACTTATGTCAACAGACTTCAGTGTGTTTGCCTTGAGTAAGATTTCACTACCAGTAGTTTATGATTACATAAATTGCATGGAGTTATCTCTATTCCTTATTTGGATGCCTGAAAATCTTATAAAGAATGACTTACAAATAGAATGTGCACATTTGTGCAAATATCTTTCTGCAGAATATGTAGGACTCTTCAACTCTTTATGACCATGCTTACTGACAGCAATCCTTGTACTCCCTAAACCGACAGCTTAAGAAAAACGAATTAAAATTGTTGTGGCTGATCGTCTTCACATTTATTATCCTGTATTTCTTTGGGTGATGTGTTGTCCAGTTTCATTGGTAATTCCATAAATGACTCAAGCATAGTTTTCTCTGAGTCACCATCAGGCTGATGCCCCAGGAAAACATGGGAGAACACTTGCATGAAGATACTGAGTAAAACCATTTTTTATACCACTTTTGCTCATTAGAAATTCCACTGCTTTTTCCAGAACAGCAGTGGTGCCAGCCCTGGTGTTCTGATGAAAGTCCAGTTTGGATAATTACATTCTGCCTTCCTAAATTTCCCATCTGGATTCTTTTTCAGATTCTGCCCTAGAACTGTACTCTATTAATATTTTTCACTACGTTATATTCCTGGTACTTCAGTTCAGCAGGTGAGGGGGTATTTTGTGGTTGGTTGTTGGTTTCTATCCTTACTATTGACACAAATTCATGGAAAAACTTTGCAGGTGAGCAGGCAATAAGTCTTACAAGTCTTACAAGATCTCCCTGTGTCTAATTTTCTCATAGGTAAACAGAGGTAGAGCTGCAGGATCTAGGTCTACAATTCCTACGAATAAAACACCTTTTTAAGTCATTACAATGGAGTATTTCAAGATCACTTTAAATAGCATTTAGCAAATGCTTGAGAAAAAACCATTCTGTTTGAAGCTTTGAAGAGTAATAGCTATTGTAGGGACTGAAAGTACAATCTCAAGTCTCTGTTTACTCCCTCTAGTAGATAGAAGTATACTGTAATTGTCAGGCCTGACTAGTATTAGTAAAAGGAAGACTCGGTGTTTTTGAGATGGTGAGTTGCAACTGTAGTATAGGCTCACAGGATAAATCAAGTTGGAAGGGACTCAGGTCACAAAGTCCAACCTCTGGCGAGTTTCAGCAGGAGGGCTTGCCAGCACAAGCACTGCTCTACAACCCTCAATGACCCTTCAGCTCAGACCCTTCTAAACAACACACTTCATTAAGGGCTGGAATATTTTTATATAATTGCTGCAGTCCAGAACTGCCTGCTAGACCTGCTGCATGCAAAGTTTTTCTCAAACATCTGTCCTGAGGTGCTGAGTGGTTCTGGCTGTACAAACCCTAGTAACAGAGCCATGGCACACTGTAGCTTTTATGCAATTTTGAAGTTCCTCAGCCAAGAAAACCAAGTGTCTTGAGAATGGATGATGGTATGGATAGTTATGAAACATGAACAGTTCAGACATTTACAGATGGTTCTCTTCATCACCTTATTATTTATTTTTTTTTTTTAAAAAAAAGGGATTAGATTAAACTGACAACTTAGGTAGTCTTTTCCTGTAGTTAATAAGGAACATTTTCTTAATCTTTCGCTTTAATCTTTCATGATACAAATCAAGCTAATTTACTTGTCTTGTAAGGGTAAACATGAAGAACAATTAATCTTCCCCTTCTGTAACAATTTTTAATGTCATAAAGAGAGTTATTAAACATTCTATGATGAGGTATATAGGCAGACTTCTGTCTATTGGAAGAGTCTACATTGTTTTATTGCACCAGGTAGCATCTGGGTTTATATTTGTGGAGAAAGGATTAAGAGGAAGGGAGTAAATTTTAGCTGGAGAGACCAAAGTGAAGCTGAGTATAGACACCATAAAAGGTAGAACAGTTACATTGGTCTCCGGATAAACGAATGAGATCATCGATCCAAAGCCAACAAAAGTCATGAGAAATTTGTTCTGTTCTTTTGAGATATGAACTATTAAAACTCTGCTGAAATGTATCCACATCCTTAGTTGTCTTTAACTTTCTCAAATACTCTTTTAGGGTAAAAGGTGTTGTCTTAACTCTCTGGGAGTATGTAACATTTCAAGTTTTCTCCAGCTTTTAAGTTAATAACATTAATCTTTTTTCTTCCTTGGGGATACTTTTACCCACTTACAACTGTTTTGGCAGTTTTTCCTAGTCATTATGAGCCCGCAGTGTCCCCATTCAAAACATCTAGTATAGATTTTTTCATGAAGCTAGAATCACAAATTTATCGTTTTGAATTGTAGAGACTTCATGTGGCTCAAAGGGTGGTGGGTCAATGTACAAAGTGTAGCATGACAAGTTATAAGTGACATACCTGAGGGACCAATACTGGGGCTGAAATTACATATTGTCTTTCTAAGGAAATAGGCAGTAGGGTGGGTGCACTCTCAGAAACTGTAATGGGAAATAGCTGATAATAAATTGGAAGGCAAGGCTGAAATTCACAGAGCTCTTGGGAGTCTGGAAAATGTATGGATAGAAACCTCATGATGTTCATAGGGGGAAATGTGGTGTCCTGCACCCAGGATGCAATAACACATATCACCTGGCAGCCAGCTCTAGCCTCAGGGAAACGGTAGATTTGGGGGGTCTGCTGTAAAGGACCAGGGGTCCTGAGGACAATAATTTGGAACATGGGTTAGCAGTGTGCCCTAGGGCTGATGGTAGGGTGGGCTGCGTTAGGAAGAACATAGCCAGCAGGTGGAGGAAGTGGTCATTCCCTTCTGTTGGCACTTGTGAGACAGCAAGTGGGTGACTGTGCCCGGTGCTGGGCTGCCCAGTACAAGGTAGATTTTGATAAGGCAGAGTGAGTCCAGGGTGAGAGTCCCATGGTGGCTGGGGCTGGAGCATGTGATGCAGGTGGCTGAGAGAGCTGGGTTTGTTCAGCCCAAAGAGGAGAGGGCTAAGAGGGATCTAGTTGCCCGTGCACAACCACCTAATGGGTGGTCATAGGACTTTTGAGAGACGGGCATAGTGAAAAGCCAGCAGGGGGTGGAAACAAGGTGCAGCAAGGCAAATTCCACCTGGAGTTAAACAGAAAAAAAGTCCTCAGTGAAGGTGGTTAGTCCCTGGAAGAGGTTGCCCATAGTTTGTGGAATCCCCTGCTAGGAGTGTTTAAAAACTCAGCTGGTCAGTGGCAAGTAACCCGCTCAAACTGAATTTTGTCCTTGCTATGAGCAGGGTTTGAACTAGACGACCCTCAAAGGTCTTTTGCAGCCTAAATTATCCTGTGTGTCTATAAATATGGATACTTGGATCAAGGTGCTCCTAGGGTTTTTTCGAAGTAGGTTTCCTCATGTTAGTTCTTCAAATTGTTCATTGTAGCCTGATTGTATATAATTGTGAATTGTACATCAGAATGTGCTGCAGCTACTATAGTCTCTTGAATGTGCTATGTGACTGCAAATTTTAATGGAAATAGATATTTTTCTTATATTGCCTTTATATGAGTAACATTCAAGGGCAGAAGGCAAGCATATGGGCTCAAAATGAGCTTTGATAATACAGTATTAATCCTAAATATCAGCAGGGACAATTAACGGTTGAATCTGGTTTGCTGGATTCAATTATCACTCTAAGAAAAAGCTACTATAAACTTACATACCATCTTTCATATATTCCAGGGCATCTTGTGTCTTTTCAATGAAAAGATGAGATTTCACTCAGTGATTACATTAGCTGAAAATATAATTTTCCCATAACTTTTGTACTTTCAGTGAACCATGTTTCAGACAGAGCTTGTTTGGGGGAGTTCAGAGAAAAAGAACTTCCCCACAAAGAGACACAATATACCAGCACATGAAGATTTTTTTTTGCTTCATGTTATTAGACATCTGCATTTTGGCATACTTTACTTTGTTTTCTGCACTTATATCGATTTGATAATGTGTTTAATCATATCAAAACATTTTTTTTTGAGGATAGTTATAAATTAGCAAAAAACTATTATTGTTATATCATTCCAAGTGGTCTGGATGTTCAGAATATTCAGTTAAAATGTCTCTCCTATTAAGACTTGTTTACACTTTTATGGGCTTTGTGTAGTAAAGTAATGAAACATAAGGAATGGATAGACAATCCCTACTTTGCAGATGTTACAAAGAGCATTGATTACAACTTATGTATCAGGTGCCACATTTGGCTTGTCAAAATGTAAGAAATTATTTCTCTGTGTGCCAAATGGCTGTCAAAGTCCCTCTAAAGCCAAATGAGGACAGTTATGCCATGATTCTCATTATCTCTTACTGTCTAACTACTTGCTTACTTGGTTGGTTTTTCCCCCCTTTTTTTCTGTCTGTTAACTTCCTTTTTCTATGGCCTGGCATGATCCCACATGCAGCAGGAGTAGCAGCAACAGGACTATGTAGTGACAATTTCACAGTCCCAACTTTGTATACCTGTGATACAAAGAAAATAGGCAGAAATGGGCAAGGAAGGCTTTTGTAACACCTCTATAGCTGTGTTTCTTTAACAGTAGTAGTGCTTCTTCATTTCTCTTCTTACACTCTGCCTTTCTGACTCAGATACCCCTGTTGCTATCAGCCTTCAGCATCCTAACTCTGATAATCATTTATGACCTCAGAGCATTTTCTATTTCCTCTTCTTTCACTCATCCTGATCTGCTGTATTTATTACAGATAACATACACTATATAATATAGTCTTGTTTCCACATATCTGAGCTGGAGATTGACATTCTCATGCACCTAAAAATGTAGTTGCTTTGGCAGTTCATTTGTCTAAAATAAGCCCTTTTGCATAAGCAGTGTACTACTTTTGCATTTTAGTAGTCAACCTAAGTGATGCTCTTAGCCTTTCTCAATTTATCGGTTACATTTATTGCATCTCATATGCCTCTAATTTCTACAGTCTTTTCTTGTCTTTTATGCTATCTATTTCAGTATATATCCTCTCAGTTCAATAGTACATTCTAATCCATACCCCCACCCCAGTTCTCATTAGGACACAGCTTCCACAACTGGTCTCTCTCATTGTTCTGTGAAATCACTTATAAACACATCACATAGAGCCAATGAATTATGGAAGTCAAGCAGAAGGACAGAGGGTTCACAAATGCAAAGGTTTTTCTTGCATTAATTGTACAGACTGATATTCAAGGTGCCTAACCAAAGAACGTAATTTGTCTTTTGGAAAATCCCATCCTGCTCATCAGTGTGACTCTTTCTCCACAAGAGGGATACCAAATCTGCTTGCTTGACCCTAAGTATCATTTCAGTGACTTAGATCAGGGTGGGCAGGCATCTGTATGCAGCTGGAAGGATCAAGCAGATGAGAAGAGGTGACATAGTATAAACTAGGTGGAAAAGATGAGAAGATTTATTACGAAGGACTCAAGTTGGAGTATAAGCATGTATTTCTGGCAAAGGCAACAGAGGACATTTTCCATTTTGAAATGTAGATTCAGATCTCTAATTGTTGTGGAGATACTGCAGGGGCCTCTGAACATGTGTCAGCTGTTCTCAGACTGATTTCTGAAACTGTCAGAGTTTATTTAACACCCTTATACTTGGATTTGTTAGAAAAACTGCTAGACTGTTTCATTACTGCTGTTTGCAGTATTAAAGCTAGGGGAGTACCTCTAATTTTGTTCTGGTCCTGTGCAAAATATTTTGAGAAAAATCATTCTTCCTTGTAACAGGAAATCTTCTTTCAGTGCTTCCATGAGGCTGTTTTCTTTGTACAGCAGAATTAGTCTAATCTTCTCATACCTATGTGCAAAGGCAGAACATTAATATATTTAGACCATTTGATTGGTTGCTTACTATTTACAATGGCATAAAAAATTAATACCATCACTGGAGCATGAAAATTCCAAATTAACAGAAACTAATGCTACTACTGAGCCAGCTTTAGCACTGCTGAGAGAAACTGAGGCAATTCTGTAAAACATAGCAGAGCGTACTATAACTGCTTCTCATTTAAACCTGATTTTTCATACAAGGTAACCCAGTGTATTAATCTGTTTGTCTTTGCTGCTGCCTGCCTACCATGCATACGATTGTAGCATTCCTTTTTGCATTAAAGGGGCTTTAGAACAGAATTACTAGAAAAGTGGTGTGTTAAAACTAATCTGTATTAATGTCGCCATCCTGCAAAATATACAGATAGTACCTAGAGAAATGCTACCTTTGTGCAACTTGCTTTTTTTTCTGCCAGCTCAGCAGATGATAATATCAAAAAAAAAAACAAGCATAGGAGGGGAAAAGATAAACTACATTGGTCTTGATTTATAGACACTTTTATCTTTTAAATCCGTCCACCTGGGGTTTTTTTGCTGGTCTTTCTTCTTCTCTTCAGATTACCCTACTGAAAAAACAAAATAAACAAAAAACTTTCCAAACAACTGAATTGCAAGTGAACTGAATTTCCCCAAGCCCAGTTTACAGTGATAAGGTTATCTGTGAGAAAGACCCTAGTTCTTGATGAACGAAGGCACTAACGAAAATTAACATTCTAAAAGGATCTTCTGCAGCTGTCTTCATAAAAAGAAACTGATTAGTGGTTTGGACGGTGCTAACTCTGTAAATTATCAAACAAAATACAGCAGAAGCATCCATTTACGTATATGAAAATTACAATTTGAACATCACACTTAGAGCACATTAATCAACTTCATTCTTTGTTTTTATGCCTAATGAGGCTTTTCAGAAAGGTAAACAGCTCTCTAAATGAAGTTGCCTTGGCAAAAATGGATTAAATGCATCCCTATTTGAGATTTATTTATTTATTTACATTCTTTTTTTATTATTTGCCTATTTATTTATTTATTTAAGTGGACATAATTTGGTAAGATCTGGATGAACTTTTGAAATGACCAGGCTTCTGCATTACACGAACAAAGGCAGAAATAAATGCAGTTTATTCTTGTTCCCTTCCTTTTCACTTTATTGATTTAATCTCTTTCACAACAATATTACCTTGTAATTGTACAATTGTGACTTTTTTGCAGGCTTTCTGATAGCCACATCTCACTAGCTTTTGTCTGTACCTTCTTCCTATTAGAGTTTTTATTGTCAAAAAGACATCCTCCATCTGCTTTCCTCTGTGGGGTTGTAGTGGGGGAGGGCTGAAGCTGCTGTTTTTCCCCAAAGGATTACGTTTAAGTATTGCTGATGCTCTGTACTCAGACCCTGAAAAACAGTTGCTTTAGCTGTTAGGGAAAAAAAACCACCATCAAACAAAACTAAACAGCACAGACTTTTGAACTGTGTCTACTTTTCTAGGCATCTGTACTGATTATTCTGATTGTTAGACATTTAAATAACATCCTGTTGCAGAAGGGTTCCAGAATTAATGTACTGATTCAACTCCACAAAACCCCCTAGTTTCTTAAAATAAAACGGTATGCTGGAAATGACATCAATTAATCTGATTTCAGCCTCCACACCATGGAAATGTAATGCTTCACTTGGTTACACCAATATGCTTTGGATTTACTCCATTGAAGTCAATATATCAGGGCCATAGCAACTCTGTGCAAGCTGTTGTCTGCATATGGATGCTGCATCAAGCCACACAAACAAACTTGATGTAAACTATTTCATTTGTCATCAAATGCCAGAACACAGCCTGCCATGTCCCTGTGCTCTGCTCCAGGTGAGGGAACAACTCAATTCTGTGCCCTTCAGTGAGCAGCGTGGGGATGGCATGACTTCCTCCCTACTACCATCTGGATGGGACAAGAATGATGACTTACTATACTACCAGTAATAGAAATCATTACCTCATCCTGTTCTGCCTTATTGCGGTTTGGTGACCCTGGATGGTGCTTCTGGGGGTAAAGCCAGGTCTCTGATGCTTTGTGTGACTCATGGAGTAAGCAAAGCAGAAGTGTAGTTGGCAGGTACTCTGGTGGGCTGTTAGATGCTCAAGAAAGATATTTTGTATTCCAATAATGATCAACTGTGTGTATCACAGGATCCTGACGGAAGTTTTTAGCAGAATAAAAATTAGTCTGTGTTTAGTCTAGAAGAAACCTTGCCATTTCAAGCCAAGGTTCGTTTTCTCCTCCATCAATAGCATTATGTAAAAGTGTGAGGATTAAAAGACCTCACAGATGGGTGGAAATTGCATGTCATAAGCAGATGACGGACTTAGGATCATGTTACTTTTTTCACCAGTGCCTTTGCAGATATGGTAGTTCACATGAATGCGAAAGGTAGTCAAAGCACTTGGGAAACAAAACTGTTTCCAGTATTACCTTAACGTTTTTCTTGCCAGGGAGCAGCTGACATGTGAGGAGAAAAGGCGGATCCCAGGAGTTGGATGTATAGAAATAACAAATGAGAAAGGGAAGAAAACTAGAAATGTAGAATGTCTATCTCCCAAAGTTTTGCATACCAAAAATCTCCATGTATTTGACTTTGAGGTCATCCCATTTGAAGAAAATATTTCTATCAACTTGCAGAGCAGCTGTTTTGTAGTCTTTCCTTAGTGACCTTAAACCTCCTTTTTCTCACCAAGAAAAGTTGGGAAGCAGATATCCTGACTAAGGTCTGGCCCAAAGCATCTCAACAGAGTTCCCTTGGAGGCAATGGAGGTATGCCAGTGTACACCACCCTTGTTTTTATTCATAATAGGTAGGACATGAATTAGATAATATCATGTTACTGGGAGCTAGAATGAATGTCTGGGAATTGAATTGTCTATTGATCACTGGAATAACATATGGAAGCTAGTTAATGCTCCTTTAGGAAGCAAGTGCCCTGAGCCATTTCATATCTCTGCTACAGAATATGCTGATCTAATATCATGCACTTAACCCTCCTCCATTTTATTTATTATACTATATTAGCAAGGTTTTACAACATATTAAAGTACATCTTTGCAAAGGCTGATCGATATATTTGCTCAGCATGAGGGTGCACAGAGTTACCATTGCACTGGATTTCATTATGTTTGCTTTTAATGTTTAAAGTAAATTAAACTGTTACCTTAAATAGCACCAGTGCCTTCCAAACTTTTGACCTCATGATGGTAGGTGAACCTATGGATCCAGGCTTATAACAAGACCAGGGGCAGACCCCTGGCACTGAGCCTTGAGCGGTGATCTGCCAAAAAACTATTTACAACATGCAGCCGCCTTTACAAGAGGCCTAAATAGCAGGCAGTACTCAATGGTAGAAAGCCTGCCAGAGTGCTCTGACTTTTTACTGATTTGTTTCATCAGTAGTTGGAATATCTCTTGGTTATCTCCTAGGCTAAACAAAGGCTGCCTTCTACTGGAAGAACATCTAGAGGTGGCTGCAGAAATGCTGCTTGCCACCTCTCCTGGGTCTAGGTCTCCTGTGCAGATGTGAAGATCCAGACAGCTTCCAACTAATACGCAAGAAGAAATGCATATGAAAGGAAATATGCTTCAAACTTAATTGCTTATCATCAATGATAATTACAACTGAAACATTATACACATCTATAATCTACTGTCTTTGAGAAAGGATGGTACAAAATTTTTATACAGGTCTACCAATGAAAGTCCATAACAAGCTTGCCTGGTACAACATGGTCTTTCTCCCTTTTCTTGTCTTTTTCTTCAATCACTTCAAGGCTATTTCTGCCTAGCTCTGGGGTGCCTTAGTCAATCCACTTCACAAGGTTCTGGTAGCAGTAAAGTTAAGTCTTCTTCCTTTTCAAAAGATCTCAGAGTTAAGTGTTGTTCAGATGATTTAACAAATAGCTCCTACTGATAGAGTACCCACACCCTTCAGATTTGTCTTGTGTTCAATGTCTGATCACATCATGAGTAGACTGAGAAATGCAAAAGGTCTCCTCTTCCTACTCCACCCAAAATAAAAAGGGAAAAAAACCCCAAACAAACTCAAACAAATATTTTTCTGCTG
The DNA here is from genome assembly GCF_015220075.1 of Falco rusticolus. Classification (NCBI taxonomy): domain Eukaryota; kingdom Metazoa; phylum Chordata; class Aves; order Falconiformes; family Falconidae; genus Falco; species Falco rusticolus. Next base: position 36,782,410 of record NC_051188.1, on the reverse strand, counting down.
GTTTAGGTCTTTTCTGTGTCTCACTTTGAAGAGCTGATGAGCAACCATATGGGTGCAAAAGAGGGGTCATAGTTACATGATCAGAAAAAGGGCTGTGCTGGGAGATGGGTCTGCTCCCTCATTGCCAGGGAGCTATTACATTGACATAACTATAGTGTGAAGCCTTAGATTTCCTTGTTTGTTTTGGGGTTTTTTTTGTTGTTTGTGGTTTCCCCCCACCCCCTTCCCCACCCCAGTGTATCTGCTCATGTTTCCAAAATATTCCCCCTGCAGGTTTGCATTCTGTGCCCTTTTTGTTTTCCTGGTGAGCGCAGAACCTCTGAGCAAGTTTGATAGGCTTCCCAGATTTCAAGTGGTATCATTAAATTTATCCAGATGTCTTGTGTTTTATATACTTGCGTGTGTATGTGTATGTAACAACAATATAGAGTGATCTGAAGATGATCTGATGGGCTGCTTTCCATCTGCTGTAGAAATATTTGTAACATCTTCAAACTTAAAAACAATACCCAGATTTTTCTTCCACTTACTGTGCAATGATCAGACAACAGGGTATAACCCTGTCTGAAGCTGACACACATATTTCTCTAAGAAATTTGGCACTTTAGAGATAATTTACTTGGTATGGTGCCATGAAACCTCCCATGTACCTTACTTTTCAGTATTCAGCTGCATTGGGGAATATTTTGCTGCTCTGGTTTGTTTCTTTGTACCTCATTCATTGATCCCATCTTTGTAACTTTTTTCACCTACTCACTTATTGGCATTCTAACTCACTTGATAAATGGACTGCCATTTCTACAAATGCAATAACTACAGTTTGTTTGGTAACAGAAAGGTCTGATCACCCCAGCTGTGATCCTCACATATTGTTATCAACACTCATGGGCGCAGAAGACATTAAAACAGGCTTACTGAAAGCATTTTTAACAGATCTAGTGTTTCATATGAAATTCTGCACAGATAATTCCTGAATTAGAAATCTTAGTCTGCGGTGAGGGACTCACTCCAAGCACTCCCTGTTTGATGTTCATTGTTTAAAACAAGCACATAATGTGCATGTTTGAATAAAATTATACCTTTCACTAATGATTTAAGAGATTTTCAGAATGAAACTTCACATCTTAACGAATGCTCAGCAACATTCCTTTAACTCCCTGTTTTGTGCCTCCCATGTACCTTCCAATATTCCCAATATTGGGAATATTGTTTCCCAAAATATAAGTAGATGTCAAGCTCTTTGTCCACATTCATAGTTGTTACCTGGAGACCTGGTACTACAAGAAATATGAGTTCAAGGCAGGTATAAACCTTGCTTCACCAGCTGGTTAAATTCCTTTTACTGCTGTCTTACACCCATAGACCAAGCCAGTACAGCCAGAAAGTATTAATACATATGGCCCAATATATGCACAAACATAATGGAAGATGGTTTAAAACTTTTGTAAGTGTATATGGATTTATTTTTTTTTTCCCCAGCTTTTGGGCAGTTCTTGTTACCCACCAAATCCTGACTTAATTATTAAGATCTACTCTGCAAATATAACTGATTGAATTATCTTTCTTAAAGGCTGTTTAGAAAGTTTTATTTGTAAGTTGAAGTCAAAAGATTTGAGTTTCTGAACATCTTTTGTATAAAATTATATCACCTTTAACTGCTATGTTATCAAACGATGACCGTTTCACAGAAATTGTTTCATATTTTAGCTGTGGAGCTTGGAATACAAAGAAAAAACAGCATGTTCTGGTGAGCAATTTTATGAATTTCTTTGTCAGCTCCTCTGGAGCAGCTTATTATAGAATCTTTTCTAGTAGTCACAGTGGATGACTGCATGTATACTTAAGACTTAATGGACATGGGCCTCATTCCTAAGAAATGGAGCCACATATAAAAAAGGTACAACTTCTTAAAGAGCTGAATGCATGTGTTTGGCATTATGACATCTTCTTTCTGTAGATCAAGATCGGTGCAAACAATTGTCTTGGCAGAGATCATTTAATGCAGAGGTTTTGGACTATAATTGTCCTGTAATACTTTCAAATAAATAGGTGCCTAAAGTAGGCAGAGAACATCTCACTCTACTTGTGTCTGATGGCTGTGGAGGAAACATGCACACCTATTTTAAAGCAGATACAGCTTTCTAGATAGCCAAAGTTAGATAAAGAGAATCTTGCACCTACTCTGTGGAAATTTGGGCAGAGCCACAGCTGAGAGATGCTGATTTCAAATGTCCAAGCTTGAGCCAAACTCAGGTCTTTATTTTGCAATGGATTCCTGACGGCTGAAGACCCAGCACTATCTTCCTGTAAATTTTTAGATTCAGAGTTAGGTTTCTGCAAGAACCATTTCTGCTCATAGGTAGGCTGGTTGAGTAAGATAATGAAGCATATGTGTATCTTCCAACACATTTCTTATTTTTGTTGAATTAAGGTTCAGACCAAAAAGTAACATCCATCTTAAGAACCAGATTGCATTCAGTAGCACTTTTTTAGCTATTGAACAGCTGCAAGAAAAAGGAAATCAGGGCATTTGGTGGAAGGAAGCAAGCAATGTTTGGCTGGACGTATGTGATTATAGTGACCCAGAAGTAACATCCAGCAGTAAAGAAATGGGCCTGGAAATTAGTAGGCAAAAGTGACATGAGGAAGTTGCTAGTACATGAAAGGAATAATGACTGGATGAAATCCCCAGAAGGAATTGATTTCATGATCCATCGGACCAAGAGAGCAGTGACATAAGCCCTGCATGGTGAAGAAAACTTTGGGGAAGTGAAGACCCCCAAGAACCACTCACAGGTAGACTTGACTGCTGTGTGGAAGGCTGTACCATGGCTGGAATGACCCATCCTTGCCTGTGACTGAGCCATTGTGCATGCCTTCTTCCAGCTTCTTTGGGGTAGGTGTGAGGAAGCATGCCTTTCCGGGGGAAGCTGTGGCCTTGCTGTAAATAACTGCAAAGGATCACGTGTGAGACACATGCATGTTGTGCTTTTTTTGCTGGTTTTCTGCTTTATTAAATCATTATTGTTGTATTCATTTTAATTAACAAGTATTTGAATGCCTTGGTAAAACCACACTCACATAAATCAATCAGTTGTCACAGCATATTATAATGAAATTTTGTGATTTTGTGTATGGTGTATAGACAGAAGGCATTGAGTGCCATGAGTCCATCCCTGCATTCCAGCACCATGGTTGCATGCTGACAAATTGATGGGGGATGTGGGCAGCATGAAGGTGTGACAGATGAGGTTTGGAAAGCAATACAAATAATCTTCATTTCAATATTCAAACCAGCAAATGGCACATTAAATTATTTCAGTCTTCTTTTCACCTGAAAAATACTAAGTGATGACTATTTGAAGCATTCATTCATGATGACATCCAATTAATACATTTAATACATATTTGAGATAAAAAAGTTTCCTCAAGTCTTTATCTTTTAAAAACTGAGATTATGCTTAAAGGAAAGGAGCATTGCAGTTTTGGGTTTGGTTTTGGTTTGGTTTTTTTAAGAAAAAGGGACTACAGATGACAACAATTCAGAAATACCACTCACAAAGAGAACATTATTATTCCTATTTTTTTTAATTTTTTCCTTTAGGTCAAGAGGCTAAAAGGAAATCAGGCAAGCCATTGTCTTAAAACTAATAAAACCCAGTTCTGTTAAATAGCCAACGGGGGGTGAGAAATCTCTTATTTCTGTGTAAACCAGATTTTGATAATAGCAGATCTCTGTGTAGCCTCTGACTATTACTGATTTAAAGATTTGTTGTTCCTGAAGGCAGAATTTTTGAATAAGTTAATGCCACTTGTATAGTTTGTTCAAATTACTTCCCCACCCCTTTTAAGGCTTTTATACCAAGCAAAAGAAACTTGAGACTTATTAAAATAATGATACTTTCCCCAAATAAGTTTTGCCTTCCATTGCATCTTTTTGGAACCACAAATGAAGGAATTATCAGTGTGAAGAATGAATATTTGATCTCACAAAAAAGAATACTTAGAAAAAAACCTAACATTTAGAGAGGCAACTGCACTTTTAGGAGGATGGTGGCGTTTTTAGTTTTTTTGGAAAAACTCTGGAGTGGTTAAAATGATTAAGTGTCACCATGAGAAGTTTTTGTTTTGCCCCTGACAAAGGACTCTACATTAAAAACTACCTATGGGGAGACAGGGAAGAAGGTCGTCTTCTGATTTGTCAACCTAGGAGGCATATTTTGAATTCAAAAGGAATGTGTCATCTTACTAAAAGAGATTAACGTTAAGCCCACAGCATAAACAGCTTGGGTGGAAAAAAGGAAGCTGATTAGCAATTCAAGCTTTATATTTACTGAAAAGCGACTGATGCCCAGAGAGTTCTGGTATTCTTCACCTTTTGTTGGCCATCTGTATCTATGAGCTCCCCAACAGAGATGCAGCTCACTTGGGGACAGAAGAGCAGAAAGGCATAGCCTCCTCTACAAAAGACAGAAACCAAAAGCCACGCTAAGCACCATCAATTAAAATTCATTAGTCCTGTAGGAGCTGCCCATTAGAGTGTTGAGTGTGCACAGATGCCGCTATTACAAGCATGACACCAGTAATTAAGCACCAAAAGTAGGAGGACTTCACAGCCTATTTAGCAAAGATATGATCTCTCTGTTCTTGCATAAACTTTGCCATAACTTTAATTGCAGTAGATTTCACCTACATTGGTCAAAAGAAATATTGCCTTTCTCCTTATAACTGCCAGGACTGTTGCTTTCTAATTAGGTTTAAGACACATAACAAAATAGATGAGATTACTTCATGGAAAAAATGCTGTGCTATTAGAAGTGCATTAGTTATGATAGATGTCTATACTTAGTCAAGAAAAATTAAAGCCCAATTTATTTTTATGCATTTTCATGTTGGCTGTCACTGTTGACTGATGACTTGTCTTCTGAATGCGTCTGTAATGCTTTAAAATAAATAAGAGATAGCTATCTGTATGCAATTTGGTGGCACATGCTTTTCAGTTCCATTTAAAGCTTGGCTTTCCAAGATCCTCAGAAGTGTATAAAGTGATTATTTTTATTTTAGTTTTTCACATTTTTTTCACCAAAGAATGAGGATAGCATGGAATTTGTCTGACAAAGAGCAAATGACTATCTTATTCTATCACCTACTTAAAAATGAGTATCTGTTCTTCAGTTATTCTATTTACTTCTTACCTAAATTGTATCTATGACACAAGACCATTGTTTAGAGCTGTTGTAGGAAGTGAAGAAGTGTGTCAGACAAGTTCGGAGAAAGTCACAGCTTAATTTGTCCTCCATTCCCCTTTCCTCTTTTCCCTGGTTTAAGAGCAATTCATAGTTTTTTGTTCCTTAGAATTCAGTTTCAATGTCTTATTTCATTTATTGAAGCCTTATGAACTCATCTCTGGAAAAAGAATCCACCTTAATTCCAGAGGGTATGAGAAATGGTAAACAATGGGGTAGATGCAGATCCCAGCTGTATGTATTCTTTTGTTGTTCCACAGGGGACAAAATGGAAAAAATCTGCAAGCTGGACATGCAAGTTCCACTCTCTGCCTACACCTTCTGTCTCCCAGGAGCTGGACAATAAAAGATAAATAGGTCATTTCACAACATTGTTATTGTGGTACAGAGAAAGGAAAATAACCTCTCTTAAAACAGAAAACATGTCAACAGCCAGCTCTTTCCCTCTAAACTGTCTAATACTGTGAGATTAGCTTTGGAGTTTTGTACTGTGGATGTATGGAGAAACAGAACTGATGTGCCTTTCATAAAATTTCTAGTGTATAGTCATTAGAATAACTATCTCAATGCCAAATGTTATCCTACTCAACATGGGAAATATGATCACAATTAAAAAAAGAAAAAGACAGTTTTGAAGGAAGAAGGCCTAAAACCCTAAAGATCCACCTAAGAAAAGTCTCAAGTAAAGGTTCTGTCTTGCCTTACAAGATTGCTCAACTTGGTTACTGAGGAACCATAGCATGTAGTGCTGAATCGCCCTGTTCTTGCTCACTGTACCCAGGCCTAAGGCATTGTTGGAAATTGCTGTACCAGGTACTAGAAATCATAAATTAGGTAGTGTTAGACACATCAATAAAAGAAAACAATAACAAGCCAAGATTCATGTACAAGATCCTGGCAGGGTCACTTATGAAAGAAAGTTGAAAAGTACAACTTTGAGGAAGACCACCTGAGTGAGGCCAAAGGCCGGAACGACCTTCTAAAAAGTAATGCCAAAAGAAAACTCTGCCTGAACTCCACCCAGGCCCCACCTAGACTCTGCCCATCATTAATATGCAACGAGATGTTCTAATTACATGAATAATGTATGAGAAGACTTTGCAATCATGTATGTCAAATGTATAAATTAGCCTGTTTCACACCTGTACTTCGAGTTTATGTGGTGCAAACCACCTCATCCCCTGCACAGAAAATAATTACCTTGCTGCTAAAAGTACAAAAATCTCTTAGCGGTTTTCTTCATTCCGGGGTGTTTTGGCATCACACTCAATCAATGGAAAAGATAGAATATAGTTCCAGATGTAACAATAACATAGCAAACAGCAGCTATATGTAGAATAGAAAAACTGTAGAACATAGTATGAGTCTAATAATACTTTAGGATTGTTTAAATGTATTAACTTCATCAAACCCAGAAATAACTGTGTGAATACGAGTCTTTCAGTTACTCTTTTCACTTTATATTGTGAGAAAATTAACTGACATTTTTGCTGTGATGAGCAGGTGCCCTCACTTGAGCAATAACAACAGCAGCCAGTTGGTGTTTTGTCTCTGTTGGTTGTCCTGCTGTTATGTCAATGGTGGCAGCAAGAAGAGCAAAAGTTTAAGGGGCAGGAGAACCATATACAGACACCAAGTCTTTGAGTATTACTTGCAACTGCTGCTTTTGTTACACAAGGCGTAATCACTTCCAGGCAACGTATATACATATATGTGTACCTTTGGTTATTTTTGATATGTATTTTGATCCATGTGTGATAATAAGGCCTTCTCTGCTGATATCTTTTGTCCTGCAAGTTAGTATTACCCTGAAGATTAGATTTAAATAGCAAGATGATGGTCTTTTCTGACACTGGAAATATGTCAAAACTGTAGTCTAGCGGTATGAGGGAAAATGCACATTAAAAGCAAACTTTTAAAAGGGAAATCTTGAACCGATTGTACAACTATGATTCTTATTTAGATTCAAGTAGCTCTTATGTTTTCTTTAGGGTAAATATGACAGTGTTTTACATTTAATTAAGTATTTTTGACAATAAATATAGTGATATAATTTATCTGTCTTTGAAGCTGCCATGTATGACCTGTATGCAGCCTGTAAAAAAAATAGCTCTGCAGTCACTGTCTCAGTTGATGAAGGAACTAATGTGGGTGTAGTTGAACTTCCTTCAAATCTGTCCAGCCAGCTTCCCTCCTCACCAAAACTAGGCTGCAAGGAGAGCTGGAGTGTACTTTAACCCTGTCACAAGCAGGTGCACAAGTAGGACACATCCAGATGGCACAAATCAGACCTGAAAAGGGCTGTCTATATGGCAAACCCCCATCCCCCTTTTATTTCTTTTTTTATCACATGGACACTTGAAGTACCATGGCATTACCTCTTTTTTATTATTTTTTTTTTAAATAGAAAGCATTAAAGTGTCTGTATTCAGTAGTACAGCAAGACACAATGAATGTAATCTTTTTAATGTTGACCATGGTACCACATGAACAATAAAACCACACAGGAAAACCAGAAAATAGAGGAAAAATCTCAACTATTAATATTGCAATGTACGAGTCAGCTCCCAACACAGTAACTAAGATTCCCATTAATTTCAATGTTTTGAGCTTAGTTTAATTCAGGTGGAATCTTAAACAGTATTTATATACATATGGTCATTATGCAGAAAGGCTCTTGTCAGGGTTTCTAGAGGAACTCATCAGCTAGATGCCAAATATGGCAATGACTCCCCCAGACTCATTATCAGCGACTGCAGTCTGCCTACAGATAACACATGCTCCAAATGCTATCTCTGTGGAAAACGGCTCATTTCTGATATCATGCATACAAGAATGCAGGAATGGTCTTGACTTACAACACAGAACAGCAGAGATAACACTTAATCAGATTATCACTTCATCTACATCTAGCCAAAGATTGTTCTTTACCTTTAATCTATGCAAAAGAAAAAAAAGAAAAAAAAGAAAGAAAGAAAAAAAAAAGGTTTCAAAGCTTAATGATGTCTTAGTTTCCTGCAGAAAGCAAAACCATAAGAATATGCAAGACTGGGACGTTATTCCTGCGGTGCAATACTGCACTACACCTCTACCTCCCTTTATAACCCAGTAGGTCAGCAATGGTTTTCTTGGGCATCTGCATACTGAAATGAGGTAACAGCACTGTGAGTTCTTACATGATCACCCTAGCAGGAGTAAATAATTTTTTGCACTACCATCACAGCTGAGAAGCCATCACTAGGTATACTGCTGTTCTAATGCAGTCAACAGCCTAAACGGCCTTTGGACAATGCAGTAGTCTATCAAGAGTTCTCATTCTCATGACCTAAATGAATAGTGAGCTAGAAAAAACACAAAGCCCTAAAACAATCTAGCCTATATAAATTGTTTTCTTATCCTTACCAGCATCTGGATACCTTATATGTACCAAGGATCAAGAAGCTCTGAGAAGTATTAGTGCCAGAACACATTACGTATTCCTATGCATCCTGGTCTGGACAGGGTAGTAACTCGTAACTGTAAATAATACTGATGGAGAAAAAAATAATCAGTATATGTTTTAGAAGTGTACCCATTTATGTTCCCACAGATAGGCCCAATCCTCAGAAAGTCAGAATTCAGGAGACGTGACTTGTCTGCAGTTTTCCATTTGCAGGCAAAATCAATGTTCAAATAGAGCTGACCAGGCAACAGCATACTATCACCTTTGCCAAGATTCTGAATTCTGAACAATGGCATTTTGGACTGGCACACAGTAACATCATTCCTAATAATAATAAAAAAGCCACCATGTGCTTCTTCAAGCAGTAGAAAGTATTTAAATTTTAACACTGGTTCGGCTTCATATTTCTGTTTCTTTGACTCTCATCAACCTGACATGTCATTGGCAAAACTTTATGACATTGTGGGAGTAGTTTGTATAGTGGTATCATGATTACAAGCACTTTTTTTCTGTATCTGTAGGAACTATGGATTATCCATATAATCTATTTGAGTTTCATTGTCTTCAGGGATCATGCATGTCTTTTAACCTTAAAACAATCTTTTACTATTTTGGTAAGAAGACATATCTCATTGCCAGCAATATCCACTGCTGTATATTCAGCCTCTCTTGACACTACTGGAACTTTGCCTGCAGAAAAGTGGTATTTTGATATTACAAAATACCACATGCAGAGCTTTCAACTACTTCTACAGAAGAACTGCTTTGAAGAATATTTACGTACTTATGTAGTTTCAGATATAGCAAGAGGTGCAATCTTTTGGCAACTGGCTTATGTATCAGCAGGATGTTTAGGAAAATATGATTACTTTTCTCCTTTCCTTTTCACCTAAACAATGTAACTATCTCTGTAGTATGGTTTCAAAGTGGGAAAGTAAAATCATTTGTCTTCTTCGTTTTCTTGCCTCATCCAAATAATGAAGGGGGAAAGAAGGTGTGGCTGTAGGAGTGTCCAAAAGATATATTCTCACCCTTAATCCAAGCTAAAGCACTGTGTCTTGAATATATTATGAATATATACATACTTGATATGACACGTAAAAAAGAACAGTAAAAGGGAAGATGAGAAGTTTATTTGTACTTCTTTGTTAAGTACTACTACCAACACCAGTGATCTTCTCAACCTTCATAATAATCACATACTCTTAAAGAAGTGTATATTTGCACAGTCAAATAAATCTGAATGTTTCAAACAACATTTATTAAAAGAATCTTTTTTATAAAATTTACTATAAAAGGGGCAAAGTATGATCTCAACCAAGTACACTGAATGCTTTTTGTTAGCTAAAGTAGCTAACAGGCATTTGATTTATTATACATTCCAAAACTTTAAAAATCCTAGCTTTATCCTCTACTTTGCTGTTCTTTGAAAATGACATTCCATACACGGACTGAAAATTTCCAAAAACTTCAGTGAGCATTTTGAGAATCCCATACACAAAGGCTCAATTCCAAAAACTTAGAGCAAAGAGGTACTGAAAGAAAATGTGAATCTCAAACACTGAAGTTCCTCTTAAAAATGTGCCTTTCTGTTTTGAAAATCCGTATGACATGAATTTTCCATGGATTTTTAAATCCTCACTTACATTAATGTTTATTTTGCTTGTCTGTTTTTAATACATATATTTTATTTGTCTGTGCTATGATTAAAAAACCATACTTTTTGTTAATTGGTGGTATGGGAGTATAGGTGCTTTATGATTCCATTCCATACATGCTATATACTTGAATTCCAGGGCTGCTGTGACAAGCATGGGTATACTGTGAAAGGCTAAAAACAAGGAGAGAACCACATGAAGAATACCAATGAAGTATAAAACAATTCAAAAGCATTTAAAAGCCTCACTTTTTTAACAACGAGAATATTTGAGTTCCCCTGAATTATACACAATCATCCTCATATGGGTTCAGTTGTGGTTTGGTTTTTTTTATTATTGTTGTTGTTTATAATTGTGTTGTCATTTTTAAAACAATTTTGTTTACTGTGTTCTTTATTACATTCAAGATGCCCTTGTCTAATGCAAAATATCGTGTTCCTTAATAGGTTTTAGTTATGGTTGCTGTTAGGGGAAAAAAGAACCATGACAGAATTAGGCAACAAACTGGGTAGATAATGTACCATGTAGGTGACTTAGCACATACAACATGCGATTTAAATTTTGAATTTAGAGCCTGCTATAAAAAAGAAACAATGTACAAAAATAATTTTTTCCTGTAATAATTTTGTCCATCACTCACTCAAATGGAAGAAAAATCAATTAGTAAATGTGTCATATTACCCCTTTCCTGGGATAGAGATTCACATTGATAATTGGTTAGTTCATTTCTAAGGGATGCTGCAGCAGATTTTCTGGATTTTTTTTCCCCCTTGTGTTATTAGTTCAGCAATTCTTTGCAAAGTTCAATGAGGTTCATTAGCTTATCTGAAGAAAATGGATCTGGTACTTTCGAGAGAGTCTCTTTCTGTGACTTCTCTAATTAAATCTCTTCCATCAGACAAAAAGCTGCCCTTTTTACTTGACAAACATTTGTTCTAATTTGGCCTTCAATGGTTTTTTTGGTACTTGTATTCTCTTGTCTCTCCCCCTCTGTCTCCACCAACAGCAGCAGCAGCTGTTAGTCACAGGATCACAGGGTCTGACATTTACTGCGACTGTGCTTGCTTATTAAAGTATTTCACTCTTAGACAAGCTTATCAACTGAAAAATACAATTAAGAAGTTCCAGTATATTGGGTGAGTACCTTTCTAATAAAATGTATTTCTAGTATTTCAGTGCACAACTATCAATGTATGTATTTGTAGATATAAAATTAAGTTAACCTTCCCTGGAAAGCTATTTTGACAGCTAAGTAATCAAGCATTTGTCAGGTGAGAAGTCCCCATCCACAACAAAGAATTATATTGTTTGTATAAGAGGCTGAAGTTTTATAGGGACAGCATCTTTGTCTACTCTTCTATCAGCATCCTCCAAACAATCGTCACCTTCAAAAGCTCTGCCTCAGAGTGGATTATCCTATGGGGAGGGGGAAGAAGGTTTAAGAAAAGTTTAATCAAAGCTTTTTTCACCATGCTCAGAAAACCTTGGTGCAAGCTTTCTGTGAACAGGCAGGTCACTGATTAATTCTTCAGGTATGCACTTTTCTCCTGTGTGAAATAATGTGATATGAGGTTAAGAGCTCACTGAGGAACCCAGAGTTTGGGCTTTTAGTTTTGACATTGGACTATGGGAAGATGTGTAAGAAGCATTGCTGTACACAGTTTATGCTGCTATTCTGTAACACTGTCCTGCGTCATTAGCTTGCCAGCCATGTAGTCTGTAAGTAATAGGTTGCAATAGCAGCTGAAATTGACAAGTGCTTAGCCCAGAGCATGGATTGAATGTAATTCATAGGGTTCCTGAGTTAATTTCCAATACCTGTTTCATCAAGGCAGACTGATAGATGGCTGCCAGCATCTTCCGGCTTTATCTGTAAATCCTTGTGTCTTTTACTGCCATCATTCTGGAGTTGCTGGGTTCCCCCCACACCCACCCACCCACCCACCCACCCCCTTTCTCTTTTCTTCCCTTTTTCCAGCTCTCCTATTATTTCCAGTCTTTTTTTCTCCTTTTTTTCCTTCTCTCTCTCCCTCTTTTTTTTTAGCATTCTTACCATTGCATTTGCTCCTCCCTGTTTCCATAACTCTAAATGGAGCTTACTCTATAGGCACATCATTCATTTGGATTAGAGTCCCTTGCAGCTAAACACAAGACCTTCAGATGTTATTGAAGTGCATTTTTCCATGTGGCCCTGTTTAAAGTGATGTTTCTTTAGGGACTGCAGGGTAAAATATGAAGTTATCTGGGAGAGTAAATCTGAGATGTTAGACAGATAGTGAAGTGTCAGTGCATCCACAGAAATGCATTTCATTTTTATATAGGAGATACTTTCAGTCAGTTTCAGCCTGAGAAAACAGTTGCTCCTATTGCAATACTGGCATTTCATGTGGTTTGGTTTTTGATTTGTTTTGTTTTGGGTTTTTGTTCATTTGCTTGTTTTGGTTTTGGTTGGTTGGTTGGTTTTGTTTTTTAGATCAATAGTTACATCAATAAAACCATAAGACATTTTAAATATACTTATGAATGATTTGGATGTGCAGGGGAAAAGAAGCACAATTCAGGATCTTGAAATTGACAGGAAAAAGCAATAAAAATACAGAAAAGAAAGAAATATTGCCCAATGAGGTCACAAAAAACTGATGAAAAATACACCTATTTACTGTGGATTATGCAAATTCATTTCTCACAGAAATATAAACTGATACAAAATTTGTTATTTAAACTGTGTAGAATAATATTTATTCCCACAGATCTCATGGGTGTACTACCAATTTTAAAAGTGCTTTTGGAGTTTATCTTCCTGTAATAGAGGAACTGGGTTTTTTTGAACATTTGAGAATCTTTTTAGAGAATGGCTTCAAATATGCAAGGGCACCATGTGAAATCTCATTCTATCTAGCCATGCTTCCTTCTTCTGTGTGGCCAGCTAAGGTTTTGTGTTGTTTAGGAATGGAAGGACCCAACTTGCATAGGTATATGTTTCATAATTTTATTTTATTTTTTATTAGCCTTTAATCAAACTATAGACAGTTCTCTCTGCTGCTTACTTTGTGCAGCTACAAAATCACCTGGATGAATCTTCTAAACTACTTTTGAAAAAATTTGACAGTGAAGAGTATACAGTTTTTTGCTTTCCATTATGTTTCGGGCTAGCTGATATAAATCTGTGTTATCAATAGTGCATAGCCATTTCCTGGGGTTTTTTTTGTTTGTTTGCTGGTTTTTTGTTTGTTGGTTGGTTTGGGAGTCTATTGTTGCTGTAGTGTGGGGTTTTTGTTGGTTTGCTTTATTTTGTTTGGTTGGTTTTAAATGAAAAGGATGGAGGTATACCATCAAGTTTCCCTGCTGTTTCCCCAACTACAGCATCTGATACTTTTGGTGTATGTTATTGCAAATCTGAGTGATCTACCAGATTTCTCTACTCTCCGGGAGAAATCAATACTTACAGGATGCTTTTGACAGCTGTGTCAATAAAAAGTTGTAAGAAGGATTAAAAAAAAAAAATAAGGTCAGCAGAAATAGTAATGCAAAAGGCACAAACACCCAGAATGCCAGCTTCTGGGGGTGGCCACTATTGCTGAACTGGTAGCTGCTAGCAGTAGTGTGATAAATGTGTCATTTAAAATATTTTTACTAACAATACAAGTCTAGAGACATTGGGGGTTTCTTGAAATAGAAATCCATTTTAGGTTTTTTTTTTTATTTTGCAGTTTCCACAAGTCTGCCTGATTTTTAGCGAAATCCTTCCTTGTGGAACATGTTAGGTTTTATTCAGTTTTTCTAAAAAATAGCAGCATGTCTTATGATTAGTTTGCCACTAGCTCTTAACCTGTATTTTTTCTACAAGAAAAAAGTTTTTCTTTTCATTCATTTTTTGGGGAATATGACCTGTTTCAGGACATGGTACATCATAGAAGTGGAATAAACTTAGCTTGCTAACCTATTTAGAACATTTTATTCTGAGCTTAAAGAATTTTGATTACATTTTATGATAGCTAACCCAAGGTCAAGGAATTCAGTTTCTTTCCATCAAGTGAACAGTGATGAGAAAAACACAGCCTGAAAGCTTTCCAATTGCTTATCTGGGTTGAATCTTCTCATTCATTTTGTACTTTCTTCCAGCTGATGTGTTCAAAACAATTAAGTAAACAAATAGTATTGCTATTTCAATTGTTTATAAATAATAAAGAAAGGGAAACACACTTGAATAAGTGCATATATGGGGTGCACCTGGGGGATATTGGCTAAGAGAAAGCTCCTTGAATAAGTTCTTGTCCTTTCTAGCTGTCATCAGTTTGAAGAACAGAAGTGTTTGTAAGTCTGAATGGTGACATACAATTATTTAATGAAAAACATTGAATCAATGAACCCAAAGTAATTTTGGCTGCAAATGCTTAATAAATTTGCCCTTGCCAGTTTTGTAACTTGCCCCAAATATAAAATTTTCATCCAAAGTCTTTGAATTACATATATGCATAATGACACATATGCATGCATAATGGTAAAATTCAAACACAGAGTCTAGTCTAGAATTTTGGTTTAATTTAATTCTAGGGATGTTTGCAGACCTGCATGGGTCAGCAGTGGCTATTGTAAGCAGTACAGAGATATAATATAGTTTGGGGTGCTATAAAAGTCAGTGCATATCAATTCCAACTTGCAACCTGACAAACCAACCTGTGAACAGCAGGTGGTGGGTAGCTATTTCATGCCCTGGGAGGCAGGAAAAATGATGGAACTTAGTATTTGAAGGATGGATGTTCATATAGCTTCATTTCACTGGATGTAACCTGACATCAAATGGTGAAAAAAGTAGAATGTCAGGAAACAACAGTTTTATAAAATGTTTTATATAAGCTATTTACAAGGTCACCTTAAGTTTCACTGCATATACACTGATATTTCCTGCTTTGTCAAGATATTAAAACTTGTAGCTTCTGAACTATTTTAGCAATGCAGTCTTTCCAAGTAATGTTTATATCAGACATTATTGTTTTTAATAAAGCTATCTGGATAAACTTCAAGGTACCATTTTATTGGCTTATGTGATATTTAATTTGTAATCAGTCTTTGTCAAGATAAGCAGTTTGATCTAACTTAGCAGGGTAGCAAAATCAGTTGAAAGAGATAAAACTAATTTTATTTGTAAACTAAGGTGTAGATACTTTTTCTATTAGCATCAATTCTGCTTTTGTTCAATAGCTTCCCAGGTGTCCTCAAATCACTTGTGGAAAGACCGCTTTGCTTGAAGGCCTTTAGTGTTGTTATACCAGATTGCTGCACCCTGTATGCTGCCTGCTGTATTGCATGTTGATATGAAGCAGTGTTTGGGTGAAGCAATATATGTCATCTGAAGAAGCAGCTCTCCTATTGAGTAAAGCAATTGCACTTTTAGTCAAGATTTGTGATGATTTGTGATTATAAATTGACATCCTTAATTTTTCTGAAAAAAAACCATGTGGGTAGATTTTTAAATTTCTATGAAACCTTCTGCCAAATGAACGTTTCAGTACCAGTATTAGAAGATATTTAAGGCTGATGTAAGTTTAGGACAGGGTGGTTGGTTTAGGACAGAGATGAACAGAGGTCACCATGTTATGGCCTTTACTGCTGAGTTAGGAAGAGGGCAAAGACCAAGACTGCACTAAAAGTTAAATCCGAGTAAAGAAATTCTGATCACTAGGCTACATGGCTGTGTTTGGAGTTGGTTAGGACTGGAGACTTGCTTTTTAGGAGGATGTGACAGTTTGCAGCTGGAAATGAGTCTACTGTAAACTATCAGAGCATGGTAAGGGGCAGCAGAAGCAACTGGGTGTGAATGGATCTAATGACTGATGAGATTACAATTAAGATTTGGATTTTGGCCTCTGGGGACCAGTGAGTGTTAATTTTAAGTATGAGAGGGATACAGGGCCTTAGCTTTGTCCCTGTCTTCTAGGTGTAAGGTGACAGGGATCATGTATCTAGGATTAGTGCCTGGTATGGATCTGGGGCCAGCCTGGGACCTTACTGTTTGGTGAATCATAAGTAGCAGAGCTTCATTTATAGACTTGGTTAGCAGGGTCTACTCATTCAGCACTAGTTTCTGAGTACTGTTAGAGTTTGGCAAGGGGTTTATGGATTAAGGGTAGTCTATGTGGATAAATAGAAAACAACCAAACTTATGAACCAGTTTATGAATCACATCGCTGGTTGTCCACAGTAATGGTGGCTCTCATGCTCTTTTGCTGTTGGGGATCTCAATGTGAAATTTTGTCATATCATGTGTGAATGAATCTGTCTGTACAAACAAGTATGTAATGCAAAAGAAGTTTAAGAAGTTATCATACAAAGCAAGCACAGCACATATAATTGATTTTCAAGAAAATGCTAACAAGATGAGAATATTTAGTTGCTGTGTGTTGGATAACAGAAAAAAATGCCATTACCTTGCAGGTTTTTTTATTACTGTCTTTTACACACCACCTCTTGCACTTGGCCTGAGTTGCCATATGCCCATTTCCAAGACCTTGGGAATAACCAGAAAAATCTTCACTCAGGGATTCTGCATGTGTCTACTTTTCCCAAATCAAATTATGAAATTCACTAGCTCAGAAGCATGGATTTAAGACAATCAGTGCCACTTGGCCTTGGGGTCAAACAACAATGCTTTCCCTTTGATTTACCACATGTCCAACATAACCTAAGGTACTGTTTGGCCAAGGTCAGGCTGGCACCTTGGAGCATCTCTTCCTCCTCCCTCTCCTCTCCCTGTAAGGTTTAGATCTGAAGCATCCAGGGTCTGAATAGGTTGGAGTGAGGGCCATGGTCAGATTTTGGAAAGGGTTGCATTTATTGTAGCTCTGTCAGGGGTCATTTGATTAAGTCTTGGGCTGGCAGGGGTCATGCAGGTCATACATAGGTTTGGATTGGTATCCATGTCAGCAGGCCTAATAATTAGCAGCTCAAATCAGCAAAGGCTGTTTTGCTTTAAACTATATATACTACCCACAGTTGTCCAGTCAGTTTTCCCTCCTAGCCAGTTTTCCTGCATACCCATGCAACCTCACACAATTTTATACTGTGAGATCCCATCCCTTTCTCTTACCTTTCAGTGTAACATCAATGGTAGGATTTAAGGTCATTTCCTGCTCCACTGTCTGAAAACAATGTGAAAGAGGAGAGTTCCTCCAAATGAAATACCTGTTTTTGAAAAGTTTCTGTTGATGGGTGGCTCAATGTTTATAGAAAGGAATTCACATTCTAAAAGAAGTATTGATATTTGGAAAATCAAAAGTCTTTGTACCTGCCAGTAAACTGACATAAAGATATTGGGATGAAGATCTATGCATACAACTGAAAAAAATCAATAACATACAGTATCATAGGAAAAATGAATATGTAAAAAACAGAAATTCTGATCGACAGAGATGTATTTCAACAAACAGCACCACAGACTGGTGCTGACAAAGCGCTTCCTCAGTGTTGTGGTTTAACCCCAGCTGGCAACCAAGCACCATGCAGCCGCTCACTTGCTCTCCCCTACCCGGAGGGGTGGGGAGGAGAATCAGAAAGGAATGTAAAACTCAAGGGTTGAGATAAGAACAATTAATAATATAAATGGAAAAAAACCAATAACAACAACAACAACAATAATGATGATGATGATAATAATAAATAATAATAATAATAATAATAATAACAACAACAACAACAGGTATAATGGGAAGGTGGGGAAAAGGATAAAAACCAAAGGAAAAAGGGGAAAGGAAAACACGTGCTGCACAGTACAACTGCTCACCCCCCACTGACCGATGCCCAGCCAGTCCCAGATCAACGATTCCCAGGCCCCAGCTAACCCCCCAAGTTTATATACCAAGCATGACGCCCCATGGTATGGAATACCTCTTTGGCTAGTTCAGGTCACCTGTCCTGGCTGTGTCCCCTCCCAATTTCCCATGCCCCTCCAGCCCTCTCGCTGGCAAGGTTTGAGAAACCGGAAAGTCCTTGACTTAGTATAAACATGACCCAGCAACAACTAAAAGCATCAGTGCGTTATCAACGTTGTTCTCACATCAAAGCCAAAACACAGCACTGTATTAGCTACTAAGAAGAAAGTTAAATCCATCTCAGCCAAAACCAGGACACTCAGATACCCCAGTGTACCTTTTCTGAACTGATTAATTGTTCCACTACAAAAGAAAGGAATTTGTTTTAAAATATGCAACAACTCTAATCTTCTGACTTGAAGACTCATTGAAGACGTCATGGTTTAACCGCAGCTGGCAACTAAGCAGCACACAGCCACTCGCTTACACCCCCCACAGTGGGATGGGAGAGAGTATCGGAAGAGTAGAAAATGAGATAACTCATGGGCTGTGATAAAGGCAGTTTAATAGGTAAAGCAAAAGCCATGAGTGCAAGCAAAGCAAAACAAGGAATTCATTCACTACTTCCCATTAGCAGGCAGGTGTTCAGCCATCTTCTGGAAAGCAGGGCTCCATCATGTCTAAGGGTTACTTCAGAAGACAAACACCACTACTGAACATCACCCCTTCCTTCTTCTTCCCCCAGATCTATATGCTGAGCATGATGACATAAGGTATGGAATATCCCTTTGGTCAGGTTGGGTCAGCTGTCCCAGCTGTGTTCCCTCCCAACTTCTTGTGCACCCCCAGCCTCCTTACTGGTGGGGTGGGGTAAGGAGCAGAAAAGGCCTTGGCTCTGTGTGAGACCTGATAGGCAACAATGAAAACATCCTTGTATTATCAGCACTGTTTCCAGCACAAATCAAAGCATAGCCCCACACCAGCTACTAAGAAGAAAATTAACTCTATTCCAGCCAAAGCCAGCACAGTAGGAACAACAGTAATACTCCTTCTCCTGTACGGTGTTATATCCCAGATATTGCTCTGTGCAAGTATTTCTCCTGTCCCAACAACATTAGGCAATTATTAAGGAGAACTATGTCATTTTTCCAATTCAATGACATTTCTACTGTTAATAGTGGAAAGAAAGTAGTATTGCATACAAATTAATATGGACGTTGAGAAGTCTTTATTACTTCTCCTCCAGTCCATGAAAACATTTTTTTTTTTGTTTATTTCTTATAGAGGGCTTCTTCTTTCTTGTTTCTTCTTTCATCTTTGTCAGTGTTTGAGATTCAGTTCTTCCTACCGCTCTATGCACTGCTTGCATAGTGCCTGTTACCTGCAGTTTTCCAGTTGTCTTCTCCATGGAAAGCCAGACATAGCAATGTAAGTGGAACTGCTGCCCTGATCAGATACAGTTGTAGATACTCTATAGCAGTGGGGATGTTCATGAATTCTGAGTCTTATGAACCAGGTTGACTGGAAAGAGCTCTGACTAGGGGTCCTAGGCAGAGGTACATGAAATCTGTAAGAACTTAGCTTGTTACAAAAGTGAGTGGTACACTGAAACTAAGTACAATTTGTTGTTGTGATGGTGGTGACCTTCTGGTGGCCTTTGTTTTTCATAAGAACTTTGATTATTCCTTCAGAATCAGGGAGATGGTTTTCAGTTCTGGGTCAATAATGTATTTAAGAACTCTAAACAACAAAAAATCTGATCGAATATATGCTATTTCAGTTTAAAACATCTGAGATATATATATACATACATATATATATAATATTGGTAGGGTTTATTTTACCTAAAAAGAGTGATTTGAAACTTTAATAGCCACTTGAAGCTAACTAAATGCCTTCTGACATAGATAGACCCTATCAGAAGATGATTCACCCAGTTTTAGAGAACCAACTTAGGCTAGAATGAGATGCCTACTGGAAGTGTCTATCTCTGTCCATTTACTTTGGAGAAAGTGTAGATGACTAATTTAATCACTCAAAATCACTTTTCTACAAGCTTGACTGAAGTTCAATAAAATGAACCTTGCCCTCAGTTCTGTTACAGGATTTGCACAGCAAACTAATGAAATATGTAACATCTTTGCAATATACAGTTTTAAACTATGGATTGGTGCTAATCAAACTCCTACACCTAAATAACCTAGATACCTGAAAAACTTCAGGGAAGATTTAAAGCTTTGTAGTGCAGGTTTGTGTCTTTAAGAAAATTCTGAAGACTGTTCTTTCACTACTGGGGGTTGTACCTCATGATTCTTGTATTTCATTACTTTCACTGTCAGTTTCCCCCAGTAAAAGTAATTCAGCAACCACCTTTTCATGTGACTACTCTTTTTTGATACATTCAAATGATTTAATTTAGTGTGTTTTTATATATATATATATACTGGATTTCAGCACGATACTTTCTCAGAAATCCAGCTGTTTCTCAGAAATCCAGCCTGAAAATTAATATGCCTTTTTCAAACATCTACCTTTGTCAAGATAAAAATATCCCACTTTCTATCCTGGATGTCACATCTCCTTATGAGGCTTCTAAATGGTGGCTGTATTCCTTTATTGCTGCTTTCAGAAGTTTAATGAAACTTTCTTGCAGTAGTCATAACAGAAACCCTTGACAGTAACCTTCCTTCACAAGTGTGCGCTTCCTGTTTTGCGTAGCATTCTGAAAACACGATCGTCTGCCTCTCATTTTTAATTGTTAGCTGCTGCCTAATTTCTCTGTATACTTTATCTAGCAAGTGCTTATGTATGTATGGTACAGAAAATCAAAGCCCTGTTCTGGAAGTATTTCTTACAGGCAGATATTAAACTTCATAGATGAAAGCCAGTGCTCAAAGCCTCTGCATTTTTTTTTGTACTTCTCCTCCCACCTCCTCCAGCAAGCTGGAGTCCTGTGCATCTGTTCTAAGATCCACCCAACTGGGCTGCTTTTTTGTGTTATTACTGCAGACAGAGGCCTAAGAGGACAAAAGTTCTGATATATGGTGTGATTTCACTTGATTAGAAAAGCCTTACTCTTGAGCACTATGAGAACCATGGGTGTATGGCAGAGAGCCAAACTAGCTGCAGTCCTTTGAATGTGGAGGACTCAAACATCAATAGAAAGAATAAATGACAAGAAAATTACTTGCTTGGCATGCAGTGTTTTCAAAAGTAGGTCCCATGCTCATGTTCATGCTTCTTCTTTGTAGGCAAACTCTTTGTCTTGCCTTCCCTGAACATTAAAATTATGTTTCTTCCCTCACTGGGTTGTTTGTTTTTTTCCTATTATATATCAGGATATTATAATATTACCAGAAAACATAAGAGCACGTAATGTTCTATCCCATGTTAAGCATGGAGCAAAGAAAAGCCCTGTTCTAAAGACCTTACAGCCCAAGCTTAAGGTAAGAGATGAGATTCACTAGGAATCTTTGTGGACATGCTGGCATGTAATATGGGCAGCTTGATAATTTATAGACTTCCCACCCCCACCCCCACCCCCACCCCCAGCAAAAGAGGGAGGACTGTTAAAAAGAGTTCAGGAGCAAATGGCTTTTAAGCCTGCCTCCTTAAACTAAGGCAGGTGCATAGTTGCATATTCCATCACATTTCATATATTTAATTTTAGATGTATAAAGCTTTGATGTTGACATCTCAGCTGGTCATACTATAGTCACTGAGATACCAATTCATGGCATAATTCTCCTGATCTATTTTTATATCTAGATTAAAGTAATATGAAGACTTTACTTATTTTATTTGACTTTCAAGAGTCACTAAGTTGATTAATACCGATGTACACATCTGAAGTTGTCTGAGACCAATCCTATTTCAAATATCTGCATAAGGTGGTACACATTCTAGTTTTCCAGTTTTTCCTAAATCTGTGGATTTTTAGGAGTTATTGTAAAATAAAAAATATTAATAAGGAACCACCTTTTTCAATTTTACATTTTCATTTAACAGCTTATTTAAATACCATCACTTCCATGGTCTTTCTTGTAGCTCAGCATTTGAATTTACAGAAAACACAGGGACAGCAAAATCAGTCATGTCTGAGAACCATGATGAAAAGAACCACATCTATAAATGATGTAGGCCCGTGACAGAAGTGATCTGGATAGCTGAAGAAGTTAACACCTTTGGCTGTGTTATACCTGCTAAGATGCAGGAATTGTCCATGTGGACACTCCTCACCTATCCAGCGTGAAGTAAAACAGGTAGAATGGAGGTGCTGGACTGAGCATTTTTAATTTGTTCATGCCCAGTTCTTTTTGTTTGGGGGCCTATTACTCTGGGAATCCACACTAATTCTGCTGGTCCTTTCCCTGTTGTTTAGTGTGTCCTGTCCTGAAATCTGGCTCAGTCAGTGGTTCTTTCAATATAACCATGATGTAAAAATAAAATGGATATGAAATGTTAATACTTGAAAAGTTGAAAACTGATCAGATCAAACAGTAAAAGGAATCCAGTATGATGTCTTTCTATGTATCCCTGTCTTTAGCACTCTGTTTTGTTTGAATGGTTGTATTCTATTAATCCATTTTAGCTGTGTTTTGAAAACGGTTGTCTGTAAATTCTTTACTTATGTATAAAAGAACATACCCTCCTGTGGTGTTTATAACATCTTTTTCTAACTGCATTTTAATGTATTTTGATGGATCCAAAATAAACTGACTCTACCTATTCATTTTGTTGTTGCTGCTGCTTTTTTTTCCTGTTTATTACTCAGTTTAATGGAAATGTGAATGTACATAAAATAGTAAGGAGATATTTTAGTTCTCTCAGGAAATTTTGCCCCCTCCATTGTTGTCTGGTAGAAACAGAGGTTATCAAATATGTGTAGGTTGTACAGTACTGGAGAACTTTAAAATTCACTGTGGAGATTTCAAGGTGCATAACTTGCCACCCCTCCAACCCCTATTTATGGCAGATACATATTCATATGAAAAATACTTTAAAAGGCTAAACCCATATATATAATTTCATTAGGAAATACAGAATTCACCTGATGTTATCTAGGTTTTTTCCTAATGTTTGGCAAATTAATCCAGTAGGATCCTGAGTGGTTCTAAATTCTAATATTTGACATGCAGATTTCTTCTTTCTTGAAATTTATGCAAATTTTCTAGTACAGTGTTATTCGTAATTACTGAAATCTCAAGAAATGCCAGCTATGATCAGAGCTCGGCTCATAAAGATGTTAAATAGGTTTCAGATGTTACAACTTGCTCAGACATTTACTGTTATGTGTTACATACCAAGGGCCATTTCTCTGAATGTAAACATACTACTACAGTATATTAAAAGAGGGTTGATTATGCATCTGAATTAGTTCTGGAGTTACAAAGACTTGGTCATATTATAAAGCAGAGTATATGTTGGTTTTGCCTGAGATGATGCAGGCCAGAACCAATTAATCTGGTTGTCTGTTACAGTCATGCGTTTCTAGGAAAAGATTTAATTTCTTCAAGGTAAAATAGGGTTTTGTCATTAATTTGATGGAGCATGAATAGTCCACTAAACTTGAATAAGATTTGCTTTGCTTTACCTAGCAAATTTGAAACCATTCTGACATCATTTATCCAATGTCTCTTTAATGTCAATATGCAAACGCTCCTGAGAGCAGGAATCAGATTGCAAGTTTTCCATCGTCCACCTGAATGACCAAGCTATTGGGCCAGAAAGTCACGTTTACTCTAAAAATCTTGTTTGATTATGGAAGCAGAAGGACTACTGTGAGGGTGGCAAGACACAGGACCAGGTTTCCCAGAGAAGTTGTGGATGCCCCATCCCTGCAGTGTTCAAGGTCAGGTTGGATGGGGCTTTGAGCAACCTGGTCTAGTGGAAGGTGTCCCTGCCCATGGCAGGGGGGCTGGAACTAGATGGTCTTTAAAGGTCCCTTCCAACCCAAACCATTCTATGATTCTAGAATTCTATAAGCTGCTTGGTCTAAGATGAAGCTATATATTTAATTTCATTTCAAGTCTCCTATTAACATTTTCATAGAGAAGTTGTTGAAGTGCAGTCTGGGTGAGGAGATAGTGAAGTCAATTGAAAACCAGCTGAATGGCTGAGCCCAAAGTGATAATTGGTGGAACAAAGTCTAGTTTGAGGCCGGTAATTAGCAGCACTCAGGGTCAATACTGGGTCCAATATTGTTCAAAAACTTCATTAGTGATCCAGATGATAGTTCAGGGTGTACCCTCCAGCAACTTTGCTGATGACACCAAAGTGGGGGTTGTGTTGCCATCCAGAGGGACCTTGACTGTATGAAGAAATGGGCTGACAAGAATCTCATGAAGTTCAACAAGGGTAAATGCAAAGTGCTGCACCTGGGGAGGAATAACCCCATGTATGAATATATGCTGGGATCTCAGTGTTATGAGGTAATACTGTACAAGAGATTTGAAAGAGTCCCCATATCTTGAAGAATCAGAGACATGAAACGCTGCTGTGTTGTTACAATAGGTGTTTTGAAAATAAGAAAACAAAAATTTTCTAGGTCATGAGTATAGGAGTTATTTAACTTCTGTTGTGGCATGCAAGCTTAGACAGTCTCCTGAAGCATTTGGGCAAATTTTAAAGGAGGGCAGAAGGGGACTGAAATTAGTCTATACGTTTAATATAAGAAAAAGGACTCATTTTATTTTTCTAGGAAAAGAAAGTGTCTAACAAAGCCTTTCATAAAGCTGACTACAAAATAGGATGAAGTGCAAGAGTAACTACAACTGAGTTGCTAAATATCAGTGATCATATCTACATACTTACAATTGGAACAGAATTTAAACTTAATGCTTAAGGTCATTGTTCTGATTTTAGTAACAGATGTTTTAAATATGGCAAAGAAGTGAAGAACCCCAGTGAAAAAGGATTTAGACTATCATATATTAATGGACAATAGGAGGGAAATGAGAAAGTGGATTTTCAGATAGCAGGAACTATCTAGTCCCAATAATGTAATAAGAAGTTAATGTTTCTAGTCATACTCAGCCTAAATCTGACTAATATATAAGTAAATATCTAAGTAAATATCTAAGTAAAAAAATAGGAATGTGTACAGGAATCATGTTTTTTAATACCCCATCTTTTTTTTTCTTTTTTTTTTTTTTTTTTTGAAGCAGCAAAAATGCAATGATAAAAATACTTAGATTATTTGAAGTAATTTAATAAAATGTTTCAATATAGTTAACTTGTAGCATTGCTCCGGGAAAGAGTAGAGATTTACTCATCCAAATATTATGTTGCTACAAATCACATCTGAGAACATGCATTAAATGCAAACAAAAAAAGGAAGAAAGACCTGTGTTAGAATACCTTCTTTCAGTCTCATCCAGTATCTTGTCTGAATTTTTGTTTTGTCTTGACATAAGCCTTTCAAAAAAATGTAACTGGGATTAAAATTTTCTCTAGAACTAATTGCAGAATAGGGATGTTTTCAGAAAGTAGTAAATCCAAACAGAATATGCCTTAACTGTGTGGTAACTGGAGAACAAGCCACAAATAACAGATTACGTATTTTTCTTTCTAATACTTGTGTTTCTCTTTAAAAGAGCAAAATATAATCCTTTTTGTTTGAACTGTTGGACTTGACCCTGGTGTTAATTGAGAAGGGAAGAGAGAAGAGGAAATAAGACACTGTTGTTGATAACTCTGCTTTTCTTCCTCATATGGAGTGCATATTGATAGGATGACCCACTGTCTCCTTCAGTGCTTGTTAGCAAAAGATGGAGCAGCTTTATGTTATCCATGAAAACCATGAGCCTGTGTGACACTGCTGATTGATCTGCAGAAAGATCACATAAGAAAAAGTTAAAGGAGTTCAACAAAAAAAATGTAATAAATTCTCAGAACCGAACCCAAAGATCTTAGAAGCCTTAAACTAGGATGCATCTCAGGCACACTATGGCTATCTGCAAGTTAGATGCCCTATTCAAAATAGTTGGTTAGGCTTTCTGAGGTATCTCCAGCCCACAGTTCATCAAGATAGGTGGCAAAGATATTCAGAAAGATTTGTGATTCGCAAAACCTGTCTCTCTCCATTGGTCATATAGGAAGCCTAAGAATTTGGCTTAGATTAAGACTCCAACTTTTCAATGAGTAAAGTTGGGTAGGATGTATCCTACTGTTTGGATCTGGAGTTATTAGAACTCTGTGTCTTAGGAATGAAATATTTTTGAAACCTATGAAAGTCCACAGATATTATTTTTAAATTAGAGAATTTTAAAAGAAGATTATATTGAATTTAGAACTATGCTATAAAATTGTTATCCTCAGATATTGTTCAATTTCCAATATTTCCCAATATTTTCCAGTTTTCTTTTAATTTCTCTTATGTTTTTAATATGAATCTAAACAGTTTTCAAAGATTATGTGTTCATTTGACTATATTTTTAAAATATTGTATGTCTCCTGGTTACTTGATTTTTAGTATTGTATGGGATCGTCAGGCAAATTAGGCATTTTTCTTCCTTTGTCACTCAAACAGGTGTTTTTAGTGGGATCTGTTGGTCTCTCTTTTTCTTGGGATGTCTGTTATAATTTCTTAATGCTGCACTGCACCAATATTAGTCAGCTCAAAATGCTCTCTATGAAACTCAAGGCAGATATTCAGCTTCTTGGCTGCTCAGACTGCTTTTTTCAATGTGCTAATTTGCAGAAATGGGTTAACGGTTTCACTGCTAATGATGACATAAGAATAAGCTGTTGCTGCTCTCACTGCATTGAGTGACACATACCCCCCTGCAAAGAACAAGTTTGCATGGTATTTTTTTCTGAAGAATGAAGCTGTTAGCTTTGCTGCTAATTGCCTATACAGCAAAGAACTTTCAAAAACCAGAGACTGGGTTATGTCTTTAATCCCTAGAATAAACTACTTCCATCTATCAACAAGAGAAATAAATTGTGTAAAACCTAGAGGTATCACTGAAAGAACAAGAGATGCGGCTGCAGTTATTACTCTTGAACAAGTTTCAGATGTTTCTATATTAAGAATAGTTAAAGGTATCAAAGAACTCTAGGAAACTTAAAAGGTTGACTTAGGAAAATATTTGTGGGGACAATGTTCTCTTTCAGGTTAGCTGAAATGGCAAGAGAAAGCCATTTACATTGAATTGACCTATAACAGCACAGGTACTAAAAATATAGCAAGCGGTTTGTTATCAGCCAAGTTATCAAATAAAATCAGTAATATGTTTTTCTGAGGATCTCAGGATCTCAGAAGGATTGTTTACTTATTCCAGAGCATCTACAATGATGCTGTGATATTGTTAGCCTTCACTGTCAGGTCACTTCTTTTATGAAGCCTAGAAATTTAAAGATGGCTGTTTATATTTAATGTACCATGTAAGGAAACTGCTTCACCATTCATACTGAAATTGGCTGAAAGAGGAGACAATAGACAAGAGGACAATAGAATAATGAGGCAATAGAAGGAGGACAATAGACAAAGGAATAAGGACATGTAACATGGAGGAAAACTATCTCAGAGCAATAACCATGACATCTCATGGGCTATAGTCCCAAAAGCTGTCACTGAATAAGCTGCATTAATCATGGTCATTTACTGGTTGTTGAGCTCTGAAATTTTGCATGATTCTGTAGATGACACAGTTCATAATCACTCTACAAAACATAGGGAACAATCTGTAAAACCACCTATTATGAATGAACAGCGTTTCAGGACACAGACAATCATATTAAATTATCCCAGTGACACCAGAGTGATGATTTTTCATTCTTACATACCACAGAACCAAATCTGTACCTCATTATTTAAAAAAAAAAAAGCAAAACAACACCCCCCCACCCCCCCCAAATCACCACCACCACCAAAAAAGGACCCAACACCCCCAAAAAAAATCCCAACGGAAAGAAAAGAAACTCTGTTAAATCATTGTAACTCACAGCAACTTTAATACTACTGGCGGGTTTGTCTACAAATAGGTATTTCCCAGCATATCTATAATCTGTGCTGCTATAGCTGTATTGGGTTTAGATCAGTATGGGAATTCTGTTTAAAATAATAGTAAATTTACTTGGAATAATTACTTTAGATACTTTTGAGTAATTATTTATTTAGAGAATAGAAATTATTTAGAGAATAAAAGAAAAAATACTCTAAATACTTGAGAGTAATTATTCTGGGACAATACAACAGTTTTGGTATACAAGATGTCCACATGGGAGCTAAATGATAGAAGTACGGCAGAATGATTAGTTCAGTATATCTATGCCAGGAAATACCTGTATGTATATAAGCCAGCATTGTCAGTAGTTATATTGTTTTTACTAACATCCCCTAGCTATTTTCTACCTGATGTTTGTGTTGCACATAGTCTATCTAGTTCTTCTTGTGTAGTGGACTATTTTACAATATTTTACAATAGTCCACTATTACAAAACAGTCTACTGAAAGATTTACAGCTGTACAACAGTGTCAGTGCCCTGGTAGCAGGTGAGGTGTTGGGAGCTATGTCCAGTGAAGCACTCAGGCAGGCTGAGCTTGACCCACACCACCACACCAGGAGGAAGGGGTAAGTGACAGCGGTGGGAGGCTGCAGCTGCGAGAGACAAAGGACACACCCTGCAGGGCTTCCTGCTTGCCCAGGTGCTTGGGTTCAGGATGTTGTGCAGGGGCTGCTGAGGCTTGTCCCTCTCTTGGATTGTCACCTCTTGCTGTTTTTTCTCACAAGCACCAATGATATTGTCAGGGAGTTCTGGAGCGTATCTCAGGTATGAATGTTGGAGCACATCTCAAGTGTGAAGTGAATGCCTGACTCTGTGGGTGAGGATGAAGGGCATGGAGGCTGGAGTCCCAGATATTTTGCCCCCTGTTTAAAAAGTTTGAGGACCCCTGGCTTAAGGAATGGATGGATCCAGTGGATTAACAGCTGTTTGAGCTGCTGGTGTCACCAACAGGGATTTGACTTTTATGGCCATTGGACCCTTTCTCAGGATCAAGAACTAATAGGAAGAGATGGGATACACCTGACCAAATGTGGCAAAACCACCTTCACCAACAGGCTGGCTAATCTGTTGAGGAGAACATTAAACTAAAAATGATGGGAAGGGACATGACCCCAAATCAAGTAAGAAAATGGTAGATGGGAATGGCAAGCAAAGGGTACAGGATGGTTATCACAGAAGTGTGGTCATATGGTTGACCCAGCTGGAGCTCTACAGTAGATAGATACAGGCTCTTTAGAAAGGACAGGTGTTGATGGTGAGGAAGAGGAGCAGCCCTTTATGTGAAAGAGCAGTGGGAATGCATCAAGCTCTGTCTAGGGGTGGATGATGAGTCAGCTGAGAGCTGAGGGTAGGGATTAGAGGGCATACCAACATGGGTGACATTGTAGTGGGTGTCTGCTACAGATCACTTGATCAGAAAGAAGATCAGGCCTTCTTCAGACAACTTGAAGAAACTTTGCAGGTCCTGGTCTTAATGTGTGACTTTAACTCCCAGTATCTTCTGAAGGGGCAATACAACAGGAAAGAGGCAATCCAGAACAATTTCCTGACATAGGTGATCAAGAAGCTGACAAGCCAAGATGCTCTGCTGGACCTCATTCTTACAAACAAGGAAAGACTGGAAGTGGATGTGAAGGTTGAGGGTAGGCCTGCATGGATGAACAAGGAGCTCTTGACTAAACTGAGACATAAAATCAAAATGTACAAGAGGTGAAAGAAGGTACAGGACCCAAGAGGAATATAGACACACCATCTGAGTGTGAAGGGATCACATTAGGAAAGCTAAACCCCACCTTAATTTGAATCTTGGGAATAATGTGAAGGGCAACAAGAACAGTCTGATGCTGAATGGGACAGGGGACCTGGTAACAAATGACAGAGAAGTCTGTGGTATTCAATGTTTTCTTCAACTTAGCCCTTAATGGTAAGACTGGCCTTCAGAAATCCCAAGTCACAGAGACCCATGGAAAACTCCAGAAGAAAGAAGGCTTTCCCTTGGTGGAGAAGGATCAGTTAAACAAACTGGACATAGAGAAGTGTATGGGGCCTGGTGGGATGTGCCCACAACTGTTGAGGAAGCTGACCAATGTCATTGCAAGGCTAATGTTTATTAATGCTGAAATTAGTGATTTTGCGAATGACTTTATTATCTTTATGATCTTTGAACAGGTCAGCAGCGGTATGGCTTGTCCAGTCTTAAGTAAGAGTTGCAACAATGTCTGATAACAGATAACATTGACATAGGCAAACTGATGAGTTACTAGATAATCAAAGAGTGAGTCAGATTGAACATTGGCTGGACTGGTGCTCTTACAGGGATGTAACTAGGTGGTTGTATCACCATTCATAGAGATTTCAAAAGGCTGGAGAAATGGGAAGGCAGGAGGCTCATGAGGTTCAACAGAAGGGAATGCCAAGTCCAGACCCTGGGGAAAAGTAACCCTGTCTGCCAGCACAGGCTGGGGGCCAACTGTCTGGAAATCTGTTATGCAGAGAAGGACTTAGGATCATGGTGGACAACAAGTTGACCATATGCCAGCAATGCACCCTTGTGGCAAAGAAAGCAAACAGCCTCCTGGGTGCATTAGGCAAACCATTGCTAGCAGATTGAGGGAAGTGGTCTTTCCCCTCTGGTGAGAAAGCACTCATGAGACACGTCTGGGGTGCTGGGTCCAGTTCTGTGCTCACCAGGACAAAAGGGACATAGTGAAGCAACAGACCACAAAGATGTTGAAGGAACTTCAGCCGCTAACATATGGTGAGAGACTGAGAGAGCTGTGACTGTTTAGCATGGAAAAGAAAAGGCTCAGAGGGACCTTTTCCCTGTGTGCAAATACCTGATAGAGGTGGTAAAGAAGACAGAGCCAGACCTTTCTCAGTAATGTCCATTGAAAAGACAAGAAGTAATGGGCACAAACTGAAATACAAGAAATTGCATTTAAACATAGAGAAAAATGGTTGAAGACATGCACCTGGTTGTCCAGTGACATTGTGAAGTCTCCACCCCTGCAGGCGTTCAAAACCTAACCAGGAGTGGCCCTGAGCAATCTGCTCCAGCTCACCCTGCCTTGAGAATGGAGGTTGGACTACATTGTGATGAAGTTCCTTCCAGTGTCAAATGTTCCATGATCCTTTGATTCTGCAAAATACATATGTTACAGCACTGTTCTTATGTGGTTATCAGAATTAGCATTTCTTTCTTGCTTAGTTTTGATGAGCTCCAGTACTCAAGAGCATTTTTCAGTATTTTTCCTTATAGTGATATAGTTATTCTGGGAAACAGAAATTACGACACAGTAAAATATTCAGCATCACTCAGTGATTTTAATTTGGTATCCTAGATGTTATAACCATTTTTCATATTTGTTTTAAAGATTTTAGAAATAGTACACACAATGTAAGATTTTCTATTTGATAGTCTAATACCTGTTCATGCAGAGAACACCCACATCATCTGGGCATCACAAATGGATAATTTTTAATTTAATCCAACTGTTGGTATAGATAAGCAAAATATATACTGTGGGGCCTAAAATTTGATAATTGTAACTCTAAATTACTTTCATTTCTATAAATGACAGATGTAGCAAACTGTAGTGCCAAAAAATGAATGTAAACTTGAAATTTAGTGAGGGTTTGACTCCTTACTCCCAACAGGTTTCGTAAAACCTCCCTCTTGTTAACTGTTACCCTCTAGTACAAAGATTTGACAATGGTTGCAGCTAATAAAAGGGGCCAGTGACCTTTTAGGAACCTGCAATGGAAAAGTCAAAATTCAATTGGGAGATATTTTCTTCAGCATCTCAAAAAGAACGAATGTACTAAATGTCAAGATTTTAGCTCAATAGGAATTTAAAATTCAATGCCAGTCATTCAAAGAATGACCTGTGAATAGCATCAGACTAGACTAGGCTATAGGAAAGGAAACCACAGGTGCCCCTTGTCCTCACCTTATCTATGGCAAATACCACTGAACAATTTAGTGAAGTGTTTTAGAGTCACATTTGCAGACCACAGTGTGTGGGCTTCCTTCTCTGTTGTTATTTTAAAGGGTTTTTTTTGGTGGAAAGAGAAGTGGTGGTCTATCTCAAATTTTTGTTCCTGTATCTTGCTGAAAGATAAAACTTTTGTTCTTCTAAAACAAGTCCCAGTGACTGTATCACTCTGGAAATCAAGAAGCAAAATAATGCTGCCAAGACAAATCCCTATCACACATGCTGATCATATAGTTTTGGAGGATGAAAGCATGATGTTGGCTGGAAACTCTTAATTTTGAAGCTTTAGCAATTTTCTGTGCTTTTATAATTTCCCCTTCTGACATTGATCTTTCCAAACATCATGAGGCAATGTTACAGCATTAATTAATATATCATTAATACCTGGCTTTTTAGCTTGTTGCAGATGTGCATCCCTAGCAAAGGATGGATTCTGCCACAGAAAAGAATTGTTTCTGGCTGAAAGGATAGACTTTCAGCTCCAGTTCTTACTGGCAAAACATGAATCCATGAAAGACTCACAGCATTTTACACTGAGATTCTTACTTTGTACCTATTGGTATACAGAAATACAGGCTGTACGGCCTATTGAATTTAGGTCTTTGGCCAGATATCCTGTTTTTTACCTTGGGCAAATTACCTTAACTTTTAGTACTTATAACACCAAGTGACCAGGATGATTAATTAATGAATGGGCTGCATAATTAATGGCATAATTCCATTTACTCCAAGGAATTATACCAGGGATTAATTTGGTCCAGTGTTTCTACAATACTTTGAAAGTATTTCACTAAGTGTTAAGTATTAATTGTGAAGTAACTACTAAAAGCTATGATTTGATATTTATTTGAATAATAAAGCCATCCATCGTCTGTATATTTTCATTTGTAAGTTATTTTTAGTTTTATTTTTTAGTTTTACTGTGAAAAATAGGTTAAGATTAGGAAAGAGGATGAGTTGTTAAAAGAAGATGCCAGCTACAAAGACAAAATGACAACTGGTAGAAAACTGGAGATATATGGTAAGATAGTAAATGCAGGAAGAATGGTACTCAAAAGGGGTTGTCTGTCACATATAACAGAGACAAAACATCAGAGAAAGAACATTTATAAAACCAATTAAGAGATCAAAGTGTAAGTAGCCAAGTACAGAAACGAAAGGATGATAATGTAAGTGATGCTGATGAAAACAGGTAGCTAGGAAAAGTAGTATGAGAATTAAGACAGTTCTTCTAGTTGATAACAAGATTCTGTAAGGAAGGAAGTTGTACATTTAATTGGAAAGAAAATGTGTGTGTGTAGGTATATAACAGCAAGAGACATTTAACACCAGAATAAATGTTAGATGATGATCTACCTCTACAAGGATTCAGGATAGTTTTCTTCTCTTCTCTCAAACTTTTTGAAGTTGCCAAAGCAAGACAGTTTCTGAAGAAACATGGACAATGTAAGCCACTCACTGCTAAAAATCAATTTACTAAAGGGGATGCTGGAACAAATCCAAAGCTGATTTGAAAATTAAAGGGGATATGATTGTGGTAACAGTTGTACCCTACAAAACTGAAGTGTTTGAAGAGGAACACTATTGCTGCATTGATTGTTTGACCTGTATTGAAAAGGAAACATGAAAGTCATAACTCTGCTAGGTACAAACACTGACAACTGGAGAGGAATCCTTGTAGCTGAAGTAAAAGCATGCCAGGGAAATATGTGTGCAACTCCACCTCCGGCTACTTCTCTTTGAACAGGTCAATAATGATAATACAGATACCTTAGGAAATAGGACCTAAATTTTTCTACTTTTTCCCCTGCTGCTTGGCCTTTTCAAAGTCAGAGCTTAAATCAGTGAAACAAGTCACTTAAAATAACTGCAGCACTGAAGAGACGCCACAAAATCATTACGTATATCTTGTGTTGTGCAACTTTCAACTGCCAGGAAAAAAAATAAATCCCTCTTATACAGGCTTAACAGCATTACTATCAGCTTGAACTGTTACAGTTCACTCCAAATTCTATTCTTGATGGTAAGTGCCTGGTGGAGGTATTAATGAGTAATTCCTTAGATAATATCTGTCTTCATAGTCATGGTTTATACTCATTTCCCAAATTGTATATGACAAGGTGTATGCACTGTAGATCTATTTCACTGCTGTGCCATACTCCATGTACAAGACTTGTACAGAATTCTTTGATTATATAAAAAGTCTCTTAGTATATTTCCTGATCAGGATGCATTGTTTTAAGGATGCAATGCCAGCATCCACCTGGGTAAACTATTGCACGATTTCTCTGACAACTTGTATCAGCACCGTGCTTCTTAGTCTGTTGATTTTAGGAAATAATTTCAAGCAAGCAAAGGCTTGAGACCAGCAGGACAACCCTTCCTGAGGATCTGAATAATAATACAGTCGGGGGAGCTTGTCTCCACGATGAAAAACACCAAAGTCTATCCTCAGGTGTTGCAGAGGCTCACTGAGCTGGGATTTGAATTCACTGCAAAGCAGATAAAACAGTGGTGCTTGAGGCAGCATGAAACAAGGTCTAAGAAAATAATCAGACCCCCAAAGCAAACAGACTTAGATGACATTTTCTGAACTGAACAAGGTTCTCCATTAAGTGATCATTCACAGTCATATTTATTGACAGGATAAAAGTAGGAGGAAGCAGTCTGAGGACAGGTTTTTTCTGGACCACGTCATCCTGCTAACAAGAAGCCATAAGGAATACAGACAGAACTGAGATGATATGGAGAAAAGGAAACAGAATTCCATTCTTTTGTGCTGTGATTGTGCCATGTCCCCCCACATATGACTGAACGATATTGCACTGGATCCCTAGTCCTGGCATTAAAAATAATTCTCACTTTTCTTTCTTTAAGACATAGCTACCATTTAGGACAAAAGTGTCTTAGCTTCTAATGGTAGACAAGATACTTTACCCATTCATCAGGGAAAGTCTTGTATTTTCCAGTCCCTAACTGGCTGTTTCTGCATCTACCTTTTGACCTTTTCTGCATGTCAGGATTCCAGCTGCCAATGCAGCTGTCCATGTAAAAAATGCTAGTCTTCAAGCATGGCAGGTCTGAAAATGCCTGTGACAATGTGGGTGTATTTGGAACCATAAATTCTTCCTCCACTGGTGGATCCCTCCCAGATGGATACTGGCTTACTATCCCCAGGACAGATTTCTCCTCCCATCATGGAATATGATCATACCAGCCAAAATACTTTGTCAGCTTTTAATGTTCCTAGTGTTGTGCCTCTCCCACTGTGTCAACATTCCCAGTTGTATTAAGGCTGCATAGAGCCTAGAGTTCTTAAAATCTACATTGTCCAGAAAGGGCTGCCTTGATAGTGTCTTTACTGAGTCAAGTTTGTTAGTTCTTTCCAACTTTTGCCCCAATTTCCAGATTAGAAGTCTCTTTTCCCTTTATTTTTCTTTCTCTCTGAGTCTTCTGTCTGTCTGTGACTAATCTCAGTTACACAGTTTCTGCAGTGCACAGAAGTGCCTCTACTCATATGCACTGGTTTTGGCTGGGATAGAGTTAGTTTCTTCATATCAGCTAGTATGGGGCTGTGTTTTGGATTTGTGTTGATAACACAGGGATGTTTTCATTATTGCTGAGCAGGGCTCACACAGACCAAGGCCTTTTCTGCTTCTCACCTCACCCCACTAGCGAGGATGCTGGGGGGGCACAAGAAGCTTGGAAGGGACACAGGTGGGACAGCTGACCCCAACTGACCCAAGGGATAACCCATCCCAAATTACATCATGTTCAGCAATAAACTAGGGGGGAGGCTGGCGGGGGGGGGGGGGGGGGGGGGGGAGGGCGGCACTGCTCAGGGTATTGGTTGGTTGGTGGTGAGAAATTGTTTTTATTTGCATCACTTGTCTTGGGTTTAATTTATCTTTATCATTTTCCTTTTCATACAATTTTAATTTTTATCATATTTTATTGCACTTCAATTATTAAACTATTATTATCTCAACTCATGAGTTTTCTCACTTTTACTCTTCCGATTCTCTCCCCCATCCTGCTGGAGGGGAGTGAGCGAGCAGCTGTGTGGTGCTTAGTTTCCGGCTGATGTTAAACCATGGCATCATACTCCAATGCGATTAGATGTGAGCCATCTATAAGCTGATGCCAAAGGGCTGCATAAACATGGTATCAAGCTTGCACATACCTTTCAGTTGCATACTTTAGGACACACCACTGCTCTTTTGCACCTATGCAGCTCCAGAGCTGATGTAACATTTATCTGGCCAGCTAGAAATACCTGCACAAAGACCTTGCATCTATCTATCCTCCTCTTCAGTAAAATTTTCTAAACCAGGAGAAAAAGCCAGGCAATTCAAAGAATTGCTAAGCTGCTGGAGACTCAGGAAAGAGTGAGAAAAGCATGCCTTTCTGTCTTATCATGATAAACAGAGATTACTTGGTATAGGCATTTCCTTGGTACTACAGTCCTAGTTTATCCAATAAAAATATCTGTAAATAGGTTAAGAATTTCCCAGTTTCTTCATTCTTTGGTGGATATCAATAGCTTTGTTACAGTCATTGTGAAGCAACAAACTCATTCAAAGTAACAAACTCTTCCAAAGTCTTTTGACACATACCTTGATGATATGCATATCTGTCTCTACAGAACTTCAGTTGTGCATTGCCGAAGTTGAACAATACAATTGTAAAACAACTTTAATATGTTTACATAATACATACTAAAAAAGAAATTTCATCCCAGAAATTTTTGGATGTGAGAAACAACCTCTTGCGGGTAGAGCAGCAAAAATTGTGACAACATTGAGTCTTTTATCTTTCCTTACTCTCTTTCCTTTTTGAGGGGACTTCCTTCTTAATATTAAGGGAAGCTTGTTAAATAAAATTGTAAAAAATAGCTTGTCTTAAAAGCCCAAGGTCCCCTGACACTACCAGCACAGTCTCCCTTTATCTTCAATGAGCTGAAAGGAAGAAAGAAAAAAGTCAAGAATCAACATATTGTCTTGGACAACTAATACCAAGCATTGGAACAGGGCTTGTGCATCATCCTTGGACAGCCTTAGGGGAGAACATTACAAAAATATAAAACATTAAAACAGTCAGCAAACTGACTAG
Organism: Falco rusticolus; assembly: GCF_015220075.1. Lineage (NCBI taxonomy): Eukaryota > Metazoa > Chordata > Aves > Falconiformes > Falconidae > Falco > Falco rusticolus. Next base: position 36,745,138 of record NC_051188.1, on the reverse strand, counting down.
CAGAGATGTGGCCTACCCCTGTTACTGTGGAAAATACTACTTAAAACTGCAGAGATGAAAGACCTTTTAATCTATTGAGGGAAGAATAAGATTCAAGTGAAATTTTATAGAGAAACTTGCTATAATTCTGCAGATACTTAGTTCTGCTTATGGAGTTAATACCATCAAAAGAACCCTCGGAAACTAAAGTGGAGATGGTAAGAAACTGACTTTAACAAAATAAATATTTAACTTGTAGGGCAGCCAAATTATTACTTGTAGGTAGAATGTGATCCACATTCAGCGGCTCTGCTATGCAGCCTGCAGCAGTTTTATTACTTATTGGAAACATACAGCTTATAGACAACCACAAATCCCAGGATACGCCACTCCAGATACTCTTCTCATCCCTTCCCTGGCCCAGAACCAGATTGATCCAGCTTGAGGCACAGCATGCTGAAAGCCTCAGGCCCCTCACATTGTCATGGCTCCCCTCTTTCTAAAGTAGCTGTAAGCTACCCTGAATAAGTTGTAACTCCCTTACAGATACGCAGTGCCAGGCCTTACTGGGATGATGTTGCTACACTCATGACATAGCAAGCTATTTTCTTCAAGGTTTTGCCTTAGTGATGTTCTGGTTACATTCTAAGAGGCGGGGGGGGGGGGGGGGGGGTGGGGGGGTGGGGGGTGGGGGGGGTGTGGAGCAGGGCAACAACCAAACACCTCAAACCCCAAAATCCAAACCCCAACCTCCTACCTTATTTCCACTTGCATAGTAATATTACCCTCCAAGACCAGTAAAACACATTGGTTAGTAGCTGTTGGTGACTAGGAATCATCTCTGTGGTAAAAGTGACCCCTAATCAAAATACAGGTAACGGCATGACCATGGACTTTTGACTCCATGGACTTTTGACTGATGACAGTAGGCATTAGATTATTTTTTGCCAATTCATTTCTGCTAAGGAAAATGCAAAGAAAAGCAATGACACCCCCTTCTTAGCCCTAGCCTTGGTTACCTGAGGTTTCACTTCACCTGAGCAAGTGGAATGTTAGATCTAGACATATAAGCAGCAAGGTGATCCCTAATTCAACCTCCTATTTTATTTTATTTTTTTAAATTTCAATTAATAATTCTGGGATTTTCTAAACTTAAGGTTACTTTCCATGGCAGAAATAGTCCTTTGGTACAAAAAAAGACATCAATTTACATTTTAAGATGCAAGGCAACCTTTAATTATTGGGTGGCAGTATAAAGTTTTTGCTGGTGACAAGCTACTTCAGAACTTTCTGGTGCACCTGGCACAAGCCTCTGTCAAAGAAGGGACCCCAGGGCTACGTACCTGAGCAGGCCTGTGGGACTGTGATGACTGAGCCAGTAATCTGACATCTGCTCAGCCTCAGCAGCTGTAAAATTTATAGGTATTTCCATTCAAATACTTTAACCCCAAAAGCTATATCCTTTGTAAAATCAATTTTTGAGGAGATTTTATATACTGCAGTGGGCTTGGGTAGAATGTGGTCAGTAGAGGAATTTATAGTTGTGGGCTGCTTAAATACTTTAATCTTGCTTATGTAATCTCGCTCTGGTAAAAGAAAATTATGCTTCTAAAATCCATCCAGATAGTGAAAAAGCATGCAAAGAAGATGCAAAGAAACCCCCCAAACTTCCTGTTATTTTACCAGTTTTATCTCCTCCAGTCTTAATCTCTTCAGTTTTCTGATGCTTACCTCTATTTCTACATTTTTTTTTTATCCTTATATTCCTTCTCTATGGTTTCTCAGTGTGTGAATATTTGAAATGCCCTCAAGGTACATATCCAGCCTCGTATATTCAATTCAATTTCATTATGTTTGTAGATTTCACTTCTGAAATAATAAACTCTGCAGCATGTGGTGAAACAATAAACCGTGCAAGCTTGTGGTGCATTCTGAAAACTCTAATGGTATTGTTACTGATGTACCTGTCTCAAACAGCTGAGGATTTTAAAATCACTCTACTTTTGTTCTGTCCACCTTTTTTTTTTTTTCTTCCTTTTGTATGATATATATTTACGTGATATATAGCAAAGGCTCTTGGTTCTGCATTTATAGACTTAAGACAATGTTTAGCATTTGTTTATAATAACACTACTAAATCGTAATAGTATTAGTCATTCTGTATTTACACTATGAAAACATCTTTTAAAAAAGGACTAGGAAAGTTATTGCTACTGCTGTTATTTCTAGACTTCAGAAGCTCCCACTGTGCATGATACAGTTTTCAAACAGAAAATAAAAAGTCTTTATACTTATGTGGTCCCCATTATCATGGAGTTTGATCACCTCACAAACAATGCATTTATTCTCACAATAGAGATGCCTTTGAGGTAGGCAAGTGCTATTATTTCCATTCTGTTTTTCAGGATAAAGATGCTAATGTGAAGGTCAAGAAAACAAGACAAAGCAGTTAGGCACCTAGCAATTCAGATGGGAATTTCTAGAGAATTTATATGCCTAAATCTCAAAGACACCCAGAAGACTCATCTTTAACTACCTTAACACCTTTCTATATGAGTGAGGTTTGTGTCGCACATGAACAACTTATATAAATTAAGTTAGTTGTGTAGGTACCTTCTATTACCAACTGAGAGAGAGATCTTCCAAAAATATTTGGGGCTAGATATATCTTTTGTTATGAACACCTGTTTCACAAGTGGATGAATTAGTCCTTCAGGGTGCCTGGTTCTCTCTCTTGCAAAAGGAGGCTGGCTGATCAGTTTGAAATTAGGTGATGAAAGTTAGATGAGGTGAATTCAACTCTAGATGGCCTGAGACGATCCTTTCTGAAGCCTCAAATCATTTAGTTATGTGCTTGTACAGTGGCCCACCATCTTCAAAACTGAGTGATTTGAGGTGATATCTGCGTGTGACACCATGTGTCATATGAAGATATACAGTCTTTGTAAGTGAATCTATCTGAGGATTTGAAAACTGAAATAAAACATAAATTAACAAATATGATGATTTTGGGGGGATTTACTTTTCTTGAAGTATATCTTGTTGGTCTTGTGTTTCTCTCCAGCACCATTTTAGGCACCTAGACTTTGTCTGTTATGAACTCAGATTGTTTTAATCTTTAAAAAAACTTTACAGCCTATTTCAGGACAGCATGGATAGAATGATGTTTGTATTACTGACACACTGAAATACCACTGAAAAAAAACCCAAGCTTGGGGTGAACTATTGCCCCAAAGAAAAAACTGACAAAGTAGCTAGGCAAAATTTCATTCATTTTTTAACTCCTTGTTAATCTTTCAAGTTCATTATAATTTATTTATTGCTATTGATTTTACGTGGATGGGAATCAAATACAATAGTTATAGGCAGCATAAAAAACAACAAGCAAACAAAAGATATACATGCAATTTAATTCCATGTAGGACTTCCAAGATTAACAATTGAAAATTCTTCCCAATTCTCAAGCACTCTATACTTTTATTCTTTGATTTCTCTTCTGATTTTTACTAGAGACTTAGAGAAATTAATGGTCTAATGCACAATCTTCAAAATAAAGGAAAATCTTTGTTAGTAATTTTACCATTTTTAGTCCAAAGCACATGATGACTGCAATTATTTTTCTTAAGTTTTCTTTCTAAAATTACCCATACTTTCAATGCAGTGCCCTGTACTCTAATACTATATGTAACCCAGCTGTTTTTTTCTCAATGCCTACTTAATTAATTTTAAAATTACAGTACTTCATCACCTTTCCTTGCTTTTACTACTCTTTATATTCAGTCTGCAATGCAGGATGGTGTTACAAGGCAATTGGTGTCTAGACTTCAGTCCAAGATCATTAATCCTATAATACTTTCTTAAGAACTTTAATATGCATTGCAGCTTAAGTGGCTGAGAGTGCTGGCCAGGTTAGTATTTACTCACTAGTAATAATGTACTGAAGTAGGCATGGTTTGTTTTACATAAATATTGATTAGGCATAAGTTCTATCAACATGGAAAGCTGAAATACTGTAATCTGTGTGACTGCAAGAAAGTAAATGAGTAAAAATATGGTCAGAACTTTGGTTTTCTTCAGGAAAGAAAATAACAAAGAAAAATTAAGTAAATGTTTAAGGAAAAACAGTGGGAGAAAGAGACTTTAGGAACTTAGACCTGAGTACATCCAACATAGCCTTAAGCTGTTATATGAAAGATGTCTAAACAGGATTGCAGCCAATCCAAGTTCCCTACGTAGGAGGTAGGGAAGCACCTCCGAGTGATGCAGTGGACTGGAAACCCTTTTTGAGACACTTATTTCTAACCATTGATTACAAAGAAAGTTTAGACTGACAGTTACCTGATCATCTCAGCAAAGCTCTCAAATTTAGGCAGGAGGAACTGAGGCTGTAGGGGATGTTTCATCATTTGCAATGAATAACTGAAGAAGAACTGAATGAGGGAAAGCATTCATTGAAATGGAGGAAAGCCTGACCTTCAGTCAACAGGTGTTCACTGGATAATTAATCCAAAGAACCAATAAAAAAAAGTTAATTTCATTCTTTCTAGATATTTCCATAATGAAAGCTTATCACCAGAAGCATTATTCCTGTGCTGACTACATTGTTTCAGATTTGTGCTGGAATTTGGAAAGTGGCTGCATTAGATAAATCTGAAGGTTTTTAGGGAACATTTACTCCTTCTGAGCTGATCTTGGTTCAATTTCTCTGGATCAGGGATTTTTAAAGGAAGAGAGACAGACAGTTATCTTTAAACCTGTAAAACAGTTGTAACTCATTTTCTGTATTTGCAGTTTTGAGATATGTTTTTCTTCTGTCTTGCTGACAGAATTATTTTTACAAGTGGTTTTATTTCTAGAAGTAGCATTTCAGAAACAAAGAGACAAAAATATTTTGTGAACAAATTGATTTTATTAAATAAAATGCTTGTTCTTGGATTGAAATATTTGATAAAGTCACATCACAGATTATTTTTAATGCCTGCTTTCATTTTTTGACTAGCTGTCTGTAAAACAGCACATTGACAATAAACTGCTACTGTTGGGCTTTAGGATAGTTATTATGGTATAACTAAGACCTGAGACTCACCTTCATGAGCTCCTACTGCCAAACAATTTCCATAGTTTACAAATAATAACTTTTTAATGACCAAGTACTCTGCCTTTGCTCAAAGCACAAATTATTACCATTTTAATTATTTACCGTTGCTATTACAGTTCCATATCAGGGCTATAATTTCACTGTGGAAAACATGTTGAGTGCTCATCTATATATATACATATACATAAACCAAAGGTATAGTCCCTTCACAACCTAAATGCAATATAGAATTACTTTGACCTATAATAATTGCTGTGTCTTTAAACAAAATATAAAATGTATTCTGTCCTAGCTCTACATCAGAATATTTAAAAATAAACAATAATTATTTCATCAGATGTTACCCTTTTCTACCATTCATCTTTTTCTCACTTATGTGCTGTCTGCTACTTCCTCTGTGTTAGTTTATCTGAAGTGACAAACAGTTTAATGAGTATTTATAAATTATGGCTAGTGATGTGTACTTATATTTTTCTGTTGTCTAAATGATGATTGTTCTATGTTGATCTGTAAGTGCATTTTGGCTTTTGCCTGTCAGACAGAGGATGTATGGATTTTTTTTGTTTATTTTTCATATTAGTCACATATAATATGCTTTAACAGATCATTTAAATAATTGTTGCTTTTCTGTTATTTCTGATACATGCAGATATAGATACAAATATAGATATAGAGATATAATGCACACACATGTATATATAATATTTTAATATATATTATAAAGAATTTTTTTCAAGCCAAAGGGTCAAACTTACAAATGTCTTAATATTTTCAAGTTGGAACATATATTCATCATTGTTAAATTGTGGTGTGCAACTTTTAGGAACAGAATCACAGAATGAGAGAACAGTTGAGGTTGGAAGGGACGTCTGGAGGTCATTTGGTCCAAACCCTCTGCTCAGGCAGGGCCACCTAGAGCTGGTTGTCCAGGACCATGTCCAGGCAGCTTTTGAGTATGTCCAAGGAGAAAGGAAGAAAAAATGTTTTCCTGATGTTCAGATAGCTCTTCCTATGTTTCAGTCAATGCCCATTGCCTCTGGTCCTGTGACTGAGCACCATGGAAAAGAGCCTGTCTCTCTCTTTGTACCCTCCCTTCAGGTATTTATGTACATTGGAAAGATCCCCCTGAGCCTCCTTTCTCCAGGCTAAGCAGTCGAAGTTCTCTCAACCTTTTCTTATAGGACAGATGATCCATGTGCCTTAATCATATAGGTAACCCTTTTCTGAGTCCTTCCAGTATGTCCATGTCACTCTTTTACTGGGGAGTCCAGAGCTGGACAGAGAACTCCAGGTGTGGCGTCACTAGTCCTGAGTAGACAGCAATGATCCCTTCTCTGGACCTGCTGGCAACGCTCCTCTGAATGCAGCCCAAGATGCCATCAGTCTTCTCTACTGCATGGGTACATTTTTTGCTCATATTCATGGTGATGTCCAGCAAGACACACACATCCTTTGCTGCAGATCTGAAAAGAACCTTGTTCTCTAAAATTTGAATAATTTCTTGTAGGTATCTATCTGCCTTGTTCTATTAGTCGTAGTGAAAAATAACACAACTAGCATGTGAAGCAATGTGGGATTTGCCCAACTCTACATGCATAATCTAGAAATCATCAGAAAATGTTAATCTATACTGGAATAGGTACTCTACAACAGCTCACTGGCAGTTCACATTAAAGAGTACCTTTTCCTTATTTATAATGTAATACTTCCTTAAGTCTGAAATAAGAATGCATTTATAAGCTAGTCATGCATTTCTGAGCTGCTGCTGAGTAATTATTTCTCAATAGCTGCACATGTAGACAAGCTCTAAATGCAAGAAGTACTTACATTTCTTTTTTGGAGCAATATAGTTGAAACAATATAGCCATGACCCAATGTAATAAGCTATAAAGAAGGGCCTGAGAATCCAAAAACTTTCCCTGCAGATTCATAGATGGAGGCACTGATTGGAGCTGTTTGTGTCTGAGGTAGAAATAGATGTGGAAAGCCAGCAGGCAGCACGTTCCTCAGAGAGAGGAATCCTGGCTGTGTCAGAAAGCTCAGCACAGAAATTGTGAAGCAAGGAAACTGTCAGTTCCTGTTTGCTTTGACTTCATTTAGGAAAACAAGGCTTTGTGCCCATTCCATGGAGGTAAATTGGATGGCACTAAGAAAAGCACCTGTCTAGTATTTGTTTCGCTTCATAACAGAAACTTAACAGTAAAACCTGAGTGCTACCTGTCCAGGATCAACAGTACGTAAGTACATAAACTAACCTGGTACATTGGTTTAGTTCAATGTTGCAGAGAGTTGAAAAGACTCTTGAGAAGGACAAAGACAGAACAGGGTATATTGTTACTGAGCTTTTCATGGAAAGAAAATAGTCAGAGACAAGGACAGAAGTCTCAACGTAATGGTGTCTTCCCCAGATGACACCTTAGGGAAAGATAGATTGTGGACAGTTATGAAGAGTTTTTCCTGTGAAATTCTTTGGTTTTAAGGAAACATTTGTTTACTGGGTTCTTGAATGCCTTATACTGAGACTGTAGGACATCAGTGCTAGTGATGTCAGTCTGTTACGAGTATATATAAAAAATCCATCCTTAGAGAAGAAGCTGCTTTAGCTTGAATAATTCAGGGGTAACTCAAAGGCACCATCTAGACAGGTTTCCACTGCTGTACATCTGTTGTTTCTGGTCCTCTGACTGCTCAAGTCAGGGATCTGGTGGTAATGCACCCGTTTGCCTGCATTTCCCATATGTGAAACTCCAAGTGTAGTGCTGGAGGGGACAAAAGAAGGGGAAAAGGAAAATTAAATGTGGTTCAAAACTAGAGATGAGGCTGAAAACCAGCCAGATTTCACACTCAGATTTCAAAGTGTCATAGTCTTTATGCATGAATTCAAATGTAACAAAAAATATCAGGAGGTTTCTAAGCTTAACCTTCATCAGTGGCAAAAGACCTTAACTTTCTCTGTGATAGTCTCACTGAGACTTCTGATACCATTAGCTGGCAACATGTGAACTCACTGATTCCTGACACACAGGTTTTTATTGGCTGTACTGTCAGGACTGGGCTTCAGGACAAGCCTTCTGTCTGACTTCATAGACCTGCTGCGGAAATCTACTTCAGCAGATCTCTCAGGAGATCATCTGTGGGTTCATTTCGCTTCTGGACAGTGTTTAACAAACCTTGGAGAGGAAGAAAGGACAGAAATAGAATACAATATCTCTTCCATTTTTATCTCTAAAAGGTTTATTTGTACAGCTGAACCCAGCTTTGATTCTGATTTAGGGATAACAATTAGCACCCAATTTTGTCAAGATGCAGTGGAAACTGCACGATCTGTTATGTCTTCAGGGGAGCAAATGCATTGAACAGTATTTAAAAGAGGCATGGCCAGGATTCCTACAATATAAAGACAAACGCATTTCAAAGTAGCTTGTGACTACTGACACTTGCTTCCATTTAATTTTTATTAACTGTTGCTTATTACCTGAGTCAAGAAAAATCTGTGCATTATTATATCAAAATGTGGACAGGTATTTTTCTAAACTCCTTCTCAAAACCCTTTAACCATCTTCTGCCATTGTTAAAGTACTCAAGGAAGTTATTAATTAGTACTGCAATACTGTACAGATGCCATCGTACAACGTGACCAGAAGGAAAGAGACAACAGTAAGTGGAATTCATTGGAGTAGATGGTAGGTGAGGGAAGAGAAACAGTCAAGGACAATTTTACTTAGACTAATGAGTAGGATAAGATCTACAGCCAAGAAAACAAATGAGGAGGCTGAGGAAGAAACAAATGAGCAATAAAACAAAGCCCCACAGGGCAAAGCCATGCCTGTGATGAAGGGACCCAGCATTATATTTTAAAGGCACAGCAGAAAAATTTTGTATATACTTTCACCTATAAGGTGTCTGTCATAAGGGAGTCTAGAAGTTTGTCTGCTGTTACACAGGCATAGCACCTATCCTCCAAACAATATTATGTCATAAAATCATCACTGAACTTCTCATGAATTAACAACTTCGAACTGCGAAAATTAGTTTTCCAGTGATGTATGTCTTAAATAACTCAGGAGTAGTCTGATGTCTCCCTTTAAGCCAACACCAGTTACACAAGTGATAAGATTACTGAGTCCTACTGCAGATAGAGAACAAAAAGATGATGTGGAGCCCTTGGAAAAGATAGTTTGTGCTGGAGTGATGGAAGGAAGGTATGGGGTGTATTATGAGGGTGGTAAAACAAGGGACAACAGACAGAATTTGTAGCTTGGAAGGTTCAGACTGAAAGCTTGAAAAAAGTGTCATCCTAGGCAAGCTGGGCTGCACAGGGAAAGATTATCCAGTGAAGCTGTGCTACCACCATCCTTGGGGTTGTGAAAGACTTGGCCAGTCTAGCCAAACACTGAAATGCTTTATTCTATTATTCTAGACCAGGGGTCCTCAAACTTTTTAAACAGAGGGTCGGCGTGTGGATGAAGTGGCAGGCAGTCATCTGCAGCTGCTTGGTTTCCCCCCCCAACCCCCAGCAGGGGGGAGTCGGGGGGGTTCTGTAAATACCGGGGGCCGGATTGAGGACCGTGGGGGGCCGTATCCGGCCTGCAGGCCGTAGTTTGAGGACCCTGTTCTAGACTATTATTCTAGACTATTGTCTACTTCTACAAACCCTTTTCCTTTGAGATTGCTGCTGCTGCTGCTGCTGTGATGCAACAATCAGTCTCTCCAGGTAAAAAACAGCAGTGAATCAAAGAAATGGTGGAACACAGAAAAGATGAACAGCAGAATTTAGGGATATTTACCTAAATCCCTGGGTTTTTCACTATATCATATGCATCTGAAAAGTGGACATTTCAGGACCCCAAATAGCTTCTCTATCCATAATATATATTCTGTAAATACAGTAAGCCATTAGCAGAGCACATACCTGTTATGTGCCTATCTCATTTCCCCAGGCAAAAGTGAAGAATTCAGTTCTTGTATCCTATTCATCTCTCCTGTTTCTTCTCTGTGGTTAGAATATACTCCTCTGATTTCTTGCTGTGCTTCTTGCTGAGGATCCTGATTCTTTATGCCTAACATGCTGTCCTCCAAATACACTACAGCAGCAGCATTAGTCACTCCAGGACAAAGTGCTCTTGGATACAGCACATTGTTTTTTCTTCAACAGACAAATGAAATGGATGATATAGCTGAAACTGCTTCTACTGCGGCTTTTAATGTGTCTGACCTCCTCCAGTGCAATCCAAAAGCAGCACATAGGTAGTGCCTGACTGACCCTTTGTACAGACACTGGAAATTGTTTACTGTGAGTGCAAAACAGCACTGGTCTGATGTTAGGGTGTGGGGATGGTGTAATACTTATGTATACTTTCTAAATATATGATATAAGACATTATTCCCCTCAAAACTTCATATCAGAAAGGATATTTTTCCATGTTTTCTTTGTAGTGTTTCAGAAACAGTTTGAGATTGGGCTACTGAAAGTTTGTGGGAGATTTTGTCAAATATTGTTCATACTGGATTCTGTAGCAGATTATACAATGTATGAGAAATTTCTTCAGGCAATTTCACCATTACATGCAAAACTAGAATATTCCATGGAACTTTTCTGTCTTTAGTGAGATACTCTAGATAATTCTGGCTTCTTCCTTTTGGCTGGTCTTAGCATGCAAAATCATGGCTTTTCTAAAATATTCTTCATTACCACAGATTGCTCTCTCTTTGTCCCTGTGAAACCCCTAGAAAAATCTTTCTCTTCACAGTGAAGGCAAGATTCATCTCACCTAACTATGGATGCTTTAAAAGTGAGGCACCAAGTCTAAGCTAGTCAATAAGGCTGTAGTATACAGCTGAGAAAGAGTGAACAAGAGAGGGAGTGATTCATCCTGCAAGTCTTGGACAGCTATTTCAGGATGGCATGAAATTTCCTCTGGGAGTGTCTGCTTATTTCCTCCACTGACTACATACGGTGCTGCTCACTCAGCTTCACAGAAGGTAATGTTAGGTGCAGAGGGTCCTTTCTTTGCATGCCTTTTTGAGGCTAGTTAAGATTTCACACCACCAGTTCATGGAATGAATCCTGAGTCATGTGTCACTGACGATATTTAAATTAAGGCGTTTGAGTCTCTGGTGATGTAAGGATGTAAAATAGTTTTTAGTATTCACATTACAGCAGTATTTGGAGAACATCTTGCGTTTGCTGTGAAAAATTAGGGTAGCTGTAGTTAGTGCCTCATTCAGCTTAAAATCTTAGACACAAATCTGAAAAGAATAGTTGTTTGCAGTCTTTAAACTATTACGTAAATTCTTTTTCAGTTAAACACTGTGGCAGAGCCACTTTTCAAGATGCTGTCTGCTAGATTTTTGTATAAAAAATATTCAGTGGAACAGCATAGAATTTGTATTTTATGGTGATATTCTGCCAAACTGGGTAAACAGGGCAGGGTCTATCTTTTGTTTGGTGTTTGATTTGTGTCTGATGTACATTTTGTTGTGTCTGACCTTTGCCTGGGACTCATAGGTGCTACCTCAGTGCGTGCCTCCCTGAAACTAACTGTTGTCAACTCTTCTGGTCAGTGACTCATAAAAATGACATTACATTAACATATATTTGGAAATATACTCCCACAAAAAGCCACAGCCTCTTCTATCCCATCTGTAAGAAAAGTTTCAGCTCTGAAGAAACCCTGTATCCTAAAGACACTCTGAATATTGGCAACAGTGTGGGGTTTACGGGTTGTATTAAATGGTTTTGTTAGTGGGTTTTTGGTAGGTTTTGTTCAGGGTTAATTTTCAAGCCTATGTAAAAGATTTGCAAGTGTTAAAGCAGTTCCATGCAAAGACTTAATCGTAGTAAAAGAAATTTAGAAACATGTTTGTTTAGGTACCATTAATAATCATATTTAGGAGGACCTGAGCTAACATAGCCAGTGACAGCACCTCGTCTTTGTCTTATAGTCCCTGTTTCTAAGTTGGGAAGATGAAAGTTGGGGTTTTTTTAGTGTTTTTCTTCAAAAAAATGCAGAATAATAATCTTTAAAATAATATTTCTTTATTTTCATTTGACTGGGCTGTTTATTTCCAAATCATGTTTAAAAATATGAACATGCAAAATGTTGATTGATTGCTTCTAAATAGTGTTCTCTCTTGAATTGTAATTCAGTTATTAAAATAATGCTGGACAAGGTTATGAATGGGATAAAAAAGTGGATCTTAAGGGAATAAAATAGTTATTTCAGCCCAAAACACTTCCTTTCTTTGCAATCTGCTTTTAAATTTTGGGGCTTGGCCTAATTAAATTATATTGAATATTTGATATTTGATATTTCCCAACTTTGTAAAACTATTTAAGGTAAAAATATGCCCATGATTCAGTTAGAACCACTTATTATGAAACCTGAAGTGGAGGGAAATCAGGCAGTGTCAAGCTAGTATCCTTGTTGTGAGGTGTGACTCATAAAGTGTTTGCCAAGGGATGCAAAAGAAATGTTTCTCTTGCCCTTACCAATCCCTGGACCAAATTAATTTTACCTAAAACATTCTTGTACAAGTTTCATTAGTATACCTTGAACGCATAGTTTTGTAGGGAGCTATACCAAGTGAGGTACTGGGCACTAACTCACACGTATAAGCTGATTTTTTTATTTCTTATGAAGTCCATCTTTCTCCCTAGACACAATATACATCCTTTCATAGACTGGTTATCCTTCCTTCTGAAATCTGGGTATGGATTAATGCATTTAGTTCTGTCATACAAGATGCGTCATTTACTGTGCTGTTAAATATTGAGTAAGATCTCCTGGTTAAATATGACAAAGAATATTTCTTCTCCTTTGTTGTCATGCTAACAAGGAAATAATTTAATTAAATGTAAAATATAAATTACAAGATGTCACAGTTTCTCCTTTCTATGATGATGACGACTATTGATTTTCCCATCATTATTTTGTATCACAGTGATACTGAGATAACATAAGAAACTCACAAACTGAGAGTCCACAAAAACTGTGGTTGGGGGCTAGACAGGTCACTGTCCTTGACATTATTATTCTATAGGCCTAAACAATGCAGGAAGGCAGGTGGCTTTGTCCCAATATAGAAGAGAAATAAATATCTTGTTTTCTGTAATTGTTACCATTGTTTTATATTATGTACAAATTCCCAGAGGTTGAGTAGCAATGAAACTAGAAACTAGAAGTGAAAAAAGCTTAATCCCATCTGAGCAATGTTCTCTGTGACAGGCAAAAAAGAAATACAGGTGAAAAAATTGGAAGCCATTTTTGATCTGTTTGGTAGAGGAAGAACCAAACTATATCTACAGAGCTGGAGTACAAGCCAAGTCATAGATGACAAATAGCTGTTTCTCCTAATAGTTTCTTTATAGCTGTAAAGAAGCTATTTTCTTCTATGTTGTGGCAAACAACAAGGGCATCAGATATTTTATATTTATCATGGAATGTCTGTTCAAGGCAAAAAAGTCTTGTTTAATTTACTTTTCAGCTGGGAAAAAAAGAGGAAAATGTGTATGGCTAGTAGTGTTACAAAATGCAATTAAATTTATCAGTTGAACTACCTAGCAAAAACAGAATTTGAGATCCCCTTGAACAAAAAGTACTGCAGAAACATTAGTGTCTTGGTAGCATTGTAATGTACAAGTCGTTATAGCTAGGTTTATACCTATCTAAGCGTTCTGACAAATCCTTGAATATTGCTGTCAGGAGAGTCTCTCTGTTGCTGGTTTACCCTGTGCAGAAGTATTGTCTGTTTTGAAAATAGATATTTGTGTTCTGGAGACATCTATATATCAGATTTAGTGTTCTGGAGTTCCCAAGAATTCTTGAAATTTTCAAATGAAAAGGGCTGCAAGGTTGAGAGCGTGCACTTTGGACAGCTGTGTACTTGGCATGCAGGCTGTGTTATGTTTCCTGTCATATTTTGGGCCTTTTGAAGCATTCCCTCCGTAGTAGTTTATATCATCTGATGGCAATTTACGTACAAGTCTTGCCTGTCAAATTGCTTCCCTTGACTATAGACTTGAATCTGAGTAACGAATAATAGATATAATGCCATTCAAAATCTGTCATGACGTACTGATGATCTCACTTAAATCCTGCTGATCCTGGTGCCTCTCCCTGACTCACAGCTTCTGTTTTGCTGCAAAAATACATTTTTACATAGGGGGAGGCAGGGAACAGGAAGTGTCTTACATAATTCCTTGCTTCATCCCTTTTGGTTGTTTACTAAGGCAAAGTTCTGCTGTAAAAATTATCATTTTGTTGGTTACTAAAATACTGCATTATCTTTCCAGAGGCACAGTGCTCCCTATTGTATTTCCGCAGATTTCTGTGCTATTCTGCGACATGTCCACATTATGGAAGCACTTAGCTTCTGCTAAGGGCTTCAGAACGTAAAAGCTGTATTACGTGACCTCCAGTGTGCGTATGTAAAGATGCAGGAGCTTTAGCACGAATGAGTGCTGCGTGGGGAGATAAGCGAGCCACTTTCACAGGGGATGCTCGGTGCAGCAGGCTCTCATAACAAAGCATGCTGTGGCAGCTAGTGCAATGTGAGAGGACAGGCACAAGGCCTTCCTATACCCTTTTTCCACCCACCTGTTTTGACCAGCTAGTCCTAAGAACCAAGAATGGTTTGTGCTTATTTAACAGGAAGAAACTAAAACAAACAAGCAAACAAACAAAAATCAAAACAAAAAGACTTCTTTCTGTTTCTTCCCTTACTTTCTACCTACACCAAGCGAGTAATCAAGCTTGTCTTTTTTGCTGTTTCTCTAGTATGTGTCCATCCCTGTGTCATCATCCCCCCCACACTCCCTTCATTGAAACTGTCTGTAATAATCTTACTGTTCTGGCCCTACAGCATTAACATTTCACTAAGTTTCAATAAGTGTCAAACCCCCAATTTTGCATATGTCAGCAAAAACTAAAAATATGTCTTCCCTGTCTGCTTGAGACACAGGAAAGATAATAGAATCAGGTTGCACACTATATCTTCTATAGTTCATGCTGAAAAGGATTCCCTAGCCTTCTTTAATGCTATAGATGTAGTTCTGCTACATCACTAAATTTTTACTGAACCTAGGTTTTCCAGGTATAAACTGAAGTAAGTAATGCAATCAGGTAGGTTTTTTTGTCCTTTCTTTTTCTTGTGGCATCTCCTTTGATTTCTTAATGTGTTTGTTTGTGATCTCCTTCTCCTTATGTCCTTTTTCTTCCAGGCTTTCCTCACTGACCCACCGCCTGCCATCCTGACCCATCCCTTCACCACCTACAGTCTATCACCTAGAGCATAACAGTGGCTTTGCAATCTCCTCAAAGATAAAAATATTAACCAGAAATTAACATCTTCTTGTTCTTCCATTATAAATCCAGCACCACTTAAAATAACATTCATCATTATTTATCCCCTGATATTTATCCCTTCATCCCTTTCATCCAGTTTGGAGCCTGTCCTTGTGATGGTGTATTTTTGATCACAGGGAAAATTTTGATTGAAATCATGCACTTCAGGAAGCTTAGCTGAAGTTTGTTTAAAACCCAAGATGTTCAGAATCCCTTCTGGGAAGCCCAGGACCTCACTGGATTCTGACAACCTTGATTTGTGGTCCTGCCCTCTGTACTGTGGCATACAGATTTGCCCACAAAAGCTAACTGCGGAAGTCATGCTGGCAGAGAAATAAACTTCTCAGTTTTGCCTTCATCGTTCTAAATGAAAGCTCTGTTTTCCTTAGCCTGAAGTGTCTTTGGCTTCTCATTCTAGCTCGGAGACTCAAAACTATGCTTGAATAGCAGCACCTTTAGCACAGGCTGCTTTGGGAACCAATAAACCAATTTCCCCTGCCCTTGATTGGTCTCTTGAGGAGCACAGCATGTTCCCAGCCATTTTCAGATGCCAAAACTGTCATGACAAAGGCAATTAATATGGTAACAAGAGAGTTAGCATCCAAAACACAGTTTCCTGAGGGGCTTGTCACATAAGCTGCGGAAAACATTAGAAACAGTTACAATCTGCATTTCTTTCCCCAAATGCAAATTTGTACGAACCCCTGTAATTGCCACATCTTGTATACTTGCAGTCAGGCAAAGATCAAAAGCCTGATTGAATTGAATGCAGAATATATCACTCTTCATAGTAACTCAGACCGTAAAGGCTGCCTTGGTGAAGGAATAAAGGCAATGAACAAACCGGTCTGGTGATGGAAAAAATGTGTACCTCCCAAATGAGTATCTTATCTGGATGTTACTGGGACATGTGTAGCCTAACTGGATATTCACACAGAGTTCAGACATATTCAAGGAGTGTCTGATTATTGTATCACAGTGACTGTTGGCTTTTTTTATTAGACTGTGGTGTAAATAAGTTGTTAAATACATTGGTTCAGCTTCTCAGCTGCGCCCATATACACTGGACACAGGTGGTAACAGATAAAGGACCTGTTATTGTATAGCAGTCCTGGGGCTGATTCCAGACCTAATTTTAGGATTCTAATTCCAAAGGGCCATTATGTTCAAAGGGTTCACTGTAACACAGCAGCATTCTGAACCATGCCGCTATAATCCAATCAGTATTGTAAAGGAAATGGCATATTTCCATTTCATATTCCCTCTCCTCAAGAGAATCTTCATCTGCTTTGTTAAATTGACTTTATAGCCCATTTATGCTACTAAAGCAGCACAAAGAGTGAGATCAAGAATCTGGCTCATTTCTGTGTCTAACTTAATTGCATGCCTTAATGAAAACATAATAATATAAGCAATATTTATTTTCATTGTGTGGGATAAAATAGATTTACCTATGAATCCACATAGGTCTCCAAGGCTTTAACAATTAGATAATTAAAAAAAATTATATATATATATAAATATGTATTTGTAACTCCTTTTTTGGGCTAAAGTGGAGCTATTCTGGCCCCTTGGGTAAGTCTGTAATTATACAGCCTTAGAAGAGTGGTATGTGAAGCTCTTCCAGCCTACCATTAAATCCTTCTATGAAAAAAATTGGATTATGTATATAATAGACTAATAATTCCTGACTCTCTGCACCAAAAAAAGTGGAAACCTGATATTAATTCAAATTATCTAGCTTATTTGTGATGCTGAACATTATGGAAAACTCCACACCCTCCCTCAAAAGCTGCTAAGCTCCTGTGTAGGTTACTGCCCAGGTTTCACATTTTCAAAAGAAGGACATGTTTATGACCAATCAGAGAATGAAGGAGATATTTCTCAAAAGCAGGCAAAGAGATGATAACAGAAAAATGGACTGAAAACAAAATTGTGCCTCTCAAAAAGTGGCATTCTTAATACCAGTGCTTGCGGTGAAAGACCAAAAATAGCACAGTAAATTGTTGATGTAAATTTTTGGGCCAGTGAAACACTGAGAGTACCATTCTGAAATTGATAATGTCAGTCCTCTTCTTCCAAAAGCAGTTTGAGATTCTCCCTGATCAAAACATGTTAGTTTCTTAGAGGCTATGAGGTAGCAACCACTTCTTCCATCTGGCCATCGCTGATGCTTGCTTAGCTCTGAATGGCGCTATGAACTTGTGTAACCTTTCTGACTAGCGCTGCCAGGTTCAAAGCCTAGCGTTCCTTCCTGATAGACAAGATGGGCCTCTGGCCCCCATTAGAAGAACTTGAAACCAAAGGCACCCCCTGTAGACTGCAGTCGCAAGCTACAAACTTTGGATTCATCTCACTTAATTGAAACATTTATTTGATGAAAGTGGAAGTTGTAGACTCTCTAATGGGTCATTAGGAAAAGAATATTCTATATCTCCATTATGAAACTTGGGTGTGAGATCTTGTGCTGTAGGCATATGCTGTTTTTTCCTTTGTACCTTTGGTCATGTATAGGTTTCATGGAGAGAAACCTTTCTAGTCAATGGTGAAAAGAAGACAGCCTGAAAGGGTGATTAATTATATCCTAAAGTAGCTATCTGGAATAGGGCAGATGAATTGCGTCCTAAAACTGCTTATTTCTCTCCATTGACTCTAAAGGGAGTATGTAGTGATTAACTCGGATGTAGATGTGTGGAGTTAAGTGAGATGAATACCATCCTAAGTGACTTGTAGAGTTTTCCTCACCAATCTTTCTGTCGTGAGAGGATCTGTGCTTGGTTTATGTCATCAGTCCAGAGCAGAATCAAAACTAAACACATCAGAGATAGATGAATAGCAGGACCCATGTCACAAACAAGCAACAACAAGTGCGCCTTCATTTTCTTAGCGGATGATGGTATTTCAGTATGCTTCTCTAGTATGAAAGATCTTCAGTCTCTAAATATTCAGTACAAAATAATAACAGCTTCTAGAACAGCATCATTCCAGTGAAAAAGTCTCTTGAGTAACTGGTACTTTAATTGTTCTTTATACTAGAAAGCAAGCTTTGAATTACACAATTATATTAAATTGTTATCCATCAAAAAGATTAAAGTGTGCACAGTAAAATGCATTATTTCTAATACAAACTGTTACTTGCATTCAATGGCTTGTCAGGTATTAAATTCAGGCAGAGTCAGGAGGAAATAAAGGAAGAGCAATACTTCTTCTAAGACACCACATATTTTCATCATAATATGATTAGGACTGAAATGCAGGTCTTCATATATCTGTTCAACTTCTAAAACTCAGGTCTCACAAAAAAAACCCCACCAAAACCAGCAACTGAATATTAGTACATATTCCCCAGGTATGTTTTCCTTTGTTGCTTGTAGGCAGTCAGAAAATATCAAATACTTCTGTTTTTGGTAGTGAATTGGTGTTTGGTAACGACAGTAAATATATTTACCTTGTGAAAGGCTGATGAGAGAAGGAATTTCCTAAGTTAACATGAGCTGAGTTACATACTAGGGTATTACCAAGGTATTCTTGGTTTATGGTCACAAGTAAAGCCCTGACCAAAAAATAAACAAACCACTATTTTTATTTTTTTTTTAAGTTGCTAGTTCTTAATATTAACAGATTGCAGCATTTGGGGTTTTGCATCCTTTTGGAAGCTGCTATGACTGGTGATAGCAAACATAGTCTAAAATTGTGATAGAATGTAGATTTACCATAGAGTACTGAACCTTACGTTCTTGCTCTAAATACTGAAATTCTTCTATCAACCTTTACAATGAAGCATGACTATTAGAAATTTAGAATTAAAAAGCTACACATGCAGAGTCAGGCATAGTGGCTCAGAAGTGAGGGAGAAAGAATTGAGAATCAGACATAATAAATCATGCACTATATTTACTTTGCAGAATGCATGTACAGGATTGATAGTTCTCCAATGCTGCTGCATACGCTGCTGACACATTAACTGATGCTGTGACTTTGCATGCTCATATTAAGAAGAAATGACTGGCTGCCAGTAGCTAAGGAAAAACCTATAAAAAAGTACTTGTGCATATTAAATTGCTGCAACTTTATACACAATGCAAAGGACTCTTACCCTTGACAAATAGCAAAGACATAGATGGTGTGCTGGTGAGATGTCAAAGACCACTTTTGCACATGATGTAGTACAATCTGTAGGCAGAGCATGTGCACAGCAAGGTGCTGGGATTGCTGGTACTCCTAGACATCCTCACAGTGTAACAAAAGCAGAAACATAGCAGCTGTTTGAAGAAGCTGGAACTCAGGAAAGGCTCTGTGAACCTTAAACCAATGTTTGATTTATTGCTACACCTCAGACAGGCGGGTACTGAAAATCCAAAGCTCCAGTTCCTGTGTCATAAAATGATCAAGCTGCTCTAGAAGCATACCTAACACTCACCAGACTTTCTTTTTCAAGAGAAAAAGAATTACATTTTACAAGGGATTTTTTATTTAATGAAAAAAAGGTTATTTTACCAGGAAATATGCAAGAAAATATACTTTGGAGACTTCAGTAGGTTTTTTTTGAGGAGTAGTGCATGTCATATGAATGTTTGTCCAGCAACAGAGAAAAACATGACTATTATTATGGTCAGTATGTGTTTCATCAGGGAACTGAGTTTTTAGAAAAATATTATTACTTACATACCAGAACAGCTCGAGAAAATTGAGCAGGTGAGGACAACTAAGTGGCAAAGGCAGAAGTATTAGGATAACATTGACTAGTTTCAAATATATATTTTCCTGACTTTTCTAGTTTGAGCTATTACATGTGGGATATATATTCATGGCTGAAAAAAATCAGATGAACTTTTCATAGCCAGTAGCCTACAATTTGTCATTTCATGGCTCTTAGGACAATTACACCTTCCAAAATACTAGCTGCCAAAACTGTCCTTAAGATAATGGTGAAGGGTGGTAAGCTATGTGCACGGTGTATCTTTGGACAAGAGGGTAAATTTCTAACTTTGCTCCATAATACATGTACAGATCAATGCTGTCAAACATTATGCAGCACAGTTGATTTTGGTGAGAGAGCAGAAATCCTAAATTCAGTGATAAAGGATAAACTCTAGATTAGTAATCTGAAGTCAGTCTTTCTGAAAACGAAACAAAAATAATTGAGTAAAGGCAAGAAAACTGTATGGTGTAAAGTATGGACATTATTCTAACAAAGCCAAAATGCAGAATTATTTAGTCTCTCCTTGTTAAGTGAAAGATGTTCAAAACAGTTGTATCTCAAGTTAGAAAGCAGAGAATGGTACTCAACAACTCAGTCCTTCTGATTTTGTTTCTCACAGGAGCAATCAATTCAAGAAAGCAGTGTTTTCAAGTCATCAAGATCCACAGTGTTAACATAGCTTATTCTTATTCAAGCCTTTTGATGAAAATCTTGGAAGATGTCATCGTAAGTGCTGGAGTACACTTGAGAAATCTGATTATTCTAGAGACTGATAGTTACATTATATATATCCAACACAAACAATGCTGCATAACCTCCAATTTGTTCCTGAGATAATGGATGGTTTACCGTAGCCAGCTCCAATGCAAGGTGCCACTGCAAGTGTTGTGGCTTATGAGTCACTTCTGTTTAATAGCCTGCTCTGTGAACTCAAAGGCGAATATATATGTCCTCTTGATGTCTACTCTCTACCTCCTATCTTCTCATTACTTGTTTTCACACTTTCAGAACAAAGAAAAAATACCCCATGTTTGTGTTTGGCTGGGGGGTGTTGGTACAAATTTAGCTGTAGCAGCAAATATGCAGTAATTGCTAAGAATTGCTTCTTTCATTAATCCCATCTAATAGGATGTATGTGATTGCATCATCACAAATTGTGTGGCTTCCAGGTACTTGTGTTTACCTCCTGTCCTTATTCTTTTCTTGGACAGTGGGTAGATATTGGCCTGCAAAGCCCTCTAGCTGAATTTTTGTCCATTGCTGCTTTTAGTCTTCAGTGGGGTATGTTTTTTCACATGATGGTGTTCCTTGTTGGTGTGTTATCTTAGTCATTATCTAACAGGACACCTGAAGGCAGAAATGTGAAAGCTGCCTAATGACTTAAAGGTTATATAGCTGCACATTAAAATAAATTACTGATTTTTTTTCTTGTAAATTCATCCATATGGTTAAAAAAGGAGGCTTATGTATTTTATTACACATTCATCTGTCAGAATAGCTAAACTTGTATCAAAGATAATGATCCTAAAAGTACCCAGCACAGTTAGAGAAAACAAAGTTTAGGGACCACTCCTGAAGATTTTAGTCCATGTTAGAAATAGAAAAAGTAGTTATTATTATTTTCCAAATGGAATAAATTCTCCTTGCCTTCAAGAAGGGCTTTAGCAGATTAATAATTGAAAAAAGATTCACTATGGACTTATCAGTGTCCTGGTGAGGAATGGCTAGGTCAAACTTTTTTAACTCTTTATATTTCTTTATTATCTGGGGCTTGCTGCCTTTTGTAACATTCCCATAGGCGATGTAAGGAATACAGTCTGTATGAAACTTCTGTAATGTGACTG
This sequence comes from Falco rusticolus, assembly GCF_015220075.1. NCBI lineage: Eukaryota > Metazoa > Chordata > Aves > Falconiformes > Falconidae > Falco > Falco rusticolus. The sequence continues at coordinate 36,723,169 of NC_051188.1, read as the reverse complement.
TAAAATGGATAGAAAATCTAACTGAATGAGAAGTTGTTGCTGTCCTGAGTTCAGTAGTGAACCAAAACATCTCTGCTAAGCTCTGCAGGGCTTTATGCCACGTTCATTAATAGCTTAGTTCTATAAAGGTAAGACCCAGAGGGTCCATGATGTTAATGTTCAATTCTGTAAAAGGCTTCTGCAGAATAGAAAGATGAGAAGCAACAGTTCTGAAGGTGGTTCAAAGAAGCAATACAAGCCTATGGACAATACAACAAGTAATCATCTCACATTTCAAAGGGCATTTATGATAAGCATGATATGTATTAGGAAGAGCATTTTAATGACGATGATACAGATGTAGTAGCATATTTTGCCCAGGAAATTCTTTGTCAGAAGAATTAAGGACCAGGTTACTCTGTCAAGAATGATATGGGTATAATGAATCCTATGTTGGAACAGATGGATAGATTGGTTGAATCTTCAAGGTCCATTACAGCCAAATTTTCTTGGATTCTGTAATTCCCCTATTTCTTGTGACAGCTACTCCATCCCAAAGTAAGTATAAAGACTTTAGGATAGCAAAGGTGCTTCAGGACAACAGGTGGAATCCAAATTGATCAGCTGATGAAAATCATCTCATCTGCAGATGGAAGGCGAGGAAAAAGCTCTTTGCCTTAGAAAGTGCCCATGATATTTGACCCTATATCTTAGAGCCATCTACAAGTTAGGGGACTTTTATGATCCAAAAGTGTTGTCTCTGCAAGGTAAACCAACCATAATCTAATGCTGGACTTGATCTGTCCAATGAATCATTGAGCTTTAGCTTTGCTCAAAAGGAAACAAACTGGTTAAATACAATCAAAAAGTAAAGAAAAGTTTATTTTGTAAGAAATTATCATGAGTGAGAGAGATGCACAGTGTTAGAATATGAATTATCTTCTACACAAGCTATTTGCTGTCACTGGAAAGGTCATAATTTGAAAGACAGGTAAACATTTTGTCTATGTTGCTGTTGCCTTTGAAGCACACAGTAGTGTAAAGCAAGTTCCCAGCTGAGGTTAATTGCTACAAATGGGATTTGTTCATGCACAGCCTTCTGTGATTTTTACAAGTGGTTCTTCCAAAGCCCCAGTGTCACAAAGGCATGGGTCTCATGAAGGGTTGTGCTTTTTACCCCATATGTTGCTATAAGCCGGTATTCTGTACTGCTGAGACACAGGAGATATAGCACAGAAGTACAGTGTCATCATAAATTTGAAATACATCTCTATTTAATTAATACAGCACAGCAATTCTCTGTTTTAAATTTTTTTGGGTGTATTTCTTCTGAATTATTAGCGTCCTAAATTCTTTGAACCAGTTATGTATACCAGGGAAGGAGAATATAGTACAGGACAGCACAGAGAGAAAATGCGTGGGGTTTAGCATGTGTAGGAGGCAAAAATAAATAGGACCTGTGGTCAAGTTTGTGTCAGTTCCTCCAAACAAAGGAGCCAGACCACGCACAAGGTGCTTCCTAGTGGAGGAAGTCACCTGTCCCTGTTGTCTCACATTCTTCCACAGCCAAGACCTGTGTTTCAGTGCATCCTTAGTTCTTGTGGCACCTGCTGCCATTCTCCTCATATGACCCTGGCATGGGAGGTGCTGTTGGTCTGCACAGAGCCACAGCTGCTGGTTCATGCATTGTGCTAAAATCAGAAAGATCCAAATGTGCTCCTTGCTACTTTCTTCTCCAGATTTGAATGTAATTAGATTATATGTTCCTTATTCCTTCAAGGGATTTTTTTTTCATTTTCATATTTTTTTTATCCTGAATGTGAGCCATATAAAGTATAATCTTTTGAAATCAATCAGTTGTCTTTCATCATCAAAAACAAGTCACAGTGTCCTGCCAAGGGTCAACACACAATACCGATGTGATACTGTAGAGTAAAGGGTTTCTTAAACTGCACATTGTTTCCAGCTGACTTTTCTGTGTCATTTTAAGATATAAAAAAATCCCAATCTTCTATCCTTTTTATCTCAACAGGAGCTTTGCTACACATCCTTAGAAATGAAGGTTCCAGCACAAGGCTGCTATTCAGATCAGTTCTCCTTTGACCATTCTCACATCTCTCCAGTACTTTATCATTCCTTGTTTTTTTGCTTCCTTATATCCTGGCCATATTGAATGACTGACTTTAGACCATGCCCTCTAACTTTACTGATTGTTACAAGACTGGGGTCAAGTGAAAAACGCATTGTTTTGCTGGCAGTATTTTACAAGCAGCTGGTACAAGAAAAAATAGACCCAAAATAATTTAGAGATTGTGTCTGTGTCTGAGTTTGAAATTGGTTAATTCATGCAATTGTAAACAATATATATTAGTATCAGCCTCCATGTTTTTTAAAAAAATCCATAAAATAGAAATAGCATAAGAGAAAAAGGAAAAAGGAAAAAGGAAGAAGGAGAAGGCAAAGGTAAAAGGGAATAGAAAGGAGAAATTAAAAATTAAAGGGGAAAATGAAACGAAAAACAGGAAAAGAGTTAAAAGAGAAAGGGAAAGAAAAAAGGAAAAAGAAAAGAAAAAGGAAAAAGAAAAAAATAAAAGAAAGGGGAAAAGAAAAAGGAAAGAAAAATAAAGAGAAAAGGAAGCAGAAACAGAAAAAGAAAAGATAAAGATAAAGGGAAAAAAAGGAAAAGAGAAAGAAAAAGACGTGTAATTAAAAAACCACACAGTTTCTTCTGAGGAGGGATTACAGACCTGTTGCGGGATATTGCTCCCTTAGATCATTTTCAAGCTTGTTTTATAATGAACAAAGCCAAAAAGAGAACTGTATCATAAAACCAATTCCTCTCTAATTCTTGGACGGTAGGATATAAGAGTAGACCAGATTGTTTTGTTTATTGCTTTCTTTGTCCCATTTTTTGAACCAGCTTGTATGCCTGCAACAATCTTAGAAAATTGTACTATTTATCTGAAATTTCTTTCCAGAGCAGGGGAAAGCAGACTGTACATACAGGTGTGCGACTGCATGCAGTTAGATTACTACCTGTCAGGTGCACCATCACAGACTGTTCCATTGTGACACAGAATAACTTCAATTAAATCGCAGGTAAATTGGTTATCTTTCTATTAATTCTTCATCTATGTGCCTCTTCTTGCTGTCTGGCTTTCTAAGGCTGCAAGTGATTTACATTTCCTGATTGAAATCCTGCCAGCCCACCACTAGGTAGATACTGGTTCCATATTGACTCTAGATTTTTCTGTCTGAAACAACAACAAAAGTTGGTTGGAGAGTAACAGGTCCAGAGAGTCTGAAGTGACTTATCAAAGATGAGCAGGTTAACAACAGAGCTGAGAATGGGGTCAAATGCACACGACTTGCCCAGCAGAACCCAGTCCATCCCAGCCTCTCGCTCTCCCCCTTGCATTAAGGGATGACTTCAGAGGTACAGATGTATCTAGTCTGAGGTGTTGATACAGTCTCTGATCCCTATGTGGCGATGAGGTACTCTTTGTGACTTTGGGCTTTCCAGGAATTTTCCTGCAAATTCCAAATTTCCTGCAGAAATTTCCAGTCTAACTCTGGTTGAAACTATTTTGCATATTGCATCTTAACACCAATAAATTAGAACTGATAAAGAGAATTTAGTCTTTAGTCAGACAAAGTGAAGCTATGGAATCCTTTACCTCTGGCTGTCAAGGTAGTTAGAGAAGCTGAACTTTAAAAGCTCTGCATAGTTTTATGGCATCTGAAGCATTTGTAGTTGCGCAAGTTAATATGTCAAATCAACTTCATTTCCTGTCATGGGACTTCAACAGATCACCTTATGCGTCAGGAAGGATTTTCTATTTGCATATCCTGCTTTACTTAACTGGGTAGCTGTATCATAGGACATTTTCATTATTTTCAGCCTACACTGATACATAAAACCTTGCTCAACTTCATACGTGGAAGCTCAGGGTTTTTTCCCAATTTACTCTTTTGCTATTTGAAATCAAGTTCTTCTGTATTGCAATCACCAACACAAAAAATGACTGCAGAGAGTTCAGTAAAATAAGCAAGTTTCATTCACAAAGGACCATCATTAAGCCAGCGTTGGTCTCTTACCATTTTTTTTTTAACTGCTTATTTCATAAGTCCTTTAGCACAGGGGTCCTCAAACTATGGTCAGCGGGCTGGATACGGCCCCCCAGGGTCCTCAATCCGGCCCCGGGTATTTACAGACCCCCCCCGCCCCCCTCCGCTGGGGGGTGGGGGGGGAAACCAAGCAGCCACAGATGACTGCCTGCCACTTCATCCACACGCCGGCCCCCTGGTCAAAAAGTTTGAGGACCCCTGGTTTAGCAAGTACTGTAGAAGCATTCTACCTGGAATGTAATAGGTGTTATGCACAGACGGTCTGCTCTTGTGGGTGAAATTGTTGAACACACATATGCCAAGTGCAGGGAACACACTACTGAAGTAGCTCTTACATAGTAGATTCGAGGAGCTGCCAAGCATGCTAGTTTACCTTCATACCACTATTTTGTTATGAAGTGGGGAGCTTAGCTTTACCTCTTTTCAACATACCAACATACTTCTTTTGGCACTAAATGGAATGATGGTTAAAGAGAGAGTTAGAAAAACTTGAGCTCTTTGGCTGTGAAAATGGAAGCTGCAAAACCTTTTTAAAAGGTGTCATGGTTATTATCTTTAAGGACAAAAGAATTTGAATGCCGGACAGTTTCATAGTGGTGCCTGATTTTCTGAGTTCAACTTCTTAATTGCCTGCTTGAGATAATTAAAGCATTTGTGCTCAAAATAATTGGTGTCACTGAAAATAAAGTATTTAACCTTGGCAGTAGATTCAATCTGTCTGCTCCAATTCATTCCTGCAAAGACAAGAGGAATCATGTGTTTTTTTCTCTCTCTTAAGATTGCTAATTATTAGTTTAAACGTTCAACAGATCAGCTGGGTAATGAATGCATACAGTCCCTCAACATTCAACTTTATATGGCAGGACTAGAAGTGATGCTTTCTTTGAGGCTAGGGGTGGTCATGGTACTGCATTGGAAGAGAATGACAATAAGAGATGCACTATATCATCTGATCGCATTTTAGCTGAACTTAGTACATATTTGAGAATTCAACTAGAGTTGTGTATTTTTAGATTTCAGTTCCATGGGATAGAAAGGCAATAAAGGAAAATGGACAGTGATCTGAACTTCAGTCTGTGGTATTTTGGACGAATGACCTATAGGTTTTGAAGGGACTTCCAGAAGTGATCTAGTCCAACTGATCAGATGTATCAATTGTGATACAGAACAGCTGATAAAGAATTAGATGTCATACGAGAGAGTTTACTGCCAGATGTCCAAGCTCTGTAATGTCTACTCTGGCTCATAGGTGCAAGTCCTGACCCTATGTTAAGCATTTACAGTCCCTGAGGGAAGATTTAACCCTCAGAAGAGTTAAAATCTAGTATCTGAATATGAATTTGTCTAGCATTAACAGGTGGGAGAATTTAAGGGAAGGAAAATTTTTAGATATCACAGCCATCTTGTCTGAGAATGCCAACCGGATGACCATTCCTTTTTCCTTTTTCTTTTTTAGTCCCCTTCTTTTTATTTTCTGAAGGAACATTGAAGTCCATCCTTTCCAAAATTTAGACAGTATCTAATCTTATCTAACAGAGGAGGATGTGCAGTAATGGAAAAAAATATCATTTCTGTATATGGGGGAGGGAGGGATTAGAGCTATTTATGTAAGGTTTTGTGACTTGAATATTTGTCCAGGAGAAGGAAGACTCAGTTTCAATTCTTTTAATGCCTGAAGGTGATTCAAATATCTCTAAAATTGATAGTGCTTTTGCAGAAAGAATTGTCCAGAATCCAAAAATAGAAGAATCTTTTCGCCTCCTTCTGAAACTCTGTCACTGTGACAAAAAAACAGTTTAAAATTCATTAGGCATTCATTAGAAGTTCCTTAGAAGGATAGTCAGTGGAATTAATGCCTCTGAAATTCTTGATCTCTTATCTGGGGGTTCTGGTCTCCACACACTGTCCTACAGATTGCTTATGCCTTTTGTATGGAGTAGAAATTCAAAATAGGTATGGAGTAGAAATTCAAAATAGCTGATGATCTTACCTTAGCTTTGCTCTTTTGCTATAACTACATGCTTGCATTTTGCTTTTGCAAAATTCATATCACTTAGGAGTTGGAAATAAGATGTCAATGGTCAGTAGTCCAGATAATTTTTCCTTCATAAACATAAAGCTTCTGTTTACATGGCCTGTATATAAGAAAAACCACCTTCAGTGCAGAGCATATCCTTATCTTTTCACAGTGACGTGCACCTCCCATATCCTTTTATTTTATAATGAATAATCATGCAGTAGCACTGGAAGTCTTTAGGGAATACTGTATTGCCATTGCTTTTTCTATAAGTACTGATTACCTTCACACCAAAACTATAATACACCGCAATTGGTCCAGCCTGTGGAGCTCATCTCTGTGAATAGACCTAGAAGTGCCCTGATGGACACATAAATTTTCTACCTTTGCTTACTGACAAAGAGGAAGGGCTTTTACCTCCTTGGGTGGTACAGACTATTTTTGATCCCTCAAGCTTCCTGGTATCATAAGAGCAACTCAGCCGAGATGCTCCTTCTGCCAGTCTCCACCACTATTCTTAACAGAGTGACTGCAGCTGAATGCTAGCAGGTAATTTCCAGTGCCTGTTTCATAATGCTAAGAAGTCAGAATAAAAGTTGCATTGGCAACATTGAAAGAAATAAAAAAAGGAAAAGAGGGAAAAGGTCGGGGGGTGGGGGGTGGGGAGTGGGAGAAAGGGAAGGGGAAGAGAGAGGCAGATGGAGAGGGAAAGAAAAGGACATTTCTCAGAGTAGAATAATATGAAGATAAATGCTTGTATGATTTCCTACACAATGGGTTAGAAATCTCAGCCATGAGAGTTCATTAAGTTGAACTGCATTATCTGTCTCCATATGTAGGCACATGCATGTTCTATTTAGATCCCAGGACAACAGTCAATTTTCTAGAAAAACTACTGTAAGTGGAAACATACATAGGAAAGGGAATAAATGGATTTAAATTACATTGGGGTTTGTAAGGGGAAAGGTCACAAACTTAACCTAGTCTTGCAAATGCAAAAAACCCTCACCACCCCCAACTTTTCAGAACTTCATTTATCCTCAGAATTCATGAGATTTGCCCAGTTTCCTTAGAGTGAAGCAATAGAACAGGATCTTTCTACAAGAAGATGGCACAAGCTAAGTAAAGGAGGTAGAAATACATTATTTAAAGTGATGGAATTATCCCCTTTGCCTATTGCTTAGCGTAATATAGATTGAAAAAAAATCTCTTAAACTTACATGTCTGTAAAGCCAGTTCTCACTAATCTCTATCAATGTCAGCTCCCACTCAAAAAAATTATATAGTTTGTAGTCAAATTCACATACATATGCATATACGCATATTTATGCATATATATATATATGTATGCATACACAAAATTATACAGCGACCCATGCTACCCATCTGCATCTTTCTTTGAGAAGTATTTGGGTTTGTAAAATTTGTATTATTGTAAAGGACATTTTTTAATGTAGGTTTATAAAAATATAATATGTAAAGATCCATTTATTCATCTTTGCTAAAGGTTTTCAATTTCACTTCTCAGCAGCATCTTTAAGTGCCTAAAATGATAAAATAAGGGTGAAAAAAATATACGTTCTTTTTTCTGTTTTCAGGGGTGAATTCATGCCCATGGGATGTGCCAGATTTTAATGCTAGAAAACTAAGTCCTCTTATGCACTACATGTGCACTACAGTTGCAGTCTTAGCAATGAGCGTGTGAAGTGCTCTGCCTGAGATGCTTAACTGTGCACAAGAATGACCAGCATTAGGGATAAGAAAGTACTTGAGCTTCAATGAGCTTCTTGGAAACAAATTTTGGCATCATCAAAAATTCTCTCACTTCATGAAAAAGAGCTGTTGATTTCAAATCAGAAGAAATGGATTGATTTTCTGCATTTCCCCACAAAACTGAAATTCTTAGGTGTTCCTTGCTACTCTGACCTCATTTGAGCATTTGACATCCTCTAATAATTGATTTATTTGATATTATAGTGTATAAAATGTCCTCCTGATTATCTGAATAATTTATGAAGTCAGTTTTGTATGCTACTACTGTTTTGGTTCATTCCAAAATAACAATAAAATGAATTTATTCTTTTTTCATTTTTTTCTTGCTGAAAATATACTCAATATTGAGATGTCCTTTACTGTAATAAGTGAATAATATGTAAAACTGAAATTTATTTTTTTTTTTATGAAAACATTTTCCTTTAATCCTTTTTTGGCCAGCCACACAACTGAGGTGACTGCATAGCAGCAACTGAATTGTGAAGGAGTTAAGAATAACCTAAAGCAGGGGTCCTTAAACTATGGCCCACGGGCTGGATACAGCCCCCAGGGTCCTCAATCCGGCCCCCGGTATTTACAGACCCCCCGCCCCCACCCCCCTCCGCTGGGGATTGGCGGGGGAAACCAAGCAGCCGCAGATGACTGCCTGCCACTGCATCCATGCGCCGGCCCCCTGGTTAAAAAGTTTGAGGACCCCTGACCTAAGGTATCACTCCACAGAAGTCACTTAGCAGTTGTTAAGCATGGATCTGAAACAATTAATACTGGCGGTAGTTTCAAACCAAGTAGTCAATTGGACTTCTATGCTCAGTTTCATGGAAGTGCTGATCTGTCGCAGGGCATGGTGGCTGACGCCTGTGGCATTCCTACAGCATCTGAAAAACAAACATCCTGGATAGAAGCTTCTGCTTATACTGCAAGAGCAAAAGGCCTGTGACCATCTCAATATTTCATTAAGTCCTGGCTAATGAACAGTGCTGAACATACAGAGATCAACTCCACAACCCAAATTGCATGGGTAACCTCCTTCTCAGACAAAGTAGACCATATGCAAAGAAATCTTATATCAGACCAAGCCTGAATTCAAACTGGAAAGCAATGACATTCATAAAAATTGAAATTAACACAAGATTTCTTGATTTTTTCACTTTTGCATTCTGGGTTGAATTAAGATTAAAATTTAGAAGCAAAAGAATGCATTACAAATTTATGGTGTTGTCCCGGACTGTCATAATACTCTGCTTTCAATCTGTAAACATCCCTCCATATAACTTGTAGTTGATAGAGGAAAAAATAATTGTTTTTTCTCAGCCTGCAATGTGTTTTTGTCATCTAAGGTACTGTTAGACTTAAAATATTAACATCAGAAAATGATAGTTATGAACACCTGTGGTATTTTCGTTCATGTCTATTGACTATCGTGATGCTTGGAATGAGAGAATCAAGCAAACATACTCAGAAGAAAGTAATAAAGTACATGTATACATGAGTTTGCACTGCCCATAGTATACACAGCACAAGTCCCTAACAGCCAAAATAGATATATACGAGAAGAATGAGCAAAAATCCAGTGGTACAGAAAAGACTATTGCTGTTTGCTGTGATAAAAACTCCATCTACATCTCAATATAGCTTCATATTTCAGCGTGATGAATATTAGGAAAAGTTTGTTTAAAAGAACATTTTCAGGAAAAAGTTAAGCATGGCTTTTTCTAAAACTGCCAAACTATTTCTAGACAGCTGTATAGAAGGATATGTTAATAACCTACATACAGCTGGTTCAGACAGTTAAAGTGTTTAGAAGTTGTTATCATTGGAGACATAGTATCAATGCAAATTTCTTGCTTTTTTGTCTTTGCATATGAATAAGGCTTTTTATAATTCAGGCATAAAACACTGTTACTGTAGGAACAGAAAGTGGGACTATAAAGGTGGACAACACAAACCCTAAGTAAAGAAAACAAAGTGAGCCTGGAGGAGCTCAGCAGCTTCCAGCATTCATTTTAACAACTAGATGGAGTATTGTTCCTAAATAAAAGGAGGCATAGCTGAGATTTTGGTCCAGAGAGAAAGCAGTGACTGTCATCCTCCTTACTCTAATTCAGCTCTTCTGGCTATTCTCAGGATGGTATGGCATTCTGTTCCTTCTGTCCTTTCCCTTCCTGTCACTGGGATTTACGTGTGATTTTAGTGTCTCCCCAGTGCCCTGTCTCCATGAAGAGCAGACTGGCAATTAATCTATATCAGAAGCAAGTAGAAAACTATAGATCAAGACTGGTACAAAGGACTTCCTGAAAAATACTGAAACTCATATCCTTGCCCAAAGCCTAGGTAAGACAAGGTACTGTTCTTTGAAATGTTAGACATGAGTAGCTATCTCTACAGACAGGGGCAAAATGCAGAGCCATGATTTTGGGCTTTAGAACATTAACTCTACCAGTTCCATATGTATATTACTGATTATGCATATTACTGTATATATGTGCCAATTATGTGCTTGGAGAAAGTCCTCTCACAGGCTCTAGAAATAATTTTCTTTCAGATGGGATCATGCACTGCTCTGATCACTGCACTGTTGGGGGCATCCACAATTCCTGTTCTAGCCATCTGGAAATTAGTTTGCTGATATGGCTATGTCTGCAAAAGTACTGATCTTGTTACCCCACCCACATCCATTTTTCATGCATACCTACATGCGACAGACAGGAACCCTTGCCAGGCTGTGCAGGCATGTGACAAATCCTGAACAGACATGCCATTAGTGTCTTCTGTCACTGTTCTAACACGAGTATTAACTGGTGCAGAAAGGGTTCTGCCAGCCTACCTCAGCTGAATTTCATTCAGTAAACTTAATTATTGTATTTATATCTTTCTACAATTACGCATTTTCATGTGCATAACCTGTAGAAAATCAAACAAAACAAAACCCAGGAATATCTAACCAAGATCCAAAAAAGCCTCATTCGTCAGAAGTGTTAATTATACACTTAAGCAGATGACACAAAGAGGGATTTAATTCAGGAGCCTCTTTCTTCCTCCCTGGCTCTGCTTCTGTGTAGTTCATTTCTGGTGTAGGTTATCAGAAGATGATTTTCAAAGGACAATACTTCAAAACTGTAGCAGCAGTGTGTATTGTTGTGTGTCATACAAAAGGAATTATACATTTATTCTCTGTGACATACCTTTTAAAAAGCTGAGACCTGTCTTTTCACTCCTCTAAATTTGTACTTGTATTTTTGTGCTTCCAAATACATTGGTGGTGCAAGTCAGGGAATTTGCAACTCATATGATCTGATTTATAGTTGCCATCAAGCACCTTGAAGTGTAGATTTTTTGTGACCACTGAAATGGAGGAACAAAGGAAGATCAGTCTTTCAAAAAATCATTCCTTATATGTGCTGTCAAGAAATACCAGGTACAGTGGAAAAGATGATGACTACAAAATAAAATATAATGAAAGGTGCAGTACAAATCTGTAAAACTACATCAACATATTATGAACGTTTTGGTGGTGCCTTTTATCTTACTCCTTTGCACTTCTGCTTTTCCTTTTTATGAAAAGGAATCTCAAGGCCCCAGCACTAAACTCTGAAAGGCAGTCCTTTATCAGGGTCTCTGATAAGGTTCTGTACAAGCTTTTAAGGGGTCTTGGTCTCAATATATTGTGGCAAATGACAATGTTCAATTAAATTACAGCTTGAAATAAGAACTTGTATCCCCACTATAATATATTGCTTAATAATCAGTTACAGGATTACATTGCCAAAAAATTGTATGTTTGAGAAAATTTTCAACTTATTATAATATTTTTCAGAAATAAAACAAATTAGGACTTGATTTAAATAAGCCAAAAAAAAAGAGTTATGGCTCAGAATATATACATATATATCTATATCTACATCTACATCTACATCTAGATCTGTATCTGTATCTATATCTATATCTGTATCTGTATCTATATCTATATCTATATTACAGATCTTGCTGAAAGCTCTGGAAATTCCTTTCAGCACATAGTATTTGCATGAATGATGGGGTATTTTGTCCTTTCTGCTGCTTATTTTTCCTTTTTTTTTTTTTTTTTTTTTTTTTTCCCTTGGCTTTCATTCTGAGGACAGCACGCTCTTTTCTTCTTGCTAGAGATATGGCTCTGCATAAATCTCTCAGTAGATCTCACTCTACCCAAGCAATTTTATGGTAAAAAAAGGAATGCTTCCTTATGTCTCTATAATTTTGGTTGTGCAAATCAGTGCATTGACCTCAAAGACAACCTGACTTTATTGTGGATCTCCCTTGTTCACAAAGTTTGGCTTGTGAATTATAGCAGCTGTTACATCTTCTGCCTCCATGTTATGCAGCAGTAGATTGCAATTTTTCAGAAAGTGTTTGCATGTAAGCTTATATTTTCCTTGTACAAAGCAGTTTTAGAGAGAAAAAAAGAACAAAGAAGAAAGAAAAAAAAAGTTGTGAGGAAGAGTGAAAACTGAAACTTGTTGGCAAATGTTTTCTTGATTACTTGATTGAAGAAAATGTGATCTGGTTTGGAAGTATCAAACGGCTTAGCTAATAAGCTGAGAAGAAGCTAGCTAAAGAATAAAATATGGCTATAAGGGTTCATGTAAATTACAGAAATGACAAAATAAAATGTCTCTATATGCTAATTACATGATGTAGACCTAATTATGCTTTTCCATAAATCCTTCTCTTGAATTGTTATATTGGCTAGTAATTAAGAGACTTAATGGCAAATTATTTGATTCATATTCTCAGCCAGGTCTGGACCCTACTAGGTACTGAATTCAGTGAAGTTTTAAGATGCACACAGGCGTATGCCATACTTTCTTGAATGAACCTGCAATGGTTTTTGTGCTGTCAGATTTTTCTGGAGTGTCCATGGAATTTAGGAGGACATATGAACCTTTCAGTTGCAGGAGATTTCTCTTTAATACATGGGCTCACAAACTTAGCAAGAGAGCAAGACTATTGCATCAGATACCTAGCTATATCTAGAATACATTAAAGGTATTGCATCTTTTTTAATCTCAAATTAAATCATGTGGAGTATATATAAAATTCAAATTTCATTAGATCTCCAAGAAGAAATCACTTCCTATGAATTTAGTGTTTGAATCTAATTTCTTTTTAGCCAATTACACAACATCAAATAAATGCATGAAATTTTTTGTAGACAGTCTGTTTTGCATAAACTTTATTTGATCATGGCAGAGAAGATCTAGGATCACCATTCCTAACAAGACATAAAAAGGCTGAAAATTTGATTTAGAAACTGTTACAAAAAATGTTTTCCAAACAAAGAGAAGAAAAACATCCTCCTTCTTTTCATCAGTCAATGTTTTGGGGATTTTTTGAGTGTGTTTTGGCTTGTTGGTGTTTGTTTGTTCTTTAAAGTGGGCTGATTAATTTTGGCTACACCAGTGTTTATTTTGTAATCTTTCTATATACAAAGTATACAGTTTTTAATAGGCCAGCAGCGGTTTGGAAATACTTCTCTTTTAGCTTGGTATTAGTATGGTAATCCATTTTCTAGATTTTATTCAAACCTAAGCAGAACAGCTATCCTAAAATGTTTAGAAGTGAGTTAGTCATAAATAAGAATGAAAACCCTTAAACAACTGATAATTTTACTTCATGCCCAGGATCCCATGAAAAGTAAAGAGTGTATTCTTCACTCTGAGCTATATGAGACATTTTTGCAAGGAACCCAGAACTTAGATGTTGTTACTTACCAGAGGATTTGCAAGACATGTAAGTATGACACATAGTGGTACCTGCTACAAAGAGAATACTATCCAAACAGTACAAAAATAAGTATTGTATTCACAGATAAGGAGAGTTTTAATTCCATTTTAAGAGTCATAGAAGTATGTGTCAGCCATTGCAATTATTGCCACAGGTTGGAAGGTTGCAAGATACCAAAAACATGTTTATGGATTAGTAATCTCTTGCGGCCACAGGTGTCCAAAAGTGTTTCTTCTCTTCAGAAACAAAAAGAAGAAGAAAAAAAAAAAAAAAAAAGTGGAGAGGGAGAGAGGCCTGACAGGTTAAATATCAGCAATTCATGCTTCATTGTGGAGCTTCTAGCAAGGAACTGAGGGTGAGCCCCTGAAAAACTCCCGTCTGGCTACTGTAAATACTGCTTTGCAGCAGTGAAATCTTAATTAATGTTTTTCTTTCATTTAACTGTTCCAGTGGGCAAGAGATGCCTTGTACCAATTTTTTATCTTTTCACTCCCCATCTCCCTCCCCTGCCCTTTTTAAAAAATTCTTGTACCTAAGATTTCCAGGGGGAACAGTGTCTATAAATTAAACTAAATGGCCACAGTGTTATATGATTATTGTCTAAGTGAAACAGATTTATCATCTTCAGTTTTTCATTTCCTGTTCTAAGATTTCTGTTAAATACATATTACTCATGAATGACAAAAGGACTAACAACACCAAAGGCTATTTCCCAGGGGGAGCAGGTATATTCAGAGTGTGTTTATTACTGAGCTAATGCTCTTCACCAATAACTGATTGCACATTCTATTAGATTTTGTGCTCTGCTTTCTAAAAACTGTATATATTATCGGATGGGTTACATGTGTTAAACCACTGAGACCAATGAAAGCTTCTGCCTCTCTTAACACCTCAGGGCACTGTCGTTTTTCACCCTAGTCTCTCATCATCTCTCCCATCCTGGTCCCATGCTTTGGGTGAGAATGCCAAGTAGAACCGTCGAGAAGTACAATTCCCTCTGCTGCAAATGCGAATTAGAGATCCATGGAGAATTTAAGCTCTCATAAAATCTCACTTTAAGGCACCCTGGGTTGAATTAATTGTTATTAGTGCATTGCAGTCTGCTTTAATTAATATAGTCCATTAACATATAATAAAAATTCAGAAACATAATTGAAAATTGTCAAAAGAATCTGACTGATAATAAAAGATCTATGAATGGCTGATATTTTCTGTTTTAAGCACATAGCAACAACATTAACTATCATCTATGCTGGGTACATATGTTTTCATCTGGAAGAGATCCCAGGTGAGCACTGCACACATTTACCAATAAGCTTTCTTGTCCCAGCCGCCTTCCTCTGGGGTGTAGAAGGTGCTGTATAATTTTGGAACTGAGCATGAGAAGCTTTCTATCCTTGGATATCTAATGTTACTTTTTTTTTCTTACAGTTTTCCTCTTTATAAAATACAAAAAAACATAGTTTGACAGTGACTGCAACACCATGGGAACACTCAGTGTGCAAACAGCATGTTTGGCTATTTGCAGTGTCCTCTG
This sequence comes from Falco rusticolus, assembly GCF_015220075.1. Taxonomy (NCBI): domain Eukaryota; kingdom Metazoa; phylum Chordata; class Aves; order Falconiformes; family Falconidae; genus Falco; species Falco rusticolus. Next base: position 36,707,975 of record NC_051188.1, on the reverse strand, counting down.
ATTACAGTCACTCGTAAATGAAAATGATGTGCTCTTTTTCACCTGTCATGAAGCTGTATCGCAGGAAATGCATACCATCTACAAAGGGGCAGGCAGGCTGGGGGTTTCTGCATTCCATTCTTGTCTCTTCTATTTGGCTGAATTCTGTGAATTTCACTTGCTGCTTGCATAAAACAGAGTACTGAAATTTAAGGTGCGTCACTGCTGCTGCTGCAACTGTGGGGACATCCTTACTCTAAATTTAAACTGACTTTGGTAAAACAGACCTGAATGTGCTCAAGCACTTGCCTTGTTTCCAGTCTGAAGTCTACTGCTGTGCTGTACTCAACATTAGTTGTACTGTATGTAATATCTCGGTTAAAATTTAACATTCAGATGCCTTCAGGAGCTGCGGTCATATCTGGCCTGGGTGTTACCAATATCACCAACTTTAGATGCTGAACTAAGATGATAAGTTAGAAACCTGTTTCTCAGGCTCCCTGGACTCTCAACTGAGATGGACAGAGAGGTATAAAAGGGATTCAGAAAAAGTGACTTCCAAATCTGACAGCAGTTAAACTATTAAATACTCTGAGTTTTAGTCCTTGTGCTGAATAAAACAGAGCCAGGGGCTGGCCACTGGCTCTGAGGCCAGTGAGCACCAGCTGACTCATGATCCATGTGGTAATGCTGGTCCACTCCGGCTAGTTGGAAGAAGCTAGTTGGAGCAGTCCAAACCAGATCAAGCGGTGGGTGTTAGATCCATCCACAGTGAAGCTGTGTGGCTCCAGCACTCAGCCTGGCTCGCTTTCCTTTCACAGTACTTTCTTCATGAAATTATGAATGCATCAAGGTCTAATCATCCCACCTACTCTAAGACAGCTGACTGAAGGACCAAAGTTGCCTTGTTTCACTATACTACCTTCATAATCAGTGAGAGAAACACACATGTGCAAAAGACAATCCCACCTAAGAACTTAATGAAGGGGGTGTCACGAGTCTAAAGTTAGGTAAAATGAATCTATTTTCTATTGCTCTCCACAGTCTCTGGAGGAGCCAAAAATGCCTCTGTCTTTCACTAATGTGGCAGGATTTAGGCACCTAAATCCTTTCTTACTGACCTAAACTTTATACAGTGTGACCACCTATCTTCCTTTCCCTTAAATGGGCATTTTAACCAAACAGATAAAAAAATTATGCATCAAATAAAAGCACTTTTTTCAGTACTTGTTTTGAAATCTGCATTATCAGAAGTCTTTTGCCAAATCTACCACAATTTATCACTCACATTTTATTATTACTTTGAACATTATGTTTAAAAAGAGGTCCGTCTGAACATCCCCCAGTATCTGGCTATAACACTTTTTGCAAGGTTGGATCAAAGTCTATTAATAGGCATTACGGAACTATAGGGAATAATATGACATTGAGAAGGGAGGACAGATGTAACACCAATGAAGTTTCCTACAGCTCAATAAATGGGGAAGTTTTACTTGCTGGTTTGTCTGGTTTTGCTTGCTTTTTTTTTTTTTTTTTAATAATTTACAGGAAAAAGTAGCTATTTCTTTGCAGTGGAAATAAGATCCCAGAAAATAAGGACCAAATTACTCTTATTAGTAATGTATTACAATGTCCCTGCTTTCTATAATCTTATCTCTTTAACCACTTAAACAGTAATTATTAGACAAAAGAGGGACACTCTTCTCTAGTTGGTGGCTGTGATCCTGCAGGATTACAACAATTAAAGAATCATCAGGCAGAAGAAGTGCAAAGTCTTTGTTGCTCATTTTTCAAGCGCCTTTATTAAGGTTTCTCTTTTTTCATTTACTTGTAGCACACAATTTCTACAGTAACGATGTGCTGGTACTTGATTTTCTTTCTGCTTGACAACAGGCTCGATTAATTTTTTTTAAATGCCTTTTGGATTTAATTTCCTTCTCTTGGATTAGCAAATCAGACTGAGCAGAGTTGGAGAATAGCTGTCTCTTCTTTTTCTACAATATTAATGTATTTAAATTCTTGATTATAAAGACTGGACATTTCTAGCATGTGAAGCTATGGACAAATGAAGTATTTTTAGTATTTGGGCTTGAGTCAAGATAATGTTGGATACTTTAAAAATAAAGAAGCTTCAAGTAAAAATTCTGATCTCAAGCTGAAGAATTCTCTTCAGTGTGTTAGTTTCCAGATTCTTTGAGCTTTTATCAGATGTTTATATCAACAAGCAAATATCATTGTCCATGTCTCATGAAACCCATTCTTAACTGGACATTGCAAACATGTCCATTTTCTCATGAAACACATTCTTAAATGCACCTAACTTAAAGCTGACTTCATCTGCTTGTATAGATTTTGAGTATTTTTTTTTAATTGCTATCTTAATAAATAAACAAACATTAGGGTTGTAGTGTACCTCCCTTGTTTTTTAATCACCCGGAGAGTAAAAGACCTGCATATTAGGTCCTGTTCATCTAGGGAGAGCCTAAGGACTTTTCTCACATACATCGAAAGAATGCTAATATGTGTAACTGGCATATTAAAAGAGTTGGTGAGGAAAGGGGCCTGAACACTTTGATTCATGAACCCTTCCAGCTGCAGCAAACTGTACCTTATACTGAGATGTAAGTACTAGAATTGGAAAAAGAGCAGGGAGGGATATTACTATACAGGACAGACCTAATGACCCAGAATGTATGTCCATTTCACACTAGTCTGTTCCTAGATTTAAGGGGGGGTGGGGGAGTGGGGAAGAAGGAAAGAAAGAAAGAAAGAAGGAAAGGAAGAAAGAAAGAAAGAAAGAAGGAAGGAAGGAAGGAAGGAAGGAAGGAAGGAAGGAAGGAAGGAAGGAAGGAAGGAAGGAAGGAAGGAAGGGAGGAAGGAAGGAAGGAAGACAAATAAAGAAAGAAAGAAAGAAAGAAAGAAAGAAAGAAAGAAAGAAAGAGAAAGAAAGAAAGAAAGAAAGAAAGAAAGAAAGAAAGAAAGAAAGAAAGAAAGAAAGAAAGAAAGAAAGAAAGAAAGAAAGAAAGAAAGAAAGAAAGAAAAAGAAAGAAAGGAAAGAAAGGAAAGAAAGAAAGAAAGAAAGAAAGAAAGAAAGAAAGAAAGAAAGAAAGAAAGAAAGAAAGAAAGAAAGAAAGAAAGAAAGAAAGAAAGAAAGAAAGAAAGAAAGAAAGAAAGAAAGAAAGAAAGAAAGAAAAAGAAAGAAAGAAAGAAAGAAAGAAAGAGAGAGAAAGAGAAAGGGAGAAAGAGAGAAAGAGAGAAAGAAAGAAAGAAAAAGAAAACAGGCTTGGAAGTAATATCTGGAGCTCTAAAACTTTCCTCCTTCCACTTACTCTAACTCCCAAGTGAGTATTAAGCCCCTTCTTGACTACTTAGAGCCATGTCCTGTGAGGTTTACTTTCCTGGTGGTCATGCCTATTTTTGGTTGAAGAAATGGCATATGCAGCCCTAAAGCATCCCAATGTTTGCAGCAGTTCTGAGCCCAGAGGGGTCTGGGAGCCAAAGGTGAGCTGCTACTTGATGTGATCTTCAGGTAAGATTAGATCAGCAACAGGTTAGAAGCCACGCTGCTCTCTGTTGGGACAACCATGGAGATGAAATCTTGCCACCCTACTAATTGCTCTCTCAAGTCTGTAAGAGGTGGCAACTCAAGACAGAGTCTACTTCAGATTTCTTGCAGCAACACAGTATGAAAAGATACAGACTTCCCTCCAAAAAGGTGATTTTTGTAATTCTCCACTTGATCCCAAGGACTGATCGCACCCCACAGCTGTAGGTTTAGAAGAAGCGACTGTTAGGTTGAAGAAGGATTAGTACAATTATCATACAGAAGCTATCTGCCCATCAATGCTATTTGATGGGGAGTGTGGGTGGCTAGCTGTACACTAATGTACGGCAGCATGAGGTTATTCTTCCCCAGGTGCAGGACTTGGCACTCCCCTTTGCTGAACTTCATGAGGTTCCTGTTTGCCATTTCTCCAGCCTCTTGAGGTGTCTTTGAAAGACAGCAAAACTGCCTCCTGTATCAACCACTCCTTCCAAACCTCTGCTGCCTGTAAACTTGCCGAATGTGCACTTGTTCCCATCATTCAGTGTATCACTTACTCTGCGAGGTATCTGTGTTTTCCTGGGAGCTGGACAAAAAGAACTTCTGTTATGTGGAAATAAACAACTGCTTGAATGACCTGTTATGAAGCTGAGCTATAAGCAGTATGCACAGTCCAGTTTCTAACCGCAAAAATCTCATCGGTGGTTTTCATAAAACTCATTAAAGCTGGGGAAGTACAGACTGAACTATAGCACTCCCATCGACTTAGTTAAAACTCTCAGTGGAGTGAATTTTCATGCTCTAGACCCTAATACTGCAATTAGACTTGTCTGTACAGAGAGGAGTGACATTCACCTTCATTTTGCTTGAGGGGACAATGGAGGATTGCACAGTTCATTGTCATTTTTTATTAAAACAGATAAGAATGGACTCTAGGTTGTGACTCTTGTATTCAGTGAGACCTCCAAAAATCACTCAGCTGCAGAGATAACATTCAAGAACACCCTCGAGGCTGTGTATGCTCTATAGCAAGAGAACCAAGAGCCCAGTCAAAATGCTAAACGAATATTTTTCCTGGCTTTGTCCAAGTGTTATTGCTTTATGTACCTGTCTTGTAAGATCACCTCTGAAAGTTTTGCAAGTGAAGTGCAATCTGGACATCTTGTTTAAATGCTGGTAACAATAATAAATAATAGAAATGTAGTAGTACTAGGTTGTGAACTTTCATCCAGTTATTTACTGTACAGACATATCAAAGAGCAACTACTGAAAAATACTGAAAATATTCATTATTAAGTAGGAATAATCACATTATTTGTCATCTAGTTCCCATGGTAACACAAGGCAAATTGTTCTATTTAATTATCTTTGGGGAAATGTCTACTACCTCTACCTTAAGACGTTAGCTACATTTTAATCTGAGCAGTCCATTCTGGGCAGAGTCAATATTTGGGTGGTTGTCTATAATGACACATGTGAGCAATAAATGTCCATGAGGTCAAGCAATACTACAAGGCATTTGTAGGTGCAGCAGTTACAGAATGAAGAACCTAAGTATACCTAAATTCAGGGTGTCAATGGACTGCCATGCAAAAATCTTGTACTCTGGAAACGACTTTGAGACAGTGAATAGCAAATGGTGGTGAAATAATTACTTTTCTTGTTCCTTCAGATGATCAAAAAAATTGAGATTCCTCCTTCTACTAGGGAATGACCATTCCCTGCTTTAAAACAAACAAGCAAAAATCTGTGGGTTTTGGTTTTGTGGGGGTTTTTTCCCTCAAATTGCCTTTTTTTTTTAATAGCTGTTTCTCAGTTCTCTTTCTGGTCATCTTTTCAAATGCTGACTTTGCTCATTCTTCCTTATTCTCTCTGTGCTTTGGCTTGCACCTGGGAAACGCATGCTCCGTGAAGTCCTTAGTAGCTCCTCTGTAGTGAAGGGAAGTTCTAGCTGACCAGCTGCATCAAACCTCTCCTTTCTCTTGTGTCTCCCCGTTTCCTTCCTTTCCCCTCCTCTCAAACCCTTATACCCACTCTGGTGTCCTACTCTCTGCATTTAGCACTGCAACACCTTCAGGATTCACATTTCTCCCTTTTGCCCTTCACTTGTTTTTCTCCCTGCAGCCCATCAGGGCTTCAGGGGGACAGGGTTTCAGTGTGGCAGTGAGCTCCTTCAGCCTGTTTGGGCCAGCAGTGAGATGGAAGGGGCCAGAGTGCTGACTCAGCACCGCAAAGCAGGGGCTGCTCTGCACAAGCATTTAAACAACAGTGTTGACAGCAGCTGAAAAAAAAAATCTGCATGAAAATTGCACAATCCATGAAATTTATTACACCTGCAGTTTGCTAGTTGACTTCCTCATTTGCATATGCTATTTTGGCTTCAAGTGACATAATATTTTAACACATGTACTTCTACATATAAAAATCCATTCTGATCTAATTGAGATAATGTTCCATTACCTATACTAAATGCCTGTATGTCAAACTTTAGTACTTCTAAACTTCATTTGCTCTTTTAAATCATTTGCAACACCTCCAATACGTTGTTCTTAAGAACAGCTGCATTAGAAAATTCTTCAGAATCTTTACTCCCTGAATCTTTCCTCTTTGTTGCTTTGATTTACAGCTTCTAAATAATTTGCAGAATGTAATTTTTAATTAAGTGCATTCTTACTCACATATGCAAATTCTAATTCATACTTGTCATGATTATTCTATTTTTAATAACAATACTATAATGTTGAAAATTCTTGAATATCAGACCAATTTTTAATAGGTCAGTGTTCTTTTTGTAATTACCTGACTAATTTATTTTGTTTGCTTTTGCATGAATATTACTTGTTTGCTTCATTCTAAACCAAATGATTCTGTGATTCTGTGATTTGATGGTGCTAGCAACAGAGGAAGTAAAGAAGGTTTGCTGCAAAAAATAATTGAAAAAAATCGAAAAAAAAGATGTGAATACTTCTTTCTTTTCAGTGGGCAGGAACATTTTACAGAACAACAAACAAAAAACCCAGTTATGCTTCTTACTTTTTCTATGCCTGTAAATGCCAGTAGCAAAAATGTTGGGTTAGAAATAGCAAAACCTTTCAAACATTGATTGCATGGTTTAGATATAGTCATCTTCATATTGGGTCTTAATCCAAGGCCTCAGTTTGTTTATGGGGGAAAAAAAAATCCCAGCTGTTTTTAACTCAGTCCCAAACCACAAGTGAATCACATCTGATCAAAATAATATAAATTGATCCAGAATGAGCACCATTAAGTCATCTAGTCCATTGTACTACCTCACAGCTGGGGTCAACTGTCTCTACAACTTTTGCTTAATCTGCTAATGAAAAATCTTTGGTGATGGAGATCCTACAACTTCCTAGGCAGTGTATCGCACTGATCGACTATCCTGGCATTTAGAAAACTTTTCCTACAGTCTAATCTGTATTTCCCGAGGTACAATTTAAACTCATTGTTTTTTGGCCTGTTCTCATATTTGAAGGCTGTTATCGGGTCTTCCACAGTATTCTTTTTGCAGAAACAATCAGTCTCAATCTTCCACTACAGATAATATGGTTTTAGCTGTCTAATCATTCCTGCTGCCCCTTACTCCCTCCTCTCCAGTTGCTTTTCAAGTGCTTCATATCCTTCCTGAATTCCAGTGTGCCCCAGTAAACGTAAGTTCTCCATTCAGAGCCTGGACTCTTGTAAAACTGAAGGCTACTTCACATACTTTTCATACTGCACTCCTCATCATACATCCCAGTATGCTGTCTGGGTTTCTCTGTAGGAGCATGATACTGCTACAAAACACTACAGCCACTTACTTCCCCCTGCCTTGAAACTGTGGCGTCATGTGGGAGAAGATTTAAGATTTAATGACTGGAAGCTGCTAACTAGAGGCCACTTTGCCTTTGATGTCAGAACTGAGTGAGACTGAGAAAACTATTGATTGCACTGATAACACTTTCTGTACATTTTGCCTAATTATCCTATAGTGCAGTCATAAAAAGTCCTTGGAGTGGAAGCCAGAATGTGGATTTCTTTCCAGCCCTGTTGATTGCCCACTTTAATAGGCTAAATAATATTGTTCCCTTCTCCGTCTCATGTTCTGTCCCTTCTGTGCTTCTCTGGCCACGTAGAATTCGTATTCCTGACATGAAGTACACTCTCCTGAGGCAGCAGAAGCAGAGAAGATGTACCACCACTTCAATCTAGCTTCTTCAAATAGCTATGTCCTTTATTCTAGGCTGGATAGCATAGATTTGAATTCTTTTTGGCTAAAAAGGGCTGAAATACTTGTCTTTCCTTGTGAAAGTGGTACAATCTCTAAGCATTTAACTGAAAGTTTGGCTGTTCCCTGGCTGTATAAAACTGCCTGGATGAAGCTGATCAATGCTGTTGCGATGTTAAGAAGCTCTGAGTATGTCTAACAAATTAAGTGATGCCAGAAGGACTTAGGCACAAAAGTGAACAATAAGGTACTTGGATAGAAAAAGTATCTTTCAAATAGTGGGGGAAAAAATTAGACATGGTGATAGAAAAACATTGAACATTTGAATAATCAATCTCAAAAAAATACAAACATCTACAAGATTAACTGGCTGCTTATTATATTTTATTAATCTTGATTATGCCTTAGTTTTACATAAAGTTCCCAAACTCCATATCTGCATCTGGACCTGTAATAAAAACGCCATATGACTGTTTCAAGGAAACACACTGAAACCTAAGAGGAGCAGATCAAGTCTGGAAGCTTATTTACAAGGAAAGAAACTTGGAATTCAAATTGCACAGACAGGTAGTTTTTTCCTTAAGAGTTTTATTTTCAAGTCTAAAGAAATGAAGTATTTGCTAGAAGTGTCTACAGTGGGCCTGCCTTAGTATGGTGAATTAAATTTTCTTACACGAGAGAAAGCTTTACCACATCATAGAGATGAGTGTAAGAATAAAGTTTTTTAATAAGAAATTTAAGATTCCTATCCCAGCTACACTCCAAAATATACAGAAACATGGACAGATATTAAAACTAGCCTTGATGGGTCTTAATTGGTTTTAGTAAAAAGAGCTTTGCTATCCACAGCTGCATGAGTGATTATCAAATAACTACCAACAGCTGCATTTGTCTGCAGTTATGCTGCATTAGTAAAACATAGGACTCAAAACAGTTTACTCAAGTAGTAAGAGTAAATTCCTTCCATCTTTAGTTCAGGTCACTAACTTCCTCCTTTTGGATATAATTGGATTACTCAATGAAGAAGATATTATTCAACAGAAAAAGGAGCAACAGTATCAAGTATTTGATTAATAATTGGGTAAATGCCTTGGACACAGGAGTACTACCTTTAAATAACTTTTTCTCATTTGTAGATGTAGACTGAAATAGTGGAATCAGAAATCAACTGAAATGAATCATCATTCCAAATTTGCCTGCATGATTGTATCTGCAATACAATGTGGTTGTACTTCAAGCTTTATTTGACCTTGATTTTGATTTAACATATAAGGAATAGCTGGAATCTGTAGCAGAGTGTGTCTTTTTTATTTTGGAGGTTTTTTTAGGAATAGGAAATTATGCCTTCAATACAGTGAATATGGAGGGTCAAAGCCTTAGCTGATGAGAATTAGATGCAATCAATGAGCTTTTATCCATATTCATCAGCTGAAGATCTAGACTATAAATTTAAATTCTTGTTTCCCAGAATGTATTCATGCAAGTCAATTTATTTTGGCAGTGTAATCAATACCTCCGCAAATAAAAGATATTTACCATAGCATAACCAACATACTTTAGAGGTCATTATACTGGTTTCATTCTTGTTTTCTTCCATTATTGTGGGGTAATAGTACAAGTTTCAAAATTATTTCATTCAGTCATTTTTAGAAAATTCAATTATTGCAGTGTGCTACAGTTAGGATGATCATTGGAGACTAGACCCATAAATTCCATCACTGACCTGGAATCTGGTGAGATATTAATCTGCAATGTACTCCTACAAGACTTTCTTCCTGTTTTTTCACAAATTACTTATTCATTTTTGAATTAACCCAAAATTCTGGATGTAAATAATCGTGTACTTTTGCATTTTTGATCCTATCAAGCCTAATCTTTCTGAAACTGGTAACACTGACATTTTATTTTAAGTTGGTAACTTAAGAAACTTTTTAAATACTGTCAAAGTTCAATGTCTGAATTTTAAGTGTTTAAAATAAACCTGGGTAAATTTTATGTAAAGGTGATCTGCCATGTAACACTGCACATGGCAATGCTGAATATTTCATTGGAAATGTCAGAGATGAGATTTTATTTATTTTGATCCTGTGTTGTAAAGGAAAATTAATTCTGTTACAGGTGATGGTCACTGAAATACAGTATCATTGTACAAGAGGAAACGGATACCAAAGTTTAATGTGACTAGCTTGAACATTTAAGTTCTAAAGTTCATTGAACTAGTCATAGTATAGTTCTGTCTATAGGGTGGCCATGAAATCTATATTCCATTTTCAGCTGTTACAAAAGGTAGTGATTCACCGTTTGAGGGGCAGACCTCTGAAAAAAAAGTCAGTCAAGATTCTTCTACTCCATCCATGTAGTTCCAGAAATTACTCTGCAAACACATTCAGCTCTATTAACTCTGTTACTGCATCTGTGCATTCATGGGGCACCTCTGGTCGGTCAGGACCTATGGCTGAGAGATCCTTGCGTATACTTTGTAGGAAATGAAACAGCATACCATCAAGGCATCAGCTAGTGATAGCGAAACATTCAGTCATCCATTTAATAGCATGAAAATCTCACTATGACTAGTGAATTTTAAGAGGGATGACTCAAGCCATTTTTCTCTGAAAGCAGTTGTGATTTATTTTTTTTTTTAGAACTTCTGAAAACACTACATAAAAAGGCAGATTATTTATGTGTATTTTTTTAATTCTGTAAATTTGCAACAGAATATTGTATATGGGTGAGAGAATCATGTTTGCTGACACTTTAAGTTGAATGAAACGCGATATATTTCTCATGTGAATGTCACCAGGAATATTCCACTTTATATACTCTTGAAAGCACTATCAGTACTGTCAGCTAATACGTAATCTGACTTTTGGCCTTAAAATGTTTCACACAGAGGTCAGCAGCGGTTGCCTTATTTCTATTTCAATGTGAAGCTCTTCTCTGTTGTTCATTCTTTAAGGCAATAGTTATTTTCAATTGAAGTATGTTTTGCATTACAGGCAGTGAGGCAGACAGTTCCAGTGAAATAGGTTTCCTGGTCCAGGGCCAGTGCCTTCCAGTAGCCCAGGTGACTCTGCACTGTACTCCTGGAATCAGAGTCAGGACATCCAAGATACCCAACCACACTGTACAAGGAAGTAGATCTAAAATGGTATTTTCAGTAAAAGAAAGACATTAATGAGCTGGCGAGATTGCAACAGAGGACCACTAAAATGCAGGGGTGGTTAAGGAGCTGAAGCATATGATGCAGCAGGTGAAGCTGAGGGAGCTAGGTTTGTCCAGGATTAGGAAGAAGAATGTAAGTGTGTGAGTCTAATTGCTGTTTCCAAGGGTGAAAATATGTATATCTGTATACCTATATATGTCTATATATCTAGATCTCGATCGAGATCTCGATTGAGTTCTCAATCGAGGTAGAGATATAGTGTGACCTTTCATCACTGTAGCCATGCTCTTCATAGAAATGCCTAATAAAAGGACAAGTTGCAACAGACAAAAGCTGCTTCTAAGTTTCCCTGAGTGTAAAGAAAAAGCTTTTCACAGTAAGGGCAATCAGAGACTAGAACAGGATTCCCAGAGGGCCTAAGGAATCTCTGGTCTTGCAGATACTCAAAACTCAGCTGCACATGGCCCTGATCTGGCATTATATTACCCATTTTGGGAAGAATGTTTGTACCAGAAAATTCCAAATATCCATTCCAACCTAAAGCATTCTGCAGTTCTATGGTTCTTGCTATCTCAGGTCAACAGTGCTGTAACTGGGAAAAGAGCCTTTCACAGTCACCCTATAGACTGTCAGGTCCAAGGTAGAAAAGGTTGGGGAAGAGACAGCACAAAGGCAGGAAAAAAAGCTCTGAGAAAGAGCTGTCCCCCCTTGGCAAAACAGAAAGCATTCCAACTTCTCACGAAAGGCCTGGGTGGAAAGGTTGGTAAAACTGACAGGTGTCATGATGGACATGCTGCGTGTGAACTGAATGATTTCCAGATTTGCAGAGCAAGATCTCAGAGATTTTGTCTTTGTCTGCAAGATCTTGTTTTTGTCTGCAGAGTGCTTTGTAATATATTAACCTCTCAAGTAACAATTCTTCCAACTGGACCAGCACCAGTGGTTCCCTTGTTCCAGCAGGGAGGAAGTGGTCCTTCCTTTTTTCACTTCCTTCCAGTAGTGGAAGAAGTGAGAAGAGGATAGTGCTAAGGAACACTAGCAAAATCAGAAAACATGATCCCTGTAGATCTGAGTGCAGTCTGAGAGCAGGTTTGAGATGGGGAACCACAAGAGAAAAAAACCACATACACAATTCAAAAGTCCACATGAAAGTGATGCTCAGTAATGTGCACAAGTGCAGGTAAGGTAGTCTCTCTACCTACCATTGCATCACAGTTGGATCTACTAAATCACTTGCAGTGAAAGAACCAATGCTGATTTTTAACATGAGGTACCAGTAGCTTGATTTTTTTTAATAATAATTTTTTGTTCCTGTGCACTTCTAAAGAGGAAATATTTCTATCCAGATCTGCCCTTCCTCTGGGAATGTGCTCAGACTTACAGATTTGTGGTTTCTTTCAAGGGGGATAGCTCTCTTAAGTGGAGAAGCTACATTCACCATTATCTCCTTTTTTTTAAGTTACTTATATGTCACCTGAAGCATTCAACATCAGTTGAACCAGTTTGTTTTCACTGTAGAAATGTGTCTATTACTGTGTCAGTCTTCCCTGAATAGTCCTAAATGGAAGTATTTTCAGCAATAGGTAATTTGAAATAGATGTTCAGTATGGTTTATAACAGAATACACAAACCAAAGATGATACTGGTACTGTTTCAGAGAATACATTTCAAGACCCTGTTGAGCTGAAGATGATGGCAAGGGAATTTGGGTCATGGGACTATAAGCATTCAGAATAGTAGCAACAGGTGAGGGGGTCATGTTTTGGCAATAGCAGTGAAAAGCGACAAGTTTAGCAGTGGTGGAAAGCACACCAATGCACTTCAGAAGGGCTGAAGGAAAATTTAATAGATTTAACATCTACTTTTTTTTTTCCTTTTCTTTTCAGAGGAAGATGAGAAAAGATTGGGTATGGAAAAAAAAAAGAAGAAAGGCAGAAAAGTTCAGGTGTAAGACACAGGTTTGTTCACCTGAAATATTTTGGTCTTCTCAAGTTAGATGTTCTCTTTGTCAGAAGGATAATTATCAAATGTTAACGTAGGTTAACATCTAATATGTTGTACTTCTTCCCATGTCTGTATTATAAAGATGTTATTCTGCAACAAGAAACCCTCTTCCAGCTGTGTGGCTCTGAAAGCATAATTTTCAAATGTTTTTCAGAGTTTATGCCTGGTGAGCCAGGATCTTTACCTTGTGAACTTTCACATTATTGTACCGAGTGAAATGGATGTTCTTGTCCTTTCAGGACAGAGTTTCAGCCATAACACTTAATTTCTGACCTTTGTAGGTTTAACTTATACTTCATTCCGACCTTCAGAATACTGGCATTAATATATGCATTTGCATATTATGGATCCACAGCCTGAAACATCTACTGAAAATTAGAATAAGTAGCTGTTAGGCATGCACATTGTTTGTGTTTCTTCTTCTTTTCTTTTTTTTTTTTTTTTCCAGCAGCGAGATTTTTATTTTTACTGAGGAATACATGTATCTATTGGTAGATGTGTATGTGCTGTAGAATGCCAGAACTATTGGTATTGAAAGGAATACAATGTGTAACACAAAAGCTGAATAAGATGACGGCAAATATGAGAATTTTCATTTTTTATTAGTTCAAAATTGGACTAATGATTTTATATATTTTTAGAATGCATTAAAAAAATCTTTTTCAGACTAAAATCTTATTTCAAGTTTCAGCATGCTGTGAATTTCTATGACCAAATTACAAGCCTCTGAATATAGGGGGTTATATAATGAAAATGCTGACAGCCCCTCAACTATAATAGCACGAACAGACACTGCTATAACATAAAAGGAACTCCTATTCAGTAGAAGGGCGAATATATAAACCATTGTATGAAAAATACCTTTTTCTTTAGTTATATTCAATCTGCAAATCATAAACTCGGGTTTTTTGCTAGCAAAAATAGACTGGATTGGATTTTAATGTTTTTTTTCCTTGCTTCTCATCATTCTGCATCTGTACTCACTCTTCCTTTCAATCATTTCCTTTGTGATTGCTCAGCTTCATGTTTCCTATATTTTGTTAGGCTAAAATGTAATATGCTTGAAGTTTATACTGGGAGTCCCATGCAGCTAGTCAGCTCAGAACCTGACTTTCATCTTAAATGGGCAAAGCAAAAAGCCAGCAGAAAATGGAGGCAAAGGAGAAGAGAAAAAGTCAATTATATTTCTGAAGTGGTTAATGCTGTAGGAGTTATTCCAGAGGATAATACCTCTATCTTCAGATAAGTACTGGCAACTGTGCCATCTACAGTACAGAATACCTGCTTCCGAAATATACAGTGACTCTGTGATATCTGTCTTACATTTACTTACATAAGGTAAACTATACTTTCTTCTGCTGGATTCATTCTGCCTTCATTTACTCTGCTTGGCAGCTTACCTTGTGTACAAGCTGTCAAAATTTGACTAATGGGCCTCTGGGAGTCAGCTGGTCAGTAAATCTTCCCTTGCTCAAGCTCCTTTGGCTTTGTTGAACTGCTTTGTCATTATAGTAACCAATTAGAATTGTTTTTTTTATTTGATGGATCATCCTCTGAAACATAGGCAAAAATCACAGAAGCAGCATGGTAACAAATTGGACTGAAGGGGGAGAGAAGCTTAATTTATTTTTTATTCCTCCCATGAAAAAGAGTCTTAGATTCCCCAGTATTACCTAAGAAATAAGAAAAAAAAAATCTACCTGTTTATGTGAGCAATAATTATATACCCTGTGTAAGGAGAAAACATTCTGCTGTGCACTGATGAAGACTGTTAGTCATTTCATCGTGTTCTGCAGCATTGCTCCTCCTGACTGCACACAGTACTAATAAAACAAGTTAATGGAGTTTATTCTGTCACAAACACTACAATTTCGAAGAGCTGATTGCAGTCTATGGGAAATCAGTGTCTAACAGCCTCTTAAAAATGTACAGTAGCTTTAACATATTATCCTACAGAAGATATGCATTAAAATGCTCTAGTTAGAGGTGTAAGAAGACATGGTGAAAAGGAACAACAACCTTCCACACTCTTGTTAGTTCACAGACCATTTTATAATGGCAGGATCAGTACACTATGAGAGTCCCCCTGTGTTTCCAGTATTTACAAATTCTCCAAATGATAGTTTGTCTGAAAGTCAAATTAGCTAGAATACAGAAATGAGAAATTCACATTTTATAAGATGCATTTAAACCAAATTGTACTATTTAATAAGTAACTTGCAGCTTGGGTTGATGTTGATAAAGATGTACAAACCAAATACTGTTTCACAGGCTCTGAAATTGCATGTTATTCATACTAAAATATGAGGCTGATTATAAGATGCTATGGTAATCAGACTGAATTAATAGAAGCCCTTTAACAAACCTTAATTTCCTCAAGACTCATGACATTCTCTGTAAGTAGACATTGAGAAGATTTCAATTGTTACATGAAGACTGAGGCTTATTGGTTCAGTTAATCAATAGAACTTCCTAATTTAAAGTATTGTTTAATAGATGTGAAGGTCTAATTCCCATTAAACTCTAAGAAAAGGGAAAAATAAAAATAAGATGTTTCATTGTTCACTAGACTTTAGGATCGAAGAAATGCATTTCCGTTATGGAACACTACTATTTTACTTCACTGTCTACTTATAAGAGACTCATCTATTTGGCTCATGGAATACTAATTAAAGCCAGGTGATCTTAGGAAATGTGAGGCTTATTCAAATTTCTAAATTTGAAATTTTCTGTCAGAGGCAGACACTAATGGATCTTTCTTTGTGTAAAATTTAATTGCACAGAAACTAGCAGGAATGCAGTAATAGCATTGGAGGCAAAGTTTATAATTTGAAGAAACAAAGCAAAACAGAGTTAGTTTACTACTGACCTGGACTCACCATTAGCAGCATGTCCTTTGTTCTTGTTTGCAATGCTTTTTGTGCCTTGGTGAGAAATAGGGACAAAAGGGACATGGCAGCAGCAGATGTGAGTATAAAATGTGTACACTGTTAAACATATGGCCTTAGATTAGTACAAACAGAACAGAGATGGTGGGATTGCCTTTTCCATACCAGAATTTCTGTCACACACATGACGTCTGGCCAGCGAACCTCATTTGCAGCCAGTACACTGACAATCCCTAGGATACAGTAAATGTTGCCTATAAAATTTTTAATGTCTTTAGTGCAGGCATGTATCTTCCTAATGTTTCATTTTTTGCCTTTTCCTGTACTATTTTCAAGGTTAAGGACATCTTATAAAGAGATGTGATCCCATGTAGTTAAAAACATTATTGATCTAGTTTCCATTGTTCCATTTTGCACAGTGTAAAGTCTGTCTTTGGATGAAATATATGCATTTTCAGAGCGTACAATTAATGATGTGTTAAACACTATATTTTTTCCAAAAGTTTTTAAAGTGCATAATATTCTTTAAGTTGTTAATTTTTCAAAGTAATTTACTGCTTAAAGCCTGTTAAGTATCCCTTGTCTGCAATATTAATTACTAATACTTTCTGCTAGTATATCGTGTCTAAGTCAATCTGCCTTGGTTATATTTAACCTGTAAATCATATAAGTTATGCTATATTCCTGATTAAGGGCCTGACAGTACTACTGGTAGGTCAGTGGGATATTGATAATGGGCATATTCTACTCTCAGATGTATTGTTAAATCCTGAATAGGTCTACTGAAGCGCAGAGTTTGCAGCTTCATTCCGCAATGTAGATATGCAACGTTGAGTGTGTAAATGTAAAAGCAAGATCAAGAAAGGGTATACAGAAATGTTTAGTACCTCACTGACTGAAAGTTGCCATAGGGACTGAAAAGATTAGTTAAACCTTCTACCAGAAGACGGCACAAGAAGTTAGTGCCCAGTTAGGATAGTAAGAGCTGTGCCCACCCCCCCTGCCAATCTGATATGTCTATTGTTCATCATTTTATCCTTGCTTCAGCTTTCATTCTTATGAGTCATGAAACGAGCAAGCAACAACTTCTGTCTAATACTGTTGGGCAATATTTAGGGCAGCTGTTGAACACAAGTGCAGCATTAATCTCTAGTTTAAGTCCAATTGATTTGATTGGGGTGTAAATGTATGGTTATGAGGAGAGCATCTCCAGTGCTGTCCTACAGAGAAACACAGTCATGAGCTGCAGTCCTAGTGCTTTCCCTTTCTTCTGATAGATTTGTATCACTTTAAGCTTATTCTCACATAAACATCCTCTGCTATGTAACCTGCAAGGACTTGCAGGTCTTTGTTTAGATATTCATATTGAGACAACAAAACTCATAAGATGCCATTTTGCCAGCACTGTAGGAAATATGTGTATGGATCTTCATTTCCTGATGTTAGCTTGTTAGTTACTGTGTCCACCTTTTTAGACAGTAGTATCTCTATTCTCTCTCACACTGTAAGGAAGCAAAAGAAGATATCATAAAATGAGGATGTTCCTTTAGTTCCAATAGTTTTTAGCTTGACTACAACTTCAATAACATTTACCTTATTACTCTTCTGAGTTGTGCTGGTTCTATTAAGCATTAAGAGCAGTAATGCTGGGAACAGGTAACTAAAATTTTAAGAGAATAAAGTTATTAACTAATAAAAGCTATTTTTATTAGCATATTGTTATTAAAATGCAGTACTTTAAGATAAAGCATTATTTTATACCTTTGAATAATATTGTGGTTTGCATTTCTATCCACCCACCATAAACCTTAAGGAGCTACATTTTCTAAAAGAAATGGGAAAGTAATCAGCCTACCAAATGCCACTTTATGGGAGGGTCAAGGAAGAAGCCCCTACAGGTCTTTGTCTATTAGTGGTTCTTCAACTCCTCGCTTTATAGTAGGTAAGATTTTTTTTTTTTTAATTTCCTATGTTATGCAAAGATTTCCCTTGATACTTAGGTCCCTCAGATCCATCTTATCTCAATAGGTGGATATTTCCTTCTTTCCTCCCTAAGAAAGCTGTGAAAACGAGGCACTAGGGACATGAAAGTCCCATTTGAGTCCTCAGATACCATACAACCCACTGCAGCACCTTCTATTTCGATGTATCTGTAGGAATTTGTCACACATTACTGAAATCCTCTCAGGGGAAGTACAGCAGCTGTTTAACAATACTTGGCATCAGGCTACAACGTATTAAGGCAGGAAGTGATGAGCCAAAACATATCAAATTGAACTGGAGGGGCAAAGTAGGTATGCAAAATGCAAATCCTCAATCGGAATTTGGCCAATCCACCAGGACTAAAACTGCTACTCTTGCAAATAGTGCTGTGGAATTAAAACACAATTGTGGATATGCTGCACAGAAGTCTTACTAATCCCTTTGTTCAGGAACTTACTAAGAAATATTGACTGTGTAGATACCAGCCAATTTATTGAAGCTGTAGCCCTAGGGAGCTAGTACAAGTTGTAATGCATTATGATGTTCTGCTCTGTGGCATTAGTGCAAAATATATACCCAACAAAAGCCAATCTTAAATGCATTTGTCTAGTGTGATGAATCATAGTTGGTAAATAAGACTTAGGATCTACTTACAACTTTTTAAGTCTTTTTTTCTTTAAATTGAGGATTGTTGAAGTCTCCAATGCTTTTAAAAAATACAGACTTTTTAGACATATTATGAAGTTTTATTACAGTTTAAATTAAAAGCATTAAAACGTTGAGATAACTGAGGCAGTAATTTTTTTCCACCAGTATCTGCTTAGGATTTTAACCATGGCCTGAAGAGAGTTTGTGAATCAATTTTACTGAGTAATAAATGAAGATATTCCAAATGGGTGTGGGAAGGTGGACTAAATCTAGCTGTGTTGTAGCTGTGCTAAGAAGTAGAAAGACTGGTAGCACATGATCTGTAAGGGAGCAGATCTGTTACAGAAAGTACTGAAAATTATGGTTTAAAATAAAACATAGAAAGGAGGACTAAACCAAGAAAGATGGTATGAGGGAAGTATTTCCTCTTCTTCAAAACAGGAAGGTAGAAGAATTCTGCAAATGTTGTGGCATGGGTATTGCTAGAACCTGTATTTGCAGTTGTCATTTCAAGAAGAAGGTGCTGACAAATAAAAGCCAGATTAATTCATGGAGATAAGTAAAGAGAAAATGGAGAGTTGAAAGTCAAAGATCAGAGATGGCATTAGTTACAAAGTAGTTCTCTCTGAATTATTTCTGTTTGCCAGAAGGTCACAAGAGAAAATTAATTATGTGAGCAAAAATGTGGTAAAAATACATGGAAATAATATTCAGTTTTCAACAGAAAATGCTCTATATTCACAAGTAAAGAATTATTTTTATTTTTTAAAGAAAGAAAATGATTCAACCAAATCAGAATATAGCTGGCAATAAAGTGATCACTGCAAGTGCAAGAAACAGGGTAAGAAGGATCCAGACAAGTAAATGTCTATATGATACAAAGATAAAAGGAGCATATTATGTAAAATTTAGTTTTTGCAGAGAATATGAATTCTAATGTAAAGCAAGAACTTCTTAGGAGTATGAGTCAATTAATTTCCATTGGATGAAGAGACATCTAAAGTGGGGTGTTCCTTAAGGCTCACCAAACTGTCATTTGTAGGCAGAATTCATTAAGGACTTTGGCAATCTTGAATAAAATAGAAAGGAAAGGCAAATTTCAGATCTTCCAGCTAACAAAAGCAGCCAGCTGATAGTTTACTTTTGCTTCTTTATGGTTGTAGAAAAGTATGGAATTGCATATGTTTTATACTTGTAAGTATAGTCATCATATGTGATTCTTGGTTTCAGTCTACTCTGTTAAATGCTCTAAGATGTTTTTAAGGTTGTCATAGCTTCATTAAATGAAAGCCAAAATATTCCAAACCTTTTAAAAGGTAAAGCGGGAATTACTGTTGGTGTGTTATGAATCTGTAAGCATCAATGGACATTGGTAACTAGCATAGAAATTGGTGTATATTATAATCAAAACATTAAAATAAAAACTAGAATTAAAAAAGAAAATCTCAATTTAGGCTGTGAAAGCACGTGTTCAGTTCGACTATCAAGGGGAAATTTGTCTGTATTTGAAGCTTTCATGGAATGCCTAGCAGTTCCTTTAAAATAACTTATTTTTTGTCTCAGTGCCTCTTCAGACCATCTGAAACTGGTAACTGTTTGACCCTCAAAGGTAAGAAAGTACTTCACAGGCAAGTGCAGAAGAATATCTGCTAATGGTGGTCTCTTTAATCAGTCAGCAGAAAATGTGATAAGTGGTCCTGCTCATCAGTAGGGAATTGGAGATGGAAAGGACCAGAAAAATTGAGGTTGTTGAGCATCCCAAGCACAAACGTCCAGCAGCATGAGGTGCAAGGGAGAAGGGAGAGGGAAGAGACACTGAGACCCTTAGGAACAATGTGATAGTCTAAGTCCCTCAGAACTGCAAAGGACAGAGCTCATGAGTTCCGATAATTCCGATAATTTGGGAGTGTGTGTACCTGTGTGTGGGTGAAAGAGGTGATAAAGAGTTGGAGAAATGCAGACAGTTCTAAGGCAACACTTTGAATTTGTATTTGGGAGCTTACTGAAGTATGCAGTGCCTTCAACAGCAGTTCCTGGTAAGTGCTAAACCAAGATCTTCCTAATCATCAGACATATTTCAACTTACAAAGAATATTGGCTGAAGCACCCATCAACTATTTGAGCTTTACAGTTTATATCAGCCGTGAAGATTAAAAAAAGCCCAAACAAGCAAACAAAAAAGCCCCAACAAACCACTAAAAAATGCTTGGGAACTAATTTATGCTCCTTTCTTTATAAAAGAAAAAAACATATGCTCTGTAGATGATTTGGATTATGGAACACCATGGTCTGGAGTTAAACTAAACCCATTGATCTTTACAGATTACATTCATCTGACAATAGGGATCCATCAAAGTCCAATATCACAATGCCAAAAAAATCTTTTTCTTCTTTTCTTTTTATACTTTGTTCCTTTTATCTTTCCTCTTCCTGTTTCTGATTATCTTCTCCATTTTATGGTGATGACACTAAATGCTAATGAGGTCATTCCTGGTCCCATCCTAGTCAGCCTTTTTGGTACAATTATTTCTGGAGCTGAACAAACTATTTGGGATAAATGAGATTACCGCAGCAGGGGACATTTTCAGAGGTTCATATAAGAGCTTCCACTGATAGTTCACCTTGATGACATAGGTTTATCTGCATTGCTAATTTCTGTGCTCACACCCGCATGTGTGAGAATGTGTGTGTGTGTGTATTCTCTGTGGCAATTGAGTTTCACAGAGGCTACGGTACTAAGGGGTGGCTTTCCCATTTGTCATAACTATGAGAGGGATCAATCTTTTCCACCTTTTTTGAAGTTATTTTTATTGCTGGACTGTAGAAGTATACTGGGGAGTGACAGCCTCAGGAGAGCTGCAAAAAGAAGGTCTCTATTAACATAGGTACAGCTTCTGTGAAGCAGTATGAAGCAGTAACCAATGATAAAACAAAAACAGCTAAAAGGAACCTTTGGTGATCATGCAGAAGTGAATTTAGACTGGTTTTTTGGTTTGGTTTTTTTTTTGGGGGGGGGTTAGTTGGTTGGTTGGTTTGTTTCTGTATTTTCTGGTTTTTGTTTTTTTCTTTGGGTGGCAATGTGTTATGCTAGATTAAGAGGAAATATGTATGTCTGGGCTGACTGATCAGAGTTTAGTTATGTTTAAACAGGTTCTGATTTTTATTTTGTCTTGGATCACATTTGTTCTTTAATGTTTTGTATCAGCTTAACTAGTTCTTGCTTGGGAGGTAGGCTTTGGGTTCCCCACCACCCCCACCCCCCTTTATTTTCACAAGATATCACTGAACTAAGCTAGCAAATACGCATTCATTTGTTCAAATCCTTGGCTGAGCTATAGTAACTTTGATGACCTCTTGTGAAACACAGCTCACCTAAAACTTGCTTACCCTGTAAATGAGGTTTATCTGCTGGTTTAATGTCTGAAAGGAGGTTGTGTATGGGTATATTATCTCGCATCTGTTGGTTGCTGACCTCCTTTTGGTTCTGACTACTGAACCAGCTAGACCTTGACTCTAATCCAATGCGACAATTGTTCTGTCCCTCTGTCTTGAAAGGTTTTTGGCTGCTGCAGAGATCCTGTTGGAGCTCTTATGTCATTCTCATGTCCAGCTCCAGAACAGCAGATAAGGGCAGAGAGCTGTAACGCACAGCAACGCTTAACTGCAAACTTTCCTGCTAGATGTCACTGATTTAGTGCAACAGAGGCTTTTGATAGGCACATTTGCTACCCTCAGAGATTTGTGAAGTATTTAGGACAAATATGCATATGTACAACTTTTTCATTACAGCTAAACGCAAAATAAAACAAAACAAACTAACAATACAAAAAAAAAAAAAAAAAACAAACACAAAAAACCAAAGCAACCACACAAAGCTAACACCAGCTGTGTAAATGCACTGATTAGCTCTCTAAATGGGGAAGCACAGAGATTTATTGTTGTGCTTTTAGCCATTAAACTAGGAAGTAGCTGCCTCATCTTCCCTAATTTGCTGCCAATTCCTGACTCAGGTTTTCCTCCCTTGATCGGTTCGGAGTCAGCAGAAGTGTTGTATGAATAAGGACAAAATATAAGCTGAGTAAGGACTCTATTCTTGCTCTACAGAGGGGAGAGGGGGAGGAGTGTTTGTAGGACAGACAGTCTGCTATTCTTAATGAAAACAATTCATAATAGAAAATACTTTTGGAAACTGGGGATCTTTTCTTTTAAGCTATGGCATCTTGAGAGAATATTTAGCAATTTATCTACCCTATTCTCTAACTGATGGCTAGGAAAAAAATTAAAATGACCCAGAGCTAGATATTGTCAGAGATCTGACTTCTGGCTCCATATACAGCTGCTGCAGGCTAGAATAGATGGTAGACCATCTTCACTACTAAGTGAAAAAAGACAGCATGCACCAATGCCATTGCATGGCCAGTCTTAGAGACAAAGGATCTTTATTTTTTCTCTCAATCAGAAAAGAGAAGAACATGAGCTGAGGCCCACTTTCATTCCCACAGATGTCAACACCCAATTCCTGCTAAACTTAAAGGGGGCAGAACCAAACACTGCTTAAGCTCCTTTTATTTCCCCACACACACCTCCCCTTCTGAAGGCTCTATTTTTAGATGGTTTTCTAAAGTGTCATAGTTTCCCTCTTCCCATTCCAGGATATAGTTCCCACAACACAGAGGGAAGGAGGGCAAGAAGAGGGCAAACCTATCTTTTATTTCTGGAAGTTGATAGCACTTTCATCCAAGGTAATGGAACACCATGAGGTGTGCTCTTGCATATTACTTCCTTTCCTAATTAAATTGAATGTGATAGTGAGAGCAGGTTGACATTGTTAAAGTAAATGATCCAGGGCTTTGGTAATGAAGACACATCCAGAGTGAAGTTTATTGTTTTAATTTTAATCTTGAACGACTCGAACACTATTGAGTAGGTTGTTCTAAAATATCCTGCAGTGCCTTTTCCCTGTGAACTATATTTCAGCATGCTGCATACAAAATCATTTATAATAAGTTGATTTATGGATTGAAATGGCTTATTTATATGCAGTGTGAATTGATATAGAGTGTTTACTGAATTTTCTCCATAATAGCCTATCATTAGCCAGAATTCCCAGAGTGGGAGAAAAAGGGTTAGACACTGGAGACTGTTCTCCTATGCTATACTATGTCCCATCTGCTTGGATAGGATCCATTTTTATTAAATACGAATTTCAAAATTACTAATTTCATTTTTCTTGTGTCCTAGCCAGAAACTGGGTTTGCAGGGAGGCATCCAATGTATTAAAAAATTGGGTGTTTTAGCAAATCTGAGTAACATGAAATAATAATTTATGTTGGGAAAAGACTAAAAAAACCCTGCAAAACCAAAAAAACCCACAGACTTCTACAAAGTCATCACTTACCTATTTATTACACAGTATATTTTACTTTTCTGTATTTTTTGGACTTGAATTTCATGTCAGTGCACTTCATAGCTATAACACAAGTGTACAAATTCACTAGAATTATTCCAATCCGGCAGAACACAGAATCAAGCCTGATGCTCCTTACAATATTAAGAAACCATTTAATAACAGACAGTATGTCTGGTATACCACGCTTCCGCAGAAGAGCAGCTCTATTATCTACTGTTGCTTAACAACTGTTGCTTAACAACGGATGAGGGTAATCCTGACTCTTCCATCACAGAGCCTTCCAAACTAGCATCAGTACTAACATCTACCTATCTGTAAGAAAAGGTTAGAGAGGAGGAAATTAAAATGTGAGGAAGGCACTGCAAATATTCCTAGCCTATGCTAATCTATTTTCATCTCACATACCTTGAGTATTCTCACTTTTAAACACCCAATGTATGTAGGTGCTTCATGAAAGATAACAAATATGAATAACAGCCTGTAGAACTCCCACCCTCATTGCTCACTTTCTACCTACCTCTATTCCTATTGCTTTTTCTTTCTTACCCATAGGATAGTTATCTTTGTTTTTATTTATTGTGCTCAAGAGCGTTTATCACATTAGTTACAGATTACTGCAATTCTGTTACTCAGTAATGACATCAGTAATGAGAATGATGTTAAAAATTCAGTCAAACAATAAATATGACAGCATAGCATCAGATTTTATTATGTGTATGTGTGGCAATTGGAGGGTGATTTCAAAATGACAAAGTACTCAGGGTTTCAATAATACTTCCTGCAGCTGTGCTCTCCTTTAAGCTTTGCTCTCCATTTAAGAAAGAAAAAATCTAAATCTAAATCATACATTATAAACTCACAATTTAGCCATTTCAATATCAAGGGAAAGTTGAAAGCCAGTGCAGTCATGAATAAGCACTGTGGAAAGCTTCAGACAGCTACAATTTAAAAGTAATGGGAGGAAGAAGGGAAGAATGTTCCGAGGAAACAAAAAGATTTCAGAAATCTGGAAAACAACTTAAATCAAGATTTACACATATAAAAATGTTAGCTAAGTTCTTACCAGTTCCTTTTTCAGAAAGGTGGTCTAATGGATTTATAGCAATATATAAAAGGAGGTTTAAAGTGGTACTCACAATGGCTCATAGAAAGAAAGGGAGGCTGGCTACCCTAAACTGCTACATTCAGAAAGGAAAGATGTCCTCCATTAGGGAAAACAAAAGAAAATCCAGGATTATTAATTTTAAATTCTGTTTCAATAAGCCTCTCAAATGGAGACATTTGAGGTCAGTATCCTTAGATAAGGCCTAGATTTTCAGCATGTTTGGTGTCCTCTCTGTAAACCCAACAAATCAGACATGGGGACACCCCATTTTCAGAGTCTAAATTCAGGAGATGCTCAATATCTTCTGTGGATTTTCCCGTAGCATAAATATAGAATATTTCCCCCGCCCCAGTACCCACCGTTAAAATAAGCACTAATGACCAATGTCAGCTACCTGAAGACATACAGATTTTGATTCGCTCTTGTGAACCTCCATTCTTGCTTCAAATTAATTTTAGGAACCAAGAATTCTGGGGGGTTGTTTGTTTGTTTTTAAATGTACCAGTATTTTTTGTACTACAGATTTTCTGTAGGAACAATGGTAGATCACCTCAGTCAAACTCTGAACATCTAAACTCACCTCCCTTCATCTCTCTGTCCAGCTGTCTGTTTTATGGATCTGTTTATGTTTGGAACATAGCTGCTCTTAATAAGGTTACTGAGAGCAAATTCATTCATGACAACAGACTGCTCAGGTACCTTGTTAGTGTTAGAAAGAGCAGCAAAGATGTTGTTGCTATATTGACAGATTATCTTTTCACCAGCTCATTACTGTAATCATTGTAATTGCTTCAGGTAATTTGTTATTGTACAATGCACTACCATGTGACACACTATGGAATATTCCAGTATTTTGCAGTCCATATGCTTGCAGACACCTACTACATGGGTTGACTCTGACTCATGCTGAGGTATCAGCCACCTTCTTGTATGGGAAGGCTGGAGCAGACAGCGCATATGTGCAGATGCAAACACAAGCACAAACACAAATTGCTCTTTAAAAATATAACATGCTTAACCCAGTGGCAAAATGAAGCCTAACACTTCAGGTGTGATTGCACAGCCACAAAAGCAAAACATAGTGAACAGCAAAGCTCAATAAAAGCTGTGCTCTTCCTATACCAGAGGGAGAAGGACCAGCTGCAAATACGCAGTGGTGTTTACCACCCTTGCCCAGGAATACCTATGACAGTCATTTTTATCTCCCCATGACCTATCTTGTATTTTCACTTTCTACAGGATATTGTACTTATGCTGTGTACATGCTCCTTCTTCTCTTTCTTATGCTCTAAAACTTATTCTACCTGCTTACAAGGCTGCAGACTCTTTCAGTGAACATTTGGGTGCTATTTCATGCCCTTAATGCCTTCTGCTATCATCCTGAGCCTGTATTACCAAAACCTCTGCTATCAACCATTGCTTGCTACACTGGTCCTGCAAGCACTTGTGAATATATTTAGCTTTTACTGCTTATTTAAATATCATTTGTAGCTATTAGCTGAATCATGTCTTGAAAGAGCACAATTCTGGGCGTGCTGACTTTATTGCATTTTGAATCACAATATTTCATAATGGGACAGTCTCAGGTATAAGAAGGCATGTTTTCAGGGTGCGATGGATGCTCTCGGGTACTATGCCACACTGTGTGGGCCACAGTGTATACATAGAATTCTTGCATTATCTCTAATGAAATGAAAATGAAAAAATAGGTATTGTGCTGAGCTTCTGACTGTACTGTGTTATGGAACCAGTGCTGCTGGCCTGTAGAAATACCAGAATGGGCTTTGGCAGATATTGTATCCGTAGATATAACTAGTCTAACTAATTCACTTGTCTCTCAATATGCACCAGAACTCTGAGTGGAGGTGCAGTTTGCTTTTTAGCTCTGTTTGAAGATTCATTTCAACTTTGTATTTGAGGTAGAGTGACCTCATGCAGTAGCACACACTGGGATCAACAGGCTAGAAAGCAGCTTTGCCTTTTTGGTTTGGGGTCCTGGTGAACAGCAAGCTGACCATGAGTCAGCTGTCTGCCCTTTCAGCAAAGACCCACAACATACTAGGCTGTATTAGGAAGAGCATAGTCAAAAGGTCAAGGAAATGGATGCTTCCCCTCCATTCAGCATTTGTGAGGCTGTATCTGGAGTACTGTGCCCACTTGTGGGCCTCCCAGCAGACAAAAAACCAGTCAATATACTGGAGTAATTCTGCTAGAGGAACTCCAAGAGGGTCAGGGGGCTAGAGCACATAGGATGTGAAGAGAATCTGAGAGCACTCAGTCTGTTCAGTATTAAGAAGAAAACACTAATGGGAGGTCTTATTCTGTCCACAGGTACCTAGAGGAAGGTGTAGTGAAGCTAGAGCCTGATTCTCCTCAGAGGTCAATAGTGGAAAGATAGGAAGTAGTGGATACATGCTGGAACACAGGAACTAAAGTAAATATACAGGATATTACCGTGTGTATCATCACCTAGCAGGTTGCCTAGTGAGGCTGCAGTCTCTATGCCTCAGTATATTAAAAATTCAGCCAGACATGTCCCTGAGCATCTTGTTCTATTTGGACCTACTCTGAGCAGGAGGTTGGGCATGGAAACCTCTGTAGGTCCCTTTCAGCCAACACAATTCTGTGATTAGATGATTGCTTAAATTTCTCATTGCACGAAAGATGAAAGTAAAGTCTGAAGAGGACTGTCTCCTTAATTAAGTGTCATTCTTCTTCCCATTAATTCTAGAAAAAGCATAAACATTTTTTCTATTGTAAACAGCTACTTAAGCATGATTGAATCTTATCCTAGAACTGCCTGTGACTGTGAAGGGTTTCTTGGTCAACCGTATGAATGCAAATGTCTTGTTGGAAATGTCTAAAGTTCTATGAGATGAAAAGCTCGTTTCCAGTTTACTTAAGTAAGGCAGTTCACTTTTGTGAACAATATATGGAATCATTGGGAAATAGTGGGTCTTCCTTTAATTCAGAATGAAGTTTGCTAAGCTTTTTCCTGAGTGCCTCATGGGGTTTCAGTGTCAATTTTTGCTGTGTACTCTAGTGGATAGAGTTGTCATTCAGAAAGCAGGATATCAGTGTTGGAAGTGCTGCTCAGTGTAGGGGAGACTGATCTCACCATACAGGGAAGGAGAAGGCAGCAGTGGGAATCCAGAGTTATTGCCTCTGTTTACCAGAATGTTTTGTTTGGCTGTTTTCAACAAAGGAAGTCTGGTGAAAAATGTTAAGAAGCTGGGTATGGCTCTGCTGCTTCTTACAAGAGAGGAGGCAGCTCCCCTTTCACCATCTCTCTGACTCCATGACTCAGAGACCATCTGCAGAGAAGGCCAGGAAACAAATCCAAGCACTGCATTCCTGGTTTTCTGCACTGCTGAAATGTCAGCTCCCCCCGGGCTCTGCTGTGGTTCCCTGGAACCAGCTTTCTCTGCAGGATGAACCTTCAACGGGGAGCATGACCTGGTACAAGTCACTTGGCCTTGTGGGCAGTGATTGATCTCTGGCCCTCTTTTATTTAGCTGTGTGGGCACAGCCACGGGGGCTCAAATTTAAGGGTAGAGACTAGAAGCATGCCTTAGCTAAGAACACCGTGTTTCCTTGGAACGCTGAAACATGAGTATGCAGCTTTGTGAAACCAAATACGTTTCAGTTCACCTTTTGTAGAACTGAAAAAACCCCAAGGGATTCTGTCCAAATTTACAATTAATCTTGCTTCATGCCATCCCATAGTTCTGCAAACAAAAAGCCCAATTGACAAAATATAGGAAAAATAAATATACAATCTAGCTTTCTGAGCCAGTCACTAGTATACCTATAATTAATTACCAGTTGAGATTTTAGTCTCCTGTGGCAACATTAAATCATTCATTATTTGCTTTCCTGATATATGACTGATGGAGTTACAGTGCTATTTTACACGTTTGGATTTGTACTTATTTTATTATACTAATATTATTTTCATTTTAGAGCAGCTTTTCTAATGTTGTTTTGTTGGCACATGTTTCTAGCTCTCTGGGATTAGTAATTTTAGATAGGCACTGTATCATACATGTTTTTTCTGAACTCACACTGTATTTTTTAATAGGGGAGAAGGGAAGAAGTCAGGTATCAGAAAGCAGAGATTACTTCAGATCATCTGCAGTATTCATGAAATTCCATGTGTTTATGCACAACAAGAAAACAAAAGTTATAAAATGAGAAACATTGAGATAAAAAGAGTTGATTTCATTATGTAAGAAGTGCCACAAGTATTTCTTTTTGACTTTGTACTTATGTGCATGTGGGGTACATAATTGATGGAGTTAAGGTTGAATAGGTGTACATCAGTCCATTTTTGTGTTAAGCATTTAAACATTATTTAAAGCTAAATGGAATGGATATTTTTCTACAATTATATACATACATAAAAGCCACATTGAAACGGTTACATTGAACAATAACAATCAATTATCATTATCTGATATTGGAAAACTCTGCCCACAAATATTTCAAGAGGGAAAAAAGGCAGAAAGATGGAAAAAAAACCCCAAAAGAATTAAGAGCTTCCCAAACTTCCTTGAATGGACTCCTAAGCTGTGAAGCATACTATTCAAAGAGAGGCTTTATACTAAAATCTACATTGTATGGGGGTTTGTGACACTGTAATTGTTTCAATTATGTATCCACAGTAACATTTTTTACTTTAACAGTGTTTGGTGTTAATGCTCCTCAAAAGCCACATGTGCAATATTGTTTAACTGTTTAAGGCATAACTACATTAATTTATAATATTAAGATGAAGGTTATATAAAAACTGATGTAGACTTTCCCTGCAGCCTTACAGTACTTGGTTCTTTCATTTGAATTCTTTAATTATCACTACTACTGTGAAAAATAGCATCCTGAGAGTGAATTTGATTAAAAAAATAATAATATATATATATATATAAAATCTTGAGAGTAGAATTTGCTGTCACAATGGAAACGCAGCTAGTCATTTAGGTCAGTACACAAGTAGAAGTAGAACCCACCTTATGCTGCCATTGATGCTTTTATACCTCAGAACTACTAGCATTGCTGTTGAACCGTACTAAAACTTCAGTACAATGCACACAGCTAAATTCTTATCTTCTTTACAAAGTCCATTGTTCTTTTAACCATGTCAAGGGAAAAGCAATAACAGGACCTCCAGATGTACTTGCCCTTCAAGGATAAAAATCCTCTTGGTACAAATGAATGTGTACATATGAGGTAGAGTTTTCTGGAGTATGAATGCTTTTGTACAGAGTCACTTTTCAGAATAGAATGAAACTCTGAAGTCACGTTACAGAATAGTTTGTGGAGAGATAGTATATCTTATAAAAACAATTGATACAGTTAAACAAAAGAGTCAATAATCTTTCAGAGCTGTTTCCAAAGCTGAGGAGGCTTCTATATCAAAAGACTGATTTTTCTTAGTTGCATCAGGTATTATCACCCCCTGAAAACCTTGTTTCATTCATACGCCTCAATCTTCAGGGATGTAACAACACCCATAAGATGGAAATGTTCCTATTAGGAATGTCTTTGAAACGTGTGCTTGTTAAATATGCACATGCATCAATTGCAGTCAACAACATTTAAACACTGTTAAATGTCAAGCACAGATCTAAGGACTTTCCTCATCATTTCCTAAGGAATGGTTTGGGTGTTTGTACTCGTGTCTGGCTTTCTGATTCCGTTGCTGTTATTCAGTTGTCCACTGTGGCATGCCAGAGTGGTGATCCAGATATTTGGCTTTTCCTCTTTCTCTGAAGCAGTGCCTTGTACTTCTTATCACAGCAAAGTTACTGTATGGTGAAACAACAATGTAAACAAACAACAGCACTTTTTTTTTTTTTTTTTTTAAGATGAAAATTTCTGTGTGGAAGAGCATAACGTGGTTTTCTCCTTTGCTGTGGTTAGGCTGTCAAACTGGGTAGAACACTGTTTTTGAATATTACAAATAGATTAAGGCAGTTTAAGTTAAGTATCCCCACAGTGCTCATTCCCTAGTCCAAAAATACAGGGTTTTTGTTGGTATTTTATATGTCATGCAGCACACTGGCATTCCTCATTAACGTAAGAAAACAGAAGTTTATGGAGGTACACTTTCTATCTGGTGTACCTGTGAGATTACAAAAGCCACTTATTTGATATATCTACCTTGCAGTTATTTACATAACAAAAAAAGTAATCCCAAAACAAGACAAGAGATGTGTTAGTTTAGTGACTGATTGCAGTCTCATTGAATGCAAGTAAGTGCCTGTAAACAAAACCGCAACTGAGCAGTCTATTTTCTTTGTCTGCTGTGGATAAGGCAGAAAGTCAACAAGCAACTTAAATAACATCCTTTCAGCTTCAGTATCCTAATATACTGGTAACACAGGGAAGGTGTTGTTAATATAGACACCATCTACCTTATATATGATTATTTATTTTTCAGAATTTTTTTTTTGTGAAATCTGTTTCTTCCAAAACTTCCTCACATTGCTGAGCCTGCTTTTCAAAATATGAACATAGACATATTTATTCAGCAGGCAAAAATGGGTTTGCAGTATATGCCTTGACATGCTCCAAGGTAATTTCGACTTGGGTAACAGTGAACTTGCGATGTCACAGTCCTGTCACCTTTAGCTTGCCCACCATCATCACCTGTGCCACTGAGCCTTTTTGAGTTGCTTGTGGCTAAGGAAGCCCTGCTCTGCCCTGACTACATGTGATGCTATTGTCTGTCCTAACTAGTGTATGGTCAGAGCTCATGAAATATAGAACTTCAGAGTGCATTTGTCAAGTCAAGGAGAGGCAAACAGCTCTTTACAAATTTTCATTCTACTTATAGCCTGATTAGCTATGCCTTTAAGACAGACTTTTGTATGGATTGGTATATATGTCCATAAGGAAATTCCTAAGGAAGGGGCTACATAGGTACATTGTTCCAAAAACAAATGAGGCCAAGGTAAAAGTCAGAGACTGATGTCACACGTCGTAAATTAGGAGGAAATAGCATTTCAGATTATGTTACCATAAGCCTTGTGGTAGTGATCCTTTTCTAAAGTTTCTATGCACTTGGCCCTGCTGTGCTTCTTTCATTGCTTATTGTAAAACATTTCTATTTAGGTAACTGCTCTATTTTTTTCCAGAGGTAGGCAGTAAAATTCAACATTAAGAAATTTTATGGCCGAAGTGGCTAAAGAGCTATGGCTGCTAGTATTATTGACCTAGAATTTATTTCTGAACTGGGGTCAGAAGAGCTCTCTGCAGCTCCACCCAAGCTTGTTTTGCTGAGTACTATGACCATGTACTTGTACATTCATTATCATGAAGCTGGATCCAGTATTGACATTCTGCCTTTCCTAAACAGAAGATTAAAGTGACTATTCTTCCTGTTTTGCTGGGCTTCGATGCTCACAGTACTAAGCAGATGACTTCCAGTAATTTTTAATTTATTTTTTTTTTAAATCAGGAATGATTTTGAAATACCCATTCAAGGAAGAAATGGGCTAGAGAAAATCTGTTCTCAAGGTTTTAGTCATATAGCCATTGGGACATATGTGCTGTACTTTTTGTAGCTAAATTTGTCTTTTTCATGTGTGTCTATGTGTGTGTTCATGTCTGAGTGAGCTTAAGATAGGAAAGCTAAAAAAAATATTAAAAAATCCCTTCTCTATCAGTGAATTAATGTATATTGCAGAAATCAAAGCTGTTTCATCACTGGAGGATACCAAATGGATTGGGCACTGACAAGGTTTGCTTTTGTTTTCAAATACCATGGTAAGAACCAAGATATTCTATGTACATGGACTGAACTTCACAACTCAGAAGACGTGGGAAAGACCCCTTCCTCTGAGAACTAATTAACAACTGTGTCTTCTTGTCATTTACTACGGTGTAAATTCTGATTCTTTGGAGTTTTAGCTGTATTGTATTTGGTGCAAAATCCTATTCTTTGGCACAGGTAGGATCTATCAAATGCATAATTTGGAAGTGGTGTAACTGATAGTGAAAATTATATGCAGTTGTGTGAAAGAAGTAGGAATAAGTGTCTGCTGAAGTTGTTTTGCTTTTTATTTGTGGATTCTTGTTTTTTCTTCCCCTGTGGTTTTTGGTGTAACCGTGGTTCTTAAGTGTTATAGTAGTACCTGTAGATAATAAGGGAAACATATACCTCTCATTGTCATGGTGTTGGTCTTCCATACTTGGGTATTTTATTGCTCTTGACTTGACTTCTGTTTTTGCTGTGGTGACACTTCAAAATGAACATCACATACCTGATTTCCATAAGCACAGATGGAATTTGTCAGGGAGTCATAAATCCAATTCTTTCCCTCCTCCTCTCATTTTGAATGACAAATGTAATAATAATGAGATCAGAAGACATAATCTTTAAAATTAGAGAAGGAATGGCTAAAGTGAATGGTTGCATTAAAGAACTAATAAATTACATTTTAATCAAGACACAATTAGACACTCTTAGAAAATGCTTGGACAAAGCTGAAAATCACATGAGCTTTTCAGAAGATTAGATGCAGCAAATGAGACAGGACATGGTCTATGCACTGTGAAAATGCTGTGCCACAAGGCTGTGAAGTTTAAGAGGAGGGGAAAGTGCAGCCTTTTCTGTCTTGTAGGAAAATGGGAAGATTTTGCCTCCAATTATTATCACAGATGCAGCAGTATTTCAGAAAAGTCTTATCATGAGTCGATTGACATATTGCATCTACCTCTAGCAGACGCCAAGGCCTTTAGGTTTGTTTGTTCTTTATTATTACACTTCAGCACAAGTGGCAGAGCTTGTCACAGTGATAAGTACATTTGAACTGAAATGAGCTATTTAGGAATCAACATTCAATTTTATATTCTTTGCTAAAGCCAGGGCTAAACAGTTTCTTCTTCAGAAGCCAAGGGCTATTCAGTTTGATGCTCTTCTAACAATTGTGGATGACGCTAGTGGCTTCCCTGAAGTTAGAAACACCTAAAAAAAGGCAGACTCACCCTCTGGGGAGGTGCCTTCAAATGCATCCTTTTTCACATATGGACAATGTCAGCAATTACTTTAGAAGGATGGCTTCATGTAATGGAAGATAATACACTAAAATGAGGCAAGGTGGAGGCCATTTTGTACAGCTTCAATCTATATTCTCTCTGCCAATCTTCATAAGATCATAATCAGCACATTACATCTGCTACTTATTGTCAACATGAAAAGAAGGTTGGAAAGCAAAATCATGCTTTCCATGATGTGTTTTACTATAGTGGTGGCTCTTTCTATGCTTGAAACTGGAATGGAAATAAAATTTGAACTTCTAAAATGTTCTGTTGAACTCACTGTCACCAGTTCCTGTTCCAAACATGACAAAATCTTTACATTCTGGATAACAGAGGGGATCCAGACAATTCATTTACAATAAAATGGGATTTATGTCATTTACCTAGCTATTCAAAAGTAAAATTGAACTTGAGAAGGTCATCTAGGTTTCCTCAGTGGTCAATGGGAAGACAGAAATCTTTTATATCGTTTTCCACTCTCTCCTGTGAGAGTGCTTAAGGTAAGTGAGGAGCTGGTTTTGTCTGTTCGTCACCTTGGCTGGTTTTGCCTATTCTGTTTAACAAATTCCATGCATTATCCATGTCTAAGTCAAACTACAAGCTGCAGCTGCTAGTCTGCTTTATGTCTCTGGTGCTGTGGTTTGCTTTCCGTGCCCATGGTTTCAAGGTGCTATTCAGACTTCTCTGTCTGCCCTGCACACTGTTAAAAACACACTTCAAACATGTGGAGTTTTTCAGCTTCTATTTCAAATGTTCAAATTTAGTTTTAATAAAAAGAAACAAAAAACCAAACTAATATCTTCCTGTTAATAAAAAACAAGAGTTAGTCTAAGACTACAAATAAAGAAATAGCTTCATTTTAATCATAACAAGTTAAATGCAGCACTTCTATATAAAAGACAATTAATAAATGTTGCTTTGAGTTCAGTAGGCCAGGACTATTGCTAGATGAATAGCAAAATACAGTATTTTATTATTTAACCTTAAGTATTCCTAGTCTCAGAATCCAAAACTTGTAACATACCAGTTCTATTTGAGTCTTAATGAAATTAGAGTTCTCAGCTGGCTGGTACTCATGGATCTTTTCCTTTTTTCTTTTTTTCTTTGTTTCTTTTAAAATTTTATTCCTCTGGTAATCATAAAAGCAGAGCAAGATTTACTTTCAAGGTAGAATCATTACTATTTGCATAGCGTGGGCTTTCATTTAGTTAGAAATGCACATTTTTTATTAAAATTCCCTTGAAAAATCAATGGCTTAAATTGAGGAGAAACAGAAAGTCTCATGAAATTCCCAGTAGTTTTGTTAAGTCCAAAACAAAAATAAAACTAAAGAAGGTAAAGAATGTAAAGGTTTCATAAAACTCAAACCCATCACCATGATATTGCCATCCTGTTGCTTGACCTATGAGGAGAATATTGCAGAACTGCACCCTGTGCTGCGCCTGGGCTTCTGATCATGTTTTCCCTCCTGTTTCATTTAAGTATTTAAGGCTAAAAAGCTGTCAGGGAAATGGATGCCTCAGGGTTCAGATACCACCAGACAAGCCTTTCATTCCTTGGTCTCCAAACCAAGTGTGCTCCTAAACCTGTCTCTATCATACGCACTCACCTGCTGAAGCGTACTGTGCTCCACACAAAAATGAAGCCTGTGAAAGACATATTTCCAAAAAGAAAAGTAAAGTCTGTAAGCAAAAAGACATCTTCCTACTGGTCACTAAGCAGACATCTTCTTGCACAGTTTCCTAAGTGCTAAAATGTAAGGCCATATGGTTTGGGTTTGGGTCTTTCTCCTGATTTCATGTGTCTACAGTGATTCAGCTGGCACTGCAATAAAGGAGCATCATCCCTGCCCCAAAACTCAGTGCTGGGGAAAAAATGAGGGAAACCTACAGGACTGAGAAAGAGAGATTTGCAAAACAGGAGTTTTGGAAGAGGAAGAGATGAGAATATGTGCAGAGAAGGAGGTGTTTGAGAGTGAAAGCTGTGGGAGAGATCGTTGGCACTGAGGGGGACCTCCCCGTCATTTGGTGACTTTGTTGTGGGGCAGGAAGCAATTCTACCACACAACTAGGCAAGCTACATCTGTGTTACCCATAAAAGAAAGCCAGGCATTGACCTATGACTTTTAAGACAGGTGTTGTAGAGTAACAACCTATTCACACTGTCCAACACTAGCCCCCTCTGGAGCAAACTGTCCATGTGCAAATTGTGCAGGCTACATCACACTTAATACCGGAGTTCCCTGAGACTCTTGCGAATCATAAGAAACATAATTTTCCCCATTATTTTAAGTAATAGGTGGGGCTATTGCAGCTTACAAGCAGGGAGATCTTAGAGTATGTAACTGAGGATTAGTACTTCATGTAAAATAGCATATGGGTGCTTCAGAATGCAGTCTTTTGAGTAGGTGTTTAACAAAGCAGGGTAGAGAAACAATTATCAGTGTACCTTATCAACACGGCTTTTGGGGAGTGGGATCTGATATGAAGAGCCTCCCAAGACAGTGAGGAGAAGGCTGCTCCTGTTTGGCAGGGGAATAACAACTAGTCACAGTGAAAAGCAGGTGGAGTATGAAAGGTCATAACAGAAATAAAAATTCAATGTGAGCTTCTAATATGGTACTGTGATAAAATCATGCTAATGTGGTTGTGAGGTAATATTTGCTGCTAGGTTTGGGTTTGAGTTTGAGTTTGAAAACCACCCCCTTTATTCCTAAACTCTTGCCTAGTATAAGCTAAGTCCAGGCTAGACCCTTCCCACAATACATAAACATGGATACCCTTGGGAATTATTTGAATTTCTGGAGAGTACATAATAGAAATGCTATTGTTATTTGTATATTTTCCATCCAATAAATCACCTCTTAATATCTTTTGATCAGGAACAACAAATAATAACTCCTTAAAACCAAATACTCATTGTCTTCTTTGAAAATAGTATTTCATCAGAGGTTTTTACTATTTGTGTAAAGCATAATTTATGTCTATATACTATTACTAATAAAGGCAGAGAAGATTCAAGCATTAAAACTTCAAAATGGTTTCTGACTGTTTGAACAGTTTATTGGTAGGAATTTATTTTTTTTATTTTACATGTTGTCTTCTCATTTTACTTTGCAGATTTTGAAACCTTGTTTTTTTCTCTGACTCCCTGATTCTGACAATAGCAGTTTGATTTTTTTATTGATTATAGGGAAATCAGGGATTTAGTAAGAAATTTTCCATCCTGAACAGACTGACCATTTGTAAATCCCATATTTATTTCTTTTTGAGAATGTGAATGAGGCAAAAGTGAAAGAATGCCACAACCCTTTCTTTCTCCCAAGATATAAACATGTATCTGTGTTCTCCCATCTGTGGCTGTAGAAAGACATGTACATGTTGTACCTATGTTGTATCTATGATATTATTTTAGTTTAATAGCTGTTAGAAAAAGAGACAGGCTTCATTTGTATGCATAACAGTAAACAATATTCTTTGAAAGGTAAAGAATAGTACATTATAACCATTTAGATATCTTAGCAGGATCATGAATTTCTTTTCTTTTTCTTGTGAAGTACAAGTTCAGTGGCTTTTCTTAACTCCAAGGGCAGAAGGATGTTACTCTCAGTGGGGTTGAGCAAACATGCCTAGAGAACAGATAAATCCAGGGAGAAGTAAATCAACTCTAGTGACAAGGAAGAAACGGGAGCAGAGAGAAGTATGTCTCAACCTCACACCATGGGAAAAGCATCTATCTGAAGGACACAATAAAAATTAGTAGGATACAATCATAGAAACGAGTAAATTATTGCTTAGTGCTACAAGGTCTTTTGTAACGTCACGTTCTTAATTTGACAACTAAGTTATAATTTACAGCAGGAATGATTTTGCTGATAGCAGATTTGGCTTGGGATGAGGGAATGCTTACTGTAACACTACAAAATATCAAACCATCTGTTTCATATAGAGAGGCACAGACTGAGAAGAATGGATGGTTATCAATTTGAGCCAATAGTTCCGATCCTCGTATTTTGAATCAGAATTGTGGTAGTACTGTACATCTTAAAGTACATATAAAATATATATACTGTGCCTTTAAAATTCCTCTGTCAGTCCCTGTCTCACTCACAAATGCATATACACACACAAACTTAGCTCAAAATACAGATTCTACATGCAGTTATTTTCATATCAGAAATAAAAGAAATTCTATCTTTGAGCTTAAGGCAAGCACCATGATCAGATAGATTTTCAGCCAAATATTATAAAATATTTAAAGACATTTATATCTCATCCTACTGAGTACTTATAACCATGTTTCAAGAATGAAGCTCTTCCAAATTGCATAGGATTTGCTGTTATTTCTTTATTAATAAAAAATAGCCATTTCTGATATGTGGTTCATAAATATCCTGTTACTGAATAAGACTTTAATATGCTTTGAGGAAAAAAAGTATATCAAAAGCTTTGGCCCTTAATGAAAACCACGTATTGTATCTCAGGAGGTTGCCCCAACAAGCAAAATGCAAAATACCAGATTAGAGAAAGTGGTTTAATTCATCCACATCAAGGTGGCTTTACTCACAGCTGACACACTGCCAGGAATATTCGCAGGCTGATAGAGGCAGTAAATTTTAGCAAGGTTTTATATAGCCAGATATATAGGTAGGTGGAAATACATAGTTCTTTTTGACTTAGAGATCCTCACCTACGTGAAGTAAGATTATGTTGGCACCTGGGAACAGGAAAGCTAAACCCAAGGCCGTTTCTGCTGAATAAAGTAAAACAGAATCAGAAACCTCTAATTCTTGGACCACTTGGCAGCTTAATACAACTAAAATGAATTTGTCCCTGCTCACTGCAAGGGGGGTACACTAGAAGACTTTTAAAGGTCCCTTCCAACCAAAACTATTCTATGGTTCCATGATTAAGAATGAAGTGGGAAAAGACCCTAAGACCCTGGGTTGGGGAACAGATATAGGAAATAAACTGTCAGGAATTATTTGTATTTGGCTAGTTTATAGAAATGCCAGTGAGGAATGCATTCTGATAATGTGAGGAATCCAGATATATATCTATGATAATCCAGTATATATCTATGAGTATATCTAGAACCTGCAATCTGACTAGCCAAGGCAAACAAGGAAATGCAGATGCCAAAAGAAGAGGTGACTTGTCCAAAATTACCCTGTATGTCTTGGAATGCCTAGTTCAGGTAACAAAACAGTGATATCCAATTTATCCATCCTAAAAATTCCTGTGAATTGTCAGAGAAGTCAAGTCTTAGTCCAGCACTGCTAAAATGTTTTAATTCCAAAAGGAGAGTATATTCATCACTTCCAATGGAGGAAACTGAAAAAATCGCAGGGGGTGGGGGGGTGGGAATCTGTCTTTCAGAAAGTTTCGGATCCCAGTGTGTTTTCCCACTTTGTATACCAAGAACCAAGATCATTTCCATTCCCACAGCTGGTGGCCCTCTGTCCCCTCCTCCTCACCCCCTGTGCTCTCTCTCCCTTCCCCTCTGAGTCAGATGTGAGCCATGACCAGCAGAATGCCTTTCAAAAACCAAGCATGCAAGGCAGGAGAGACTGTGCAAGGATGCTGAGTGACAGGCCACGAGGAGGTGCAGGAAGCCTTGCCCTGCTGTTCATCTCACACAAGAAGCCATACAAATTCCTTCCATGGTGTGTGGTCCTGCTTTTTTTATGAACTATGTTTTAGAGGGATGGAAGAGAGCACCAGGTGCACTGACAGGGGTTGACTAAGCTACTGAATGTAGAATTTTCCTTCCTGAACCACAACATTATCCTATCCAAGCTGCCCTTGACTTGAAGTTACTCTGTTCTACCTTCTAGACAAAACTGTCAGAAAAACACAGTGTGGCATAGGCCTTGTCAATATTTGTCACTGAATCAGATTCAGGAAGACTATTTTCCCCACAGTCAAAAGATTTCTGGCTGTAATTATGGCCTCTTAACATGTCCTGTCTATTCCTAAGGTATTTTTGGAAGCATATGTTCCAGCTCTTCACTGTTCTCAGAGAATATTTACACCAAGGTTTAAAACTCCAATCAGATTATCCTGGGAAACCTACTGTAAAATAGAATTTTTAATACCAAATCTGCAAGGCAAGTTTGGTTTTGGAACAGGAAAAGCTGAAATCACCAGTTTAACCCCAGTTTACCTTGCACCAACTGGCACTGAATTAAAACAGATCTAATAATGTTCTGGAAAGCAAGTTTCGAACACATTTGTTCTAAAACAGCAGTATAAAATTAATCCCAAATGTCTAAGATGCCTTTAAAAGAAATCTCTGTAGATTTTTGAATCTCCTGTATTTGCAGTATCCAGCTTTTAGAAATCAAATTGTCATTTTTTTATGTTTATATAAAACATTGTTAAACTCTCTCTCATACCTCTTATGCACTCTTATCTTGAGATGCACATATATATTTAGTCTGGAATAATATAACAATCATAATTTTGATCAATATTCTCAGACATTACTTTGGCAAATCCAGGTTTGCCAACACTGGAGTTGTCCACAGCTACTGTCCTTATTGCTTTCTGCCTTGGCACAGCAACTATTTCAGTGTCTGATTCAGTATTCAAGCTTGATTTATTAGTGAAAATGGGTTTGCTTTAACAAGCACTCAGCAAACTGCAGAAACAGAGGCCTAGGCACCGATA
Source organism: Falco rusticolus (assembly GCF_015220075.1). NCBI lineage: Eukaryota > Metazoa > Chordata > Aves > Falconiformes > Falconidae > Falco > Falco rusticolus. The sequence goes on along the minus strand of NC_051188.1, from coordinate 36,667,310 downwards.
TCTATGCATGCAGAGTGGAAATCTATAAGAAACATGCTACGTTGTGTGCTTATGTGAGAGACCCCTGAAAGTTAAGTCATATATCTTTGTTACCAATGATTTCCACAGAAGAAAAACATGCAGATCCCAATGCTTGGTAAGGAAAAATAGTTTCTGGATGCTTTAAAGGCAAAAATGAGATTGACTTTGCTTTGTTTACCAGCAAGGAAGCAAACTGTACTGCAGAGAGAGCTAAAATGAGTTGTTCTTATTTCTCCTCTGCTTTACTCTGTGCTCTTCACTGACAAACTTGCAGTAAGACAGTGTTGTCTGTTTTTGAAATTTGTACACAGGGAAGTACGGAATTAGCAGAAAAACACGGTAAAGATTCTGACAGCTCAGTCTTTTTGAATTCATTCAGATAGTTCATGCTTTTCTTTCAACAGTTATTTTGTAATAGTGTTGAAACAACGTAATATTGTTTCACCCTTAGAGAGCACTAGGACTTAGAGATTGTTAGAGCCAAAAATCTCAACCATTACATCTTTATCTATTGTGAATGGTCCAGAAAAAGCATTCTCATTTACTGCAACTGGAAGTAATGGGTTTAGCATAGGGCAAGAGTGTTCCCACACTGAAGTGCAATCTTTAATCTCTGGCCACAAAAATATTTGAAGCACAGTATCTGTGAGTTTTCAGGTGTTTCCTGTATTAAGTTAGATTCAGAAGAGATTTAAAACCTGTTGTAATTTTGGAAAAGCAAAGCTTCTTGCTCTTTAGTCTATTCCACACACTTTGGAAATGAATGCAGTTGATTCTAGTTTAGCCTGAGCAAATAGTGCGATAGGTCACTTTTTGAATTTCAGTTTCTCTGCTTACTTTTGGGGCAATTAAAACAGCTGGTTTTGGAGCTGCTCCAGCAGCAGTTGTTACCTCTTTAAATAAACTGCCTAAGACATACATAGATTGCTATCGGGTCTCAGCAGATATTATAATATCAGAAGATATTATAATGATAAATGAGACCTGATTACATTGCTTTTCAATGGCATTAATTTACATGTTTGTAGAAGTCTGTTGGGATTGGGTTTCATAGCTACTGTAATTTGTAGGCTTTTGACATTGCTTTGGGATAACTTGTCTAATTGGCTTTTGCCTCTCATCAGAACGGAGGATGTTTTGAAGCTGACATCACTGTGGACATTATGCTACGAGGGGGGGTTCTTTAGATTGTTATATGCAGGGTTTTTTCCTCTTGTTAGTCTTTTGTACTTGTCACTGAAACTTTTCTCTGAGCTGTAAAAACCTTTCTCTTTCCACAGTAAGAACATGATGGAAAAATGGAAATTGTGTCAAATAAAAATTCATGAAAGGACCACCTATATGGCAACCAGCTGGGGGGAGGATTGCTTCCCCAGATAATTGTAAGGCAGATCATTCTAAAAAGAAACATCAACCATGACAAAATGTGCTAAAAGAACAAAGCGCTCAATAATCTCTTCTGAATGCATTTTTTTTCTAATGGCAATTTGTTTTCAGAAATTAACTTTTGGCATATCTGAGATTACAATAGTGATATAGTCTGAGTTGAAGAGTTTTTGAATAATTAGAAAACTAACCAACCAGTAAGTCTAATCTCATATTCCATGTGTGCTGAAGATTTCCATTGACTTGAAGAGGAGTATGCTTGAATATACATAGATCAGAAAACCAAAGATAACATTAACTTTTCCCAAATGCAAAACCCAAAGATACTATAGTAACCCTGCATAGAAATTTTAAGGTAGGTGGTGTATTTATTCAAGGAAGCTTACTTAATAATGTGCAAATCATTAGGGGACATACAGCTGCTTTTCTTTTTGTGTCTGAGGAGCAAAGAGCATGTTTTGGATACACTGGGAAGGGAATCCTGCCTCCTTGTGCACTCCCTTTGAAAGACAGTCATTGGGAGATCTAATTCTTCCTCCAGGGACTCTTTGCAAGCTGAGTTCACTGTGGATATTATAGCTATGGTTTTTTTGACAAGTTAAGATTGGATTTTTGCTCTTGCTAGTTTCTTTACATTTGCTATTCAAACGTGGGGTTTTTTTCTCTGTGCAATTTCTGTAAAGCAATTCCCCTTAATGCTGCTTCTTTTGCCCCATTTCCTGCCTGATAGAAGTAATAGCTGTTGTTTGCCTCTAGCCTTATCCTGATTTACTACAGGAAATAAAACCCAGCACTTGTCATTGCCCAGACATCGGGTTTTCTTCATTTTTTCTCCTCCCTAAAGATAGAATATGGCTAAAAAGTTGTTAAACTATAAATATTCGCTAGGCCCTACTGGATAAAATTCCTCTTTTGTCTGTACTTGTGTAGAACTATTGTCCTTGCATTGCCACACTGATAAAAATGAAGGTAGGATTTGGTCCAAAGACAGTAAGAAATGGCTGCAGAAGTGAATATTGATTTAGCAAGATCAGTCACTAGAAAGCCAATAAGGAAAGTATACTAAGAATGCCTTTCATAGTACATTTTCTTCTGTTCTCTGATCTGTGTTAGTGCCGGATAGTTTTTATATGACTACAGGGAACTCAGTTGTTTCATATCAGTCCTTGAGAAGGGAGATCACTGCTGTCCCAAAATTTAAATGTGGCCATCATTTCAGGCAAAAGAAGGGGAACCACTTAAGTTTAACCATCCAGGTGACTTTGGTGCCTTACTTCTTCTCCAGGATGTTTATTTCTGGAAATGACCGAATATGAATATGTGTCTTGTCCTAAAAACTAAGATAACTTCTTTTCTCTAATCATACTGAATGTCTTCAAAGAAAATGCTTATTTTCACATTTCTTCCAGTATTAATTCCAACCCAGAGGGAATGGATTATACAGTTATTCAAGGGTCACATAGTAGAAAGTTCAAATGAAGTACTGACATATTTTTAACAGAATAAAAGCATCTGAATCCAGAATTTATGCATTCTTATTTGACATCTTCTTAGTGAGTGTCTGGTTTAACAAAAATGTTATGAAAGAAAACATGAGAGATCCATGCATTATGCTGGTCATGTGAAATATGTGCTATATAATTAGAGTAACATCAATTCATTGAGTCCTTTCACTTTAATGAAAGATGATTTTATCCCTTGTGATTTTCAAAAACCTATAATATAGTATGGGTGTTTTCAAAACGGTTGTATATATCTTATTTTAAATCAGCATGTTGGCTGCTCCTATGCTTCTGTGTAAACTGAACTGCAGCAACAATTCAAAGGCTATAAGAGCTATTATACATACTCTTTATCTCTAAAAATATTTCTGGGGTTGGCTCTGAACTGGCTGGGAATATGCCCAACAAAAAATAGCCAATGTAGACCAGCAAGTAGAATTTCTGTCAAGGTCTACTTACCTGCAGTATGGCTAAACCCCTGGCCCATTACCAGCCTCCCACTATTACCGGGCAGAAGCATAGCTAGATGACTTAAGTAATGGTCATCGGTAAGGCAGAATGAACTTCTCAGCCCATCCTGGGAATTAGCAAGTACTCCTAGGGAAACTCTCCTAGGAACACTCTGCTAGGTACAACACAGATCCAGCATTACTGTACAATCATGATAAGAATAAAAGAACCTGATAAAGCACATGAATCAAAAGCGATTACTCAAAAATAATGACTTGAAGAAAACCTCTTTGTCCCCAACTCTCCAGTTTAGAGGATTTGTAAAGATCCTCCTTATGTACTGACTGAAGTCAGAAAAAAACTGAAAAATACCCAATCCACCAGTGAAAAGAAATTAAATCTATTGCTTTTCCTGGTACCTTTTTTCCCAATAGCAAAACCCAGAGTTTCTTTACCATTTTTCACCTCCATTCACCCCCTTCCAGTGGTGTTGTTGAAAGGAGAGTCTGCAAGCAGCTTTTTTTCTCAATTAACCACCACAAGATAGAAAAATTACACAGGACAAAGCCTTCTTTCAACTTTAATTTTCCATGAATTTCATTCTTAAGTGGACCTTTTTCTCTGCCCAAACACAGTTCACACTGTCATGTTTATTTCCTTTTAAAAAAGCTGGATTGGTCAAGTATTCAAAGCATCCAAAAGAGATAATTTGGTCTGGGGAACCAAGTCATACAGACTCTGTTTATTTTGCCACTCCAGCAAACAAAAAGTGGCTTCCAGGGGGTAAGCTTTTCTGAAACAGCAAAATTAGTGCATGAAAACTTGGCCTTGAACCATGTCTCAGGGTTAGAAATAGTATTAACTGCTAAGTATTTATCTGCGCTCTGGTATAGGAAGACAATACGTCAGCTGGTTCTCCATTTACCTATTCCCTTTCTGTAACAAGGGTGTAGCAGATAAATAAATAGTATAGTTAGCAAAGAGTCCAAAGCTCAGACCATTTTAGAGAATTAACTGATGCATAAGTTATAAAAGGGACGAGATATTAGCCAGCTAAATCACTTGAGTGATGTCTGTATTTACTAAAAGAATGGGGAAAGGGTAAGACAATCCTATATAGGCACAGTGATGTATGTCCAGCCTATACATTATTGAGACATTGTCTTAAATGAGCACTGCTCATCTGACAATCAGTCCACACCTACCTCAGGCATGAACACGTATCCTTATTAGTGTTGCAAGTTAATAATAAACACTGTAAAAAACTTAACTGTCTTTACTGCAAAGCACTAAGGATTTGATTCAGTTACTTACACACAGGAATCTAGTGTCAGTTGATATTTTTGTCCACTTCATGAGGAAAAGCTTGATTCTGGCTGATAGCCTTAAACAGTTGTCTCAGATACTGTAGGGCACCTCAGATGTCTATGCCTAGGCAAGTAAATCAAGTAAACATTTTAAAAACAAAACAAAACAAACCAGCACCCAGCATTTCTCTATGCTTGCTTTATGTTTAAAGCTCTGTATTTAGATCACTCACTAGAAATGATGGGGCTTTCAGGTCTGATACCTGCAGTTGTCTGTGAAGATGATGTGGAAATATTAAGTACCACTGTGAGGATTTTTTAGACAGTCGCCATAAAAACATTTAGAATAATTAGCAAAGGGAATTTAAATTGCTTCAGTTAAATATCTACTATACCTTCGTTATTTTATTAATCTCTGAACTAAGACAGAACCTTCAAGCTATTAATAAATATACTGATGTCCTATTATTCAACCGTGGTGGAAACCATCACTCAAAACCACTAACGCTTACACAAGGCTCTTAAATACTGTTGTCTTTTAATTAGGTTTTAGGTTCCATTTCAAAGCTCATTCTTGCTTGTGGGATGCAAACAAACTAAACAAATATTTTTCAAAAATCAAACTCTAAAGAGCAAAATTCAGCTGTCTTACCCCATTTGCCTCAGTAAGGTGTGTTCGTTGCTTCTCCTATTCCTACCTCCTTGCAATCTGTCCTTCAAGCACAATCTTTGCTTTAATGAGGTGCAAATTTTAAAGTCTAGTGGGATAACTTAAATGCTAATATTATTAAGCATGGGCAATTTTTCTTTCTTTTCATTCAGCCTCCCCCGCAAGGATATTAAACATGAAAAGCTATGTTAATGTAATGTAAAGTAGTATAGCTTGGCTGAGAAAGTTAGGAAAAGCAAAGTGTCTATTTCTGTACCAACATTAAGTCAACTATACTGCAAATCCTGTCTGTTTTATAGCAACATAAACATACATACGTTTTCATATAAAATAATTTTTTCATAGCAAAACAAAATGAAAATATAAATGGCATAAACCCATAGTACACCATAATGAGTTCTGGAAAACTGTAGCTCTTGTTTGTCAGGCTTCAAGAGACTGACGTTCTCTCCCATTTCCCATGGTTGCTACTGAAATCTCCAGTAATAATAAAAAGAACTGAATAATGATGAAGGCTGGCTAGAAAGTTTTCTGGATTACCACTGACATCCCTACTGGAAAACTGAATTATCTGCTAACTGAAAGTTATTTTTTAAAAAAACTTCAATTTTCTGCAAAAGATGAAGTTTTCTATCCCAACTGTCACATCTAGAGTCAAAATATTATGATGAAAAAGCTAAATGTTTTTTTCAATTAAATAAGCGATTGATGCCTCATGGAACCTGTACTTCAGAAGCATCATTATGGTTTTCTAGTCTGTGGGCAAAAATATCTACTCAGATTATGTTGCAGTAGGAACTGTCTTGAAATCTGCACTTCTCCCATGAAAAGGGAAAACTATATAAAGGAATATAAACAGACGTTTTAGTCAATAAAGATACAGATGCTATAAAACATGAATATTATGGGGTTTCATGATGGGATTTTAAATAAAGTATTTATGTGTTGAAGATAAATGTCCACATTTTAGGGGGTAAACTATGATAAATGTTGTTTTAAAAATTTTCATGTTATGAAACCAAATTTTGTTCATAAAAAAGTCATGATGGCTTTAAACATTTGTTTTCCTGTGTGGTTTTGGAATTTGAAAGAGGGGCTGGGCACCCCAGTGGGAAAATGGGAAATTCTCATTTCCAAAAAGAAAGTTTCCATTTCTAGCTCTGTAGAGAAATGTGATAATAGACTAAAATCACAGTGTGGTTGTGTATAAAATCTTGTTACTGATCCAGGACTGATTCTTCTACAGCTTTGGCCTCTAGCCCAATTGCTTTAGAGAAGAAATGCCAAATCTGTAAAAAGGAGGAAGCATTTTTATGGCAATTTGGTTCAACAACAACAACAACAACAAAAGAACCAGTTTGAAGCAATTTAAAGCTTAAGAATATTGAAATAAAATGTGTTAGATGGGACATCAGGAGCAGAACAGACAAGGCAGCAAAGTTACACAAGAAATAAATGTATACACTTCAGTTTAAAATTTAGTTTTGCAGTGCATGTGTATTTATCTCTGTGAACATGAACATAGTCCTGTGTCTAACTCTGTATTGTTTTAAGGATACAACATCTTAATAAATTCTAAGTTTGATGTTTGTGTACATTAGGTCTAGCTAGGCATTTAATCACTGCTTTGAATAAATTCATTGTGGGCTGTTCTAAAATAAAGAATAGTCCTCCACAATATCCTGGCCAGAGATGAACTTGCTCGTCCAATATTACTACAACTACGATTTAAGTCCATTTGAAATTTGGAGTGAAATTTTCTAACTGCAGAATTGTTTTCTATTACTTTTGGATTAAAAAAAAAAAAAGGAAAAAACAAGACAAATTGAGATTTTTATTTAGCAAGCTCTAGGAAATGAAATAAATTCTGGGTCATCGAAAAATGGCTGATGATGGACACTTGATATTACACCCTCTGCTTAATAGAAGCTTTCCTAAACCCTAATCTGTAGAAATCCTTAATTGTGGATTTAGACAGTCCATCAGTAAGGATTTCTAAAGGTCAATTTTAGGAAGCAAACCATGCACATAAGCTTAATTTTTGTAGAAATGAATAGTTTAAGGTGTTACTGCTTACAAAGTTGCTGACATTAGCCAGGATGTTGTCATAGTGTTTGACCTGTCTTAAGAAACATTTGATGCATGCAAGTATGTTTATTACTCCTTTGCAGTCAAGCTGGGTAAGAAATTATTAAGAATGTTTTAGTCAATGAGTAATATTTGCTACATCTTTCAAAAGGTAAATAACTCTCCATTATAAAATTCATTTCACAAGCGGCAAAAATACATTTTTCCTGAGCCAGTACCAAAGGACACTTAAAAATACAATAGCCTAGAAGGATTTTGACCTCAGAAGTATCAGTGCACCCACAAATTTGTGAAGCCTTCTGTTTCTATTCAGTGTACACAAAGATGCTCAAATACAACAGCAAAGGGTATTAAAGTCTTGATTTTATATGTATAAAATACATGAATTACAGAAGATATATTTAATTATGTGCGCATACACATAACCTTTGTTAACTGTTTATTAACCATTCATAAATTATATATAAAAGGAAATATAAAATCAATGATCAAATTATTTAATCAATCTATGTAAGTATTTCTCTCAGACTGTGTAAACTCCAATAGTGTTTCATAGATGCAATAAAGAAAAGGTTAGAAAGAACTAACACCTTCCAGATAGGTGATAATGGTCTGTTTTTGCAGAATGAAGGTCCTATAGCTTACATTTCCTGAATGGCTCCCATAACAAACTTGTGTATCCAATTCACTGAAAGAATAAAAAAAAAAAAGAATGCACCCTTGCAACTCCCCCTTTTGAAGGAATTAACGCTTTGAAATTTGGTATACATATTTTTCACCTGCAGCCTGTGCAAGGAACAGAACCATTCAGGATGAAACCCCCTCAGAAATAGCAAATTTGTCAACTTTAGCATAGGATCGACACTGTCTGAAAAAGCTCACGAGTGTAATCTTAGTGTGATCACTTGATCTTCACACATTGTATTTTAGGCAGCCATATGGATCATAGCCAAACCTCAAACTAAACTTTCAAGAAAATCAGAGGACTTCAAATGTTATGAGGCATGCTTGAATCCAAGGGAAAGCTCCACACAGATCAGTAGCTCACCTGACTGGTCTGAGACTGCCAGCTGCGGGGATTATATAGAGGAGAGCTTGGCTTTACAGTGACATTGTCTTCACTCTGCTGATGAAGCATGTGTGCACTATCAGGCATCCTATTGCCTGATGAGATTGTAATTCAAAGTAATCGACTTGAAAGGGAATGCAGTAGAGTGATAAAATACTAAACCAGATTATTGATAATGCAAGTAAATAAATGATTAAGAATGTTGAAGTGTGATTTGTGAAATAAGGATTAGAGCTCCATTTGTCTGTGTCCTTTATCATTTAATCAGTCTCATCCTGACTAGGTCTGACTGAAAACTAGGTTCATATACTTACTCCACCATTGTAGTTAATCATCCAGATGTTTTACCTATATTACAGTGTTTCAAGGCTTGGATTAATTTTATTTTAATGTATTAGTGAGATGCTTTATAGCAGATGATGTTATTTTCACTGCACAAGATGCCTTCAAGAGTAGGGAAGAAGAGGAATTAGTACCTTTAAGGGTAGCACTGATGCATCCATTGCTTCTGAAAACCTCTGATATTGCTAGTGCTGCTAAGATTCAAGTTGCTCTGTATCAATGAGGATTAAGAGATTTGTTAATGGTTATCATACTTATGCTTTAGAGTCACATTCAGTATCAGAAATAAGTATGGAACTGGTAAGAGGTTGGCTCCTTAGAAATTTTTTTTTTCTTTTAATAGAATCATGAAATCTTAAAATGGTTTGAGTTGAAAGTGGCCTTTGAAGATCACCTAGTCCAACTGCCCTGCCATTGACAGGGGAATTTTCCACTGGATCAGATTGCTCAAAGCCCCATCCAGCTTGACCTTGAACATATCCAATGGTTGGGCATCTACAGCTTCTCTAGGCAACCTGTTGCCTAGATGATGTCTCACCACCATCATTAAAAAAAATAAAAAATAAAAAAAAAAACCAAAAAAATCTTCCTTATGTTCTATCAAAGCTTATCCTCTTTCAGTTTAAAACTGCTACCCATTGTCCTGTCACTACAGCCCATGGTAAAAAGTCTTCATCTTTCTTATAAGCCCCCATTTACATATTGAAAGGCTGTGATACAATCTCCTTGGAGCCACCTTTTTGCCAGGCTGAACAACCCCAAATGTTTCAGCCTTTCTTCATAGGAGAGTTGTTCCAGCCTTCAGACCATTTTCAAGGCCCTCTGGACCTGCTCCAACAGGTCCATCTCTTTCCTGTACTGGGGGCCCCAGAGCTGAGTGCAATGCTCCAGGTGGGGTTTATGAGGGTGGAGCAGAGGGGGAGAAGCACCTCCCTCAACCTGCTGGCCATGCTTACTTTTACGCAGCCCAAAATATGATTGATTTTCTCGGCACATTAAAAGGTCACATTCCGTTTTTCATCCAACATTATCCCCCACTCATTCCTTGCAGGGCTGCTTTTAATCCATTCATTCCTTCATCTATACTGGTACTGGGCATTGTCCCAGCCCAGGTGCAGGACCTTGTGCTTGGCCTTGTTGACCTTCATGAGGTTCACATGGGCCCACTCCTCAAGCTTGTCAAGGTTCCTCTGGATGGCATCCCTTTCCTCTAGCAAACCAACTGCACCACTCAACTTCGTGTCATCTGCAACTTGGTTAAGCTACACTCAATCCCACTGTCCATGTCATTCATGAAGATATGAAACAATATCGGTCCCAGTATGGACCCTTGAGGGACATCTTTCATTGCTGGTTTCCGCTTGGACATTGAGCCATTGGCAATAACTCTTTGGACATGGCCATCTAGCCATTTCCTTACCTATCTAACAGTCCATTGGTCAAAGCCTATCTTTCCAATTTAGCAGCAAGATTGTTGTGGGGGTTCATATCAAATGTAGATGAAATCTGTGGCTGTTCCCTTGTCCATTGATGCAGTCACTCCGTTGTAGAAGGCCACTAGATTAGTCAGCCATGATTTACCCTTGGTGAAGGTGTGTTG